>NW_027466457.1:5851250-7177500 GCF_050575085.1 Anarhichas minor
TCATTATAACCCACTAAGCAGAAGCTCTCACATATATAGCCACCAAAGAGCTCTGGGCACTTTTTTAATATTTATATCACAGCCTGGTGTGGCAGTAATGATATTAGGGAGCTGACGAAATTCTCCACCCAGCTGGACATGTTAATTGAGAAGCCACGATTTAAAGGCAAAGTTCACATTTGTGCAGATGGCGGGACAATGCAAGATGGCAAACCTAGGTCAGTGTCATTTTCAAGCTATACCTTAATGGCAGCAATTTTTTTTCTCTCGCTCCTTTTTTTTCCTCAAGTTTGACACATACTAGTCCCCGAGGTCCATAGCAGTCTTTGGGGCTGGTCCCTGTACCTTAGTGCCCTTGACGGTGGACTATATTTTACAGTTGATACAATGGCAACATTCTCTGTCCCGCCTCCACTTTCAGGGTTAGTGAGTGCATGAGTGCATGTGTGTGGCATGAAGATGTGAGAGAGGAAAAGGAGTATTAGAAAAATGACATGGTTATAATTTGAATTAAAGAAAGATCCTTTTTTTTCTTTTTCTTTTTTGAATGCACAAACGAGTATATGAGTTACATAAATGAACAAATAAGTTGGATTGAGCTTCTCATTTGTTATCAAAAACTGATAATTGCTGAAGGTTACTGCCCTGGAGAACTGTACCTGAAAGTTATAGGACATTGTACAAATGTCAAATGAAACTATTATGTTCACCAGAGCCAACTGCCGTAGGGCCCAAGTTCATCTCCTGCAAATACATGCCTCCTCACTCAGGGACCTGTCCTTATAAGTAATATGCAGAAGTGTGGGGATAATGTGGCCATAAATCAATGGTATTTGTTTGATTTCAAACGACAATGTTAGATTTAGATTAGATTATCAAGGCTAATGAAATTATAAAGTTATATTACACCAGTGTAAACAGTAAAATGATTACGCTGCATGCAGGCATCAGTGAAAGTCACACTGCTGGGAAGTCTAACAGATGGGTTTATCCTCAGTGAGATGGATACTGTCGCACCACACATCTACATCAAATTAGAGTACCCACAGCGAGTCCTCCCCCCACTCTGACCATACACCGGAAAGCAGGTGTCTGCTTAATAATTTGGTCAAAGATCAGTGAGTTAAAGGTTGAGGCCAGGGGCAGAGAGGGCCGGGGTCATCCTGGTGGGTAGGGAGGTGGTGAGACATGATCTCCTCAAGTCTGGAACAGCCAAACCCCAAGGTCATCCATTAGTGCTCTGTCCCATTGGTGCGGGAAGACCCACAATAAATTTACTGTGCACCCTTAACCCTTTTAATACTCGCCATGACCCAGATGAGGAGATCAGCTCCCTTAGGGAGGGGCACATTACATTATTAGCACTGTGCATTCATCCATTGACAGCTATTATATTCTAACAGTGTATTATGGGTGACTTCATACTGTAAATGCTTCAACACAAATACTAGACAATAATGTGCAATACAATCATTCTTTTAACACTTTTGTTTAGCTGTGAGTCCAGTGTATTTTAATCAATGAAATTGCCTGAATAAGTCTGCCCTGAGTCATGTTATTAATAGCGTGAGTGAGATTGCATCTTTAATTTAAATTACTGCAAGTTATTTTAATATCTAGAGACCCTCCCCTGGCCATCTGTGATCAGTTTCAAACGTGCAGATGATAGTGTCCGTGTCTTGCCAAATTTTTAGAGAACATCTCAGTTATGACTGATCATTATCTGCTCTTTCAAACAATGAGCAACTTATCTACCTTTTTTAATGCGATGCATTTTTCTATTCTTACAAGAAAAGGTGAGGCTGCAAGGAAGAAGGAGAATGAAATGTCAACAGTGTCAACCACTCGCTTTAAATAGGACTCTCCTATGATCCCTTGCTACCATGCTCGGTCAAACCTTTCCAGGTGTCAAGACTGGGCGTCAGTAAAAGAAATTAAAGTGACATAGTGTTGACAGGAGGAAAAGACATTCCAGTTTTCACCCCTCTCAGGACAATGAGGGAGCCATCACCTCGGCTCAGACACAGGCACTAATGAATCAAGCAACACCTTAAGTTCTGCAGTACAGGGGACTTTTGGCCGGGGGGCACCCATATAGTGTCATTGATAATGGGATCCTGTATTGGACTGCTGTTGATTTGATGTCTACCGCAACCTCTCCCATGGCCTGCCATTTTGACACAGCTTAATTTTGCTCCTTGCTCATGAAGACATCCTGTTAGATGGTGTTGCACAAGTGTTAGGTCTCCATCCTTCCTGGTTGTATCTCTTCTCGCAGAGCCTGAAGACCTGCAGTGTTTTATTAAGCAAAGATCGCTTTGTTAACGTAAGGTGAAGTTATTTGAGTTTACTATATAGAATATACAGGGATGGAAAGCTTCCTTGAATATTTCACTAAAGTAAAAGTACTGTTTGTGTAAAAATGTACTTGGATAAAAAAAAGTAGGTCAGTTAAAATGTTCACTGAGTAAATGTTACACACTTTATTCTACATTATTCGATTTTAAAAGGTGGTTATTAAGACAGAATTGTATACGATATATGAAAGAACAATTACATTTACAAAAAAAACTTCTTTCGGCAACAAAATATATTGCATTAACATTCAACGTATGGCTGGTGGTAGGTAGTACATCACACCACAAGGGCCTGACGTCCAAACCAACAATACATTATTTTCTGTCTGAACCCGGGATCTGAGCCTTGTGCACTACAAAGTCCTCCACAAGCTGCTCTTAGGTTCAATCTCTCATTCATTCTCAATGCATAATATGACCAGTCCACTTCTCTGTCCCACTGTGCTTCTCAAATGGTTTCATGTTTTCAACATTTTGAGCTGATTGGCTGCTCTTCAGTTACAACTGTGACAGAGATTTTCACCTTGTTGATGGTAATTCCTTTGCCGAGATAGTTTACTTTATTAAACATGACCTACAATAATGTCCTTATTTTTATTGCATTGTTGGTGCATCTTTTGTACTGTTCACAAACTGCTAGGCCTGGCCCAAATGCACCCTTTGCACCCACCCCACTCTGTTAGTGCGCATACACATTCAACATGTATCTTTTAAAGAAGCGTCACCTCTCCGGACATGGAGCTCTGTCCTCCTGCAGCTGCAGATACACCAGCAGCTTCTTTTCTGCTGCTGATTTGGCAACATTTTGTTTCTGTCTCACACGGTTTATCATGTCTTTCAAAAAAATACTTGAGTAAAAGCAAAATTACAGATTTTTTTTAAAAAGTAGACGCACACTCATACAAAAAACAACTTTTTTTACAGTAACAAGAATACATTTACTTTGTTACTCCCACTCCTGCGAATACAAGTTTAACAGTACGCAAAGTGATTCACCGTGTACAGTTTTGTGGTCAACATTTGGTGTGTTTTTTTGTACATTTTACATTCTCACACAGTTTTCCTCCAAACCACAGCTTCTTGTTCAGAACTGCTGTTTAAATGCTTTTAAACAGCGTATTTCTACGATATGGGAGACTTTTCAAACTCTGGCTTCTCACTTGCCTTCACACATGATGCTAGCTGGTTTATCCTGTCAGCCATTCTGACTAGCGTTGGTGTAGTTACTGTGAGATGCAACAACTGGCACACTGCCAAACCTTTGGAACTTGGAACGTGGAACGTTTGTATAATGATGATCTGCATGTTACAAGATGAAGACTGCAATTGAACTCTTTCACACTAATAGTGCTTTGAATGATTTGGTTTATAGCCTGTATTAAATGGAAAAAAAAGTTGTTTACTGAAAGAACTTCCTATACTAAAGTCTTTAGGACGAATATGAGTCATTATTTGTTGTGGAACATTTTATGTATTAGTACAGATTATTTATTTGTTGGCAATAATATAAATAATTGCCAGGAAGTGGTAGTAGTGGTATTAAGGGGACAATGATTTTAGATGTTATTAGACAAATTTATTTTTGGAGGTAACAGAAGACTACCAGGATTATTGTAAATAAATGAGTGTTCCCCATGACAGGGTGTCAGTTCAACTGAATTTCAGGTTATCAGAAGTTGTTCCTTGACAGTAGTTCATGTTTTCTTGATTAGATGAAGTGTTGGATATGAATACTGTGCGTGCATGAGCAGCATTACAGTACATCAGAGAATTGTCACTGGATAAAAAAGATGACTTCCTCACTCTCAGTAGATTTTCTGTATGTCCACCTTCCCTTACATGCCTCCACTTTTCCTTCTTAAGCTATCTTTCTTCCCCCCCCCCCCCCCCCCCCCAACAGACAAACACCACTCACCCCCAACATCCCCCCGCGTGCAAGGCTGGTGGCTCCATTGTGTGACCTGTTCTCACACTGTTCCATCTCCACATCACGCAGCCAGCCTTTCACAGCAGCAATTCAGCAGCAACAATCACACACTCACGCCTCAAAAAAAGACCTCTTGCTCCCTTTGCCAACCAATTAAGAGCCATCTGGGCTTGGATGCAATAAGAAAGCTCCTACAAAATCACAACTGTTTTCATATTTTCACGATAAGTTTTCAATGTGGAGACTCGAATGTAAAAAATAAACAACAAAGCTTTGTTTCCATGATACGTCTTTGCTTTCTGGAAAATAAATTATTGTTAATATTTTGTCAATTTGCACAGAGCCAGTGGAGGGCACAACGCAGTTTAAAAACATGACAGAGCAAGTCATTGCTTTTGAAGCTGCCATGCAAGTGTGTGATTCCCGATGAACTTGAGGTCATAGATTCCCAGTGGCTGCGTAGGGCAGGGAATGGAGAGCAGCAGGGTTCAAGCCTTGGGTCACTGGAGCTTCAGAAGTGGCCAGCCAGCTTTGTCCCAGGAGGGATGATGGTGACGGATTCACTGGTGTTTTCTCAAGGTCCACTGAACCCTACAGCAAAGACTCCAACTTAGAGCCTGCAGAAAGAGGGAGCACTCCTCTCATCTCCAGTTCACAGAACCCCAAAAGAGGGGCCGTCTGGACGGGCTCCAGGATGCCTCGAGATACACGAAATCCAGCCGCAACCTCACGGTGGCACTGCCAAACCTCATTTCAATCTTTTCCTCCATGTATAATCTGCAGTACACATTAGGCCTCTGACATGCACCGTAATGGTTCATTTCCCCATTGTAGGGAAGTGTTGAACCACTGTGTTGTCAAGTAGGCTTTATAAGGCAAAAAGATATGAATAGAAACTCCACCCTGTCTTTTTTCTTTTCAATCTAACTAAGTTAAATGGCTTACTTACCCCTAATCAAAATGGCAAGCCCACTGGCATGGTATGTCCCAGCTGTGGTCCTGGCGCAGCATTTCCCTTCTCCCCGTACATTGTTCTGGGCAGCACATCCAAGAGCTCTTGCTGTGTTATGTACTTAACTGAGGTCAGAGTTGTCATTATCTGGGTCTTGTTGGCACTAAGGCCTCCTCTGATGATGGGACTCCTTTCAGACCTTCAGCTTTTAGCACTCCCTAAGAGCTAACCTCTGTGAAGACCAGGCAATCGACCACCTGCAAATCTAGCCCAGGGCTTGGACTGTGTTTAAATGAGTATGCTTTATGACATCCTGTCACATGTGTGCTGTTTGCCCTGACCTGGTGTAAGTTTAGCACAGATGCTCCAAGATTTACCTCTGATCTTTTTTTTTTGCGGGGGATTAGTAAAGTTTATATGTACAGACAGGAGACTTATGTTCAGTCGTTAATTAGGTGGCCCAAAATGACTGCAGGCCAGAGCCCTGCCATCCAAAAACGAATCAAAATCTAGTGCCTGGATTGAACCTCCACGACAAACTCAGAATACATTGCAGGTGTATTGTCTTTCGTTTTTTCTTCTTCTATCGAATCAACATTTTAAAGCTTGCTCAACATATATATTGTGAAATTGATCTATAGAAGCATTTTGGCATGGATTGAGGGAAGAACACAACAGGAGATGAGTGTTTGAGGAGGCTTGGGTTTTATTTCCTGATCTAAGCACTGCCGTAGCCATTCTAGCAACACTTCCTCATTCATGTCAGCCCCATGGTGTTACTCTGTTAGGACTTATTTTTCAGAATGTACTGCATTTTGAAAAGATTCATCTCCCCCATGCCTCTCTTGTTCTTTCATTATCTTGCTCTCCCTCTCTGTTTCTCTCTGTCTTACAAACACACACACACACGGCAACATGCACACAACCAGACCACTCCTCTTAAAACCGGTTCTCATCCCAATAGCAATTTTGTCAGAAGTTGACAATGTCTTGATTTAGTTGTCTGGCTGTTCCGGCCAGTTTTCCCTGCTGCGCTAATGTGAACAGGACATCCTGCTGGGCACCAAAGAATACCACTTCACGGCAGCCGCGTAGCTGGCAGCTTTTATTTGTGGTTCTACCGAAATGAATGGGTATTAGTGTCCAAACATTTCACCATGCTCCTGCAGCCACACACAAAAGCCACTGATTTCCAGCAAATCTGCACTTATTTTATTCAAGAAGACCAAAGCTAGGGAGAGGGAGAGAGAGAGACAGACAGAGAGAGAGAAAACATTTATAATGACTTAAAAGACCTCAAAAGAAGAATAGGAATTTCGTTTGAAAAGGATTTACCAGACAGAAATCGAAAAGAAAAAAATGCTCCCTCCATTTCACTGCATTTTTGTCAGAGTTGAAAATGGAAAATATCTTTATCCCTAAAATTACTCAACTTAAGTGCTTATATTCACAGAAACTGCACTTCCTTCACAATCACCCAGTTGCTCTGTTTTGTCTGTCAGTACAAAGCGTTGTATTTTATAGGACTGTACCAGGAAGGAAATAGTCATTTTATCATTGCTAAAATTGTTGATTTAAAGTGTCTTCAAAAAAAATCACTCTTGCTGCCATTTTGCAATCCAGGCTGCCTACTGTCTTGTTAACCTATGCATTTTAAGTGGACTGTTCCCATTAGATAGCAGTAGTACTGCTGACTCCTCTTGGCTTTTCTGTAGGGAGCAGGCTGAGGCAGAGTACTCTCCTGGCCCGGCGCTGCACTTTGCCTGGTCTCTGTGTCCAAGACCTCATCAGCACAGAGTCCGCCTGTCCTCGTGTCCCTGCCACTCACCTCCCTGCTCTTCATCTGTCATTCCTGCCCTTCTGCAAACACACTCCACTGACATTTTGAAAAACTCTGGCATTCACCCTCAATATGGATCTTTGTTGATTATAGCTTTCTGTCTGTGAAGATTGCACGTATTATTGACTTTGCAATCCCATGACTATTTGCACAGCTTTTTCCTCCTCTCTGCATCTCGGTGAAGTCCAGCAATAATATTCCCCCTGTTTTCTCATAACCTCTTTTCATTATCCTTTCTTTTTTCATATTTTTCTTTTTTTCTCCATATATTTTACTAATCCCCTCTGGCTGTGACCCTTTCTTTATGCCACCAGAGATCAGAGTTTCTGCAAAGCTTCGGTCACTGATGTCATTAAGATTGGGATCTGATACACTAGATGTCCATTGGTTAAATGCCCCTGGCCTGAACTCCCTATTGTCCCCTAATTCCAAGCGGCAGCTCTGTTTCACTTGCTGCATAATAGCCCATAGGTTAAAGTTCTGCTGCTTTTGCTTTGAATTTACATCTTTCACAGGCTCCAGTCTCTTGTTCTAAGCTGGCGTTTTCTTTTTTTTTTGCCGTCTTTCATTTCTAGTGAGCCTCATTGCCTGCAGGCAGCTCGGCTGTTTGTGCCGTAGCTTTCCTGACAATCTCCCACATCCAGGCATCTTTGGGAGGGTCAGAGGAGAGCAACTTGACTTAACAGGTCAAAGTAAGTGGGCTCCACCCTTCTCCAGAGGGGTAGCCATGGAGCCCTCCATTAGGAGCTGACCTCCACGTTGCTCTGGTCTGGCCCTAGCCATGGAATCACATGGCTCTGCCTGAGACAGGCTGCTCATTAAAGCCCGCTGCCCATAGCAGGATTAGGACTTTTCATGGTTTATCCTCTACTCTGACAACTGACAATGGGCGAGGATAGCTGCTTCAAATGGAGTGTGCATATGAATCATGGAATTATAATTGCTCTTTCATGATGAGAATATTGGAAAATCTATCCACATCCACAATGCAAAGAATTAATTGGGGTCTGTTTTCAAGGGCACATTGTTACACTATATGAGCCCAAGAAAACGGGTAGGGTGGTAATGAGGCATTCTCAATACAGCACAGCATCTTTTTCACAGTACCTGTACACAGGCTGCTGTTTGCACGCACATACACACACACACACACACACACACACACACTTGAATATCTTCTGACTGTAACCTTTACCCACCATGATACTTTTACTCCCAAGTTTCACTGCGCTTAATACACAATGGAGTGCCCTGTTTACTTGTGTTGTGATGTTTTCAAAGAGCAACCCCATTAACAGTGGTGGCCCATTCCCCATGACCCAGTGGTAGCCTACCTAAGGGCGGGCGGGCGGGTTACGGAGGGCCGTAGCTTGGGCTCCGAGTAGGAAACTAAGATGACACTACCTCTTGAGCTGTGTGGGAGGGAGAGAGCTGGTAATAGCGAGGCAACAGAACCGCTATCTGCAGCACCAAGCCCCAGTCATGCTTCCTATTTACACCACAACTCTGTCCGTTTTCATTATTCATATTTCATGTGGTATCATGGCATGAAAGAGAGTTATTTCCTTGATGGCAGAGGGCAGGTTACAGCTAGCTCTCAGGCCGCACGGCTCAGAACAAGTTGGGGCGGGAGGGTGGCTTTTCTGGGTTCAAAGCATCAAAACAGCCTGCAGAAATAGAAAAGAAACATTTCCCCTGAGACGGAATGCCCAATCCTCTTTAGTTATCCAGAACATGTGGCTTTACATAAATCTGATGAGTGTAAACCTCAGTCTAAAAATCTGAAGGTAAAATTGTCACTTTCAAATCCTTGCTTATAACTGTGGATTGAAGTAAAACAATGAATTCAAATCATTACCTAATTAAAAGTGTGAACAACACCATCATCATTTACATATGTAATGAAGCTTTTTCACACTCATCTGTAGTAAATACAATGTGATATGGTCCAGGTATATTTAAAAGGTGTTAATGAGCTGCTGGTTTAATACTCTTTTATATTTCAAATTATTTCGCTATCAATAACCACATGTCATTTTTAGAAAAATCATGCATGTTTAAGTTTTTGTTTAGTTTACATTTCTTTCTCGAATTTTGGAGAAAAAAAATGGTTTCCGACACTAAGTGGCGGATGTGCTCTCACACCGTGTATAAATAAATAAATCACATGAGTAGATTTCTTTTTACAGTATTTAACTGATTTAAAATTGAAAGAAAAATCATATTTGACCTGTTTGGCCAAGACTCAATATTATTCATTTTAATTTTAATGACCACATAATAAACAGGAAAAAACTTGTAGAAAATGAATTTAGTTTTGTGAGCAACAGAGACATTCTTTTGGAGTGCTATCAAAAACAGAAAGAGGCCAGAGAAAAGAAGAACTGAAAGTCTGTTAGCAACGCAATTAAACTCTGGTAATGAGGTCAGACATCAGATCCAGTGCAAGTGATATCATTACGCAGGCTGAACGGAACGGGCCGGGCCGCTCCAGCTGCCACGGTCTTGCTGTGGGATTAGACTCAACTGTCCTGAGTGCTGCACTTTTACTAGGCTGACCCCTGCCTGCCACTGGGGCACCAGCCACCCCCTGGGCTCCTGGGGGGCTTTGGACCCCAGTCCTGGTGCCTGTGGCACCAACAGGACTGCGGAGAAGTGAACTGTGCTGCCACGTGGGATGACAGGACTCGCCACTCCATTAGAAAGCACAGAGACAGACAGGCACCAGCACACAATCCACCCTGTGTTGCCAACTACAAATTACTGGGTTCCTCTACTTCAGTCAGCTCATTTGTAAAAAACCAACGAACAATGACTAGGTGATAAAAGGACATTGTATCAGTGATTAGAGTGCTGCGTTTGAACCTGTTGATGATTAAGATTTGGCTCACAAATATAACAACTTTATGCTGTTTTTTTGGAGAAGGAATCCTCTTTGTTTAGTTAAATTTGTGGTACATACTTGCAAACGAGATTGAAATAATGAAACATACAGATTGTTAGCAGTCTAATTTTCCTTCCCTATTGTTTAGAGCCTCGTTTGCAAAGTCCCTCGCAGGAGTTGGCTTAATTTGTCTTTTCTTATTTGGTCTGCTTGTGTGTTTCGTGCTGTTCTCTTTTTGTCTCCCATGATTACTTTGAGGATATCGTTATGACATTCAGCAGCAACAATAATTCTTCTGTTCTAATTCATATCAATTAGTAGGGGATGGTAATTCAAACTGACGGCACAGTGCATCTTGAAAGGCTTGCGAGGATGTTGTGGCGGCAGCATCCCTGTGCAGCCAAAAGCCACCCTCCTTTCCCCTTTCTTCCCCCTTTCTGTCTTTCAGTCCACAACAAGGGCCTCCAAGCAAAGAGGACAATACAAGTCGGAGCCAGTACTTTGATAATTAGTTATTGATTGAGAACAATGGCATGGCGTACACTGTCGTATTAGCTAGACGCCAGTAGGTCGCGACACCGAGAGCAGCCATCAAGAAACAAGGGCCAAAACATGCCTGACTCTCCTAATAAGATATTCCTTCATGTTTTTCTCTTTCATTTCACTCCTCTTTTTCCTTCCTCAGGCATGTTAGTGTTCAGGCTACATGGGGTCAAAAGTATTAATGCTCGTGCACAAACGAGCCTCTGATGAAGGAGAATTTAATTAGAGAATGCCCACTCAGGCTTCTCATACCACGTTGCCCTGTTTTTTTCTTTATTTTGTCTTTGTTTGTGCGACAGTGTCCAGAAATATATATTTTTTTTAAACATTGTGAATTTTCTGGCACTGCTAGCATTGTTTTCATAACATACAGGAATAGTGATTGCCAAATGAAACACGCATACAAATAATGTGAAGCAGTGTTATACTGTATATCAAAGACCACATATTCCTGTGTGAATTATATTTCATGGCAAGAGTCTGTCGGATTGGTGTAAACTTGGCCAGCATTTAAATAGAAAAATTAAACACTATCTGGCTATTATTTTACACACGTGATTGACCCGAACTGTACGTATCACATTATATCTGACAATATGGTTGTCTAGAGTAAAAAGCACACATATTGATGTTTACGGTGGCTGATGCATGTCAGAGATGGTGTCATTCGGTGAAAGTTTGGCTTTCAACCAAGCTGTGTTTACATATAATAGAATATCCTGAAATAATTGGTAGGTCTCCTTGCTAAAGAGGGATGTGTCAGGTTCGGTATTATTGTGAAAGAAGCTCCCTAACTCGCTTCACCTGATCCGTGGCCTGTAAAGATGCACCTGGCATTAAACAGACAGGGCAGGAGCATCCACTGAACAATGGAGGACTGTCAGGACCGACAGCAGGACACGGCTCTGCCATCACTGCTCTGACAGGGAGGGCCTCAGAGGGTAAACTGCTTTGCTGGAACTAATTAAACAGATGAAGTTATGACATGAATATGCAGATGTTGTTTACATTTTACCATATGGTATTATTTCAGGTATTAAAGCACAGGAGAGCCTTCCCACTCATTAATGTGAAGGGATGGAGTGAAAACACCGTCTATCAAGAGACACTCTGAGTGTGTTTCGAGAGATATGATCAGACTGACACTCGGGTGTTGAAATCTATTTCAAGCCACCTAATTAACATACATGTTGATAGCTATTACATTTTGATTTAAATCATTGGTGTAATGGATGTTGGATAAGCTATTCCTCATTGAAAGTAGAATTTATTCTTCAAATGTACCTAAATGTTTCAGATTTCCTCTAATTTAAAGTGTAAAATTAATTATCACAACATTTAGCAGTGTCTATGACATTATTTTACTCCACAGCCTCCTATTTGCATTTTACTTCGATAGAGTTGTACAGTTAAATCATTTTTCAGAGCTGCTATATGTCTTTAGGTTCCTGCTCAGAGATGCCTCAGTACAACTGCCACAAAGCCAGTTTAATTCTCAATACAAAACCTGCACTTAACTCAACTTCTCTATTTATTTCTGTTTTTGCAAAGTATTAAAAGAAGTAGAACTGTCCAAGTTCTTTTCCCCCCCAGTTTTGTGTGCAGCCTTACCATTCCCCGGGAGCGGGTGCTGAGAGGTTAAGAGGAAAAGGGCCGATGGAGTCGCGTTTAGTAAGAAGTGTGGGATCACGGGGGCCAGCTGGTGGGGTGATGGGGAGCGTAATTGTGCCCGCTGTGTGGATAGGGTGGGGGGTGAAAGGATGGGGTGAGAAGCCCTGGAAAAAAGGGAGGGGAGGGGACACCTCAATTACCTGTGCTCCCTCTGACCCCTCTCTCCCTCTGTCTCTCCACGGACAGACGCACTGTCTGAGAGGCGGGGCGCGTTTCCACAGGCAGATGCACATCCCCCTCCTTTGTTCAAGATAGCATTCGCTTCTTTTTCCTGAACTGCAGCAACTTAATTGCAACAACCTCCCCTCTAATGCGTTTCTCCTTTATTTGTCACTGTCAAAAAATGTGAATTTTCACTTTAAAAGAAAAAAAAAAAAATCAAAACATTTTTCTGTTGTGTATTCATGTTTGATCACGGAACTTGGTCAGGCGATATTTGATTAAAGATGTACAACAAAATAAAAAACACATTTACCTGAACTGAGCAGTTCACTCAAACATATTCAGCAGGTTACATGCAGCTGTCATAGTTTATTTTGGAGCTCCTGCTTGGGCTGATACAGTAAGTGACAGAGACTGGTGTAAAATCAATACTTCACAGGAGTGTGATGTCTTAATAAACTCTCTGTGTTGTTCAGACAGGAAAGCTAGACATGTACGAGAAGGACTACAGCGCAGGCCATTGTGAAGCTGTCAAGTCTAGCCCTCAAAAGCAGATGAAGCTGTCAGATTATTAATATATTTATACTGACAGGCCCCAAGTCCACCCCTAAAACCCTCCCCTCTTTCAATGTCTCTCAAAAAATATGCTCAGCTTCAAAGACAGAGGCCACAGGGTTGGATGCAAGGTCAAAGGCCAAATACATTTTGAAAGCAAATTCTCTTCCTTTTGCAACCTGTTTTTATTGCTGTCGCTCCCCTTCTCTGTGGCGACCATTCAGCTGAAACTTAGGCTGAATTGGCAGCAGCTTTCAAAGCGCTTGGCAGCCTGGTGATCCTCAGGAGCTCTCAGCTGACATCTCTCTGGGCTTGTCTATGCTCAGGGGTCAGCCCGAGCCCTGACTCCCAGGACCCACTCACTCAGGCGCTACCATGAGTCAGTCCCGCAGACTGAAATTAAAATGTGAAAAGCAGTGCGACTGAAGGCATTCCTCGCCCCCCATGGCATTCTCCTTTCTCTGTGACAGTTCCTCTGAGACTGCTTTTTCTTTCATGTTTCTTTTTTCCCTTTAGATTATTTAACAACATGCGAACAGAGCTGTCAAGGAGAGACATGCTTGATCGACAGAGCAAGGGAGTGTCTTAGTCAACACGGGGTTAAATTCGATTTTCTGCATGTTCAGTACGCTAGTCTCAAGCCAGTTATTGCCTTAGCTTGATGTTTTTTGATGGATCAATTATCCATTATAACATGTTGCGAAGCCAAACATAACGGCAACTATGACACCTGTCACAATCTTCTATTAGGGTACGGAAATTGAAATAATTTAATGACAGCTAATTTAGTCTTTGTTTTGAATCTCATTATGGCCGCAGTAATTGTGTTCTATAAAAAAACCGAAAGTGTATGACTGCACACTCAAAGTAAAGTCCCCAGACTAGAGCTATTAATTTGATATCTCTCAATGAAAACAGAAGATAAATAATGAATACTTTTTTGCTTTATCAGATTCAGACAAACACAAGTTTGAAAAGACGATGAGATCTTGGAGATTTCTTTTCTACTTTAATGCCCAGTTTAGATTAAGTTAAAGTCTGAGATAACGCTGCGGAAAACAGAGGCAAGAAAACCACAACAAAGCCTCAATATTAAACAGTTATACAAAGCAGTGCTGTTAGTGAACATATGGAATCAACAAAAAATGTTGAAGGAATATTTTGTTATCTTTAAAAAATATACATAAACGTTCTGGCTAACATAAAATACAACGGTACAGTTTGTCTGATGCCGAGACGGTTTCGAACCCGCCCAACAGTCTGAAATGCTGATGAGAATTTACAATTATCTCCACATCATATTTAGCTCCTCACCCCGTAATAAGTAAATATTACTTCAGATAGGGACAAAAGCGCAGCTAGCTGAATAGATGTGATATGCTTGTCAATAACACGTATGTGAGAAAGCTGCGTGGGAGCGTCTTATCGGTACATGTGTGCATATACTTGAATTTGCAAGTAAAGAGCCTTATTGGGATTACCCACGGTACATTCTAGTTGGTATCATAAAGAGAATAAGGGACTAGATGTGTCTCCCTTTTTTTTCAGGGATTCGGTAAGCTCTCTGTCAATGGTTTGGAGTTGAATTGCCCCGGATAGCTCCCCTCATTCCATGGAATGATCTCAGACCTAATTTACTGGGCAGCTCAGGATCCAAAGCATACAAGGCTCTCCTCTGCATAGAATGTGTGAAATAGATAGAGCAGCCATCCCTCAGATGTGCTGAAGTAATCTTCAGCCAGAGCTGGTCCAGCAGGCCTCACCCCTAAAGGGATTGATGCAGTGTCAAAACCTTTGGCTCAGGGGTCATCCTCTCTTCTTGCCTCTCCAATCTCGACAAAAGCTGAATTTCTTTCCCTCACTATTCGTTTCTCTTTTTTCTTCTATTGAATTCATCAGCGAGGGAGGCATGAGATGTGAGATGTGAATGAAACATTTTCATTAGAAGGGAGGAGAATCCCCGGTCAGAGACAAGGCCGGAGCTGATCTGAGCCAATGACATCCCCACCAATTCTTTCCTTTTTTTTTTTTGTCCTTCTTACTTTACCCAGCTGTCATTCTCTGCGGTATGTGGCAAGCTGATTGAAATCAGCACTGTGTCAGGGCCATCATATCTCAGGGAGACATAAAACATGCAGAAACATCAATAAGCAACAGGCCGCTGACAGCTTTCAGGCACCGATGGTGGCGAGGAGAGATGGGGGGAAGGTTAGGACTCTGGGGGGATGCTGTGCAGTTGAAGTGTCTTCTTCAGGCTTCACTGAGACCCAGGGAAGACAAGATAAAGTCTATCAGGTTATCGCCTAGTTCAAGTTGCTTCTCGGACAGCAAGGCCACTGGGACACTGGATGTCAGAAGATCTGTGCGTGCGTGTGCAAGCTTATGTGTGTGCTTCTGTGGGTCTGTGTGTGTGCTCGTGCAGGTGTACGGTAATAGGGGGAAAGAACTGAGAGAGAGACGTTGCTTCTAACTATAAATCTAGTGCACTGCCATTTCATTTTTCACTGCATGATGAGCATTGTGTCGTTCACTAAATGTAATTTATGTGCTCAAGCTGTCAAATGAATATTTAGAATTACATTTCTTGGTATTTGTATTTGCAAAATACCTCAAACATATGTTCCACGACAAGCATTGCAAATCGGCCATTTTTGTCACATGTGCTGGTGAAGTAAGATTGATAATGCACTAGTTATACCTGGTAGCGAGGGCCAAGAGATGCTTTGGGATTTCCAGTGTGTATTTAATTCACTAATGGGAGGTAAAGGTGATAGTCTGTTAGATCGCAGCCTGATACTGCCTCTTACCACTGCTAATTAGGCAAGTTTTTTGCCCAGAAGAAACTGCTGAATCTGTCGTTTCTCATGCCTGATAATGGTCGTCACGGTGCCCTAACCTACCTGTTTGGAATTATGATACGGCACAGATAATCAGCTTTACAGGATCCTGACTTTGACGGGGTATATTCACCAGTAATTAGGACGACATAGAAGTCTATGAAGGGAGCTGAGTTTTGGCTGAAGTGGAAGTTTCCCCAAAGTTGAAGCCTATTATTTTTGTGTTGATGGGTTAACGCTGTGGACAGGCGCCCATCTACATATCAAATGTGACTCCCATTATTTTATTATTTTAGTTTCTCTCTGCTAACGGCGCCTCCCGGCACTCCTCCATGTTCTCCTCCATCTGCCTCCTGTCCATTGATCAGCCTTCCGGGGCATCAGTCTGTTTAACATCTGCTACAAGTTCTAGCAGCTCAGGTAACTATCTAGCTGCTCTCCAATGCCTATTGATCTTCATGTCCACCTGCAGGAACATCTGTTTCAGCATGTCGTTTGTCAACGCAACCAGCTACCTTGTTTCGCTTCACGTCTTGTCCACTTTCACTCACTCCCACAAAGAAAATGTCCTCCTAAATGCTTGTTAAATTGTCGTTTGCATTGTTCTAATAATGAATTTTAAATTAGTCACTCATAGTTATTGTATCTTGGCAAATAGTGGGAGTAGTACTTGTACTGGGAAAATTAATTTTTAAAGAAAAATATTAACTTCCCAGTACAAGTAAATACAGCTTTGAATTTTATTCAACACAAATCTCAATAACGGTTTATTTTATTTACCAAGACTCAGTCTGTACATTTGGAGAAGCTGCCTAATCTACTGAAGCTATGAAGTTTAGTTAGTGCACTTAAAATATTTACTCTTTCTGCTGATTGTTTATATTATATTTGTATTGAATATAAATTATTATTGTTTTGCATTATAAATCAAAATAATTGCAAATTATTAAATTTGCAGAAACCATTTAAAGAGGATGGCATGCACAAACTACATAACACAATGATTTTCATAAAAAAGTTGTGCTGTTAAATATGCTGTAAATTAGATATTAAAATAGTTAAACAGTTTACAGTACACATTATTGTTAGACAACAGACCACATTTTATTTATTGCTTTTAATATTATACTGGGCTGAAAGCGTGAGAGTCACGGGCTGGGGAGAGCTCGCATCGTTCTCTCCTTCACAGGCTTCCAGAGCTCGGAGGAGCTGCTGCTGCACGGTTTAATTTGCTCTTTTGTAATGATGGGGCGTAGGTTAGTTAATTTCAATTTTTGATTTCAAAAGCTATCAAATACAGCTCAGATGAGAAATCAATTTTCCCAGCTGCCCTGGCTTTGTGGTGAAAAGAGCTCCCGCCATTGGTGCACAGCCCGTCACATGACCGAGTCAGGGATTAGTTCAGTAGGCCCATGTTGCCACCAGCTCAATTACATGCTGCCTCTTGTCATTTACCTCTATAACATCTCACTCTCAGACACAACTCATATTTAATTCATGAAAGCCTGCACAAGAGTAATTGTAATATAGATTGTTGTAGAAAATTTGACAAAATTTAGACCGCAACTTTTAATTTTGCATGTCAACGTCAGTGATTGTGTCATTTGCTGTAATTTGGGATAAACAAAGCTGGAACAGTGAGTTTCCAGTGTTGGTCTGATAAAGTCCAAATATTATAAAAAATGTACTAAAAAAGTATATCATTTAAAAACTGTGCAACTCCATCAAAAGCAAGATGTAGATATTTTTTTTCAACAAAATAATACATAAAAGAAAAGGACCATGATGATTTTAATTTGAAAGGTAGTGACGATCATCAACGGCATCATTAGAACTGTCATGTGATTAGCCGTCTGAAAAGGTTAGTTGGCAATGCCACTGACAATAACCACTCGCCTAAATATGTGTTAATAAATCAAATGTAAAAAGGATACCTCTTTGTTTAAGCCATAGACTTCACAATATAAACAGATCTGTGTGCTGAATGAGCACAATAGAAAATATCTTCCCTCAAATAAACAACTACATTTTGACACTGTAAAAAGCTGAAAGAATTTTGGCCATGTGTGCGAGCATATTTTACATTCTTATGAAGACTTTGGTTTGGAGATTTGAATCCATTCCAACATTTCCTCGTGTCAAACGAACCCTCTTTTCCTTTTGCACACCACGAATTGACAATTTGTTAAGTAATCAAAGAATCTCCTTTTTTTTCATATGGATCAGTTCGTGACACAAAAAAGTAGAGCAGAGGCAATGTCTGGACATATCGTGAGATTATATCCGCTTGACAGTTGTGTTATTCTATGTGGTTTCCATGGCAACTGTTTGGGTGAGGCCTCCAATAAAACCAACCTCAGCTGTCATCTCTTCACCTAAAAGCTTTGTAATTGCTCTCATTTGCATACTACAATTAAGTGTGTTAGCTCACAGCAAGAACAATCAACCTCCACTAAAGACTGGGAATAGTATAATTATTATATCAGTGGATTTGTATAAAATATCACTGAAGAGCCTTTGTTTGACGTCGGCGTTGCACTGGCTGGATTTACCACTTATTTTCATAAATATACATATTTCACAGACCGTGATCGGTAATGCATAGGCATGCTGGTGAAAATGTTGTGATTACCATTTTCAATCAGAATTTTAATATCGCCTTATGATCACACAAAAATGGCAGCTTTATTCCAGAGATGATCATTTAGGTTCCTGTCTGTTGGTCAATACAGTAAAAGATATTTTCATCCATTTTTGATGGGAGGCTTTTTTGACTCAGTGGTGCACTTGCCTAGCTAGAAACAGAATGATTTGCAGTAGTGGGAGACAGTTTGAACTGCTGATTGAATGGAAAGGTTATGTGCATTGAGCTCTAAGCATTGTTTCTCTTTCCCTCAGATGCGCAGAGGCTGTAATGAAGAGCTCTTGAACTCGCAGTCAGAGAAGCTGTGACAGGAGTTCAGAAGGATGCCTCTTTGGCTCAGCTGGACGTACGACACACACCAGAACACACTCAGGCGCACATACACCCAGAGACGGCAAGAGACGGCAACAAACAGCTAATACAGAAATCAAAATGAAGCTGTCACTCACACATTGTTTCACAAATCACTAGCTTTTCATTTATAGTGTCCAATGTCCAATCTTTACACTGATATTGGAAAAATATCAAAAATCTATCTCTGCGCCTCTGTTCTTTTATTTTCTGTTTTCCTCAATATTATTTACTTTTGGGAACCGCTTTGACATGAACTTAGAGGTTACAAACTTAATATGATCATGGAGGCATAACTTTGAGTTTGTGAGTTATAAAAGCAGCCGTAGCCGAGCTATATTATCGAGCCTGTGATACTGCAGCACATCTTTGGGCAGGTACATTTTATTTGGAGTTTTTGCCTTCAGGCCCTGAATTGAAATGGAAGACCAAATGGCACAAATGGCAAGTGCACCATTCCCAGCTCTCTGCAGCTTCCCAACACAAACTGGTCAAGCAGAAATGAGACCTGCATCAATTTTAATTTGTATTTATCCTGCTGATGACCCGCTCCTTTCACTCTGCCGTTGGAGGCACAAATTACACCCATCATACCTCGGATTCCAACGGCCCACGGTGTGCTATCAGAAAATGAGCATGGTTATATACCACCGGCAGGTTCAAGGTGTCACAACACAATTATACAATCATGCAACCTGACGAGCTCTGACTGGTCGCCGTTGTATGGCAACTAAGCTGGAGGGCCACGCTGTCTGTCACATCCAGGCGGGTAAGATAAGTTCACTGTGCCTCAGAGACTGCTTCGCTCTATCTAAATCAGTTAAATATCACACAGCTGCTGCAGTCTGCGGTGATTCTTTTTTTTTGGGGGGAAGCATAAAGACCCAAATCTGAACTTATCTTTGACTTTTTACTCAGCACAGCAAATTGAGCCTGCTGAATTTGTAAAAAAAAAAGAAAAAAAACATAAATCAAAGTGATATAACGTTGGCAGATAAAATTAAGTTATCAATGAGGAAAGTTAAAAATCGTATACGTACTGCAGTGGTGTGCAGCAGCTCACTGTGACTTTCAATCAACCCTAATCCCTGTGTCTCATAAAACTTAGACCGAAAAAATGAAGGGAAGCTCCCCTGCCTGGATCCCCAGTGTGATCTCAGTGTCAAGCCATTAGGCTGTGTGAAATGAGGTGCCACTCATGAGTTATAATGCTGCACATCTATAGATGCAATGGCAAAATATAGCCCTCCAATGCTCAGTCCTCTGTTGGAGTTGGGAAAATAATTCTGCTCTGATAGCGGTCCATCTCCCAATATCCCAATTCAAAGTCACACAGATATGAAGAGGGCTGTTGGATAAATTCAAAATAATCCACTTCAGGATAGCTGTGAGATTAATGGGAAAATGTGTGCGTTTGCTGGTGTGTCTTTCTGCACGAGCAAAGGTGTATGTGTGAGAATGCAGACTGATGAATACAATACATCAACACAACTTTTACATACTGCAGGATGATATTCCTAATAAGATTATCAACCTCAGCCATGAAAAGAAATGACACACGTATGAGAAAAATGACAGCGATGTTTGCTCTCAGGATGAAAATGCCCAAACTATTCCTTTAGAGCCAACAGAGACGTTGGATATGAGCTTTCAGAAAATCTATTTATGGGGTACAGTACTTCATTGTATTCAGTTTGAAAGCACATCAACAGAAGACACACATCTCTTTAACCAGTTGTTACAGAATTGCAATAAATTAAACTTATACTGACTACTTCTATACTTGAAGGCACATAACAAAAGCATGCTAGCAGCAGTCTGATCTACTGAAATATTTACCCAGAGGTACTGTAGATGTAACAATGATAAGGAAATAAAGCTAATAAGTGTCACTTTGATATGACAACAAATTATACATGGTTCTATCAGATCTCATTTCCATTCCACAACACAGAGACAGAGAATACCCTGAAGCATGGCTGTTAATGGGAGCCTCTATCAGCCATCGTGGAAAGCCTGCCTCATTACTCACTCCAGCACAACTGTGCCCAGGGTGGTTGATTTCCCCAACGGACACTGGTTCACAGACCAGAGAGGCACTGCGAGGCATGTGACTTGTTTTTCAATGCGCAGGGCACAGATGCCGTCATGCTGCAAGTGTGTGCAATTGTTTTATCAGGAAATTAATTTAAGCAAAATACATTTCTGAATTAAAGAGAATCCAAAAATAATAGTTAAATTGTATGCCTTATTTTGTTTCTAACTTAGAATTGTTGGGTCAATACATTTATATTTTATTCTTTTCTGGGCTTCAGAAAATTGCCCTAGGTAGCTATAACCAGCTACCACTCATCTTCGTTTTCATTATACGTCTGATGCTTTGCAACCTGATTGTTATTCAGAGAGAGTTTTTCATTCGGGAGGACGCCAAATACTCACATAACCTTCTATCCCTTCCAACCTGTGCAATGAATATTTTAAAACCTTAATGTGTATTGGCCATCTGAATTTTTAGTCCGAGTCTTTTCTTTGTCCATATAATCTCAGGGACCCCTTTGCTACCATTGTGGTTGTAAGAATGCTGTCACTCTGGTTATTTTTCTTCACAATTTGCAATCACCGCTGCTCTCTGGTTTTACTCTCTCTACCCCTGGTTCTAGCTTCCCTGACAAAGTCAACAGGGGGCATCCCTCATCTGTCAAAGGCAAACATCAGAATACTTCTCCTGCTATTTTCTTCTTTTCTCGTTCCCTCTTTTTGTGCAGTCTCTCACGCTGCTTGTTAGAAATACTGTAGATCCTCAGTTCGTCACTCAGTGCAGATTATGAGATTATTAGTCAGGTTGCTTAGTGACCCTAATCAGCATAAGCAAGTAAGAGCAGTCAAAACATATAAGGGAGAAAGTCCTGAAGAGGTAGCTGACCCTCTGGTGACTCTCTCACCCAGAGGGGTTGCAGCAGCACTTGCTGTGTGTGTTTCAGTGCAATCTGTGGAGCAGATGGCTGGAGTCCTGGGCAGAGAGCAGCAGGTCTCAGTCTGCATGTCAGCAAGATGATGTGAGCTGGCTCCCTCCGAGCTTTAGTTAATACCTTCCTGTATCACAGACTTGTTAAGGGTGTGGGCAAAACTCACCGACTCTTGACAAAAGAGTGTCTCTCTCTCGCTCTCTCTCCCCGGGTTATCTCTCCTGCGTGGCAGTAAATGTTTACTGGTAAGTAACCCTATAATATATATATAATGTTATATATATATATGTATAATATATGTATAATATATATATGTATATAATATGTATAATATATATAAATATATGTATATAGTATGTATAATATATATAATATGTATATTATATACATATATATAATATTATATATATATATGTATATAATATGTATAATATATATAAATATATGTATATAGTATATAATATGTATATTATATACATATATATAATATATATATATATGTATATAATATGTATAATATATACGTATATATACCTATATGGATAAAATAAATCAGATGGTAAAATCTGGTTTTGGTAAATTCAGCTAATTCAATACATACCTTGTCAGGAAGGGATTTCATTGCATTAATACAAAAATGATATAAAAATCGAATACTACCACGAAACATTCCTACTCACTGATTTCCAACAATGGCCAGGGATAGGACAGTGATTGATTAATGTGACACAGACATAAGGGCATAAACATGTAAAGCAATTAGAATTGACTGAATGACATACCCTCAAACTGCAACGTCAAAGAGTGATCATGGACTTTAGTGTTTCTCTATTATAATGTAGTGCCCCTTGCTAAGTGATTTTACATTGACTTTTATTGTGAAGTTTCCGGTTATGATGAAATCGTTAAAACAAAAATGACCAGTGAGGTAAATAAATGTTTGCTCGACTTCTGATCCCCCGCTCTCCCTCTGCCACTTAGGCTTTAATCTTGGTTACTGGCAGGTAGAGAAGGCTAGGCCGTGCCTTGTGACGTGCAAGTGTGTGCTGCCTCTCCTCCTATCTCTCTGTGTGTCTCTCCTCATATTATATAAAGAGTGGCAGCAGGCAGAGTGACAGACTGCCCCAAGAGATGACACCTGTCACAGAGGGGAGTGCTGCTAATCTACAAGCCTCATTTTGTTTGAACTCTTTGTCACCTTGCCGTCAAATCCTCATCTTCTCAGTCACTGCCAGCTTCACTCCGCTCTGCTTCTCTGCTTTGCCCAATCTCTCCACAATATACACTGCCTCCTCCATCACCACACACATAGCACCCTCTTCCAGATAAACCACTGTTATCTGGTGTAACATACTCCTGCCTACAAACATCTAGTGATTGAATGAGTATTGTGCATGCTTGTATTTTTTGTCAAAAAAGTAAAACATTGACAGCTAAATGTCTCTTTTAGATGTGTAAAATTGCTTATGTACCCTTAGCATATGAGACGATGATGCGTCCTTGTTCAAACGTTTTTATTTTCCAAACAAAGCCCCATTCATTCATATTGAGATTTGTCTAAGTTAGAGTGATCTGAATAGAAATGCAGCCTGGAGTGGCCCAGTCTCTATGGAGCAGCACACTCCACCCCCTGGCCAAATATCTATATTGTCCACTTCTACAGACTGTGCTTTGTAATTATAATATAATTCATTATGTCTATGCTGCATGTGTCACAAAGGAGGAGTCCTCCCCAAAATCCTCCTGCGCTGTTCAGGCTGACCGAACACATTCTTGTTCCCATTTTAAAGCCTGCGGCTTGGAAATACCCTTTCACACCCCCATAAACAATAGATTTTCCTATTTTGCTTAATTGAGATATCACCCGCAAATCTGACAGCTCACACCAGCCCCAACCTCAGACTGAAGGAACTCTATATAGTGACAGGAAGAGGAATGGAAATAGAGCCAAATAAGATTAAATGACAACAATTCTAATATTATTATGCAGTATCATTATGAAAGTAATTATAACAATAACAATTATATTTGTGCTAATATGCCTCATCATATACCTCTCAGATTTAATACAAATCTGACTATTTACTGTGTCTATCAAAGTTATGAAATTGTGGGACGACCTGATAGCCGAGTGGCCCATACCACATGTGCTCAAAAGGCCCTGAGCATCGAGTCCACGGTTCGATTCCCGGACCCCGTTTGCTGCGCGGTTCGATTCCCGGACCCCGTTTGCTGCATGTCCTACCCTTTCTCTCTATTCCTGCCCCCCACACCAAAAAATGAAATCATTAATGTAGAAGCTGTGGTAACATTCATGTTAATGTTGAGTTTCCCCCTTAACGGCAGAAAAGGAAAGAAAACACATGATATAATCCAAGTTGTAGCAGAAGCATCAGCCAAATTCTTTAAATGCCTCCATTAAGTGAAATTATCTTTTCCAGACACATTTTCTTTGAATGCATCCAAAAATCCCCATTTCATTTGGATTGCATGGGGTTTAATTTAATCCTTTTGCTTATTAAAAATAAGATGCAGCATCTTTAACAATAGAAAGGCTAGTCTGCTTCGAACACAATGGCTAAGGTTAAATTGAAGGTTGTCCATACCCTTTGCTGTGTTAGAAAAACATTCATATTCAAATAACAGCTGAAAACCCTGGTTCATATTGCATAGCAATGTGCAATTGTGCATTTGTACGCACAAAGCACAGCTGCAATGCAGTTAGTTTTTTTATATTCAAAATGAACAACACTCACTACCCGTGTTTTCATTTTGCATTTGCTTAAACATTGAGGGAGCAATCATTTACTCCTATCCAAGTACTTAATGCCTTCATAAGTCCCTACTTTAATATCTACGACTATACTAACAGAGAGAAAACTTAACTGCGGAAAATATTGTGTTAGTCATTTATTAAGTAAATAAAGCGTTAATATAAGGATAGCTATATGGACTCGTGTCTGGAAATAAAAGTTGAATACAGCTAACTCATTCCTGCAGCTATCTATAAATATGGGTTTTCCGAAGCTGCTTGAAATAGTCCAAAGATTCAGCAAATCTGATAGAATGGGGAAGACGATTCTAGAGGGTTGGGACTAAAACAGCAAAGACGCCATATAACCTTTTGTTTTGTAATTTGAGAGGGGGATGGGAAAAGAGTCACAATTATTCACACATTTTCTCTCTAACTGAGAACATATCCACACCACTAGTACAGTCTTAAAGTCACTCTCTTCCCACAATGTACATTTCGTTAAGGGGGTCATGTTGAAAACAAGATCAACCGTGTTCATCCAAAGAATCTTAACACCGTCCAGTAGAATTAGAGCCTGATTTTTGTCAGATGAGTTCCCAGATATTTAAGGAAGTAAGATAGTTATGAGGAAGCAGAACCTCTATTTGAACTATACTTCATCATCAACATATCAATTCATGACAAAATGACAGAAACGTCTGCAAAAGTACAACTTTTAGGACCAAGAATATCTTTAACATTGACATCATCATTTTTGGATAAGACTTGTTGGTGTTACTTTATTATATGTACAGCGTACTTATAGCTCATTTTACTTTTTTTTTATCAATTTCAACACATAGTTTTTCATAGTAATGATATGAGATTATCAATCAATATGAATCATGGTTAACAAATGCAATCTGTGGATACTGACAGTGATAACTCGCATTTATAATTTCAAACATGTTTGCCCATCAAACAGCAGAATGGAAAGTGTTTGTAGCCAGTGTGCAAAGCACAATTGAGGATCAAACATTTTCCATCAGTTTTCTCAGTTAGCCTACATAGAAAGAATGACTTCAGAGTAAAAAAAAGTACCGGCATGATGCTTTAGAAGAGTGCAAAGATTGCACAAAGATAGTTTTGACATCTGGTTGTCTCAAGCAACATGTGCAAATGCCAATTAAAATGATATCGTCAGACCAGGTTTCTCTGGGACTCCTTTTGACATAATTCATTCTCCCGTTGTAGTAGCGAAGCCAACAGGATCACAGAGCTAGTTACTCAAATAACCAGCGACGGAACTTCAACTTCAGACAGAAATGGCTGTGAAAAGTGCCAGTGTCAATATTCAGAGTCAAGCTTCAGCCCATCACTAGTAACCTTAAGACATTTTGTGTCATTGACACAAGTTTAGGAGGTTTGCTTCTTCTTCACTTTGTTCAGCTATATGATGCCATGAATAGTTACAGAGATCCTCATTTCTAAAGGCTTATAGTCTCACTCACCTATAGACTGATCTATCACAAAGGGAACGTATCTTGATTGGCTTACACCAGTTTACTGACACGATACATGACACATTTGACTCAAGATAGTGATACAAAGTAAATGTATTACAACCATAGCCTTTTTAAAGCTTCTGCCAAGAAGCTCAGCATGCTGCTGAGGCTACAGAAATGTCACGTTAAATGTTTATGCTTATATCTGTTCTACTTTGTTGTCCTTGTTTTTATTTTCATTTTTTTTTTTGTTTATTTGTAATTACTGTGTATGTACGTTGAGAGCAACGTGAAAACCAGAGTCAAATCCCTTGTATGCGTATGCATACATGGCCAATAAAGCTGATTGTGATTCTGATATGCAGGTCATATTCAACACAGTGTAATATTTAGGTTAAAACACCAAACAAATGCAAATTAACAAAAATTACCTTGGGTCAACCACGCCACCAAAGACAACTAAAGGGCATGACAGCTATGGAAATGTGTCTCGTCCTATAATAGCTGATAAACTTCAGATCCAACTAATCACAAATCGGTACCTTCAGAACATCTTTGACTTTGTGTCCTAACTTTTAATCCTACTTGGGTCCAGCTGCTACAACTCACTTCATATAAAATGTTTTCTCGTTGATACAGTATTATAAACACACTGAATTCTTACCAGTCCAAATAACCTCCATTTTAGCCTGGACAAGCTCTACCTTGTGACGCATTGTCTTTCCCATCCCCCTGTCTTTGTGTCTGGGGAAAGTCACGTGGCTGTTGAGAAACAAATAATTTCACTGGCTATATTCAGAGCATGTCTACGAAGAGCACAGCAGCTTGTCTTGGGAGTCAAGAACTCGGTACAATGTCTTCTGTGATGGGATGGCCAACACAAATGGGCTGGCGCACCTTTCCAATTAACACCCTGCCTGCCAATCCCTGTCAGGTCACACGCTTACTCCCATGACATGCTCTACCTGTCTCTGCTGCTCTCAACACATGCCCAGCTCCAATATAGAATTAACGCCACTTTTCACCTGGTCACGTTGACATGCCATAGATTAGACTGGTGCAGCATGGAGATATGCCAGGCACTCCAAATGAGGGCACCTGGGGTTAAGATTTCAAATGCAGTGGGGCTATTGTTTTGCCACTTCTTTAATATTAATTAAACTCTGAGGTGAAAATGTTCTTTACCAAACTACTGCTTAATTTCTCCACAAGTGAACACCTGATAAGAGATTGTATTTAATGACCACCTGGATGTTACAATTTATCACACCAGTTAAGACTTTAATAAGACAAATACGCTACTGGGGCTAAGTGATTCTATTGTATTGCACAATTTATTGGATATATTAATATTTATATAATACCACAAAGGCTAAGATGATTTCTATCATTTCTTTTTGCCCTAATTCTCAAACATTGCATGACACAAATGATTAGTAGTCCTGCCAATATTCTGCAACAATCTGCAATCTTTAAATTCTCAAAGATGCACAACATACTTGTTGCATATATTTTTATATCTGTCGATTTGTAAATAGTCCAGCTACTGTAGAGTTCAGCATGGTGAGTTTAACATATAGTTAGAAGTTATTGATACTTAATTCTCAGTTAAATTATCATGTTCTTTACAACTTCTAAACATCCTTCATTCTAAGCAACACAAACATTGATTGACATGATGGAAAAACATCTAAACATTTTGACCAGTAAGGCTAACCACGAGACAAAATAACTTTACTGACACACTAACTAGGATTTGAAGCACCAATGAAATGTTTTGTGTGAGTTACTAACTTTCACAGACATGCAATAGTGTTATGTCCCATGAAACAGTTGCGACAATTGCACTCATAGTTCTTTTGGACATACTACACTATGACCTTTTTCAGCATACTATACCATGACTTTTTTTTGGAATACTATACTATTACTTTTTTTCGATTCATTTTTACATACTGTACTGTAACTTTTTATGACTTTTTTGCCATTTTTCACCATACTGTACAATGCATACTTTACTGACCTTTTTCTGACTTTAAAAAAAAATACTATACTATGACATTTTATGACTTTTATAATTATATTATACAATTACTTTTTTATGATTTTTTACAACATACTATACTATGACTTTATTCTGAAATCTTTCGTCATACTATACCATGACTTTTTTAGGCATACTATATAATAGCTGCTTCCTCCACAGAAATGCAGAATTTAACTGGACAACAGCTGCTAGTAAAGACAACAACGTCAGCAACACCTGTAATCAGTTAGCCATGTTGAATTAGCCTGGTAGACGATCGATAATCAATGCTGTTGTTGTTTGTGATCTTCCGGGAAAGGGTCACGTGATAGGGGCGTGACGAATCAGGGAAGGACACGTCGTGACTGCTAAGAACCAATCAAGTAGCGAACACGTGATCGTTTCCAAATGTATGCGTTTACGCCGTCCACACGACAAAGCAACCCCAGAGTTTTCAAACGTATCCGTCTTCGGGAGCGTTTTCAAACTCCTCCGTTTTCGGTGCTTTGAAATCTCCGGCGTAGTGTGGACGCTCAGTGTAAACGTAGTAAAATATATGCATTTTCAAATGGAAACGTAGTAGTGTGAACATGGCCTGAGGCTTTGACAAAAATTAACATGGAAATAAATAACGGTTGTTTTTATTTTATTTTTTGCACAGTGGACAATCTTTAAAAGAGAACACCTCTTATCTTGGAGTTTGAGGTGATACTGTCACTGAAAATAGCAATCAAATGTCAAGAATTGTCTATTCTTGTTCTATAATTTCATAAATACAACAAACTATAGTTTTTGTATATGTAATATAACTATATATAAAACTTTATAAGCTGTGGTATCAAATAGCTTTTGCGGCTCCAGACAAATTTTATTTGGTGGAAAATAGGGCAAAATGGTTTTAATGGCATATTATAGGGTGATCCATATATAAGGCGCTCCGGATTACAAGGCGCACTGTAATGTTTTGAGAAATTAAAGGCTTTTAAGTGCGCCTTATAGTGCGGAAAATAGGGTACAACTATACAAAGAAAAGAAAGTTTACTCTAATGCTGAAGTTTACCATCGACTAAAACAAGTGTAGATTGTCTAAGCAAGTGGGAATGTCAGCACAAACACCAAAGCTAGCAGTAGTCCTAAACAATGAAAGGTTGTCTAAATTCACTTGTTTTAAAACATCATTCACAGATTTTCACAAAGTTTGAAGATGCAAGGAGGAACGAGGCTTTGCTGCCAGCATTGACTGTTGCATCGGCGTTAACAACTCAGAAGCTAAATAGGCTGGCCTCTGGATCAGCCAAGCTGCAGCGGCCTTGACATTGGAGGTCAACCAAGCGCACTGTAACCGTCACCTGTCAGACACACAGATCCTCATCAATACAAGAGAGCTCTCACTGTACATTATTGATGCAACACAACAATATACAATGTAAGTACAGCTTGGGTTTTAAAAAGTATTTTATGAGATTTTCATGAAATTTTGTGCGTCACATTATTCTTACGGAAATTGTGGTATTAAAGGTTTATGTGCATGTCATTTTTATTTTTATATCATGTAATCTTTAAAAAATGCATTCATAAAACCAAGAACCTGGGAAGAGTAGAAACCATATAATCGTGGGAAATCAGGTAAGCTGTGTTTTATGGCATGGATGTGTTTTTGGGGTTTGCTTTGTACTAATTTATACAGCTGTATGTCAGTTAACTTAATGTACGTAAATCTCTAAAAGGTCTTTAGGATAATTGGCATACTATACTTTGACTTTTTATTACTTTTTCGACATATTAGACCGTGACTTTTTTATTACTTTTTTGGACATACTATACTATGACTTTTGTCGACATAATACACCGGTGGTCACTAGTAGGCGGAACCCGGTCCGGATCCGGACCCAGACGACGTTGTAGCCAGACCCTGGACCTAAAACTGATAGATAAATATTTTATCTTGACGGAGCGTTTAAGTATTAACCCGCCCAGCTTTTCTAGCCTTTACGGTACTCGTTCAGCGGTCCAGGAAACACACCGACCAATTACATGCGTTGTAAATCATCTCACGTGATGCTACTCAGCCAATCAAATATGTGTATTCTGATAAACTTTCCGACTCAAGTGAGAATTACACACACAGGAGAGGCCGAGTAGTCAGAGAATCCTAACACTGTCCAACAATGATGTTAACAGAGAGGAATAGAGCTGAAACAAGTGGTTTCAATAACCACAGATAAAGTCCCTGCACACTAATTTCTCTTTTTTAGAAGATAAGACGAATAAAATAACGTGGCAGTTTTGGTTGCCATCACTTTACACCTGAATGAACTAAATTGAAAGCTGCAGGTCAATTCAGTTCAGTTTTTTTATTTTTTAATCCAGTCCTTATTTTACTTGAAATGAGAGAATATTTTTGGTATTTACTATACCAGACATTCTTTTAACTTTTTTTGGTGTACTATATTTTTTTCGAATACATTTTGTATGGTCTACTATACTATGATTTTTTTTTGTCATAGTTTTTATGACGTATTTTACTATTCTTGCGCATGATTGTAACATTTTTTATTGTTTGTATGTTCTTACTCCAGGATGTGTCAGTGCACCCTAGCAATCCATTCTTGATCCCAACTCATCAAATACCGCCACTTGGTCAGTGCCCCTTCGGCATTTGATATTGACACAGGGACGCCCCCTTTAGCAACTGTATGTCATGCACTAAGCTTTCAACTAACTCCAACACAAACCCTCCCGTGCCATTAGTGGATGGTAAGAGCAAGAGGCGCAGTATACAGTGTGTGGGGTCTGCTCAAGGCAGGTGGAAGCGGTGATGGATGGGTCAAACAAACACAGCAGTCTTGTCCAGGAGTCTGGTGTTGGTGTACCAGGTGAAACTTAAAGTGAGTCGTTAGTGTTGTTAAGCACGTGAGTCACTCAACAGCGCTGTTGAAAAATCTGGCCATACCCATTACTATTCTAGTTAAGGGGAACAAGCACTCTGGCTTGTTTGTAAATCTTGAAATCAGTCATAATCGTCTTTGGCAGTCCTAAGCACAGGGTGAAGTGATGGTGTCCTTGCAAAATAGATAGCGGAGATAGTGGCAGGCTTATACCCACAGTCAGGCAGGCAGGTAGCTCGTCCAATCATTAAATTGTGGTTGAATTAAATGATTGCATGGGCTTACTACAGTCCTGGGACAGCCGTAGATACCAGATTGTTTTCTCTTTTTTTAATCAGAGCATTTGCTGTAAGGGTGTAATAAGAATTTCAAAAGAAATAGCAAAAATCTTGGAAACTATTCCAAGACTTAATCAATCGGTTGTTTAACGAATTTGCAGATATGTAAAAAAACGTATTGAATAATCTGAAATATGATTTGAGTTTAGTAAGTAAAAGCACATGGTTATTGTTATGTGGCATTCATCGCCCACACCTTCAGTTTGTATTTTTGTTTTTGTTTTAAGTTTTCTTATATCACAACTGACTTGGATCAACAAAAAAAAGCTTTTTAATAGTAAATTTCATATTGACAGATTAAAAACAAACAACATCAAGTCATCATCAGTGTATTAGTGTGCAGTTACTCAATTAATTAGATGATGTATACAACACAATGTGACAGTTGCGTGAGATTTCCCTGATGTAGGCTACCCAAACTCAGCACTGGTCACACATGTCACAACTATCCCAAAACAGTGATAATAACAATAGCCCCAAAATACAAACATATACAATACATACAAGCATATAATCAAGTCAAGTTCCTTACCACAGTACTTGGTTGTGCACGTTTCAACAAACACACTTGGCCATGTTTACAGGCGGGATTCTGGTGAGGGGTCATGTCTTTGCATTATTGACTCGTTTGTGTTGGTATTAGTGACTTCACAGTTGGGGGTTGAGATATATATATTTTTTAATCTTTTGACTGTCAAAAGTGGTATAATTTGTATTATTCACTAAAACAGCTTTCTGGAAAAAAAACTGTGACAAGGAATAAAAATGAAGCGTCTCCAAGAAACTTTAAAAACTATATTTTGTCATTTCTAACTTTCAAGACAAGTGCCATGAATGCACTTTCAATCTCATGAAACTCCTTAATGAAACATAATTGTTCTGTAGCCAGAAGAGGATCAGAAGTACACAAAACACCAACAAATGTGTCCACTACAACTTTACCAAAAGCTTACACAGTGTTTGTCAGTATCTTAGTGGGTTCACTACATTCAAAGCCAGATGTATGGGTTTGCAGAGTTAGGTTTGATTTTTGCAACAACGGACAGTATTCAGCTGAATAGATATTGGTAAAGTGAATTGGGACGCCCTGAAGACGATTCTACTGCCAGATTCTTCCGCCGGGACATTTTCTGTGGGGAAACTCACAACATGTTGGTTGCAAAGATCATTTTCACACAACCCACTCACCAGACAGGCCGCTGATACTGGACGATTTCTCAAGAATGTAGGTTTCGTTCCGTGACAACAGTTGTTCACCGCCAACGTTTTTTAAAATATTTCTATAATATCTGCTCATTACAAATCAGTACGGTTAGGGTTTGGTTAGATTTAGGTAACTAAAGCTACTTGGTTTAGGTCATGCAAAGATGGTGGTCTTGGCAAATAAAGTAAGTGGTTAAGGCTCTGCAACATTAACACATAGTTATGGTCATCACTTTCTGATAATCCCACATTTGGACCATAGGGTTTTTAACGCTGTATCACCACTGTGTCCATTGTTTCTCATGTACAGCAAATATGATTATGTTGCAGTTGAGAGGAGCTAAATATACTGTAGATTTGAATCAGATTAGTTGCAGTCTCATACAGACATCATTCATACGTTCTCTGCTTCTTAGAATACTTCAATTTGGGATTTTAGCTTTTAAGCATTATTGGTGATGAAAAGATATATACATTTGACAGCTGTTGCTTGTAGACTGCTTTTGTATATAAATAACGTGTTGCAGAATTTGCAATGTAAGCATTACACTTTAACAGTTTCTATTTTGTGTAGCACTACTATGAAAAATAGAGTTTGATATGCAATGTGGGCAGTTATATTTAGCAAGCAAATCTATGTTGTTGTTTTTTTTCATTTTAAAAATGTTGTCATTAATGTTTATTTTAAAGCCAGCCACTGGACAGCAGGTACAGCAAGTAATCCCCTCCCCCAACCTCACCCCCCCTGAAAGGCCTCAGGTGGTCCTCTGTGCAGATACAGTGAGAGTTGGTAGAATTGAATACATGACTCCCTGTATGCATGTGTAAAGATTCAATAATACTTTAACATTGTTTTTTTTTCTCTGTCAACTTGAGCAAGGGGAATATCATTAGGCCAGGTTTGCCAGAGATCAATGTTGCTATCTTGGGATGTTACAAACTATTAGCATCAAGCACCGACGTATCACTTTTCCAGGGCTGAGTATAGCATGTGAATGGCTACAATCACCTCAGTGGATCCCGGTGGATATTAAGCTAACAATTCTAGATTCCAGTGGGTATCTTAGAAAAGAGATCCTCTTTATTACACTGTAAGTCAATGGCACAAATATGATCTGGGTGATGTGAAGCTTTTTAGAGGATTCAACCCAGAAGCTTTGTAGGAAGGGGTACAGCTTGTCCACACCGCATGTAATTTGCAGATTCTTTACACTGTATTGTGTACACTGACAGGTTTGTGATTTGTTTGCACTTCATGGGTGTCTAATTGATTAAGATTAAAAGAGGACGGTTTGTCTGGCTGTTGAAGAAAAGTCCTGGTTGATTTGTATTTGCTGTGCCCCTCCTTTTTAAGTGCAAGTAGACCCTCTAACTACACACCTAACATGAGCCAACACAGGCCACATGCTGCTCTGCATGCTGGTTCACATGCACCGCATGACACAGCAGCTGAATAAAGCCATCACTTACTCACTGAACAACTGGGCTTGTGGCGTGGCTGTCTGTTCCAGGGAACCTCATCATTTCCGTATCCACTCAAGAACTCAAGTAACATATCCTGCTCATACCGTTCTTTACTGAATTAAATTTAATATAAAAAATTCTTTATGCATGGCATATTTAACATTCATCCTTAATATAATTCCTTTAAGGGGAAATCCAATCAGACGCAGAGTTAATAATCGTTGGGTGGTGCATTATAGTTAAATGACATACCTGTTTTATTTTTATCCTTTAAAACATGTATTCACTGGATTCACATTTGTAGTTGGGATTCTGTGATGGCATTATAATTGAGTGGACGAAATCCCTGAAACTGTTACTTGTTATAATTAAACTATAAATTTGAAAGGTAGAAATGAAGTGGGCTGAATAACAAAGGAAAATATTATGTCAAAGTCAGAGGAGTGGTTTTATTTTCCGCTGCAAGCTAAAGCTAAACTACAAAGTACAAGAACTGAATCCTGTCCTACTTCACTTGCTTTGATAGTGGACCACCATGTTATAAATAATGTATTAAAGGATTTACAATGCAGAGAAAGAGAGCTGCTTTCAGAAGAATGAAAGTTCCTTTACTAGTACATGAAAAAAACATGTTAACTCTTTGCAGTCCAGACCCAATCTGAGTTATAAAAGACTTCATATATTTTCTTTTGTATTGTCCAGGTTAAGAGAGTGTTTGGTTTCCTTTTTACAGTTTGTGGTAGCTTATTTTTTCTGCCAAAAGGTGTTTGAGGCCTACTGGGACCACTTAAAAGTTTATGCAGAGCACTAGCCAAGTTGGACAAAAAAGCCTTGAAGTATACACACACTGGCCCCTTTCTCAGAACCTCTCAGCTCTGGCTAGGGGGAGTGTTGTTGGTTTATGAGAGGGAAAATAGCCCCAGCCTTCTGCAAAAGTGAAATGGGATTAAGCCCTTTGTTAGGCCCACAATGGTGAGGGGAATTAGCAATAGTTGTAGGCACTTAGAAGAGCTCTCACACAGAAGCTTATCCCAGATTTTGCACAATAATCATTTGAATATCAACAGTGTTTTGCAACTACAGCGCTAATGTATAAACCTCTCTCTTTTAGATATCAAAATCCTGAAAAAAAGGATTTTTTACCAATGGCCACATCACAAATATTTACGCTCTTTATGAAGAATCCTATTTTTGTGAATCATTGCGCTCTGTGTAGCAGAAAACCATAACCGCACTTTAAAGACGGTGTTTGGTACAGAAGTTTTAAACATTTGTATAAGTTGTGATGCAAGCTTCCTATATTTGTTTATTGACTTAAAATGTAGTTAAATCACATATGTGATTAAACAGTTAAAGGACTATGTCATGTGTGATGTTAAACCTAATATGACTGTCCATTTTACAATTTCAGCATTGCTACCAAAGCATTGTAATATTTCTTACAAATGTCCAGCATTACAGCCCAATTTTGCAACATTTCATAGCAAAATTCAATATAATATACACTAGCATGTCAATTTTATAATAAACTTTGAATTTATTGACGTTATTGCTGACATTCTAATCATAACAACATGAAAATAAACAGCTTTCGAATGAATTTGAATGTATAATCAATATGAAAAAGCAAAAACTCGGGAGTACAACATAAGTGTAGGTTTTATGACAAAAAACTTTCATGTACATTCACACTACTTTTACTGCTTTGGTGTGAGCTGTATATGAAATAGCGTTTTAATCATATTAGTATATAAACACGGGATCCCATACTCTGACTGCAGACTTATCTGGGATCAGACGGATCGACTGACAAGCATAACTCTCACGGTGAAGGAATAATTCAGAGCTTCTGCCTCAGTTGAGCCTCACAGGACTGGCTTCAAGAAGTGTGATGGCCTCAGCATTTTTGCCCACACAGTGAAAACGTATTGTCCAAATCACAAAACATTGAGTGAGATCAGCAGACTTGTCAAGAGGCCCTGGCTTGAATATGAATGATGAGAGAAGAGCAGGGTGGTCCTGGTGCTGTTTTGGTGTTAGGCAGGTGAAAATAAGCTCAACTGTCCCCGCCAGCTGCCCATCGCTAAATCAGAAAAAGGAGAGCAGTGAATTTACCAATTTATTTTTTAAAAGAGCTGTTTAGCACTTTCATGTAAATTTACACCAGAAATGTGCTGAATTTATCCGCAGACATGGGAGTAGTTGTCAAAATGTATTGAATTTCTCTGGCACGATTACAATATTTTAATCCCCAACATGTAATCATAACACCTTTTCCTCAAATTTCATACTAAGTAAAGTGCAAGTACTCACACTGAAATGAAAAAGGCTCAAGGTGGTTTTTCAAAGTGAAAGCATGCATGCATTTTCTGTCAAAATGAAGAAATTAAGACATAACACCTCCCCTTCTTTCCTGTCCTTAACACATGCACGCACGCTAGTTCAATTCACTCGAGTGTCTGCATAGTTTCTGCATTCAACTGGATACAATGATGCACAAGATGAATAAAGTTATCTCTGCAACTGAATGGGATGTTGCCGGTGGGAGGGAACAGGGAGGTTCCCTATACGCCTGAGCTGAAAAGAGCTCAGCTTTGAGGACCAGTGCTGCAAGGGTCAGGGCCCAGCTGCTTTTAGGGGTGAAAGGGACACCAGCGGGCTGGACTGACTCAAGAAACCTAACAAAACCAATCGTGTCAAATAAAGACATCCCAGATTGGACATTGACAGATCCCTTCCCGAAGTTGCTGAACACACTTCACACATTCAAACTCTGGTTTGTATCATGTGTCACAGTCAGAGTTCCATTTCACAGTGTATTAGATATAAATCTTTATTCTTAAATTTTTTTTGTTTTGCTTAATTTGTTTTGGGGTCAACATTTCTACACAGGTAGGAGATTTTTTTTTAAACTTATAGTCAATGTCATCCTTTATTATTTGTTAGTCACTTTTACTCTCCTAAGGATTTATACAACAGGAAGATTTTGTCTCAGATTTAGACGGTTATTATCAGATGGATATGATGGTTCTTCATATATTGGATATTGTGTTACGTGTTCAAATGTGTTGGTAAAACCACTGCTCTATAAGTGGTTTGTTGATAGGTTTTACTTCCTTTGGAATTGCTGTGTTGGTGGTGCTTCTATTTGACTGTCATTTGAAAAAAAGATATTAGGCCTTCCCTCATTTCATAGGGTGCAGAACTTTTGAATTTGAGGGGGGTAAGTAGGATAATAATCAGGCCACATTATAAGGAATTGATGGTTCATTTTCCCTGTCAGCAGTAACAGAGCTTTGCCCAAAGATGTGCCGACCTGTGCAGATAGGGTTCAAAGCCAATTTCCATGTTAAAAACTCCACACGGTCCAGAAATCCCTCTGACTGACTCTTGTTGATCAGAGTATGTGACAAGCCTGTCTTCTAAAACAGCTCTGCTCGTGTTAGTAGATGGAAGTTTTCAAATGTACAACAAACAGTCTGGCCAGGTTTGACTGTAGTAATAGTGTTGTTTTCATGCATAGCCAGAGGCAATGACATGAAGACAAAAGATAGCTCTGGACTGTGCTGTCATAATAGAAGATATGTCCCATTATATGTGTCATACAGTAATTACACAAACTGTAAAAAAAAGCAGTCCTTTCCATTTTTTCTTGTTGTTTTATTCTCCCTTTCATCAAATGCGTGTCAAGTGTCGTTACAAAGCTTTACTTCTTGCCAGAAAATCAGTTCAACCATTCATCATCAGCTCACATTTAAATTTTCCTTCAGGCTGTTTTTCTTTTTTTTTTTGTGCCGAGTCTACTCACAGACAGAATAAAGAGATCACCGGGATGGCGGGAATTTGTTTGATGGGATATAAGATGAACCGTTTTTTAAAAAAGGAGAAAAATACGGCGGCCAAGTATCATCCTCTGTGTCCCGAGGACCGCAGCGTTTACGTCACTCTTTATCTAGCTGTCGACTGCTGCCTGAATACCGCATGCACGGACACATTACTTGTAGTGGGCAATGTGTGCAGGGAGGGACAATTTTACTCGTAAGTTCTGCACATAATTACCATGTAACAGAATTTTTTTTTTTTTTTTTGGTAAAGCCATCTATCTTAATTGCAATCACATATACTTCAAGAAGAGAGGCAACTGGAGAACAGTCTCATTTTTTAGACTTTGTTCTTTGTTCACTGTTATCACACGACTCTGTGTAATGGTGTCTGTGCTATAAGCTGCTAGCCTGCTCCACTGTGCTGGATATATTATATCCATTGAAATGCCTGCTGGCTGCAGAGTATTAAGTATGGTGAAAACACAATCTTGGTGGGGTCTGTGCGACTAACAATAGATAGAGGCATGATGACTTATTAAACACAGCCAACCGGCAGCATGGCTTTTCTCATTACCTTTTCAATTCCCAGCCTATAAAGCCTATGGGTCTGGTGACAAAACTCTTGCCATGTAATTCTCTCTCAGGCTGCTTTCATCAGCCGATTTCGTGGAGAAATATGAAGCTGATTTTATCGTACTCTATAAATTCACAAAAGGCCCTCAAGTTGCCCCCATGGAAGACATACCTCATCTCCCCAATGTGCCACCACTATTGCTGATCCCAGGCATTTGATAACAGTACCTCTTCTTTTTTTTAATGATTTGACAGGCGTCAGACATGAGCCCTATAGACACAGCATTTTTAATACACTTTTCTTTGCTTGTTTACACCAACCTTCTCAGATGAAAGAACATATCTATCATCTTTTTCTCTCTCAATAAGTGATATATATTAAAACCTACAGCAGCTTTCCGATTATATCAATTGCGCACCGTTGCTGCAGACAAAAAGGTTTTGCAGTTGTCAAAATATTCTACACTTAAATTCTATACCTTCAAGTACATTTATTTTTATTCGCAAGATTATGTTTTATTTCGTCAACACAGATATAAATCTCATCAAGAGCGCTCCAAAAGTCTTTGTTCCTGCAGAAATTGTGTCATTAATACACAAAACAGGTAAATAATAATAACTCACAGCCATCAAGTCACTTGAAAATAACAAAGTGACATATTACACAAACTACAAATTAGTTATTGGGGAACCAGAAGAAAATAAGCAATAATAAGACAGTTGCTGTCATATATTGTTAGATTTTATGTGTTTGAATTTGCTTCTGTTTTGCCCAGTTGTGTTCACTTTCCTCTAATCTAATTCTCTCATGTGGTTTCTGGCACATTTGCGGTATCCTGGCATACAGCAGGGATTGTTTCCTTTGAACTGTTTTGACTATGGTGTCATTTAAAAAAACTTTCATCATGCATGGGTACCTAATCAATTGAAATTCAGCTGCCTTAGCCCCAAGCTTGGGTGTAACTTAGACCAGCTTTCATCAGCTCAACCCTTTTAAAAATAGAAATCCTGCTATGATGAAATTTCCAGTTTGAAATGGATATTCAGCCTCTCCGCTGTGTTGTAACTGTATTTAAAATGAGAGTGCTACAAACAAAACTTTCTATCCGTAGACTTTATTTACACAATTTAAATGATTAGCACAATATGAGGACTTGATTGTCGTGATGGTTAGAATGAGTGGAGATGTTTGTGGTTCATAATATTTCTGTATACAAGCATTAATGCTCCATGTGTCAGTTAGCAGTTACTAAGTCTGGTTTTGATCAGTGCATCTTGGGGTAACATCCCCCCTCAGTCCTAATTAGATTTCCTACATTATAATGTGTGATAATGCCTCAAGGTTTGGTCCCTTCTATCAAAACATTTCTGCAAATATTCCCTCCTGTTAACTCTTTGTGGGCCCACGTTACATAATTATTTCATATTTGCTATCTTCACCTCCATGGGGGAAATATTATCTGCAATAATCATTGTCATCATCCTGATTCTCTTCGAGGTCTGTTGGCTCCAAATAAGTAATTTAGTTGTAAAGCAGCTTCATTTATTTTGCCTATTCATTTTTCTTCCTATCATATATCTAAATACAAATCTTCATTTTATAACTGACAGCTTATTACCTCTGAGCACATGCTGATAAATTTAATTCCAATGAGCTAGCTTCCATTTTCGGATCCCATTATCCACTAATGTGGCAGCAGCGTGTGGGAGGAAAAAACTTACAGGACAAGAACTCAGGAAATAAGATGTATGTCTTTACATATAAATATAAATGAATTTAGATTATTATTATTATTATTACTACTACTACTACTACTAATAATAATAATAATAATAATGATGATAATAATAGTAGTAGTAGTAGAAGTAGTAGTAGTAGTATTATATTTTGTTGCTATATTTTACATGTATTTTGTAAATTTCCTTTATAACATTAATGTAATTTGTCAGGCTTTATTTAATATCATTCGGTAACAAATAATAGATTTTAATTCTAGAACATTTATTTTAAAAGTGTACAGGTTTAAACACAAAAGGCTGCGATTTGTGAATTTATTGTATTATTATTCACTGATGTTTTTAGGGAAAGGGAAGTTTAAGTTGCTTTTTTTTCCAACCACATTGCAGCAGTGCATTCCCCCAAATGAAGCAGAACGGTGAGTGTGAAGGGTGAAGTGAGACTGTTAGTGATGAGAGTGTTTTTGGTTGTTTGTATTTCAGTCCATTCAGAATCATAGGTCCCTTTATAAACATATACCTTCTAAGAGAGCAGCATTATGCCACGGTTGGGTCTATTTTGGCGAAGTAAGGAAGTAAGTAAACAATTATTATTAGCTTTGATGTTGGCCTGAATAGCACTCAATTAACAATGTGGCTAATGAGCCCATTAAGGATGAAAGTGTTCTCAACAGGTATGAGAGGATACTGCTGTTTTTGGAGTCTCGGTTCTAAGCATTGAATGCAGCATGAATAACGGTGCTCTTTCTCAATCACTTCAAAGGCCAAACCTCTACAGCCCAGAGAGCAGAGTTAAATAAAGGTTTGCTTGCAATTGAAGAAAATGTTCTTCAAGTAATATTTCAAGGAAAACACATTTCAGAACAACAACAAATATCCCATATAAGTCATGCTAATATTGTGAGTAGAAAAACACCCCCCCCCCCCCCCCCCCCCATCTCTTTTGATTCTTTACAATGCCTCATGCAACAAGAGAAACCCCCCAAAAATAAATGTGTGTTTTTTAAAATTTTAACTAATTTAGCTTTAATTACATTTTAGTTTAAGTAAATATGAGCTTGCCTCGGTCTAATAGTAATTACGCCGCAGTACAAACAAGGCTTGTCTGTTGCAAAGAAAGAAAAGAGAAAGAAAGACAGACTGTGAGCCTTTCTGCAGCTCCAGCGTTTCCTCTGAAGGACTTCCCACTGAAACGCACTGAAAGCCTCACGCGTGGATTATTTCCACATTATTTGCTGCTGAATTCCAAAAGTTCTTGTTAACTAGCAACAACAAATCTTTTATATACTGACCTTCTTGTTTGTTTCGTATCCAGGAAACTTTTTCTTTCAAATTAATTTTATGAAACAAAATTGAAATTAAAAGAAAAATCATGCCATATATGATCATTCCCCTCTTCAACAGTAAAAATATAACCCTACAAAAATGATCTTCCATGTTGTGGCAACATCGTGAGATGTTATTTAGTGTGTGTGTGTGTGTGATGAAGGCAAATTATTTTATTCTCTTTCTGTTAAATATTGAAAACAGCTTTTATTTACATGCAGGTGGAAATTATTTCTTGAAGGAAAAAAAAGCCAAAAAATGGTATTTAAAAACTATGCACCAAAAATGACAACAAGTAAAGCAAATGATACAACAGTATGTTGAATGAATTTATCTATTTGTAAAACCTGCTTGTCTGCAGAAGTTTCAGAATGTTATCAGTAGTTTCAGCTCAAGAATAGCTCGAGGTGTTTTGAGTGTAAATCCGACTAAAGCTGCCAGCACTGACATACACAGCATATGCTAAATACAGATAAGAGTATTTTTAATAGATCTGCAAAAAGTCTCCCCACATAGCTCAATGGATGTGCTTTGAATGTAGTTGATAAGTTGGCTTAAGCTGAATGCTGTATCCCAACGCAACATTGTGCTACTGGGTGAGCCCATCACAAACTAGCCTTCCAGTAAAGACCACTTCCAGGGGAGGGATTATAGGAAAGCCTTCGAGATCAGCGTCATGTCTTACTAGAGTTTCTGATTATAAATTATGCTATGCTACAAAAAAAAACTAGGCATTGCAAAAGGATCATATGGAAAAATATCTTTAAGCCATTTATTTACCTACAATGTCAAACTAAGAAAAGGAGTGGTGGGAGTGACTTTTATCTAAATTTACTTTAAAAAAAACATTTTATTCTTTTTAATTCAAAATGTCTCAAGTTTTGATTGTTCACAATATCATTTTCTTCAGTCAAATACATTTAAAAAGCAGCAAAATAAAAAGAAAGTACATATTTTTGAATGCAGCGTTATTAAGTATGAAAAAGAATCCAGCAGAAATAAGTTACATATTAATACCATCATACTTACATAGTTACTATGTTGTCAAAATACTGTGTATTAATTTGCCTCTTAATATTTGTAATGTGAGGAAATAATTCTGTTCTTTACAAAATGTAAACTGGTAGGTAGATAGATAGGTAGGTAGATAGATAGATAGATAGAGAGAGAGAGAGAGAGAGAGAGAGAGAGAGAGAGAGAGAGAGAGAGAGAGAGAGGTAGGTAGGTAGGTAGGTAGGTAGGTAGATAGATAGATAGATAGATAGATAGATAGATAGATAGATAGATAGATAGATGGTCTTTGTTTCTCTTTAGCTCTCCTCAGGTCATCTGATTGTGTGGCTGAAGAAATGAGGGGGGCATATAAGCCTCTTTTAAGCTTCCAAGCCACTTAAATAGCTGAAGCACCAGCTTCTGTTGCTACACTGTGAGGGAAGAAAACAAGTCATTTGTGTACTACAAAATGGCTTCTCTCTAAAATGTTACCTCAAATCCTTAATATACTGTGAGCTCTGGCATCACTGCTAAAATGTAGTTTAAAAATGAGGTTCACAGCAGTTTCATGACTTAAAAATGTTTTTTTTTAAACGACACAGCAATATGTGTTAATACTAAATACTCAGAGTATGCTTGGTTAAATTTGCATTCAAGATTTCCTTTTTACTTTAACGTATTGTGATGCTTGATGCTGATTTCATGACAATTAAATTATCTTTTTTTTCTTGTATCATTTCTAATTTATGAACATTTGCGTAAATGTTTGTCCATGCAAACATTTTATTGGATTGACTTTTGAGTAGTATATTGTATTTTATTCAGTGATATGGAAATGTCCTCAGTTCTTGCTTTATGTCACGAGGGCATCTCTTCTCTGCCTTCTTAATAAGCTACTTCTGCAGCCTCTACTGTAATATATTTCACCAATAAAGCAATTCCAAAGCCAGCCTGGCCTTTTGACCACCACTGAGAACGTGGAAAGCAGCAGGCCGCCTTTGCTAACTAGGCTTACTCTCTAATATTAGATACCTGTCCCCTGGCTTTTCAGAGGGGGGCTTAGCAGTTGATATTTTCATTTGGTCCTGCCAAGATGCGACACCCCCGCTTTAATCTTGTGTTTGACGTTAAGCGCTCTGTTCATGAAAAGTCTCGATGAACTTCAACCTTAGGGTGGTGCTGTCATACAAAAGTGATGTGGTGGGGGAGTGAAGCTGGCTGGTCTATCCTTGACCTCTCCCATTGGCCTGCCAAAGTCTTTCCCCTGCCCTTCTTAATCAGGTGGGACCCTTCCCTTTAAGAGTGGAGGATAGTATATTCTCAGCATCCAGCTGCGTCTTTTATACTAACTGGCACATATGTCCAGGGATGAAGACATAGCAGAGAAATTCTGATGGAAGAGAGTGATGCTGGTTTGTGCTTTTATTTTTATTTTATTTTTGGAACAAACTGTGGATTATTGTACATTTAACAGGCCAATGATACAAATTCAATATCATGAAAGACATTTTGTAAACAATACATGATTCTCTTTGATACTTTTAATTGTTCCCATTAACGAAAATCTCTGTGGCGTCATTCATTAACACGGATAGCTAAATGCAACGTCTAGATCCAAACACTGGATATCATATGCAAGATTAATGGTCTGAATGGAAAACAGAGTTCACTCCTGTGAACTCGTTTGTTGAGTGGCAATTACTTTTCACCATTTCATCTGAGCTGGAGAGCATCGGTATACATTTGCAGGTATTAAACATGCCAGAAATTATCAGAGGGAAGACAAAGTAGGAGCAGACTAATGCATTTCTTGGGTAACTACCCCTTCATTCAGCTGTAGGCATTGTGCTCTGCTTCCATGTTAGTATTTATCGTGATGTTGAGGACAAACAAGCCACTTCTTTGCAATCGTTAAGATGAGTTTCCCTACTGATTGATGTGTGGAATCAATTGCTCCCCATAGCATCCATGTCAGTCTATTACCACACAGCCTGGTAATGATAGGCTGTTCCCCACAAGATTATAGAGCTCTGTCACAAAGACTTGCTTCCATGTCTGACCTGGTCTGCTATAATTGAGAGTAGCTTCATTTTCACTCTGTAGGTAAACAAAAAAATGTCTTCATCATATTTAAAGTAGTGATTTATTTACGCTGTAACGTGATGAATTATTAATATGATTGAATTACTGAATAAAAATGGCCTTTTGTAGCGTTGTGAGCCTGAATTTTACCTTCAAGAGTTTTGCTGGAAACTTGATCTTAAATTTGAAAGAAATATCAGAAAGATTGTTGTATTTGCTTTAATGATGAATAAAAACAATTTCATCAGTCAGCATCATATTCAAAGCATATATCTGATCAGAATTGAAGTCGGTGTCCACGCTGTCCAATGCATACATATTTGAAGTAGTCAAAACAACAGGTGTTTTCTACTCGAAGTGCCCCTCTGTGTAACTGTCCTTTTCTTGTCATGTGAATACACCACAGCTCTCTTACTGCCAAGCTGACTACCATCCAACCCAGTAAGTGCCAGCAGCATTGCAACTCATTTAGTTTGTGGCCCAGGGATGTACCACACAGCCCTGATCCTGATTACACATGATCAAAGATGGCTTCTTCAACAGTGTGATTACATATTTGAGCTTGAATAAAATCCACATGCCTGTGTTCCTCTGAAACGACTAATTGAATAGAATTATGACTTTTATAATGATTTAATACAACAATTGGAATTTTTCTTCAGGTTGACCTCAATCATCGGAGTAGGACAACAGTATGTGCTGCATTTAATTACCTACAGTGAAAGTTGATTATCAGAAAATATGGTGCATATCAAGTGATTTCCTGCCCTAAGTAATATTATTCTGTATAGTTAGAGTTGGAAAAAGATGACATGGGAACTTCAGTCAAGACAAAAAGCATGAGCTAATGAGACTGGTTAGTGATTTAAATTTATGGAAATTGTATTAATTACAGACACCTATCTTTCATCTGTACCATTCAGTGGTGAAGTAATTAAAACCAACAATGACAGTCCCAGCAGTGGAAAAAGCAAACAAGATCAAAGAAAGAGGAGCCTTCGCGAGAAAGTCCCGTACATACCGAACTGGGCCTGGCCATGGGCAACGGGGTCTCATTAAAGTCACACTGTGTTGATCATCAGTTAACCTGCTTTGAGTTGCCTCTGGTTTTAAACTTGCATAACAGCACTTTAAGGTTTGTGCATAATGTCTGTCTGGAGGTGACCAAGAAGAAGTGCTGCCTTGTGTCATTGAGGAACATCCTTTGATTGGTTGATTGGAAAGGACGATTGTGGAGTTAAGTGGCCTCAATACATAATGAATAAAACCGTTTTTACATGAAAACATCTTAAAGTCTGCATCATCAAGACCACGATCTGATGTTGATAATATTCTCCGAGACTATGTAAAACAATGTGTAAATATGAGGAAATTAAAGTTTTTTGCCTTTTTTCCTTAATTAGCGGATTTTGCTCATCTCTACTCCAATTAAGTGAAAATAAAAGCGAAGGATCTTTGAGCCAAATCAAATTGTTACAGACATTTATCAACTGCATCGCCTTTGCAAGTTGTGTGGGCAAAGAACGCAAATTCGTAGATACATTTATGATGGTTGATATAATCAGTTGCTAATTTCATTTCTGAGTTAGGAAGAAGTAATCTCACATTTAGTGGAGGGAATTATTTCAAACTGAATGTTTAACAAACCTTCGATGTGTCTAATGTAATGTAATTATTGCCATTGTTCTTACAGTAGCTGCATAAACTGCTTTTTGCAATAGCGAAGTGTACAAAAGATCACATTTTATTTTACATTGTTGTTTCTGTATGACATGTTTATATTTAAGGAATGTCAAATCATGAATTCAAACCTTATAATGAATGATCCTTCTGTGTTAAAGTATGCAAAGCAGAGCAAATTTATGTTTGAAAATAAGGTTTTTGAAATCAACCACTGATCAAGATATTTAATTGACTCAAACTCTGAAGTGAAGATTAGCACTCAAAGCAGAAGAATAGAGTATCTTGCCGCTGACAAAGACCAACCAGAGACCCTTTGCTATGTGGACAACAAATGGACGGCCAGTCTTAACTTTTATTATGAGCAGTGGAGGTCATATTTAAAATGAGAGATTAGCCGCTCATCACAATATTGTTGGATTATCAACTATACCTGCAATGAAAGCAACCCCTGGCTCTGGGTCGATAAGAGTTTGACTGCATTTCGAATTAATTTTCCTCAGCTTAGAGAGCTGGACTCCTATCTTGTTATTGATCACAGCGTTAATCCATAACCAAGCACATCCTTTCCCCGCGGAATGAGCAGTATAATATAAAACAATCACTCTTGACAGGGTACATAAAAACTGGAACAGACTTAGAAGTGATTAGAGCTCATTATTAAAGAATATGTTTCCAGACTATTTTTTCCACGTCGGTTCATTTTACAATTTTACACCAACATGTCTTCTGCTCTGTATTCCTTCTGGTCTGGGTTGTGATTGATTGATTTCCCCGACAGCAGGAACACTTCACACCTCGGCTGCTTTCTCTGTTTGTCTTTTCCAACAGAGGGACCTCCACAGTGGATGAAATTTAGCCCCGACCTCTGACCTTTGGGTCCAGTGTTTGTCTCCAGTCCAGTGACCACAAACAACTCCTGGATTGCTGTAAATGTCAGTGCAGCGGCATCTCCACCCTCTCCCCTGTGAACCATAGTGCTGCACTCAACCTGCACTGATAGGACACTTTCATGAGCGCTCCATTATCGGTTTATGCTGAATTGATATCTCAGATTTCCTCCTTATGACGCCTCTGTAAACATCATCAAGCGAACAGCAATGAGGGGCTGTTTCTACACTCTTTTATTCAGCTCTTCAAACCTTCAATTTAGTAGTTTACGGCACTTCATATAAAATACAAATATGAATTGTTTTAATATCTTATTTTGGAAATTGAAGATTTTAGATGCGTTAGTTTTATTACCTAAAAAGTGCAGAATGAGTTGCTGGAAGTGGCCCATTTAGCACACACACTAGCTGGTACCATCTGTCATGAAGCTCAAATATAATAGATTGTAATTCTTGTTCTGAAGACATTGGTTGTAATGCATCCCATTTTGAAGCACTTTGGTTCACCCTTCCCCCACCCATAAACATACACACTCCCTTTCTCTCCTCTCCGGGCCTCCCGAGGTTGGTGTCTCTGCGTTAGGACTCTATTGTTGCCTACTGCTGGATAATGCCCTTATTAATTGTACCTCTTTGTAAGGTGTCAGCTGTAGCCTCAGATTGAGATGGATGGATCTCTGGAGTCTGCTCCCTGACCCTCCGCAGACGCTCTATCTCGGCACAACACACAGATGCAACAGTGAGCGCTGACACACGATGACTAAAAGCTGAGATAAAACAGGCATGTTTTAATTATTCCGCCGGAAAAAGAAACATGTTTCCAAACTGAAAAGCGATTTTCTGTCGTTGCTAAAGGTGAGCTAGCATGTGACGTGTTTAAATTATCAGTGTATCTGAGTGTCGCATAGCTCATAGCAGTGATGAAATATCATTTTGTATTGATTATTTTAGTGTGTTGCAGGAATACTGGTTAATTAGGTGGATTGCAGCCTCCGTGAGATCAACAGCATTAACATCAAATCCTTTCCTTCTCATTAAAGGAAACAGAGTCAATTTAATGAATGCATATTAATCCCCACTGATGCTCATTTTAGCTTTTAAAAAAAAGCATGGCAGTGTGGACTTCACATTTATCCATTAAAAGAATAAGGTCTGATCACTCTCTGAATCAACATAGACACATATCGAGAGCCTTCGTCATGATCTTTAGATTCATTAACTGATTGTAGAGTTCACCTGTAGACATGATGAACATTGTTGTGTTTATTTATTATTGTTGGTGGATTTTAATTAGGTACAGTCAAAAATGTAATAATCGAGTTAATTGTCTTGCAGTGTAATCGTATAGATACTAAAAGCCTCAACACTTATTTCGAATGTAATAAATGGTGACTAAAATGTACAATCTTATGTCATTGGAAACATATTGTATATTTCATACAATTATGGAAATCAATACACTTACATTAATGGGATGAACATGAGTTTAACATTTAAAATATTTTAGTAAGCAAACACGACACCAATATTAAGATAATGCTGTGATATAATACGTGTGTACATATTACGCTCCTTTGATATTGACCGGCTTCATTTCTTGTTTGAATGTCCCCTGCTGTTAGCACACTTAACATGGCTTCATGAATGTCAGTGGATGCCACTTTACCCGACCCACGCGTCATGATCAGACAGTTTGGTTGTTGAAGTTTTAATAATGAGTTGATCTGAAGCCCCTCTGATGACATTATTGAACCAGCTAATAGCAACATTTGCACAGACCGAATCTTGCAGGAGCTTTAGGGATGTTTAAGGTATTTCTGGTCAGATCTTTTTAAAGAAAAGAGAACATGTCTCACCTTATAGAATCTTACAAGAGTACAGTGATTACTCTTTTGAACATAGTGATGATTCTTTAAGTTTCCAAAAGTCAGAATGCAGAAGAACTAGACATCTTCCCTGCCACTTCTGTTACAAAAGTGCTTTTGAGCAAGGCAGCTCATGCATATACACAACTCTAATCAAGCTATCTTTATTTTTTAATTAGATTATCTAAAATTCCAGTGGAAATTTGAGCTGATAAAATAAAGTGAAACATTTGATCAGCTTTTTATTGTCAAATTTTCTCAGATTGTTGTTTCATTATGTCCATATAATTGAAAAGTTAACTGAAAAAAAACGTTGTAGAACAAACCATTCTATGTCCTTAAAATGATCATATTCCTGAACATAGTGTAATTCTTTTAAAGCACTTCATCCACAGCGCTCCTCTGAAACAGCACAGTAACTGCACAAGCAGAAGGAGACTGAAGTAGCAAGAAAAAAAAGCACAGACCAGAAAATGGAGATCCTCTCCCTTCAGATCCTATTTAGAGAGGCCCTGCACATTTTTAAAGTGTCAATTGTTTTTGTCTCTTGAAGTGTGGATGGAATGTTTGAATTCCAGTATTAACTGTAGTGCCTGCTGAGTTAAATTATGGTCCCTGGGCTGTGGGGTGGGAGTAATCAATAAGAATACACAAGGCAGTGTGTAATGTGTCTGCTCCTAGCAGCAGGGACACTGTCCCCCTTACCCTGTCCCCCAGCAGGTTAGATAAATATGATACTGAAACAGGGCACACTGGATTATATGATATCAATGTAGAATCAGGGAAGTGCTATTACGCTCCCCTAGCCCACTGTGAGTACTATTGACAAGGTTGGCTTTGAACACGTAGTGTATTGCTCTCTCTCTCTCTCTCTGTTCTCCTCTCTCTCTCTCTCTCTCTCTCTCTCTCTCTCTCTCTCTCTCTCTCTCTCTCTGTTCTCCTCTCTCTCCTCTCTCCTCTCTCTCTCTTCTTCTGTCTGCATAATATGAAGATCCACGGGAGGAAAGGGATCTATATGTCACTTAGCTTTGATTAAAATGGCTATTTAATGCCCGTGCCTTTGAAGTTGTGTTTATTGCACCCACAAGTTAATCTGTGAAGGGCATGCTGTGATCTAAATTTCCAGATGCTTCTTTGCATAAAGAGCCAATAACATAATGTAGAATCAATATACAATTGATTTGATTTTTTTACGCTCTGCGACATAGTGCTCCGAACATTTTCGTATTGATAACTGTATCTTTTCTGTTTCTCACGTTGACCCCGTCAAATGTCCGACCAATTAACCAGTGTGCCGATGTTGTTGTTTGACTGCTTACTAGTTGCTCATACAGTAACCTCATATCACTGATCTACTCAGACTATTGATTAACTCTCCCTCCTCCGTGGTGAAAGGATCAAACCTGGCATGTCTAAAAGGCCATTATCAGCGTCCACTTCAGATAACCTGCTACAACCTGATCCAGCCCCCTTTCACAGGTCGCAACCTCTCTGCTCTCTCCAGCCATCATACTCCCTCTGACCCCCAACCATCATTATCATGCTTGTGTTAAATGACATACAGGTCAAGAAAATGGCACCGTGTTGATGTCTCACATGTGAATAATCCATGCATCTCTGCAAAAATGCCATGCTTCTGCTTTATCAAGTTAGATTTTAGCATAGAGGCCAATGACGATGTATTAAAGACAGTTTAAGATGCAGCACATTCTCTCGATTAGATTGAATGCATTGCAGGTGTAGTTGATTTTTTCACACACATGGGCCATTTTTGAAAATACGTCAGCTCCTAAATATCACTACAGTTTTTAGCACATTCTTTCTAGGGAAAAAAACCACTTTCATAGCAGACAGACAAAATCAATTAAAGGTTTACAGCAGCAACCCCGAGTCTTCATTTGTACACTTAATTTAGACATTCAGCCTTTATTTCAATTAAAACCCTAACAAGTGTTCTGGGGTCTGGATTTGTTGCACTGTTACAATTTCCAAAGTGCTTTTTTTTTTCATTCTGAGAGGAATCTAGATATTAAAGCTTTTTTTTTTCAGGCCAGGTATTAGTCACATCGCGGTTGCTTTCACACAAAAGATTTGGCAGAAGCTAATTTGCATAAGGTCAGAGTCAAGCTCCTGATGGAAGTTGTGCAGCATCCCTGTCTCTTAGCAACACTCTTTCTCTCTTGGTGTCTGTGTTGAATTGACTGGTCCTTGGCACTCATCTTTCACCAAGAAAATTCATAATGAAATGCCGACAACCCGCATCTATCACCGAGAGACACTCCTCACTTCTCTCATGGGTTACAATACTTTTACACTGGAATTAATATATCAGCACATTGTTTAATGGCACAGCAGAGGAGAATGTCACTGCTATGTGTTCGCTCAGATTTGCAGCGACTTTGGTTTTAGGGGGGATAAACATGTTTATTAAGAATTGTGCCAAGATTAGAGGCAAATTAGCAGGTAATTGGAGACACCTGCAAAACAAAGGGGAGGATGGTGAGGTGGTAGTGTGGAGAGCGATAAAGGAAGAGATTGGGCTTCTGGGCTGGCCTCCACCCATTTATTGGTGGGGGAGGCATTTAAAAAGAGGGGATTTGGTATGTTGAAAAAATGACTTTTGTCCTCTTCCGTGGTGGCAGCATCCAGATGCTGCCAAGAGATGTTAATAGAGGGTCACATTTTGGACAATAGTATCCATCACTGCTTTCACAACTGCCTCCTGTACTCCAAGCTCAACGCTTTCTCTGGTCAAAAGAAGAGATGTGCTCCAATTACTGTTTTTGGCAAAGGCAGCCAGCCATAAACTATACTGTAATTATCGCTCTGCTGATGATTTCTATCATCTTGGTCACCTTAGTCACATGTGGTCTTTGCCCAGCACATTTAAACTTTCCGTGACAGGTCAAATCCATACACATTTATCGCCCACTCCTTTACATTCCCGTCGTCCTTTTATCATCGCGCATGTCTTCTTCTTCCACGTCGTGCTTGTCAACAACATCCAAGTCATGACAGGTGCTGGGCGGACATTAAACCTGCTGCTTTCTGTTTTAAAGCGCGCCGCGCTTCACGACTCATTTCCAGGCAGAATCTGGCTGAGGAAATGTCTGTGCACTGGGAATCATTTCAGCTCTCCCCGCTGTTGTATACCCAGATACACACGCACCTTATAACTGGCTCATGTCACTTCAATACTTCAAATCTAAATTATTATTATTATTACTATCACATTATATTTATAGTCAAATTTAAATATTTAAAATACAAATGGGTTGTTTCAGGCTAAGATGTGTTGGATTTAGGTTTCACAACTCTAAATGTGATTTTTGTTTTAAAATAATAAATAAGTGATTTATAAAAACAAATAAATAAATAAACGGTTCGCTGCATGAAGCTGATAGAACCGGACAAATTAGGCTGTTGCGTGGTGGCCACGTGCGCTATACTAAATGAGGAGGTGGTATCTAAATGTATTTGTTTTTGCCTACATGTAGCTCAAATTATTTTTTTCACATTTTAATTATGTCATCGTCCACTGCGATAGATCGACGGAATTTCCTTTTACCACCGTCTATTAATTGTTGTATTTAAAAAAAAAAAAAGATAGTCAATGCCGACGCGGAACTTGTACACACCCTGTGCATCACACATGCTTTGCCGCTCTGCATCCGACAGCATCCCAAGTGAACGCGCAGGGTTTTCTCCTCTTTGCTGTTTCCTTGCTGCCAAAGGTCGTCCAGTTCTGTCGCACGGTTGTAGTGACTTCAACGTAACCAAACGACTAATTGTCACCCTTTAATTGCGATTTAATTTGATCCCCCAGGCTCCTGCAAAGCTGTGTAAAATAACAACATAAATTGCTCCAAATAACAAGCCTTTAGTGAATCTTATTGATTGATGTACGAGAGAAAAAGAGGCAGAGGGGACGCACCTGCCTCTATCTGTCCATCTCGGGATCATGAACACACCAAGTAGGTCTAATTTCTGACACGTTCAGCTGGGATATGCCTCAATTGGGACTGAGATCAGAGGCTGTGATTGCCTATTGGTTTAGATTGGGTTGTTCAGTGCAATTCTGGAAACTTTTATTGCAATCCACAGATTGTAATGATGGAGAGCCCTCGATGTGGCAGCACTGATTACATCAGCCTGTCTCTGGGTCTACCTTTCATCTCAGGTATTTATTCGTTCTGTGCGCAGTCCACAAACAGCTACAGCTTTTATACGTCTTTCATTGTTCACATATAGGGACGGACTCTCCATTACAGACGGTGAGATTAACAATCTGACTGTTTTCATTCCGCTCATTCATTTATTGCTTGATTGGAAAACCGGCAAAGATGGCGTTACAATTTATCCAAATGCTTACATTATGTCCTAAAATACATCACTCGTTTCCTATTGGCTGCTGCGGAGCTTTGTATTTAGAGATTTATCAAGAACACTTTTTTTTCCAAAGAGCACGAGGCTCCTCCTCACCCATTACTAAATAATTCTTCCATGCAAAGTTACCAGTAGTGGAAGAAGTATTCAGATCCTTTAGTTAAAGTAGCAATGTTGCATTATAAAAATACAAGTAAAAGGCCTGTATTGAAACTGTCACTTATATGTTATTAGCGGAATGTATATAGTAAAAGTGTTCATATTCAGAAAAGACCCCTTATTCGTATATTATAAATATAGAACTGGGTTATTTTTACTGATGCAATAATGTATTTGCAGCATTACTGTTGTGTAATTTCAGTTATTTTATATATGGTTAGTTGTTATCTACAATGCTGCATCTTATTTTATGAGATAATTTGAACGTACATTTTGAATCTGTGAAGTAACTAGTACTACAGCTGTCCAATAAATGCAGTGAGGTAAAAAAAAAAAAAAGTACAATATATCCCTCTGAAAAGAAGTAGAAGTATAAAGTAGTATGATTGCACTTTTGCAAAGTACTTAAATGTAGTTTCCACCATAAAACCCCATTACATCATAATGTTTTACAGCGTGTATGTAAACTGTGTTTATGTGAAGTCTAATTCATTATTCCTCCTACCTATTTACAGTTTATACCGGTGTTTTCTTTGATAAAAAGATGGATTCCTACTGACACACTTCCAGAGCAATTTACCAGTGGGGGGATTAAGTATTCTCATCCTTTACCTAAAAGAAAAAGAAGAAACACACCAATGTAAAAGTACTCCACTGCAAGTCAAAGTCCTTCATGAAAAGTACAGAAGTATTATCCGCAAATTGTACATAAAGTACCTAAAGCAAAATGACTCATTATGCAGAATGGCCCCTTACATTACTATATATATATCAAAATATATATTATTGGATTACAATTACTGATACATTGATTCAGCATGTGTATGTTGTAGTAGGTTGAGGCAAAGCACAGTTGGGTAGTTTAATCTGCATAAAAATATCATATAAACTCATATGTTGTGTAAAATCTACATTTGCAAGTAACTTTAACTTTCAAATAAATGTATAAAGTAAGTAGCATATAATGATATACAAGTACGTCAAAATTGCACTTAGGTAGCTGAGTAAATGTAATTAGTTACTTCCCACCACTGCAGCTGACAATAAATCACACTCCTGTGTCTGCAGGCTGTGATCACTATCAGCATGTGCTTTCCAGCACGTTCTTATGAGAAGCATCTCTGTGACATATGGAGATGCTTCCTCCCACAGCCACACCTGACTGATCCTCTCCTGTCTCTGCACAGATGATATCACACGGCAAACTGCGACAAGATTCCCAAATGGCTCTCCTTTACAGTGAAACATGTCATCTGACCATGTCGCCTGGCTAAACCCAAATATTGTGCATTGTTGGTAAAGAGAGGTCAGGCAACTTGTGAGTCGTGTATTTCAGGCTGTGTTCTCTAATTAAGTATTCATGAAGCAGCAGTGGGAGCAAAGTATAGGTTTACACTGGTGGTTGGGACGGCATCACCCCAGCTTCCCATGTGTAATGCTCGGCTTTCCCCCCGCCGGCAGACAGGCCATCATTCCTAGTGTACTTCCAGCAATGATATCAAAAAGGTTTTTTGGTCAAGCCAAAGAAAGGTCACTCTAATAATACCCAAGGTCAGTGTTGGGAGCCAGCGAGTCTCCCAGTCATTATTCATTTGTTCACAGAGTTAATGACAGTTGCAGGGGGACGATAACTTGGAGCCAGTAGCCATGTGATGTCACCAACACATGCCAAGGGATTAAGAGGGCAGGCAGGGGACAAGAAGTGTGGATTATACAGGAAAATGAAACCACAGCAACAACCTTTACTGCTCCATCGCCCAACTCTGCATGTTTGCTGCTGGAGTTATGACAAACATAGAGACGTCACTGAATTATGACAAGTGGCTAATATTGAAGCAGACAGCATTGCCAAATAAAAGCATAAAGAAACCTTCAAGAGTGTTTTTACTTATTGATGTCCATCATGTCCCAAGTAGAATAGTCTTTTGGGAGGTGCTTAACATGTTCAACGCCCTCCTTTTGATGAGAGAACATGTTTTTCTTTTTTTAAAACCAAACACCGTCATTCATTTACAGCCTTCTGGTAAATGACTGTAATGTTGTGGATGTTTTCATGGTGCGAAGGTGATCCAGCAATTTCAGTTTCTCTCATTTACAACCCTTTTTTAAAACAAATTACAGAATTTAATAGTCGCCACATTATATATGGCGCCGTTATAGAGCTACACGAACAACACTGGCGGAAAAACTGGAGACTGCGGCTTTCACACAGAGAGAATGAACAATGAACACACCTTATTCAGTCATTGGGCAGGCAGCGCAGAGTGAACAATGAACCCCTCCCTCCTGTCTAGCACCATGTCTGATAATGACCACATCCACCAGCGCTGATAGCGCTCTTCTTTTATGACCTACATGAGCATAAATACGGCTCAGATGAAACATTTCAGGAAGGATATTGACAATATGACCAGCTGTGCACGAGTGGCAACACAAACTGTGTTTTCTCATGTTTTCATAATGTTAAATGGAGAAAGAAGCCACATGTTGTATATCTGCTGGTCACTTTGAGCCATGAAGCAAAACAATCTTACATTCTGCACCTAAAAACACCCCATATGTCGTTTTGTCTAAACAACATTTATTCAATATCTTTGTTGCAAAGCCACTGTTAAATGAGATGCTTTTGTCTTTTTTTCAGTTACATCTGCTGAAGAATTAGAAAGAAACTAAATATGCATTTTGACAAATTATGCTGCAGAAATCCACCAATTTGGTCTTTGTCTCAAAACCTAACATGCAGATACAGTAGATTCCCTGTTCGAGCATAAGGTCAGAGTATAAATATGAACTGCATTTTGCATTACTTTCAGATGAGTGAAGCTGTCAGACCAATAATATGAGCTTTCAGTCCTACTTTCTGCCACTTATCCCCCATTCTAGGACCAAGGGGTCATGTGAAAATTGAAAGTGACAGTCAAACCAGCATGTTGAACAGGCTGATTGGACTAAGCTGTCACAGCCCAGATCAGAGCTCTTTAACACCAGGCCTATCAGAGGTCTTTCTGTTGGAGCAACCAGTACAGGCCAGGATATAAGAAACGTAAAATCTCAACAAGGAAAAGAAAATATTTCTAATCCATGACAGGAAGAGTCTGAACAGCCACATCAATTCTAGATTATATAAGAAATGGATGCAGTGAGCTAACGACGATAAACAAATGCAAATAACTGGAAAGAAAAAGTTTCATTTTCATTAAGTTGTCTCAAAAACTTTGAAGAATACTATTAAGAGCAAAAACAAAAGCTTCAGAGTTCACTGAGGGTCTCTTCTCTCCGACAGGATTCAGCTCTCATTTCCACTTTCAGATGAATGAAATCCAGCGGTTTTCCTTTGTGGTCGTTTGAATGAAAATGTTTGTATCACCTGTTTTGCGGATGATTTAATGAGCGCGTGATGCTGTCACATGAAAGATTTTTTACTTCATCGAAAGCATTCCCTGTCAATTTATATTTTGTTTCATATGCAGCATTGCATGAAGCCCAGTCAAAAGCAATCAGCTCACCGTCATCCATTCAGATGATAATAAATCACGTCATTATCACTTTTACTTGGGTCCATCTTTTAAACAGAGGGAGGATGAAATATTTTTGTCAGGTGGAAGAATAACTTATGATCCTTTTATGTCCTGCTGAGAACCCTTGAAAATAATAATACACCACAGCAGAAGCACATGAACAACTGAAAGGCACTGAGTGTTGTAAATCTGATGGGATTTGCATATTTTGTCTCCACAGCAAGAAGCAGGCAAAATAAATCACATGGCATATGAAAAAAAAAAAGACACTCACTCAGAAGTTAGAGTTAGAGTTCACATTAACAAGGATATGTTCCTCTAGAACTCACTCGTGATTGAAAACACGAGGATTTCAAGGTAAAAGCTTCTTAAAGAACAGATTTTCTTTATTTTTTTATTCTTGTATCTGAAAGACTCAAAGTCAGAATCATCAATCAAAACAATCTGTCATAATGTGATTATTTGACCTTTGATCCTTATCCGTTTGAGCAAAACAGTTTCTCTTTAGTTTGCGTCGCTCTTATTTCAACTTCAACAGATTTACTTTATTACACCGTTTAAAAATTCTTCAAGAGCCTCTAAATACGCTGAAACCTTGGCTGTCAAACAATGTTAGTCCTTGCTGAGGGGCCACTGTCAGACAAGTTAGGAATCAAAGTGTCAAATCTTGTCTCTCCTGCTAAGGTGGGAGTTTTAACATTAAGTTAAGGATTGGCTGTTGTGTTGAAAGAAAAGGTTGTTAATCATTTAAATCTATCAATTCATTGAATCATGCTGGTGGTAAATATAGTATCATCACCATCATATAATGTAGAGGAAGAAGCCAGTAAAACCTTAAAAAACTGATGAGAATCATGTTAGTTCGGCCAGTTAGTTCCAGGACTGTAATGACAAAGCTCAAGCGGGCAAAAAAATTAAAGCTTCCTCCTTATTCAACAATATGAAATGTATGTTTCACAACAGCCTTAAGGTGCAAAAACCCAAACTAAAAAGAGTCTTCACACTCTTGTTTTTTGTCCCGAGCTGTGATTGGTTAAAACAGCTCGACTCAACAATCCACTACAACTGACTTGTTTTGTGTGTGTGTGTGTGTGTGTGTGTGTGTGTGTGTGTGTGTGTGTGTGTGCAAGACAGAGAGAGAGGAAGGTGTGTGTACCAGTGACCTGACCAGTGTTATGTAAAAAGATACCCATTTATGCTGTTTTAAGTTAAAATCAATAACCTTTTCATATATTTTCTTAATGTAATTTGATTTCATTCTCAACACGCAGCTTACAAACTTTATCTAATTTTATCCTCAAATCAAATTGTGGATATTAGATTTTCTTGGCTTCACAGGTAAAATGTTTGCACATTATCAGACACTGTGCCTCCTCCGTTCCCCTCAGACGGCACAAGTCACCCAATAAATATAAAATACTCCGAGTGATAACTTGCCCACTCATGTTCTTTCCTTCACTGCTTAACTTCAACACTTGAAACTTGTTCTGGAGTGTAATGAAGCAACTTCAAAATCTGTGGAATCAGACAAATATAATAGTCTGCTGATTGAAATAAGAACCAGACTTTAGCAAGTGATCACCACAAAATATCAACCCAGCTACAGCAAGACACCTTGTTTGGCTCAGGCATCAGAAAAAAGATCACAAATTACACAAAACCACAGCAAAGTGACAGCTGAAGTGGGGCGTTATATTCTGAAAATCATTAATATTGAAGTGTATAACAGTCCTCATTTAAATCCTTATTTATGTTTCCTTGTGCCTAAACAGTACCAAAGTGTTCTGTGTTGGAAAAAGGGGCTCCAAGTTGTAACTATAAAGGTTGTCCAACAGCAACAAACTGAATCCTTTGGAGAGTCATGAAACACTTCAGAGTTGTTTTCCTTCACTCCTTCTTTCTGTCGACACACACACACATATCAAATTAGAGGAGTGTAGCAGGTTTTGTACAGTACATTTCCTCGCACGCACACACACACACATACACAGAGATAAATTAGAGACACTGTTGCTTTAATTATGTGATACATGTTTTAATGTAAGAACAAAAACTTGTGCTCTCCTCCTTCCTCTAAGGATCAGGTAAAAAGACTCGTCTCCTGCCTTCCAAAACGCACTCGTCCCATGTCCATCCCAACATCACAATTCTCCAACCCATGTTCTCCCTTTTTTCTGATTCCACTGATCTGAGCTTGAAATGCGAAGACAGCAAAGCACTAAGCCTTCAAACGTGTGATTTTTTCAAAAGATCTCTAGAAGCAATCTCTGCCTGACTGACCCCTGACAGCTGCAGATCTCTTTATTTCTCTCTCTGCTGGCACTTCATTTGGTAGAAAAGCTCTCAGATTCACACCTCTGTCAGGCAGCACAAGTGTTTATTATGTGCATACACACAGAATATCCCACATAGTGCACACCTCAAAGGCATGCAGTTCGTAGTCTTTTAACAAACAACATATATGATACAGTAATTTATGCTGCTTGTATTTATTGCACAGAAATCTTACTTCTTGCTAAACTAAACGTGGGTAAATATTGTCATAGACACACAATTTATGTTTGTATTCTCTCCAGAGCCACGGAGTCAAGAAACCCAGTGTGCTCCATGAAATATGTTTCTTTAATACCACCGATGAACCTGTCCTCTGGCTTATCATGCTCCTCACTGCAGACACATGAGGTAAAATGGATTTGACTTCCGCCTCATGTTTGCATTTCTTCTTTTTATTTCAAGATTTTACCTTAAAACACTACAACTTTTTGTGAAAAGCTATTGGGGTGTCTAAAGGGGGGAAAAAACATCTAAATTTACATCACTGTGATAGAAAACAAAAGCTGCTAAACAAATTCATACTGTAAGTAGCAGTTACATTTAAATACACTTCCCCATTGTGTTAGATTATACATATCCACACCACAACAGAATTACCTGAACAATAGCATGTATTCTTATGTGCAGTTTGTCTTGGTTTTATTATGGCAGCTTTTCCTCCATCACTCAGAGTGCAGGCTTTGCTGCTGCCTCCCTCTCTGGAAATGAGACTGCAGGCTCTATCATTAGATCGGATGGCAAGTCTTTATGCAAAGTGTTTTGCATAATTACATACCAAAGCCAGAATAGCCACCCTCAAATTTTATGGGTCACAAAGCATCAACAATTGCCGCATTATTGTCCACCAAAGTCCAGCCCCACCAATGACAAGGAACGAAAAAGAGAAGAAGAAGAGAGAGAAAGAACTCGTCTGCTTAATCTAAGCTTGGGAGATTGAATTTTCATTTCAATAAAAAAGTAAAGAAGATTATTAACTTGTTTACATATAGTTGTAAAGTTCAGAGGACTCGCCAAGGCTTCGGGGAGCTTGATCACCGAGTCTCCAACATGTGAGCATCAAGAAGTGGCTCCAGTAAAGTCCTTCATATTTGTAACCTTCTGTGGAGAAGTTCTATTTAAAAAAGGAAACACTCTAAAGGAAATTAAGACGTTTATCACGTGATGTTTTCCATTTTATTTAATTTTGGAAATTATTTATGTAGTGACAAATACCCCACAGCGGTCGTAAAATGTAAAAAGTGTGTATATATAATACACTGGCTGTAGTAATTAGACCTGATCGTGTTTATTATTATTAAATGTGTTTTTCTAAAAAAATATCGAGCCTGCGGGTGATTTCTTTGAGCATTCTTCATTTCAGATATTCGGGTTAAAATATGATCACAGTGGTTAATTGAACCAGTTTAAGTTATAATTTACAGTACATTTTGCATTACTAAAAACAAAACAGTAATAATTAGCTGAAATCCGATTAAATTAATTGATTAATTGATACATTATTTTTGAAGACTACGGAAGAGCAATAAAAAGCGAATTAAAAACAAAAAATACATCAGAAGGGCCTTATATTATTTCCAGGAATAGAGCATAATTATTAGTATTGTAGTTTAGTGATTGATATCAGAATTTATAATAACAACGTAGTGATGTTAGATTTTGTTTTATGAGCGAATATCCGTCGTTAACAAGCCGTTGTCATTATCAACTCCAACAGAGAGAACGGGGTCACAGGTGGACACAGAAACAATATGTCCTTATGAAGAAATACGTTAATTACAAGAATATAAGAAACTGGTGACGACATAACATGATTTTAGTTTTAAAGCGTGAAAAAAGCTGTGATAAAACGGAAACTCTCAGTGGAGGAAAAGGTCAGATAGAAACAGTCACAAATACATATTCGATACACGAGACAGCCTCATGTGAGGGATCAGATTGTTATTACTAAATATTTGTCAAGAGCATGTGATAAAAAAAATAAAATCGAAATATCACCAATGGTGACGGCTGTGAGACTGCAGTTATGAGGTCCTTTGCGCTTTTTGTGCAAAACATAAAGTAACAAACAAACTAACTTTGTCACTGTTGTGTTTTATTGATTATTTTTCCTACCACAATGATTTTTTTCATTTGTAATGTATCACAAAATAAGTTATATAATAAGTCATCTTCTTCAAAGATATAGTTAGACAATGTTAATTAAAATTGTTAATACAATATTTGAAATTCCCAGCTGCCACTGCATATTTCTATTATGTTTTAACATTTTTGATCGACCCATTTCACAGTAAAAACCAAACAAAACCAAGTTAGACATGTAACACATAATAGCCAGTCGGGGCAACGGAGCACAGCTGAGGTTAAACGTGCAGAATAGCGCCATCTCGCTGTGGCGGCCAGATATTCCTGCACTTTTTTTCCCCCTTCTGCCGGAGACCCTCCGTGAAGATTTGTCCTCTCATAAGGTTGACCGATTTCTGTGTGCGTAGCCAGCTATGACAACAGCCTGCATGCTGCTGTCTTTTGGCGGCCACCAGTTATATGTGTTATCGCTGTTCATTAGTGCAGGGGGTCCCGGAGCGGGTCTCGGGACCTGCGGGGGTCAGTGAGAGGGGGTGGGGGGGGGGGGGGAGCAGCGCGTCCTCAGCAACTTGAGAAGTACAGTCATTTCACTGTAATCTAATTCAACAAAATGATCACATAGCTACAGGTCCTACACTACTTTCCAATCGGAGGTCCCGGGACGCTCATGGGTCACCGAGGGAGTTAAACAGGGTCCTACAGAAATCAGAGAAATAAATTAATTTCTCTTGTGGGTTGTGATTGGTTTGCTGTTGCGCATTTACAGGATGTATAAATGTGGTGATCCTGGATTTCAGCTCCTCGGCTGCTGTCTGATTATGGACAGTGTGTATACTAAATCCCATCAAGCCACAGAAAATGTCAGATGTGGGTCCCTGTGACAAAAATCTTATCAAGCGGGGATCCAGGGGCTGCAGCGCGTCTCTCCGCGGGTTGTTCTTGAGATGAGAAGATGTGGGAGCTCATGGTGGGAAAAAAAAATCTACTATCAATATTATGGAGGCTGTTTCTACAAAAAGCCTACAATTTGTAAATTTCAGGGGACAATACAGAAAGGAGTAACAATATCCAGCATCATCGGAGCTGGAGGTTCCCTTTAAACTACCAGTGGCTGCGGTTGGATGTAAGTTCAAAAATAAAAAATAAAAATTTATTTTTGCTTTATTTGATGTTCTTTACCCGGCAACATATATGTTTTCAAACCAAAAATCAAATAACAAATTCAACTTCTACAACAAGTTAGGCCTCTATAGGTCAAATAAACGCAACTTAATAATGCGTAAAATGCAAATAGATACAGAAGTTAAGATTTAACTGTATGTATTTCTTCGTGTTTTTTCATACTTAATGTTTGCTCGGAGTTCCCAGTAAGATGCCCAATAAGCTCCGTTCTGCAGAAATGCCAGGCGTGCCATTCAAATGAACGACGTTGTGTCTGCACTACGGAGACAAACAACACACAAGAAAACAAGAAGCCCGAATACAACTTCACGAGACACAGCTTTAGATGAAAACCAAACAAGTTTTTCTATAATTTACAGGAAAAGTTAGGACATAATTGATTGTATCTGTATTTTCCTCACCTATGGAATATGGGAACAATGTGTTCGATGTGTTGGAAATGAAGATGATGATGATAACAGTGATGATGCTGATAATGAAGACTGGACGAGAGATAACGCGCAGGGTGTGAGTTGTTTTGTTTCGTTTTATTTAAGTAACTTCAGTCTACCACCAGCATCGACCAGAATTACGCCAAATTAATTTCACAGTTTGAGGGGGCTTTGCCAAATGCGTGTTTGAAGTTTCGGCAAAACACACATATACAAACACACGCACACACCCGCGCGCACGCCCTTCCACACACTGCGGAAGAGAATTTACTGGAGAGAAAATAGAAAACGTCTCCATCAGCGGCGCGTGAGGGCAGAGCCGTGCGTGGAGTGACACAAGCGAAGCATGGCAGGCCTTCCCGGCTAATTAATGCGAAATTGATTAAACATTTAGTACATATTTGTGCAATGCATGCGGCATTTTACATCCGCATAAGCTAATGTCTAATGTATTCAATGTCATCATCATCATCACAGAGGCAAGCATCAACATCATGTGGCTTGAGCTGCACACACACGCAGGCAGGCATGCACTCATGCACGCTCATGCATGTGCATAGGGGAAAGATGAGTAAACAGACCTGCTCAATTGACATTGTCAATTAAGATGTCTCAATCAGCCATTTCTTAGTAATACACACACACACACACACACACACACACACACACACACACACACACAGTGAGGCCCCTCGCACGTGATCTCTAACTCAATGTGTGCGTAAAAGCTGAGTTGTGGTCACATTCAGGGTCCTTCTCCAAACTACTTGAGAGTGACGAGCCTGCAACATTAATACTGCAACCCATGGAAGACTGACAACCACTGCGGTGCACCTAATGGGGATCTTAATAAAGTATCTATGTACCCCAAGTAACAAATCGATACAAGATGTAGGCCTATATCGATCAATACCTATGAAGTAGTCCTGATGAAATAATGCTTTAGGGTTTTGGGAGGCTGAAGGGCTGTCTAATATGCAGGAGAGTGTTTGCGGTCTCTTCAAATCATCCCTCTGGCTCACCGCTCGTCTCCGTCCTCCCCTCTGAGTGTGTGTGATCGTGTATTTTAAGACTGATCAAACTGCACGCTTTAAAGCACTGGGCATATCGTTATGTGATTCCCACCTCTGCCGGCCTGCTACTCCAGAGAAGTTTAGTCGTCGTTCGGCTATAAATACATATTTTTAATATAATAAACTATAAGCGACGGTCATGCTTCCTCGGTGGCCAAATAGTAGTTGCGTTTGGAAACATTTGGCATTCAATGTTCAAGTTATCATAGGAAATGTTGGCTGTTTTACTGGTATTGAGATAGGCTCCCCGTGAGCGCGCTTGGGTTAAAAGAAAACCGAAATAGCCTTCTCAAAATGGGGGTAATTCAACATGGGGTATATTCCCACTCATGCACTACATCAGCTGCAGTTGTCTTTATCTCCCCTATTTATATCACCACAAAGCGCTTCGCCCCTTCTGAAAGTCTGGCAGTGTTTTTTTCTTTTTCTCTTTTTTTCAACTGAACTTTGCCATGTTGGTGTTGATTGGTCCTTCTTTCTGTATTTTTTTTTCTTCTCAAATTTCTCTTTTCTCGCAAATGAAAACTACGTGAAGAGGAAACGTTTGGTTAAATAGGACACATTCAGTGCTATAACATCCTTCTTTAAAAGTGGCTATAATGATCACTAGTTTTCATATGTGGACGGTGTGATGCAGACAAGTCTGTGTACTTCATGCACTCCGAAGGTCGAACGCGGTGCCTTTAATATTCTCTACAACTTCTAAACCCGCTTATACTCAATATCAAGGGACAAAAAAGGCGCTGATGTTGTCAACAACATTATAATATTTGTTTGGTCAACGTTATAAATTCGATGAGCGTCAATTTAGTGAAAAATCCAGGATTATCCCCAAATGATATTTTATTTTATTACAAGCCTCCCAAATAGATTCGGGACTTTTACTGTAACCCCCTGCTGCTTCCGATCGTGTTAAAAGCTACAACTTCACATGTGGACTCTCATCTCGGCAGAGGTGTCCAGTGGCCCTACACTACCTGCTCCACTCACACAGACAGACGCAGTGGGAAACAGAGTGGATGACAGGTGCTTAAAACACACATTACTTGTAAAGTTTCAGCCTAATAACAGTCGGCAGCTGCTGTCGTGCCTGTGCGAGGAGGCGCCTGCGTGTTCAGCGCTGGTCGCTTCTCCTTTTGTGTTAAAGTGAGCCTAGGTCTCCGAGGTATCGGAGCAACAGTTCCAGGGTTAGCGGGTAGATGGCACAATTTTCTTACATTTATGGGCAGAATGCAGGAAGCCTTGTGCACTAAGTACAAGTAAAATATCATTTATTTGAAGGGAAAAAGATACAGTGGAAGAATGCTCAGAAACAAAACAAAACACAACCTTTGAAATTAAGAAAAAATGAAAATGAAAGACAACCCCTTTTGCTGATTCTTCAAGTTGTATCACTATTTCATAGCCAATTTGTTAGACCAGAGAAATTACAATTATAATAACAACTATACAAATAATATTTAGTTTCACCTTTAAGCCAGTGCTCTAACATATATAACAAGGCCCCATCTTGTAAAGCGTTTTACTCGTAGCAGGCAGTGTAAATGACCTGCTTTGCCTCAGCCTATACAATAAAGCGCATGCTGTAGGGTTACTTTGTCATATAGTGATAGTGCCAAGGTGCAAATAATGTGCCTATTCGTCGCTCAACTGTGCGGGCGCGCATGTGTGTGTGAAAGAGACAGAGGAAGAGCGAGACTGCAACCCATATTCTTATCTTATTTAACAAATAGCCCCACTAACAGCCCGTGAGCCCTGAACGAGTTTCCAGCATCAGTGCGTAAACCCCAACAAACGTTAACTATCAGCACAGACCCACGCATCGGCCCCGCAGGATCCTCCGCAGCGTGTTGGATTTTTTTTTTCTCTTGGAGAGGGGGGGGGGGGGGGGGGGGGGGGTATATATAAGGCTACCAGCTCGTGTGTCAAAAAGTTCTCACGTCACGCAGACGTAAATAAAAGTGACGTCGCAGCGAGTTACACCTCATTAGTCTTTTTTGTACAAAGCTAATAAATGAGCAGAGGTACAAATTATAGAGTCCAGCATTTACATCACGCTCTGTCAACTAAAATCAGCCCGGTCAGTGTGGAGATCCATCCACACCCATTCTGAAGCTCCACTTATTATTACGTTTTGAAGGATGGTGGAGTGAGTTTTTATTCATCTTCTGTCTTTACTGTAAACATGTGGTCTAATGAAATCATATTGGCTCGCCGTAGTGGGATGCCTACCTTTAACTATCAATACGGGGCTCAGATTGGCTTGAGTGTGATTCACCTCAGAGACGGTTTGGTTGGACAAGCAGTGAGAGCAGCACGGTGTGGATAAATAGGGCTTTCAGCAAGACGCCGAGGATAAAAGACCATCAGCATCACATCATAATCATCATTTTCATCATTATCAACAGCACCAAAACCACACACTCACACACAAAAGCACACATACAGCAGCAGAAACCGTGGTGAAGTTGGCTTCTTCCCATCCTGATTAAGCTTCTATACAACAAGGCTAATTCTATTTCAGGCCTAACTCTCAACTAAGCCAATTCTACTAATAATTAATGATAGGCCAAAGGTGTTTGCATCACAGTATCACGTGCGTAAATAATTGACATATAAACCCATCACAACCACTTCTTGGATATTCACACATTTATACATTTATGATTAAAACGTTGAAATGTGTAGCGTTGAGCAACTTCCTGTTAATGAACCTCAGTGATGCAGTTGAAAATAAAAAAAAAGTATAAGCAAAGAACAGGTAGTTAGAAAGCAAGTTGGTTTTTCAGAAAACAATTTCACCTTTTTTCCAGTGAATATAACTTATTATATTTGGATGCTACAATTTATGCTATATTAATTCAATAATAGCTTATTTGTGTGAGCGTCCAAAAGTGAAACAGTCCTCCGAAATTAGTGGGGAAGCTGAGTTGGGTTTTTCTCCGTGCACTGTGTCCCGTGTGAGGAGGGGGGGTCTACTGTTATGAAATGTTATTATCTGTTGAGGCAGGGCGCCTTATTACAACTGTTGAATCCTATTTCTGAAGTTAAACTGACAGCCACCTTCAATCCATTATTTTCCAAACAGTCTAGTCAATTACTGATCGGCATTTTTACAGAAAATAATCTTAACCTTGTAGCAAAAAGTGAAGTCGTTGAGCGGGCATGTTGGGTGATTGATTAATTATTTTGAAATTCATTAATCACTTTCATGGGGCAAAAGGGCAACATCCTGCCACAGCAAATTGACTCCCCCCCCCCCCCCCCCCCCCCCCCTTCCCTCCCTCCAACCGACCACACACCCACATCGCACATACAAGGACATGTTCACGCGTATGTTTGAGAAGTAAAAAAAACATGAAAAACGTGTGTTTTCAAATTCATAAATTATAATTTAATACCAAGAACAAATTTACAGCAGAATGCTTGTTTACAATAAGCTAACACAAACAAACAAGAATTGTGTTCAACTATAAACTTTCACACACACTCACATATATCACTTGCAATTAATAATAATAATAATCATAAAAAAAGTATCTATACGTTATCAATACCCTGCAGTCATATATTTTTATATATTTATATAAAAACGTGGGTCAGTTTAAACTGTTCATAATTACAATCATGTATCATTCTCTGGTCCATATGTGGCTACGAACAGCCAAAGATCAGTGTTCAATCAGTGATCCCTTTTAATTCAACCACAACATGATGTTCTGGTGTGTGTTGAAGAAAAGCCTCAAAACAAAGACAAAAATGCTAGCTTCCAAATACACACACGCACACGTTCTCACACACACACGCGCGCACACACGCGCTCAAGCACACCACGGCACCTGTCAAAGACCAAAGGAGCAATAACACTAAAGTTAAAATATCAACTCCTTTTCCCAAACCTGCTCACCCTGTTTAAGTCTGTAGCCTAATAATGAACTTCGTTTCTTTTCTTTTTCTTTAAATACAAGGGCTAGTGTACTGAATGCACAGATTATATCTATACAGTCAAAAAAGAGAGAGAGAAAACATTTACATTTATATATCAAAGGTAAAATAGGTTAGCGACCTGTGGCCATGCATTCACAGTCTAAATATACATGAAAAAGAAAACATTTGTAGTAATATGTATATACATTAAAAACATAACTTTCAGTGCTACTAGCTAAGTCTGCCACTCAATTTTGAAGACGTTGTATTACCGAGAAAAAAAATGGCAACCACAGATTTTTCTTAATCACATATACTTTGTATAAAGGAAAAACTTGTTGAAATGAATTGACCTATATTTACAAGAATACTGCCTCTATCAGTGTTTTTCAAGTGAAATACACCACTGAAGTTTTAAATCTAATTGTGTTACCCCAAAACGTTGTAGGCCTACTTTAACAACGTTTTGATGGGGAATCACATCATGCTTGTCAGGCACTTAATGCTTGAAGTGAATAAAGGGTGACATTTCAGGGACGCTTTAATAATACTGCTATTAAACACTTCTCTGGCTAGGCTTCAAACTTTTATGACCCTTGCCCTCTCCAAATTTTTTTTTTTACAAGTTAGTTTTGCTTTCAGTGCAGATTGGGCCACTGCAACCACCCTTAAATGCACATATAATGCACTTAAAGAAACTTGTCTCAAATACCTTTCTAACAGCAGGATAGGCAACTTGTAGGATGTTTTTTATTGTGTCCAATTGGGGAATTAATGCAAAATATCCAAAGTTGGATGAAATGGGGAAGACTTTTTCGGCAAATAATTTGGAAAAACAAAGTTGATCCTGTAACTTCATATTAATAAAGAGCAAAATGTTACCGGTGGGTCATAAAGTTGAACATGAACTCCAAAAAAACTCCCTTGCAGATGGTATTGGTCATCCTAAGAATATAAGTGCGCTTGCAGCATTAAGCCTAGATTATAAGCCTAAACTCCTATTGCTGTGGTTTTAATTCTTTTTAGAACTTTTTTTTAATTTTTTTTTACATTTTTTTTTTTTACACCTTTTTTAAAATAAATCATTGTTTTAGAAAATAACACCACCTGTACTACAGAAATCACATAGGCCGGTTTGGAACCAGAAAGGAGGAACAAAGAAAGTACAAAACACAGCTATACATGGACACAGGACAAGTCATTTGAGAAAAGAAAATTCACGTTTTGTATTTTCCCTTTCTCCTGTTTTTTTTCCATTTTACCCAAATTATCATTTTAAATGCACTTAATACTTAAATGTTCCTCATGAGGATCAACAAAATCCCTTTTACTTTTTTCTCATTTTCTTCTTTCATTAAAAAAATGAATCGAAGCAGGTTGTTCTGCATGAACACTGGGAGCTTGTATCTGCCATTTTGAAAGTTCAGTGGATGTCTCAATTTTTTTTGGAGTAGGGGGGAATTCACAGTCATTTACGTCAATGTCTTTCTTCATGAAAGCCAGCCCCGTGTAACAGCCGGTTTTTTTTTTTTTTATTATTCCTTCCACAAAAGCAGCTATAATCATTGTAGTCTCGCAGCCCCCCAACCCCACCTTTTGTTTGTTCGTCTCCTTCTTGGTTTACTGAATTGACATGTAAGGCCAGTTAAAACTGCTCCCCGAAAGCAACATATCCCTGATGAGAGTTTCAATTGGGGTTTTACCTACCAATCGGACGAAAAATAATTGTTCTATGACCGAGGAGGAGACTGTGCGGAGGGAAGGCAAGCGGAGTAACAACTTCCCAAACCGTGTTGGCTGGTTGGGGTACTGGCTCCGGACATATTCCTCCAGGGCGCACTGGGACTTCTCCTGCAAACTTTCCACATGGGCCACATCTGAGAGGCCACAAGCATCTGGAAGGAGGGGGGAAAGCAAATAAACATTAATAAAGTGTAACCTAAAGTGTTTCTCTCACTAGGAGTTTTTTTCCCACCGTGGTGATTTGGCGGAAATTGATAGCCTGTCACATTTAGGAAAAAAGCAATTATTTTAGGAAATTATTCTTATCCCATTATATGTAGAAGTGGAGTTTATTAGTCTCGAGGCTTGTTTTCATTAATAACTAGTGCATATATTTTTCAGTGTATGATAATTATTTAATACCATTGCGCTATGCGAATAATTATCACACCACAAATAAAATAATAGCTCTGCACTATGATGGCAACTTCTATGGTTTAAACAATTCTATCATATTTTAATTAACAAATATAAAGACTAAATAAAAACCGAACTTGAACCTTTTTTGCCATACTCAAGAAAGCAGCGGACAATGTGAGTGTTGTTTTGCTTCTCTTAATTCGGCGGTCCTCCTTTTATCGCTGCTATAACTCGGCTATAGAGTCAATTAAAGGTGAACTAAATAATTAAGCATATTCATAGCAAAAGACTGTGTTTTAGATGGGGCTGTCTTTCACAGTCAGTGGCAGAGCGAGGCAGAGGGGAGGGGGAGGGAGAGAGGGAAAGACAGAGAGACCTACTGACCTTTAGTGAGCAGAGATTTAGCTTGGAAAAAGGGCCCATAGCCTACGGAGTTGCCGTCATACTACACCACCAGAGACGCATAATCACTATCTTTGCTGCTGCATGTGGGCGGCAGCTGATTATGTGCCAACAACGCTTGTACGCGCAATGGTTAAGTTTGTAAAGTTTATGCATGACAACAACCAAACCACCAAAGTAGCAAAGGCGTGTCATCTAAGCTACAACACACAGCTCACGTTCAAGCCTCAGGTATGGAAGAGACAAATTAAACCATCGTGGCCCATTAAAAGGCTTAATAATAAAATCCAATGACCTGAAATGTGATTTTTTTTTTTTTGAATAGGCTAACAAACCATCACGAAAACAATAGTGGGCTGCTATAGAGCTAAATGAATTACAGAGGCTGATGGCTTGCAGGTATGATATAATTTCAAAGACATGCATTCACATGCGATGAAACCGTGTAAATCTCTTACACACGGATTGTTTTATTTCACCCTTTAATGGTGGAGTTAATGTAACAAAAATAGCTGGGAAGTTTGGGTCATGACCTAGTTCTGGAGCAAGTCCAGAGACGCCTTATATCCTGCGAGGCGCAGAGAATATTTCTGCAAATAAAATGAAACCCGCCCCTCCTGTCAGTGCTCGATATCCCATAATACTGTTAGATTCTGACATATTTGTAATTACAATGTGGGCATGGGGTCTCCATGCTTTTTCTCGGACATGTCTGTCCCCTGAATGACACGAGAGCGTTGAAACCTGCGCTTTGCTTTTACTGTGTGCAAATGGGACATTAGGCTTGTCTTTCTTTTTCTATTCCCCTCCCCCTCGGAGCCTGACATCATTTATATCTGTCATCCCCTACAAACAAGACGTGGGGTATACACACATTGATATATGGCGGAAAAAAAATCAAAGTGTAGCAATTCCTCTGCAAGCTATTGGATTCCTAAAAAGTCTGTTCATAGATAGATTTTATGATGATTAAGGTAATTATTGTGGAGTTATCGGTCTTCTTTAACTCGAGATTATGTTCTAATGTTTCAGTCACTTTGCTCTTGTTTTGTTGTTAATTTAAGTAAAAAAAATCCATTACGTGGCCATGCCTAATATTTCCAGTTTAGCCCTGTGTGTGTGTGTGTGTGTGTGTGTGTGTGTGTGTGTGTGTGCGCGCGTGTGTTAAATCAGTTGATTAATTAAGTGGTTTATAATTTAGCCACAAGTCTATCCAAAAGCTCTTGACCACGAAGGCGGCATATAGGTGCACATTGAAGCAGGGTGTTCATTTAAGACAAGCAACAGCCTCTGTAGATACATTTATGTCAGTGTTAATTTAGCTGATGTCAGTGAGCACGTTAGTGACATTCACACAGACTGAACTTGGAGTGTGCCAGTCTATTGTCTTACCTGTGGTGAAGAGCACAATTGCCTTTAAGCAGCTATATTCAGCAGAGTCAACGTGCAAAACTTTGAGCTTCTCCACTTGTTCTTGGAAGATCCTAATGTGGTCCATAAAGGCCACCACTCTGTCCGCAGACATGGGGGAGGCGTGAAGGCCAGCCGCCGCCAGGAGAGGAGCCACGTGCAGGGGCATGGAGCACTGCGCGGCGTTGAGCACAAATAACTCACTCCACGTCAACCTCAGCAGAGCCACCTGGTCGGTGATCTGAAGGTCTGGGAAGAAGGGAATATTCCTGGCCCACTCCACGGCGCTGAAGAGCATCCTGGCTGCTAGTTCACAAATGTTCTCGATGCCCATTATGTTGTTGGGCTGCATGCACTGACTGCCATACCGGGACGTCGGGTAGGGCTCCGCTCTCAACAGGAGAGAGATATATCCGGATAAGTAGGAATGGCAGTGCAGTGGGTCTCCATTTGTCAAGGCGAACTGACCGTGGTGTGGCTGTGTGGGTGGCACCCGTCCCCTTTGCACGGCTGCAGTAAAAAGAGAAACTACAGATATTGAAGCCTGAATTCTACAAATCATCACACAATATCCTCATGGGCTTAGAGACATGCTGTTAAATATTATACATTTTAACTGGGCAGAAAAACGGAATCAAACGCTTACAGCTCTTATGATAAATAAATGACACACATCATGTTTTTTTATATAACATCATAACAGACACACACACACACACACACACACACACACACACACACACACACATTAGGCTATTGCATGGGAGTTTAAAAAAAGGCTGCACAGACAATATTGAAGCTGTAGGGAGACAAATCATGTAATGAAACACCAGAGATGCGCCTTAAAACACGTTTAACACAAGACATGCATATGTCTTTAAAATGATGCTTTTCGGCAACAGCAACACGAGCTGGCTGTGAAGGAACACAAAGAGGGCAAGGGAGACCTTGCATGTTTAACCCTTAACCTACTTAGCAATTCATCTCGTTTTACCATACATGCAGGCCTATTTTCGACTGATATTCAAATAAATTCTTAGGATTATGCGCGCATAATTCACGCTAGTGTCCAGCTTTAGACACAGTGAACGAGGCAGACGCGGTAGATGTGGAGATGTAGCCTGAACACGCTATCTCTTAATTCGACACTCGCCATAATAGCGCAGAAGGCTATATTGTATCATTCAGTACAGATGTATATCTGCGCTCATGGCGTTATCTGAATATACATTTGATAGCCCTCGCATGGCCAGGGGTCGGATCTTGTATGTGAAATGCAGAACTATGGAGCGCTGGACACGGATACTACAATACAGCGGCTAAAAGGAAGAACCGACGAGCCCCGTCTCGACCACGGCGGAGAGCGGCTCCATTGCGTGCTGCTGCCGCACAGCCGGGGAGAGAATAGTCGGGAGAGAAGACAGGCTACGGTGGCGACATAACACGGTTTCATGTCTGGAAGCCTAAAAGCACATTCACACAAATAAATAAGAAAACAAAAAGTCCCAATACCTTCCCGTCTCATGCCGACTTTCAGGCATTTTTTGAGGCGGCAGTACTGACACTGATTGCGGTGGTGTTGGTCGATTGGACAATTCCTGTTGGCACGGCATGTATAAGTGAGGTTCCGTCGTACGCTCCGTTTGAAGAAGCTTTTGCACCCCTCACAAGTGAACTGGCCGTAGTGTTTGCCGCTAGATTTATCCCCACAGACCACACATTCAATGTGCTGTGGCTGCTGTTTCTCCGATTGCTGCGTCGTCTGGTTCGTCGGCGTGGACTGTGTGTTGTTCGGGGGTCCTTGGATCGGCGTCTGAGGGGTCGGAGGGGCGACCTGAGAGGCTGTCAGATTCAACTGGCCCGGTTGAGGGGTGGCAAGAGATAGTCCTCCTTGGGTTTGCGAGGAAAGGGTGCCTTGGGTGTCAGCCACATCGTCCTGGGAGCCTCTCCACACTACCATTGCCATATCTATCAGTCAACGTAAAGAAACTTTTTGTCTGCCGTTTTGGTGTCGCGGTGAATAATGTCTCAAGGAAACGCGGTAAACTGTGACTAACAGCCGGACACACGAAATGTCAAATCTAGCCTACGTTGAATCCACTCAGAATCTCCCGAAAACTGTCGATTTATTGCTGTTGGAGACGTTGCGGAGCACGTTTTCAAAACTGATGCGATGGCGAGCTGAGTCGCTGCCTTGCGCTTAAAGGCCAAGTCCAGGGGCGCTTACAGTCAGCCATCCAGTACACCCATCAATGGGAAATGTAGGCTAAATATTAAAATAATCAGCCGAGGTAGCATGGACTATTCAGTGAATGATGGAGCAGGTTTGGAGAGACCGTGCCTGCAGCAGCATAGAACAATTGGTGAGCACACTGTAGCAGCTACTATCAAGTTCCAGCACAAGTCTTGAAGAAAATCACCAACTGGGTAAAAAAAAATCGCGTCTTCTTCCTTTTTCTTCTTGTGAGGTTGCGCCAGCAAAGCGCGCAGCTGAAGCCAATGCTTTTTGGGAGAGCCTGGAATATGAAGACAACTCTCCCCAAAAAAAGCAAAAGCACTAAAAAACCAAAACACAAAAAAACAAAGATCGCAACCTACAAACCTCACTCCGTGCACTGAAAAATAATAGGAAAAAGGAGTAAAGAAACAAAGTGATCAAATATGTTAAAAAGGCGGAGGTTAGGAAGTGATTTGCGATTGGTAGGAGCCGGGCTGGCAGAATGCTTTCTCTCTGATCAGCTCACTGAGCTCTCTATATAGTGAACTTTGACACGACTGCTGCAACTTAGCACACGTTACCATGGAGATCGGCTGCCATATAAGGAAGGAGAGTGTGTTTGACTGGTCAGAGCTCAGGGACCTCCCCCTGAACCTTATTGGCTAGTCGGCACTTGTGCTACTTGGTACCTTGCCAGAGCCAGCATGGAGGTCGAGAGGGCCGCTTGGTCCTAAAACGAGACGGATTTCGGGAAGAGGAATCCTTTCTATTCACTCAAATAGCCCAGTTTATAGAATATACTGATATTACCAGTAAAACTTTGGCAAACTGCATGAGGAAAAACACACAGTCTAAATTCAGTGCCTTATATCGCGTTACAGTATATCCGTAGCCGTATAGCAAGCTGAAACATCCAGATATTTCGTCCCTGAGACACAGGTGCACCTTTTGGAACAGGATCTGTGCTCATTAGCCACTATAAAACTGTCTATCTATTGGGCCATAATCTTCATCCTTCAAGCATGTGGATATAAAAACAGAGTACAAAAATACACATCTTAGTAGAAAAACAGACAAAACAAGACACTCAGACTGCATGATGCTCTAAATGAAGATTGGGAACATTATAGGATAATTGTGAATAAAACAGCATGAAGACTCATGTGGTCAATGCACATATAGTTTAGACTAAAGCCATGCGCATAAAAGGGTCACACAAAAAAGCTATGTCATCTGAATTTCCACATTTTTCTCCACGATCCTATATTTGTACAGGGTAATATACCTATTAGCGCATCTATTCACACCATGTACCATTCATCAGCATCCACACCTCTTGTAAAAATGTTATGATAGGCTACTGACAACATCTGGACACCCGGTGCAGCCTGCTAATCCCCCGCCGCAAACATCCCTAACACACCAGGTCAGAAAGGCCATATCTGGGTCTCAAAAGTCAAAGCTTTTTTTCTTTATGTGGTCAAAACGTGAAACGACTACAGCTTTAAATAGGGACTACATTTAAAATGTCCCTTGAGGTCAAAGGCCATGCCCTTCACATTAAGGTTAGGATGAAAGTTAAGCCACTTCCTGATAAACAACATGATAAAAGCTGGTGTGGTCATTTAGATGCTTTACAACGCCTGTCAGATGTTGCCTTATAATAAAGATAATATACAGTTTGGGATGATGACAAACACAGTGAGGGATACCTTGCATGCAAAACGGGGTCAGTGGTTGCCCAGAGTTTCTGCCCACATGGTTAATATTATTTTAAGGCTTGAAGGCTATTTAAACAGCAGTAAAGAAAAGGTGTACTTAATGCCCGGAGGCTATTAAAGTTGAAATGCAGGTAAAACTTCACGGAGACATACAGATGAATCTATAGCCTGAGCCGTGTCTGTGTCCACAGAGAGAGCAGCAGCAGCAGCATGCATTGTCCCAGGATGTTTTACAGTATATGGGTGCCCCCTAGCGTATGAAGTTCTTGCTTCAAATGAGATTCAATTTAGAGGAGCCATCCGACACGGAAACCGCTTCAGTCTCTTCTCCCGCATCGACCAAACTAACGAGCACCATTTTATACTGATGACTGTTTGTTTAAATTCTGTTTTACATGACTTGGACGGCAAAGCTTTGAGAGTTGCCAAAGTTGGATTTACTTTTTGCCACTTCAGGCAGTCCCAGCGGTGGTATTTAGAGCAATTATTTCTTTATTCTAAAACAAATGAGCCAATTACATTTAGTCTGCATTACTATTTTGTCGGTTTTATTTACAGAAGTCGTGAAAACGAAGAGCCTGACAATAAAAACACGCCGAAACGTATTCATTTATCGAGGATCCAGCGTCCTTTAAATGGTAAGTATACATTTTGCACACTTTATTGGGATAAATCGGCAAATTGCATTGCTTTATTTCTCAGCTCTATATTAAATTATTGTTTAAATATAAGCGGGCAGGATTATCTGTTGAAATAAAAGACATACTGCTGCAGAGAGAGGATATTGTAGCGTATACATATGGGGTACGATGTTTCTATGCGCGTCGGTCATTTTCGGTTATTATCAAAGTGTTCATTTCTAAGAGGATCACAATAAGCCCAACTAATTTGCAAATATCCATTAATTACGTTATTTGATAGTGACAGAGAGGCAGGAGGCTGTATTCTTATAGTAACAGACCTACCAAATGCATACGTTGCTTCGTCCGTAGCGGGATGCATCTTCTCTCTCTCTTTCAGAATATATGTTGTCTTCTCTTTTTCGACACAGTGCTGAGAATGAAACTGGCAAAGCTTCCTCTCCAACAGACGGTATCAAACACAAAAATAACACGCTGTTTATTGGAAAATTTGGCAAATGCCTTATCATGCAAAAACTTTGGATAGCCGGAACAAACAACTGATTCACGTCATGTGTTGTTCAGCGAGGAGTTGGAAATAGAAGTTGAGGTGTCTTCCGAGCAGAAGATCATTTGACTGCCTCTGGAAATGATACGTAGGCTTTACAGCAAAGCAGAGATCCTGTGCGCCTTTTCTCTCCTACCGTGATATGGCCAAAACGCGCTTGTACGCCGCTGCTTTGTGTGGGCTATGAGGAGAGAGGGTGGGGGGGAAGTCAGAACAGACACCTGTCTTTAAGTGTGGCGAGCAGGCATTGTGAGATTCTGCATATTACTAATTATATTGCAGATTGGAAGTAAAGACGCAATAAGACCTGTGATTAAGAGCTGTAATTAAAAACTGCCCAAATTTTAATTTATTGTAAAAAAAAATCATGTGCTTAAATGGAGCCTATAAAACAGCAGTGACTATTGTGATATTAGTATCCTTATTATTACTATTAATTGGCTTTAATTAATATGAACAATTACAGTATATCACACTAAATAAAGATAAGCGTTTAAATAAATAATATCTGTTGTTTTTACAGCTACACCTCAAAGCAATAATACATTATGCAGATAATAAGAACGCCTTTTTAATGAAATGACAATAGCCTCATTTAACCTCGCGTGAATCTGTATTGTGTTGAAAAATTCAGCACCTTTTTCAACTCAAACATTTCCACATCAACACAATGTATTTGCTACTAAACGACCTCCAAAAGTCTTGTGCTGCAGTTTTTATTTCCCGGTTTTAAAAGTTTCCTCTGTGTGATTAGTAGTTGTTCTCCTTTCAAGCAGAGGATAAAAGCACTATATGCTCAGCAAGCCTGCATGAACACAACAATAGCGCTGCCCAACGAGACCAGTATCGATTAAGACGAGACAGAGGATGTCGCCTGCACTAAATATTTACTGATCACACACACAAATAGCTGGATCTTTAACGATTTCCCATGCTCCGGCTGGGAGAAAGGACTAAATCACTTTATTATTGTTAGTAAAACAAAGCACACGCTCTGGAACACAGGAGTGGAGATGTGCTGATTGGGATAAGTGCAGTTAAATTAATCGATAGTGAGTAGATAATAGTTGAGATTTACGGGCGTGGAAAGAAATTGCTTTCACTCATGCATCAGGTTAAAACTGACATGTGTACTGCCATTGGTAATTATTCTTATACGCCAACGCGCGCGCACTGGTCAAAATGGGGAAAAGGCAACAGATTGTTTCACCGTGACAAGCGTTACGATCTTGCATATTAATCCGACCATTAAAACAAAATTTGAGATGGAGAATCTAAAAAAAAAAAAAAGGATCGTTTGCGGCAAGAAATCCTTCTCACACTTGTGTAAAAAGGCATAATCATAAAAGACATTTAATCTCCTCTCTGCCTTCACCAAGTTCTTCATGCAGATAGGGGGGGTATGACCCGGAGGTCTCCAGAGTTCCCGGCCTGATTAACCCCTCCAGACCCGCGCAGTAGCAAAAGTTAACCAGGCTAATCAACTTCAAGAGTCTGATTGAATTAGATGACTGTGGAATCAGCAGAGAAACTAAATTCTCTCACTTAAGAAAAAAACATACCATGAAGAGAAATGTTTTTGACGATTGTCTCAATTAACATAAACTATTAAAACAAAAAAGAATAAAGGAATTACAGAAAATATGATTTTGTTAACAGGAAACACGTTTCAGTTGTTTTTTAGAATACAATTAAACAGCAAACTATCAATATTGAAAAATATCTGTAACAGCCACAAATTGTTTTCTTCTGCTTGATAAAGATCACTTGAGCGATGGTGGTTGAGCCCCATATGTCATCGTAGTTTTATCTGCTGCATTGCATAATATCAATCAGTACCCTCTAGTAAAGGCTTTATCCCTGCTCTCTTTATAGCAGCACTTCATTGTTCTGTTGCTTATAGGCAAAGATGAAAAAACTAGTCCAATTAGTCAAATGTGTGCTTGTACATTTGGCTTCATCTAGGTAACCATATTTGCTGACGTAAATAAAGTTTCAAAAAGTTACTGTCGACTCATCTAGCAAAATAACCAAAAGGAGAAATATAATTAACATAAGCAGAATCTTCTCATATCAGGAGATATTAACATTTCCATTTTAATGACACAACATATTTGACAATTGTGTGGGCGTAATTTATTTATTTGTTATACATATAAGTTTCATGCCGCTGTGTTCTTAAAGCATATGGTATCTTTCGATTCGACTTTCTTTCTTGGTGGTTGAATCCTTGACTCTTAAGCATGGCTTTTACAGACTTTAATGACAAAAGTATGACTTGTCCTTTCAATTATATTCCTGTCTTTTTGGTTTCCTAATAATATGTAATTACAGAAAATAGCAATGCATTATCACAATTAAAAAATCATATCATTGTAAATATGGTGTGTGTGTGTGTGTGTGATTTGATTGTTTGCATGCACATACGCTATACAGAGGCACGTACTGTATACATTGAGAGAAAAATGTGCATAACATTCACCTTTTAATGCTTCAGTGTTAGCAGACATACGTGTCTTAGATGAGACATAAAGAGTTCATTCAGTGGCGTAGATCACTTTCACTCCGTCTGTGTGCCCCAGGGGCCGCTATCTAAAAAGGCAATAGATCCCAGATAGCTCACTGTGTTCAATTTGCCAATGATAGATTATAGTGCCAATTTAAACAGATAGGGATCAATTTGTCTCAATGATCACTCTTTAGGCTGACTGCCAGCATGCTCTTAATGTATTTGTAAATGCTGGTTGTTTGAATCGCGGCTGTTAAAGTGATCAAAACTGTAGAATGGAGAGATGATATGAGAAATGATAAATGATGTGTTGTTTTGGCTGCTGAAGACTGCATTGATGGAGCACACGTGATGATTACTTGAGGCAGCAGCATTGCAGCAGCAATGACCAAAAGGTCAATGGTTTAACTCCAAGGACTCGCTGGGAAAGTCTGGGTGGGGGAATTGTGTGATAAGTGCTCTCTAACCCTCAGGAACTACTGCTGAAGTACCCTTCGGCAAAGCAGCTTAAACCCCATCTGTCCCAGTGGAGCTGCACAGCGACCGGCAGTACAAGACTGCGGTTGTACCGGGAACTTGTGAGATGTGTCTCTTTGAGAGTGACCTACCTTCGCTTTTTTTCTTTTTAAAAGACGGAGAGTGGGCAGTCCACTCGCCTCACACTTTTTTTCTTCCATGTACTCAGACAGTGAAAAAGTTTTGAAGACACAAGAGAGAAAGCTGTGGCAGCCTTCAGTCCTGAGCCAGACACGGTTCACATGTGGCCCCAAAGGCAGCAGACGGTGTATTGAATTACTGTAACTCAAGGTGTAATGTGGTAGCAGTGTGGGATGTGTAAGAATTACACAAACGGAAGTAGAGGCGGCTTACTTCAGCTTCAGCTTTCTATTGCAGCCATAAAATGTTGAATTGTGTTTATTTTCTTAAATTTCAGCCGTAACCTTTCATTGGCAAAAATAGCAGCCGCACTTTCTACAGTGATAATCAATGTCTCATTATCATTAGATTTACCAATTACATCAAACTGCTATTTAGAAATACAAGGTTTATAAAAGTAGGAGAAACAACTTCAAACCCTGCATGGATCGACCCATGAATGCATGGTGGGTAAACTTAAAACCATATTATCTGCTGTGTATAATTGCAATTTGCAATGTCACACCTACTACAGCTATGACTAATACAGTTTTAAGACCTCATATGAGCTGTGTTTTAACTGATTTTCTTTATACTGTTACTATTGTTGAGCACTTTCATTTCAATAATATATTTTTCCAGTTTTACCATGATAGTTACTGTACATGTGTAAATTAAGCTTTCTTTCTTCCACTAGAACTATTGTTTCAACTGTATGAGAGACACAAAGATGACAGCACTCATGTATCCTGTATTTCAAACTAGCTGAAATTACCACAGTAACATAATATATCAGTTACTTCTTCCAGTTCCATGCCTAAAGACTGCAGTCTTAGAAATCGATCGAGCTAAGATGTTTGCATTTCTCCGTGAAAGTGTTGCAGATATACAGTGCATTGTATAACTATGAACAAAACCAGCAGTCTGTGAATATTGACGATTTTAACTACATCTCTACTTCCACAGGTAACGGTTCAACACAGGTGAATGGAACATTCATATTGTACAATAGCAAATATTGCCATTTTTCAATCACACAAATCCACATGTAATCGACGGTCCTTGTGAACTGATTGAGGGAATACAATGTGAATGGGATTTGGTAAGACTGAATGAAAAAGAGAAGACATCTTGGCCCGAAGATGACCTCAAGGAGAAAATCCATCAAAAAGAAAACAGGAATCACTTATTCACAGGATCCTGGTTACTTTCTCGTCATTTGAGGACGCGCACAAGCTGCTTCTCGAGCTCACGACAAGAGTCAATACTCCCGGGATGATGTCATCAGAGTCAAATCTTAGACTTGCTCCACTGGCAATACATTGAGAGGGGATTTGTGGACATGTGATAGTGCCCAGAGGTTAAAGAAAGACATGACGTAATGTGCTCTCAAATACACTCTCAGGAGTAGACAGTATTTGTTTGTAATGTTCCAGTTTAGGAGTCCTGCTAATTGACATGGTCAGTAAGGTATAAATGTATACAAAACTTTTGTCTGCTTGTGTGTCATATTTTACAATAGTATTTATTTGCAAGTGACATATACACAGATACACAGTTCATATATCATGTAACCACAGTTCATAAACACTAGTCGATTTGTATTTATTCAGTTTCTAAAACACATTTAACAGAGAGACAACACCAGACTATTATTCTGTCACCAAATATTTAAGTTTAAAAAAAAATGTTGCAGGCAAGTCCACAACGTTGCATGGTGCAATATACGATTGCAGAGGTCAACAGAGAGCACACAAGGAGTAAGAATGTTCTGCTGTGCAGTAGATTGTTTACAGATGAATGAGTAGTTTCTGCATGTGCACTATCAAAATTAAGTGCTGCACTGCTGTAATGTGAAGCTGACTTGAAAGTACATATCCACATAAGTGTTTCCCACAAAGTTGTGACTCAACATCACATCACAACCTTGTTTCCATCAATGATGGGAACTATTATTTAACAGTAACAACATGCGCATGAGACTGGACAATGAGATACAATTTTAGACTATAGACTAGACTTAGACTATAACTAAATTAACAGATTTTTGAAGTTATCAGTTTTGACATGGCTCTGGTTGTAATGATTTATTGTTGTTGCTATAACACACTTTACACATTGTATTATGACCCTGCACAATGGCCTATACTATATGAACAGAATCCATTGTTCAACAGGTTCTGCACAAATTAAAACAAAGAAGAAGAAGTGTTAGAAGACAGGTTGTTGACATCCAAGGCGATTAGAAATGCGAACCGACAGAAAATACTTGTGGCTGAATCAACTCTGGTGAGTCACATTCAAAGAATTACATCTGTTTGTGAATCAATCGACAGGCGTAACAGAGCTGTAAACAGCAATGGTGGCTGTACAGCCATAGCATCTGGGAGGCATTACAGCAAACAAAGAACAAAAATGAATTTATTAGCTGAATGTAAATCATAGCAAGAAACAAGTATATTGAATGATCACCACTGTCTTTGTACTAAAACACACAAATGTTATAAACTGGTGTCATGTCCTTGACAGCAGCTGGCACAGGAGTATGTGCCCTTTGGCAAAAATCATCAAAAAGAGGGTGGCCACACATGTCTTGTGTCTGAAGTTGAGAAGCCTCATCTGGCTTGCAAATGACAACTATCAGAAGGGAAAAAATAACAACACAAACCTTCAGTCGGTGCCCATAAATAATTATCTTTGGTAAAGAAAGGCTCGAGGCCACGATGCACTGGTACTGATTTGGTATATACATGCAATCCACATTTCAGTCCTCTCATAGCTTTAAAATTCCTTTTCTGATTCTTACGACTTGTCTAATCCGAAAGTGCCTTCTTGTACTTTAATAAGACATTTTCTTTTCTGGATTTACCTGCAAGGTGCAACATACGTGATTGGGAGCATATCTGTTGGCTCTCAACAGCTTTCAACATGGTGCTGGCTCCTATAGCTAACAGTGCTAACAGTGCAAACTACGATAAAAGTGCTGACAGAACTAACAGTGCTCACTCTTACTGCCATCCCCGGCAGCGCAGTGCAGAGAGGCAGCCTTGAGCTCTCCAGTGGGGCATGCTCACATGCATGAACTTGTACTAAATGTCAACAAACAATGGAGAAGCTCACAGAAGGAGAGCGACTTCAGTCTCTGCTCAGGTAGACACTACTCCCCTATATCTTAGTCATAGCAGTTATAGTTAGTTAGCAAATAGATGTTTGCTGCCCTATTAATGCTCTGAATCCCGTATATAGCATCTTTAAGGAAGTACATGAAAAGACTAGGCAATCCATGGTTTGTCTATTTAGTGTAATTCGGTGGTGGTTGGGTTAATACTGTGGGTTAGTGCATTGCACTACTCCATCGTTTACCACAATATGACTGGTTGTCATTAAAAAACACAGTAAGCATATTAAAAACTATTCTTTTTAGTTTAAATGTGCATGTAATGTGCAAAACGTATGAACCCCTGTCACAACTGTGTACTCTTGACATGTGCATTTTGGTTCATACTGTATGTACAGTAGATACACGACACACTGACTCATCTACTTACTCTAACGTCTTCAGTCACTACAATACAACCAAAGATATTATATGGCTTCACCAATCTTCAGTCTGATCATTTTTCAGCCATAAAGCCATTAACTATAATGGTTAAGGTAATAATCTTTTACACAGCTTATTTCAGAGGAGGATTGATAGCTTTTCAGGTCATTAGACTGCGAAAGAGTGTTAACTAACAGGAACTTCTGGCTCCATTTTTTATCCAGATTTTCCCAAATGAGACATTAGTAAAGCTCAGACTGTTAAAAGAGGGTGTGACTGATCCCTTCCAAGAAAAATACAGTAAGGGACAAATCAGTGCAGTCAGGTTGTGACAGGGCAGTGAGCCCACAATGCAAGAATTAGGTCCTCTGGAGGAAAACTTTGAAGCAGGATGGAAACATTGGCTCAAATATAATAAATGGTTTGTGTCATTTATAAGAAGTAATTATATGAATGTTATAATATTTGTCTGAAGCATAAAAGGTTGAACCAACCTTATATACATTAGGTTTTTTTCTATAGAAAAACAGAAATCAGTATACTCAGTATTTACATGTCTAATCATTAATTGCAGCAGGTTATAATGAAGCATTGGTGTGGAATGAATGCAGATATTGAATAAATATTGAAAGAAACATATTTTCTATGCCTGCGCCCATGTTATTTATGTGCCCCTTTCAGCCAGACTAAAAATTATCAATGGTGTGATACTTGCCACCTTCATCACATGATATAAATACCTCTGTTTACTTCTGAACTTGCTCTGCCCAAACTCAACGGCAGTGATAAAAAGGTGGTGTCTGCGCTTTAACACATGAAAAAAGCTACAGTTTAATCAAACAGAATATTGTTTGCAGCTCAAGGTGAAAATGGAACCATAAACTATAAGGCTGCCCATAATAATATGGGTTCACATAACTGCAGGCTGCGAAAAAAAGTGAGGCCCATTTCATCAAGCTAATTGCTTGTTTGTGAAAGGGAGCAAACTTTTCCACCACCACTCTATTATGGAGGCTCTTTCTTAATCATAAATAGAGCCCTTGTATCCCAGAGGGACTTGCTATTCTAATTTACAATTGAACTAAAGACCAAAACTATCAATCTTTCACAGACACTTTATTTCTGCCCCCCTTCTCTCTTGTAATTGTGGTGACATAACCATAAACAACAGAGAAAAGGCTGCTGTGACTGATCTGTGGAAATGACAGCATTAACACATGAGCTGCACATAAGCACTCCCATCCGCTGTGCACGTGATTGTGAGCACACACACATCAAGGTGGAATTAATAGTAAGGGCATGCATGGAGTGACACGGTCTTGAAATTTAAATAGTGTTATCAAGACCTCTTCCTGGCATGTGAGTATTTTAAGGCTTAATAGGCTTCACTAGTCTGAATCGAAATAACGCAAAATACAAACATGTTGGATAAATGTGAAGACTCAGATACCCTAAAATAAATCTTGGTGCTATTTTCTTATAATAAGGGTCTATTAACTAATGGTCATATTTACAGTTAATATATAATACTTTATAAATAAATGATTAGACAACAGTTGGAACAAGTTGGGAACAAGTGTTTACTCTTTGTGATACAGAGATCTAATACATCATGTTACATACTTTGATGTAAATCCACTGCACAGTGTATGCAACAACGAGACCGCTTCACGTCCTCAACAAAGCACTGCCAAAGTCTCATGCTGTCAGCGTGTTGCCGAATAGAGCTTCGGACACATTCCTGCTTGCGGTGGCGTTGCAGTGGCACCACCGCTGCACCGTGCCTCCGTGACGCCTTTAATGATGAGTCTTTTCGTTAATGAGTTAATGCAAAAACTCTCAATGTCATCTCAAAGATAAGAGGGGAGAAAGCGGTGCATTGTACACATAATGACAGGCTCCCTGCCTGCCCCTGAGATGTCATGGGTCAGCCATGTTAAGAATGTGTGTGCCCAATCATCCACTGATCTTTATCTGCTGGGCCTGCAGCTAACCATGACATGGGCCCAATCAGGGGTGCTGATGAATGGACAAAGGGGCCCTTGAATTGTTGAAGCTGCCACATGACTGCTTCTCTACTAAATCATGATGACATTAGCAATCAATATACCAATTACTGAACAAGTTATTAAACATGTTCGGTAAAGCAATGATCTTTACAAACTATATAGTGTACATGTCAAGGGATTGTGATGTTTTCTGTGAATCATAACGTCACTGTCAAGTGCATAGCTCATTTACAACGCTGATGTTTAAATGACTATTTCATGCTCAAAATGACAGATTTGAACAAATAGCAACAACCAACTATTTTCCAAAATGCCAATCTAATGTTTGAAATCAGAAATTGGTTTTATGAGGCCGAGCTGAACAAAAGACTCCGAGTCATATTCAGCCATGCGTTAAAAAACGAAGGCGACTATTTGTAAATGAAGGTGAGTTTTTGATGGAATCTAAATCTATTTATGCCTTTTAACAAAACCCATCAACGACTGATGTACAAATTGGCAGATGAGGACCACAGATAGCCTTGGATAGCACAATGACGTGGAGTACAAAAGGTTGAAGAGATAAATTCCAGTCGTCAGTGACATAAAACCTGACAAATTGTAATAACGGACTGCGTAATCCACACCACTCTCATTCTCATCTCATCAAGCTCTCCCTGACACAGTTATAGTCTCAGAATCAAGTCTGCAGCCAAGTTTAGACAAAAAGTCCCATCCGGTCTAGTGGCATTTGTCTTGTTTTACATTATCTGAAATCAAACGCTCTATTCCACTCCCACCGTTCTATACAGTCCGGCCCTAATGTGGGAATGTCTGTAATCCTAACAAAAGGACGTTGACATTTATACCCAGCAGAAATGAATTAGATGGGGCCTGGATTCCTCCCGTGGCTTTGTGCATGGTACACTAGCCTGGGTGGAAAGATAATGACACTTTATTACAGGGTCATTATGGCAGGTAGCTCTCAACGATGAAAAGGCTAGTCAACATGGACAGCTGTGAGAAAGGTGACCCAGCATGTTAACAAATATGGCAAATGGGCATTATGGGACTAATGAATTCAAAAGAAGCTCGGGGGAGGGATAAAGATAATAGATGGGCCCGTCTAAGGATTGCCAAGAAAGATACACATCTTAAGTCTGGTTTAAGGAACTATTCTCAACTATTGTGACTTTGCTTTCCCACAGTGTTGGAAGACGGAAAGGTACCGCATGCTTAAAAACTAAGTAGCTTAGCTTTAGTGTTGTCTTTGTCTCCGGTATCCGGCATCTTTGACTCTGATTATGATTATCAAACTAGCAGGTAATTAATTATACGTTATAGTGATGTTGCTTCTTCTGTTTTGTTTGGGTTTACTGCCTGCTTACACCTGACTGAACAGATTGCATGACCAAGTGTAAATTACAAATCATGATTTTTTAAAAAACTGTTTATTCCTACAGTTCAGTGAATGTATTAATGCGACAGACTAGATCAAGGCAATCATGTCACAGCCTTTAGAATGGATGAATTGATCATACGTGATCTATGACACCGCTCCAGGGCAGGCTGCGGGACAGTTCTCATGGTCACGGCTGTAAGTTACATCAGGCCAAGATATAAGGCATCAATATGAACTTTAGCAATATTAATACTTTGCCAAACTGACGTTTAACACTGTGCTGAATGGTTGGAGAGCATTTCATGTGGATCCTAATTGAATCATTTAACTTCTGCTAATTTACTGTGGCAATCTGCCAAGTGAAGAGTCCGGACCAATTTGGCATTGTGGTTATTTTGAGGAAAGGCATTTTCTCCTCTTTAAAATAATAGTTTTTACATTTCTATCAAACATCTCTAATGTGTCTCACTGGACCTGACATGTTGCCCAAGAAAAACAACTACAACTTGTGTGTCAAATGTTATTCACAAGTCCAACTCAAGCGTAAAGTGAAATGTAAAAATGGCCACATCTGCATGTTCCATTCCAACCACTCACATGGGGTCAGGTTGCTGTTGGCATGTCAATACTACTAACAGAACTTGGATGGTCATCCTGCTCTTTTGTCACTGTGCCAAACGTTTACCCAATGAGATCAGTCTTGGTGGCTGCAAATCCTATAACATGAGATTAGCCCTCGTCTTCACAGAAAAGATAATGACATTAGCTAATGTATGAACAATAGAATACCTCTGTGTGCATTCTGGTACCTCACTGAGAGACACACAAGCACTTTGTGCTGGATTCAACCAGTTCTCTTTGAATTCAATGTCGCCATTTCCACCTAATACACAACCTGTTTTTCAGGGAAAATTAAAAACAAAGTCTTGTTTGTCCTCTGGACTGTATTAGTGACAGAGCAGTCTATTTTCTAGTGTGAATCTCATAAAAGTGCTCACCGCAGCAAGTGATTCTCATCACGTACAGTATGTGCTAGTGGGTCACACTTTGAAGCACAAGTGGTTTAACACTGTACCCTGTAAATAGATGTTAACCTGACAATAACAGGACTAATCAGATGCTAGTACCCTTCACCTCCAGTTGGTTCTCTTTCCTGAGCTGCTGCTGTAAATGTTTTTTCTACACGAGGATGAGTCTAAACCAAGTTGTTGATCCAGCGTGACCTATTGAAGACCTTGGTGTCAAAGACGAGATTTGATGGGACACAGTGTCCCCCAATGTGTAGCCTATGTGAGCAAGTGCTGGTACATGTAATGATACATTTGCAACATTTTATTTTGAGTTGTATTGCTAAGGAATGGGATTCTAACAAGAAAATCAAACTTTCTACACAAAATTATGTCAGTAAATGCAGTTATTTTATTTTTTATTTAAGATTTTCTCCACAGTTTCCAAAGGGTTGTACTTGTTTAAAAATGCAAATGAATGACAGAACTACCTAAAGGCCTTTGAGCAGCATTAGGACTTGATGCAGTTCAAGTTATTTAACCGACAGTTTGAATCCTAGTAACGTAACGTTTAACAGCCTCCGATCTCTTTGAGAAGCGGCTGCATCTCATAGCTACATAGCTTACATGTATCCAAACTTTGTTTAATGGAAATTTAAAAAATGAAACGGTGATAGCTTCATAGCAAAATGAATCATCATAATCATATGTGAATGAGAGAGGGCGTTGCTTTAACGTGATATTATCACACAGCAATTAGGAATAAAGACCAGGGGGAAGGTTCAAAGCACAACCAAGGGTGAAAGTCCCTCAGCCAGTGAACTTTGTGACCTGTGGGTTTTCCATGTGACCCCACCAATAAGAAATGCCGTAGGTAATATAAATCAAGTGGAGGTGTGCCACTTTCAAACAGACTCAGCTGAATAGCCCTGCCACAGCAGCGCGCTGCTTCCCTGACCACATGTGTGGGGCTTTTTTTTTTTATTACAAGAGAAGGAGAAGCTGATAGTTGCAGGTGCAAGGCTGACGTGAGGGCCAGCTTTGCAGGCCTTCATAAAGGGGATATCCATTGCCTGCGTTTAATCAGAGCCTGTGGGATGGGATTCATTGCTCTTTGATGGAGAGCACTGTTATGAAGATGGACAGTCACTTTGCTCTCTAAGTGAAACCATCGTTTAGCCTCAATTTCCAGAGAAAAGGCCCATTTGTTATCCACAGGGGAGTGCAGCAGGGGTGGTTATGCTAGGTGGAGGCTGCATACATTTTCCACACAACTATCGTGCATAGAGTTATGGTCAGAGAAAACTGACTATGCTAATATGAATATCTTCCCCTCTTATACCAACAGAGTAAAACTGCAACACAGACACACACAGATTATACAAGTGTGTGCCTGTGCAAAAAGTGTGGCTACAGATGATTTAAAGGTCAACATTAATTTGGCTTTGTGATGGTACACAAACTCTTGTCTCCTATGTGAAAGTAAGACATGCTATGCGCATCCAGCACCCTGAAGACCACACTGCACCCTACTCCTTGCAATGGCACCGGATGCAAATCAAGAGGTGCAAAATCATCCAATATTACCAAAATGTCTGATGGATACCTGGCTGAACTGAATCACCACTTTCCTAAACTCAAAGTGCTGATTAGAAAGTGTCTCCTATTAACAGTCTGCCCACTGTTCCAGTCCTGACCTCTACGAGTCTGTTAAGATTCATTTGAGGACAGGTTTATCAAACAGTTTCTTCTCTAAAAGGAAAAGAATGAGCCTTGTCAAAGGAAGTGACACGGTGAAGAAGACAAGTCTATAGTGTCGCCTTAATTTCTTACTCATTCATCCAAGAGGATGAGAATTACACCATGTATCATTGTGATAAAGAAGCACCGCTCACCTCGTTCGTGCATTTGGACTCAAATTCTAATATGCTAAGTGGGAGTGTGTCTGAAAGGTTAATAGATAGGAGAGAAGGTTCTTGATTGAACATGAGTTATTGTTAATGATAATAAGTAATACAATTAAAGAGAATTCATTTGCTGAATTAGATATTGTGTTGCAGACACACACACACACACACACACACACACACACACACACACACACACACACACACAGACGTTAGTTATTAACAGACCGTTAGTAACTGTATTATAAAAAAATGTTTGAAATGAAGTTTTTAAAACAGGGTCTCAAAGAACTGAAGCAATTGTTATCAGGCCTAACATGTTCCTAATTTTTTAAAGTCAGGCCCTATGCCACAATATCCTGACGTCAGCTTTTAGTGATTTTAAATCTCCCTGCTGTATCCACTTAAAGGAATTTTCCAGATCCATTGTTTTGTTTCTAAATAACTGAGCTTGACAGGCTTGGATTGGACCACTGCTCTATAGTATCAGGATATCTGTGCCTTTTCAGCCACATGTTGTATTTCACACTTGCATCGCCCTGTCTCAGCTATCATGCCTTTGTTGTGTTTAATGGTATCTCCAGCCTTGGACCACTGATACCAGCTGAGCGGTCAGAGTGTTAGCACTCCTCAATATCTATTACAATTAGTTTTTGATTAAGGAACCCTGCGCGGCTGTTTGAAGCCTTTAATGTTGTGTCAACTGGATGATGATGGAGAGAGCAGCATGGACGCCTCCTAGTAACAAAGCGGCCAGTAAAAGGCTTTGAGTGAACCATTTTATCTTCTTAATGGAAACCAGATGACCTTTCTTTCCTTTTTTTTCTCTGTTTTTTCATGTTGAAGTTTTTCCCGAGGCGATACCAACTCTGTGTATTCTCTCACTTACGTAATCCATGCCAGGGTTTTTGGCAGCTTTATTTCACCTAACCTACATTGGCTTTGGCCAATACTTTTGACACTGTGTTGGAGCAAAGCAAACCTATCAGCTTAGCAGGATGTAGGACAAATCACCTCCTCTAAGCTTATCATAATCAGGATTTATTTAAACAAATGAAAATAAATCTTGAATGTCAAGTCACAGCTCTAATATCTAAATATTCTGATATGTGCAGCGCAGATGAGGCATATTTGGTCCTTAGTAAAGTTGATTTTATTTCAAACATTTGCAAAATTCCAAATCATGAATATTAACGACTTGTTTGCAGAGTATGTCTCTAGCCAAACGAGTTTGTGGTTAAGAGACGCTGGTAACGATTATCAACAAGTTTAATTTCTCAATCTTTTTCCACATCAAAAAAAGTGCTTTCTTCAGATCACAGCCATTTCTGTTTCCTAATCAGCTCATTGACAAGTAAGTTAGAAAGACTCTAAAGTGTTTTCTTCATTTAGATATTTCTTAATCAATGATAAAAAAATGTAAATATGTTTAGTTATGTTGGAAGTTTTTGTAAAGAAAGAAGCAAATATCTATATATCAAACCTTAATTTGACCCCAAATCATGTTCAAAAGAATTACAGCAACATATTGCTATTCTGAATTTATGTTGTCTCGCTGATATATGAAATAAAAAAAAATAAAAAAAAGTTATATAGAAAGGAGTACACTTCCCATGGTGGTCAAAGTTCAGTTCTCCTGGAGTTGTGTGCAAATTAGAAAATTATAATTTTCCACTCAATCTAACGCAGACTTCTATAACTGCCTTTCATCAACTATTCTGTGGCATTTCATCGTTGATAATGTATCACAGATAATTTAGACAACTCTTCTGTAGCAACGACTATTATAAAGTTTGGAAACTAAAGCAAACAATGCCTTGTGAGAAATTTCAACATAGTAAAAGGATTTCATAAATAAACATGTCAAGAAGTCCAAAGGCCAAACAACCACACTGCCTTTCTGTATTTTAAAAGGCTGTAAAATATTCAGGATTCGTGTTCGGAGCACCCTGGGGTTTTGAGTGATCACATGTTGAAGCAATTCACAGAGAAATAAGCTCTCTACTGCTTAGTTACCAGAGGAATGTGATACAGCAATAAAAATAGTTCTAGGCATTTCATCCAAATAAACAAAATGATCCTCACAAAAGCCTCAATGATGTTCTGCTTAGGAATTAAAGTGCTGCTTCCTGCATGGCCAAAGCTGTGATTGGAGACCAATTTCACTGTTACTCATTCTGACACTGAATAACCAGCTAACTTGCCTTCAAACATCCCTTTCAGTAAAAAAGTGATAAATCAGCTGGGTAATCAATTACTGATTGAAAAAAAAGAAAAGAAAAAAGATGAGTGTGCTGAAAACAAGCAATACAAAAACTCCTTCCATTAACATTTCCCCGCTCACTGCAAAAACACAACTTCTTTTAAATGCTTTATTAAGGTTAAGAATATAAATTCTTAGCGTACTGCAGGTCTTTTTAATGCTCGACGCTGCCGAGGACTGTGAGCCCTCTTTGTCACACTCACAAACATTAGGGGGAGATAAAAAATGTCGTGGCATGCAAGCCGTCTGATAAGTTGCAGCTTGTGTAGTTTTGTTTAGTTTACTTAATCCGTGAGCTGGAAATGACCTTGTGAACTCAAGTTGGGTTGAATGTTTTTTCTTCTTCTTCTTTCCTCTTTTCATTTCACTCAGTCAGCGGCTATCTCTCTATACAATACCTCTGGTACACGTTAGATGGCTTTCAAATATTCAAGGTGGTAGAGGTGTAGCTGTGTCTATGCACCTCATGCTCTTCTACCAAACTTATCCAGAGCTTTCTGTCTTCTACATTCACACATCACAGGTCAAAGATCGCTGTCCTAGAACAATTACATTCACTCCTTTAGCACCAGCTTGAACCTGCTTCCATCCAACATGCTTTTGTGCACACATGGCCTATAACCTGGCCAACCTTGGCTTAATCATTACCATGACCTGTTTATCTGATTGTCATGCAGGTAACCATTAATAAGTGTTTGCCTCCCGATGACCTCTGAAAATGTGCTTGCCGCCTTTACCCCACAAATGTCAGCCCTATCATACAAGTTGGCCTGATTTTTTTGTCCTTTTTTCTTTGAAAGTGGCTGCACCTTGGACTGTCATAATTCAACTGGGCTAGTATGATAAAGCCCAATTTATAGATTTGATTCTCCTCAAATTGTTTCCAATTACTTTTGAAAACAGCTCACTAATGGTTCATTCTAAGCACTGGGATTGCTGTTATGAAGAAAGAAAGGAAGGAAACAAGAAAGAAAACAAGAAAGAAAGAAAGAAACAAACAAACAAACAAAAAGGAAGAGGGAAAATTGAATCTGGCTGAGATTTCTATTGGCTTTGTGAAATCCTGCTATCTCCCAGTGACCAGCCATGTCGCACATCTTGTGTTTAGCTGATGCAGAATGATAACTCACCAGTTGCCTTCCTCAGTGAGATGGGTAATATATAGCTGAGAGGTGTCCTGACATAGTTATAGCTGTTGGTGTCCTCGAAAAGACAAGGAGAGTCAATTACAATGGCAGAGCAGAACGCCTGTACGAATGTCAAGTCCCCGCGCAGACGGCTGTGATAAATAACACCTGACCTCACACCAGGCGGTGGTTTCTCTGCAGGGCCCGAGACAAGCCTGCACAAGGAAATGTGAAAACAAGGCAGAATGTGGGGCACTTCAGGAGAAAGGTGTAGGGCATAGCACAAGAGGACAGGGGACGTCTGAATGAGCAGCAAGACATGTCAAGAAACATAGTGCAATTGCACTACCGGTGTTTACTTTATGGCAATGCTGTGAAGATATGAAACTTCACTCGGGGGGTGTTGTGGCAGGCCCTGCTGTTATTCATACCTGCTTCTGACAAGAAAAACAAAGCTCCAGCCGTCCTGCTCATACTCTATTTGTCCGCATGAGACATAAAGCAGCAGGTTGGTCTGCCCGGAACTCCCATTGCGCTCTACTGAGTGTAATCTTTGTTGACAGAAAGCAAGTGTGGGTATTAGGTCACTTTCTATGGCTTCCAGTAATGCACCACCACAGTGTTCTGAACCCAGCAGAGACAGCGTGCAGATTGTTGATGCTCTAAGTGCAGAGACCTCTGTGCATGGTCGTGAATAGACTGGATTATTGGGCAGTAGCAAGGTGAGGGTAAAGCACCGCGATAGTGAGCGCAGCTGAATGTTCTCACCTTCTGTCTGCACGTGCATGTACTTTGTGTATATGCATGCACCAGGGGCGTGTGTGTAAGGGGCAGAGAGGGGCAAGTGGGGGAGTCCCAGGTCCCATGGGAGATACGCTGGCTGAAAGAAGGGAGGAATGAGCAACAGGCAGACAAGGGCACAGGCAGATGTGAGCAAAGATAAATAAGGAGATAAATCACTGAGTGTCTGGGCGCAAGGCATTTGCATTCCTGAAATGAAACTCCAAGGAGAAACACTGGTGCGCACTGAGCTTCAGTGACTTTAAATATATACAGTATGTACATGTGATGCGTGTTCGTGTGTGGGAGAACGAGCTAAGATATTTGAACCCAGCAGCTATGGTGAAATGTATCACATTACTTCATCAAAAGATACCTTTGTGCAACCCGCATTAAGTCAAACGACTGTTACCAAGGTACAACGATTCCTGGTGGGTTTCAGCTTTTATCACACGTCGTATTTAAATGAAATAATTAACTCGAGTAAATTGGAGGTAATTTTGATAACAAGCGTTCCTTTGCTCTGCATGCTAAAAATAAATGGTGGAAGGGGTCACCTACACATGGCTTATTTAAGGCCGGCTGTGTTTGATCTATGGAGGTTCTGGGTTGTCTCAATGTCACAAAGAAGGACATTCCCCTTCTGGGATCCCAGCGCTCCACATGTGATTTGTGTCCACAGAACAGACAGCTAAGACAAAAGTGTGCATTCAAATATATTTCCAAATGAATCGTCATAATCATATTTGTCCTGCCATTATCAGCTCTTTTTAATAAGGATCAATGGTGGGTGAAAACTGCGATGGATTAGCCTCACAACAAAAATATTGCATGCTTTACAATTTATTAAATACTCAGTAAAGAATGCAGGCACATTTACTGAGTTTAGTTTGGAAAGAAGCTGTTGTTCTATTTCTGAAACTAAATGTTTGCCGTTCCTACATCATTCACCCTGGTCATAACCAGCACTGGGACTTTCCCATGAACGGAGCAGGCAGAGACCTGACAGCACCCATGGTGGGAGGCTCTGGGTGTGTGGGAGGGAGCATGAAGGAGGGACTGTCATCACTAATTCCTTGCCAGGCAGCCCAAGAAGTGTTGACTAACTAATGACCGTGTTTAACAAGTGAAGTGTATCGTGCTTGAGGAAACACAGCTGGATATGGGTCCAGTGCATTGAGTGACTCAAGAGAAAACAATCTATTGTCTTAAATGCTATCCACCCACAGACAGTTCTCTCAAAGCGAGGACGATGTTTTCATGAATGAAAAAACGAGGGAGTTAAATTGGCGAAGGGAAACAGCTGGATTTTTAAAGCAGTGCGGTTGGCGGTTGGGTCACAAAGGCATATCTCTGTGGTACTGTGGTGGGAGCGGAGGATAAAACGGTAGTCCATGGCTCGTAAATGAGGGATAGAAGGATTAGGATGCGATTGCAAAGAAAGGGAATGCAACTTATCTATAGGATGCACAAACATGATGAGAGAAACCGTTTCCTTTGTAAATCACGCACTGTAAAGTATTGTGCAACAATCAGCAGCAGCTCATTTAGAAGAAAGATGTCATCTTTAATAACAGGTCGAACTAAGTTCAGAAGTGTTATGTGGGAACACTATGAATAACATCAATTAGTCTGGAGAAAATTAAATCACCTCTCTCTACCACAAAATACCTCAGCATTACATGGGATTTAAGCATATGTTATCAACTTGTCTGACAATTATTTTAACTCAAATTTGGCACCTGGCAGCTACACTAACATGTGTTGGGATGATGCGCTGGAGCCAAAGTAATGTTTTATATTATAACTACGGCACTCCATGCCAGACTGAAGCTCATGCTGTTTTGTATTCCTCTCAAGAGTGTGTTCATAACTCTTTTCACATGCCAAGATTCTGTTTGGCTATAATGAGGCAGAAAAAAGGAGTTCAATTTTACAGCAGTGCTTTAGTTGAACGGTGAACTATGGTGTTTCCCTAAAATGTCCTTCTAATGAGCATTTCTTTTGCTCACAATCATTTAGCAAAGCACATTTTACTTATCTTATTTGCGGGAATACACACCACTACATCAACCCTGTTTCCTAGAAATGATATACTGCTAACTTAACACCAGATATGTTTGTTAAGAATGTAAGTCCACCTGAATTATGTTTTTAGCAGCGCGGCTCAAGGAACTGCAATGTCGGTCAGTCGTCTACCACTGTGGTCCAGATTGAATTATCTATGGGATGGATTAATTTACGGACATTCATGGTCCACAGAGGATGAATCCTTGTGACTTTTCCTCAAGTGCCAACCGTGACGTTTGGTGTGAAAAGTCTCAACTTCTCCTCAATGGATTGTCAAAATAAGTTGCTTTAACATTCATGTTCAGCTCAGGATAAACACTCTTCATCTAACGTCATCATCGGGTAAAAATATACCAGTTTGTGTCATGCTTTGGTTTAAAAAAGAATTATGCAAAACAAAGACGGTGAAGACATCAGCAATATACTTTTTTGTGACCTTGGTTGAAAGAAACTGGAGCACGAGAGAGAATGTGGAAACTGCACTAATGTTTGACCAAAACCACAATCTTTCAATAACCTTAATGAAAGTGCTATTTGCCTAAACCTGAGAATACACAGTGCTCAGATATAAACCTTGGTCCCCCAAGGTAATAAAAAATTCGGAACTATATACTTCTAACAACCACCCTGACCTCCATCAAGTTGTGTGCACTTCAAAACCACAGCTCCTCTTACACTCCACAGATAAGTATTCCTAACAAAACATACTCAGGAAAACAAGTATATACTGTAAATAATTTCTGTGAGACGTTTTGGGTCCACCCCGGTCACTTCCCAAAGAGTTGTGTGACGTACAACAACGAAACCAGGCAGCAGTTATGGCACCTTCAAAATGTATCCGACAAAACAAATTAGTAGCATACGAACATGAGACAGGACAAGCTAATTATGTATAAATTATAAAAATGTACAAAAACAGAAATAATTCAATTTCAGATTGTAAAAGTTTGAATCAAGCCGCCACACACACACACACACACACACACACACACACACACACACACGCACACACACACACACACATTCCAACATTCTGAGAGGAAGCTGTCCTAAGCCACTTAAATCTGTGCTATTTGATAGTGTTTGTGAAACGTTTACTTGTGACCTGCGCTCTCAAACTCCTTAAGCCATCCACATGACAGAGGGAAGTGAAGGGCCTTTTAAGGCTCTAAGTATTGCCAGAGTCTTCCTTATATTACTGATGATATCTGTCCTGAGGAGTTTGCTGACAAGAGCCCAGGTATCAGAAATAGCCATAAAGCAGATGGGAAATTACATCTTATCCAACACATACTGAAATGGGCTGTCTGTTGATAGAAAAGGCTCACTATGGTGTCTTTAAGCAGGGATTTAGCCTTTGACCCATCGTCCTCAAGCCCATGGACACTACATCACTAGTTGCCATAGATAGCTTTACACTGGATTGCAACACATCGTGCTGTAATACTAGTATGTCTGAGTGCTAAACAGGAGTCAGCAGAATCCTTTAGCAGACCATCTAACAGGAGTACATAATATGTTCTTGTACAGACTTCAGCAAATGGGTGCGTATTTTCAAACTAAAGTGATGAGACATGTTTGTACAAATTGCGCTATATGTGCTCACACAGCACCGAGTTTGATTGAATATTGGAGAGACAGAGTGAGAGCGCAAGACAACATTAATCCCTTAAGCCCTTCAATGATGGCCTCTGACCAGGCCATATGAGATCCACTACCCTCTACTAATCTGCTCCAAACAGTGATGAACTCAGAAAGTGGCTCTTGCATTTAACAAACTGTTGACAGCAGGATTATCCAGTTTGTGGCAATGCAAACGTCAGAAATCCCAGCATAAGTGCAAGTCTTTTTCAAACAAAACCTATGCTGATATACTTATCATGCTATGTATATATATATATATATATATATACAGTATATAATGGCTCAGCTTGATCACTTAACCTCTGTGGGATAATTACAGACAGATGTACAGCCATTGCTATCAGATCTGTTGACATTGCAATGGTGTACATGAACCGGAGAAGTGTTTGATTCAGCATCGGCCTCGCCATTGAATTGACAATCCCTTTCTTGCCAAGTTATTTTCTGTTAAGACTTCTCAGATTCTAGGTGTAATTATTGTCTATCAAGACAGAAATTCCACATGTTGTACATAATTCTGCACACTCTTCATAAAGACCACATCCCTTTTCAGTTTTTCAAAATAAATTTGCTAAATGTTAATAATTCAAGGACAAGTCAGGGGTTAATCTGAAAATGAATTTCCCCCTTTATATCCACTAATGTCTTTCTTAAAACTTTACAAACTTAACTCCACTTCAGAAAGAATCAACACCATTAACCGTCTCACACACTGATGCACAATTAAAAGTGCTGTTTGCAGGTTTGAAGTGTCTTAGCGCGTAACATAACTCCACCATCCAATTCATTATCTGCAATACTGTCACCCTTCATCCCATAAAATCCTTGAGTTTTTGATTGACACTCTCAGCAACGCTCACACTCTGCTGATTAACATGCATGATGTACCAAAGTCAGCTCGTTGGTGTCAAATGTTTTTGAAAGGAGACATCTCTTTTGTGAGAGATCTCACAAAATGTGTCTAGTCGCTGTCTAGGCCTTGAACCTACAGATAGCAAATAACTACAGTGTAAAACAGTAATTTATTCACATAATGGCGGTATCTGGAGGTTTTATAATCTTTTGGACCACTTATTTTCCTGCTTCAGTGTAAAAAAAGGCCATGCATGTCAAAAACAAAACATTGTTCCTTTTGCTTCAAGGCAATGACCTCCAGAAGTAGATATACTTCACCGATCAAGAAACTGTTCAAGTGCACTTCCATCCAGTGCATGCACCTGTCCTATTGTTGATTTCACACAGACCGCATCCTCCAGCAGAGATCTATGAGCTTGGCCTCCCATTTTTATGTATCTGGGCACAAATATGTGCTCAGCCAATTAGCCCACTCAACCCCGCCAGCAACAGTGACAACTTAGCAAACGCTAGCTCAAGACTGCTCAAAATGGTTCTGTTCCTACGACAGTTGACTCTCCACGGCAGTGCCTCGTTGTCGAGCGAGTTGCTGTCCATGGAGCTTTACTGTACTGAAAACGTGGCCAAGTGTGGCTGTAGCTGTCCCAAGCCACACCTTTCCTTGCATTGCACTCCGCATTAGATCTGAAGCTGCTCGTCTGGAGGATTCCATGCTGCTCTGTGGCGAAGACGATGCCTCACATATGAGCAATCGCCTTCTCCCTCCCTGTGGCTCTTCTAGCCAGAGAGGGAAGAGTGACTGAACTGACATTGGGAGTTCCTACTGGGTTTTATCCTAGTTAAGCCCAACTAAAACTCATGGTTAAAGTCCCCCAACCCAATTTTGGGCTTGGAGAATGGAGTTGTTGATGACAGTGGCCTGTCCCAAAACAGTTTGCCAGCCATCAGGGACCAAATCTAGGCCCAGTCGGTGAGCAGGAGGCATAATCCTGTTTTTACCCAGACTGGCAGCTTAAGGGAAAGTGGGGTCCACCATTTGGATTCGCAGATGATGGAGCTGTCTTCCCAGCTGGCCTCTAATCTAACGGCGGGTGAGAGTACGCCATGTAGCTACGCTGCCACTCTCCATAATATGCAGTCATCCTGCCATAGAGTGAGCGGACACGTTTTAGGACAGCCTGCTACATGTAATGCTAACACAGCTTTAATGTCTTCTTCTGTACTGGACTTTCTCCTGTCACTGTAAATATGGTGTTATTGGTCAGGAGTGCAAATTTCTTCGAAAAGTTTACTAAAGTTTTACTGACTTGTTTTTAGGAGCGAATTCACAGATTTGAGTCGAATTCCACTGAAATTTACGGATTTAATTACATTTTTGTACTATCATCAATACTATTGTAACAGGAGCCCAAAGTCATGTCTCTCTACATTTAGAAGGTCAGATTTACAGTGAAAGAGACGACGTGAATGAGATTTAGCAGCAGCTTTAAGTAAAAAGCATGAATTGCATATCTCGTGGTCACAGTATGCACCGGAGGCCAATATATCACAAACATTTAAAGATCCACAGGAGAGGAAGAGCAATGCAATTGTAATTTACTGCTTGTGAGTTTTGTAAAAGGGAAACATAAATTGTGTTTTGATACTTTATGTTTTTCTAAGTGAATTATTTAGACTGGATTTGAAGAGCTTCAATATTATGCTATACTGCACAGGGAGATTTACACACAGACACACACAATGCACACACTCCTCAGTGTTCTCTTGTTGGCTAGGAATCAGACTTCGGTAAAAGAAAAATCCCTCCAACTCCCATCTTGATAGAGTCCATTGAAACGCAGACCCCACACCAAGACTAATAGCAATGGGAATCAGCTGAAAATATGTGACATAATCACATTAGTGTCTTAAAGAACACAAAGCGCATAGTCAACTTCGCTTGATCAAGGCACATCTGGAGGGGAACGGGACTTGAAACGGAGTCCTGCCTTTCCCGTACTGAAATGAAAACAAGCTGTTTCACTATGCTTCCAGGACGAAGCAGAACAAGAACTTTGACACAGTAATGGATTGCTCCAGCAGCCGCACAGCTTAATGTGAAGATGCCAGAAAAAAAGGGAAAAGGGAAGATCTTGAAAGAACAACGCCCACTGCTTTCCCAGTGCGTTTGAACTGTGACCTGAAAGACAGAACATTCAAAGCTAGAATCTCTGCTCTTTGTACTTTGAAAGTGACTGTAAAGCACTGTGCAGTCGTCCCATCTGCGTTAACAGTGATGTCCGATTGTACCAATGTTTATATCTATGATCTGTATTTAACACGTCATTAAAAGAAAATAAAGAATAACATTCAAAATTGTTTAAAAGTAAAGAAATACATTCAAAAACAATACTTCATAGAAAATATTTTTGAACTGATAATTATTTTCCTGATATTGTATACACCAAGTTGCCAAAGAGCTTCCAGCTGAGCACATATCGAGAGGTGACAGTCATTATAACGGCATTGTGCTTCGGTCCAAGTGTTCTTTTAAAATATGAATGCCAGTTAATATTTTCCAGAGGTCCTTCTACACACTTTTAATGCCCACTTTTTGTCTTCTCTCTATCCAAGGAACAAAGACTGGTTTCTGTTTCTGCTCTCAGCCTGCTGTGCGAGTAAGGGCCTGGCCAGCCCATTAACACCCACCTCAACATGTTCCATTCCAGCATTGGGAGCTAATTACAAACACTGGCTAGGCTTAAAAACCTCTTATAGACAGCAAAGAAAGAAAGAAAGAAAGAGCGAGAGTGAGGCGTTTGAGGGCGTTAGAAATAGAGCGAGAGAGAGAGAGAGAGAGACATTGAAAGAGAGAGTTGGATGGGGACTGAAGAGTGGGGAGGCCCCAAAGAGGCTAATGAATCCATAGGCAACTCCACCACTCTACTACTGCGTAAATAGTTGTTCACTATATGCACTGCTACTTAGGCAAAATGGGGCTTCAAAATGCTCGGCTTTTGTCACTCATGAAATTCCTCAAGAGCACGGCGCTAAAAGGTGTGGCTGTGTTTTATTCTCATTGTGCCTCTCTCTTTCTTTTCGCCTTTTCAAAATCTATTCCTGTGTAGTAAGGGGGTGGGTGGTCGAGCAGCAGGGGCCATAACCCCCAAAATAAAGCTGTTAGAATCTGTATTTTTTTGTTAAATAGCGAGGGGAGCGAGTGTTGTTGATAAAATTCGTCAAGAAATACAGATTTAGGGATTTGGAGAATTAGAACTACTATTTCAGCTGATATATGCCATTTAAAAAAAAACACATTTAAAATGACCACGCATGCACTAAAAGAAAAAGAAAAACATTTTCATCCATAAGAAAGCTTTTTGCAAAACAGTAAAAAAAAAAAAAAAGTTAACAAGAGTCGACAAATAACTTCATGGTGTCTGACTACAAAAGATCCTTTCAAAGGAATTTATCTTTTGTTTGTTATGACCTTTATGTCAGAAAATGTATTCTAGGATCTAAAACCTTGAAAGAGAAAGTCAAAATACCTCGTGAAGCCACTGCACCCTCTCACCTTTGTAGTTAAAACTACAAAAGATACTGCAGTCTCCTTACTGCAGATCTCACCACAGTAAATCTCAGCAAAAGACACATGACATGCATGCGGCTGACATTCGCTCCGAGCTGTGGTTAGCGCAGTAGTTCCCACATGTAACTGTCTCTAATCATGTCCCGTGCCTCGACGCCTGAGGCACAGAGATCAGACAGATCTCAAAGTGTGCCATCAACCACAAATTACAGCCCTTGATTTGAGGTTAACTGAGAGCCACTCCTCTAAGAATAACAGAGACAGTTGTAATGCCTAGATTGGCAGAAACCTGTGGCCGAGTTTAGGAGTAACACTTGGCATCAGATTTGACATTGAGTCAGGTATTGTTAGAGAGGGAGGGGACCATGTCCTTCCTTTGGATATTGAGTATATCATTATGTTAGAAAAAAGAACAGAGAAAAACGGATAGGGGAGAGCTGGGGTCTTGGCCCAACACCTTGACTTTCTGATAGTCTGGTCTAATTCCACATGCATGCGTAATCCAAATTCTTTTGGACTTTTTGGAACACTAAAGCCCTACACAGGTTACGTATCCTGCCAAATCCCTACTAAAGAAACCCGTAAAAAATAAAGAGCGAAGACTGTTTTATTTCAACCCGCAAGGAAGGTTTTATCATGTGTACTTTTTGGCACGTAAATAAACAGAGTGGGTTTGAGTGGTAGCCTCATAAGAAGCAGCACAATGACATTTTGGGTGCCAGAGTTTCACTTTTTTTTACGTGGAGGCTTACTTTGCAGTCACCTTATTCAGCGCCTTTAGTTACCACATCATAAAGCTGAGGCAGATATTTTCCCCTGCTCCCGGCACCTCCTGCTCCTAAATCTACTTTTCAAGAATGCTTGAACTCGTTTGTTGAAATGCGAGCCAAACTAAAGCAAAAACATTTGTCATTAGTTGGCTGTGGCGGAAGGGTGCCCCAGATGTAGCCCTCGTGCTGGCTTAAACGCAGTGTGTGTGTGTGTGTGTGTGTGTGTGTGTGTGCTAACCAGCCCAGCTTATGTGGCTAGTAGGCAAGCGGCCAAGAGAAAGCGGCCTCCTACTGTTTAATGACAATAAATTTACTGCCCCACTCGGTATTGCTCTTGTATTTTGTAAACAAGGTTAATGCTCCTTTTAATTGAGCACCTGGTGACGAAATAAGACCTTGGTTATGCTGACATTTACCTGAACAACTCCGTCCCACCACGGGTCAAGCTTATTGGGGCTAAAATATGAAAAAAATCTAAATGCATAAGTGTTTGATATTGCTGCTTCATCATTTCCAGTTAATGGCACTCGTATTTTCCCTCTTGCGTGTGCACGTCTGCATACATTTTTATTTACTTGGCAGCAACATATTTCTCAAGCACAGAGTTTTTGTGTCTTTTACATAAAATTCAGCAAACCTCTCTTTCGCTAAATTAAAGAGAACTCACCCTCTCCTTTTTACTATAAGATAAGAATTATGTATTTCTTATTCAGTTTCACTTAAGGTGGTGCTTATTCTATAAGTAAAAACTTAAAAGCCCTTTATTATCGTCTCAAAAGGGGATTATGGCAAATTGAGCATTGTAGCCAGATAATTGGGCCCGAGGACCTATCCACATGGAGAGAATAACCCTCCTAGTCTGATTCTGAAAAAGAGACAAAGCCAGGGGGTGGAGTAATGTGAGTTAAGGGATTCTCACCAGCTCTTGTGAGAGCTTGTTTCACATACACAGCTCAAAGTGGAGCTAATAACTTAACGCTAGTGTGTTTTCACTCTTGAGGGGTCTTTCTCCTTGGAACCTAGAACATTCTCCCAGATCCTTTGATAAGGACTCTTGAGGGACTTTGTTGAGCTTGCCAAATTCTTTACTGAGACTTTCCCTCTCTTTATCTGTCTCTCTCTCTCTCTCTCTCTCTCTCTCTCTCACACATGCATGAACACACGCACACGCTCAACACACAGATGGACAGACAGACAGAGCTCCTATTTTTGCACTCTCCATTTCCAAAAGGACAAAGATAAATGTGTCTTTATTGATCAATACAACTTTTTGTGATTTTTATTTATTTCGGTTCAATGGGTAAAATGAAGACTCTAGCTTCTCTAATTCAGAAAATACTCAATAATTGTTGTTGTAATAATAACATAAAAGTGTGTATTTATTTTGACTGAAGAGAGCCGTAACCTGAACTTCTCTTTATAATGCTCGTACTGCTGTTGAAACCAGTCTTACTATCATCTTCTACACGCACAATGCATTGTTGCAGGGTCAAGGTATCCCACTTCCTTAATAAGAACATAACTGGCCCGCATATAAACAAAGCTATTTTTCAGCTGTGGGCCAGACATCCTAGAACATTTCATTGTGTACCTGTAAAATCTATAGTACACACGTTTTTTTCTTTTCAATTGATTTTCCAAATTTCCAACATATTCAGTAAGAATTCCACCCCAAAAAAATTGCTCTTAAGTCAGAAGTTAAGCTAGTGGAAGTAAGTACACTGCTAATGGGGTCTCAATCCTTCTGCAGTGACCCTTACTCCGTCCCATCCTCGTTCAACTCAGTCCATGACTGCCCTTGACTCCTCCTCTGGCGCTGCAGCTTGATGTGCTCTCTCTTAGTGTGACCCTTGGTTGACAGTTCTCACCAAGCCCCGAACTTAAGCTGCCTTTTGCTAAGCCCGGTCGGACGACAGGGGCATCAAGTGATCACTGGTCTCGGTACGAGAGCACGCCCCCCAGTGGGAGGCTTGTTAGTGATCCTCCATTGCTCAGAGGAAGAAATGCCCTTCCGTTTCCACCGTCTAGAAACTGTACTCTTGAGTCTGACCAACTGCAGAGCGCAAGTGAAAAATGACACTTTCAACAGTAACTAATATCAGTTCAAAGTCTAAGCTATGGTCTCTCATGCCCCAGTGTAACCGCTTTTAAAATAAACCAACATTATTTGAGTAGATTCACTCGACAGGCATCACTACACAACATCTAAATCAAGCAAGGACTGGCTACAAATGAGTCAGGATTTCATTCATTAACAACGCATTACGGGGGGAAGAGTGTCACCACCGACTGCAAACAACATGTTATCGTCCCATCATCACAAACCTTTTGTCCAGATGGCAGAGATAATACCAATAAGAAATCATCTCTCTGCGATTGCACACTGATGTTGAAACAAGGATTGAAAATCAAGTTTAAAAATAAATAAATAAATAAATACCATCAAGAAGAAGAAGAATAGAAGCAAGTGAGATATAAATTGTAAAATAAAGTGATTTGTTTGTTTTAAGATCGCAATAAATGTCTGCATACTACATGTTGCACCATTGCACATACGTTGTCTTGTTGCTAATACAACTCTAATGGCTACTGGCCATTGGCTACACAGCTGTGCTCATAATCAAGGCCTGGTTGCAGATGAAATGATGGGTCAGGATATGATAGTACGCATTCTCTAACTGGGCTACAGGGAAAGGTCACAAGGAAACATACGGGGAATAATAGCTAAAGGACCATCACAAGCAGTATGTTGCCATCTGTTAATATCACATAGCCTTCTATCGAAGGTGAACTGTGTGGCGACCCCGGGACGAGAGCCAAATCATTCTAAAAAGGTCAGAGATTTACTTTGTCTAAATTTTCTCTAAATGTGACTCCAAAGAAAACCAAACAGTTTACAATTGCCCTGTCTCAGCGCTCGAGGAAATGAAACATTGCCTACTATCAGTGGGGAGCTACCCTGGGGAATCGATGTAACAATAAATTTAAAGCTCCAAAAAAACAATGGTACAACATTAAACTACAGAAAATGCTCAGGGAGCATGTTGAAAACTAATGTAAAGCTGGAGCATGGAGAGGAAAGAAATTGATCCTTTAAAAAAGTGATCATTTGTAGCAGTGTTACATCGGTGTTGCATCATATAGACAGACACTTAACCTGGATTTAATTCACTGAATGCGCACATTTTAAGGGCCAGTGATTTTCAAAGTTTGGGGACTCCTAGATTTTAACAGTGCAATGGAAAGCACTTTCAGCTTTTATGTAAATCCTCAAATTCTCATTTCACTGACCTCTCTGTTGTATTTGAACACACACTTCAGTTCTTTGCTGGCATCTAGTTTAAAACCAAAACTATACTCCAGTTCCAGATGCTAAATCAGCTGACCGAGGTCAGTGAGCAACCACAGAGCCATTTCATTGTATAAGAAAATAGAGAAATCTCATTTGAATTAATTTCCCACTTAACCCAAACAAGAGTACACAATTGGTGTGAAAACAGTTCAAGCTAATTTGATTAGATAAGCGCAACATCTCTTACTAGCATGATAAAAGCGCTCAGCACTGTATGATGGGACCAGTGGTAGCAGTCAGCGGTTAAACCACAGTAGCAGAAAGGTTAATACACTCAGCACATGTTGCCTCTTACAACAGGTGGTGCAGCACGATCGGCGGCTCCCAGCATTCCAGCTTTTCCATGCTGGTGGCCCCTGGTATTCTGGGATTTACGCTGCCTCCCCTCCTTTCAACCACAGAGGCCTGACTGACAAGCTAATCGTTGGGCTGGGATCCCCTCAGCTATTGATTCCACTGCAACACAACACCTCCCAGTCAATGAAACTGCAATATAATGCTTGAGCTGCAAAGAAAAGGGGAGTATTAGCGTGTTGAGCAACTGGAAGAAATGTGCTGCTGCTGCTGCCTCTGCTGCTTGCTCCTTGTTGCAGCTGCTGGTAGGTAGAAACAGAGCGGCACAAATAAAGTAGGGAAAAATGTGTCTCAGGGGGTAGAAGCTTGAAGGGGTAGGTTATTAAAAGCCACAAAGTGGAGCCCCTGCTGGGCATAGAGAAATAGCCGCAGCATGGTAGAGGCACAATGGAAAAGAAGGGGGTCTGCTTTCTAAATTGTTCTAATCCTTTGAGTGTTTTATTTCATTCGGTTTTGTAGTTTAAAAACGCTGCCTTGGATCGTGCGTACGCTTTGGCTCAACTACAAAACATCCAAGAGGGTTTATCGACCAACTATACATTATAAAGATAAAAAGGCAGAGCTTAAAATTGGTGTTTTTTTAAATAGTTTTCTAAATTATCCAAGAGAAAAAAATAAAAACATTCTTACAGACGTCCACACAGATAACTGTAAAGAAAAAAACATTTAAAAAACAATCTGACATCAAATTTCAACAAGTTATTTGATCACTCCTTTTACTTTTAGAAATCAATACCCAGCTACTCTAAATATTGATCTGCGGGGCCCAATGGCTGCAACAGTAACCGCAATTAGCCGTATTACTGTTGGTTCCAGTCATTTAGCCAAGCATCCAATTTCCATGCTGTGTGAACACTTAATTAAAACAAATGTGTTACAAATATATATTGGGGATCAGCAGCCTTCAAAAAGCCTCTTGTGGCTTGGCAAGTCAATGCAACAAGGAGGATAGCAAATCAATGTCGCCGGTCACGAATGCAACAGGGATTTAATCAAACGTGAATACTGGTAATAACACCCGGAGAGGACAGTGAAATTATGGCTAATAGCCTCTCTGGGAAAAAGACCAAACGTGTCGTTCATATCCAGTAAGACTTAAAAACAACTGTCGACCATTCTTCACTGGAGATGAAATAGAAAAATGCTGAAGCATACAATACTCAAACTTTAATGAGAGCTGGCAGGAATATTCCCATCAGTGTTTGATGGGTGGTCACGCATCCAAGTGTTTTCACTAGTGTCCATTTGAGTTTCAATATGAATAACAATGTATTTACTCTAGTGTCAGTGTGACCTCTTCTGATATTTGTGGCCTGCTTATATTTGGTCTTAAACATGTCAAGATAATAGAGCGGATCATATTTGGATGGAGTCAGATGGCCGTGTTACTTGTTTCCCAGCATGACATGCAGATTAATCATTGGTAGCACAGGCAAAATCTGTTGCTACTGTGCAGCATATGAGCAGAGGTTGGGGAAGTTCATGCACACGTGTACACACATAGGAACAAAAACGTAAACTGAATGACAAACCCCGCATTTAGCAAAGCAACCTGATGCAGACTGAGAATAAAACCGCATTGTATTATCAACGGACAAGTTAAAAACAAATATATCAATGTGACACATTTACTGTATGGACCCATGAAACAATGACTACATGCCAATGATAAATCCGGGTGAAAACGAATGACAGCTGCCCTGACAACAACGAATCATCTTCGTGGCAAGTATGACCCAGCAGCTACGGTTGGTGTCTAAAGAGAAAGCAAACGGTCATGGTTAAAAGGAAACCAATGTCGACTGTTGTTACGAGACAGAGGCAATCTGCGGTCTCTCAAAATGTCACTTTGTGTGTGGAATAATCCACCCCGAACTCCTCCCAAAGAGCTTTTTATGACATGGACTTTCGCTGAAGTCACGACTCACACAACTGCGAGAGGTTCTTTACCAGGAAATTATACACATGCGTCTTGTTAAGAGTGACACATGCTGTTGTTTCTATGATGAGGACACTATTAGAAAGTGATTTTGATTTATGTATTATGTATGCCGAATGCTCCGAGATAATGGACACTGCACTACATTTAAAAAAATAATTTGAATTACACACCGATACTGCTAGTTGCCGGTTCCAGTTGAGACCTAGTGACTCTTATTAAAAAAAATTAAAATACTGGCATCAAAACCTGTCAATTATGTGCAAATGGCACATTCACAAATTTTCACTTCACTTCACTTTATTTTTCTTTCTGCAAATGAGTTTTTGAAGCACATGGTGTCAGAGTTCAGGGAGCTCAATTAGATACAGCATACAGTGATATACATCCGGTATCAGAAAAACAAACCACTTTCCAAGTAAAACTAAGCTGAAAAATATTTAGTTAATCATTAATAGTAAAAAGAAAAAATAATGTTTATTCTAATAGGGTTTAACAGTATGTATCATTTTCAAGACTGTTGAACAAAGCTGGGTAGTGATCCAAGTGAACCTCGTTTAGGAACCTAATGACTATAAATCTCAAAGCGTCTGAGTCACTCAAAAACTAAAAACAGAGCTCAAATGGGGCGTCTATCAATAAAAAAGTTTAGCGAAGTGATTAGAACATTTTTAATTATTTTGGGAGTGTTTGGTGACAATTGCTAAACAATTTGTGATGACAAGTGCCCAACCTTGGCAAAGGTATGACTCTCTCCAACGAAGCCCTAATCATTTTGTCATGTTCAAGATAATGAAGGAATCAGTAGCAGATGGTTAGTGCACCATAAATAGCAGAGGTAATTAGAGAGCCTGTCAAAATAGAAATGTGCTGTTGGTTCAGGTAAGAAAAAAATGCAACCGATTCTATAACTGATGGCCCAAGTTTTCTCAAGGGTGTTACGCTGAATCCCTCAAAGAGCATAACAGATAATTAGATCATATTTAGGAGTGTAATTACTGGTTAGTTACTGTTTTAAGAATGTTTCCCGATGCCAGATGTGTTATTGGACCCAACGCCAGATGTGAAAGTGTTATTGTACAGTTCAACAGTTAGAAGATTCAATAAAATGCATGCGTTTTTTGCAGTAACAGTGAGAGGAGTACTCTGGAAAAAAAAAAGAAATGCTAAGAGCAGCAGTATGACTATACATGCGGAGTGAATGCTAAACATTTGATCCAGTATAAAGACAACAGGATAATAATGCTTTGTTTATATATGTGAGCGTCTATGGAGGACTTCTTCTGTGAACCCGAAGAGACAGTGACATGGTTTTGCTGAGATATATTCCATATGTCGTATTACAGCTAATGACCTTATAACTCAAGTTTGTGGACATTTTAAAATGGACCGTTCTGTGATTTATCTCGGGGTAATGCACTTTAAACGCAACAAACGTGCATTAATAAAATACATGTACTTAAAGTCCACTTTGCGCACGATCAAGTTTAATCCCCGTTTTAACATTGCATAAAGTAAATAAACATGTACGGGGTGCTGCATGATTCATCGTTTAAATGTGACGGCAGCTGTTGTAGTTTCTAGGCTTCTTTTTTTTATTTGTTTTAATTGGACATTAGAATCTAGGTTAGCGTTTTTCAGGTCATTCTCAGGGAGACAGGGGCCAAGATATCTTGGAGTAAAAGAGGGCCAAACTGTTGTGTGAATATTCCCTGTCCCTTAACAATGAGCCTGTGCTCTGCATAAACAGCACTGCTCCGACAACATTTGTCAGTCCTCAGCCATTTCTAGGGCAAGCTCAGACCCCTGAGAGTTTACAGAAATATCCAAGATATCCGAGTGGCTATGTATTCTTTCCTTTTTCTAAGGCTCACCTTTGTTGTTTCCAAGGGCCACAAGTCGACTGGAGCTGTTCGACATCTGAAAACAAGGTTATGAAATCGCTTTTCTTTGCAGGCTTTTAGAATTGGCAGCACTTTGCATCTTTTCTTTTTCAACACAATATTTTACCGGTAGGTCATGGGCGAATAACACATTTCTTAACCACACTACGCTGTTAATATTGATTAAATCAGAGTTTAAAAAGAGTGTATAATAATAGCACACGTTGTGTAAAGGTAACTTGAACAATATTTACCCAAAGTTGAAATCTTAAAATCGTTCCACATTCACACAATGCCATTGCTATAATGTCACATGAAAACCTGAGGTGGGATTTCCAGAGGGTTTGACACATAATCTGGTTCTGAACATTCAACTGCTCTCCTGGAATTATGCATGGTAGCTTTTTAGAACGAGATGAACAAGCATCACTGTGTTCTCCCTGATTTGATTCAATATAAGTGTCAATAAAAACTAAAATTAGATTTGCCTGTGTTAGTTTTGTACAGCTAATGCCACATGATCAGTATCAGATCTTGTTAAATGCAAGAATAGCAGTGGGTTTTCTGAACACTGCTGACTGATGGCCTCGAAGATAAATTGATGTTTCAACATAATTTAAAACAAATTAAGTTTTCTGGTCAATTTGCTGAGTCAAATGGCAATAAATCCTGGAGCGGGTTGCTCCTAGGAAGACCGCAGCCAGAGCCCCTGACTTACTGTCCTGTATTGCCTAAATACAGTTATTGCCTAAAGTCCTTAACCACTTTTCTTAAGCAGTTCCCTCCCTATTTAAACTGATGATTCAGCTAAGGTTAGTCTTATGTCCATCCAAGTGTTAAAAGTGCTAGAAGAGTCACGCAACATTGTCTATGAAAATTTTATTTCAAGAACCAAAGTTACCTGTTATACTGTAACTCTTATGAGTTTTATATCTTTGTAGGAAAATGACTTCATCATTTCTTTACAACACCTCTGACAGGTTGTTAAATAGGGCAGCAGTGATGCTTCATATCGGCTGTGTCATGCACGTCATCATCACAGCTGTAATAGTGCTGGATCTTAAAATGACAAGTTCAAAGGGATCAGTTGATTAGGAATGACCAGTATTGACTGAAATCTAATAAAAGTTGAGTCTCCTTTAACCTTTTTTTTTTCAAACAGTGATTTTCTTTATTTGTGTTTCAATTGAAAGAAAAAGTTCTATATTGTGCAGTAAAGCAACCCTTACAGTCCTGCAGCATATAACTTTGAACATTCGAAATGTCAGGCATAGCACGGCAAATACTAATTTCCTGTCTGTGTGTATGGCAGCAGGAAGTCAGAGATACATCCTCCCCTCTGGCTGGAGGGAAGGAAACAGTGTGAATGGAGAGGGGATGTCACTGACCTCTCTGAAGAGAGTCAAGGCTTGACCTTGAAGCCTAGCTGACTAAACAGAGGACTTAAATCACTCTGGGCTAAACATGGACATCACCAGCACAGTTTCCTTATGATCTGATACTGTGTGTTTTCTTCATTGAAAAAAAACAAACTTGAATACAGATTGCTAAAATATGGTTTGCAATGAGCATTACTGTTACTAAAGGAGCTATAGACCATTATTTTAAATGTGGACAACTGAAGAACAACCATAGGTGTGACTCTATTTTCTATTTCTAAGGATTGCGTTAAGTTTAACGCAGTAATAGTAGGTTATTAAGATGAAACAGTGACAGTTAAGTAGGTCTTTAGTTGCTCATCCAGTTGAAGAGACATACTGTCTTAAAGTCAGCGCTACAAAACCAAACATGCTACATGTGTTGGATCATAAAGGTAAGAAGCAACTTCCTGGATTTATGAGCCTACAACACGGGATGAAACCATTTGGTTTTTATTATTCCATTTACTCTTAGCCGGACCACAAAGTGGTTCTGAGAGCCTGTTTTATGTATTCAGCTGCCTTCCCCTCAACAAGCATGTGGAGCCGCTTAAATAAACCATCAACCAGAGCACAGCTGCAACAACAACCGATCGATCGGAGGCAGGTTACCGTCTGAACACTGCGCCGCCAGCACGCTGGCTTCAGCAGGTGGGGTGGGAGTTGTAATTTGCTGCTGAAGGGCTTTTGTGCCTGCCTGACTTCAGAAAAACTGTAACTTGTGCCTCCCTTGATAGATAGCCATGAAGGCTGATAGAATGTGTGTGTTTGGGTGAGATTCGCCGCTGTATAAACAATCGACTCCCTACCTTCCACAACATCTGGGAACTCTCAAGTATTGAGGCAGAAACAAATAACCAGGGACTTGTTAGTTTCTGATTCGATTTTAAACAACTCATCATGGCTCATGGAGTTCCCCTCACTGTGATGCGTGTCCAGTCATACAGGAATACACAAGAAAAAAAAAGAAATGCCAAAAATCAAACCAAATGAACATGGAGGGCTCGTCAGTATTCAGGCATGTTCTTTCATTAAATATCATAGATGACAGGATTATGCTTTTTTTTATGGAAACAGTCAAGGAGTTTTCAGCCAGTTTTAAAGAAAGCCTTTTCTAGTTGTCAATAAATGGTCCAAACGCACTTAAGACGGGGCCTCACTGGCCTGACAAAGATGGCAATCTCTCAGTGCTATTTAATTCCCCGAATTCTGTGTTCTCACTCTCCTTAATCTCCCCGTTCAAACAAACAAGCAGCATCAGATTCTTCTCCCCGTCGGTCAACTCAGTCGTGTTTGCCAGCTCTTCTTGAATGAAGACTGTCCACATTATCAGTAATCCTCTTGTCTGTCTTAGTCTAAAGTCTGGATAAGCATTGTGAGTAAAGTCTGGACTTCTCTTCGGCTTACAAAAAAAATTAAAAGGAATTCTTTTTTTTGCGTGACCACTGCCAGCATGAACTGCATAAAGTTCATCAGACTTTGCAGAAAAGACAAGAAATCCATCCGCAACAACTGCAAAAGCAAAAGCACTTATGACGCTTCAATGGATACAAAATTGTAAAACATTCTGAAAGTATACAGATGTGGCCACAATTTTATTGGCACAGCTGTGCAAATTGTCTACCCAGTTCTACAACAAGCTGCGATGTAAAACCAACTATATCTACCTCAAACACCTTTGTCGTGTTCTTACTGTGTATCTGCTGTCTGTCCATGTGTTTGACTTACGTCTACACATTCTCCCTCACACTCTCTCTCGCTCACACATGAGATCACACAATGGTGTCGGCTGCAGCTGAACTTTTGCACTGTAGCATGGTGCAGGTTCTGCCCCTGCAAATCCGGTTGCTAGACAATCTAAGCCAATTACAGTATGAGGGCAAATGGTTAACCTCTATAATATACATTTCCCAGCCTCTTTCTCTGAGCTTGCTTGTCATCCCCGGAGAAGAGTTATGCACCAGGGCCCAGTGTCCCAGGCGACCCAGTTTGAATTGGCTCAATTCATTAAGCCAGGACCCGTGCACAAGCCCGAGTTCACACGGCGAAGACACTTGCAGCAAACAGCTGCTGCACATTCCTGATGGGAGGGCCAGGCAGATGTCCAAGGAAAATCAAAGGGAGAGACAGGGGAAAGTTTATGAGCCAGCGTTTGCCAACCTCAATGAGAAGCTCTCCATCCCCTCCTCAAAGACAGGGTGCAGCTGGCGGAACTCTTGGCCCTGTCCTGTTTGGGGCTCCCCTGGTTCTCCCTCTCCCACTCAAAACACTGCAACAACTCAACATGCTGACAATATCAGTTGCCTCCTCAGTGCTCTCTGTTTGAACCTCAACCACTTTGGCACAAGCAGAGGTGGTCTGGTTGACGGGTTGGAGTAATCATTACATTTTATTCATTTCACATTGTTACACTGAACCAATTCATTGTTCCACATTAAATGTAAAAATAAAAAAAGCTTAGAATTTGCAGACATGAGAAACTAATGGCTGTAAACATTTTGTACAGTCTCTGCTTAGAGTTTGAAAACATGTTTGTTTTTTTTTATTCATTTTTCAAGGATGAGATGGCACTGGATTTTCAAGGTGCAATCTGCATGTTTGTGACTGGTAAGAGACTGCATTTTTTAAATGAAATTATCACTTTGTATTTCTCTAATGATCATAATTGGAAACACATGCCTGTTTTACTTCTGCGTTTACAAAACTTACTAAGGCAAACAAATCCTTTGGTGTCTGCTTATAATTTTAAAACATGTACTCTGGACTCATTATTACATTATTGAAGAGCTTGTGCCTTTGATAGGAAATGACTATTGTGTGTTTCTAAAATGATCGTCATTGGAAACATCTGCCTGTTTTACTGCTGCATTTACAGATTTCACTAAAGCAAACAAACCGTTTGGAGAATCAGAAAAAAGACTAATAACAATTATTCTGAAGTGACAGTAGGTTCCAGCACTCTTGTATCTCTCATGTATCAGGGATCACGCGTTTAAAGACAACTCTCAAATACCACAGAGCCTCTAGCACCGCGCAGTCCTCATTCATCACTTTCCAAACAAGGACAGGAGCATGGTCATGCTTATACTTCTCTCTCTCTCTCTGTGATACTCTTTCTTTGTCCTGCATGCCACCTCCTAACCCACTACTGTCTCAGCTCTATCCCTCTCCTCCACCCCCGCTCATCTCCACCCCTGCTCCACTGCACACAAACACAGCATGCTGCCAGTTGTAATCACCGTTGGACACAATTTCAGGGACAATTTGAAGACTATTTATTATCCTTGGTCAATAACAAAACAGGAGACAAGCATTTTCTGGATGTTCATTTAAAACCTATTGACAGGTTTATAAATGGATCACTGAGGTAGTAATTACTGTAAATGTGCAGTCTTTATGGGATATTCCATTTTAATTCATGTCTATTCTGAAAGAACACATTTTAAATTCTTCATATTCTCCAGTTTTGTCACTTCGATACAATTTTAATTCTAAATACACTGTAGACTTTTCATGTCAGACAGTGAAATATATGCTTGCTTGTCTTTTTAACAGTATAGCCTGGAGAAATGTACCTCACACTGATCATTTATCTGTAATGTAAAATTGAGTCCAACATATAACCAGCATTTAATCTACAGTGGTGAGGAAGCTCCTGTCTGGTTACTAAATTGAATATGAAGCCTGAGAGAGTTCCCCTGGGAATAACAGAGATAAAACTACTGGTAAATGGTGCTGTATCCATTCGTGGCCTCTTCAGATTAGGTGGATGGGACAAACTCCCCTCCGGGGGAAAGTTCCTCAGCAGGGCTCCAGGTAACACAAACCTCTTAATCACACATGACCTGGCAGCTAAGAGAGAGTTAAGCAGCAGCATGGGGCCTCCCATAGAGTTCCCTCCCTTCCTACAACATCATTAGCCGAGGCACATGGCCCGTCGAGGCACATGGCCCGCCTGCATCCATCCCACTGTTTACAAACACCAACACCAGCGACATGCCAGGGAAGCTGTTGCTTATTTTAGAAATTTGCTTACGTTGAATGGGAAAGCCTCGCAATCCATACTAAACTAAGGGAATCAAGTAAAATCCATATTAAGCCAAGACTTTGGTGTAAACATTTGTAATCTGTCGTGCCAAATGTGTGAGGCTGCACTAGCCAGTATGAGTCAGTTTTGACAAAATACAAGTATTGTTTTTCAGCAGCAAATAAGAATTGTTATAAACACATAATGTGGAGCTTTTGCAGCTGACAAATAGGGTGTTTGTACAGGACTGTATGGTATAGATCTCCCCTTCAACATAGTTTTAGTGCTGCACACACACAAGTTCATTTATCAAAGAGAACTTTTAAGGGGAAGAATATCCTGAACAGTGGTTGAAGGTTTATATGTCATCCGCCATTAGAGCGACCCAGGGTGGTGTTCGAGTTAAAGGAACAGTCTGTATGCCCTTGGAAAAAGCTGAGAGCGGGTCTTCTATATTTTGGTAGAAGAGTATAAATATAACATAATGTGCGTTCAGCCGGGACCGTTAGCCTGGCTGTGTGAACTTTGCTGAAGGCATCATGACAATCAGCTGGGTATGATCACAACCTTGGGTGGAATACTCCTCATACTCAACATAATGAGTTCATTGTAAATCGTTTTTGGTTGATTATTTAATGGGTATGGAGTCTTTGTGACAGGAAGGTAAACAATAACAATAGTGCATTTGAATAATACGTTTGTTCAGAGGTAGCAAACAAACTTAAAACAGTCAATAATGTCCAGCTGTGATGCAACAGTCGCGCTGGGCATGGGCGCATAACACTGCAGTTGTACAAAAAATAAAAGCACAAATGAATCAATCAACTTGGAAAGATCAAGACAATGAACAATAACTGGAATTCTCTTATAGGCTACTCCGAATGAAAGACATACGAACTGTGTATTTAAAGCTGTTTCAATCAATGAATGTACACAATTAATTTGAATTATTTTCATTTTACTGACCGGTTTTGTGCATATTTGTTGTCTGGCTCTTTGTCTGTCGATTTATTTTATGAGAAAACGCCTAATGAACGTAACAACAAAGTAGTACTATAGATGGTACTATTCATTAGTTACTACTGTTCACCATTGAAATGGTATATCATGACCACGTATAGCTGCTTGCTTACTGACATCAAATAAGTATCGAATTAACATATATTATTATTACGTTTTATGATGACTGATACATTTTCGTGGTGATAATGTTTGAATATCAATTCCTTCACCACTTGAAGTTAACATAAAGTAACTTGTACATTTCAAAGTGCATGGCTTTGGCAACAATTTTTGCGAGGGGCAAAGGCTAAAGGAGGTCTTTAAGACCTGGGGCAGTCGGTCCACATGCTGGAATGCAGAGGGAGCCTTGTAAATTAGAGGCCTAATGAAAACTCTCTGGTGTCCAACTGAAGCAATCATCTGGTTAGAATCAACCAGTTATTCCACAAATTTCCCCCACCGCTCTCTCTGAACCCTCAATGCCTAATTTAGAAGAAATGTGCATGCTCCATTTTACACACCTGCAGTTTGAACTCAGGACTGTGATCCCTTCAGCAAACCTTTTTCTTCACTTATTTTTAAAGGCCGGTTAAAAACAATAAATCAAAGTGAAGAAATCCCATACATCTACAAATACTAGAATAACTAATTACACGCTAAAATCGTGACAGCAATAGTATCTTTTACTAATTTGTTTGATTTCTAAAGTTTACAATAAATGATTTACCTGCAAGAAGTTTCCCTAAACACTGAAATGATCTATAATATAATATAAAATATCTTTCACTTAATGTTTTGAAGGATGAGACGTGTCGTAGGATAAGTAGTTGCCTAAAACAAGGTGTATAACATCTCCCTGAAGACATGGTCACTACCTTCCTTGGAGTTATTCAACCTTTCACCCACTGGGCCCCCCAAATCTGACCTTTAACCAGACGCCTTTTGCTTAAAATCTCCCTGCCAGTTTCAACCTCTGGAATCTGCAACACATTATAAGAGGAGAAGTGAACAAAGGCAGTAGATTAGAGGCCAGCCTGGTTATTAGTTTGTTGATACAGTTTTATAAGGGTCAAAATTAATGATAGGGAAAACAAGTTGAGGAAGATATCGACGTTTCAGGAGCTCAAACTAAAGGCTCCTATTAGAGCTGTAGAAAACGTCATGATGGTTAACTTTTCTTTGCAAAAAAAAGGAAGAAAAAAAACCCATCTAGTTTGCAGCTGACAAGCTAAAATAAAATGGGTATTTTTTAAAAATACAGTACATGTATATATCTGCAAGTCACATTTTTCATGACACAAGCAAATTGTCTTTTAGTGCATGGTGATGTTGTTGCATGTCTATTTGTCTCTCTTTTCAGCATCTACATGCGGACTGAATATTAAATGATCAATTTCTTCTGTTTTCATCTCTTGTCTTTGTTTGCTTTAAATGCCGTTGTGGATTTTTCTCCCCCTCAATCGCACATTATCTCAGTTAGAAAGTGTGTTTTTACCAGGGAGGGAGGCAGTGAGTGGAGGTGCTGATGTATTGAGCAAAGTTGCTTGTCTTTGCTGAAAGCTTTTGTTTCCTGGGGCTCTCTATTCATCACAAAGCCTTTGGTGGGAAGAGACATAAAGACAGGCTCTGACCCTGGTGTGAGCCCTTTGACCCCTGTGAACCCAAGGGGACAGATTTTCAGCAACTGTGCAATCACTATTAGTTGACCGTAGGGTCTGTAGTGGGAGATGGCTGGAGCCAGACAAAGTGAATGGAGGGACATGGTGGGAAAATCTGGTAATTTATAGAAGTTGAGAGTCTATTTCAAAAGAGGTGATGGTGGATCAGCTGACATGTGGGGTCAAAGGTCATGTTTGGGCATGATTTCCTGCCTGTGTTACTGTAACATCTGTGAGTTAGAGGACGTCTGGGACTAAAGCTTTCTGACCCTCAGGGGCATGATTGGGGAAAAAAAAAGAAAAAAAAGAAAAGGAAACGTTACAGTTCAGATTGCTGATGTCAATGACAATGTTTGACACAAAGCCCTCTAGAGCTACTTTCAATGAGATAAAATCCTCACACCATTTTACCACAAATCATTGCAGTGCTTTTAAACATTAAAAATGCTTAATGTAGCATCGGATCAATGTAAACAATTGAATAACTTTCCATCACGACTTTCAACATTGCACTCCATTAAATTGACTTTTAAAGACAAAAGATTCTCCTATAAAACGGCTGCGGTCATGTCTCTCCTATGAGACCGGCTGTGATGAAGTGGATCGTTTTGGCTCTTGCACTGTCATCTACAAGTGTCCAAGTAAAGAAATACTGGTAGTCCCCAGCCCCAGGGCTAGCCATTAAGTAAATTGGCCTCCCTAGACCTATAGCTGTGTCACTGTCCGTGACGAGCTGCCACCTATTTGACCCATGGATAGGAGTCCAGTGCTGACCAGCAGCTGTTCTGTGGGCTTGTCTTTCCAAGCCTGGGAAGTGGTTCCTAATTAGCCTCCCACACCCATAAATGTGTCCAGTAGGTCAGTCACTCCACGCTCATTGATCGCACCGATGTGCGCAGCGCTGAGGGTTGACTTAAGCTCCTTCATCAAAACGAATGAGAGGCAGTAGGTGACACATGCAGTCTGCGTGTGTCAAGAAGACCCGTGGAGGTAAACATCTCATTTGAGCAAAGAGATGAGTTAGCTGGCGCAGATTTTTTACAATCCAACCCCCGCCCCCCCCCCTCCCAAAAAAATAAATAAAATTGTGTAGATTAATTTAACATGTAATCTTTGATTTTAGAGGTGAAACAGGATGAACATACTATTCTCTCTCTTTGGATTTATTTTCCTGTGTCCTATTACAGACATCATGACTTTAGCAGTAACAACCGCTGGTTATGACGGTAATGATAAATGGTTGGAGCTACACTCAGGCCGAGCACAATATCATCTCTGGCACGTCAGACACAAGGTTCTCTTTTATTGAAGTCACAGGAAACAAGTCTTGAGGGCCTGCCCTCCACAATCACTCCTCCAGATATTTTTCTCGTCGTCCTTTTCTACCCTCCATGAGTTGTTTTTCTTTCATTTAGCTGGCCTCCACCAATAAAAATGCAAGCCAATTTTCCAGCGCATTAACCCAAGAGATCTTTAATACACAAGAGTTTTGGTGCAAAGGGGATAGAGAGGCCTCAGGAAAGATGGATGGGCCTGCCGCCTTAAGAGTGGGCAGTTTTCCCACTGCCCTGGTCTCAGCCTGGGACAAAGGCCTCATTGAGTGTGATGCTTGACATCAGCATCATAAACTAGTCATTGCTACAAAGACTCTGACACTTTAAAGTACCAGCTACTGCCGCTTTCTTTTCTCTCTGTGTGATACAGCATTGCTTAAGCTAATCACGTCACTGGCAGTTGTTCCTTTTGTTCTACAGATGTAAAATAATGTCAAGAGGAATCACGTATGAGAGTTTTCATTTTCACTTTCGTTTCTTTGCAGACTACTACATAAAAAGACAATGTGCGAGAATCGAAGTATGTCTTGATTTTGGTGACACCTTTGGCGATAAGCAGTCATTGCTATGGTTTTGTGCCTGCACTGGCGCGTACAATGATAATGATGGTTCATCTTACAACGAGAGGCTTCGTACGTTCAAGAATTCATACTTGTTTTCCCAGTGATTCTTTTTTTGTTTTTTATCTCTAAATCTGCAAGTGCATCACTTCCTGACAGACACAGGATGTTTGTGAGAAAGACATCCTTTGTGAACAAGTTTAATTACATAATATCAACGAGCAATGTATGGGCGATCTGTAAGAAAAAAAGTAGCAGTTATTGGCTTGAGGCAGTATGATGTTATTGTATCATTTACACGACTCTGTTCACAGCGGAAGAACATTTTATGACTTAATTTAAGTGGAATGTGTAGCTGATCTACAACAGCTATCAACAGAATTTTCTTGCAGATTATAGGTTTATTACTAACCCTAATATTCCTCTAATTAAGACCACACATAACAATACCATTACTATTCCATAATTATTTTAACATAAAAAGATTATGCAACAACAACAAAAAAACCTGCTCAATAACCTTAAAGTCGTGGCATCAATAAGACAAGGAGGTATGAGTATGCTCGTGTCAACGGAAGGATGATCCTCAAACATGATGTCAGCTCAAAGCCAGTTTCAGATTCTCAATGTCATGGAAAAAGGCAAGGGTGCACTTTAATAGATTAAACACCGAGAGCCAGACAAACTGTGCTGCCAAAGAGGTGCTGATGGATGCAGTCACATTTAATATGAATTCATGCTGGATTGCAACAAAACGTAAGGGCCACACTGCATGAAACATAAACAGTGTGGAGCAAATATTTTAACATCTTTAGCCCGAGAAATAATGACAGAATTTCTGAGGAAAATTCCTACTTACAACATTTGTAGACAACTAATTAAAATATGAAAGAAAGAAAAAATACTTTAAGGCATAGCATTCTCTGGAGGGGCTTATCTTTCTTTCTATATGACGCATTTAAGAATAGAAAATATACCATTTATTTTTTTCATTATTTAAAATGGAGGCAGACAAATACAATCGCCCCTAATTATTGCCTACATGTTTAAGTTACATGTTACCCTTTTATATTTATGTACATTGTCTTCATTGATCAAGTCATAATAATGTTTGTCTTGAAGCAATAATTGCTCTCAAGGGGCCATAGCTGCAGTACATTAGAGGACAAAGCATCTTAATAGAGAGGGGTGTGTGAGGATGACAGAAACAGTGTTTTTATGTGTTTGTATCTGTGTGTGTGAGAGAGATTGAGTGTAAGGGGAAGGGGGGGGGGGGGGGGGGGGGGTGTTGAAGGGTGAAGCTCAGACTGAACTCATATACAGGGAAACAGCTGCTTCACATTGCTAACCCCTGGAACAATGTGAAGATAGTATGTTTAGACAGGTTTGGGCAAGAATGGAGGTCACCACTCCTTTAGGGGAGATGTCAGTAGCTGTCAGCCACTGGAAACACAGTGAAAATACATTAGTCCTCACTGGCATTACTGCAGCTTCACTCTAATCCTGCAGGGGAATCTAGGACACATTTGAAGAAGAAATTAATTTTTCCTCCACTGGCTACTGTTTATTTCCTCAGTGAGTTTGTTACAGGGATGCAATGCACACTAAAGTAGCAGGCCACATGTCAAAGATGTTATTCTGCATGGAGACAGAGCGATCCAAGTTGGTCTGATCGCGGGCCTTAATAAAGAAGGCCAAGACCTCAAAGAGGTGTGACACTATTCATCGTCGTCGTGACTGACAACCTCGCAGCTGCCCTGTCGATCTATAAGGGCGAAGTACTCCACTGTGTTCTTGTCACCTATTTACTCAGGCATGTGTAATCGATCCTTCATGTGTTTGGAAAATAGGAAAAAAAAATACTTCAAGGCCTGGAGATTATCACCCCGCCAGCTGGCTCACATGTGCCTTTGAGTCTATATTTAAATACAGTAAAATGATGAAGAATGAGTGGACAAGGAAACCGTTACACATTGGCAAGCAGCAGCCTAAACGTACTGTTCTGAGGGCATCAGTTCAATACATTATGTACTGTCTCTTTCTTTGTGATTTATGTATTATTGTTCTAATCTGTAAATGAATACTATTTAAATTGATCATCATTTGAAACATGGAATATTAAAGTTTCACCATAAATTATTCTTTTGTTATCTATCTAAAGTATTTTTGAATTGTTATGGTAAACGGATAAAGTGAGATAATCCTCTGAGATGATTTGCACCTTCACTCTAAATCAGCATCCACGCTGCCCCGTCTTTTGAATGACTGTGGCATTATTCTGTTTATAGTTATCTGTCCTCAAGTCCTTGACCTCCTCCAATTGTAAACACGTTTTTTTACACCACTCTCAGCACTCTTTGACCAAGGGAGTTTTATCGACAGTGGGGCCCGGGGATAAGCAAGCGGGGGCTGAACCTGTTCCGGCCTGCACTGCCCTCTGCAGCACCTCTGCTCCACACTCAGTCAAATTTCTCCCAGCGCTGCTGGATCACATGGGTTAATCTCTCCTGACCCCGACTCCTCAAAAGCACAAGCCTGGCTCTTTTGGACTCAGTCCCGGTGTGAGCGCAAAGCAATGCCGTGGAGGTAGACCCCACTGACGTCCCCTAGTTCACTGGCACCAGTTTGCAGACTTCAGAGAAGTGAAGATAAGGTACAAGAATGTCAGGAAGTCTGACACCAATGAGCGGTACGGTAAACAAACAGTTGCAGACGTCTGCCCGCATCCCCTGCCCTTTAACGACCCTCAATTCCACCCTTTTAAATGTCAAGCTGTGAAATATGGTTCTTCGGTAGAGCCGTTAGTTAAACAAATCACGCTGCATTAACAAAACTGTCATAAATTTGAGCGTCAATCTTTTCTTTTCTTTTCTTACTAAATCATGCCTGATTTTAAGTTGTGTCATATAAAAGTTTCAACTTTTAAAAAATATGTTTTAACAACACAAATAAGACTAAATATAGCTGAGACAAAATACAATAATTGCATAACACATGCTAATATTTCTACCTTAAATACAAACAACAGTTAATGCAGTATTTGTCTTTTAGTGTCATTTACAGAAAGGGCAGGTGTTAATTATACATTACAAAGCTATAGTAAGTCCACACCTAGAACTAATTTATATACGTTCTGCATACATAGTCAAACAGTCCCACTGCAGCCCCTTGCCAAGGCACTTAAGTGCATATCACACAATATTGTGTGTGAAATGTCCACAGAGGTTGCAGGTAGCGCGGAGAGGGAACACTGACAATTATATCTGCATGGAGGGTAAAAGGAACAGAGCAGGATTTCTATCGGGAGACTAACGTTCTGATATCCTTCCAGAGTACCGTGATCCCTCTGGTGTAGTGAAGCAAAAAGCCAATCATTCTTAACCACATAAAAGTTAACAGAGCATGGCCTGGTATTTAGCTTTATGTTTATCTGTGTTATTAATGTGGGCAAGAGGAGCGTGGCCTGTCACTGCGGGTCAGATTGGCAGGTGTTGAGCTCTTCTGACGCTGTGATTTCACAGCCTCTTTGCTCTCTGCTTCAGGTGAGTGAAATGATGCTTGCTTTAATACGGGACTTCAGACTGACATGTGTAGGAGTATCATATGGCTCAACAACAACAATTGTCACGCTGCTGCTGTACTTTGTGCTTTTCTCCCTCAAAGAACAAGTAAAGCTGTGATGAATTCTAATAAGTGTGTTGAGGGTTGAAAAAGATAATTCGTTGATCTGCTAAATAGGCAGTGCTTTGAGAAGTAGATAGCATCTGGGGGACAAGTGAGTGGCGGTGGGAGAAAGGCAGATAAAGAAATGTGAGCACGTTTTTACACATTCCCCGAAACCACAGGCAATCCTGATGAAGATGATAGAGGGAGTCTCTGATTAACCATCCGGTAAGCAGGATGTATGTCCCTGCCAAGGCAGACAAATGGAACTATTGTAATGCTATGACAGTCTTTGATCATTTCTGTGTTCAGGGAGATATCTTCATCAGAAGTGCTCCTTGTTAAAGCTGTCACAGGCTAGCGGGCAAAAATATTTGCACTGTATTAGATTCCATGGGCCATCAATAGACAATAATTACACTGAACATATGAGCGCCCTCGGGCAATTTTCAACATTAAAGCACATGATTTGTCTTTCTACTATTTAAATCCATGCTTTTTTTATTAAGCTCTCTAAGATTCGAGGGACGGGCATATTAATTTAATTTTCAATTTAAAATGACACATTATTTAAAACATTTTTTATATTAATTCATGAACGTTATATTCATAGTGTCTTAACTTTGTGCGACTAATGTGATTTATCTTTTGTGTGTACTTTACCATGTGGATTCTTTTAGGCTAACAAACAAAAATGAAGATGTTGAGCGGTAGACTAATTGACCTATAGCAGACAGCAGAGAACTTTTCACAGCCAGAAGCCCATCTGTATGGTTCCACTGAATATGCATGGGGCTAAGTACGGTCTAGCCTGAGCCATTAATAATCTTGTCATCAGAGCTCAGAACTCCCAACTTATTGTCTAACTTATTTCACAATCCTCTATAGATTATGGCAACTCCCCATTACTACAAATGTCAAATAAGTCAAAAAAGCAAATCCTACTGAAATGAAAGCGGTGGTTCACTTTTCTTTGGTAGGATTAAACGCTTGGTGACTTTGCAAGGGAGTAGTCCGCACGCATACAAAACAACTCCTGGCTGTGAGCAGAAAAGACATTTTTAGTAATGCTAGTATGTTGAAGCATAACTGTGTGTGTGTCTGTGAGAGAATGTGCATGGGGGAGCTGCTCTGGCCCTATAGTGAGCAACTATCAGGAGTGAGAAAGCAGGGGGTAAGAAGACTGACGCAAGGTAGCATTTGCAATTGGGAGGTTTTGGTTTCAGGCTCTCCAGTCATCAATCATGCCGGGCCTATTCTGTTCTTTGACAGCTCACTACAAGGCTTGACATTTAACACTCACGACCCTGGACCAGGCTGTGCTCGAGACCAGAGACTTCAGAAACACAAAAATTGAATAGAATGACACTTTTCCCCTCTTCAGTATGTGGTAGAACTGAGGCAAAGCAGATACAGATTAATAATTCCCATCTGCAATACACTTCACTTTGGTGAAATTACTGCTTAAGGCCCCATGTTCCCCATCTGCCCCTTACTCTGACATACACAAAAGAGCTAAATGAGAAAGTCAAGAGGCCTCTAGGCCTATTAGACTAAACACTAGTGTGCTTTTTTATGTGTGGATGGACTCTGTGAACTTTGCAAAAGGCAGCTTTGAAACTTTGAAACCGACAAAATCATTAGTAGTGTTTTCAAAAAGGGAGACCAAAGAGATTTTTAAGGCTGTAAAAATGTTTCAGTTAACAATGCAGCATAAAGGAATCTGTATGAATTGTACACATTTCAAATCACGAGTAAACATCTCTCTGGCCTTAAGCTGCCTCTGATATTACACTCATTCAAATTTCCAGAGGAAATGAGCTTATGTTCTTTGGCCATATTTGGTTTTCTGCCTTTTTGGGTCAGTAGGTCGCTATAAACAGTAATGATATTGAAAAATCGCTGCTCTGATAATAACCGACATGACCTGACATGAACTGGATAACGCAGCACTATGGCCTATGAAATACCAGATTTACCAAATTTGAACAGGCTTTTTTTCCAATAAGCACATCTGTCAGTGCAGAGATGTCACAATGTGACCTACACAAAACTATAACAAACTGGTTCAGCATTATATAACTACCCCCCCCTCCTCCCTCTATCCCACTCACAGACACATGATAACTCGACAAATAGCATGCTTTTCATGTACACACTGTTTTCTCTCAGGCCGTACAAGCAAGAACCTTGCTTCCCTCATGGATTTAGTATGTGGATACCGATAACATCGCCTGGACATCAACCATATCCATTCACTCTTATGTCAGGGAATTGATAGCTTCTTTTGGATTGTGTGAGCCACAGAAAATCTCTTCCATCTTTGTGTGCGATACGCTCTGCTTGCTGCATACTAAACATGTTGCCAGACAACTGGTCATGTCTTAACTGTGAAACTGGCAACTATTGTTCGTGCTGCTATTGAACATGCCTCTAACGACTCCTAGGGCAACCTTTCATCTTGCACAAGGTACCAGGGCTCTTTAACTGTTTAGTATGTTCTTTAAGGCAATCAATGTTATTAACATAAGTCTATGTGGTTAGATGGTCTAGACACTTATAGAATACCAAAAAAAATTGTAAGTTAAAAAAGTGTTGCATTAAGTCTTTTTTTATATTTACTAAATAATGGATAAAGAGCATTACAATTTATTCATAGGAATATTTAGCACAAATCTAGCTCTGCAGTATGTCACTTTAAATGTGTGCCGAGAGCCACATACATGCACAACACACACAATATGCACACGCACACAAACACAGCAGTGCAGATTGTTGTCCAGACGATTGGTTGTGATGTCATCATAGAAAACCTCTTTTCTGAGAAAGATTCATCAGATTATGACCAAAGCCGAGCCTTTCTTGCAACACTCCACTAGCTGCACCATATGGTTGGGTCCTAAAGCCATGGGTGGAGGGTTTAATGACAGAGCGGATGTGCAGCGCACATGCCGAGGGATGTTGGGGGATGGGCTAAAAAAACACTCATCAAGTCTTTGGCCTGGAAAGGCTGCACAAGGTCAGCTGTGCGGCGGGGGCAGGGAGAGGGAGCCAGACACATGTCTACAACAAAAGGCAGGTGACCAGAGCTAAACTTTGTATATTGAAAAAACAAGAGTGCGCAATAAAATATTTCCCATATAGTATCTTAAAAGAAACCCTATTCTTTATTTAGTATTTCAGCATTTAAAGGTCCATCACAGTGCTGACCCGTTTAGCGATTAATAGGAAACATCTTTCCTCAAATACACGGGGTCGATAGCATAGGCACATCACCAAAATATAGTGACATGGAGATCCAATCCTCTTGGCAAATATGCACAGCTGCCAATGTGGGGTGTAGGGATGAGTAAACAAAGATGGACTCATAATTAATGTTTACTAAGGCTGATGCAACTGCATGACATTTCTACTACTGCACGACTTGTCCACTGACCACAAATGATCTCGATAAACACTTTCTTAGTCTGACATCTCTCCTTTACAGCTGCACACATGTTTAAACATAGATTCCTAATTCTCTCACCAATTGTGGCTCCCTAACAGCTCACCCCAGCAACTAAATCGACCTGATGGAGAGAAAAATAATAATAAGTTGTAGTACAATTCTGAGGTCGATTTCACTACATCTGGTCCTCTGCCCTGCAAACATTATGAATATGTAAAATTCAAACCCCTAAGTTTCAGAGGAAGAAATCACTTTGTTGTTTAGTCAGTGCATACCACTACAGACACAGCTTTAGGTAATATTAGCCCAACAGTGGTGAGGTGGGACATGGGGCAGCCTGAGGAGTAAGAAGGCAGGGCAAATGATTGATGGAGTTGTGGTTGGTCTATAAAGGTCTGCAAAGAGTGCTTGGAGATAATCAGCGAGAGGGAGTCTGCAGGCCTCATAACCCCGCACCACACACAAACAAGCGCACACATGCGCTGACTCAAGAGACTAGATGAGACGGGAGCTTCCGAATTATTAAGCAGACAGAGGCACTGATGATGAAATTCTGAAGGTAGGGCGTAACAAGAGGCACCTTACAAGGGTCACAACCTTTTCCTTGCTGGGTGTTTTGTTCTTTGTACAGCCCTCACAACATCACCTTCCCACCTTTGTGTTCACTGGGGGGCAGGCGAGTGAGGGGGGGGGGGGTTGTGTTACATCCCTGTTTATCTGTTCATGACCTCTAGCCGGCAATTCTGCACTTGATAAGAGGAGGGCTCGCCTCATAATGTGCACGGCAGCTGATATCAGCCCTGTATCCTTGTGAAATTGATTACCAAGGCCCAGGGAGCGTGCAAAATATAATAAATAGAGATGACACATAAGGCACACATGGACTTGTAGGCTGATGGGTAACACTGCCTCAGCAATTACCTGCTACCCACTTAAAACAGGGGTCATGCAGGGCAGCCTGGCAGTGGAAGGAGTTATGGTTATTTCTTATTTTCTCTGCAGGGTGAGACCCTCTGTGAAACATCTCTCTCGCTCCCTCTGTGTGTGTGTGCGTGTGTGTGCGTGTGTGTCCGCGCGCGTGTGTGTGTGTGTGTGTGTGCGTGCGTGTGTGTGTGTGCGTGTGCAAGCAGGTGTGTCTCCAATGCGTGAGGTTTGGGTGTAAAGACGTTGACGAGGTATGTTTAAGGGATATTATTTCAATAAGACCCAACTATAGTATCACTATGATAATGATGCATAACAAAAACATCAATAATCAAGGTAAGTATTAATTACCCGTTTTAAGAATTAGATGCAATTGCTTGGATAATTTGGTCTGCAGCCTGACTCATCAATATATCAAAAGATAATTGTGGTGATGATTTAAATAAGCTGTAAAAGGAATTAAATCATGTTGACCTCTTCATGATAAAACTACTCTAAAGTACTTCTTTTTATTTAGTCGAATTACATCAATGCATTGTGGGGAGCTAAGCTCATGATTTCATATCTTCTCATAGCCTAAAGATAAACCGATAGATAGACACACATATATAGATTGATTGATAGACGCCATTGTCATCAACATCATTAGCAGAGCAAAGCCATCATTATGTAACTAGACATCATAGTCATAATCATCATTGAAAGAATATTACTTTCACTATCTCAATATCATCTCATAACATTTGCAGTAGAGACATTTTCTTAATCATCTTTAATCTGCGTGCCCCTCATTACGCCACCAGTCGTCTAGTAACTGTTCCCACATCCGCAGTGAGACCATAATGACTCTGCCTCAGACTTGACGATGCCAGGTTTTTCTTGTCATCGAGTGCCGCTTGATGCCTAATAATCTGTTATATTACACTTGCATCACATCCCCAAAGAGGTGACTAAAGTCTATCCTATATTGTTGATGCAGCTTGCGCAATACATGGTTTGTGAGAAGTTTGTTATCGCAAAGTTACATTCTACCATGCTGATTCAAAAGTTGTATTAGTCTCTTACAAATATGATAATTCATTCCAATGAAGTTATCACTGAAATGTCCTGCCAAACAATTTGAAAAACTTGAAACACAACTTATCTTAAACTTCCCACCAAAACTGTATAGATAGCAGAACAAAAATGTTGTTTCTCTTTAGTGTTAATCATCTATGTGATGCATTTCGTTACGAATGTTTATTGCGTAATAACAAATAAAACAATCTAACACATGATCCTGTTATGATGATAACAAATCGTGTGATGGGGGAAGGAGAAAAATGCAAATTGCTCAATTGTTAAAATTCTAATATTTTGGATGATTGATTGCAAAAGTAAACACTTTTTCAAATTGTTAACGTTGCTTTAATCCAAATTAATGCAGTAACAAAGTAACACTGTGATGAATAACACGTCACTAGCCAACACTACAAACAACACATCCAGGCTGTTGTGTTTTAAAAGAGATCACTGACATTTCAGTTGGTTGTGTACTGCATATTTAATTGTCCCAAAAGAGAATGTATCTATTCGTGTTCTTAAAGTTTCCACCTGAGATATCTGAGCGAGTGTGGCGCATAATGCATGGTTCATTTCAAAAGCAGGCACTCCGGTTGCTTAATGTTAGCAGAAAGCAAGCCATGTAGATGTGGTGCTTGCAGTTTCAATGAAGAAATCTGAATGGCTGTAAGCTGCCAGGCAAACCTTTATATCTATTTGTTCCACTTGTCTGACTCTCAATGAGTTTAATCAGCTGAGAAGAAGCCGTGAGGGGGGTGTTGCCATACATTAGAAAGCCCCCCACCCCCTGCACCACTCACACTCAAATACACACAACCCCACAGCCCCATTCTCTGTGCATCGATGTGAGAGTTGAGGGTCTCCCTCTCCCCTGTTGCCTTACGGATTATCAAGTACACTTCAATTACTGCCGATCGATACACTTCTGGCTGCAAAAGGGAGTGTGAGGGAAATTAGACAGACTTTGGGTATGGCCGTGACTACAAAGCAATGGATTAACACTGATATGCATCTCTTCATTTACATCAGGAATGGGCCCATTCTCCATCAGCATACTGCACTCTCCTCTGCACGGACGTACATTCACATAGGCTTTAAGGGGACTTTTTGAAAGATTGCTTCTTTAAGTGCTGGACAAGGTGAGGGCAAGCCTGTCATATACTGTAGGAGGATTAAAACCTACTGTAGTCACAACGGGGAGAGAGCCACTGTAACCAGGCTTTCAAAGTGAATACAAGAAAAGAGGTCTTGTGTAGAACCATTAATGTCATCATGATAATACTATGTCTTTGTAGGGGTGTCTTGTGTGCGTATGCGTGTGTGTTGTGCTCCAAATCGGCCAGGACTCATGAATGATTAAAGACACACTAATCCCAGAGTGCTTCAACACTAAAATTGATAATCTAGCCAGGTTCAAATATTTGCTGTAAAAGAGAAGAAAGGAGCATTTCCACTCTTAGAAAATGCGTGTCAGCAGATAATACAATGGCTGGCCGTTGGTAGGAAATAATGCCGGAGCGCTCGTCCTCCTAAACTGAGAGGAAAGGGAAATGAAAGCAGTGCTGTGGAAGAGGATAAAAAAGAAGTAAAAGTGTAGGAAGAGATAAGCAGTGGCTGTATCCCCCTGAGGCAGGCTGTGAAGGTCTCCCAAGCACGGCCCTTGATTCTGAACCCCCTCCAGGTCATCTGCCCTCGCTCTCCCACCCTTCCTCTCTACAGAGGCAGTAAAAACACTCCAACACCTGGGTTCCCTCTCTGCTCTGCGCCAGCTACAGTACAACACACCGCCAACGTTATTTTTCATCTGCAGAAAACACAAGCTCAAACACACAGAAAAGAGAGAGAGAGAGAGCGAGAGAGAGAGAGAGAGAGAGAGAGAGAGAGAGCGCTTTGTGGTTAAGTCTCGACATAAAAACAAAATCTCATCTCTGATTAGGTTATTGTGAAGGCCAAGTAATAATGACTACCATTACATCTGTAAAGAGATTCTTATCAACTGACTTTCCGACATTCCTAAAACATAATGTCATTGATGGTTTTTATTTGCAGACTAAAAAGGCTACAGGGTTTAAAGTAAACTTTTGGAAAGCCTCAGCATGTTTGCCTCTATCTCAAATTAATTAGCGTTACAAATATTACCATGCAGCTTGTGAATCAAACAGTTTGTTTTGGTCACGATCGTTTAGATCCGTCTGTCACCAAAGCATGCGTTTATAAGGCCCGCTGAACCATATCCACTTCTCTCATCTCAGGGTCAGAGTCACATTACACATTACTACCCGGAGTGGGAGTTCAGTTTTGCGTCTAAGATGGCCTCCCTCTCCAAATAAAGATGCCTCCCTATTGAAAGCGCCTCACTCCGCCATGAGTTTGGTCCCCCTCCCCTCCCCTCCCTCCTTCCCTCCCACTGCAATCTGTCCTGCCAGCTCCCACGGTTTGCCTTTGGAAGTGATCCGTCCCTGAGCGTTGAGCAGAGCCACTTCATGTTCACATCGGCCCCAGAGGCATTCCTGCCTGCCCACTACTCTTGCTTTCTTTTGTCAGCCAAATGGATACCAATTAAATCAACTGTTCTCCAATTAGAATTTGGAAGAATCTATCTTGTTCAGTGTTCTAAATCCCACTGCTTGACTTCTTTCTCTCATGTAGCTCCTTTCCTGGAATCAGTTACAGAGAAAATTAGACTAGTTATTTCCTGCAATAGGATACTCCTGGGTTTCTTTGTTTTTTTTTCTGTTTGTTCAATACACTAAAAGTGCATTTAGGCAAATGTTTATAGGACTGTACACAAGGGACATTATTACGGTGCAAGTGAGGTTGAGGGCAATGGTCAATTGTGGAACAGCGAATCAGGACTTTGGGGAAAAAAACACAACAAAAAAAACACGGCGATCGTTAACGATTTACTTTTTAAACCGGAGCTTCTAACTTTTTAACTGTACGATTCAAAACAGCAGTTTCTTGTTTCCTCACTGCAGAAAACTAAACCAAAAAAAAACGTGTCTCTGCCCCTGGATTCATGCATGTATAGGTTTCACAAACATGGACTCATGTACTGCCCTCACACAGAGGCCTCTATCTGATTAATACAAGGAGGGGCAGAGCTTAATCTGCAGACACGGACAGTGAATGGTTTGGACTTGAGCCACGTCATTATTGCTTAATAGTCGTGTTCAGAAAGTTTGCCCCATTGTGTTTCATATGACCAGGCAGCACCCCCCCCCCCTGTCACTCGAAATCACATCCAGCTAAACAAACCAGCAGGCCTGCTTCCTGTGGAGCAGCGATTCAACTCCCAGGCACTAGTTTAGACCTCTGCAGCCTGCCACCATCCACATGTGGACCTCTCACCCTGCTGCTTACTCCTCCACCGTCAGATTAATATACCGTAGGACCATTTAGCGTAGTTATGCTGATTTTCAAATCCTGACTTAGTTTACATCACCCACTTCGCTTTACATTAGCCACTTGTTAGCTCTAGAGTGCTGTTAGGTAATCAGCCCCCTGTAGCGGTGCAGTAATAGAAACACCAATCAAGTCCTCTTGCAATGTAAAGACAATAAAGTGAGTTACTAAATGAGGCCAATGTGTTCTCCCTGATTTGCTAGTAATTTATTGACAGATAAATAGAACTGATGAAACAACAAAAAGCTCAATCAACAAGTAATAAAGACAATAATGAGAATTTAGAACACTTTTATTCACATATTCAAGTATGTCTTCCATTATATAACAGTTTCACCATGATTATTTTTAGCATTGCCTTATCAGGGAATATCAAATCACAAAAGGGTAAATGCTGTTGACTGTCAGAAGACTATTTTAATCAATACAACTTATTCAGCTGTTCCCTCCATGAGGATGGCTAATATGTAAATAGTGTTGCTTGGTCACTTCTAGATGTGGATGTTTGACGGCCCCCTACTTTTACTTTGTTATGCGTATCTGCTTTAATAATGGAGCCTTATTGTGTCTGAACAATGGAAGCCCTTTTACGTCCATCACTGAACAAAGATGGCAACTGACATTGTGCAACAACAAAGTGAAGGAACTATTTCAAACTGTTTGCGGACTTGAGATTTTCTCTCTAGAGTTAAACAGCATTTCTACAGTTACATAGCGAAATGGTTCATCACTCTGCATATCTTTGTATCTTAACTACGCAAGCAAAACATTTGTTCAGTGAACATCTTACTGCCACTTCAAAAATAACTCAGCAAGTATTTTCTTTACATTTTAACAATGGTTTGTAATATATATACGTATATATATATACGTATATATATATATATATATATATATATATACGTATATATACTTGATTCCACATTGTTACAGTAGCATTTACACTTGTTCTGGACTCACATTTGGCACCGTGTTGAGGGTATTTTTCTTCAGTAGGTTTGTTGTTACAGAGATAATAAAAATGATGTTAAAATATTAACTGATGAAATTAACATCAACGTTATACAATTTACTTAATAGTTAGTTATATTCAAATGGACTATTTTGGAAAGAAAAACACACTATCCCAGAAATGTTCCTGTAAGAAAATATTTCTGCTCTACTCTTTGTCACATGACCATTTCTATTGGCACAGTCTATTTTCATGGGTCAGCTCTTAACCCCTAGAAACTGATATATGATGTCATAACTAAAATAAACTGAAATCCAAATAAAAAACATGCAAGCAAGACGTAGTGCTAACTTGGCAGTCAAAAAGACGGCAAAGCAGTAGACTACAACAAACTGATACATACTACTGTAAAATACTGACCGTCATAATAATTTAAAACAAGAATTTGTTCTGTCCATCAACACTTTTTAGATTTGTTATGCCTGTCAGGGCATTTTCAAACAAAGGCCTGAACATTATGTTGCCAAATCAGGACATTTTATCCTATCTGGATAAGAATCGCCAGCCGGTTTATAAATGTACTTGCTCCTTTTTCAACACTTTTTCCGACCCTCAACCTGCTGAACTCTCAAATGCCTCCAGTCAGGAAACCATCTGAGCGAGCTCTTAATGAACAGCAAAATACAGTACTTGTTATTCCAGCTGTTGACCGAGTGTATAAACACAGGGAGTACATAACTTTTACTCTTCAAAGTAGCTTGATTTATATCAGCCAGAACACAATTAATATGCATAATTTGTATCACATGGATAACATTTCCAAACATTAATAGTATGCTATGAGCAGTCACTGCCACCCACAGTTTAAAACCCCTATCCACTGTAAGGTAAATAAAGGAACAATCACAGATTTTTTTTTTCCACTGACTAATTCCAGAAGAAGAAAAAAAGAAAAACAATTAAAAGTCCCTTCCCCTTCCCATCCAGACTATTCCCACGCATTTTTTGGCAGAGCTCTGCTGATGATCTCCAGAGGCTTTGCTTCTTGAGGAACTTGTCAGGAAAAGATCCACATTTCCCAGGGATGAGTGTTGGTGAAAGTGAGAAGGAAACGGCAAGACGGAGCAGAAGTTTGACTACAAGCCAAAAAAGCGAGAATTAAAAGTGAAAAGAAGAGTTCATGTATTGACAGGGGGGAGACATGGGGTTAAGAATTTGAGGACTGGGCTCAGTCTGCGGGGGATTTGTGATATCCACAGAGAAAGGAAAGAAAAGGCTAAACTGAATAGAAAAAAATGGCACCTATCTGTCAGGGATCTTGAGCTGACTTTTGTATGTTAAAAGAACTGATGGCATTAAGGAGCCAAGGGAGAAATATAGATCCTTTAATATCACCTTTGTTCTTCAAACTGTGACCCACTGAACACAAGTGCATTACTAATCAGTTTAACCCTGTTATACTAATTCAACTCTGTAGATCCACATGATGTGTGGCTGACACAAGTGCCAGTCCCACTCTCGAGTCAGTGTGGCCCGGAGCCCGGGGCAAAAGCCGGGGCAAAAGCCCCGACCTCAGAGGCATACTGACCTGGCAGGGGGACACGTCTCATGGCATTTTGACATCAGGTTCAGAGACAATAGAAATCTTCCAAACAGCATCTTATAGACTTCTCAATCCTTATTCAAATTAGGGTTCATTTCTTTTGTTTTTTGATTTGTCCTCAGTGACATTTTGTTGATGGACTAGGTCAGTCCTATGAGTAGTGGGTCACAAGCTGACAAAAATGTCAAAACTGGTTCCTTGGCTTTTGAAACACACACACACACACACACACACACACACACACACACACACACACACACACACCATGACTGTTTGCTTTATCTCATAAAATGACAGATGAGTGACTTAAACCTGAGATACCCAAATAAAACCCATGTTTTATATTTCTTGGTTAAATTTAACATTTGATTACATAAAACTGTTTGTCGCACATAACATGCATACTGATTTCACATCAACGTCAGAAATGTAATAATGCTGTATCTAAATACACATAAAGTGGTTTAATACAAAATACACTAAAGAACCATTTAAGCAGAGTGTTACATTAGTGATTTAGTCCTTCCCTTATGACTATTAATCTAAGTCAAGGATTTCTATCTTGTTTTCTCTCAGTGAGTCTCGGACATGCTCATCTCAGGGGATCTCCAAACTTCACAAGCCCAACAGGAAGTCACTACCGTCACGCCCGTAAGGTCAATAAGCATTTTGTCCATCAGAAGAAGCCCTACCCTCAGCTGTGGACATATTTATACAATGTAGACACAAGTATTCCTCTTACTTAGAACGCCCTTTATCCTATTTAATGCTTTGATAAACAAAGTTGTTTAAGTTGTATGTGCTACTGTGAGAATCTTCAGTGGGGCTTTGGTTAAAAGAAGGATTTGTTGTGCTTCAGAATATAGCTAACCAGTTAGATGCTGCGTTAGCATCACATCTCCAGGCAAGAAGATAATCGTGATGGTGAAAAGTATCTCAAAAACCGTCAGCATCTGTATTCTTGACTTAGATTCAAACGTTGACACCTCGGGCTGCAGTTGATATCTCACCACTGGATCACTCGACTGTCTTTATCCCAGATTTCCACAAATTACAGACATACCTTACTCATTCCTCCTGCTCTTTAACCTTGTCCCAGACCTATCTGTAAGCCAAAAGACAGAAAGACTTTACAGTGTCATACCATTTAAAGATCTTGTATTTCATAAACATTGTGTTTTAAGCTTCAGTTCAGTTGTGATTACAGATAACACACATACAATCTGCTTAAAATTAGGTCAAGTATGATACTATATACTGTATATTAAAAAAAATCAATAAGTTTTCCTTGTCTAGATATAATTCACATTTTTCAACTGCCCATAGACAAGCAAAATATCACCAACTGAATCAGTTCTCGTATAGCACCTCTCCTCCAAAATGTGGATGTTTGATGAGCTTCACTTCCTGCTGACAGTGTCCGAGCTCCATTACAAAGCAATAGATCGCCATCATTACATTGCCATTGTCAATTGAACGGCCCAGGACATTAGTGAACAGATAGACAGGAATACCCATACAATACTATAGATCCCAGTGGATCGTTAGATTCTTGAAGTTCTCTGGCTCACCTTGAAGCACAAAGAAGCTGAGTAGTCAGTGGTACTACCATCTAACTGAGAGGTCTACATACTGTATTGGGAAGTAGCACTTAGGCACTCCTCAAATGTTAAGACTGAACAAGACTAGAGCCGCGTTCCAATCACCTATAGTTCTCTGTGAGGGGACTGCGTGGGGTTTTCAACCATGTTAATTATGAGTACAATGCCAAACCGTAGGGAGCAAACATGCTTAATTCAAAGGGAACCGTGAACAACGGCTCTTCACTTTTCTGCAAGTTGACAAGAAAGATTACCCATCAGCCATTGCTCCTCACTGGAGCACTAGAATAGAGCTATGCTAGCCAAACCAATATGGAAGTTACATTTGTTACTATATTGATGTCTCAGTGTAAAGCCAATATTCTAACAACTGTTAAGGTTAGATAATGTTGACGGCTGTCGTTGGGAGCTAACCTGACCAACAGTTGAGTACAGCACTCATTATGCATGCTGCAGCCGGCGTTGTGCTGATAACATGTAATGATAACAACAATGTTTAACTCAGGAGCTCATCCTCTGGGAACCATTAATGTTTTTAAAAAATCTCATGGCAATCCAGAGTTGTAGAGATATTTCGGAAACAACCGACTGAAAGACCGGCATTGCCATCCCTTGCACCATGCCAAGAGTGAGCAACAACATGGCTAACAAACTATCAGCAACTTCCAGGGTTCAACTTGAATAATGGACGATGGACAATGTCCGATGGAAAACAAGACCGGACCCTGAGATTGATAGGCTACTCATTTTTTTTCATAGAACTGTGACTCAATACCTTACATTTTAAAACCAGTGCTACCACTGAACCAACGCTTTGTAAGACTCTAAATAAAGTTTCAATTTGATAAAATTGTGTGATGTCAGAAACTGTGAAATAAGTTTAAGGCAGTTCCCAATTGGAAACTAAAAGTTCAAGCTTTCTTAGAATTGATCTCCGATGAAGATTGGCTTCTTTGTCTTTCCTATTGGTGTGGACACTGACCTCTTGGGTTTCCATATCTGCCTGCATAGACAATTATTTTAAATACAGTCCGTGTAATTCAGTTTTCTTTTAGACAAAATTGCTAGACTTGGACAATTCACTTGATGAAAAAACAAATCAAAAATTTGAGATGGAATTTAAATTATTGTATTATCATTTCAGCTTTTGCATTGTTTTTCGAAGATACACTACTGAATGAATGAAAAATCATTGCATTGCAAGCTGCACTGGAATCAGTTTCTTCCAACCCCAACTGAGAATCAGCAATATATCTCATTGTTTTACATGATATGTCTATACTTTGCAGGCTACCAAAGTGTAATGCATGTCAGTTTGTCTTTATTAAGCAATGAGCAAGTTTAATCAATGTCGGGGAAACTGTATGCTTTCTTCTCCCTAACGTGCCATTAAGAGACATTCAGACTGACTGAACAGTTGTCACAGAAAGTGGAGAAACACCGAGTAATCAATGATAGTTAAGAACTGTAATTTATCACCTTGCCACAACCGAGGGTTCACAAAGTGAGCCCTCCTGCTTGTCGGAGAGAATGTGTTGGGGGAAGCTCGGGCGATGTGGTGGCCGAGGCACGCAAGGGTCAGGGCCCAATTACTCTTCATCTACTGCTCCTCATCACCACTGGCAGAAGCACAGTTCAATTGCTGCATTATCTAAGCATATCAATAGTACGGAATTAAAAGTCATTGATTTTTTGCAAGTTTTTTTTTTTTCTTCTTTTGGTCAAAAGAAGGTAGAAGGAGCTGATGCACTGAACTGATGTCTTGAGTAAACGCTGGAGAGATTTTAAATAGAATGGGAGAAGCAAGTTATGTTGCTCTTTCTAATATACTTTTTAAAATAAGTCCAGAGTCAGTTTTATAAAGGTTATTAGCATGCTACAACAGAAGGCTTTTTTTGCTATTGCTATCTTTTTGCATACTTAAATGGGGAAATTACAGTTAAAAATCAATCAGTTCAGCATGGCTTTACTATTTAAATAATAAAAGAAAGAAAGTGCACTTTTTAATATTTTTTTCTTACATCCATCGGCTCTGAAGTGAGTAAGAGTTCACTGTGAGCTGTAGTCTCTATCGTGGTCAGAGTAGACCTTTCTTTGGAAATGACCCAAGAGGCATAAATAAAGATGCTAGCAATCACACATCAATCACATTGTGCATGAACAGTCAGAATGACCATAGCAGGAAAGGGTTGAAAGGGCTAAAAAAGAGAGAGAGAAAAATTTCAATTTCAAGAGCATTATTATTTTCATTAATCATAGCCCTGCCATCAACCTATCCTTATGCCTTAGTGAGAGATCTATTATACGCTCCATTTAGCCTCAGCCATATTACCTCATATGTTTTCCTGGCTGACCAAATAAGACTTAAGAGATAAAACAATTTACTGTTCATTATGAGCCATGTCACTGGAATCAATCTATTAACCTGTGTTAACTGGGATGGCTGGCAAGATCTCATGCACTGTATTGAAGGAAAGAAAATGGATATTTATGTTTTGTACCTCCACACTCATAAAATGACTGGGCATTTAATTTGCCCCCTCCAAACTCAGTGGATGGCTTTATTTTTCCAATGGCCAAGGCGCCCTCCTCGCCTTTAAGCAGCCCCTGACCTGTGAAAGATTCTAACAAATTAGCTTCTATTGTGAAGCCAAAGGTGCCATCAATGAGGAGACGCTCCACTGCACCTAAAGTATGATGGTAGAGGCAAGCAACAGAGCAGAGAACCTTGACATGATTGAATTAACCCTTTGTAGGAAACGTGCTGATAAGGATGGTGGTGGAAGGTGGGTTAAAGGGCTGTATTGTTTGTCTCCTTTGACAAGAAACAGGTGCCACGCCTGAATCGTACTTCCACTATGACTTAGGATGAACCCTGCAATTAACCTTAAGAGATATTCCGATTGAGATATTCAATTATTTTTTTCCTGTTCATAGCCGTAATTAAAAAAGGATCTGCGTCATGACGAAACAAGGCAAGAGTTCACAGCAACGCTAGCAGCTCTGTGAAGCTGTAGATGCTCACATCAGCATATTAACACGCATGTTCAGCACTGTTGAACTGTGGTTAGCACCCGAAGATGATGCTTTTTCGTCCATCTCCACTGTGGCAGCGTCATGTGACATTCAACCTCGTAGCTTTGTGCATCTATGTTCGACTCTGTGAATGTACGTTCTGTAGCCACTGCAATATGTTTGTATAGTTCTTAAATAAATGAAATCCTATATGCTGGGAGTTTTTTTGGTATGCTCATGCTTAATACAATGGCTGACAGTAATGTGAAGCATTGTGCTGTTAAATTGTTATGGTGTGTTCTTACACTTATACTCCATATATGTCCAGCGCACAGTTGTTTGACAAAAAACATATCAAATGGTGTTGCTGGTGTATTGTCAACTGGTTATGGAAACAAAACAAGACTTGTACAAACCTGTTTCTAATCAGTACAAACTTAAGAGAGAGTCAACACAAACAACATAATGTTATTTGACAGTCAAAAAATGACAATATTGGACTGGAATAGGTTCATAAATATGCTTCTAAAATATGTTGGATTCTGTTTGGATTCCCGTTTTCATTTCATCTCATTGTCAAGGAACTTTTGAACCAGGATATTGACATTATCATATTTTTAATCAGACTTCAACACCTGTGACACTTTCCATCATGGAAGAAAGGGTGGCACCTATGAATATATGTTTGGATAGAAAATTAAGTTCATAGGTCACCGGCATGATCTGCAGGCTAACAGGGGGTCAAATGTGCATATTTGTTTTTAAGTCAAGACTGATTTCATTAAGAGTGGGAAAGGTCAGCGTGACATGAAGAAGATATTCAGCACATGTGGTGAGATCAAACCACACATCACAGAGTGAGCCACTGGTGTGCCTGAGGATGCTGGGTTGTTGAGGCGTCTTGGTTTCCTGATTTACATAATGCTGTAATTCACTCACCATGAACTGCTTATGAATATATGATGATTGTTAAACCACTGGTAGAATTTACGTTTGTTACAGACTGATAATCAAAAAGGAAAAGTATCAGAACAAAGTGTTGCATCTGCTTAAAAATAAATATATAAAAAATATATGTGTTCAATAATATGGCAACTCAACCAAAGGCCCTGTCCGGGTGATTATTAAGCTATCACGATGGGTAAACACCATTTAAAATAAAAATGTTAGCTGACTCTGGGTCTGAATGTCGGACAGTTTACCCAAGGAAATATATGTACCGTATGGCTTTAGCACCAGCCATACAAAGGAAATAAATAAATAAAGGGAAGAAAGGACCCCATACCACACTATTGCCTTAAGGGGACGAGGAGTGTGGAGAGGACAATGGGGTCAAAGCAACTTGATTTGTATCTCATGTCCTGTGGGACAAGAGAGTACACCAGTCAAATCCAAGTTACCTGGCCTTTGGCTACCCCTTTGCTCCTAAACAATAAGCTAGGATACTACTAGATGTCCACCCCAGAGGTGGAAACAAAGAAGGGAATAAAATTGTGTGTGTAAAAGGCAGACGAGAGTGGAAAGAGATAAGGGCAATGTTAGGGGTTATAAGAGGTATGATTACAAATAATTGCAAAGCTACTGCGGACCGTTTTACCATCGGAAAGAGATATTTCAATGGTTGGTCATTGTTTTTGCAATGAACACACACTGTACATTCCCAGACACATTTTTTAAAAAATCAAACGCAGACAACATGCTAATTATTCTGAGGTTCAAACAAACAACCCCGGCTACTTTAAATTACCCCTATGTAGAGCGACTTAAGTACAGATAATGTGCAACATGTTTAAAATTACAATAACGTGGTCTGGATTAGTTTTTACCAAACATAGAAAGTATTTTTTTTTCTCACTAAATGCATCAGTAAAGTTGAAATTTAAAAAAAAAATGTACTGGCTCCAGTTCAAACGATTGATTATGTGTAGTTGAACCATTTCAAATTTCATATTGCTAGTCCGACAAAACTCAACATTTTTTTCACAATGTTCAGACATGTAAAAATAAAAAAATAAAATGATTAATCGAATGGAATTCCCATCTACACATAAACATTTTGCAATATTTACATTTTTGGAATTCATTCATTTGCTTATATGACAAATTACAACAATGTGAATAATTACAAGAAGATAGAAAGTTATTTAAGGTCATGATGGCGTGCTCTGTGAAGAGGGTACGGATGTAAAACTGTGAGGTTAACATCATCATGAGACCTTTACTTGTCAGCGTTGTAATCACTAAAGTGTCTTTGTAATCTGAACATTTCAGAAAAGTATTCAGCAAAACATTACTCTAGCATTGTACTACTGACCTTCTTCCCTCTGTTTTATTTTTTAAGTATATCAAGCACACATTGCTTGATGAAACACATTGTATACCCTTTTTATTCTTTATAATCCATGCTCAATAGAAAAAGACGGAAAGAAACAGATGACGACTAAGATACCAATTTGTCTTAAAACACAAGATGCAAATCTAGGCCAAGCTGGGAGAGTGATTTGGCATATAAGCTCCTCGTGAGATTTGCTCTAAAATATGCAGCCAACCATTTCATCCCTCCTGTTTCATCATCATTATCAGGTACAGTGATCAGCTGCTGTCTAGTACAATGCTGACCATCAACCAACTGCATCCCCACTCTTAACACAGCACCAAACATCTCATGTATAACATTGTGATTGAATTCAGTCGTCGAGCAAGGCAGTAATTAACAGAATCATGATGAATCACACTGCAGGGGTTGTATCATGTTATGTTGAAAAACCACCAGACTGAGGTAACATGAACCATAACAAACACATGCATGACTTTCATTATTGGATGTTTGAAGTTATTGGTTTGTTCATTTCCAAGAAAAAAGAAAAATTCTACTTCCGCTTTTTGGTGGAGATGTTTTTTGATAAAATCCTTCTTCAATATACTGCGTCTGCTTAAAAAAATGGGAGCAAAGAAAATAGTAATATAACTGAAAACTGTCCAATTTGGCTGGCAGATGTCTTTTCTTGTACCATCACCCCATGCTGTCCGTTATTTAATGTAAACTTAATGAACTGTTGAACAATGTGGGTTCTGGAGTGGGCATTTATGGATAATTCTGCAGACAGACTGCTGGGATATTCCAAGTTCATCAGCACTGCATGACTGCATTTCCTAGTGGCCAAGCAGCCGAGTGTTGTGTAAACACTGATCTCCAGGGTTATTGGATTGTTTCGATTTATTGGTGAGGTGATTGCATCCTTTATTAGCTCCACCACCGTCAAAATACCCTTGTGACTGATATGATTGATTTATACCCTTGTGTATAAGTATGTGATGTGATAATGATTGGGTCTCGCGACTCAAGAGTCTTTTGGGACAACTGATAACTTCTCACAGATTTAGAAGGTTTTCGTGCTAAAATGCTTTTTGAATTACTGAATAAAGGAGTAAAAGTTAAGTTTAAGTCGCTAATCTGCACCCAGACAAAGTCAGGGGAAAATTGTTTGTCAACTTTTAGTGTTTTGGATGGTGTATTTGGTTAACAGCTAACGGACTGATACACAGTACAGAGAAGACTGTCGCCAATCAGCCGCTGCTACGCCGGCAGAAAACTATCCGTGGGTTTAATTTAGTTTCTGGCAAGATTATATGAAATGTCTCAAACAACGACTTTGAGCCAATTGCCTGCATACAACACTGCTTTTTTTTGAGTTATTAATGAAGTGTGTTGTACATTAGTGTCTCGAACAAGAGGTTAGCCAAATGTGGGGTGTATTCATTCAATCAAACAATACAGCAGTAATTGTTGCAGACACACCTGGGATCTGTACTCTATTGAATGCACATTTCTAGTTTTCAGGTGTTTTTATATAATTTGGTGAGTAAGAAGCGACAGTATTTTAGCCTTAAGGCTGCACATGAGCAATGGGTCAAATGACACGGCTATGTGTAATGTGTGAGGGGTCACACATAGTGATGAACTCACAGAGAACAATACTCGTCTCTGCAGTTCCCCTCAGCTCTACGAAGCATTTCAGTGTCTTTGTTTTGGTTTTAAGGCCCACAACAACAGCTCAATGAAAAATCTAAATAAAGCTACTGTGCAATACCTGCCCAATCGCCAGACTAAGTTAGTGACTGGCAAGGCAAGTGAAGGGGACCATTTAGATAAAAGAAATGAGATCAAACCAGAGCTAAAACGAGAATGAAAGTTGGATTTACATTCACCAGGTAGAATGTAAATAAAGCATCTGCTGAATGTGTAAATAGGCCATTGCTAACATGTTTGCCAAGTCTGTGAGGTGTTCATTTGTCAATGTTGTGTTTATAGCTTGTTGCATTGCCCCCAATTGGCCAAAATAAGATGCAAAGAAATACATTTTAAAAATATCAATTTTGTTCACAAAACTAGTTTATAACCAAGAGTACTTTGCAGTACTCCATTGAGACACCTTCCTCTTTAAACACAGTTTTTACAGACACAGGTGTAACAATAAATTGGTAATAGCGGCGGCCAGTTAGCTGAACCTCAGAGGTAATTAAGTGTGGAGGCTCTCTTCACACTCCTCTAACCCATAGAGATGAAATGGCTCTGGTAGCCTATTATCAATCTATCATATGACATGACTCGCATAAATAACAACCCCAACGTATGCTTTCCTTTGCTTCCCTCTGCCACAGAGTTCATCAGCTGTGTATTGACATGTTTTGCCTTCCAATGAAAGCATAATTGAAAGCGCGGTGGAAAATCAATACAAAAAATATTTCTAGATGAGGTTGTGAGGTTACTACAGTGAGGTCACAGAGCAACAAACCAACACCTACATTTATATCAGCTTTAAGGGGTAGGACAGAGGGTTGAACAACATGCACACGGTATTCCTGTCCATACTTTATAATGAACAAAGATGTTACAAAGCAATACATGTTAAAAAGATTAAGATATATGTAAATCGATTTGCAGTATATTCAAACAGACCTTGTTCTTATTACTGTGAGACACCAAATCATCTCACTTGTATTCTAGCTATGCACCCCTTCTGTTTCACAACTGTTACAGATCTTTCTCCGACCAGATTCACTTGAACAGGAGCTTGAATCACAGACAAGTTCTCATTTCTACCCTATTATCATTCATTTTGCTTTTCGTTTGCTAATATTTTCAGAATACTTCATCATATTTCCTTGAAAATCGACTGGATTGCCGGTACAGTACATTATCTTCCATTTCTGCTTCTAAATTGCTACTCTTCCTTCTACTTCAGCTGGTCATCCCATGACTGACTTTCTATTTTTGCTTGGGTTTATTCAAAAGTAAATTACTAGGGCAGTAACCAATGCTGGACTCACCTATTTGTGTGTTTAATTGGCCATGTTGTCGCTGGAGTTAATTGGTTCTCTGAGTCCAGGTAGTTACTAAATGTTTGGCAGCATTAGAACCTCAGCACTTTTCCATTAATGGTGCGTGAAATGAAATGTTTGATACTGCAAATAAAATCAGTGATATTCAAGGATGTTATGGTTGGTAATGTGTTGAAACTGCCATTTAATGGGTCCTGGAAGATTGGGGTAGTGTCAGCCGGAACCGCCTGGGCCCTCTCCTGACATTGCTAGTTGCCTCTCCATTCCCTTAACGACTGTCTACCCTGATTACACAGACCCCCCAAAAGCTTAAAGCTGGGGAAACAGTCTCTATTAGTAGTCCAATTAGAGTCATTAGCATATTCTACTTCATTTTGATGCAATGATTATGCTGCACAAAATATACACCTTATGGAGGAAAATTACAGTCAAGAAGAACATCTTATAAGAAATATGAGCAGCTTTGGGAATGGGGGGAAAACTCTGCAACAGTTATGCTATCTTACGCACTGTGATGAAAGCTAAGGCTGAAAACAAACGTTTTTTTTATTTTTGTGAAAGATTGACAGGTGTAAATGTTAAGATGACATGCATGAAATGATCTATTAAAGGGTCTGGTAAGGGTGATACTACCTCATGAATTTTACAACAGTATATATAAAAGTCTTCATCCCATCTGGTGGTTGGGAATCAATATGAAAAGAACATGCAGTAGCTTAACCAGGATAACTACAACTGTGAACCTCCATACAGGTATGTCCTTTCTTTTAGTATTTCCCATTAAATATACATAATATGTGTCATATTATAACGACATATGCACAACACCCTCTGTGCACATGTGGTTTTAAAAGGTTGATTCTCCTCGTTTTGTTGATTTGCTGATCGTACTGGAAGAGAAAAATGCAATTTTCAGTACAACCACTGGTAACTTTTGGTGAAAACACTATCTGTCCACAGGTGGTTACATGGTGGATACTTGCAACACACATGTCAATAGGGCAAATTCACACTGTTTTATGAGGGTTGGCGAAAGATATGGAAATGTAGGAAACTACTGTAACACTTTATCATGTTGCATCACATGTTCCAGTGGAAACATATCTAAGGGTAGAATGTTCCTTTACAACACAAACCATTTGCAGTCAGTGTCCACACCACCCTATAACATCTTCTGTAATATATCCAAATTTGCTCCATGTTTTTTTTTTTTGGTTAGAATTGAGTTGGTATCATCAATCAAAATCATATTAACACAAATCATGAACAATTTCAGAGATATTTCTGACCATTAATTGCACCGGCAACTAGAACTGAGCACTGTACAGGTGTAAGCAATTCGGATTCTCATGACAACTCTGACATTGATAAATGGCGGAAACAAAGCAGCGCTGTTTGTGAGAGAGAAGGGTGACAGACAGGTTTTAATGAGCACAGCGGCGTGACAGTATCAGGTGAGAATGGAAATGAGGCCTCAATCTATCTTTGCAAAGGTTATGTCCCCATTTCATAAGAACATACAACCAGACAGTCTTTTGCAATGTAATTGATTTCCTATTTTTATGTCACTAAATGGACGCTGTGATATGGAAAATCAGCTTTTAAGTCTTTTATGTTTTACTTTTTCATTTTTTATGGAAATTACATTTCAACACACTTGTCAACATCGTTTTGTTTATGGTTGAAGTTGCTTATTATTAAGGTCAATTTCTTACTTTTTACGCCAAAATGAATAAATTCATAGTTTAAAGTAAAACACACACACACACACACTCCACCACCACAACCATTACCAACAACAGCAGCTATTTCACCCATAGGGCATTTCTACCTCGCAGTATACTTGACAACGTGACACAGAATATGTGCAACAAGTCATGGAAATCAATGCACAATGTTAAATGTATGACTCATAATTCCCAGGTCATTCATAATGAAGTTGAAAGCTATCGATAAGGCAATGTAGCATGTTACACATTGAAAAACCATAAATTAGTTGACCTTTGATCAAACTCATGGCCGTTTCGACGTATAACTTATATATTGACCTGCAACTCCAAGGTGTAGGTGAGGGTGTGGTATATATTCTCAGAGACAGTAGAAACTACTGCAGACGTGCTGATGAGCTAACAGTGTTTACCTGAGGGGGAAGGGGGGGGGGGGGGGGGGTGGGTGGTACGCTCAACGACGACGATGTCAGTCGGGATGGCGTTATAAGCTGTAACCGCCATATGAGAGCAGTGCAGAGCGGCTGCCGCGAGCTAGCCGGTGGGGCACGCTTACATGCACCAACATGCACTAAAAGCACATGCGGGCCCAGCTATGTCAAAAAAGCAAGGATAAGCTTTGATAACAACACACACAAACACACACACACACACACACACACACAGAGGGAGAGTGACATTGCTCCACTATCTATACGCATTAATAGTTCTTTGCAGCTACATCAATGCTCTAAATGATGTGCATTGCTCCTTTAACAAGAAAAACATATACTCTAGTTTAATTTTGTGTTAATATGACAATTAAAATGAAAGAATGAATAAATAAATAGGTATTTGGAATTAAGGTTTTAAAACTGATAATAACCTTATCATACTATTTGTGTTGTCTATCGTGTAAAATAAATACCGGTTAAGAACACACAACCTACCATAATGCATCTCCATCTAAATATACTGAACAAGGCTTTTTAAAATTGCGTTCAATTTGGTAAACTGTTTTCACTTCTAATTCATATATGTATATATGGAAAGATTAAATGTTTACATGCTTGTGGTTCAAATATCACCTGCAATTTCTTGAGAAAAAAAGACCTCTTACTTGTGTATAAACTGGTAAACATGCAAGCAGCAACACAAGTCTGTTCTTTGCGATAAATATTCAGTTGCTGATGACTGGAAAAGATAAGCAATGTGTCTACAGAGGTTATCAGGAAGGCTGCCACATTTGGATACATTTTATCAGAGTTTATCTGTTATCTGTTTAGCTAGTGGCTACCGCAGAAATCACAACAGGGGAGATTTTGAATCAAAATGAGATTGTACTTAGTGAAATCAATATCTCTCCCTCTCTACATAACCTTTTGTGTAATGTATAGACAATGATGCTACATTTTCTTCTGCTTTTAAATGTTAATAGAGCATTTTGTAAATGGCTTAAAAGTAGTAAACAGTGTTCATCTCACTAAAATGTCGCATTGGCTTATTTGTATTCAATAAATGTCATGCCAAACCAAATAGTGTCATCAACATCAATATGTTGTATTATATTTCAATGAAATACATACAAGGATCTAAAGGTTGAAAGATAAAGAATATGAGATTACCAACATCATATTAAATAAAACAACATTTGTATATCCCTGCTGATCAGCTTGATGAAAAACACACATTCGATCCGTTTCCGTTGATAAATAAGTAAATGAAGTAGATACAAATTCTATTTTCTATCACCTACACTTGGCGGGGAAATACAATTGTAATTAATAAAACACCCAAGAGCCAACATCTCAGATTTATTCTATACCTTTTTGCCAATTAAGCCTTTGAAGGTGGGACCTCTTTTGAAAGAGGCTTTTAGATTAATCATATTATCTGCAGGTTCTGAAACAAGAATGGTTCCTGACCTCCTCTTCCATAAGAATCCATTATCTTAAACTATCACAGTAATCCTGGCTTTGGGAGGGGAGAGAAGGAAGCAAGAATCAAGCCTAATAGATAGCAAATAAGATTAATCTATGATCTAAGTGCCGATTACACTTGGACCTGCCCTTGAACACTCAGGTGTAACCTTGAGATCTGCATCCACTCTTAGCCAGCAATTGGATTGAACGTCCCTTAAGGGCCTCGGGTGGTGGAGGGGCACTTTGCCAAGACCTTACCCCTGAGAGATCAAAGGCCAAGTGGCTTAACCCTTACAAAACCATAGGTGTTAAATATCATAGGTAATGGATGATTATAACAAATGTATGGAAACCATTTACTGGTGTATGCCCCCTGCATATTATTGAGTGCTTAAGCATATTTTGAATTCCATTATGTATCTAAAGACATTAGGGGGGGATATGAAAAAAACATATAGGCCCTCCTGGAATCTTATGGGACTCCTTTATTTGTAAACAGTCAAGTAAGTTAATATTAACTGCATTAACAATGGTATTTAGATAAGTCTTAAACATGCTGCCTGGATATAGTCTCTGTTAACCAAAGAACAGAAAAGGTAGCAGCAGGTAGACAAGACATTTGCCTCTGCTCTGAATAATTGTTTTGTGATGGACTGTACATGTTTAACATATGGAGATCAATATATAAGACTTTCACTCAAGGTGCAGATCAGCAGCACGAACGAACCGCAGACAAACACAGACTTGCGGATCGATGCTCCCCTCAGTTTGACTCTGAAGCTGACTATTTGATTAATCTGCCGGGGCAGCCAAGGAAGAGACACTAGGCATACAACAGCTGATAGTTTCATGCCATTAGGATGGCTAGAGTAATGAAATTTCATTTAATTTGTCAGGAAGAGAGTGCTAATGTTAGAAAGCTTTTGGGTAATAAAAAAAGTCTTGAGAGATGTGAAGGAAAGCCTTAAGTAATTACTCTGTGTATCTTGGGTCCTCATGATGGAATATTTACATTACTGTCATGGAGGTCCTAAGAGTAATTCAATTAGTGAGGTGGGTAAGCTCTTTATTCCCACATTTTTCTCGCCTTTTTGTGAAAGAAAAGACTAATATGTGGACAAAGCCACTTTTCCTCATGATGGAATTGCTTTGCAGTCGAGCCACGGCATGCAGGCTTACTGAATGACTGTTATTTTATAGCATATTAAGTGAATACCACCTTTACCCTTTTGAACTTGAGTGTGTGCAGCAGTCCAAACCTTTTGAGAGTGCAGAATAAGGTTCAGTAAACCTATCAAGGCTTCCCTGAAGACAAGAGACTGGTGTGGTGCTTTAGTATGCAGCATTTATATTTACATCATCTTGATTGTGGCCGTCAAATTAGCACATCATTCTCATCTGTTAAACTTTGAAGACGGAAGCCGTGAGATAAAACGGCTGTCATCGCGCCAGGAAGCAAGTTTCAGCTGGCAACTGCAGAAGTTAAGAAAATAAATTGTAATGTGAAATAATGAATGATACGTATTAGTGCGGGAACAAGGTTAAGCGTAATGCTATTCCAGTTTACAATCCAAGGGTACAGGCTCCGTGATGGTGTTAAAAAAGGTCTTCAGAACAAAATAATCATAAATCCAGCAAGCTGTGTGTTGCGTCTGACATCTCTATCAGGGTATATCAGCATCCTTTCTCACTCTATTCGAGTCTTACCAAGACAGATGTGTGAAAGGGCCTGGAAATGTATCTGACCGCTGGCTTACTCTAATGAATAACTTCCACTTTAGGTCTTGCAATGTAAGCAGAAAATCCACCTTGCAGACGCTGGAGCCCCGTCATGAATCTAACCCGACAGCCGACATAATATAAAGGCGACAACACTTGTATGACTTCCATTTTCTTTGCTATCTATTGATTTTCAGTTAATAACGGAGGGAAATACTAAACGTCCGTGCTGAGTACCTAATAAATCCCGTCTGAGCTTTTTTATTGAGGCGAATTTAATAAAAGCAGTGGGCTAGCCATGGGGATTTGTCTCAGAGAGAGCAGACGAAAAAAAGGGGGGATGTGTGGGGAAGGGTAAATCCAGATACTAAACATTCATTCAAGTTTGATAACCATGGCAATTTATCCATACGTTTTATGACTCGATGTTCTCCATCCACATTTAATAAAAGCCTACATTAGTTACCAAAAAAAGCACATTTTGTTTTTTGTTTGTTTTATAAATATCCAGATCAGGCATGTTGATATTGTTTTGATGACACTCTAAAAGGTAGTTCATGTTAAGTTTAAAGGCTGTGGCCTGATTGTCACAAATGTATGTAGCCACTGTCTCATCAAATTCCTGGAGGGCTGAGTGATAGCAAATGCGTTATTAACAATAAATAACTAATGACATGACATAAGTCATGAAAAGCATCTTCCCTCAGGGTGAAACATGTCCACCAATGCATAATTTGTCCTTAACAAACATCAAAACATTTCATTAACTCTCATATCCGTGTATTTAAAACAAAAACGAAAGGGAAAATGTCCACTTAATTTAGATCAAGGTATAGGACTACACCACTACCTCTATATTTGCCCTCAGGTAAAAAGCAATAAACAGCGCAGATGAGTCAGATGAAGGTAAAACATCAGCTATGTAGAAATTATGTCAATCGAGGTTCACTGAGCCAAAGGTCTCTATGAGGGCTAATTATGTGCCTTTGAGGGTTCATTTAGAGTAAAGCACATCAAAGCCTTCAACGCATACCACAGAACAAAAATAACATGTGAAGTCAAGGTTGATAAAATTTTGCAGTTTCACATTCAGGTTCATTAGTGCTTATGTCAATGTCTTCTTGACCATTTATTGTCTACCTATTACATTTATGAATGCAATAACCGCCCTTGTGCACAATCTCATTATCTAATCTGAAACACAGATTTTGACCGCAGTTCAAATAAAGAAGGTTGTATTTTCCTTCATACCATGACCTCTTCTCCATCTCAGTTAAGGACAGAAAGAAAATAAACTCACCCACAAAAACAACCCCCCCCCCCCCCCTTAAAACATTAGTACAAACATCACCACTGATTAAGACAACTCTACTCTGGACACCATCGCATCAACACTTAAAAGGAGCTATTACAAAAGGATTCATCCGAAATGTGGATACTTAATTATAAGGACTTTAGTACTCCATTAGGCCAGCCCAAAATGCAATATTGCTTCTTGAACAGAACCATCACCAATCACATAATCGTTTGTACCCAAATTGAAAAAACAGTATTACAACACATCCACCTGTGACAGAACTCTCTACCACTAACTGCAAGTAAAGCCATTGAAGTCATGAGCGTATTTTATAACACAAAACAATCTTTCATCCACATACATCAAGATATACATAGCAAATTAAATGTTTGATTTTACTCTGGAAGTTTCAGAATTCATTTGATCAAATTCAAATTTCCAACCTGCATTCCAGGAATTTAGTACGGCACTTCCACAAAGCTGGGGGACTCGCAAGAGACAGATTAAATAAAAAATGATCAAAAGCGATCCAATAGATGAAGAGATATTAAGGGCTCAATATGGGTCAGACACACTGTACAGTATATGAGAAGTGGACGTAGTCGTTGTGATGTCAGCAATTGGTTTGTGGACTGCAGTTTTGATGCCTCGGGTTCGGCATTGTTGCCATCACCATCTTGGATGAAAAGAGATCTGTCCCACCCATAGCAAACAAAAAGGCTTTCTTCTACTGAATATTCATATTGCAGAAGTATGAATTCAGAGTTTTGTACATCTATCTACAGTATTACACTAAATCAAGGATCATCATATCCTAATTAGGAAACACTGTACTGTACTTGTGAATATATAGCAGTTGAATTGTTAAGGTAACAAAGAAGAACTTAATCAAGTAGAATGACATTCTTCATCAGCTTACAAATTGCAAGCAAGGCAACCAAGTCTTTAAGAAATTACTTTAACCAGAAAACACCTTTTAACCAAAAAGCATTTATTGTTCAGCTCTATCAAGTTTACACACGGATGCTACTGTTTCCCCTTCATCTTCAGCCTTTGGCACTGAAGGATAGTTACTGTGTGGCGTTTGCTTTAAGCTACCTAAGAGCTAAGTAGTTTTGCCAACACTAAATCAATGAGCCCTGCAGTGTCATTGTGGTGATGTGCTATTCGCATCCCTAGTTTGGTAGCCTAAATCTTTTCTTGCAAAATCAATGAAGAACCAGTAATGTCTAACTACTTTCTGCAAATGATGGATGGCCAGCAGCGGCCTAACTTTACTGCTTTTACTCCTGAAATCCCTGATGTAGTTTACTGTAGCGGTGACGCTCTCTTTCTTTCTCATTCTTTCATTTGTCCTCGGCTGTCTACTAAACAAGGGGAGAGAGGCAGACAGACAATAGGTTGTTTTAAAATATATATTTCAGTGGATAAGTGAAAATGTCTCCACGAATGTCAATCCATCGTACAGTTGTTGGGATATTTCAGTCTGAACCAATCGATATTGCCATCCATAGTATAGAGATTAGAAGTTAATATTTTGGCTTCGAGGGTAAATACATTAATAATTCCAATGCATTATTATATCAAAGAGTATACAATAACTACATTATACTTGAAGAGCTGTTTAGAGTTATTTAGAACTCAAAAATCAAAGTTTAGGGTCTTGACTTCCTTGACTTGAATGAATCAGGGAGTAACTTTAGTAATATTCCTTTAACGGTGACTGAAATGCACACTTAGTATCAATGAGTATCAGTGTTTTTAACAAGAGGACTGAAAAAGGTGTATTTAATCAGAACAAGAGTTGCAGCATTTTTATTTTTTTATTTCTGACTTAGCAAAAGGGAATTCTTCTAATCAGCCATTGCTAAAGCATTTGGAAGTTGTCCGTCTATGAACATTGTGAACTCCTTTTCCAAACACTGCAGTAGCACTGCCTGTTCCAAGCCCATGCGCCAAAGAGTTCCCAACACTTGCTGTGCCTCTCTTCGCCCTTTTGTCTGTATGAGAAAAAGCTACTTGGGGTCAAGTCGTTAAAGGACTAGCCTTGCAATGGCTACATTTTCTCACAATTGAAAGCCAGAGAAAGAGATTAACAAACAATTGATTCGGGGGAAGAGGGAAACCAGGTATACAGACATGATAACCTGTACAGGTCAAGTATCAACATCAGTGACGATTACTATTCGCTGCAATTACAATTCCATGCCAAGTGCAAAAGAATGGGTAAGTAGTGTTTAGACTAAGTAGTTTGGACTAAAACAATTGCAAAGCAACACGGATGGTTAAAGACCCTGTGCTCTTTGACTTGTTATCTAAATACTTTTCACGCAGAGTGATAACATTGTCTACATCAGTGCTTTTCAACCTCCTGGGTTAAGGCACTGAAGCAAGCTTTCGGTTCATAAAAGATTAAAAATCCCAGACACACCAAGTTATAGCAAGCTAAAAAAAAAGAAAAAGAAAGCAGAGACACCATTTAAAGAACGAGGGGGGTTGAAGCTTATCCCAGCATGCACTTGGCGAGAGGCAGAGTACAGTAAAGCCCCGACAGGTTACCCATCACATGCCTAACACATTTAGACAAGAACATTCACACTAATACTCATAATTTAGAGGTTTCCCTCATTTAAACTGCATGTGGGAAGAAACTGGAACACTGGAGGAAATGCATGATGATGGGGGGGGGGACATAACAAATGTTCAATTGGGTTCAAATCCTTCTCGCTGTGATGAGAAATGTAATTATATTACATCAGTTTAGAAAATATTGAATTTCAAAATGTTACTATACTAATTTAATCCGTTTCTTCTTTATATGTTGGCTTTCTGAGGAAGCTGTGTTGGTTTGTGTTCAAACACTGACGAGAGGAAACAATAGGTCGAGTCTCGATCTGCACAGAGAGCAGAGTCTCAAGTAATTGAGTAGGGACATTAATAATCCAAGTTATAAACATCAAGTACATCAGCTTACAGGACTCGAAAACATATGGTAATTAACTTTTACTACACGGATATAATATATCAACCCCATCCCTTAAAACACAAGTGTGCATGCACATGCATACGCACACATGCACATTCACACACGCGCACACACACACACGCCATTACCATATTGCATGAGAGGAATCGTTTGCTTGATTGGACGTATCTTTTACATACAGAAGAGGTCCAGGAACACAGTGGGTCTTTTAATTTCCTTCATTTCCATCATGAACAACCTACATATCGGTATCTATGAAATATTCACAACATGTTTCATTAACAGGTGAGTTGCTTCAGCAAAGCTATTCTTAAAATGTCACAATGGAAATAGAAGTGTAGGGTTGAAACTGGATCACAGAATATCAACTGAACCATACTATGGACTGACAAGTTCAAACCTCTTCAGACTAAGCACTGCAGAGTAGACTGCAGAGGGCCCAAAGTAAACATATTTAGAGCCCAAATGCAAGCAGTGTTGTCGTTCAATAATGATCTAAGGTCACATGCTTCTCTGGATTGGAAAATGGTTTTGACAGTATTCTGCCCTGGCATGTAACACTGTGGGGGCATTGACTAAATGTAAGCTTTAATCATTTATGGGGACAAAACAATTTCTAATGTAAATAGTACATTTTGCATCTGAATTATATACTTATTTTTTTTATTATTAAAATAGTCCATTATTGAAGGAAAGAATACAAACATCAACACAACAGATGACCCCATAACGTGAGCTACATGGGCTACATCCCACTGTAATTGATTCGTTGGTACATAAAAACATGTCCAGGCAACAAGTCAACAAAATAACATTTAATAAAACAATCTTTTAACATACTGTAAAATCCCACCGATGATTAGAATCATTTGCACAGGATCATGCTATTGTTTCGGGGAGTGTGTCTGTTCCCTTTTAATAAGGCGAGCAGGCGGCACAACAGTTTCCTGCCTTTTAGAGCTTGTGGTACCAGACCTTCTCCATCTACTCTGCTGCTATTATTCTGTCAAGAGCTGCCGTGTTTTCCAGTGGAAAGGAAGTTATTTCATTTCCACCTTTTGTCTGCGTCTGAATGTGAGCGACGCTCTCTCAGCAATATTCACTTGTTTCAACTCCCCTCTCCATCCGAACCAAAATATACAACCTTTCTTTGCCCTATAACTCTCCTAGCTCACAGAAAAATAGGAATTTCCTCAATTGGTGTAATTCCCTACACCAGATTTCAGCAGGTTTTTCTACTGGCTTCAGCAGATTCCTGCATTTCCATAAGCTGCGCAGACAGACTGCCGTTAGAGTGATTGCAAGATGAGAGGAAAGACAACAAAGTAGAAGCCAATACAAATTTTGCAATGTTGCAATGAAGACTATTAAAACCTTGTTTGTTTTAAAAAAAAAGTGACTCTTAAAAATGTGAAAAGGTGCATTAATAAATAGAGTAAACCATGTTCATCGGTTTATTTTTGCATGTTTGTTATTTCTTTGTTTTTGTAATGACTGCTTTCACAAAGAACAGTAATATTACAAAGAAAGGTAAGGTGTGTACTGTAGACTATGTTCTACAACAACACGGAAGCTCCTTGGTCCGAACCAAGACGGTAAACTTTGTTTACTCCTCTCAACCAGCGCGGACCAGATACACTCCGAACCTTTCACAGTACAAGCCCTAGTTATATACACTGTATAACTGTTTATTATATACACTGCATAACTGTTTACCAAAGGGAACTAAAATTCACTCTGAGCATTTTGCAATAATTGCTGTCATCAGTGACATCACGGACACTCCCAGGATACCTTTCCTCCCTGCAGCGTTTTGCCAATATTTGTTACTGGCACAATGCACCTGCAAGATATAGAACTAGTTGTTCATGCTCCAAAGATTCATAATCTAAAAGTCAAGGGCGTCCTTCACGTCCACCACTCCAGTTATTGTTGCTGCCTGACCTATATGGCCTCTCCAAAAGACACACTTTGCTTTGCAAGACTGCTGTTAATCCTTTAAGAGAGCTATAAGCTCACCCATCTGCTGCTGCATAACCTGTAATACATATTGCTGTCTATTTCATAGGACTGGGCTTAATACTTTTTTATCTAAGATGTCATCTTAGCTTACCATTCTTTGTCGGCAAAACAACTGTTTTGAGTTCAAATAATGTGTAATTCTCCTGAAACACATTTCTCTCTTTTCCTAGTGACAAAGTGTTTATCCAGTAATCTCTCGCTTTTGGCTTTTGTCCACTGATGTGCACAATATATGACCTGTCCTCCTGCTGAGGGGAGCAGACACATTAGGAGCAATGAAGCTAATGATATCAGAGCACTCTGTAGAGCACATCAGTGCACAGGGATGACAAACCTGTCAGAAGGCATAATCTAGGAGGAGGTCGTAACATCCTCAGAAAACCGTAGCGATTTGCACTTCTTTCTCTGCCGTCCCCTCATAATGGAGCGCCAATAAATTCCTTACCTGCCACGAGGCAGTGAGTTCACACGTAATAGCCAATGGCATTAAGGGATGAAACATATCAAGGAGAACGCTTGTCTTGCTGGGCGCCTAGGACCTTGTTTGAGTCTTCATTTTCAAAGACGCCCTGAAACCTTTCATCACTGGCTTGTTGTGAGGTGATTCCTCTTTTTAACTCTCTTCAGTAATAGAGTCTGCATGTCACCAGATGTCCTGTAGGTGTCAAACAACTAAATATGCCTCTGACACTCTCCAGAGCTACACGTACTTCAGCATACTGTATTGGCAACAAACCTGAGACAGTTTTAACACTGTGAAGGAATACTACACCCAGAAAATGACCTTTTGTATATCAACTACTTGCCACGCGATACCTTGAGTTCTTTTAGAAAACACAGTTTTTCTAGCATGCCTCCATGTTGAACAGAGAATCCGAAAACAGAGCAAATCCTCGATCAATTGAAGTAAATGGAGGCCAGGCTCAACAACAGCAAAACTATATCAAAACGTCCGTTTACATCGGTCCAAATTTCTACTGAATTGCAACGCGCCTGTGCAATCATGACATAGTAGTGGAGGAAGTGTTTTTGTCTTTGGGAAGTAAGAAGCACACGACGGGATAAACAAGATCCCTAGCTTAGTGAAATGAACTTCCTGTTGGCTGTGGATGCTTTGGCATCATATTCACATTACATGTGGGCCAAAAAATCTTTCACTGTAAATATCTTATGAAATCACAACCTGTCATCACTGAAATATGTATTAATATTTAGGTAAGGGTTTAGAAAATAGATATCTATTGTGTCAATATCTTCCAACACTACCTGCTCACTTAAGTTTCTATAGTTCCGGGTTGTTTTTTATTTTTTTTTAACAAAACGCAAGACAAATCTGTTGTATCATTCACCTGCTTTGTATGTAAGGAGTGTGTTATGACAAGATGTATATATTTGGATCAGGAGAAAGGAAAGGGATGCTTTGTCTCTCTAACATAGCTTGGATGTCAGAGATAATAGAAAAGATTGGTGAATGGGTCTGAATTTTGAAGCATACATGTGTTAATCCTGCTCTGGATTGCTGTGCTGAGACTGCTTGTATTTACATATGCAGAGGATCCCGCTGTTTTGAGCACACCATTGACAAGACAGAGCAATTAATCATCCCCAAATACTCCCGCCGTGCAACAGACGACCCTTGCAGAACATGCTGCCACAGAGGGTGTGCAGGTGTGAATCAAGCTGCAAGATATTTCAGAGCCAGCCTCTTCCTCAATCTCCCTTGTTTGTCAAACCAATTCTGTATTCAACAGAATCATACATCTAATGTTTGCTCCTGCCCACGATTTTGAATGAGTAGTATTTTCTAGTGCTTAATCAATTTAAATTACATTAAAAAAAGCATAATTCTATCTTCTTTGTTACACGGTGATTTAAGGTATAAGCAAATCTGATATCATTGTGATCAAATATATCGCTCATTTTTTATTCCCTTTTGACCAGTTTATCCCCGTCTTTTATTAGCAGTATTTTAGGTTTTAATGTTTCTCTTTATACACAGTATACAGAGTATTAATGCAAAGTAGTGAAATGCTCCCATTGGACCGGCCTGTATGAATACAGGTTGAATGAATGAATGATGGATAGTTGCTAAAAATGTTTCAATAACGCCATCGGAGAAAAGTTATCTTTTTTTTTTTTTAAATAAATAACTATTTTGGAAGTTTTAAAGTCAGTTAACAAATTCATCAATATTTGAATGGTGAAAGGACTCAACTTATACTCAGAGGTTTTCTATAGACCTTTTCATTTGCATTCGGTTGCTAGAGCAACAGCTTTGGTCCATGTTTACTTCCTGTCAGCTACTTCATTAACAAACATTGCAACAGGAAATACAAAGGGGCCCATTTAGAAAGTTTACGTCTTCAAGTTTGAAGAGGTCTTTACGATATTCAGAGAATTGTTATAGCATCAAATAACTATTTGTAATATACACATAGTGGATTAATGGTGTCCTGAGCAGAGTATGAAGCTGCCCTCACTATGTGTCGTTCTAATCTGAGCCTCTCTGTGCTATGTTTACATAGTCGGGCCGGCCGTGCGTGCCTTTTGATGCATGTGTGCATGTTAAGGTGTCCCACCGGCTAGCTCACTGCCGCCACTCTGCACTGCTCAAACGGCGGTCACAGCTGATGACACTGGCCCGACTGTCGGCATAGTTGCAGAAGCGTAGCTGCAGAGCTAGGTGATAATTATCTGGCGTTCATCACTTCATGTATGAGTGTGCACCCCCTCACATTACACAGAGTAATTAACTGTTGATACAACAACACATTTTCAAACTCAAAGTGCAGCCATAAAAAAAATGTCATTTTTCATGGAATAATGCAACGCTAAAAGAATATCTGAAATAGAATTCTACCTTTATGTTCGGGTTGCTTCTCTAATATGGATAATGACTCCCACACATTTTATATATTGAAAAACAAGTTAATTCATATAATAAATATATTAAATATTACACATTTCCATTACGCATTTGGAAATCAGTGAAGTGCCTCATCTGCAATCACTGTGAAATTAGTGTAAATCACATAAAAAAATAAAAATAAAAATACTTCAATGGGTCTGCAGGTTGCAAGTGTCCAATGCCAGCAAATCAGATAGCAGGTTGTCTTATTTCATATCAAGAGACACTGACTCCCAATCGTTTTCAAACCCCTGGAGCAAGGGAAGATTGTTGAATTTCACTGAAAACCATCTGCTTGTTCTGAACAACAGGGGATAAGAACATGCTGAGGAGTAAGCTCTCCAGATAGCTTGCATTGGCTTCTGATTCTTTTGCCTTTAACGTTCCTTCTGGCATCCTGTCTTCGGAGATACCACATCCACAGGCCTCTGGGAGGGTCGACTTGTTGATGAGTTGATATATCAGCTGTACATACTTTGTATGGAAGGGTTACATCTAATCTGAACCACAGTATCTTACAATTGCATTTTTCCACATTTCGCACAAAAACAGCTCTTCAGCAATCACCACAATCAGTTTCACTGTGATGAATATGTATTTGTCATAAATTGAGGTAGTGTCGAGCACATTTGAGTTCAGGACAGATTAGACAAATGACACACCTTATTTCCAAATACATTGCCCCTACAGCCAAGGGCAATTTGAAGTACAGAAAATAACACCATCGGTTGTATGAACATCTGCTCCCTGGGTATTTGATTTCCCAGGCAGATGTTAGACCCCAGCTGCTATCCCAGGATAATTTGTATGTTTGTGGAGAGAGCTCCCATTTGGCTGTTCTGCTGATGGTTATGTCTTCCTTTGGTGAATCAGCCAGCATCATTGGTAAGTGTGTTTTACAGTCTCTCTCACCCCGATGCCCTCTATGCCCCTGACTGTATGAATCCACCTTAAAATTTTGAAATATTTTGTTGAACAAAAGGTCAGGTGAAATATTTCCCTCCCATGCACTGCACATGTATACACATGATACTGTTTGTGTGTGTATGAACACTCAATTTATACCGTGCAATAGAGAATAATTTAAATGAAGTAGAGTTGGACTGATAAATGAGCTGGGCCAATATGTCAGACGATATTGCTGATATGTCAAATCCGTGTATGAATCGGCTAATAAGTGACAAAACATTGTAGGACAGACCTACAAAAGATTTGACAGAAATTCTTATTTGTCTACTGTAAGATGTGCTGCTCAGTATATACAATGATTGCAATTCTTTCAAAAATATTTGAGCATGTTCACATTAAAAAAATAGGATTACGACTGTATTGTTGTCAAATATCTCAGGTATTGATACTGATATCAATACTTGAGATAAAACTCCAGTCCACTTTAAAACTAAGGGATCCGAGTGGTTGTGACGCATAACACATGGATGCAATTGCCCTGGGTAGGGAGTCCTCGGTTCGATTCCTGGCTGGCCAGACCGTTTGTCATTCCCCGACTCTCTTTGCCCACATTTCCTGTCTCTCTGCACTATCAAATAAAGGCAGAAAATACCCCAAAAATGTTTCTTTTCTTCTTTTTTTTAAAGAAAAAAGAAAAAAGGTTAGGTCACTTTTCTTTGCCTGCCATGGGAGAAAAAAGTCTTGGCGATTGATAACTTAACCCTATGACTTAATCCCATATCTCTATACTTTTCACTTGTTTGTGATCATTCAGTGACCTTGTCCTACTGATGATGACAATACTGGAGTCAAAACAATACTCCTGCAGAAACTGGAATCAACAGGAGCATCTCATTGATCTTGTAATGTCTAGAACTCTGTTAAGATTGTAACATCCTCTCCGAGGCTTCTCCAACCGTAACATCGCCTGCAAGCACGTACTGTAGATAAAACAGCAGATATATAGCAGTGTTCTTAAAGAGAAAGCAGTAAAAAAATATAGAATTATACAGTGATATGAGAATGTAAGGCTTTCTCTTCTCATTATCTACAGAATAAATGATGCGCTCTATGGATGTCCTGCACTGTGAGATCAAATTAATTGAAACTAGTCTAGAATGAATTTAAATTAAACACCAGGACAAGAGGCAGAATTTGAGAAGCTAAAATTCTGTTTGGATTCACCTCGAAATTTCATTCATTTGCGAACAATCCGATCCAAACCTGCAGCCATCATGATTACATATTCCATGAAGGCATTATGACAACAGTATCACTTCAAATGTATGACCATGTCCTTCACAGTGTGGCTGCACCTTTCTCCTCACGCTCTGACCAGTTCAGGTGCAGGTAATGTCATCATCTGTGACATGTGAAAGAGTAGGCAGTCTACGAAAAAGATAACTCAAAGGAGATTAGTCCCACTCCTGACCCAGGAAGAAAAATGTAGCATTATCTGCTAGAAGAGAAGCATGTCAGAGCCTCACAGGTCTTTCCTGACCCCACCACTCCCCACTTTGGTTGAAGGCTTTAAATTCTCCCCTCCCAAGTTCAGAGTCGATTTGTTATCAAATCAAGCGTCGAGTGTCTGATTCATTGCTATTCAGCACTCTGGCTGATTTATATGCAGAATGTAAAACAGATGCCTTATGCGATACATATTTATGGTGAGCCCTGCTCTCACAAGATTTATTATAGCTTCTTTCATCGGGGTGTGCATGAGCTGTGCTATGATGACTTGTATTTCCTCTCAGCTGCCAATGCCAAACTCATTAAAAAGAGGTGTGACTATTAATATACATTGTAATACTGACAGCTCCTAATTTATAACCCAAGTGCATGTTTGGGATCTCTTCTTTCCTTGCATGCCATTGTTGTGGTGGGGGTAGTGATCTTTTCTGTGTCTTCATATGTCTACATCCTCATGTGCTTGTATGACTCATGTGTGCACATCTATAAAGTACATGTGCCGTGCAAATCATTTTTTCAAACGCCTTTTTTGTTCTCCTATTATATCTCATATTGATTTATTGGGTGTAGTCCCTTGACCTTTATACACTCTGCTCCGGGCAATATGAAGACTAAACCATATCATGCTAAGTTCCAGCTTACCACCATATGAGCTCCTACAAACATTCAAACACATTCTTTAATCAACTGCAGCTACTGGTCCACCTCTGATTCAGATGTACTAAACAGGCAGAACTCTTAAACAAAATGTAATGTTCTTTGTTTGTAATGAAGCCCTAAAATTCTAATCAATTAGAATATATCATGTATATATATATATCATTAATATATATATTTAGACAAACTACAAATGATAAAGCGTCATATTTTCTTTACAAATTAACATAATGATACAGGCCTGCAGTCATACATGCACATGCTTACACACTAATATAGCTGGTTATTAGTCATCTCACTTGTGATTCCAGGTGGTTCTATGTAGGTGCAAAGCATAAGGGCATATCAACAATATGTTCTAATCGTCACGGCAAGTTAATTATTATCTCTGTTGTATGCTGAGCAGGCCAACCAACATTCAGAGCAGGTGATGGTCTTTATATAATGGACGAATACAAGATAAAGGAGAGGATGGACTAATCGGAGTTCAAAAGAATCAGAAAGAATATTGAAAAACTTCAAAAGGCATCTAGGCCCACAGTGCATGATTGCACATTATTTAGGACCATGCCTCTTTTCCAGTGCAATGCAACATATATCCTGTGGTAGAGTCGAGCAATATTGTTAAAATAAATAAATTAACAATAATTGTAAGCTCTAAAGAAATGGCTTTGGAAGAAAAATTGTAATTGTAACAATCCTTTTTTGACTGACTTTTATGAAATGCTTTTACATTTGCACAGACACGCTGTCAAAGAACATTATGAAGACTTTTAAATACATTTTTTCAACCAACGTTATTGTACAAATCTCTAGAAGGTCAGCTGTATGACACTGCAACATACTGCAAAGTACTGTTACATAATACAGTGAAATCATGAGAGTATGTTCAGAACAAGTACGGACTTTGTTGTTTATGTTTTCCTGCCGCCTCTCATACTTTTGTATCATTGTTCCAATGCCACGTTCTTGTCATGTGGAAGTTGTTGTAAATACGAGTTTCCTATTTGTAAATGCTGTTCATTTCAACATCAAAGTCATAATTACGACAGTGGAACTCGACTAAATCACATGGAAGTGACTGAAAAGCAAACAAACATGGATGCCTCACGTCAGCCAAAGTCTAGTGTTCAAAGAAATTAAACATTGATATAGGCTACGGACAATATACATCATTTTGAAATCATACTACCAACTCTGCATCCCTCCAGCCCTCAAGATTTAAAAAAACAGAAAATGCTCCTTAATTCCTGTTCAAACTTGACTTTCTAGATTGTATTTTCTCCGTAACACACCTACACGTCCCTCTGCTTTCCCTTTAATCACAGTTGTAGTTTCAGTTTGAGAAACGTCTGCTAACATTTTTAGGCACAGCCCACTGACATCCTGCTCTAATTGTGTCACCATTAACTTTGTTCTTGCATGATAGCACTGCACCAGTTCATTTCAGTATATTAATTAGCAAATCAAAAGATCCCTTAAATTTAAACAACTTTATTTTGACATGTTTATACATCAGTACTTCTCATTTTTAGCACGTGATAATTGCCACAAAATCGTTTTTACAAAGATATTTACAAACAAAAGCCTGTGTGTCTTTTTGTTTGACACGAGATGCGACAGAATAGTGCGTGTTTGTTTGTTAGTCTAACTGATCCCATCAGTTTACCTTTAATAAATAGCTGACTGTCTGTGGAGCTAGCATTAGCCTTTCCAGCCATAGAAGGCTGGATTTTTCATTACAGAAATAATGCAACATTTTGGGCATTACGTGCATTCACTTTCTTGTCGCGATTCAGATGACAAGAACGATATAAGTCACCGTCACCACTCACATCTGTCGTTAAATATGAAAATACAACCAGCAGACAGTTAGCTTAGCTTAGCACAAAGACTGGGAACGGGAGGAAAATGCTAGCCTGGTTCAGTCCAGCGGTGACTAAATCTTTCTACCAGCACCTCTATAGCTCATTACTTAACACGTTATATCTCGTTAGTTTACTCTGTACAAAAACGTGCTGGTCTCTTTCTTGCTGCAGAGAAAGTGACTTCCTGGAGTCTCAGCAGTTGCCTGGAAACTTCACAGTAATGACAAGTCACTGCACCCTGCCAGAAATAGTCCATGCATGGCAAGTATTTAAAGGTTAAGGTTTGGTTAGGGCAGCTGCAATTTTATTAACAATCAAAATAAGTTGTGTCATGTGACACCAAAAGGGAATGCTTAATTGAAACATAAGGGAATGTTCTGCTTTTGTCTCGTCTTTTATAAAATACGACCACTGTCTTGACGACTTTCTTATCCGTATGAGTAGTTTAAATGTTGATATTGACATAGAACACGCTAAAGATCCATTAAATCTATCTATCTAAATGAAATAGACATTTTATTTTTGTTCCAACTGTTGGAGTATAGGGTAAAATTAAATTGTAAAACTCTAGTCTTGCTTGAAATATAGCTTTAAATGGCGTTTTGCTTTAGTAAACAGTCATAAACAATATTTCACCTGGAGGGACAACACAATCGAGTGCAGAAAAGAGTAAACATGATTTTGTGCTCGTATCCCTTCACGTTCCAAATGCATCCCGGCCATCAATCCCCATTTCTGGCTCTCTGAGTCTCTCCCTTAGCCCACACTCGAGGTGCTTTTATGTTACGCGACCACTCGAATTTGAGCCCAGGGGGACTCTATGGGTCCCTTAGCGAGAAAGGCCCAAAAAAAATCTATAGACCAGATGCATGATGTTATATGGTCAAACTGGCAGACACAAAAGGTCTAAAAACAAAAGCCATGAATTAACTGAGGTCTTTCAACAGTGTGTTTTCAAAACAGCCCAGCTGAGAGCTCAGATGCCTCTCCTCCCTCTCAGTCACTCCCTCGCTCCAGTCCAGCAATACCCCGTCCCTCTTTCTCCCTCACTCACCATCTCCCCCCTTTTTCTCCTCCTCTCTGTCTTATTCTCTCTCTGCCACCCCCCGAGACTAAATGCTTAAAAAGAAAAGAAAGGACACCATTTTTGCTAATTAGTTGAGGACTTAACAGGCGCAGGATATGCTGCCTTAGTTTTTCATCTCCTGTCCACGGGCTGTCGACTGTCCTGTGAAGTTGAGCCTGTGTGGCTAAAAGTAGAAGAAAGGAGCAGGGTAGACACACACAAATGCCTCAGTGGAGATCCTGAACACGCCTCCAGTGGGGGTTGAGCTCAAAATGGGGGCCAATCATTAGTATTTAACATTTGGGAATAAAGAAGCCTTAAATTAGAAGTGTAAATGGCTCTGTGCCCCACCTCCATCTTTAGAAATGTTCACAGGCTTTTTCAAATCAGAGGGTTTTTGTCTTTTTTTTTCCTCTTTGGAATGTTTGTATGTGTGGGCCCTGCATGTGTGGTAACAAGAGACTTAAAAAGAAGTCAATCTAAACACAAATTCATGCTGCAAAGTTTTTAAAGTAAAAGTATGGTTCATACACTTCTCGCTTAAACAATGAATCTATCTTTGTTCTGAACTAAATTGAGAGATTTAAAATGCATATCATATTTTTTTATCTCTACATGTTTAGCTAATCAAAAATAGATTAATGTGAATATATTTTTAACATGGCTCAGTTAAAATCAGTCAACATGTCAAACTGTGTAGTTACCTAAATGTGTCTTGTTAGAATTTGTTCAGTGATATAATCAAATGCTCACATATAGTGACGGTGAAACAATGTTATGGCCACACACTGCAGACGTGGGAGGACGGTATCGGTAGACAGTGATCTATGTTGTTCATTGCTAAATGTTACATAAGCAATGCTTATGTAAATTACATCCAATGGCTTGATCTTGGCCTATACGCAGTGTAAAATCTAGTTTCACATATTCTATCAAATATCCTGCTTCTAGTTGAGAAAAATACTCAAATAGTTCCAACGTATTCAATACGTTTCCAAGAGCAAACGGCATGAACTTGATTTACATTTCAGAAACCAGCAGGTCAGTGACAAGGTTATTCTAAAAATAGGTATTCATAATCACATTAACATATGCAGGACTACAGCAGACAGCTTTCAACTGTAAACCCTCTTAATACCCATAAGGTGTTTCATGCCAGCGAGTCTAGGGGAGAAGGAGACTGGCGTGGAAAGCCCGAGCGTCTGAGGTTTAGAGAAGCACAACAAAGTGGAAAATTAACAGAGTGGAAACTTAATAAACAGTTGTTTCACTGCAGCACAACTTAGGGTAATTCCCGCAGGAAGAGAAAGTCCAAGAGCAGAGGAATGGCAGTGAGACTCGCAGCAGAGGACTCTGCAGCATTAAGACAGGAAGTCAGGGGTGAGGAGAGGGAATCTGAGAGTCAGAGTTCAGCAATCACTATTAAAAAGGGGGCAGAGTGTCTCTGGCTTTTAACAGCCTTTCAGCATTTCTGCCTTAGAAGTGATATTTCCCTGCTGAATCAGATAAAGCATCTGTCAGAGGCAGAATTGGTAGTTTTGTTGTCATGTCTTAAAACACTTGTATTGAGAGCTCTACGTGGTTGTTATATTGCTTGCTAAAAGTAACGGGATCAAACAGCATAGGCTGCTGGCATTCTCAGCTTCTTTGCTCAAATGGGTGTATTTATCAGAGATGTAAGACACACATCCTATAAAACCAAGGGCACCAGAGAAATTCCTCACATGATCACCGCAGCCCCATAACTGTCCGTGACAAAAATGGAGGCTGTGCCGTATGTCAGTTATATGGAGCAATAACCAACTTAAAGAAGCGTAGTAATAGAGCCATTTACCTGATCCTGAAAAATGAGGAGAGAGAGAGGACCCCCCCCCCCCCCCCAAACCTACACACAAACAGCTGCACAAGCACACAAACAAATGTTTGAAGTTTGTGATTGTTGTTATTTTGAAATGTGTATTTTTGCAAATGTATGTTTCAATTATTGTACATTATCAGCAATTTGATTTTCTTTTTTTTTTAAACACTCCTAAAATGAAATAAATATTGTATTTTAAGATCCATATAATAAAATGCAAAAATGGTAATGAAAAATACTGGACGGGAAATACAAAGTGATTTTATCATTTTATGTTTTTTTTATTAGGAATGTTTTTTGTGAATTATTGATGGTGTATTTGGCTCAGATGTTTGTAACTATACTCCTATTTGACTGTTGCTGCTTGTGGCTTTAGTGTAAAGATGCTGTTGTTTCATATTGTGATGTCTGATGAAGGCCTTTGATCGGCACTTGCACTTTCAATAAAGTTAGTCCTGACAGTGTGCAGGAATTAAAACTTTATTTTGCATTATTTCTTATTTCCTGTGCACCTGTCTACCGAGTGTGTATCAGTACTTTTGACAAGACAGTGATGTGAATGAAACTGATTATATAAAAGAGAATGCAAATAAAACATGTAATGTAACTGCAATGAAGACGCAAATTAATTATATAATTATGTACCGTTCATACACTGTGCTCTGCTTGTTTCAGTACAGACAAAACCATCAAGTCATCACATATTAATGCGCTGTAGAGTACGGTATACGTACAGTAAAGTACGTATAAGATGTCGCATCTCCAACCATTGACATAACTTCTTGTCATGATGTATTAAATGTTTCGCTGTAGATGTTGCAGTTTGTCTGGTTATTGTCGTTGTCGTCGCGGTGGCCGTTCTTGTCACACGTACATGCACATAAGATCAGCACACTGACTTGTGTTGTTGAAATTTCTAAAGATTGCTGAGGCAGGGAGACAAACATACAGTAGCTCAACTCGTTGTGCTTCTTTCTATTTTTGACAGGCAGCATGGACGTGCTGAGTAATGCAATCTCAATAAACTACAAGAGTGTGCACAGCTCACAATGATTGCTAAAAAGTGGAGTTGTTGACTGCTGTTAAATATGTTGTGGAAAGAGCATATCACCAATGGCAGCTTAGTGATTATTGTGTACAAGTGAGCAGAATTAACAACGAAAAATAAACTTCCTCATGTATCTACATCCAGACAAGCGCTATTTTGTTTCCATCATTTTTTGCTTATAGCCATGTAGGACAATTTAGTAACAGTACAAGCTGGGAGAGTGTGCACGGGCATATTGTTCAGGAGTCAGCCAGGATTACGCTCTGAAATCCTCTGAAACGGGAGCAGCGGGGGCCACTTGAGGCAGGGCAATTGGGCAGACTGTGAAGCAGGTCTCCAGTTGAAATTTGCTTATTTATGTAATCATGCAAGAAATATCTATTATATTGCTTGTGAAAGCATCTAAGATGGGAACTCCAAGCTCCAGTTTTTCTCTGATTCAGGATCAAAATAACAGTATAACTGCTCCCCCTGGTGTGCTTATCACTGCATTGCCTGGGAGGATAATCTGTGGTGTAATTAGTATGCACCCTCAGGTCAAAGTACTGACTTGGTAGGAGTGCATTTTCACATAACGCTGCAGCTCAGTAGCCTTTCTCTCACCTCTCCTGGCAGCTAGAAAACGCTGCACCATATTCCAGCACATCACCGAATAAAAATGAGAAAATAAATATTCCAAAACCACAACTTCAACGCTCAATTAAGACATTTGATATCACAGTCAAAATGTCATAGTATTGTCTCCCAAGCTTATTGCTAAGTCTCGAGTGTAAAAGCTTGATGTTGAAGAATTGAGATTTGTATCATGTCAGGGGTTCTGAAATGGGGAAAAAAAGCTGCATGGAGAAACTCACTTTCTTTCCCTCGCTTTCCGACACACACACACACACACACACACACACCGTACACACTCACACATACACGGACGTTTAAAGACAAAATGTACTCCTCATAATTCAGTAAGCTCATAAATCACAGCAGGTTAATGCTCCACAAAACCCCTTCAACATCCTCTAAGTGTTAAATCATCACTTTGTGGAGGGAGTGGGAGAAAAGACAGAAAAAGGGGACAGGAAAGAAGAAGAGATAGTGCTGTACTTTTTTCCAAGTATGGAGTGTGTAGATCTAGCCCTTCAGTCAAATATGTTGCCATGCAAGGGATTAGAGGTCTGTGAAGCACTAGGTCTTGACCTGCAAGCCTTGGAGCCTGGCTGTAACCTGACCCAATACCAGGTGTATGCCTGTGGGTCAAAGGGTTGGGAAAGCATGCAACAAAAGACAGCGCCTCAATAAAACCCTCACTGCTCTAATTAACCATTTTAAACCTTGTTTTCAAGCCAGCTCCTGCAGTGTACAAGGTTTTTGCAATGTGTGGTGAAAAGCCTCATATTTCCTTAATTATAGAAGCCCACACATATGTCAACTAAATGAAATGTGTAGTGTGTATATCCTAATAGAGAGAATGTTAATGGCATGCTTACTCCCTGCACCCGCCCGGCTTTGCTTTTACTTTCAAAATAATTTACTGCGCCTTTAAAGCACCCCGTCATCTGCAGCCAGAGACCCATAACTGTCATGTGAGTCGATCATTTACCCAGCGATCTCCTAAGTGTTACGTGTTAATGGGTGGAAGCTGTGGAAAACATAGGGAAATAACTAACACCTACAGAACCAACAGATCATCTCTGTAGAAAGGAAAGCTGTATCATTTCATAACACATTCAGGACCGCAGCGGTTAATCAAGCTACCTGCCAAGAGGACTGCCATATCTCAAGAGCATGTCAGAGGAGAGGTCTTTAAGTATGCTCATATGGGACTGTATAACTGAGTGGGATTCTTCTTTCACTTACATTAGATGTTGACACCAGGGAATTGTATTTTGTGGTGACAAGGTTAATGTAACGTAATGTAGGCCTCTAATATTTGGTGATTATTGTCGGCCATGCAGGATACCCGCTGTTTAATTCAAAAGTTAAATACAAATAATATTCACACACACAATTCCATTGTGAACCATTTCCAGACATGAACGTGATCGTTTTTTAATTTTTTTTAACGGTAATTATCGTCTTGGTTATTTCAATATTTATTAGGCATTCCAGGCTGGGTTGACCTATACTGGCTGCAATTGACTACACTTGAACAGGCCTATAACTGGCTGGCCTCAGAGGGTTATTAATTGCTCCAGCATGCCCTTGCACAATGTGTTTGGATAGGTGTTTCTTGTAGCTAACAAAAAAGCCTTTGTATTGCTTCACTTTAGTCTGCGACTCAATTAGGGAAGGAAATGAGAGTAAATACAAAAAGCCATTGTCTTTCTTCCAGTCACAGCTTGAGCTGAAGATGTTACATAACTTTACAGTATCTTGTCTGTTATATGTATTATAATTTATTGCTGTAATGAAGGAGCGGGTCATGGTGATGGTGCAATGCTGGTGATACAAAAGGTAAGTGAGCAGCATTGTTGATACAACTCATGCTGTACTGAATTAATCTCTTTCTTTGTGTAGATTGCTAGAGTTATTAAAAACATGCCTTGAAGGGCAATTCAACATTAAATTGAAGAGCATGTGAACATCATGTAAATGCAAAAATAATGACAGTATAAAGAGCGGCAACTAACGATTATTGTCATTATCATTGACAAAATGGTGAAAAATGCCCATCATAATTTCATAAGCCTAAAGTGGCATCTTTAAATTGCTTGATTTTGTCACACCAACAGACCGAAACCCAAAAAATATTAATTTTACCATTACATAAGGGAAAAGCTGCTTATCAGAGATAATAGTGATAGTGACATGGGATATTGGTCTGATACTGACTCAAATAGCTGTATCGGTGAAAACATGTTGATCTGTTATCGCATACCATTATTATAATAAAAAACAATTCAGTAAATTGATATCTATGTATTCATTTGTTACATTTTTTTAAGTTAGGAAAGCAATGTTTAAGTCGAGCCTGATGTTGCCTTACATGTAAAAGAATGATCCCAGTAACTTGTGCACAAGCTTGTTGACTAAACACTGGTATCAGATCGGTACTTGGCATCGGCCGACACCCAAAGTCGGGTATGAGCATCAGGACTGAAAGAGTACGAAAGAGTACCATTCCTACTGCAAATCCTCTCATTTGAGGAGCTGGAAACAGTATTTTTTTAGGCATTCTTGCTTTAAAATTCAGATTAACCGATTTATTTTCAGTTGATCGATTAACTCAGGTTCAGGTTAGTTTATATTGCCTGATACAAACCAGCAATATGACACAATCTGAAATAACAAATAATGTTTTAAATTATACACAGAACAAACCACGTCGCGACCGGTGTAGTTCTGTCAACATACATCCGTACTACATCAAAATCTTGAAAACAGCCGTTGAGACAGTTTCCTTTGTACGGCTGCAGTCACAGTTTGCTTTGTCTGTCTCTTTCACCTCTGTGTGCCTCTCCCTGCCCAGCTCTTCTCATTCACTCTACTAGTCTTGGAAAGGGGTTTCCTAGTGAGGCGAATTCCAGTGTGAACTTGCCAAGTGACCCATGACCATGGGCAGACAAGGTTACCAGTCATAACTTTTACAGCCGTTTTTGCCTCCATACAAGTCTCCGTGTCGCCCTGCCTGAAATAGTAAGTCGGATACTGTCTGTAATGAAAAGCGTGGAACTGAGAGGCTCAGGACAAACCTGCTGTTCTGATGCCCTCCAGGCTCAAGCTGACAAAAACATCAAGACAATGACAGCAAAGTATGAGAGGTGAACAAAACCCCAAAGGATGTTAGAGAGAGAGGGGAGCAAAAGGTGACAGAGCAGTAGAATCTACACGCTAAAGAAAAGTGCAATTTAGCAACGTTATGGGTCCTTTGTCTTGTACATTGCATCTGTGCGACAGAACTAATAGCTGCTATGTAGAGCTTTTTTTTTTTGATGTGGACCCTTTTACAAATTAAACACTGTACACAATACTGTAGGTCGTAAATGTGCAGGAGCTTTTGAGATGTTCTTTGTTAAATATGTGAGCTGCGATAGATCATATAAACACGTACCATATTGATTCAAATAACAGCTCTCAAGACACATTAGGATAATTTATTTTCGAGGTGGAAAAACGACGCCACAAACATTTGTTCTACATTTTGACAGTTTTGAGATAAACATGGTACTAATTCTATGTATTATGTACTAGATGATGTGATACAGCCCTGCAAATCGTCCTTTAGTGGCCAGTTACAACAGCATCCAGTAATTCTGTTAATGGCTGCATAACAATTACTAAGTATTATACTACATATACGTATATAGAACTTTGTTATAACTGCAAACAGAATTTATATTATTATATTTTATTATGTTACTATAGTTTTTGCAAAAGAAAATATGCAATCTAATTGTCACTACTGCTATAAACAGTTGCCTGTGAGAGCATACTAATGCATACTAATGCTACTACATTTATTTTCCATTTTACTGATAAAAGCAAGATAACTTCTCAAGTTAATGGAACGTTGTCTCTCACAAGAGACAACGTTCCATTGTTTACAACCACAACATATAATCCAGCACTACAAAGAGATGTCCCCTGTTGACGTGTACTGTAGTCTAAAGTCTGTCTCTGACTAACTCAAAGTGACAGCACGGTCAGTAAAGGATGATGTGATTTTCAGTCATGCAGGACAGTACAAAATGTGCTCGAGATGGAGTCCAGTAAAATAACCCCATCTAATGCAATAAATTGTGTTTTAAGATATGGGTAACATGGGTATACTTTAGTATGCCAGAATAGCTGAACATGGGGTGCATAACAGTTTTATGGCATAATTATTGCCATTTAAGTCTAATGTCAGCAGTACAAGTAAATGGACATTGGAAGGTTTGGTAAGGCGTGATTCTTCCAGCGTTTCTTTTTATGAGCTCAGAGCAGTATAGACGTCCTAATTCAGGAAACAGTCATACATAAGGAGACAAAGATGAGGAGTTTAATATCCTCTTATTTGAAACAACAGCTTTAAGCTTATATCCTTTTGTGTTACATACATATCGGTTGTGTTGCTTTGCAAAACTAAGGGTGAAAACATTACGGTAGCTCCAGGTCTATGTCAGCTTAGCCTTATAGATTTGGTGCTGTCAGCCAAACAACAGACAGGGGAAGAGGGAAATTACTGTCTCCCACTTTTACCTATACTACACACTGTCTCTTCAACTATCAGGTACTGTCAATGTGTAAAAGGCAATTATCATAGATTCTGATTTCCCATAGCTGTATCTGAGCACGCACAACAGAAGAACAGCAAACCAGTACCTAAGTAGTATCTTTACTTACTGCCTGTTAGGCAGATAAAGCAAGAAGTACTGATGATGACATGTCGCATAGACAGAAAGCTGTTTAAGTCTGAACATGTAAAATTGAGAATACTAAACATGTTGTGTGTAAAATACATATCTCATTCTTTGAGATAGAAGACATCAGGTTATAATATTTTGACTGATTATTGCTTTTTCACTGTGAAGAATCCCTTTTTAGGAGATCATCAAACCAGATGCACACATTTATTTTCTCATTCATGCGTCTCACCAGCTGATAGTGAAAGGCTGTAAAATGGTAACAGGGCTGGAACTGAATTATTTTCTTCCTCCTTTGTTATTATCTGCAACGTCGGCTTCGGGTCACAGTAGGCCACAATGTTTATACTCTGGGTAAAGGTGTGCCAGATAAAAGACAACTATGTTACATACAACATGTAAATGCCTCAGTCACATTATCAGATTATAACTGTTTTACTCACAGGGGGGGGGGGGGGGGGGTCTCAGTGGATTCAAAACAAAAATGTCTTACAGTAAGAGTTAAACTGGAGAAGAGGAGATATAAAGGCATGGGAACAAGCTGCACAAGAAGACGGTCCAAGAGCAGTAAAAATGTTGCCCCACCAAATCATGGCGTACTTATTTCTCTCTGGCGTTTTTTTTGTTTGTCTGTAGAGATTGCATCAAGGGGGAGACAGAGGACCAAAAGGGAACAGGGCTTTTTTTAAGAATCATATGAAGAGTGAACAGAGAATTTTTAAGGAGAAAAGCATGCATGAATGGCAGCCGGTGCAGGGATGGCATATTCAGTGTGTGTGTGTGTGTGTGTGTGTGTTCATGAGAGTATGAGCTCCCACTCCCCCGGGGTGCACACCCTGTCAGAGAGATCATAATAAACTGTCATCTGTACAGCCAGGGGCTAAAGTTCCATGCTGGTGCTGAGACCACAGGAAGACTGAAACACTAACTGATGCCATGCCTTAGAAGGTTTCCGTACTGTGAACACACAGGCCTGAAGATAAGCGTGAACATTTTTTTCTTTAAATAACAATGACACAGGATCAGAGTCTCTCTTTCTCTCCTTCTCTCCTTCTCTCCCTCTCTCTCCATATATATTACGAAACATTAAAAACCTCTAATCATTTTTTGACCTCATAAATTGGCAGGTTTATATACATACTGCATATATTCCTTACAAATGCTGTTGCGTCCAGCATGTGAGGCTACGACCTCGTGCTATGCTCCTGCAGTGCATGCCGGTCGTAGAGAGGTGCTCGGGGTTGGTTGGTTGTGGGTGTAGAAAGGGCAGGAACTTTGACACCGGAGGGGAAAGTTTGTATCTTGAGTCCCGTGTGTGAACAGAATTACCGTAGGGGAAGCCCATGGTTTCAGTTGAATGTAAGTAAACACGTTGTATCTGGTGTTTTAAGACGGATACTAAAAAAAGTGCACTCTAAAACAGACGAGAAGTTGTCCCTAATCTTAACCGAGCGCCTAAACACAACCATAAAACAAAATCAGATTATACTTTAGTTGCTGAGAGCATATATTGGGTTGCAAAAGCGGAGACTGTAGAAAGAAAATAACAAGACATTATTGCAAGACAGGAGGGACCAGTGCTAGCTGGTTAGCGTGCTCATTCCAGTAGATATCTCCGCAACCCAATACCTAGACGTCTTTGACATAAAGCCAAAACTGTAACCTCTTATCATTCTGTTGATGACGTTGGTTCATTTATTTATGTTTTGAACTAAAAGTCTGACCAGGTCTTACACCATTACAGCATATTAGTTGGATATTAATGCAATTTATACAACAGTAACAAAAATTGAACATTATAACCTTAATGAAGGTAAGTTTTATTTTAAGGTTGTTGTGTTGTGATGTGTAACCACGTTACCCTATGAGGCTTTCAGTCACACATGCCCTAAAGTATGATGATGAGTATGTAGTACCACAGTCATATAAGCTTTGAAATAATACACACAACATTTACATGGATCTATTGAGGCCGACATATGAGCTGTCACGGCCCACCCACTCTCACTCGATAACAAAAACTAGGAATGTCACTCGCAGGCATGGGGGTCAATTGTACATGCTCAGTCACTGCAGTGTCATGTGAGGAATCCTTCGCCAACCAGCTCCCAATTTCACGGCAAATTTCCACCCCGGACTACATCTGTTTGGGGAATGTAAAGTGAAGCGACAGGGGGCAGTTCTCCTGGATTAAGTCTGCTCATCAGTTTATCATTCATCAGACAGCGGGAGTTTCAGTACAGAGGAAAAAGGGAGGGGGACAAAAATCCCTAATTTTCTACAGCCATACCTTCCTTTGTACTTCAGGATTAACGACAGGGCTGAGAGAACCTGATGAGTGTAAAGCTTCAGAGGAGAGCAGGGTGAAAGAAAGCCAGATCAGAACAGAGATACCATTAGAGAATCTCATAAATCAATGGTGCTTATGGCGGGGGAATACGCTCTTAAAGACCATCTGGACTTTCAAACCTTAACATTTATTTTGAGCTGTCTCCGTTGGGATTATGCTTTTAAGGACAGAATTTTTCTTTAGTCTCGCCACACTTAAGGAGGCTCAGTTTATGTTGTCTTCACTTCGTCCATTTTCGGTCAGTGATTAATAAAGAATGGTCATGTTTTAGCTCAACATACAAACCTTACAACAATTTAACTGCATGGGGCTAGACAGCAGCAACGATGTGCGGAACATCATGTTCGTCTGAGTGACACCCAGGCTTCTCAGCAAGATAAGTGTGATTCTCTCTGAGGCCTTCACAGGCCTGCCAACTTCCTGCAGACACCTCTTCCTTTCTGCACTTCCTGATGTTATCATAATCCAGGACCCAGCGTGGACCTTTGTGGCTCATGGCCTCGTCTTCCGCTAGCACACGTGTGCGTCACATTATCTGCTGAGAGGCCAGACTTAGCATCCTGTCAGGTGGGGGAGGGGTTGCACAGCAATGTCGGGAACAGGAAAAGGAAGTGGACACGACCAGGATTAGGTGAGAGAATGGAAGGAACAGAGTACAATATCTATCCCCCGTCTCCCTTCAATAATTTATAAACAACCGTGTCATATTTTCAAAACTGCAAAAAAACAGATTTTGTGCTATGTGAGCTTAAAAGCATGTATCTGGAATTAAACTGATTGACCGCGTGGCAAACAGTTTCAGCATTCCATGGCAGTCATACCAGTGGCGGTCTAAAGCTAGAGTCTGGCATAGCTTGCTCTTAAGTGCAATAGGCTGAGCAGTTAAGAAATGTAAAATAAAAAATATGTGTCTTTGTTGTGTGTGTTTGCACATGTTCGAATGTCGGCCCACCACTTGCCTCTACTGTGAGAGAAAGTCAAGCCATGAGCTTGGTCTGGCTCTGCACACTTAACTGGGCTTGGAGCTCTTATTTCAATGGATGCCTAAGTAGAGTTTGACTTTGAAGGCTTTGATCCGGAGGCAATGCTATGGCATTTGACTTCTAGCTAAAAAAAAAAAAGCAGTGTGTCAGACCTCTGGGGTCACTGGGATCACTTATTGCGGCTGAAAATAACCAGTGGCAAGCCACGATTTGGGGAATCTAAAAGAGGGCTGACATTAGCAGGTGCCCTGAGGTGGAATAGAGACAGCTACAGAGCAGGTCACTGACCTTGGACCACAGAGAACTCCTTTTTCTTTTTCTATCTTTTTTTTTAAGTCCGAGGGCCTGGTTTCACTTAGCGGAAAGGTTCTTCAGCTGAAACTGGTGAACAACAGCATTACTGCACCAAGTGTCTAAACCGCTGCAAAATAGAGCACCGATTACTAAAACACAACAATGTCCCATTTTCAGAAATCTGTTGTGCCTTTATGTCAAGTACTTGTGTAAAGGCCATCATCAGAAGTACTTTTTTTGTGAATGAGCAGTACAAATAAATCTTTAAGTCGCCATATTGTCAAATTTTTCTTCTTTCCATTTCTTTCCTCCTCTTCTTGAATTTAAACAGACTTCAAGTGCTTAATACCGTCGTAAATTTCACATTAAGAAAACAGTCATCACATGTTTAATCAGATGTTTACTCCTCATATATTTTTGACCACAGAGTTAATATGTATGACAACCTGATGCAACATATTTGATGTGATCACCAGAATTCTGTGGCTTACATGCACATATAGCACTGGCCCATGTGTATTTTACCATTAAGTGCCTTTAAAACCTATTTGCAAGGAAGAATTGTTTCAGAAACAAAACACATAATAGTGATATATCTGATTGATAAATCAACGAAATGAAATACCACCACAAGATAACAAAAAGCATTTTGAAACACCACTTGAGTCATGTGTTTTGATCGGATCGTGAGCGTCACAGGACAACAACGTTTCCACAAACCTTACAACACTGTGCTAATGACAACTTGTGTTTCACTGCAAAGAAAGGCAGCATTGGTGGTCTTTCAGATATATTATGTCCCGTGGATCAGATAGCATTACTGAGGTAACTCAACACCAGTAACGCCCTGAGCCTTGTGTGACACAAGCAGGTGCTCTGTATTGCTGGACCTTTCATATCTCAAAACACTGAATCCATATCTTGTTCTCATTCTTAAGAAATATATACTATATGATGGGCAGTGTGATTGCCTGCAAAGCTATAACCGGACTGACTGATTCCACAATGATTATCTGAACTACAATATCATTCATTGAGGTTATGGGTTTTAGTTCCCAAAAGGGAAATTCAGAGCATTTGCAGCACAAGGGCATAAACATGCATACTGCTGTTCAACCTCTGTCTGACAGCTTTCGCTGTCCCTTGCTTTTGCTTGAAAAAATCCAAAATCCCAAAAAATAAATCAATGGGGCACAGATGTACGGAACGTTGTTTACAAGTTCATCTTAGGACGTAATGCCACAGAGGATTAACCCACAGTCAGAAGGCAGTGAGGATTTCAAGCTACTGTATTCATACAATTAAAGAGAAAAAGCCCATCTGTAAAAGTGTATCCCTAAATGTTAAAACCTAATTTGTACACGTCATCCCTGTATCCCTTTATATTAATTATGAATTATTTAGCAGACAACTATATATGCTATAATTGTTGACGGTTGAATTGCCATTGGTTGCCAAGACAGCTATTTCTACATGTACTTGCAATTTACTTGAAATTTGTAATGTAATTAGTTCTAAGAAATTCAGGACTTTTCCTATTAGATCACCATCAATGCAGAAATATACAAACAATTTTCATTTGTAACATGTGAATGAAGCATTTTGGTGCACTCTGAGATGAAAATAAACGCGTAAGAAAGACATTTTTTCTGAGCACATCCATGCTCCCAGGAGGACTGGCCCATTTCATTTTAATGACCCCATAGCTTTTTCTCTTTTGCCACCATCAGGACAATCCCACAATAGTAGAGTTTAAGAACGTTGTTTGCTTAGTCGACCGCTTTTGTGTTGAAAGGTGTAATGAACATTGCAGGCTGCTGCAAAGATTTTACACTTTAAGTCGTGTTAATCCCTAAACCACACACTACCCCTGACTCAGCTGCTGCTTGCCCAAATAAGAATGGTGTCCTAATAATGGCAATAATGGTGCCAATAGAGCTCTTGGTGCTCCATTACAAAGACTCCCACTTTCATTAGCTTTGCAGTCAGAAAAGGGAGACATCTGCATGAATCTTAACCAGTGTGATTCAGGGTGTCAACTAGGTATTATTTTCATTATGTTTTTATTGTTTATTATATAGATTCATCGATTAATTGTTAATAAATGATCTAACTATAAAGTCTGTCTGTCCTTGGCATATCTCAAGAACCTCTCATCGGATCTACCTCTCACTTGGCTGGTGTGTAGGACACTTGTCATGTTTAATAGTACCGCATACTGCCTATTAAATTAACAATTAAATATGGTTTTACCAGCAGACTGTTCACTCCAGGGTTCACTGAAGTATGCTTAAGCAACAGCCCAGCTGGTTTCAAGGCACCCCCTAGCGACTCTATTCTCCAAAAACAATCACAGCAAATTTCCATACAGGCGTTATTTGCATTAAATGACCACAAATTGTGAATCTAAAAGATTACGCTTTCACAGAAGAGCATTAAATGTTAGTAAAGTGACATATTATCAGCACTCAAAACTCTCTGAAGTTAAACTATCAACGAGTAAAACTATTAATGTGACACAGTAAAAAGTCTGTAAAAGAGGCATTTTTTAGTATAATGTATGCAATGTCTGCTCAAGGTGGGGCTTTCAATTCTAACATGATACTGAAAAGTTTAGTGGATGATGAGGCATCATGTTTTAAAAATTACATTTTGTGAGTTAAATCTGAATTTGCAACGTAACCAGGTAAAAGTAGTACAACAATGTTTGCCTCTGAAGCAGAACTACACAGTAAGTAGTACACAGCTGAGTTGCTTATTGCCAGGAAAGAGCAATGTCGAGTGTTAAGTTGTTTGTATTGTGTGAGCACAGGCCCAACATTCTGAACAGGCATGTTTTGAACGGGCCAATACATAATAAGAAAAAACCTATCACACGTTCTGAGAAGACAAGGTCGCATCTTCAAATGACTTGTTTTGTCCCAACAGTCAAAAATCCAAAGGTTTACAATTTACACTTACTTGAACCAAAACACAAAGTGTGTACAAATATTCAACCAGACGCAAGCTGCATATTCACTCGACAATGGCCAGAAAATTCTTATTTGTTTGGCTATTTTGTTAGTGCACATAAACATGTTTTGAAATTCTGCTTAATATGTTTTTTAGTAACCATTCACTATAAAAAGAACAAAGACAGACCGTGTTACAGTAATCTAACAAAACTCAAAAGCGAGGCCACATGAGAAAACATCTTAAAGCCTTTGTGTGTTCCATTAAGACACAGGAATGTTTGAAAAAAAAAAAGATGACACAAAAATTCTGCTTTTCACAGTGAATAGCATATTAAAAGTCTAAAAATACTGTAGGGTGGAAAAGACATTACGGGGAGAGCGAGGTGGAATGTGAAGGAACAGAGTGCAGAAGGTAGTCGGGGAAAGGAGAGACAGATCTATACATGTCAGGAAATAAGGTAGAAAAGGTTATTTACTTGACATTGATCTGTTGTAGCGGCAGCAGAGCTTGCCCTGTTTCTCTTTTGTTAACCTTTAAGCCTGAGTATACTCACAAATGACGGGGGAGTCAACTAACAGGAGTAAATTATGGATCGAAGGAGTTCACACTACCTCTGTCAATGACTCGCACTTATATATGGTTAAAGCCATGAAGAAATTTAAACATCAATTATGATAATATGGACAATTTGCACCGAGGAATTAGTTTTCTTCTGAAAAGTAAAGCCAGTTGTGACACATGACATTTACTTTACTAGTTCTGGATGTGTTATTATGTGCAGTACATGTGTATGGGCGATATCGTGTGTTTACTACTAACCAGATCCTGACTAAACACGACAACAATTTAATCTATTTGGATCAACTAATCTTACGAGCAGTCAACCGTGGTTACTTTACAATAAAGGCTGATCACTGCCGTCACATTAAAATGTGTTAACATGCACAGGAAGTGATGAGTTAGTACGAACATCAACGTTTTTCACATCAGTCGTATCTTGTCAGACTTAATGAAAGGAGGACTAACTAAAGAAACAGGGCTCCTGCTGTGTTAATGCTGGTAAATAGTGTTCAGTAAGGACTAATAGAACACATGTTGCACCTGACCTGAATGAATTTCATGGAAACATTGTTGTGTTATTCTGGTGAATGTGGATAAAATAATGTTAATCAAGACCAGGAACCACAGTGGCAACTAGTTGACCTTAACGTGGGGTAGTATTGTTTAGTTTAGAATAATTGCAAAATGTAAAAGTATTCGAAACAGAGTTGTACTGCAGAATGACTGAGGGCAGCCTCACGGAAAAGGGCTATTTAGACGTAATAGAGCTAAATCGAACGATCTGTTAAAACGGCAAACGCCCGCTTTTTCATGAATATTCAAAGACAAAGTAAGCGAACATGTAAACTAATAACAATTTAGTTAAAAGGACATTCACCGCAGGAAGAAGGGTCATGCCGTACCCTTATGCTGCACATCAGCAGTGCCTGGCCCACGCCCAGTGAGCACGTCTACACATCCATCATGTCTCTCTTTTAGTCCATGAAGATGGCACAGACCTGATGCACTGAATGAGGAACTATTTGTTCTTCCATATGTCAGTACTTGTAATCGGTTTCTCAGGATCTTGCCAAATTTTGCCCTTTGCCAACAAGGGCCACATGTTTCCACAAAGGAAAGTCTGGCAAATGGTAAGCTGATGAATTTGTAATTTGGGCTTCAGTAGGAAAAATCCTAATACCACTCAAGTACAAACATATTATTGTTTCTCCCTACTTAGTTTCCTCCGTTATTCCTATGTTTCTTATCTAGACAAGTTCAAATAACAAAGAATAAGCGTCCAAGGCCTCGACCAAGACAATGTAAAATAATGTTTACAATATATAAAAGATATAAAGTCGAAGATTTATTTTAATTTCTTTCCGTCTGCAGGAGATGCCCACTCATCTTAGTGCATGCCGTGTCTGACTGCTGACACCAACAACCTCACACGTCCTTCTACTTACACTGTTGAGACATGTCATTTCAAGATTTTTTTCATAGGTCTCACTAACTGACTGAAACTTAGCCAGTCTCACTGCGTTGGCAGGGCTGCTAAATAAACATGCATTGGTTGCTCAGGTTCACAACCTTTCCACAAGGCACAACCGTGTGCTCTAATGGAAACATTCAATGTTGCGCTAAAGGCTGTTTTTTTTTTCCCCCTCCTTTGTCACACTCCTGAATTTCATTTAAGTAAAAACAAAAATGGCTGCATACAGAAGCCAAATGTAGGTAAACATGTATGGTAAACTATGAATACTTGAGTAAATACATGCTTTGCTTTACCCCAAGGGTCATGCAGCCCTATTTAAAAAAAGAAGAAAACAATATACATATTTTAATGTACCTATACAGGTGCATGTGGAGGCACTTCTCAGAAATCAGTCCATTGTGTATTCTGGTGACTCATTTTCACGGAGGAAGTCGACCCATGGGGTGAGTTGACCCTAAAAGAGCCAGGAAATTTGTTTTTTCCTCCTGAACTTGGCTATATCTCACTTTCTAGAGGTGCCTGTCCCACTCACTCACTCTGAAGGACCAAGCCAATCTCCCTTTGTAAATAGAACTATGTTTTATAATTCCCCCTCTCTCTCTCAGATGACCATATCAATAATGCAGAGGAACCGCATCTGCCCAGAGCCATGAGATTATTTCTCTGATTTGGGCTGACAGTTATGGTAATAGTTTGGCAAACAATCTACTCTAGCAACAATGACCACAGATTACAGCTGTTTTCAGATCAAAGAGACTGCAGTGAGACCCATGATTGATTGCTCACCAAGAGACAGAGTCAGGCAGTTTAGCCCCCACATCTCACTTTTGCCTCTCTAGTCTGATAATGGGAAAAAAAAATGCTTTATTTCTAATCTACCTGGGAATTCTGGTATATTTTAGATACCAGAGGGCCCACTTAAGTACTTACAAATCGTAATACTCAACAGGTGCGATACTGGTTTTGTTTATGACTAAACTGTAAATGGTAAATGTCAGAAAGGTTTACAAATACCACTATCATTAATTGTTGAATTGCCAAATTTAATTATATCGGAAAAGGCGAAAGCTTGCTATGTGTAGACCTGTGAATGTCAAAAAAAAAAGATGTTCATTCTGACAACAAATTGTGTTCATTGTGAGCAACTTACTCTCATCAAATGAATTGTTTTCCTGTATTTGCTGACACAACAGTCGCCAACATATTATCACAAAAAGTAACACTCGTTGGTTCGCTTTCAGTTGTTTACAAGCATTTAAATATCCTGTTACTATAACATACAGTAGTATGCCATTAGTTATTTTGTATTCAACACATTAAAATACTATCAACAAGGAGATATTGCCAAAAAGTTTAAATTCAATATCCATTGCTTTTGCGAGATAATTATAAGGAGATGATTGTACCCACTTTTACAGCGTACAAGCTAATATGACTTTTTGAAACAGATGTCTTTACATGCTAGCTCACCTAAATGGTGGTAAGGCTAACCATGATAGCATGCCAAAGACACGATTGAGTTGCATGAGAAAGACAAGTGCAGCATTTGAGACTGATAACTAATATAGTGGAACAACGTCTGGATTCCCATCACATGCCTAACTGAGGTAAACAACAAACAAGCCATCTGAAATGACAAAAGCCTTTTCACCTGCTTTTTATTCGCTGTATATTAAGCTTCACTGGTGTTTACAGTTTACTCTCACCTTTCTTTCTGTCTCCACCAAAATGTTGGACGCGGATGTTACCGTTTAGTCTTTGTTCTTTCAACCACCATTGTGTTCATATCCTCTCGGGCTTTATACAATTTACAGCGCTTGACAAAAATATCAAATACAAGTTAGCATAGGGATGATTATTCGGAGGGGGAAATAAACATGAACAACATTTTTGGGGGGGATTTATAAAGTTCTTTTCTCATGCATTCACTGTACAAAGTATATTGTGCATGTCTCATCTGCATTTATTTGTTGTTGTTTTTTTTAATTTATGAGATGTATCCTGTAGAAAATATGTTGTTAATAAAAGGAATTTCATGGAGAAAATCACCAATCTATTGTGCTATAGAACATGGCATATTATGATTTCCACTTAACTGGTTTCATATCATCGTTATTGTTTCTAGTCACCTCTAGTTGACATGTTGACACAACTGTTTATCTAGACAAAATTGTAAACTAAAACTTACTACACTCTCAAAAATAGATTAAATTTTTGTCATAATGCATCTATAAAAAAGGATGAGCTCACGTAAAACATCACAGTAAAACGAGTCAGACACATTCGCTTCCTGCACATCACTGTTTGCTAGTATGAAGAGTTTGTATCTAAATACCTTAGATATCCAACAAAGAAGCTCATTATTTATTAATGAGACAAAAGCTGCAACACCATTTGGCTAATAGAAATTTGCATATTTATTAAAAAAGGAGACATTTGTGATTAATGGCATCACGCCATGTCACATGTGGATGAGGATAAAAATCATGGATCCCTGATCGGATAGAACCCGAATCAGTCCTCTGGTCTTCCAACCCTGTTCTCTACCAATGTATGAATTACCGGTTACGCAGTGTTATACACATTTAGGACCAATTATGTGCATTACACAATAATATTTTGGCACATTGTTTAACATATAAATATGGCACACTTTGACACTACCTGCAATGGCTGTGTAAGGAATACTCTAACTACAAGTTATTAGACTGTATTTACGGTAAAATAATGTGTGGAAATACTGGCTTGTCTACCCTTGATTCAAAAGGGGAAAATAAAAAAAAAAAGAATAAAAAATTGTCCTGACGACAAGGACATTGTCAGATAAGTGGAGAAGGGCAGTCAGAGAGCTATTTAGAGTGACGGTAAATGGCCTTTTTACCATTTCAGTTACCCCTTCCCCCCTTCCCCCGTTTAGGGATGGCATTAGAGACTGCAGACTGACATACATTTTTTATAGCTTCATAAAGTCGTCCAATGACCAGGTCACCCTTCTCATAACTAGGGAGCAGAACGCTTGAAAAAAGCCATTCATCACCATGAAAGGGCCTGCTTGTCCAAGCGCCTTCAAACATGCACACAGTCTGGCATGAGACGCTCAGCACAAATGCTAACGTACTTCTGCCGCTAATGCCAGATGACCTTCTCACATCTATTAGCGGGCTGGCTGACGCAGAGGGCAGACACAAGCCCCTCTTGTCTCCTGCAAAGATTTCAATGACAAGGAATGGAAAATATCATGCATGATAATGGCTGTTGCCACCAACAAAGCAATCTTTGCAATTTTTTTTCAACAATGCAAGGTAATGTCAGGTGAATATGAAATAATCTGTGATTAATTACACGTGCAAGAAATCTTTGCCTCCAAATATATTGCCCTGTAAATTAGTCGATATTGTAGAGGTGCAGTTAGAGGTAATATAACAGAATAACATGACATGCTTTTTTAAATGTGTCCCCTTTGATTTGGCAAGCCAGAAGGACCTCCAGTGTAGAATTGGAACGCCCCTCACAGACAAACCATCAGACCACCAAACCCCATTAGTGGGCAATTAGTGACAGCTGGTGGGTTGTCAGCTTGGTAATGGCCTCAAAAGGAGTACCCATGGAATACAAAAACTACCAGCAATGCAGCGATTTAAACCGTGGAGATAAAAGTCAAAACGGAAAGCTTGTAGTGTGGAGACTCATGTCCATTGATCTCCATCTCCATATCTATGAAATGTACAATACTACGTCTGAGTTATTGCTGTTTTTAAATGCATGGTTTTAGGCTGATAAAAGAACAAAAACGGCTTTATACTATATGTACACATATTCAGCTGATCTCATTTCAACCAAAGGTGTGCTATTTTGGTGCTCTAGCAGTTCCACCTCTTGCTGGCCTTTCATTTCAAAAGCAAGGGCTAAACTGTGAGAGGCACAAGAGGTGGACGGGCAGAGGAGGAGGAGGAGGAGGAGGAGGAGGAGGAGGAGGGGGATGAAGTAGTTTAATAATTTATTTAAGAGGGAAAGAAGGCAGCCAAGGGGAACAAATAGTGTTTCTCCCAGAACCAAGACCTTCTGACCCCGGCCCTGCGTACCTGAAGCCCAAGCCCCATCGCATTAGTGAAATTCTTATTTGATGGCATTTTAATATTCTGCCTTGATGACTTTTTAGCAACATTTACTTTCTGAGGTCTCGAGCGCTTCCCCCAGAGGAAATGAAACATGTCAAAACCCATTACGAAAAAATCAAAATTTAAATACCTCAGCCGTGTTAGCGGTAATACACACAATCCCCACCGCTCAGAGGCAAGGCTCACAAACACTCATCTGCTTGCCGGCTCGTAATGAGTCTGTTTGATGGGTAAGCGATTTGTGGGTCACCGAGCATACGTTACAGATCCAATTTAACCCTTGATTGCTTGTACTCTGGAGGACCTGGGAAAACGTGTTATTGAAATTTAATACCAGATCATTTCTTCTTCCTCCCATGCAGGGACAAAGGTATGCTTACATGACTTCTTCGATGGCCTGTGCAGATGGGGGAGGCAGTGGGAAACGCATCCAAGGAAGAAAAGGGAGAGACGAGACAAGAGAGAAAAACAAAGCAAATTTTATGCATGAAGGTAATCTTTGCCTCATCTGCAGGTCTTGCTAAACACCAATCCAATTAGCCCCTGAAGGCGCTACACTGAGCACCGAGTCAATTGACAGTGGGTTTTCTATCATGTGATATATCACTTTTATAATAATGTATATTGCTGTGGATTGTCAGCATTGTCACTCAAAAAAGATGAGGACTGATTCAAGGAAACAGAGACCATAGCCATGTTATTGGGCAGGGTGCCTGTGACGACAAACATTAAAAGATACCCGGTGTAGATTTCTTTTAAACAATCACTTGAAGTATGATACCATACTGTGCTCCTAACCTAAAGAATGGAGTGTATCCTTAAGGCCAAAGACATATGTTGACTGCGTTTCCTTTCCGAAAAACATTTGCAAACCTGCATTGTTTACATCCATGTCTAAATCAGCTAACTGTTTTCTTCTTCCCAAATATTTGCTGACACATTGCTACGTTTTCTTGTCACACAACCACTAACAACTGTTGGTCAGTGGAATAGAAGAAGAGGAGATATGAATAAATCAGGGAGAATGTAATCGGAACATTCCTCTGTATTAGGGCTTCCCCCTGAAAGTCAGTCAATTAGGAAACTAGTCAAATCTTTGTATTGAACAGACAAATACTTGAATTATATTTGAATATTTGAATCAAAGAATTGTGATTTGGGTAGAGCAATACTCTATATCGCCACTAGTGGTCAAAAGCTCCTCAGGATCCCGTTGAATACCAAAAGTAAAATGGTTGTTGGAACTGAGCAACTCCTCTCTAAGGACAATAAAATCATGTTCCACTAAACCAACGCAGTGGCATCACAAAGGCAGTAGAAGTATGTGTGCGGTACATGAATTTATAAAGCTCTTTGTATGTCATGGTGAATAGTTTTCTGAACAGCCATAAAGAGCCGTGCAGAAATACAAAGTTCCTAAATCATCACCGTTTTTGAATTTTATCACATGAAAAAGACAACGCCAGTGAATATGGTGAAACACAAACAGAAAACCTTTTAGTATTTTTTCAGAAAACAACGTTGACTTAAAAGTTTGTGACAGCGAGCAGTTTGCCGTGTTTTTTTTTTCAGACTAGTAAGAGAGAGGAGTCGCGTGTCCCGTTGAAGAATCCTTGAGCCAGAGACATGATGAGTCGTTACTAGTCACTCTGAAAAACATCGTCTGTCGACAACTTAAAATGTAAATTGGCATGAAAAGCTTTGGTCTGGACCCAAAATCTCTTCATGTTTGGAGTTTTGGTTAGGAAACACTAGTGTAGAGAGATTTTGAAATGGTATCATACCTCACTCATTAACTACTGATGTCTGCTGCCTTTTTGTTACATTCAATTTGGGGGGAATCTGAATAATACTAGAGATCTGAATGGATTGGATACTTCCTGGTGAGGAGGCTAATTGAGAGCTCAAGTTTGCAGTCGGCAGGCTGGCATGGCTCATTCACAGTATTCGTCATTAGACCCGGCTGCAGGGAGAGAATAGAGTGCACTGCGCCATTCGTGTGTAACCAAGATTTATGCTAATGTACCCCTGCATATGCTTATTCTACATATCTATATTAAACTTAATAGACTGTTACATTGCTTCTTAACCTCGGCTTCCATACATGATTACCTTTACTGATTTCTTTGCAAAATGGCATATAAACACGGGGCAGGGATTTTATCAGCGTGTCAGTGAGTTTGTTTCCAGTGGCAGCCCATGGCTCTCATAATCATTTTGATACTTCAGGGACTCCATCAAGAATGCTTGCCTCAGAGGCTACAGTTAACATGTCACTGTGTACATTTCCCAAAAAGCTGAGCAGTAGACCCTTAGGTTTCTTACTCTATATCTACCCAGGAGGTGTCAGTGCTTACAAAAACTACTGGTCTTAATTATGAAGCATGTTACATGTATTCAGCGGCACTTTCTACAATACTAAATGATCAATTAATTTGGCTTAAAATATAATTTGCACTGATGAAAAAACTATATAATATTTTAAATTAAATTCATAAATGTGTTTATGTTAATAATGGATCAAATGGTTACATGTAATGTGAAAGGTGTTGCTCATAGTGACAAAACCCAAAGGTAACTACTACCAACTCTGCAATTCACGTCTTTTAAACTGAACATTGTAGCGTCTTTAAGGATATTGTTTTGGTTTTATGGCCTACAACTTTACTGTTTTTGTTCACTCTCGCTGCACTCAGACAGCCATTGTTTGCTACTTGCCCAGCACCAAACAGACAAAATAATCGACTGACTGGTGAACATGGTGAAGCATTTAGCAGCGAAATAGACAGATTTTTCCATCAAAAATGTGTGAAGTTTGTTAGAGACCAAACCGGAGGTAAAAGCAACGTGAATATTGGACATTCGTCAGATGAACACACACAACTTCAAATAAATGCTAATGTTTCTCCTTGGCTGTGTACATACGGAACTGGTTGCAATCAAGTTTTTCAACTCCTCCGTATAAGGTTATAATACATGAACGCTGCATTAAAAGCTTGTTATGCTTCCCTCAAGTGAGAGTTATGGCAAAAAGTTATATTTTATGCGCTTCAGTCAAGGACAGCTTATTGTTATGCTACCTTAATATTGAAGATATGTTTGGCAACTACACAAAAAAGTATCAGTTCACTTAGTGCTACACTGCGGAATAAATGCTAGAAATAATATAACAATGTATCAATACACAAGAAGTAAATTATCCTAAAGAAAAAGTTTAGGGCGTTCCTATGGACGTTTTTTTTATGTGTTTTTGTTTTGCAGTAACTTTCATTAGCTACTGGTATCCACTTTAAATGTTGTGACTACAGCTGATGTTCTTAACAATGGAGCAAGATGCACATTTTGGGGGATCTCTCCAGTATAACAATTCTTATAATGGGTCCCCATCCAGGACTAGAAACCATGATATATGGCAGATTGTTGTTAAATGTAAAACTGTCTGACTAATTTCCATGTGGGTGTATTTTGGGTGCATCGTGCTGGTGAGATGACATTTTCCAGAGGTGTAGAAAGGGGTATTCATCACCTGCGCCCATTTGGCATTTTGGTGCCTCGCCCCTATGCCGAAATTGGAGGAGAGCCGCAGTAGGGATGTGCCACTGGCGAGCCAGCATTGCAATTTGGGTGTCAAGGATGACAATGTTTAGCACTGTCCGCCATCTGCCAATTAGAGAAGCTTGACAGCATTGCTAGTTCAGCAAAACATACAGTTTTAATCAGGCTACGGCTATAATGTCAGTCAGGCAGAATATAGAGTGATGGGTGATTCATGACATACAGTGAACATGGTTTATTCCAAAAGTGCTTTGCCATTTTCACAGCACACGGTGCATTTCACTGTTTGGTGCTTTGCACTTCAAAAGGCTGCTAAATGTCGTGTGCGATTAATTTATTAAGAAAGATAAAAGCATTACTTGCTTGGTTAATGGACTGGTTTAGCGATTTAAAAGCAAACTAAACATAATCGCGAACTTTAAGATTAAAAGCTTTCGTCAATACAGTTATGTAGAGAGACAGAGACTGATGTGACATATACGTGTTATACATGTATAACTAGTTGCATGACAAATGCAATTTTAACATTTAGGTTGACTTTTTTCTGACATGATTTGGAGAATATAACAGAACAAAAGAGTAACTGAGATATCATTGTGCCTAAAAAGGCTTTATCAGTGTTGGTGGTGGCTATACAGTAAGCTGCAGGAAGCCACTTACGTAGCATGCAAAGCTGACCTGAGCTCCACTTGCCCTAAACAGACCCTGCATCTTACTTTACACACCGTACACTTTCAGCTCCCTTTTCCCCCACACTACCCATTTTGCCAGGCTCTTGACTTACAAATTGCTGCTTTAGACTTAGTTTCATTGTAACTGCTTTCTAGGGAAAAGGGAAGAAACATTTGAAAAAAAAAAAAAAGCCCACTCAGGACATTCATGTCCCCCATGCAATACAGCAGGGCTGGTCCTTGGCTAACAGTCAGCACATTGTTTCCGCTTGTCCCTCAAAGTACTAACCTCAGCACTGTCAATAACCTCTCTATCCGTTCGCTAACCTTCCCATCTTTTCAGTCTACTTGGACGACTTCCAAGAACCATGAAAAAAAGTTAAAATGCCCTGGACATAAGCCCTCAATAGCTCAGCGTAATTCCCTCTTTAAACGTAAGACAAAAAATATCAGGGCTCTTTAGCATGCCAATGAGACTGCACAGAGAGCAGGATTCCCAGTGGACAAGTGACAGGAAGAAGGACAAGTCCTTCCTCGGCATAAAGAGGCCCTCTGTAGAGGAAAGACATTGAGCTAAGGAACCATTTGAAGTGATACACGTGCACACAATCCCCCACAATGTATGCTAATAGACAGATACTGAAACCTGAAACCTATACACTAGAACATGTCCAGTACATAATAATATGCTTTATCATATAACATATCTCAGCACCAAAAGTCAAGGTCTCATCTTGTTAACGTTTTAATCACCTGCAGAACATTTACCCTTTGGTTCAGATTTACTATCATAACAGCAAGCTTTTCAAACTCCAATCTCATTGAAAGCAACGCAAGCCTGTTTTTCTTCTTTTTTTTCTACTTAAAACCTAAAATACCACTCCACTCAACAGCCTTGTACATTCCATCACACTCATCGTGGCAAAGAATTAAAAGAGTAATCCAATGAAATATTAATTAAATTATTGTGGGGTTTTCACTTAAGCGCACCATTTTCATAATTGTTCGATAAATTATATTTTCCAGTACATTTGCTTTAGATGGATAATTAATTTCTGGCTGTACCCTTTTCAATTTGATTTTGTTTATGGAAACTGAAGAATGCAAATGTTTGTGCGTGTATGTGTGTTTTACACAGATTTAGCAGAGCTTTTAGCAATGCCAGGATTGTGTCACTTCTAGTTCGATTTTTACTACATATTATGCATATTACATTGATAATGAGGATTTTACCCTAATGACAAACATAGTATGGTACATGAGAGCTGTAGCTGCATGCCTGGGATAGGTTTTGTGCTTCTATACAGATATAGACCACCGTGGATCCTTATAAACTATAATAACAAGATATATGTAACAGCAATAATGTAAACGTGTAGTGTGAAATGTGTCACTAAAAGTTACAAACCCACTCTGAGAATCAAAGCTCAACTCTGCTGTTCCTTCGACCTCTAAGAACCATTTTAGAATCTTTCAGCTCATTGTTTTGGTTTTACAGCCTTGAACTTTACTGTTTCTATTTTCAGTCTCACAGCTCTCACCAACTATGTTTCCAGATGCAGCAGGCAGTTGTTTAAAAAAAAAAAAAACACAGCAGCAAATAGCAGAGAGGTCGGTGAATAGCTGGTGAACACGATGAAGCATTTAGAAGCTAAAGAGTCGGATATTTAGTCGGAGTTTATTGGAAACTAAAACAGAGCTAAAAAGAGAAGAATAGGAATGTTGTTCCTTGCGTGCTGGGTGTGTAAATATGAAGCTGTTTGCCCAAACATAAGTAATAGATACGCAAGTAATAGATAACTGAAGAGAAGCATGTCTAACCTGAATCAAATTTAGCCACTTTGCTGAAATCTTATATCAAAGCCTTGTAAAAATGTGAGCATTCTAAATGTATTAAATGAATACTTTCAGAGTGCATACTATACATCTGCACAGGTGAAAATATTACCGCAAACAAATTCAACTCTGTACTCTCACTGTGTTATGACAAGCTGACAGTTAACAAGAAGATATAGTGAACTGACAGACATCAAACACGTCTTCATACCCACACATGTATTCGGCTCCTCCTTGTTTGTCCTATTATATTTCTGGTGGCTAAAAATGGCAGCTCAGTAGCTTCAGAATCATGTTTAAGTGAGGCCACATTATCATTTCACAGGCAAAGACAGAAGGCAACATATGCCCAGCACTGTCCTTTGGTCCCTCTGACTTAAAGTATTCATCAAAAAGCTGTGCTCTCCCATGAGCTTGCTGCCATATGCCGCTGGAAAATGTCACCAGTAAAAGTCATAATAATTCACCGGCTTCAGATCCGCATTTGATATTCCTGTTTCTCAAATATCGGGACCCGCATGTCATACTTTGGAGATATGCTGTATGTTGCCCAGCAGTGAACAGAAGACAATTGTAACCATTGGCCTTTACATCTAAAGGCAGGTGCCACATTGGTGTGTCCATGTTATTTACTCTGTAAATTTGGATTGACATGTTCCATCTGACCTGAGTTTAGGTCCGACTTTACTATGCATTTGTGTTAAGTTATTAGTATGAACTATAGTAGTAACCATTTTATAGATATTGTGAAAACATCTTGCCTTTTCAGTAAGAACTCTTTTAAATGTGCTATATATGAGATTGGGAGCATTTATATTGGCTCTCAACGGCTCTCAACCCTCCGCTAAGGTGTACTCTTCACCGGGAGGATCCCCTGACGTAGCAGAAAACTGTGACCCCAACTCCACAAGGCTGATGGTAATGGCACAAAGTGCTAAATGTAAGAACTTGAATGTCTGGTTTACTTAATACCTTCAGACTTAAAACCTCTTGTCAAATTGTAATTCACCAGAAAAGAGGCGTCAAAATTAGTCCGAGCTAAATATACTTGCATTGTGGCCCCACAGACCCCACAGAGATCACTCTATCACGTGTGACAACTATAATCTGTATTTCACACACATGTACAAAATTGTACTCATGACATAAAAAAAAAAAAGTAAAACTGAAAAAGAAAAATGTGCAACGGTTTCATGAACTGGGGAACATGTGAACAATAATATACCATCTAAAATAAACTGCCAAGGACATGCGAGAAATTTTGAAATTCAGTAATGTCACCACTAAGATATCTGCTACATCCTACAGCGTCCTTCAAAAATTCCCCTGACATGTCTGTAAACGCTTGAATAACCGGAGATTTTTAATCGAACTGACACCTACGGATTATGATTTTATAATTGGTTTTGAATACCAGAAGATGGGTCCTTCGTGACCACTCTGCTTAAAAAGCACTAAAGTCCGCTTACATTTGAAAAGAGGGCTACACTTTGCAGGATGGCCCACAGTGGAGTACAAAATACAGATGGGAGGAATAATGGCGTCTTTAAATCACAAAACTGGCAATCCAGAACAGACAGTGTCATGTAAAAGGTAGAACAATGCACATGTTTAACGGTTTTCTGACTACAAGCTGTATTTAGCATTTTAACAAAAATAATTATGTGATCATCCATATTTTGGAAAATACTATTGTTACACACACACACACACACACTTTGAAGGTTTAAAAGAAAATATGGGGTTTTCCAAAGGCAACACAATTTGGCAGTCACAAGCTCTGAATAATGGAATTAAATGGAATTTCAAATGGTCAAAATATGTGTTTTCCTTATTCATGCGAGGACAGAGAGAGCGAGAGGGGTAACACTATTCTGCGTGTGTTAGATGAGGGGGCTATGCCGTTATCTGCTGATCCCAGAACTTCCCTTGGAGCACCGGAGTGGGTCTGTATCACGTAGTGCGCCCTGCTCTGGGACTGTGCAGCCTGCTGACAGGAAAGCTCGATTAGCGAGCCACAAAGAGGCCAATATAGAGGAGCACTTCCTCAGCCAAAGGGGGTTCGTCCGGAGAACACGCTCCAACCCTCCTTCCTGACAGGGGACAGTGACAAACACACATACTGGCTGGCCAACCTTGGGGAATGCATGATGGATTGGGATTTGGTTTCTCCGACACACATGTGTGTGCATGAATCCCAACACAAAACGTACAAGAAGCCATGTAAATAAATACATACACCCTTTCTCGACAAGAAGAGAGACCGTAATCTTTGTTCCATACTAAGACACAACTGTTAAATTGATTCTGAGAGTAACAAAGTTTACATTCTCCAAAGAATACTGGCAGTCATCCAGAGAAAGAGATGAGTATGTTTGGACTGGCCCCAGCCCTGCGCGTGCTGCCTCCACTCAGACAATGGGATGTAGATGTGGAAGTGGGCCTGGGCCAGATGAGGAAAACGAGATAGCAAGGGTGGGATGAGGGGTGGAGGTGCGCTGAGCACAGACTGGTAGGCTGTTATGGGACCCTGTGGCGGAAGGGCATTGTTCAGCAGAGGAAAAACACAACAACAATAAAAAACAACTCTTCCTGAATCTTTTTATATGATTATGTAGAGAACAATTGAGTGGGTGGGATCCGCTACTTTGAGGATATTGAAAGAAGCCTCTCCTTGGAGACTTGGAATGATCCTTTCACACCTTACTCTGGAACACGAGCGGGAAAATAAAACAATGCGAGTTGCTGAGCAAGAAGCATATTGATCAAGAACAGTGTGTCCATTGAGAGAGATTACAATGGCCTCTGGCCTGTGACACATTAAGCAATGAACCAAAGGTTAATGAGGGGAAAATTGAATGATAATGGATCTATTTTTTCAAAGATACAGCATACTATGCATTACGCTTCGGCATAATGCAAAGTCAATCAGTATTGATTCAAATTCAATTTTAAATTGACTCATCCTATGTAATTAGTTGGTACCGCAGAAGATAGGAATATATAATGCATTGAAAAACAACAAATGCATAATATCCGATCATAAATGTACATCGATCCATCAACCGCAGAAAGTACAGCCTTGTGTTTTTGTGAGTGTTAACAGAAAGAGCAGTAACTTGGGTGTTTGCGTGCAAACATGCGTGTGTGTATAATTGTACACTGACCACACGATGTTGAGTTCTGTGTCTGACTTTTTCGACGGGTACTGCTTGGCTGTAGCTTTCACTAACCCTAAGGTCATGCACCTGATATACCTTTGAATCCGGCTGTTTGCTGTAGTGCAGAGTCTTCTCGGGGGAAAGACACGTCCACAGATAAGAGTACAGTGTGATGTTGCGCATCGTGGCCCTCAAGGCCTAGACATTGGTTTTCTCTTCATCTCGTCCTCATATTTTTGCAGAGTTCCATTGATTTAGTACTATCTCAATCCACAGACTGTTCAAGCAAGGGTTGTATTAGCTGGTGCGCTGTTGCCTTTATACAGATAGTTTGGGATATAATCATTCAGTGCAGTTCAGTTTAGACACAGTCTACCCGTTATCCTCTGGATATACTTGATGTGTCAGGATTCCATTAAGATCCTTAAATGTCTACGCAGTTGAGAGCTCGAACAAGCGTAGTTCTAGTGAAAATGTTCTGTATGATGAATTAAGTGGAAGATGGAGAAAATGAGAACCCAGTGTGCAAAGGAACCTTCTCACTTCTAAAGGAAAAAGCCTGCATCCAAAGACTTCTTTCTTAAAGGTAAACATTTATTACTTCAGGGGTGTCTGATGGGCTGGGAGGCCCTCACTTCACCAGCCTGTAAATGTCATCGTGTCTTTGACACATTAGTGACAAATGAGTCAAAGCTCCAGTGGCAAGAGAGATGCTTTGCCCTTCCTTTCTCGGGCGCAGGGAACTAGCTGGTAAAAACCACAAGCAGTGCAGGTTTGTGCAGGTGTGAATATATATATACACACATACCATAACTAAGGTAACGACAAGAATCAGAAAATCATATCATTCTGGTTGAACTAGTCTTCCAAATTGTAGTCTGGTTATCAAAGACTGGGCGCTTTCTGCCCAGCAAATCTGATGATATTTGAACACAATGCATGAGTGTTAATGACTTAAAAGCATCATTCCTATTTGAAGAAAATTGAAAATACACCAAAGCCCCTGACTGTGATGACAAAAAGATGATCATTTATGTTGTTATGATGAGCAAAAATATAATAATAACCATGGAAGGAAGCATTGTTTGAGAGTTTTAATATTAATGCAATTGAATTAAAAGAGCAGCTGCGTAGATTGTGCATAATCTGTATTATTCAACAATAAAGTACAGCTAAGAGAGTCTTTCACATTATTTTCATTATAAAAAAAACAATACATATTTTCTTTTTTAGGTTTTTATATCCCTTTATCTGTTAATGACTTTGTACTGGTAACTTTCTATTGATAGAACTAAGACTAACTTAGGTATAGGTCCCGCTCATTATAGAAGAGCATAATACCCTCTCTAAGGCTTTTTGTCCTCCCTCTCTCCCTCTCTCTCGGACTAACATTAGGTTGCCTTCTGGAAGTTCTGACCTGGGCCAGACAGCAAGGCTTCAGAACTGGCAACTGTCTCTCCACGCCATTAATCAGGCACACAGAGGACTGTCTTCCATCCAGATGGGGAGCCTCTCCACAACCAGAGGAAAATAAGCAGGCTAATTAATTCTTATTGTTATAGACAGAGGGAGATTAGATGGAGAGAAATTGAGAGGGGGACAAGGAGAGAGAGTGGAGTCACCTTTAACAAAGCCCTGAATTCACAATATATTCTCCCTACATGGTCATTGTTTCTTCTGCAAAATATATCTATGACTTGAAATGCTGTCTGACTGAATGGGGGGGGGGGGGGGGGGGGCAACGCCACATCACAGTTAGAGGTTAATGAATGATAAGGAGCCTGCAGCACTCTGGGACACAGTGTAGCAATGATTAGACGGGCCCAATAGGGCGCAATCAAACTTTGAGACCACTTTACAAGGATGAGTGAGATAACTGATTATAATTCCCACTTGTTGTATTATTATGTAGATACTCTAAATACCTCACTACACACAGATACCTATAGATACATGTGGCAGACTACTAGCTATTCCAGGGGATATCTGAGGATTTGGGTAATTCAAGATGTAGTTGTCTTTGTAAATTGGATATTGTGCACATCCAACCCAAGTAAAGTTTTGAGTTTTCCCACTGCTACGACCACATCCACATTGAACAAGGTAATGAATGAGAAGATAGCACAACTACTAAAAGAACAAAGTGAAGAAATAGGATATCTATCAACTTAGCTTACAACAATAGCCTTTCCTCCAAATGCCTTCAGACGGGGTGAACTGCTATGGTAATCGATATTCTCTTGAGCTGTTCCAGCAGCAGTAGACAGCTGTTTTCTGGGAAAAGCTCTGATAAAACCGACTGTACTCTACCTTCCCAGCACTAAGCAGCGAGCTAATCTGCCAGTCTTAACAGAAAATCGTCTAAAACTAAGTAGGGACCTGTGTGTGTCACAGGTATTAGACACATATCGTGTTTGTGTGCTTCAAGTCGTGATAGATTTAGGATAAGTTGAAGTCAAGTTTCACAGTGTTTCCAGATAGCTCTGTTTACATGGTAGGGTTAGGGTTAGTTGTATTATGAAATGTGGATTACATAGAGGATACGAGTACACGTCCACAATAATCAGTCGGCAAGTTAAACTGTGAAATGAATTAAGTTCACATGAATAAATGAAAAGACATATTACAAAAAAAATACTTGTTTGACGTTTTATTAAGAATGGGGTCAAAGGTCTTTAACATGAAAGCCTGATTTAGCCAGAGATGGTTAAAACCGTTTGACTAGCCCAGTCAGAGAAAGCACCTTAAAGAAATGAAACAATACCGTGTCGCTTGCTGAAAAGCATAGGCCAGATGAATTGTGTTTTGTTGAAATTTTTGGGGAATTTTTCCTGTCATACTGGCGCAAACACAATGCAGTAGCAAACACTGGGTAATGATGGAGGACGTCTCCAGAGAACTTGCGCAATTATCTCATCTACCCTGAAGCCTCAACTGGCATCTGTGGTTCCCCACCTACAAAATATGACACAAATGGAAAACACAGCAGAGTAACATGATGCCATCATTGTGCGTTGGTGACACATCATACAGCGCTACTTGTGTTTTCTGCTGACCCGTGTGAGCACAAACAACTGCTTCAGGGTACACGCACATGCTTGATTTTCAAAAATGATTAGTCAGCTGTGTGTGGGACAGCACCTTTAGATCAGTTGAACATTTAAGTAAGCTGGAGGGGAACTATTTGATATAGTTGAAATGTGAGCTTATCACAGGCACTGGCCAACAAAATTGTTTCTGCTGTTTTATTTTAATAAGGTTAGATTAATTAGTTCATTGTATGATGTAATGGGGTCGTAGTCATTATATAGAAATATCTAGCGTACTTCACAGGCTACAACACTGTAGGTCTCCAATCACAACCAATAGTGGGAGCTTTATCATTGTATCCCTCACAATCACTGCAATACCTAGTCCAGAAAAACAAAACTACACCACTGTTTTCTGGTGCTTTGTAGCCCGTTATTTGACTGTTCTGGTCAGTTAAACTATTGTGAATTATATTTTGTTTATTTGCATACACGTCTCTCTTGGTTTGAGAATGTTCACTAACTAACACTAATGGCCTAATGGCCTGTCTTATGCATGCAGCGATTGTGTATGGGCCAGGGACACTTGCTCTCTTTCTTGTGCAGACATTGTCCCTCATGAACCTGCGAGCGTGCACCTCAACCCCATGTGAGGCTGTGAAGGAATCTATTATTTTTCCAATCCTGAGGGAAGGAAAAAGGTCTCCTGCATCATTATTTTCCTTCAAAATGTAACTGACTTTACTGCACACCCTAATTTGCTTGCTGTAATTATAGGTCATGCTCCCCTTTTGTAATTTATAAAACCTTTTGTTCTTATCAATAATGAATGGGCTTTAGCAAATCATGGTGCTATAATATTTTGATATTATGAAAATGCTAATGCGTCAGGGACCTTAAGCCTTATCGGCCAGGTCCGATGCTCTATTAAACAGCCGGCAGAAGAAGTTGGACGCAAATTGCTTATGTTAATGCCCCAGTTGTACCCAGACAGGATGAGGAGTCTGCAATTAATTTCATCCAGGCGGTGGATGGACAGGCAAATTTATTTCCCTTCCACAGGATGGTGGCTCCCCCTCCTTTCTCTCAGGTCTCCATGCATATAAATGGAAAGGCTGTGAGAACAAGAGATAGAGGGTAAACGGGAAAGTGAGAGGGGAGCGGTAACTTAGGAGCAATCTGTGACCTAATTGAACAGCGGCAAATAAGGGTGGGCAACGTCGGGGAGACAAGAGGCGAAATCTTCATTCTTACCGCTGACAAGTGTTTTCACAACTTAAACCTGTTTTATTAATTATGTTTGACATTTCCCTAATTACTTTCATTTACATCACATCAGCTCCTAGCAGACGATTAGACTGCATATCAATTCAGTGCCGTGTTATAGCACGGGGAGGGGAGAGGATATTGACTGAGTTATAAAGTGTTATTTCATTACAAGTAGTCTGATATGATACAATCTCACATACTCAAATACAATGCTTCTCTGTCAACTTATTGGATATTTGCAGTGTGTAAATAAAGTAAATAAAGTTTCAGCGTTTTCAACACTTGAATAGAGTAATGAACATACAAGTCTGCCGATATTTCAAATGGCAATCTCTGCTGAGAGCAGTACATTTCTTTGTCTTGTAGCGCGCCCTATAAACCCTTGATTAATTGACACCACTGCATCCAGTTACATGAGCCCCTACCTTCTAAATGCCATACGGTGACAGAAACACACACAAAGTATGTTATTTTTATCCTGCCATGAGATTTTAAAAAAAGCATCCTCTCACAGGAACATGCAGAGGAAGAAAGCTTAGCTAAAGTTCTTCCTCATCTTGTTAAAAACCGTCATCGGGGCTCTCGCAGGAGCCTTCAACTGGAGAGCCCACACCTTCTCCTTCACTGTCCGTTATTTGTAACCGCGCGCTTCCCGGGCGATTTCCCACAGCTGGGAGGGCAGCATTTTTGAAAGGGAGGTTTCCTATATAGGTCGTGGGACATCGACTAAAGCCTGTGATGTCTACAAGCTAAACTAGCGCTTCTCTTTATCATAACCTGCACACAAATAAAATAAAATGGTTGCAAAGCATTAACAAATATGATTAATTTCATAAGTAATACATGCTGTTTCTGTGATCAATGTTTTTTTTCTATGAAAATGGAAAGAGAAAATACCATTGTAACTTCACAGAGTCCAACGTGATATCTTCAGATGTCTTGTTTTGATCAACCAAAAGTCCAAAACCCAAAGACATTAAGACACAAGAAGCAAAGTCTTATGTTTGAGAGTTGGAACAAGAATATTTGAAGCAGGTTTCACTAATTGTGCTTGAAAAATGACTGAAACACTTAATCAATTATCAAAAAAAGTGTCCAATTGGTCAACTAATCGATTAATCAACTAATCGTTTTAGCTCCAAGTAAAGAACTGAATGAGCTGAGCAAAAGATTGCGATTTGGATGACACTGTAGTTTTCATTAATTGAATTCTTTGTGAGGCTATTGAAGGAAAATGGAAGATTCCTGAATGCACCTTTAACCTTCAATCTGTCTGCTTGAGGGAGCGCAGTGTAGGATGTCTGTTTAATCCAAATAACAGTGATTCTTTCATTTTTAAATACATAATGGAAATAGATGATGACTCATAAAAATTTATACCTCAATTCTCAATTTAAATTTATAGCCCACCCTCCAGGCACATATTATTCAAACATTAATTTAAAAAAGAACTATACATCAAAAAGTGTCAGCTTTCACTTTTACTTCTATTCATAGTCATGCATATTATATGTAGACTAGGCTTGACTGCTGCCCGTCTTATAACAATTATACATTAAGTAAGTAGATTGATAGATAACGTCCATATTCTGCATTCAGTATACTTAAATTTTAATGACCTTTTCAACATCTACTTTTCACTTACATGTTTAGATAATACACTTTATGCAAATTGTGGAATTCTATAAATTTTAGATTTGTCTCTATTCATCTTTCTCTGTGTATGCGAGAGATGTTCATTGTGATTAAAACCAAGTTTAAAACATCCATTTTCTAGGTGTGAGTCTCCACACACACGCAGAAAAAAAAAAAAATCAAAGCCGGTGTACAACTGAAAACAAATGTCATCCATCCATCAAAATAACTTCTGTCAAGTACAGAATAATTCTTCCTTATCTGTGTAACCATTATCAATACTGTTGAGATTAACCTCTGCTCAGGGATAAATCACAAAATAGATGCAGGCTAATCATCCTGTATAATATATTGATGCAAAATGATCTTGTTACTGACAATCATTAACAATCCACTCATGTGATGTGCTACTAACAAACTGTTTGCCTTAGCTACAGGGGGTTAGATAAACACTCCTTTTTTCCACATTTTTGTCCTCCCCAGTTTCAGTCCCGTATGTTTGGTAATCGGCATTGGTAAGTCAGAAGACATCAGCTTGACTCTATTAATTACCACCTGATCCTTTCTTCCTGGATAATTAGGTACCCATTAGTTCTAATCAAGTAGTTACTTAATTATTGCAGTAATTAGTCTAATGGTCTAGCAAATTGAAGCTTTATCACTTTCGGATACTTAATGTTCTTGGCAGAGTACATCACAAGTGTCAAGGCTTGGGCTTCAGCAATCTAGCGGGAGAAAACAAAGTTTATACCATGGTATACATGCTATTGGTCTATTTACATGTTCACACATATTACACAATTTCATGTTAAATGGCTTCCAAAGGTATATGTTCTGGGCTATGGCACCTAAATTCTTTCATTTATTGACAAATTTGCTTGAAAATAAATTTCTAACTTGAGAAATAGATTTTATTAGATTTTTGACCACCGCAAAACATCACTAATAGCCCAGACAGTGTTGTGGTGATACACTCACATTAACCTGCCTGCAAGAGGGGAAATACCTTTGACATCACTGAAAGAGGGCAACGTTAGCAGCAACGCTAATCTGCCAACAGATTTTAAAAGAATGCATGGTATTCAGTGCATTTATTTTTCTTAATTGTGTTGAATGTCTCGTCACCAGACATCAGACGCCAAAATGCATGCATGGGGGCGGGTGAAAGCAATGCTCCAACATCGCGACTCACCCCGGCCACACAGGGAAAAGTGAATGGGTTGTCTTCAAACTGCAATAAATTGGGCCTGGCTTGTCTGTCATCGCCTTCCAATTAGCTGCATTTTATTGAGTCTGCCGGAGATGGCAGGTGAAGAGAGGTGTCTGAAGGGTGCCTGCACCAGTGCACCAAAATCAGACAGAGCTGACTCGTGGAACCAGACATCCTCCCCCACCTTGACCACTAATCTTACAGGCAAGACAAAACACATTCATGTACAGGCAAACTGCTGACAACATACAGTACAGGGAAAGAAAACAAGCACGAAACCTGTCCAGGCCCTTACACTTACACTTATTCAAAGACGATAGCTCATTTTCAACTCAAAATGAAAATGTATGCAATAGACCTGGAATATGGCTGACAATACAGTCAGTGTCCATCAGTCTAATACAGCAGTCCTGCACTAGATCGTTCCTTTATGGAAGTTTTAGTACTGTATAATTATTCTGGATGGTGCGGTTTGTGATTTACAGTACTGTGTTGCATTATACAGAGAGATGTGTCTGTTATTTAGCTTCACCTCAATTATATAAATGGGTTGGACAACATAATAGAAACACCTGTCAGAATCACACAATACAATTCAACAGCATCACAAACTATGCCCTCCAAAATGAACATAACTCTTAAGAACAAAAACCAATCATTACAACCTTCATGATGGTGGGATTTATTGCAGAGCAGTTGTTTTACACTGCAATAGTTTTAGCGAGGTGTTCTTAAGATACTGGCAACAAAAAATCGCAACATCAAAAACAACTTTGACTGTACTGTAGGCAGTGGTTTGGGGTGTTCATTTCAAATCCACCTTGGTCAAAACTTTCTTTCAGGAGAAGAAATTAAGACTACTCATACAAAAACAATGCACTCACAAAACTAAAACAGACATAAACTAGTTATCTTTTCTTGACCTATTTATCACTAAATGCAGAATGCCCCACAAGATGCTTTCACAGGAAAAAAAGTAAAAGGCAAAACTCTCCAGTGCTCCTTGCCGTATGACAGGAGTGTGTGAAAACTGACACACAAGAGTTTTCAAATTGGGGCCCGGGGAGCCCAAGCATAAAATAACTTCAATCTCAGCAGCTCTCCAAGGAATAGAGCAGAAGTGCCACCAACAACAACACAACAACAGAGAGGCAGGAAGGGGTGAAGGTAGGAGTTATTAGAGGATAAAACATGCCTCTCCATCTCACTCCCTCTCTCTCTCTCAGGAACCCCAAGGATGATCAATGGATTTAGTCAGAGGGATATTCAAGCAGAAAATTGCTGCCTTTTTGCTTTTCTTTGAAGTATTTCCAGAATACATACCGAAGCCCCTGTCCACCAAGGTTGAAAATAACAGCACAAGTGCAGTCTCCACCAGTAATCCTGGAAAAAGGGAGAAAAAGGTGGGGGAGGGCGTTGACGCGGGCACCGAATGTTAAAGGACGCAAGGAGGGCCGAGATTGAAACTTTGCAGGTATAAAATTGAAGGCAGCCAGCTGAACAGACATAGTCAAAGTATGGCTATTTTTCAAAAGGGAACCTCAATGTCCAACATGGAAACTTAAAAAATAAATAAAAAAAGGAGCAGTCACAGGGCAAGCACAGGGCAAAGCTATGCAGATCTGTTTGGATGATTTATTACATCCAATTCACATCTATTTACTTTACTGTCCAAATGTTTGCTTTACCAGTAAATCATACCCTGTGTATTTTACAAAATAAAGGACCCCGCCCCTCCCCCCCAAATGGCTGCTTCACTCATTTAGAAGGTTTTCTAAATGAGTGAATCAGCCGAAGTGCACCAGTGAGAGGTTGAACTCAAGCGCTGGATAGCGAGGACATCCCTGGCCCCTGGGGGCCACCGGGGGCCCCGGTGGCACTGTGCAGATGACAGCGGAGGCATGTGGCACACTCATGGCATTATGGATTGGACACAGCGATGGGGGACCAGACTCCTCAGCTCCCTGCTGTGTGGTGTGATGGCCTCATCTGTTTTCCCATCGCTACTCTAATACATCTGCAGCACATTCCCTCCTAATTAAGATTCCTCTGTTCTATTTGTCATAGGATGGAGAGGATATCACAGAGGGTAGTTTAGCCACAGTTTTTGGATTAATTGCTGGGCAAATCACCACACGCAAGAATTAGTGAGCCTGAGCAAGAATACCGGTGACAATAAGTCTTTTTTTTTCTCTCTTTGTTATTTTTACAGATCAGCCTCTGTGGGGAATTGGATCTAAACACTATTTGTCACAGCTTGTACCTCACTTACATTATTAATGCTTAATAGAGTGCAGTCATTGTAGTCATTGTTTAAAGGCAACGTTGTTCTTTAGTATGTATTTGTCAAGAAATATGCAAATTCAATTCTGTTTTATGAACCATATATGTTGCATATGATTTCCAAAAAAAAATGGATGGCATGGATATTCACTGAACTAAAATAGTATCAAATTAAAATGTACAATGACTGTGGCTGAGTAGTCCTGAGCATTTAAATAACACAAAGCACCTTTGACTGGTCAATGTGATGACAGGCAAAAAAAGTGTTTTGTGTTACCTTTTATTCAAAAATATGGCAAATATGCCATGGAGGGGCTCAGTGTTGGCAGTGTGTCTATAAAAATATATATAATATATATTTAATATATATATATATAAACCCTGATGACATGAATCTTGTTGTCATTGCATTATTACTTAATTTAGCTAGACAATAATATAAAGAGATTAATCAATAAGCAACACCCTTTTTAACTTAATGAGTACAGCATTTTAAGTGATATATTTGAAAATACAATTAGTTATTCTTTCTTTATAGTTACAACATGAAAAGCCTTCATAATAGCGCCATAGATCTCAATAAATATATAGTGCCATGCCCTTTCTTATGTTCTCCCTTTCATGCAGGCAAGTATGAAAAAACTCCATTGTACATAAGCCAAAACACTCCAGGTAAATTGTGGAGAAAATAAAACAAAATACTCCATTTTCACCACAGTTCCTATCATGTCAAGGGGGAAGGATTTCTTTTTATAGTTTAATTCAACAATAGCATTTGCGATTGGGGTTTTGGGCATCTCAAGGGCATTCCTGGTGAAATTACTGAGACTCTGCACCATTTATCACAGCCTGACATGTGTCATGTTCCAGATTCTGGTGCAGAGAGGTTACAGCTGAAGACCGCTCTCTCTTTGTTGAGCAGCCATCAAAGACAACATCTCGTATTTATCAAAAAAAAAAGAAACCTGACAAGAGAATAGGAACTAAAAAAGTGTCGTCGTATGCGTTCCAGTGCCCTCACATTCAGACGTATTCATCTGATACAATATAGAAGAAATCAGAGGTATTAGAATGTGTCCAACCAAAACCTCGGTTCATTAGTATGTTTACAATCTAGTAAGAGATGCATTATATGGTGGACTTTCACATCAAAAGATGGATAGGATACAATAAATACATTTTAAATGGAACATAGCTACTGTATAGGGAAAAATCCTGATTAAATGTAGGATACAAAAACATGTGCAGGTCCCAAATTATAGGGTCCAGTCAATACAAACAGACATGACTAGGGCCAGTCATTTATGATGATAAAAGATGGGTGACACTGTTAAATAGCTGTACTATCATGATTGCTATAGTGGCAAAATGCAAATGTCCACAGCGCTACTTTTATCAGTATTTTTAACAGTTCGGTTTTGCCATTCCTTCTGTTAATTTGAGCAATAACTTTTTTTAATACCCAGGTTTAAATTTTTCAATCAGTCTTCACAAAACACCTGATTGCCATATGAACGTTGAGAGTTATTAGTCGCCTTGCTGCATACTGGCATTGAAGCGATCTCTTCATAGTGCATCTCCATAGAATGTGATAAAGAAGTGGATGCATATTGCCTTAGACCTGCATTCATTTAAATGGCCAGCAGGGGGCGACTCCACCTGTCACAAAAATAAGTCCTATTTCATAGAAGTCTATGAGAAAATTACCTTATTTCTCACGTGATTAACGACCTCTGTAAACATTTTCCTAATGAGTTCATGGTCTCAATTGCTAGTTCACGTCTTCTTCAATATAGCATGATGTCCATTTAGTAAATTATGATCCAATTTAAAGTGAGATATACAATAAAGCAGGGTGTGCATTATGGTGTGGCTACATTGTGATCTACAGGTCTGGCTACCTATCAATAAGGATAGAGGCGAAACAATACAGTATGTAACCCTCTTCAGCTCCACCCCTACTTGTTCAAATATGGTCACTTCCTGGAGCCAGAATACAAATTTCTACACTCAAGGCTTCAAAAGGATAGTCCTCAAGCCAATGGATAATCTGTGTGCAGAGCTATGTCAAGTGGATATCGTCGTCTCATCAACTACATGTCTACACGCGTTGTGGCGAAAGAATGCTTAAAACATTAAGAAGAGTTTAAACATATTTGTTAGGCAAACTCCTCGAGTTATCGCTAAGGAAATTGTACCAACACCGTCAGCGCCTCACAAAACAGCTCCCTTTAAAAGGCATGTAAAATGTCATTGTTTAAAGAGTGCATCAATAACTGCTGACATAGTTAAATGTAAAGTACCACACAAGGGGAGGGGTGTGTATAAAATTAATTAATTCTACTGGCACATTATTTATGACTTAATATGATATACTGGTGTGCTTTATAATAACACTGAATGTGCATATTTCTGGTGGAGACAGTGGAGTAATTATGCAGAATGCCTTTTACCATGAATGTACAATATTAATTACAGGCACGGTTGTTTATCAACACTGTTTAAAAGCTGTTTGGAAGATTGCCACGATGACCCAGGCTCGTCTCCTATCTTTTACTTTCAACTGCTTATAATATGACACGAGGCATCCCTTTCCAGAGCACTGATGTCCAGGTTAGTAGAGGAGGAAGTGACGAAGGAGATGCCATTGGGTAAGAAAATGAATCAGAACCCAATCAGAGATTCAAACGCATGATAAAACTGATAAAGGCAAAGGGATAAATGAGATAAGAATACCCTTTAACATAATTGTCAAAGTGATATTTTATCCGCATCAAGGGTGCATGACATGAGCTGGCTGTTTGATGACCGTGCACTATTGTAGCGGACGGGCAGCGGGTTTACCAATGAAATACTGTAAACCATGAACTTCTATCTGTTGTGTTTTCATTTAAAACAGCCAGGTCAGGAAGCAATTTGGACCATGTGCCACTGATGTGCCATCGCAGGCATTACTCGCCTAATCCTCTACATTATGATGGATGAGAATCTGCACTCTGATTTGATCCCGGGGCCTTCTGTCTCAGAGCGGCATGTAATAATCATGTGACATAAACCGAGCGCTGTACACTGATGAGTGGACACCGGTAGAATTGTTTGTCTTCGTATATGCAGTCTCTAATAGGGCCTGAAATGGGTGTCTACATATCACCATATCAGAATATATGAGATGTCGTGCGAGTTCAAAGGATGTGGACTATGGCTTGGAAGATGGAGGAAAAAGTTGGTGGAAAATGTTCTAGGACTTCAGTTGACATGCAGACATAACAAAGGAACTATTTTTGTCCTTGATGGTGCTTCACAACGTCACATTCATTCTTCATTGATGAGTTACTCAGATAAAATTAACTTCCTAAGAATAATCATTTCATAAGTCTATGACAGCTCAATGTAATTCCACTTTATAGCGTAACTTCTTTATTTTTCAACCTGGACCCTATTTCCCTATGTTTTTGTGTTCATGTAACTAATGGGGACAACATTATTTCAGATTGGTCGAGTATTAAGCAAGAACGTTGCAGTCGCAAAACAAGCTGCAATGTTATCCTTAAGGGCAATTACGCAGCGTCAATGAACGTCCACTAAAAGTGCTTGTTTTCGCCACTGAGACACAAAAACATGGGAAAATAGGGTCCAAGTTGAAAAATACTAAAAGTTATCGTTTGAGCGATACCTGATATGATTTGAATACATTTCCTAAAGTACTGTTTTTGTTTTGTTAATGAAACTATTAACCGGGGCAGAGATCTAAATCTTATAGTCACAGCAGATAAACTGAGAAAACAGGTAAAATGACAGCCATGATCTGTCCTGGCATCTCATTGTCCTGGTATCTGTCCTGGCATTGAGGCAGATATAGTGCGACAATGTCCTGGCCCAGATTTACATGGCGTTGCTGTCCAATAAAGCAGAGATAGTTAACTGATGTAATTCACTCATCAGATATCGGACTGATTTCCCCGTTCCACGTACCGAGCCATATACATATACAATAATGGTGGAGAATGTCCTTCCCGCCATGTTGCAAAGGAACTAGTTAGCTACGCTAACGTCTTTAGCATGCAGGTTCTAGTGGCAGCTCCAAGCCCATCAACAACAGATTGACGTTTGTATTTTCACAGTGACCGTCCTACAGCGTTCAGCCGGGGAGATACAACGGTGCTGTAACGGTGATGGTCTACCGGCTCTTGAAACGGAGGGTGAGAGTCACTTGCGGCGCTTTCAATGAAGGTTCATTCAAACACTTAACTAGCGTGTAAAACCTGACACACCCTGACGTTTGTGTTTATCCGAGGGATCAATAAGCCGTTCGCCATTCTGCCGATTTATCACCGAATCTACCGCCATTCCAGCTGATTCCTAATTCTGCATGGTAACCATGGCAACCGTTCACCACTTCCTCTATTCGACGTCCATCACAAACAAACCTCTGGCCTTGACCTTCATGACTTCATCCAGATGCATTTGTGTGTATGAAAACATCCGGTTTGTCTTCAGGCCTCACACCACCGCACACCATTTTGTAACAGATCTAAGAAGCAGCCACGCACAATATTGTCTTCCACCTATTTGATAAGATTTTTTGATAGTGTTTTAGGATTTTTCTGAAAGAGCTCATTCAGCAGACAGTAACCAAGTGTTTTATGGCCAAACAATAACAATCCGAGAAATTAATATTGACCTGATGATGTCCGAAAATGGCCACAAACTTTTCTGACACACAATGTTTCAGCATACCCGCGTGGGGTTTGATGAATCCTATTAATTAACAAAATGGCTTTTAGGCAGAAAACATTTAATTTAATGTCATAAATAATTTTTTGATAGAGATACACAACAGCAAACATTATTTATCAAACTGTCTGATGCCAGGGACACCTGTAAACAGCGCAGTTAGGACACCTATGATTAGGTGGAAGGCTACACTCACTCTGTATTTAGTAACTGTAAAAACTATGTTGAATTTCAAATTACACAGTTGTGTAGATACTGACTAAATTATAATTTTGAGGAATTTAATAATCTAAAATACCATCTATCATTTAAAGTACACTTTACTGCATCGCAAGGCTCCAACAGTGATATTTGTAAAGCAAATGTTGTGAAAGGATTACTAGTACTGCTGAAGTCACTGAGAATCAACAGCCTTACGCAGCATTTAGCCACTGATTGATTGTATGGGTATAAGTCAGTGTAGATAACAGCTCCCACCGAGCCCTGATGTAAAAACCAACCCACAAGCTGACTGCGGCACCGCAAGGTAGAGAGCAGCAATGAACGGCTGGTGACTTTTAAAATAGTTTGAACTCTTACAATACAACACAATTCAACTCAATTGTATTAGCTAAAGAATAAGCATTTTGTAGATTTGACAGTAAGGATTGCAATAGAGAGTCATTTTAACTGTTAAAAGTGCATGCCGGCAATTGTCATCACAACGAGTACAACTCAGCCTGTGAAAGCAGTTGTATACTGTATTGTGTGGCTCTGTAGGAAGCGTTCTCTAGTCAGAGAGAATAACCCTGAGGTTCCTGAGCTACTGGAGCTTGACCCTTCTTAAGGACCAAAAGTCAGGATATTTTGACCTCTGCTGCTTCCATTTCGTCCATACTTTTTTTTTTTTTTTAAACCTCTCTCCCTCTCACAAGTGTAGCAGTAAACCACTGGCGTACACCTTTGATAGGCTGTATACCTGATACAGTAAGAAATGAGGGAAAATAATACACATGCTTGTTATCTTAAAATGTTGACTGCTGAGTAGGAAAATGTAGTGAATGGCAACATGCACACTTTTCTTAAGTAAGCATTTGACAGGACTATGTGGTAAACTTGTGACCTTACCTTTAAAAGGGATTTATAAACAAATGAACTACTTTCAAGATGTTTCCAGACAGCAGCATTATCACTGGCAGTGTTATGCTGCAGATCAGTGGCTCTATAAATGTTTCCTTTATTACATGTCACTACTGCATGTATGTGTTGTGTTGCTGTTAAGAGGTGCCATGCTGGAAGAACATTACATGTAGTGCTCTCTGAAGACAGGACAGGACCCAGGCTTCCACTGTGCCATGTGTCTTCACTGCCCTCTACAGGATGGAGAGTACCTTATGATCTATGATATGTCCTTGTGCCCCCCCCCAACACCATTTCTACAACCACCCCTTGCAGCACTTAAGAGCCTTTGCTCTAGTTTTTACACATGGACACAGACCAGGCTATGTGTGTAGATCTAATCTAAAGAGAACCTTCATTAAGGTGGTAGGAAATTAAATGTTCACCTTAAGTTTAGTGCATCATAAATTATGTTTACTCTGACATTCTCTCACATGTTTAAAAGTGATCATTATTATCCCATGTCTTAGTAGACCAGGTTAGCTTCAGTGTTGTCTGTCACCTGCTGCACTTCTCAAAGAGCAAAGAGTAAGATTATCTGGAGCTATAAGATTGTTGACCTGAGCAGCCGAAAGCTTAACTTGCAGAGCAATTAACTCGCAGACAAATCCGAAACAGCCAGTTGTCTGGGGATGTCTATACAAATCTGCTTATCCTACGGGTCTAGCTTGTCTGCATATTTGTCGGAATCATACTTATGTTCTCTTGAAACTTACAAATTAGGAAAGAAGACAGGAAATGACTTGTCTTAGCTGTTATCACGAAGCTTGGTGATATGTAGACTTCTCTACAGCCATCTCAAATCATAGCTGCAAGCCAATGGTTGCTATAGTGCTGCCACCATCGTTGTGCTACGTTTCTAAGTTGCCAAATGATGTGTAGCAAATTTAGTTACATTTAAACAAACTATCAAAGAACGGAAAGTTTTACAGTTTGGATAAAATCCTGATTATGGACTTCATAATTCCCAGATGTGTAATGTCCTCAGATTAAAATTGTCAATCTTCGCACACCAAGAAGAGAATGTTATATAATATCAGTTGGGTTTTTTGTATTGTTTTTGCAATTCTTGTTGATGGATGTACCACTCAAGGTGCCACCTGCCTCAGAACTATCTACCATTCCTACCATTCATACACTGCAGGCGATCGAACCGGCGATGCTCTGATTGAAGGACGAGCCGCTCATCCACTGAGCCACAGTCTACTTACATCATTCTTCAAATAAAGGAATTATGTCTTTATTTTTTTTTTCAATAGTGTAGATCAGCAAATGTACACGGTCAGATAACCATGATCTGTAATATCCCCGTAAGTCAAGACAATCTATTAAGTCTGTCACCTATCGATAATGTTCAAGAACTGTATAGATCTATATAAGTCATCACCACAAATGCTATTTGTTTTACCCTGTCATAGATCCACACATTACACTTGAACAATAGTACCTCTTTTATGAAATGAGTTATTCCAACCACACCTATGACAATTGTGCATGACCCATTAACCTCAGAGTACAAAGAGGTTATATGACATGCTTTGATAATGAATTATTTTCGGCTTGTTTGTTACTTTTTACACAAAACAGTACTTGTATTAGGTTTTTTCAACAGCAATATTGTTAAATGTATCCTTGAATCACCTCCCAACAGTATTTATCTTACTGTATGCATGTGCGTGCTCTTACACTCTGTTAAGCCCACTCTCACTCTCTCTCTCTCTCTCTGCCTCTTGTCCTGTCTCAACCTCTGCTCTCCTTTGCACTCTCTCCCTTTCTTTTCTGTCTCTAGTCCATGTGTGAGGAAACCGAGGTAAATGTGCCAAACTGCCCTATTTAGGTCACACCAACAACACAGCACAGTTCACTTGAGTCTAAACCCGGCGAACTCTGACTGCATCACGGCAATAGGGCAACTCGGGACATGTCATCCTCTATGTGAATTCATCACCAGATGTAGTGAGCTAACCGCACGCCAAACACGTTCGTGCAAACTGCAACAAAGACTGATCTCTAGTGGATTCACTTTGCTGCCGTCCATCTTCACGAATTCCGAGCAGCATTGGGAAAAATCCGGTGATCATGTCACCTCTGAGCCCTTTTACGAAAAGGTACAATATGAGGGCACTTGGGTCAATAGAGGTAAAAGGGACCTGGCTCTTTAAGAAGTGGCAGCGGGAATTACTGATACTGTGCACAAGGACAGACAGAGCAGCTGCTGTCACTTTTAATGGCATCAGATTGCTTCAGAAGCACCACCACTTGCTTTAGGTTCTTCTGTGAGTGTAAGAGCTGAACAGATTCGCCCAAGCCTCACTGCTCTGGTGCATTATCCACCCATTATCCACCCATTGTGAGGATGTTATTATTTTTAAGCCTTTGGAAATATCTTTCACAGTGAGCCATATTTTAATGTAGCTACACCATACTAGCAGTACTTTGCATACTAGCAAACAATGTTTTTTTTAAACGTGATAAAAATGTCCTAATGATCTGAATATGAACACAGTAGCAACAGCAGCCCGAGTCGTACCACATCAGCCACAGCCACAAAAGTATCACGCTCCTTAAAAATGTTCATATCCGTGGTCCGACTGTCACATCTTACACTCATCACTACAGTACACGATGGGAGTTGTGCTGTGTTGTCCTGCCACTCATTCTTTATCTGTCAAAATATACTTGCTTCCACATTAAGAGGGCAGCAGTGACAAGCTGGGAGTGTGTGTGTGTGTGTGTGTGTGTGTGTGTGTGTGTGTGTGTGTGTGTGTGTGTGTGTGTGTGTGTGTGTGTGTGTGCGTGGCATGGGGGCTTCAACCGCCAAAGCAAAACAAGCTGCACTAATCTGGCATGATCTGTGACTCTCCCTCATCATCTCATTGGGCGTGAGGTCTTGGGTGTGGTTATTAAGGACACGGATCTTAAGTGGGCCTTCTGCTTGTTCCCTGATTATTATTCAGTGGGCAGCTGTGGACGGGATCACTGAGCTGCTAGACCTTGTCCAAGTGATGCAATTTTAGATATTGCATGGGCGATGCTGCATACGGAGAAAGGAAAATGAAACAAAAACAATCATGTTTAAAATGTGTCTGCCCCGAGCCAATTCAAACTGCTGTTTGCATCTGAAAACTACTTAGTTGATTTTATAAGAGATTTCTTATCTTAACTTGTCTGCGATAATTTGCAGATGAGACCAAATATGGTCATGAAGCCCAAAGTTCACACTGAAAGAACACAGTTTTTAATTTTTTTCTAAAACAGTGAAAAGTTTCTCTCAACAACGCATCTGGTATCACAAAAGTGGCAGTCTGTGTAGTGATATATATTAAGTATCATGCAGATTTTGTCTAAAGTGAAGAAGTACGGGTCAGTGTGTGAATACAGTAACAAGTTACCAAGTTGATGCTGGAGGGAAGCTAGACACTAGTTCAGTGAGAATAAGCAGAAGCAGAGTGTCAGGACCTGGTAGAGGTTCAGAAGTACTCTCCACAGTTTACACCCATGGCCAGGGGTGCCTGAAGTCCCACCCCCAACCTATCCTTCCAAAAACCTTTGGCCTCTCCAGTTTAGCTGTCTCTGGGGTTAATTCCATGTCCTGGAGCTGAAACAACAGGATCACAGCCACAGCACTAATACTCAATAGACACTGACCTACTTTGTTGGATTATACGGGGGGAAAAAACGGATCTGCTGCCCTAATGCCAGCAATGAAAACGATCTAATGGTCCTAACTGCTCTGTTTAATCTGAAAGCATGCTCATGTTATTAATTTCTCATTATGGGAATGCAGTTCTGCTGATGGGATTAAATGCCCTGCTCTGTCTCTCTTTCATTCGGTGACCTCCCCGCTGAAACACAAAGGCTAAAAAACATCTGGCTGGACGCTCATGTCCCTTGTTTATTTCTTATGTGTGTGTGTGTGTGTGTGTGTGTGTGTGTGTGTGTGTGTGTGTGAGGCAGTGGGTTACTCATCCATGTTAAGACTTCACAACAATTTGAATCCAAGACAGCAGAGGGGCTGAATCTTTGTGATTGTGCTTTGAAAATAAAACAAAAAAAACATATGACTGCGCAACAAATCGCTCTGCTTTGTCTCAATAAATTCTATAATAATTCGGCATGTTAAAATATTCGTATTTTCTCCATCTTGCAGATACATAAAACATTACATCGTTTGAGGCTTGTATAAATGGCTTTACAAGTTGTTTCTTTCTGCGCAAATTAATGCTCAAATGGACGGAGAGAGCCCTTGGCTGCTTGTACATCCAATTTGAACAATCAAAATCTATTTTTCTGGTCCATTACATCACCACCAGGGGGCACTTGATCCCTCAAGCATGCAGTGTTGTGTTTGACAAATTGCCACAGAGGTAACACATGTATTCAGCAAGGGAATTAGGGAATACGACAGGGTTTACAACCAGCCTCCCACCCACCCCTGATTTTCTATCCGTATAATTTGCTATCTCAGCCAGCAGCTACAGAGGAAAGGAAGCTTTAACAATATTACCCCTTAACTCAGTAATAACAAGTGATTAGTCAGGGAGGTAGGAGAGCTTAAACGTATACCTAAATTAATAAAACTGGTCCAAACGTAGATTAAACATAAATGCAACAATACATATGCTATTTTTTCATTATCAACAGTATTGGCAGTAAACCTTGGTAAAATAACAACAAAGTCCTACTGAGGGTGTAAGATTGGGGTGGCAAGTGTGTGTATTTCTGTTATTGAGATTTTAGCCTACATATAATATTGTAATGATCATATGCAGTAATGTAAGAGAACTGCATACAACTTGTTTTAAAGTCAACAGTTCTGAAGAATTCATTTTGAATGCACTGGTCTATATTTACCTTCATCAACTACGAAAAAAACATCTTTGATCAGCATATGCAGAGAAGTTTGTAGTCTTTAGATTTTTGCCAATCTATCACAGTAAATGTGGATATGAAAGGCAACAATTCAAATGGCTGAATAAGCATAAAATATCTCTAAACCTGAGGCTTTCCGTACACCTAATAACACAAATATGACATGTAATACATCATAGCACCCATTACCAGTTAGCCATATGAAACAAGATGGAAAATATGCAGGCTGTTGACAGATCAGGAAAAGTATTTGCAATACCCTGTGGTATTTGTTTTGTCAGTCCCAGTGGCAGTAGTTATAACAGTGCATGCAGTGTTTTAAGGATGCATTTAGGGAAATCCTCCTTTACTTGCTCTGTATCTTAACTAGCGGAGATTATCAATTAAAAGAACAGTTGTACTAAATGTGATGGATTTCTCTCCAAAGCACAAAATATACAAATTTGTTGTAACAAATTCCATCTGTGATATTTTGAAAAGCACAGCTATAACGACTTTATTTAAAGCTTGTACCTTTAAGTTCAAAGAGTAAACCCTGGGGGGCAAGAGCTATAAATTATTTGCAAGGGAAAAGGCATGATGCATCTTTTAACATGTGCAGTCATTGCAGAGTGCAAAACCTACAAATGTCATGTCCTCTTAAGATCAAAAGTAATTGGTCAGGCTGCACAACAAGGCACAGGGGTAACAAGGCAGTTTGCCACTGTAACAGACTCAGATGACATGCTGTGTAGCATGTCGGTGAGCTAATAGACCTCATCGCACAAGGAGAGACCACAGTTTCAGTCTGTCTTACCAAGTTAAGCCAAAGGGGTGCACTACTCTATTCACTCATAAGCAACATTATTCCCCTGTATTACCAGATTTATTTATTTTTTAAAGCTACTATGGCTTTGCATTCATTAGTAGGCTTATTACATTAAAATTACACATGTTATTTATTCCATTTATAGTGAGGTAGTATTTTTCATTTTGTAAAAATGCTACCAGACTACTTATTAAACAGAACTGCATTATATTAAAAAGGGGGATGTTTGAACATGACATGGGGGAAATTATTGACCTAAAGAGGCAACACATTGCAGGCCAGTGTTGTAGGTAAGCCGAGGAGTAATATTGAAGGGTAAAGGCCATTAAATGGGCAAAGAGGGGGATGGGACGCATTAGGGGTTGGCTGACGGAGCAGTGACCAGACCCTGTGGTGCTGCAAGGAAGAGGGTGACGACAAGGGTAGCAGGTGATGTGCTCTAAGTGTCGCTCCACCACTTTGCAGCCTGCGGTGTGCTCCTTTATACCCGTAAGATATCAGATGTCAGATCTGATGAGTATGGCTCAGATAGCATTGCAAATGTAATTCCAGTTTAGATTCAGGATTATATCAACTTCAACACTGGGGTTTAAAGCTGTAATGAAAAATATGAGTCAAAGCACGCCCAGTATAGTGTCATTGTGTCAGAAGTAAAAGCTATTTAAGATATAGTATAATACTAGCATAGCTTGTTTATTATTATTATTTAGAAATATATTAAATAATGATAACACTATTTAACTGTCAAGCATTGATTTAATACTTTTTTGTATTTGAAGGATGAATTATGCAATCAGGACGCCAGTCAAGTTTCACCACATTGGAAGTAAAACGTTGGTATTTTTGGTCAGCGTTGGGACACAAACACATTTGACAACATTTGTCATTTCTATAATAAAATAGCAAAAATATATTTTATAAAAATGAAAAATAAAGTTTGCCTACAACAGGGATTTAAATAGTAAACAATTGGATGTGAAGCCATATGATTCATTTCCATCCTTGGCACAACAAAATAAAATATGTGGGCATCGTAAATTACATTTTTGTGTCAAGCAAGTCATTAAACTCATCCGATGTGACGGGACTAAAAGTTAACACTGCAAACAGTAGAACTGCTGTTTGAAGGTGAAGTTGATTCTCTGCTTCATACGTAAGAACATGACTGTCACCCTCTCATCAGTTGCTAAGTGGGTCACAGGACCGTACATGACCCAGACATGGGTCTTACCCCTCAGGGTCATGGGCCAGTCAGGCATGAGGTGCCAACTGAGCGCCTCTGATTTGACTCCCAGTTAGGTGGCCTGGGCTGAGCCCCTGAGTTGAGCTGCTGGCTCACTCAACTGACACAAGGCCCGGTCTGTAAGGAACCCGGGGGTCCACAGAGTCACATGTCTTCAGCAGGACACTGCTGTAGTGTGCTTGGACTGACACCACCACCCTTCACTTTCTCCCCTTCTCTCTCTCTGGCTGTCTTACATTAACTGATGCATTAGCTTCATAAGTGTCTTTCAATATTCAAACAATTTGCAACCACTTCAAAAATTGTTTTCATTCACATTCCTGGCTGTTTTATGCTTATTTTCTAAAAAGGCAATACACTTAATTAAGGAGAACGTGTGAATGCAAAAACATGTCTCTGTAATATAATGCGTTCAAAACAATGAGAGTAATTATGTAATGGTTGCAATTACATGCAGGAGAGTATTCTGTAATATGCATTTATATGTTGTAAAAACACTTAAAGTACTGTATGTTAACTCCATATATCAGAAGTTATTTCTGGTGTATGTCTTCAAATTGTGATTGTATTGGTTGAGAGAGAAACAGAAGACAGAATATAACTTAACAGAGAGCACCAGCCTTTTATAAGACTTTTCGCAGACCATGTATGAAGCATGTTGCTAGGCACCGAGGACAACATTTTCTTTAGTATTGAGCACTTTCATGTGGCCCCAAAAATGTTCTTTGAGCCAAGAAAAGTCAAAAAAGCTATTCAGTCTTACCTGTCCAGGGCCTGATTGAAATCATAGTATTACAAATAGGGCAGACATCAGTCTGTCGGTGGGGCCCCCCCTAGAGTGACAGAAAGGCTTTTTCTAGAGCTGGATGATGGACATGATTTATAAAGCTGTTGCAAGAAAAGAAAGAAACTGGGTCAAAATGGACAAGATGACATAAATAACATCTAGAATACAGAAGAAAAGCCTTCAAAACATCCGTACAGAATAAAATGTCAGATTTGTAGCGGTATCCATGTACATTTATGCGTAGAAACGACAACATGGCAGATTAATCTCCTTAATGAAGCTACCCAACAGCAGATAAAATTAGAGTCAGAGGCTAGACGCATCCAGCAACCAACCAAATGCTGCTTGGTCACAAAGTTTGAGTGGGGGATATTAGAACCCAATACTAATTAATTCAACTGGCCTCTGTAACCCTGAGACGATTCGTACTCCAGACTGTAACATCTTTATTGATCTTGGGAATGCTTCAGTGGACTCCCTGGGCTTATTTCGCCATTAAAAGCATCTCTTGCGACGAACCACGATTTAATTAGATGACAATCACTGTTAACAATGTGCGGCTAACATCGCAAAATTTGCACTTGAGTGCTGGCAGTGATAAATTTCAGTATCCCAGCAGCCAGTGAAAACTGTCATCCTTCACTTAGCCCGCTCTTTACAAGACAGTGTACTTTTATAACTTCATGATTAAAGAATGGGAACTTTAAAAATGTCAACAATCATGGCTATACAATTTTGCGCATATGTACTCACATGATGTTATTGCTGTGCTGTAAAACAGAACGTGACAAATAGTGAGGTTACATCCCTCTCATCACAATCAGCAATGCAGTATGGCAACATGAGCAATGTGTGAAAACAACCACTGGAGGGCAGCATACAATTTGAACACCTTAAAATTGTATATTTCACAGACAATGATATAATGAAGAGGAAGGGGGGGGTTAAAAAGTTTGGGGTACTTTTCAAAAAAAGGCAGTGTGAAAAAAGATATTGGCACTTTGTTGAGCTATCAATCTACACGTCAGTGTACCTTGTGGACAGAGCCACATCAATAGATGTTATTTACAAGACACAGAGAGGTTCAAGCAACAATTAAACTGATATTTATTGGATGTTTTCGAGAGTATAATTTGCAAGAATAAGGAGCGTTTGATCTGCAAGAGCTAAAGCGTTTGATAGAGGGTCATCAGGACAACAGTTAGAAGACAGTATTTTTGGCAAGGGGCATAGGTGGAGGCCAAGGGCTAATAGCAATGAGGGCTTTGTCAGTCATTCCTGTATTTAATAATCCCCAGCTCTCTATTTCCTGCTGTTTGTTTATATTAACCTCTAGTTGAACCCTCTTTAGTGGCAGCCTCTTTTGCCAGAAAGTTCAGTGAACATTCAGCATAGAAGCGGAGAGCATGTCATCTCGAATCTATTAGCCCACAGGGGAGATTGCAGCATACAGCAGTCTCTCTCTCTCTCTCTCTCTCTCTCTCTCTCTCTCTCTCCCTCTCTCTCTCTCTGTCTCATGCACACACAAGGTGAGCGTGTAACCCACACATTTCCCTTACTGTTGGTGCATGTAACTGAGATTATTGCATACCATGATGAGGTTCTGACCTCTCCATCTCACTCATGCCTAATAATCTCATCATGGCATGCACTATATCACTCTACCGTCCACCTCAACCAAGCTAAGGAACTAAAGCTAAAGAGACAGAACAGAGCTGATATAATTATTGAGTTTGTGGATATTTAATTTTGCATGTAGAGTCTTGTAGGCAGAGAGAGTAAAGAAAGAGAATGCTATGTGAGATACTGTACAGCTACATGCATGTAGTTCAAAAGCCAAATTGAAACAAACAACTGGACTTTCCACCACTGCTGCAAACATGTCTTTCCTCAGGCACACAACAGGTTTTCGAAAGCTCACACATGACAGTGCCAGAACTATTGTTTTGAGCTTTTTGGATATTATTTAGGGCACAAAAATATTGTGCGAACAAATGAAAAAAAAAGTCTTACTTTCAAACTTCATAGCAGCACATAATTCGTATTTGCATTCTGATGAAAAGCTTTGTGTAGCCTTTTGTTTGCTCCAATACAAGATGTGTATTTTCTTCCAATTGAGGGTTTAATATCTGAGAATGTATGAAGCAGATATGTGTTTACAACAATAATCCAACAATAATCCAACCATCAGTTTAACTAATTTATTGTTGTGGTATAAGCTTGAGCTACTATGCCTGTTTTCAAAAGATGAAAACAAAGAGCCATCAAAAAGCTTTTGTTTGTTTGTTGTATCAAATACTTTTGGACGGTCCAAATATCAAACATGCTAATTGTTCATGGCTGACAAAAAAATGAGAAAAAAAAATAACAGCAAGGCAAGGATGGTAAATTGAAAGTTAAGAGAGACCGTATATTACTGTAGCTTTTTTGTTACTCTAGCTATTTTTCATGTCATGTTATTGAAGATACTCACATTGACTGGAGATAAGTATAAATAAAAAACATGGTACTTAAAAAACATGTTACTGTACATTCGCACTGCTGAGGGTGTTAGCTGTGTTATCTTTAACGTTATAGCGAAGTGAAGCAGCACATTATTTTTGGAATACAGCTCAAGCTGTTTAAATCAAGAGTTTGGCTGTATTCCTCTTGAAACATATGAACATCACTCTTATGTAATGCCATCACTATTATTTCAGATCTGTGTAGGAGACATTGTATTAAAAGCCTGACACTATTAGTATATTTTAGTCAAATGGAGCTCAACAGAGTGTGACAGTCTTGTTTCTGGGCCAGTGCACATATGATTTAGTCACCTCCGAGTTACTTCAACATATGACAGATTATTATCCTGTCACTATGAAGATAACATGAGGTGCCGGGACATGAGATTAGATGAAAGTTAAAGCCTATTCTGACTCCAAACGCAGACAGTGTACCTTAAAGAACAAGTTCATGATGATACTAACGTTTCTTTCCCATCTCATGTCCAGTGAGTCTTGTGTAACACGGGATCACAATTTGATATACAGTGTATACCTTTGCTGTAGATGCTATTCCTCTTCTCCACTAACACAAAATATAGTTCATGTAATTAGCGTATTAGGGCTATAGTATTACACCATTTGATTGATTTATGTCAGTTATAGATGTTTTACTAAACGGCACTGTAGTGGTTTTGTACGGAGAGTGGGCGCTACGCTTCTGCAACTATGCCGACAGTTGGTACAGTGTTGTCAGCTGTAACCGCCAAATGAGCAGTGCAGAGTGGTGGCAGTGAGCTAGCCGGTGGGACACCTTAACATGCACACATGCACTAAAAGGCACGCACGGCCGGGCCGGCTATGTGAACATAGCACAGAGAGGCTCAGATTAGAACACACATTGGGAGAGTGACTTTGTTCTCTGCTCAGGGCAACATTACTCTACTACATCTTAACATAGAAAATAGCTGTTTGCTGCTATATTAATGCTTAGAATATCATAGAGGACCCTTAAAGAGGAACTGATTTTCCACATCAACCTGTCTGTTTACAGGTCTTGGAGATACATTTGTTGGAAAAAAGTTACATAAAGTCTGATAAATGAACTCAAGTGTTGTAACTGTGCAGAAAGCGATTCTAATCCAATGCACTTTTTGACAAATTAGTGAACAGTCCGCTGGCAGTGTTCATGCACAGCCCTGGCTCTGTTAATTGGACACAAACAGACCAAACCACACAACACTATTCCAGCCAATCAGCAACAGTTTGTGCTCATGCACAGGACAGGGGAATGGCCATGGATGTATCAAGAGAAAGGCAGTATAGTGGGAGCGAGAGGGACGGTAAATCTGGAGAGGGCTATTTGTATGGGTGTTGAGTTCAAATATCAACAATATTTCTGCAGAATCGCAGGCCCCACCTTTAAGACAGCCTCGGTTAGGTCAAGACTACAAGTCTGAAAATGGAAAAAGTCAGAAAGAAGTGAGGCTACCAGACATCTGTAGCCCGCTCCTCATCTTTGCTTGAAGCTAGCAGCTAAAGGCTACATTAGCTACTACTACTAACACAGCCAAATCTCCAACCAACTGTTGATAGTTGAGTTGCATTGTGGGTAATGTAGACCAGGTAACGAGCAGGTGTAAAGTTAATGCTTTATAAACCAGACATGACCATTAATAAAGTTGACCCTGACATCTTTTCCTGGTCAAATACTACTCACCAGAATTTTCAATTGATTTTATATTGTCATTCATATGAAATTAGTTTTTGTTTTTTGTCTTTCACTGGCTCTTACACCCTTTTCCAGCATCAACAACACTATGAACTATTAACATCTCTGGCACCCACAATCATTGCATAATAAACAGAAATATCTGATCTTATTCTTACAAATTCAAAACTTAGGCAAGATTATTCCTGTAAATCTCCTCTTAGGGTTGGGGGTAAAACTCATTAAGAATGAGTATATCCTTATGGGAGAAGTCGATTTCATCCTCATTAAATACATTTCAGTGTCCCCATTCATCTTGCTGGCCCATTTTCTTCAAAAACATGCTGCTTAACCTGGGCCAGCTTCTGAACACGAGATAACCGCCAGCAAATGCCCATGGCATCACTGTGCTTGATCATATTTAAACAGCCAATTCTCTCTCTTAATTTCCAGAGGCGTGTTCAGATTAGTATCCCACCAACTGCTTAGACAATCACACTCTGGGACACTAGAGATTTAATACAGCACCTTTTATAAGAACAGCATTAAGATTCATGGAGGGTGGAGCAGGCTACAGTAGTTTAACACACTCAGTGGGCCCTTCGAGGCTAAAGAAAGTAATTAGAATAACTTCCTATGCATCTGCAGGTAAAAAGGTATGTGTGGTTTCTAAGGGTGCTGCTCTAAGAAAAAGGTTACAAAAAGAGCAGAATAAAGTTGGGTGTATAATAGTTTTCCCTTTTGGAATCATATGTCTGGTTACCATAGGATTGCAAATCCAATGTTCAATCACATGTTAGCTCTCTATGTTTGCTTTCAACTCCAGAGAAAAATATCTCACAACTGAAGAATTTCTTCCATAAGGCTGCTGTTGAATATGGGACAATGTTTTCTTCTGAATGTACATTACTTCAGTACATTGGTACTTCCTGAGGGGAATATCTCGCTCTTTAGCGGTCTGCTGTTTGATTCTGGGCAGGCGGAGTGGCTTTTATGAGCTTATTCCCTGAAAATGCTAACGAGGTTAGTGAGAATAAACCAAAACAAGAAGCTGAAAGACACTATCAAGAAGTATCAGAGGATTGCCTTACTTTAGTTAAAGTAAAACGCCTATAAAGTATGCAAATTAACCCTTAATTATAAAAAATATTCAAAGAAATATAACATACAAATGTATGAATAATATCATGCTAGTCATTTTTTGTTTTAGAATAAGACTATGGAGCCTCACAATCAACCAAACAGCTAATTGTTATGATCTGCTATGCATGATGTCTATAAGGAGTTATGGCAGAGCAAGAGTAATGAGTTACGATATTCAATTTCACGGAACCCTCAGTAGGAAAGACCATACATCATTTTATGATGTAAGTACTAAGTTACACAAGTCACACAAGTTATTTTGCGACAGCATTCCACAAAACAGAAGTAGCAATAAAAACACGTTAAAATAATAATGATCGAAATTTGTAAACTACGTCACCGATATGTCACCGGTACGCCTGCATAAATTTAATCTGAAATATTTTGGAAAGCGCAGGGGTTGTGTTACATGTATTGATGCCGGTATTTCCCCCCCCCCCCCAACCATGTATGAGGGGTTAAGTGAAGGTAGTAAAGGATGGTTGCTACCACAGTGCTCCCTGTCGTCACCAATAAGCAGCTACAATGTGTCTTGAAAGTCAACTTATAAAAGTTTTATGGAACTCAGAGAGCTTAAGTGATCTTCCCAAGCTCTGCGGTAGCCTGCAGCGTGCAGGATGTCTGCTTATATTAATTTCATGGAGTTTAAGAGGTCACCAAACTCATTTGGAGATTCTTACTCATTTATGAACTTTGCAACCCTTCTGTTCTGCAGTGCTCTAAGCTACTGGTCTTGAGATGCTTAAATTTACATGGAATATTATATAGCTAGGTGGCAAAAAGTATAGTGCATTTGGAGTTTAAAGTATAGGGCTGGATAAAAATGCACTTTGAAATGACATTTACCTGCGTTTTAATGAAAAGTAAGGTGAGCTTGCTGCTGTTTTATCTGCCTTGTGTGTTGGGAATTGGGCGGCTGGAGCAGAGGAGGCTGGGTTAGGGATAGGGGCTTTGGGGAAATTGCTTTATCCAATATTCAGAAGATTTCCAATAAGACAATGGACTTCTCAGAAAGCAGCTTAGCTGGAGAGCAGTGAAACCCTGAGGGTGAAACTGAGTAAATGAGCTCACTAGCTGGTCTTAACTCTCCGAGAAGGCATACTGACAATGAAACAGAAAATATGGAGCATTCCTTTCAATTAAAAATGAAGTGAAGATACTAAAGCAGGACTATAAAGGGGAAGTAGTTAAGGCCCAGCTTAAAGGTTAATCTGATGGTGCTCTCTCACACTGACCTCCCCTCAGAGCAGCCTGACTCACATATTGGGGACAGCTTCACTGTCCACAGAAGCCCTTTGACAAAGCCAGTTTGTGGCAGTCGTACGTCCACCGCAGATCTCCCAGTGAGAGTGTTTAAAACCAATGAGGCCTCACATCTGTGCTGGGACTGAGCTTGGTCAGGGGGGTAGTGGGTGATTAATTGATGGTCACATCTCGCTGACTGCTGCCCACACCGCTTTGATGAAGAGGGATTAGGTTGTGCACCACAGGCTCAGCTGATAATAGGAGAACAGAAAGGAAATGCTCATGTCACGCTCCATGGCAAGGATTTCAATCAAAGAACCACATCATTCAGAGAGCCAAGACTTTTTTTAAGAACAAGTAAAACCCTTAGCTTCCTGCAGCCTTGTTTTTTTTACAAAGTACCTGTGTCACAACAAAACTTTTTTAATAAAAAAAAAAATGTCAAACTGGCTGCATGATTTGGAAGAACCTGTTTTTTAATTAGAAAGAAAAAAAAAATTACTGCACAAGTAAAACATCCCTGTGTTTTGAGTTGTCATGATTACACCAAAAATACTAATCTGAGTCATATCAAGTTATTCTCAGTTACAAGCGTCCTGAAAGCATAAGCAACAGTATGTGCTGCTGGTAATAAACGGCAAATGAGTGTGAATGCTATAATAGTCCACATTGAAGAGAGAAAATTGAGAAAAATATTTGTGCTGATAGAAGGTATGTTTACGAGTAACAATATTGTATATATGATGAACATGGACATAATAGAAGATGGGGGGAAGTGATTGTCTTGGGGTTGTAAGGTTTCGGTACAGTTTCATCTATCTGAGCCTTTATTTAGCCCCCTATCCTGTCTCGGTACTGGCTGAACTGAGATCAGTCTGCAGTTTTCCCTAGAGACAACACTAATGTCACATACTGACTTGGCACACCAATATTTCACATCCAAACCAAACCTATTAAGGATGACTACTTACCATAGACAAGATATGTCCTTCACAGCAGCAACCTTCACATTCAGTGTTTTCTCAATCTACACACACCCACACAGACACATACATGTACACATGGGCCAACAAAAGTGCACACATACACACAAACACAGACTGCTGTGCATATTTTTGGTGTTATATTTCATCTACTGCCACATGTGATGGTATTGTCCTCGCTACCCTTATCATACCCTTGAAATCTTTAAAATCACATACTGTGCACGGACCAGTATTTTTTCAGATGACAATGTGGCACAGAACAATATCTTTGCAAATACAGCAACAGTATGTACATTGTAAATGTTAGTTACAGAAGCTGTGTTCATAAAATCAAACTCCAACTACAGTTAAAAGAAGAAATAAAGTTGTTTCTAAATGTGAATTCCAGAAATTGAAAGAGGGCCCCGCATCACAATACACTTAAAATGATGTCTGGTAAATTATAAAATTGTAAAAGTGTGTGCATGAATTACTAATTCATGCTCTCAAAATTCCTAATCTTGTGCCCGAATTAGCAAATTGTGGAGACTAAATATTGCTTTTGCTATTAGTTACTTTTGTATTCATGTTTTCAAATTAATAATCTGCTGCTTACATTCAAGTCCAGGCTATTCAATTGCTTCTGTAGTGCAAACAATAGAATAATTAGTTGTTTGGCCACTTGGGGGCAGTGGTAACAAATTGTGGACACAACACATTTACATTTTTTTTGTTGATATGGCAACAGTTGCCTATAATTCATCAGTTATGAAGCAACATTGGCATTTATTCCGAGTCATGTTTCTGTCCACCTGGTGACTGTAAGTCCCCTAGTATTGACTCTTCTTTTAAACCCTGGTTTTGGTCTCCACCAACTCTTGAGAGAAGTATCTGATTCTTTAGCCTCCACTATGGTCACCAGCTAGTCGGTAGCTTAGACTACAGGAATTTTGGGCCGATTTAACCCTGATTAACCCCCCCCACCCCCCACCCCCCATCCCCTGAAAATAGTAGGAGAAATCCATTCCTTGAACTTGGTCGGTATCGATGTTCGGCCCAGATTATCTGGTAATGTGAGGGGTTTACAGATCCAGTCTTAAACCCCCAGAACTGTTCTCAGCCTCATCGGGGCCGCTCCAATAATATATCAGACATGTTTGGAGTTGTGTTTTTAGGCGTTAAAATCTGAATAATCACATCAGTTTCTGAGCAGGACCATAATGGCCAATGAGAGAGACAAGCCGTAGCAGCTGATGGTGTTTCCAAGCAACGGTAAACATTATAGCCCTTGAGGCTAACTTTAGCTAGCATACTACTGTTGACAGATAATGAAACCAACAGTTCAAATCTCACCAGCAGTTTTTGCTGAAGAATAGACAAACTATTTCTCATCCAGACGCATTTAGCCTTCTGTTTTTTTCTCACTGCAAAGCATCACTACAGCGAGTTATAATCTCTTTTGTTCACATTTGCTTCCCCCGTGAGATCGCGTGAGAGAGATCATGAGTATTTTAAAACTCCTGTAGTCCGAGCCGAGCTATGACCGTCAGTCGTTCGGTGCTGGACAGGTAGCAAACAGGGATTTTTTAGAGAGTGAACTGAAACAATAGAGCCGCAGCTAGAAAAAGAAAAAATGTAGCTGGAAATACACAATAAATCCATTGTTATCATAAAAATATTGATTATAGCCGCTTTGCCGCTGATTTGCTTTATTCATTTATATCGACTATTATGACAATTTATGATTTGAGAGATTAGAGACTACAGCTCTCTGTGGGCGAAGAACAGTGGAGTTTGATTTATGTTCTCCCCTATTCTATTGAACTATACAAAGAAACTCCCCACCTTGACCGCTCTCTTAAAGTAAGAAGCCACAGTTATCAATCGAGGTGTTGAAAGGAAGGGAAGTCTTCCCAACAAGCCATGCTTTCTCAGCCTAATGGATCATACTCTGCTGCAGAGAGCAAGAGAGAGAGAGACAGAGACCGAGTGAGTGAGACGGAGAGAGCAAGATGTTACTTCTACTGTATGGTTTTGACTGATTATGCATTTTTTTTCTTAAGCTATTCATAGAAGATAGATTCATCATTCCAATTTGTCAAGCTAGCAAAGATTTCAATTAATTATGTGCAGCGAAAGACTGTGTGTATTAGGCTTCTCTGTCAGCACGAGTCTGAGTCCCCATTTACCGAACTCAAAATAAAGAGGTATCAGAGAGGTGCTTGGATCCACCAGTAATTAATTTGATGAATGCCTTAGCGGCACAAATAGTGGCAGCCGTGCATCTTTTCATCAGACACCAGCAGCAGCCTCCGTGCTCGGTGCTAATTTGAAGGGGGCAGCTCATCTGTATAGTGGATGTGTTTGTGGCGGGGTCTATTCTTCAACGCTTGTGCTCATGGCCTCCCGCTGTCCAGACAGTGTGTGTGGGCCTTATGTTTTTCTGTCAACTTTGTCCTTGTGCCAAGCAACCTGCTCCACTTAGTGCCCAGTTTTTTGACTTTGTGGCCTGAACTTGATAATGGGAGGCCTGCTGGATTAATGGAAGGTGCAGTCATGTCGCTTCCTGCCGGCTGCTGTTGTGGTTGTCCAGACACAATATTGCAGCAACGACCATCGTATCGTGTACTGTACCTGGCAGGTGTGAAATTGATACACATTGCAATGAAAACTCCAATCTGATGAACTACCAATAATCCATTAGAGGAAAATGTCTGATTGCAGTCTTTAAGGGTGCATCTACACAATGATAGATGAAGGAGGTAACATGGTGGAAGGTGTGATTGGGCCAATCTAAAATGATGGATCATATTATTGTTATTAGGTGAAAGCTTCAATGGCAGCTATTTGTGATGCACACCGTCAATGTTGACAGGATCCTCAGCCGAACAAAGAAATAATTGGACTGGTGCCACATAATTCAGGTTCATATTTTCACAAGTGGGGGGACCTCATTATAAATCAGGTCAGCCAGTGATACAAGACCATAAATCAAAGAAAGACATAGCACGAACAATTAGATAATTACTAGACCACCGTGTCACCGCTGCCGAGATGTTTTGATGTGCCACTAAGAGAGAGTGGAGAAAGTAACCAACAGCGCTAAGAGCCCACAATCACATTTTCTGCATCAAATGACAGAGCGGAGAGGAGATGGAGATTTAACAAACAAAACGGATGAATAGATATGTTGATAAATTGATATAAGCGATACGTTTTGAATGGTGGTCTAATGATTAACATTTTGCAACAGTTAGGAGCAAAAAATTAAATTGCAAGAATTTTCCAATTGTTGCTTAAGTTTGTGTTAATGCATCAACTGCCACCTTTGGTCAGCTACTCCATATTCTGCCCTCTGATCAGACCTAAAAGTGATGATGTGTTGGAAAGTGTCTCTTCACTACATGATTACACGGACTGCCACTGACCCCTAGTGTTGCTCAAATGTTCAGTCGCAGTGTTTGCAGTATGAGAGCCTGTTACTCTAATTATATCTACGGCCCTTGACTACCCCTAGGCAGAAACGCGGGCTGAAATCCAGAGGCAGGGGTCCAATTGACCCCAATTGAAAGTGTCATTTCGCAGGATTGCCAAGTTGGAGAAGCTCTCGCAGCCCAGGAAGAGCGGACGTTAATTCAACGTTCCTCCTCGGTTTCATTGTTTGATTTTCAAGCGGCTCTTCCACTCTGCCCCCCTCTGCTCGGCTGGGCGGGTGTTTGGAGCTGCCTGCACTGTTCTTATGTCAAACCAGAGTGCAAGGAAGCTCCAACAGCAGTCAAAAATTGAGGTCACAGCACAAGAGTGAACCAACTGGAACAGATTGTTGTGGAACCTCCAGGCTTTTGCAGACACGTGTTGATCCCAGCACTGCATGTCCTAGCTTTTACCTTCCCAACCTCTTCTTCGCAACTCCCTTGACAGCAGCTTATGGATAGCAAGAGTGTCCAGGCCTTTCGACCTCACGGCAGCCTTTTACGATCGCATGCACCGAACATCCCCATCAATGTGTTGACCATATGATCAGCATCCTAATAATTAATAGAATATATATAAATATTAGATTATAACGGTATGGAATTACATGTATCCTAAAATAGAATATATATATATATATATTGTAGATATAATATATGTATATATATTCTGCAAGTATTTTTTGAGCAAGAGCACTGTGTTTACTGTCTACTATAATGATCTGCATTCTTTTACCAGGTCGTGTGGGTACACACAATCCAGGTGAAAATCACCTTAGTTTTGGATAATTTCTGGTAAAAATAGCTAAAATTGGAAAAGATTACCCCAATCTAAATTTCAGTTCACACTGTGCATGTGTAACAGCAAAAATGTAAGGACATTGATGCTTGAAATATGAGAAGACAGTTAGCTTTGGTCCAAGCTTTCTCAACCCAGCTGAACAAAATGTAAATGTCTCATAAGATCATCGTCTCTAAAGCACTTTAAATAGATATTAAAGCTGCTCTGCATAAGCCCCATCTGTTGTACTGCATATCCCCATGGAGGAGAGGCAGTGTTTTAAGGCACAATTGATCCTTTTATAATGTCATGACCATTGTATGACCCATAGCAGGGGGGGGGGGCTGCATCCACACACATCGTCAGCAAAAGCAGTGTGTTAAGCTCTGATTATGGGTGGTTGGAGGGAGACAGGTACGATGTATCTGTTGAAGAACAATGGGATTCAAAGTGTTGTCTTGTGTTAGCTGGCCACATTTGGCAACATTTCTGATAATCTGTCATTATTGTCACTTTACATGAGAGCTGGGACAGCAAAGAGGGAGCACTGACAGCAGATTGACCCCAGATGCTGTTCATTTGATTGATATCTCTACAGACAATGATCCTTTTTCTGCACTGCCGTGGTGGTTACACAGGGAGGCGTTGGGAGGGGGCAAATACAGGAGAAATGTCACACCAGGGAAGTCAGCGAGGCGTAAAGCCCTGCCTGACAAGCGCAGGGTCATTGGCTCCTCTCTGCCCCCTTTGTGCCCCGGGTAAAATGATCTAAGTGACTCTGGACCTCTGCCACCGATCTGCTGGAGTGCAGGAGTCAACCGCGTAGGCACGGCAGAGTAAAGGCTGGCAAGGGAGTTGCTGGTAAACTGCATGTATTGTGCTATCGCCTAGAGGACAGACTCATTCAATATTTGGTGGTCACATGTTTTTCCATAACTAGGACATTTTAATAAGACAAACTGTTTGCGTGCCTGCAACTGGTCAATTTCACACTATCGAAATCTTTCTGATACCGACGGTGTTTCTTCATTTACAGCTGGAGAGCTGAGCCTCCCAGATGATGAATAAAGGGGAGAGGTTAAAATTACATTGTTCTGGTAAATTGCTTGCACAGAATGGCTGCAAGACAGAAGCCATATCAGTGGATACATCCATAAAGACTGCAGCACAGAATATGTCTGAGCTATAGCTTCTGGTTGTATGCCGTCTGTGTTTGATGATTGTGATCAACCTTAATTAAATGTGCTAATACTGTCTTTGTCTCAGTTCATTTAGGGAGGTGGAGACTGCAACATGCACACACAAAACAAAATTATATTTGTCTTCTCTAACTGACATATTCTGCAATAGTAGCTATGGATTTAATGAAATCTAGTTCGGCTATTTAAAGTGGCAATCCTTAAGATTTCAGTTGTAGTTGATTTAGAATTTCTTTTGTTGTGCTCAGAGTTTAGCAGTCTGGAGTCTTTCTGTTGATCCATGAACTTCAAGTTGTGTGTGCATATAGTCCCATTTTTTGAATATATACTACAATGGGTGAAAAAAAGAGATTTTTACACGAGACATGCAGTTTGTAATACAGCCGATATATAAATATTGCAATACTTTAATCAGTGGGTCAAAAGCTCAATCACCATTGTGTTCCCTCCTTTGGTGATAGCGACTTAAAAGACATTTAGTTAATTGAAAATCTACGAGATTGCTACTTTAAGCATTTAATGAAAATGTCTAATCATGGTAAATATAGCATTGAACATTTTGCGATAAATTACCGTATGCTATGCATTAAAGAGAGCCTTGGCTGTGACTGTAGTCACAATATATTCTACACCATTATCATAAATATCTAAAAGGTTTTTATGGATGTGAACAATTAACGATTAAAGTATTTGCATGTGTTTGTGTGTTAAAGATTCAGCAGGAGCAAGTTATGTGGCAAGCTCGTCACTGTGCGGGGTAATAAGGTCAATGCAAAAAATAACCCAGGGGCACATTTCCCAGCAAATGTGAATAAAAACACACACATTCACACAAATATACACACAAACACACACACACACACACACACACACACACACACACACACACACACACCACTGTCCCGGCCTTATGTTGCAGAATCCAAACCAATCGAGTCAATTGCCAGAAAACATGACATGACCTTTCAGATTCACTGAGCATCAACCATGAGTGGGACTGGCGTGCTTTCCGTTTCAGCGCACCCTCTGCCCCTCCCGCCCACTCCGTCACCCCCAGGGCCCTAAACCCTCCACAAATAATTACTCTCGGTGGAGTCTCTACTCTACAAGACAGAGCCAAACAAACTTGACTCTGATCTTGACCCATACTTAGGGTACTCTCACTATTAAATCATCCCTCACAGGGGTTTTACTATTTGAACAATTCAGTCACCATAAATTGAAAACGAGTAAGGTCAAGTTCATGTTTAGACATGATCTGGTCAAAATATATGTTATGGGTTATACAGCATCAACAGGGAAAAAAGTTTGTATTTTTTTCTGAGAGCTATGTATGTATTTTTCTAAAAAAAAGTAAGATAGGTCACGTGCTCTTTTATTGCCAAAGTGCATCACCTTCAGTTTGCAATAGTAGTGTTTTTTTAAATTTAGCAAGAAATAAAGAATAAAATCTCCCAAACTGCTTAAAATCAAGCAAAGTATTCACACTTTTTTCATGGTGTTATCATGCCTAGTTTCACAAAGCCATGTAAGTATTTCTATTTTTAGTAAATTGAAGTACCACAAATCAAGATGTAACATACAGCAGCATGTTGCCATTGTTAGAAACTTAAAGTTGTACACGGTCAGAAATCTCCCCAGTGATGCAGACTTAAATCAGAGTGCAGATGCAGAGTCAGAGGGATAGATTCCCTCTCAAATACATTTTTTTAAGCCTTTGAATGATTATCACTGGTGTAATATGACTACCACCTACTGGTTAAGAAACAGACTCATCTATCCATCCCTCCTGTCTTTTTAACAGTATTTTTGCAAGTCACTGCCTAAAAGACAAGACTCAAAGCTGACCAATACTGATATCGACATGTGGGGGTGCATTGATCAATTGGCCACCGGTCGAAACCGGTTGTCAGATTTTTTTTTTTAATTTACAAACGTGCCGCAAGAACGTTTTAGGTAACGCACACAGACAGTGACGTGACACACACTCAACATGCACTTCGCGCAAGCAGTGGCAGCTGCAGCACACGGTACAGCCAGATACGCACATCAGAGTGGAAGTAAAAGCATGAGTGAAAAAGACATAAAGCTCTCAATTTGTAACACCCGAAAGTCCGAAATAAGCAGTAAACCAAAAAAAGGTTTTGACAACAAGGTGGTCCTGTTGGTGCAGTTTAGGAGAGATATTCAGTGTTCAATATTTAATTATAACAAAAAACAGGCAGATGGCGAGCTGTCAAGAAAGTAGCCTGTCGGCCAAAAGTGGATATTACAGGCTACTTGCCATGGAAATCCAAATATTGAGCTACATTACAATATGACACGAAGCAAAACCCAGCTAACTTATTAATCAACACAATACATTAAAAACAGAGATCTAAACAGGTTTCTTTTGTCAAATTCTGTCGTGTTTGAATTCTAGCAGACAATGTCAAAATGTCAGGGGTCAAACAACCAGGTTGAGGCAGTGAATGGACTAATTCCTGGTTTGTACCAGCATTCTGCATGGCAGCACCTGATAAAGTCATGGATCAGTGAGGATTGAAGCAACTGACACTCAACAGTGAACTTAAACAATATCATCAGCAACCTTAATGGTTAGCCACTGAGCTGTAACCAAGGGACTGTTACTCTCCAAGGCTCCAAACGCATGATCTCTTTATAATTCAGCAGAGCAAAACTAATTGTCTTTGTTCAAAACATTTAAAATACTGGCCTGCTTTACTGCCGAGTCTACAAAGATTACTGGTACAAAAGGAACCTTTAACCACATCAGTAAACATGAATAACTATGATTTAGTTGTTGTCTGGTGCTACCGGGTGTGTTAAAAAGACATGTTAATACATTTTGGAAGCAATAGCATGTTCCAGTCTTGTGTTTTAAGTTTTGGTGCTGGGGCAACACGTTCGTTTACTTTTGGGTGACAGATTGGACTTTAGCCTAGCCCCGCTAAGGATTGTCTCATGCACTGTGGGGCCAAACGGAGCTTTAAATAGCCAAATTATTAACAGCATTAATACACCACTGATTGTCCTGTTGCCTTGTTTATCCACAGCAACAAGTCTGACATTTAAGATCATTGTGACTGTTGGGCTAACACTTCCTGTGCAGACACTAGTGTTCCTCTAAAAAAAGCGGGTATTGCTCACATTTATCTGACTTTTTATGCCAAAATGATAGCATAGTGGCGTGTTTAGCTAACTCAACCAATCCTGCAGGAAGGGGACTGTCCGTTCCTAAAGGACTGCCCTATGATTGGTTACAAATAGGTTTGTCTCGGTGATGGAATTGCCAAACAATACATCGTCTCGCAGTATACTGAAGTTTTTCATTTGTTATAAAGGATATGTTTATCACCTTTCTAGAGCACAGTCCTAGTTAGAGTCATGCTTCATTTCATCAGCAGGCAGCAAGCTCTAAAAAAGGTTGCTTCTTGCAACTGCAGCACAGCATGAGGGTAATGTGACTACAAGAAAAATATGTACACTCTATTAGATAACCTATCTCAAAAGCAAAGTTGTATAAGTGTGTTTCAATGCAAATTGATTTGGAAGTTGATTCATGGTGTGCTTTTAAAAAGGTTGGCAACAATGTGCAGCATATGCGATTAATGGTCTAAAACATGCAAAACCACCAGTACGGTGTTAAGAACATGCTTATTCTGGTAAATAGTTGCAGGAGGCAGTACACAAACAACAATATGGACATTTATTTACTATCATGGAATTTATGAACGCAGATCAATACTCTTCATCTTTCGGCATTTCGAGTCTTTCGAGTACAAATAGCAGAGGTCAAATGTCAGGACTTTGATTGCTTGTTTCTATTCTGTGTTTGATTGTCACCGGCTCCTCTATTTCCAATCCTCTTTCTCACTAAATAGATTTAAATCTTGCTACAATACAAGGTCAAGCACATTTAACCCTCAACATTTAGCTTATTCCTCTGTCACATCTGCATCATCAAATTAATGTCAAGCTACAACACTTTTTTTTTCCCCTCTTAGAGGGTAAACCGTTGCGACACACAGCGGGGAGGATCCAACAAGTCTCTTTTCATTTACCTCAAAATGAGGAAGGCAGAATGATATGGGGCCAAGAGTCTTAATACAGCAATCTTATTTCATGGAGGATACTGCCCTTTCCCCTCTTTTTGTGCCTGTGAAGATGATTTGAAGTCATGGTTAGTCCTTTTGATATGAGGCTGGGTCAGACCAATTTGCCACCTGGTGAGGAGCGGGAAGTAGGGAGGTACATTTTTTAATTGTCAGGTCACTTGGTGCAGGGACATAAGATCCTTTGGGCACATTGTCTGTCTTTGTGTGAAGGACCAGCCCTCTGAAATCCCCCACCTCATTATGAGAGAGGGAAGATTAATTGACCAGTTCACTAACTGGCAGCCTCAAGACTAGATCAACTTAGCAAGGGAACTCACCAATTAAGACTGGACTACAGCACCTTTTCTTATTCGAGGAGTAATCCTTTTTATTATCGTTAGTCTCTATAGTCCTGTAAGGAAGATCAAGGCTAAGTTGCCCTTTGTCAAAGGCACAAGAAAAGACTACAGGCTGTAACAGCATGATCTAATGTTAGTGGTAGCATGGGTTGCTCCAACTTACGTACAGCACTGCTCAATAAGGTTGCAATAAACACGCACATGCGTGAGCAAATCAATTTAATTGACAACACTGTAATAGAAATGGCTAAAATCAGCTGTAAACGTCATTGCAGTGGGTACATGTTTTTCCCTTTATCATTCCTATTTTTTAACTTAACTAATAATCTAAACAAGCAGGAGGCATCATAAAGAGAGTTATTGTTTAACAACAGGAAGCCAGATATATGAATTTCATGAAATCTTTAGAAAACAGGACAGGTCAACAAATGTGTGTGTGTGTGTACAAACCCAATATGGCAATTATTTTCATTTTTCTACTGAAGGCCAATTTCCTCTATAAACTGCTGCACCAATATGACATTTTGGTGAAGATTAACCTTAACATAGACCATTCTTTATTTCCTTTCCCTTATAGCTTTTACTTTTTTTTCATCAATCTTTTTCTTGAGACTTCAATTCCAGTGAAGGATGCTGTAACAATCATTCAAACACACACACACACACACAAGCTGCTGAATTCACGCGTGTGATTTTTCAAAAGCTGCCGTGATGAAAGCTTTTTTAAAACAGCTTTCAAGCCTTGAGAAGCACAACAAAGTGCATTTTATTTTCACCATTACATTCGTCATATTCATAACACACGGCACATCTGGCCCAAAATGCCGTTCATATTCTTCAGCAGAGAGGTTGTTGTCAAACCACCATGTGTTGTGGTAAAACTAACTGGAGGGGATGGATATGTCATGACCACAGAGGTGTCAGAGATCTGGTGCCAACACCTGTCGGTTCCCAGGGAGCTTGCATCTCCAATAACAATACTGACTTTGACATGAAGCATATAACACATCCATACATATACATATACTTGAATACACACATACGCACACACACACACACACACACACTCTCTGTCACTTTGGCTTTTGTGCACACACAAATGCTTTGGGGGGGAACAGAGTGCTGAAAAGATGTCATCATCACTCTCTTCAGGAGGCCATTATGGATAGGAAGCTAATATACTGTGCAGATATTCCAGCTCCTTTTTCACCAAGGGCTGCATATCCCTTGTGGGTGATCGGTAAAATTGGTTGACATTTCCCTGGCTCCAATTAACCTTTGATTTGACTCTCAGCTTTGCCTGTCTTCTTTTATTGTCTTCTTGAAAAAAAAAAAATGGCAAAGGGATGGCACGGTGGGAAAAACAAAATCATTGTTCCCCGATGTTTCCTTTTTTTGGCCTAATTGTCCTCTTTCCCTGTGGATGACCACTAAATGGACAGAAGATGTACTTCATCAGTAGGTCGCGGCATTCTCTACAGAAGGTTAATACAGTTCTGCTCTTTATTTAATTGTATAAAATAACTTTTGAAATGAAAGACGAGTGCCACAATGTTTTGTTCACGATACCACTGCCAGATGTGTAAAACACGAACATATTAATACCAAGGCTGATCATTTTGTCCATTGGTTGAAAATCCAATTTCATTTTTTTCTTTCTTCCTTTAAATATTTGAGTCCATTGTTATCTCTAAAGATCACTACTAAGACTTCTATTTCATCTTGCGCTATGTTAGTTGTGGTATTACGGGTCAAGTCACCTGTGATTATCTGGATTACAGAAATACAATCATTTATGCTTAGCTGTATAGTCCTCCCTCCCCCATATCGCCTTTTCTATCCTTTACAGTGGTTCATTCAGAGTTCATTGACTGCTTATGTGTTGTAGGTTTTCCGCATCAAAAAAACTATTTGACAATTTCCTCCTTCATTTTATGTAACCAGACATTCATGAATTGTAGTTTTTGTCTTCTCAAATGAAATAAAGGTGCTCCACGTGTTGTTCAGATTTCTATCTAGACTACAATAAGAAAAGAGGAATGTCCTGGTTTAGAGGATTATACCAAGACTCAGGCTCCTAGCCCACAACAAACAAAACACTATTTTGACAAAGATAAACTTCATCCGCCCACAAGAAAAGTTGACTCTTTGTTGTGGGAATATTTTGGATTTGGTAAAAATGAATGTAATGTTGTCTGCTAACGTAATGCAAACAGAATGTAGCTCTACAGTGATAGAGTCTGTATCTCTCAATATGTATCTGGATACACGATCAACAATCCAATCCTAAAACAATACATTTGTAACGATTCGATACTCTGCCATTCAAAGACGACTCAATATGATCTGATTCAGTTGTCTTCAATGGGCTCCGGTGTACCGTTGGTGGTGTCAGCTACAAACATTAGGATTACCTAGTTCACATCGACTGCTCCTTTCTTTAACATCAGGCACTCGTCACCTTGTGGAATTTGTAATTAACTTGTTTGTTGTGCTATTAGTTTACGTTATGATACAGTCGTGCCTTTTGTCAAGGATTGGGTCAAAGTGTGTACATGAGGGTTAATGTAGCTAGCTAGTAGGAGTAGGACAAGTCACACACACACACACACACACACACAGTGAGATCTGTGGATGTGTTTTGATGTAGCAATATCTCTGGCAGTTTATGGAACCTCTATGGAAGATGCATTACTGTCAACCCCCTCCCTTTCTTTCGAGTTAATTTAAGTGGTATGTGGTTATTCATTATCTTGATATTGGAAGCTGTCAAAAAATTGTATTAGGGAGATTTTCAAAACTCCAACTGGCTAAAATATATACCAAAAGAAAAATATGTCAATACGTTTACTCAGTTAATGTTTCTGTAACATAACACCATGTATGTGGCCTTCATGCACACACAATGCAGACTGAAATGTAAGTATGCTTCAGTTTTAACCATGAAAGTATTATAACCCATAACCAGACTTTTTTCCAAATAAGAAAAACTAACGCAACAGTATTCTAGTTGGTTCAACTCAAATGTAGGAAGGGTTCTCATCAGGCAAAAGGCAAGAGTCCCAGCCATTGCTTACTGTCAGGAGGAGTAGCCATCAGATCCATTATGGCATCTTCACAGGGTCTATCCACTATATACAGTTGTCACACTACTGCATAAAGAGTCTTCTATACAATAATCTATATTTCAGTGCATCTCATTCAACCCATCGTCAGTGATGATTACAGCAAATGGCAGGAAAGTTGTGGTCATGCAGCGGTTCAATTAAGGCATAAAATCATGTTGCAGTGCCTCAGCACAACTGGCATACATTATTAAAACCCCACGGTCACAAGGAAGCTCACATTCTAACAAACCACATCGCAAAGGTAGGGACTCTCGTGACTGCAGTTTGAACTCGCACTAAGGATACCATGCATTACAAAATAGCAGCCTCTCGGAAGGGGAGTGGGTTTTTGCCAACGTAGCCCATTACATGAAGCCTTTCAACTCAATGTTTCCTTGGGGGTATTTTTGTTGGAGGTGTAGTAAAAATGACCATGACAGGCAAGAATGAAGTACATTACAATTAACAGTCTACAAAAACTAATCAGCCACAAACATTTCCAACCAATTTCCTTCGTTGAAAGTTTCCTTTTCCATGGTGAGAGTGTGTGGAATTGTTTCACTATTGCACACTTGCTTAGATTAGCAAGTAACTGGATTTGTAAAACTGCCTTGCTTCATGAGTAGGATGCCTAAATTAGTAACACAGCTTGGCACTTCACTGGATTGCTATCATTACCATTGCTTTTACAAAGCATTCATAGAATGGTAACTCGCATGCCAGCCAAAGCATCATGGCAATCCTGGACTGGTGGTTTACCAGCTACTGGTCATTTTGTGAGTGGTGCACCTTTCACAGACCGGTCTGTAGTTTAGCACACAGTGACTTACTGACATTTCTTAAAACTTTGTGGATTTTAAGGCCAAAGATTAACCTTCTATTCTGGCTTTGTTCGACACAATCCTGATCTAGTGATTAATCAATTGCAAACATATGACTTTAATCTGCCCTTTTCACAGGGACTTTTTCGATAAACAACTTGCATTGTAAAACAACTCATTCTCGTAAAACAAGATTATTGTTACAGTATTTTGCACTGTGATATATTACCACTTCAATAGAAGTTTCCGTTGAATTTCTGCTCTAATAAGTTGCATACTCATGTCTATTGCATTGTTTGTGTCATTTACAGGATGCTATAGCTGATGATGTAGCTAAAGGAGAGAGTGTATTGTTTCACTTCCTTCCTGTCACTGATAATTGTCAAAATGAGAATATATAGATTCCCATTTCAGTTATGACACTATGTTAACGTGTTACTTTTCTGTAAAAGCATGTTTCTCTTTAGTCATCTGCGATACTTTACAAAACCAGATAACAGATTTTGGCTCCGATAACACTATGAAAAAAGCTCCAATTTAAACAAGGTCAGAAAGGCGTGTGCCCTTGTTTAACAGAGGTACAGGCTACAAAAACAGACGGCATCATGATCCTGCACCATGCCCCAAATGCCCTAGCCCTGGTACTCAGCTAGGGCGAGGTTATACAGAGCCTCAGATCTCACAGGGCTGGAGTGCTGGCTCAACGTCAATCACAGTAATGCTAGCTGACACAGTGGTGAGGGTGGTGACAGGGCAAGGTTATGTGTCACTGTTCGCTCATGGCCTGCATGAGGACCAGGACTGCCAGAGCTCTGTCTCATGTGAGGGGTCACCCTTAGGGTTTGGGATCCAAATTAATATACCCCACTACAGCTGCATAGCGCCTATCAGCAAATTGGTAAGCCCCGTGGCTGGAGGCCTTCCTTGCCTGAAATTGTATCCAAAGCTGCCTTATATGCACCATCATTGGCACGCCATTATAATATATAAAGATGCCTGTTTTTTTTTTAAGTCTGCATGTTTGTTCTGCATTGCTGTCCTCATAGAATCACTGTTGACCTCATTTAGTTGTCTAATGTTCAATAACATACTGGATCATGACAGCTTCGTGTCATTTTTGGTGTATCATTCTTGCTCATCTAATAATGAGAATGGGACTGCAACTAAAAACTAACTTCTCAATAAATTAATCTGCCTTTTTTGGCAATCAATTGATCTTTTGGTCTATAAAACATCAGAAAATATTTCAAAATATCCATTTTGCCCAAATCCCAAGGTGACTTCTTAAAGTTGCTTCTTTTGTCCAACCAAGAATCCAAAACACAAAATATTATTTTTACAAAGATATTCAAATTGGGAACATAGGGCTGCTCCCTCTACGATTAGTTGTTTTGGTCTAAGTCGACATATTTTTCTTTAGTGGACTAGTATTGTGTATTGTGCTTTTTCATGCTGAATGACTTATTTCCAAGAAACTAAGGATCACATCTCTGGTAAACACAAGATTTAAAGTGGTGCTTTGTGGAGTAACTTAGTTTTACAGATCGGTCGTTTAAATAAACGAATCCAATAGTCGACATAATCGCAACTAAGAATTTCTTTGGTCGAGGACAGCCCTAGAAGAAAAGCAGCAAAAGCTGGAACCATAGAGGCTTAATCGATAATCAAAATAATATAGATTCATTTTTAGTCGATCAACTCTAACTGAACAAACGACTACGAGCTCTTTGTAGCTTTAAACATTGACCATTGAGCTCATCAAAAAGTTTTTAAAAAGCAAATGGAGTAAGTGAAAAATGCACATTAGTCAATCTAAAATTCGCTGATTCTCTTAGAAAAAAAATGGCATTAACCTCATGAAATATACAACAAGCACATCTGTCATAATATTTACAGTTAACTTATATCCAGCATTATTGCCCACCCAGCTATTCTGGCACAAAACGCCTCACCACTTTTACGATGTTGTAGAGTTATATTAGAGTAATACATGAGATCTAAACCTGCAGTGATGCTGTGTTGGTTTGAATGTTCCTCCACTGGTGATGGATTGTTGAATTAGGCCCCTCTGAGTTGTGAATCACGTTCACCTGGGCGGTTGACGTTTAATCAATAAACACCTGAACTGTTGTCATGACCCTGAGCCATAAGGATTTCATTTGGTTTTCCCCACACTAACTGCTGCAGGACCCCCGCGGATTTCCGAGACAAACCTCCAGTCACCTGTGGTGTATTTGAACATCCGCCCAGCAGATGAAATTAAAAATCTTATGCTCTATTTTCTGCAAGACAAATAATCAAATGTATAAAACAATAGTGCGCAATCAGGCCTGTGTCAACACTTCAATAACAATGAAAAGAATAGGTGTTAGATGCTAATGATGACATGAAACATTTGGCCTTGTGCTTGAAGATTTTTTATTTTTTTGACTTCAATACCACTCTTAACACCTTTAAAATAAACACATCTAATTTTTATGAAATCTTAGCAAACCCCACACTGGTTTGAGGCTAAAGTTTAGAGAGAAACAGGAGAGATATTTAATTATTTCCCCATATGAAGCATTTTATTGTTATCTGTAGCTACCACTAATTCATCTAAACTGCAGGTATAACATGAAAATGTTGCATTGAAATAGTGACGCCAGCTTTTTTTAATGTAACATCTTGTGGGGTTTTTTAGGGGCGCGAGTCACTTGGCTTTAAAACAAATCTCTCACACGTTTGTATTTAACTCAAGATACTGAAACATGATCTAAAGTGGCCGTAAAGCAGTGAGTTCATAGATGTGGCATACATGAATCTTTCACCTCAATAAATATTTAATCTTTGCTCTGAATCATTTACAGCAAAGCCCTTACTGTTGTTCTTCAGGCAACATGTGCATGCGGTGTACACGGTCTTATCCCCACTTCTCGGTCCCTGCCTCTCTCTCTCTCTCTCTCTCTCTCTCTCTCTCTCTCTCTCCCTCTCTCCCTCTCTCCCTCTCTCCACCTCTCTCTCTCCCGGACAAGCTGTTCAGTGGCCCGGAAATATGGCACATTATGCCGCTCTATTGATCGTCATTCAGAGTTACACACTAAATCTGAATGCAATGTAAATGATATGATGATTCCCTCTAAGGCAACATTAACTTTACTATTCAGCGTTTTCAAGAGCAAAGGTTGAATTCATGAGTCAATGAAGTAAACAGTAAGGTTCACTTAATGTCGTGGTTGCGCTGGCAGATAGACACATACAACGACGAAAACAATTTTTAAGCAATCATGGTTAAAAAGGGGCAACAGCATACACATTTGAGATCGATGACTACTGACTCTTTTAATTCAGAGACTGCTTAATATCCTTCAACACAAAATCAGAATTGCTCTTGAGTCCACTGTGCTATCTAGTTAAAGGAGTCAACTGGAGGTCATTTGGCGTTTCTGGCTGAATGAGTATGCATATGTGGAAGGAAAGACTAGAATATGCATGACTGCTATCAACCCTATGTTTAACCAGTCCTGCTTGTAGCTTAGCCCTGTATGAAATGTGACTAGAAATAATAGGGAAAATATTATTTATCAATTGACGGGTCAGGTAAAACACTTTTCTAATGCATAAAAATGCACAGTTCTACTCACGAAAACCATTGTAATCTTGAAAAATTCACTCCAAGCCCCACAGAAATCATCACTTCAAATCTTCCAATTTCAGCTCAAGAAACAGAAAATAGTGCAGTTTATTATGTCTCTGTAGGCTTTTTTCACTATTATTTTTCCATTCAACAGCACACTATGCTAATATCTCCATTAATGTTATTTTTTACAACACACATCACATGGTAACCATACTACTTCGTTTGTTGTTGTCTGTACATTTTTTTCTCCTGTAGAGAAATGCTACAATGCCGTTGTACACTTCAGCTGTACTAGTGAATAAATAACTAAGATGACAAACTTGTGACTGGTTCCTTTATGTGTCCATTGTCAATGGACTTGTCTCCCTATTCTTTCCTTTCCTATCGCACAGGTTGGTATAATCCACCTGACATTAATCCGTTTAGTTACAACAACAATTACAGTTATCAGTAACAGCTAGCTAACCTAACACAAACAAAAAGATATATTGCGTTTATGGAATGTGAACAAGGTGAAAGTTTTACTGTCTCCATGGGCTCTAGCTCATGCCACTCTCTTACCCACACAGATCATTTAATGGTTGAACTCATCAGAGACCAGGTAAACAGCTTGAGCACCATTTGTATGATTTATGTGTTGAAATCCCTGGAGCCTCTTTTCTCTCCATCTCGAGCAAAAACAGCAGCTAATTTCTGTGTGATTTCAGCGTCACTTTAGCGGTTATTCTCACAAAGGACAGACCCTTTAAGTGACCGCAGGCTGTTAACTGACGCAGTTACACTTGGGATGAGTAAAGATTGTGATGGTCAAATTATACATGGACACTTATTCAGAGGTGCCTCCAATGTAGGAAATGGTTGATAGCTAAGCATCGATTTTCACCTGTTGATTTCACCAACACAACAGTAGATGGATGCATTATCAGGCCATATTGTGCTTTAATTATATACCCAAAATGAACTGTGTTTACATGCTTTCATTTCGTTTTATGAGATAATGCAACAAGGGAGTGGTTAGTCTGGAATAGGGGCCACCTGTATTGCAATAATTCAGTTAGAATGATCGTGTTTACATTCATTAATTCACTGCGATAGAAAGTGTGCGTTACTGAAAAGCAGAACACTGCTGAGTCTTGCTTTGTGTCGTCTTTACTGTAAACAATCCCAACCAGCAGAAATGTATAGGAGGAAGCACAAGCCCCCTTGCAGACCAATCACAGTTCCTGCTATCTCCACGTGGTATCGACACACCACACACAAACCACAGACCGCAACAAAAAGAGTGCATCATAAGAGATTATTCTCCTTCAGAACAGTGTCAACATCCTGTGCACTGCAGTGAACGGTGTTGTGTACTGGGTCACTGCAAACAGCTGCTTAGAATACATGTGCTACCGAGGCGGAAGAGCGATAACGTTTGTGTGGGAGGCCCCTGGGTCAGGCCTCATTCAGACAAACACTGCAACACGCTGGCATTGTTTTTAATGTCAGTCTCATGTTTACAGTGAGCCCCAGTATCACTTTCCTGTTAACTAAAACTGTGCAAGACTTGCAGATATCCCATCAAACAAAAACGTATATTGACACGAATGCGCGCGGTTCAGAGTTGACCAATCAGGCTCCTTGTAGGCAGGACGTTCGTCACGTTCCAAACCGTAAAGATGGACCGTAGGCACAGAAGGCACAGTTGCGAATTTGATTATTAATATAAATAGCAATAATTATCAAGAATGTGTAACGTTACATATATTTGTGATTGGTGTTTAGATTGGTGTTGAGCAGTGTAGTTGAGTTAATTAAGGGGGTGAATTATTCCAGTTTGGTATGGCTCTGTATATGAGTGTCTTCGTTATGTGTATTATTGCAGTAAACTATTTGGTCAAATAGAAATGAGGGCATCTTTGAGTTAATAGTGCTGCTGAACAATGTGGCCATGCTTTGCTTGCATACTGCTCATAAATGGTTTGATAGAAGGGGTTTTACTGTATATTTGTGGTGCCATTCATCAGGCGATTAGCCAGGGCTGTAATATTTTCAGATGAACTACAAAATTCAATATTTCATACATGTTAACAATATAAATCGATAACAGAGTGGAATGAAAATAATACTTTGCCACATGCCGAAAAATCCTTCTTCATTAGTTCCATCTGATAAGCTGATGAGCGGCTTTATACAAATATTAAGAGATATGACAGATCCATAGCCCCATCTAGTGGTCAACGAATGCCCCACCACCACTACCTTGACCTTTCTAACACCTCTGGGGTTCTCTCCCTGAGGTCCAAGGAACCAATATTCCCTTTCTAGCATTCTCTCAGCCCAAGGCTGTGTGCTGTCGCTGTCCTCGCCGCTGCTTGTCTTGAGCTGGGAAGGAGGGAAGAAAATGGACAGCCCCTATGCTTCAGGGACATAGATGAGATGTAATGATGACTTTCTACCAACAGATGTCAGGCATATGAGTATTTTGGTTACTAAATATTAATAAGAATAGAAAGTTTGAAAGAGAAAATACCTAAAAAGGAATTATCATATACTATTTTTATATCATGCACCTCTGTTTTAAGTTGGGGGTTTTAATAGGTCTAAGAGGAGATGTATGATATGGGTACATTTTGAGTGCAAAGCAACAAAACAATATTGAACAATGTGTGTATTATTTTACTTTTAGAATGTATGGTGCATCTTTCACTGCTGAGATCTGGTGGTTTCTATGTTGTACGCTGAAATGTGTTTATTTGTAGGTTGTTCATGTTCAGTCTAAATACCTTCTCCAACACTCTCACATGTGCAGCGAGGCCACAATGAGTAAAGTCATTAGTTAATTGTGAAACAGACATGTTACTCAGCTATGACCTCTTCAGCTTCTAAGTTAGTTAGTTCTGATCTTTGAGTTTTGTATTAAAGCAACATTTAAAAAATAATGTTGTGGTCTAACTGTTGCTCGTTGGAATTGCGGATTCATACTAAATGACAAGATTTACAGAAAGTGAATTCCCCATTTAAGTCTCATTACCATACATCAGATATGTATCAGATTTAGGACCACAAACGTTATGACAGTGGTGGAATCAAAATTGAAAATGTCCCTTTCAATGGTTCAGCGTGTGAATGTGAATATAGGTATTGGTCACATAAATGGGGAAACCTTTGCCTGCGTTTATGCAGCAGCAGTGCCCACGTTGTTACACACTGCAGGTGAAAACAAAATGACACCATGTACAAAAATAAATAAATAAAATAAATAATAATTACAATTCTGAACAACTATCAATATAATAACAATAATAATACTAACAATGATAGCAAAAAATAATACAAATAAGCATAATAAGTGTTTCATTATACATTTCCTCATTTCATTTAAACGTTTCGTTTTTGGAAATAAAAAGTATTGTTGTTGTCAATGTTGTGTCACCTTCCAGAGCAATGGGTGGCAGTAATGCTTTTCTTGTGACAACTACCTTTAAAGAGGGTAGAAGAAGAAGTAGGCTAGCCAGTAGCCAGCTAGCTCCACCAGTTGCTGTTGTAATGTTAGCAAGTGGAGCTGGGGAGAACTGCCACTAAAGCATTTGGATAAGGTAACTGGATGTGGAGAGCGCAGTAAAAGTTTCAAAAAGTATAATATACTATATACATATATATCTTGTCAGTAGTATTTATTCAAGCGGTGTCAATCACACGAGCTAGTGGTCTATATGTAAGCGGAGCTGAAGTGAAGCCATGGTGCCGACATTTGGGTGAACACATGCTGAACGTCAGACGCTCACCTGCTAGCATTAGCTGCCGTTAGCATTAGCACATAGCTACTGTTTATATGCCGTCTTCAAGTGCCCCTCGTGAACCTCGAGCACCGACGTCATTTGTAAATAGTGCTTGCTGGATTGTCAAAATGAAGACGTCAAAATTCATTTTTACGGAATGAATCCACACAACGTTCACTGTTGGATTAAATGGAATATTTCAATTTTGATTTACAATCGCTTAAATGTGTTTTTGATGAACCACATACCTGTTTATAAGTTACTTTGTATGACGGTACTAGATACATTTAATTGCAACATTTTAAATAGTATGCGACGTGATTAGGGTGCTGTCACTTGTGATGTTTACACAAACTATCGTGAGTTTGCGTGTTGCTTTGGTTCGTTTAGGTGCAGTGTGAAAGCTATAATTCAACAACCACACTGAGCCTCCCCTAAATACAGGAGCCATCGGCCCGCAAGTGAACTCTGGTGCGATTTGTTTGTGGTACAAACGCAAAAGCAGAACCAACCAGAGTCATAGTAAAAATGTGGTCAGCAGTTCCTCTTCACAAAGGGAGCAAAACATACACACGTGTATATGACAGTGACTACCTTCCCAATCATAACACGGTTTACTGAGGTCTTGTACTTTACTACTGTGACCACCAGAGTAAAACATGGACATGTTACGTTTTGGTCACGTGCACTCACATTGTGCTTCAAATTGAAACCTTTTTTTTAGGAAGACAGGCATGACTCCTGAAAAAGTTTTTTTCTTGACTGGTAGATAAACGGTGAGGGTGGCTGTAAAATTGAGCAGACAGTAGGCATTCAGATGAAGTGGCCTATTCAAGCCATTTGGGCCAGCTGCTGCAGCTTTAAGCCTAAGCAGATAAAATGTGGATGTAAGGCCAGGTCAAGTCGAAAGCATCTGCTCTTTACTTGTGTGAGGCAGATTAAAGCTACATTAGGTCAGAGCTGGAGAATGGTGTCACCTGTCATGGGGTCCAGTAGAGTCATGACGGGACAGCTTGATACCCAGTGTGGGACCTAACGTTGGGTTAAAACATCATTTAACATGAGTAATGGGCTTCGATTTGAATGCTCACCCGATATTAGTCACGTTTATTTTACTGTGAATAATAAATGTGTTTTTGTGTTAAACAGTTGCTGCCCTCCTTTAACATTCAGCAACTACACGATGAGGCTATGCTAGTGGCTGAGACTGTTGAAAATAGTCATGTTCATTTTATTTTGATCGATAAGGTGCTTCAATTTTACTCTTTGAGGCAAGTCTAACATGTATATATAAAAAAAAATAATAATTTTAATATATATTTATATATTTTTTTTTACATATAAAATATATTTTTAGATCTTTATATATATTCTTTTGTATATAATATATATATATATATTTTTTTATATATATATATATTTATACATATTTTTATATATAATATATATGTGTTTTTAATATATATATTTATATATTCTTTTATATATATAATATATATGTATTTTTTATATATTTATATACATATTTTTATAAATTATATATATATATATATGTATTTGTTATATATATTTTATGTATATATATATTTGAATTGGGAGGTAAAGGGTTTTGATTGTATCCTTACTTTAATGTTGCACTTATATCCTCACAGGCTGGTGCGTCATCATGCGGCGGGGGGAGCACATGTCACAGGCTTTCCAGGCCCCGGTGGATGTCCACGCCAGTGCAGATGGCCAGGTTTACATGTTCAACATGAGGCCCAATGAGTCCACCGCATCCTCAGATGATGAGGAGCTCAATGTCATGGAGATGAGGCCGTGGGTTTTCCAAGACCAGGAGCAGGACAGCCTGAGGAGCGTCCAGCTGCTGGAGCGCGAGGTACTAGATGGTGACAACCTCAACAAGCTTGCACTGCAATATGGCTGCAAGGTAAAGATGTTGTGTAGTCAGCTAAATCATTTCTGGTGTGGATCTCTTCAAGTGTTGACGTTCCTGTTTCTGTCAACAGGTGGCAGATATAAAGCGGGTGAACAACCTTGTGCAAGAACAAGATTTATTTGCTTTGAAATCTATCAAAATACCCGTTCAGAAACACAGCTTTCTAACAGAGACGTGCACAGAACCGAGCGACCCTCGAGAAGAAACGCCACGTTCATCCACTGCGCTGGTGAAGCCTCAGGACCGAGCCAGAGCACAACCACATCTGCAGGAGGTCACAGACTTTCTAATGGAGGTGGACCACGATATCGAGAAACTGATTCAGACCACAAACGATCGAGACGACGATTTCTCGGCTAACTCCGGGAAACAGCAGAGGTTTGGTTTCAGAGGGCGGCGCCTGACCGGACCCGGTGGAGACTGGGGCATCCAGTGGTGGAACGCCGTGGTTGCCATGCTCCTGATAGGCATCGTCCTGCCATTATTTTATGTCATTTATTTCAAGACAAAAGATAATGGAGCGGTCAATGATGGGGGTGCTTCAGAGCTATCCACCGCCTCTTCTAACTCCTCGGGGACAGGCCTCGACACGAGAGGACCGGAGCATTTTCAAGAACCAGGATAGTGCGGAAACAGGAATCATTTTTAAGACTGTTCTGTTTGATGGCTGGATGGAAGTAGGTGACAATCAAGATTAAGCAAAATTTCAACATTTTAAATGTGCAATACCCCCATGTGTCAGCGAATTTCCCCTTTTATTTTGTACTTTAACAACTAATGTTTGAGGCAGATACTTCAATGATTGTCCTGAAGTGAAATTGCGGCACTGTCCTCGTTTTTTTTTGACAATTTAGGACACTAACATTTCCCTGTAATCTGTGATCCTTTGGTTTAAGAAACAGTTGTGTGTTGGGATCACAGTTCCCCCTTCCTTCCCAAATTTGAGATATTATTAAATGGTTGTGTCTTGAAGTTCCTCACATGACACAAGCTGAGTAGTAGATGAAAAAAATAAATGTATTTGTGTGTGTGTGCCTGTTGCCAGTATCGACACATCAACAAGTGTCAATATCAGTGTCGTATATCGACGCAATCTTGATATCTGTCCCGTTACAGTAATATATATTTTTAACTTTTGCCTGAAAATGGGAGAAAAGCCTGTGATGTTTAACTGTATTTGACATGGGTTTGAGCATTAATGTTGTGTCTTGTTTGATTTAACTTATTTGTGGCTGTGTTGACTGTTTAGTTATGGCCGTGCACCTCGTGCCTTCTCTCTGGGTGTGAATACAGTGTCAAATGTGTAAATTGTGTTTACTGTAAGAATTTGGGGCAATTCTTTATCCTGTTAGATTGTATGTGCTCATTTGACACCTTGTGATCTTTAATATTTAAGGTGTTGCATTCTGAAAGTTCCCTGAATGTGAGAGTGATATATATATATATATATATAAAAAGTGCCTTAAACCTTCACTGTCAGGTTGGTATAGTATTGCACACTCCATCTGATGTTGCCTGATGGGTAATTGAGTCCACCATGAACAGGAGGGGAGTCTGCATCTCTTGTCCAATGCACTTTTTCAAGTCTAAAGTATTTTTAATTTAATGAAACTGGATATTGGTGACATGTTTTTCAAACTTTTAAGTCAATTTTTAAACCGCTTTCGATGGAAAATTTGACATGATGGATGTCCAAGAATGTTTTCATGCAGGATGTTCCTATTTAAATACAAACTTTACAGTGTAAAGATGTCCCTGAAGTATCCGCTGACATAATGTGTCCTGTTTCTTTGTGTCTCGTGTTTTTTCTCAACTTATCTTCCAAGTCTTATCACACTTGTGTATTGATTGTTTTGCACAGACACACAATATACTTGGATGAGACTACTCGCTACTGAAATCAAATTTACAGCTACATGTATATACATAATATATTGCAGCGCTACAATACATATGTTGGCAGTATACCTGGTTAAAGAAATGTTGAGTTTTGGTGAGTTGCAGTACCCACAATTACCAGAAGATGGCAGCACGCACAAGCTTTCAGTGGTGTTTGTGGAGAGATGGCGTCGAACAATCTTACTACTTGACAGCTTCTTGGTAAGACTGCATGTAGGATGATTATATGGTTTAGTACATTGGTTTAGGATTACGATTGACACAAATATGTTTTGTTGATAAGGCCTGTGCAGCAGCTACTTCTAGGTTTTGTGAGCTCTCTCATGATAGATACTGTATATAGATGAATCGATAGAGAAAATGTATTATTGTGCTTTCCTTCTCTGTGCAGAAGCCAAACCACAAAATCAGCACCAGAGCAGCACTGCTAAAACTAAGTTCATTGTGTGAGCCACAGATGCTTGTTGTAACGGGGTCTGAAGCTGGGTATTGTGGTTGAAAGATAGTATAGCCAAACACTGCTGTTCCAACAGCTTGTAACCGAAGTTTAAAGCCAAAACAAACATTCTATGACGCAGCTTAAAGAAACCTTTTAAGTGCTCTAGCAACTTCAAAGGACAGGGACGGCCGAATAGATTGAGAAGAATAGAGGAAGTTTGTGAATATAATTATAAAAATTAATTTCTTATAACCATTGAAGATGCATGCATGAGTCCTCAAACAGTAGTCAATTAGCCTACAAGTGAGGGAAAAAAGCTTCACATGTATTTTTATTTCACTTTATTATGAGAATATTTAGCAACATGTCACTTGCGTCCCAAGACGTACTGTACATTGTTTCACATAAATACAAATCACAACATTTAACCATACATTAAAACTGTAATACAATCACATGAATATGTCATATCAGACATGCAAAGTGGACAAATCAGTGCAAGCAATTTAGAACGAAGAGAACCCTGTTCAATCGAGCCTGTTGGACTCTTAAACCTTCTGTGTGATGATGACAAAAGCTGATACCGTTCAAAACAAATGTGAGAGAGGTCTGCTGTAACAAAAGCCAGAGACAGCAGTCTTTTAGTATTCGCAGTTTGAAAACTTGACTCAAGACGTTTGAGTTTTTCTGAGACTGGAGGACAAAAGTTTAGCGGTTAAGCTCCATTGCTGCAGAGGCTCTATGCCCTTTATTGTTCCATGACCTGAGACCCTCATCTCATAACTACAGCTCACGAACCCTGCTCTGATCTAGCTCCAGGCCGCAGAGCTCTGGCATCCTGCCAGCTCCCAGGCTGAGTCTTATCCTACTGTTGATACATGGGCCTCCTCCCTTTTCTTTTACCTCCAACCTGGACACTTCTACTCTCTGCCTTTCTTTATTTGAAGAAATCCACTTCAAGTCTGCTCCTGTATAGAGGACTTATTTACTAAATGTAATCAAAATCTTGCCTTCAACAATCCACATAAGGTGTGTCTGATTAGTATTAAACTGTTCCTGCCAGTGAGCGGAAGTTTGGCTGACACATTAGAGTCAGAAAAAATGACTAAAATCTGACTATATGTAACTTAACAATAACTACTAGTAATACTATTGAAATACACCAAGTAGACTTTTGGCTTTTGGATATTTAATTTAGAGATAAATGACTCTACCTAAAGTATATCTATGCACACTCTGTGTATGGGTGTGTTTTCAGCGGTGGTGTCAAAGAAAGGCTGGTTTTGAATCCAGCACATTTTTGGGGTAGAGCGTGTTTTTACGGAGGTGGGGGCTTGAGAGGAGGGGGCTTTCCCCCCTGAACAAAGCACAACCATCCATACAGTCGGGGTGGAGGGTAAACACAGTGAAAAGATTCACGAGCAACCCGAAGCTCTGCAGCTTTAAGACGTTTGCACACTTGAGCAGCTGGCAGCGGGCCACTTGGCCAACATAAACAGCCCTAATCCTTTTTCCAAGGAGCTTTCAACACTCATCTCTCTGGCACATCGGCCACTGACTCACTCTCTCTCTCTGACATTCCTGCCTGTTTGGAGGTCTGCAGAGCCGTCACCAGGAGGCACTGTGGCCCTTGCAATGTAAACGCTTTTGGGTTTATGCTGTTGATCATTATTCACTGCTAAGGTATGTGCCTTCCTTTGATTTTCCCCTGAAGCCAACCAGGTCTCAGTTTTCACTCCTTCTTAGTAGGAATGGAGGCTTAGTTTCACAATGTCATGTTGACCCGAAGCCCACAGAAGTATGGTTTGTTCATACAATTGGTGTTGACAAAAAGTAAACTGGGAACGTTCATATGGTTTTTATTCTTCACCACCACTTTTATTCAAATCAACGTTTTGGTGAAAGGCTTACAGTAGCTTTTTTAACCTTGTCTCCGCTTTTAATGCTGAATAAAACTTGACAATTCAGTCCAAGTAAAATACCATATGATATACATTTCTTAAGTAAAAAGAAACCCACCATTTTTAGAGTTATAAACATGAATACAGTCCACATGATTTCTGTGTGAGTGAGGCTGAGGTCTGTTTCACTGGGGGCAGGGACATCCAGGGTTTTGATTTCCTCAGTTCCCGGGGGGGGATTTGGCAGACACAGGATAATTTGTAGTGAAATTTACAGCGCAGTTTGTGTTGCAGGTGGCTGAGAACGAAGGCAGGGCGTGGTGGGGAATGAGAGAAGCAATTTGCTGTCTGTGGGCTGTGAATGTGTGTATTGTTGCACAGCAGTAGGTTCAGTGTTGTACCAGTATGTGCTACGGTCAGGGCTGGACGAATGGAAGGGAGGCAGCAGCAGGCGTTCATGGACAGACTCAAGGATTGTTGAAAAGGATTTCAATAAAATGCATTTTTTTATTTGATGAATTTGGTAAGGGGGGGGGGGACTAATCCAATATGTGACAGAGATCACATGACAACGCAACATAAGAGTGTATTGGAAGGTCCTCGCTAGAAGACATTTCAGTCTCACATGCTTCGGAGTGGATTCAATTAAAAACTCTTCTCTTTGAATCCCCAGCCAGAATTTCAAAGCGTAAATCCATGCCAGATGTTACAGCTCCACTCGAAGAACACACAAGGTGTCAAGGACAGAGCTAAGACTGTTTAATTTGGTTTTATCAGCATATATCTTCAGTTTTATGAGAAACATGTTTGTGCTTTGAAAACTAATCCAAGAGAATGCAGAAATAATGCTATCAAGGAATATTTAACCACCAAAGTGGGATTTTTAATTGAATGTTGGGGACGTTGGAGTTGAATGAGAATGCATAATATATTGTATGTATGCTGTATATTATCCCTTAAGTCTGACTGTGTAAATATGGGATCATCTGGAGCCACAGCTGGCTGGAGAATGTGATGTTCTGTCACTCATGTTCCTGCAGAGGTGACTGTTTTTCTTTCGCCCCCGCTGTGGAGGAACCAATTGTGCAGCACCTGTTTTACATTCCAGCCGAAGTTTGAGAGGTCTTCACCCGAGGGACGCTTTCAGTCCAACTACACAGATAGAGTATACGAAGAGAGAGAAAGAGAGAGAGAGAGAGAGAGAGAGAGAGAGAGAGAGAGAGTAATGCAGCCTTTCATTATTGTTGTCTCTTCAATCCTTGACATCTCCAAGACATCAGTATGTATGAGCTGTACAAACCGCACAATAGCCATTTTCACAGACTATTTTCACACTTTATGTGTTATAATTATTTTAAAAAAATGAGATTTAACTATAAGTTACATTCAGCATAAGAACATTAAGGGTAACAACATAATATGTTCTTCTATCCGTCATACTCACACTGTACCTCGACGTTGAATATTAATAGAAAGTAACATTATATTATTCAGTTTAAATGTTTAAATTATTTAAATGACTCTAGCTAATTTACTGGAGACACAACATCAAAAAGACATTTAATGATGTGTTGTAAAAATTCTGTGAAGATGAAAAAAAAAACGTGTGGTTAAAAGTACTCATGTAGAAATGTCACACAGTATTGTACGTATAGAGGGAACCCCGAATCAGGATGAACGTACTTTATAAACACATCAGGGAAGAATTGGTCAAATTTGCGAAAATTGAAGCAATAAATTAGCTTGTTTTTTTTGCAGAATTGGCGTAAGAATTAATTTTTTTAAAAGTATGTTTTTTGTTACCATGTTTCAACAATTCAAATAACAGTCAAGTCTGTATCTTATCTTAAGTGGTGGGACTGAGACCATATATTCTCGCATATAGACTTGCACTCCATTGTGTCCCTGTGGCTGCAAAGGACAATGTAAAATGTTGGCAGGAGGAGAGAATCCACTGAGACAGGCATGGATGAGGAGAGGATAATGGGTTGGACATGCTTCTCTAAATCACTGGATGCAACTCAACTGAGCACCTGCTTGGCTCGAAGGAGCACAACAAGACATAAACAGGAGGCTCAATATGGTCTCTCAGTACTCTCAGGTCTGATCGTATATTACACCTGCAGTGCTGATGAAATGAACCCCTTATCTGCAACCTTTAAATGTATGCCTTAAAAATGACCACTTGCAGAAACATTTTCAATAGAGGTAAAACAAAAGACTTTACAGTTTGTTAGGAACCATGAAACCAGAAATGAATCGACACAATATGGATAGATAACGATTAACAATGCACCATGGAATCCATTATAAACATGCCAATAAATCATGAGGATATAACAGGTAATCAGGTGTAAATTGGTTGAAAAGATGCTGAGTGAATTATGATTTTCATTTTCTCCATTAAGCGAATGAGTGATTTTTTTCTCACATCCTTCTCTTCCACTAGCTTGTAGATGCTTGTAGATAAACACATTCAACTCATTGCTTTTTAAATAACTGGCAAAAGAAACTATTTTCCCCTTTCTATTTTCTGCCTTCGAGACATTTTCAAGGCTTTCATACAAAAATCAGGCTTTTGGATCTGAGCTGCAGAAGTGTGTGCGAAACAGCTGTGTCAGACCAGGTGCAGTGTGCTCAGTCCTCCAGTCTCAGGCACAATTTATACCATAATTCCTGGCGAATAATTCGTAGTTCCCCACTGCCAGATGAACTCTATTAAAACTGGACGGTTTTTCAACTGGAGCTGGAATGCCCCTCGCACACTGGTGGAGGATTCCTGTTATTAAAAGATTTTTTTTGTTCCATGGCTTTATTTCGCACAGGGACTTTTGGGGGTTTTGAGAAATAAAAGGGAAGATAATGGAAGAATGTACACTGTAGCCACTGTTAATGAAATACAAATCCACTGTCGCCACCACAAGTGTATTGTTAACAACAACTGGTACAATGTTGTGGACATATATATTGTGAAAACACGATATTGCAGTAATCATGCCTGGAGACAAACATCACCCCAGCGAGCCCAATACACAGCAATTTGTCTGGAAGATGACATGGGTAATGAGAACCACTTGCTGCTGGACTCCATAAAATCTGTCAGGGGATTGGAGGTTGCAGGGCTCAATACTCTGCTCATCCCTCTGAAGTACTTAAAAAACATTCAAAGCACGTCACACTGAGAGATGCTGAATTTCCTGCCATACCCAGATGTTCCCGTGCAGATGTTCTCAGAGGAGGCTTTCAAAGGAAAAGTTATTTGCCTGCGAAAGCTGCGCTCATGTTTGCCGTGGCTCACACGTCCACGCAAAAGTTGTCGTTTGAAAGTCCTGTCTTAAACACACCAAAGATTGCACAAGGCCAAAATGAGTTTATGAAATGAATAGAACGGCAATAAACATTTTTAGACCTTTTTCAATTTTCATTTTGTATAAATAAAAACATACAAACGGTAATGAAATGCATTTTAATGTGTTTTAGAGTATAAAGGATAGATAGACAGGCAGGCAGACAGACAGACAGACAGACAGACAGACAGACAGACAGACAGACAGACAGACAGACAGACAGACAGACAGATAGATAGATAGATAGATAGATAGATAGATAGATAGATAGATAGATAGATAGATAGATAGATAGATAGATAGATAGATAGATAGATAGATAGATAGATAGATAGATGTTTTAGTTTTTCTCCAGTGGTGGCCATTACAAGATCACGTCTTATCTTATCCTGCAGCTGCATTTCACACTTTACTAACACAACCAAGTGGTAGATAGTGACTAGTTTCAGGCGAAGCATGGTAAGGTCAAACAAGATAGAGGACTTGGTCAACAAAGAGAGTAGACACAGGGAACAAGCACCTATCTCTCATCGCTGGGCTCACAAAGCTGCCATACATGGGGGAGTACTTGTCAGCCGTTCCCTTTGGCGAGTGGCTCCTGATCCAAGGCCAGATAAAGACACAGCGACAGGCCGAAGACTGAATTGTAACCTTGAGGATCATTTGGCATTGGGGAGGCATAATAAAAACTGTCTGTGGAAGGACTGATGTGAGACCTTTCAATTCAAAAATGAATCTTATGATGGCAAGCTACTCCGAATCACTGTTTTTATTCTGAGATGCTGTATTGAGGCCAGAGTAAGCAAACTGACCGGTGTGTTTGTGTGTACACGGTCAGGTTGATTGGCCTTTAATTGTGCATGCAGTTTATGGACGCAAGCAGATCTTTCAGCAGATTACAACAATTGAAGCCAGTGTATAAACTGAGGGAAATGAGTTCAGTTTGGTGTGTTCCTCTGCATGTGAAGGGGACAATTATATATGTAGGACAACAACAGGAAAATCAGGGGTCAGGTAAAGGATGCGCAGTCCACTAGCTAATCTCTTACTATTGCTGTACAAACCCTTTCTCTTTCTGTCTTGTGTTCAGAGCTCTGTCGGTATAAGGCAGAGCAGAGCATCAGTGTGTTGTATTGATCTCTATTAGGCATAAGGCTAGCAAGGCTAAAAACATGTCACATGATTCAACAAAAATATTGAAACTTGGAAAGAGATAACCAATGCGCCTGGAGAATCTGAGTGAACTTTCTGACTGAGCTATTGAAATATTTTAAGTAGGTCACAAATGTACGTGGCCTGTCAAACATTTTTGGAGCAAGTTATTATGGGATGATAATCTCCTTTTGTAGTCACTGGTACGAGGATTTAATCCACTCAGGCACCCTTTCTCAACATTATCAGAGACTTTTATCAGCTCTGATGAAGGGTGTCATACAGATACTCTTGTATCAGTAAACTCAGTTAGTAACCGAGCTCATCAACACTTTTCAACTCTGCGTGTACTTGCGCACCACTTTAATAGTACCAAGATAGCGATCAGGATTAGGGGAATATGCCCCTTGAGAAACGTAAGCACACGCTTCTCCCTGCGCCTCTTAGCTCTGTGATAAACACACAAGCAGCCCCAGACTTGTGTACAGAGAAAGATCATAGGCGGCTGAGCTTCAGATGTGTGTGCGGTGGTCTCAGTTAATACTGCTAAATATTCAAGCAGAGTCAAACTTGCATTTTTTTTTTGTGCAAACGAAAGATGAACAAACTTGCAAAATAGTGTGAGTGTTTTCTTTCAACCAAATGGCTTAAAGTTAACGGTGCAATGTGTAAGATCTGGCCACATGCTCCAAACAAATATGAGCTATCATTTAACCTCTGCTGTATAAAATATTGGATTTTTTTCCAAAATGGCAAAAAATGAGACTTAGCGGTTAGCTGTAGTCAGTCAGCGCAAACCCCAGCGCTAAGTAATATTACAAGACAGGAGGGGCTAGGGCTCGCTGCTTAGCATGTTCAGTAGATACTCTGCAACACATAAACGTCTTTAACATCAACACGGTTCAACTGAAATTCTGGACAGATCTTACACATTGCACCTTTAAAGTATTTATTCTCCCAGCAGGAAATGTGTTTTTACAGCCTGTACATGTCTCAATTAAAAATTCAGATTTTATACATGGAGAAACACATGATTTGCCCGACTTGTGTCCCAACTCTTCAATTTGAATCTGATATAACGGCTTGCTTTCTATTACAACACACCCACTAATTATCTCCTCACTCTGGAATTGATACGATTTTCCTCCTGTTGGTATGTTTTTCTGACCTGATTCCTGCTCCCATGGATACAGCTGCAGCGCAGGAAGAGTAGGGGAATGGAAAACATGATTCCTTTCTATGCTTGGAGGTACAGTGTGTGTGTGTGTGTGTGTGTGTGTGTGTGTGTGTGTGTGTGTGTGTGTGTGTGTGTGTGTGTGTGTGTGTGTGTGTGTCAAAGTGATGACAATGAAGCCGAACAACACACTGTAACCTGATGCAAAAGGTCAGACTTTGTTCTACACTTGAAAATACGGCAAGCCACTCAAATCAGTGGGTAGGCGTGTTTCGCTCCATGGACTGTAACTACCACCCTGTTAAGCTCTTAGCTCTCATGTTTCTATGTGTAAGGCAACATCAGGCTACATTGCTTTTCTAACCTTGTAAAACAAAATGTAACAAATAGATATTAATGTAGTGAATTGTTATTTATTAGAATGATGGTGTCCGATACCAGATGCTTATTGTCGCCGATTAATGTTAGCATGTAGCTCAAAGCACAGCTGTGCTTAGGTACAAGCTCACAGAGCTGTAGACGGTCTTGTTTATCAAATATGATAGTGTCTACATGCTGTAATTCGTTTTTTAATATTCCCTCAATGTGCCTCGTCTATTGTACGTATTGTTCTTAGCGATTACCTATAATTTCCTACCAAAATCATCTGTGAGGAACTTTTAAGGATGCTTAAGTGTTTTAAGGAGAATTTACACTTGATACTTTTATGTGTCTTAGTAATGCAAAATAAAGCTCTAAACTTATCCAAGCTTGGGGAATAAACAGAGCTTTCTGTTCACAACTTGTTTGCTGAGACTATTCATTGTCACCATTTGGTTCTCCTTGAAAACAGAGAGGTTTCCGAAGTGTTCTCCAAGTCTCATCGGGTCTCACCATTGAAGCCCCTCTCGGCACGGCAATGAGTGAGTGACAACAGCTTCCCAGAGATAAGAGCAGAGCCAAGAGAAAGACCTCTGGATATCAGCGTGTGTGTGTGTAGGTGGGCATTGTGCATGTGTGTATGCACATGTCCCTGTATCTGTCCGTGGAGGTGATGAGTGAGAATCAGGCCCAAGGGGGGATCACGTCACCACCGAGATAGCCACCATCGCATAGCAACCTCAGGCCCACTGCAGGAAGTGCAAAGTGAAAGCTGATCCTCTTTTCAAGCAGACAAAAACCTGAGATGTAATTCATATTTGTTCTTTCTTTGATTTCTTTAAAGGATAGATCTGGTAGTACTCTTTATAATTATCACTGTAAACAAATCCCATGAAAACACAAGAAAACAATAAATTACTCAAAGTATTGTGTGTGTAGCTACAGACTGATAGAGATTATTCCTCTGACCCTTTTTGTTCTTCACAAACGATCAACAATACAGTAGAGTCGATACTATGTACACCGTACTGCTGCCCTAAATAGTTGCTAGCACACCAAATCAGCAACTGAAAATAGTCCGCAACAAATTCCAGTTTTACCCCAGTTTAACTTTTGTTAAAGACGACAGTGCCCATATGTTTTAGGAAATTACTGTACTTTAAAAAAAAATATATTCGTAACTTACGTCTTCAATAGGAACGAATGTACTTGGGGCTGAACGCCTCGGAGAAGCTGGCCACTAAGGCATTTTTGGTTTCAGCATTTTCATAGGATTTGTTGACAGAAGCAAAAATCATAAAAATGTTCGCCAACCTAATTCTTTAATGACCATTTATTTCGATCCCAGTGTTTTACAATCCAAGATATAGTCAATTCATATAATTGATGATCAGTTTTGTACATAAAAGTAGTTAAAATCAATATCACATTAACCACAAAGCTGTATGTAATAAACAGATAAGAGCATTATCATGTGTGTAGTTTGTGTGGTAGCTCTAAAAGACTGCTGAATGTGAGATGTCCTTTTCTAAAGGGAGTTGTTACTAGCTATCTACTCCCAGCCAACAGCGTTCAGACTCTGAGCCCATTTCAGTCGTGTTACTAGACAAATTATTGTCTTCCTGCTAGACACCCCTGACGAGGCACGTCAATGCTGCAGGTGCATTGGGCCTGAAATTGCTTTGTTTAAACTTGTCAGATAGGAATGGAGATTTTGAAGAAGGATCTGTCCTCATTTGCACGGCAAAGCGCTGTGCAAACCTCCAGAGATTTACACCTTAAACTGCTGTGTGTTGGCTTTCTTTTAAGTAGAGCAGCCAATAATGAATACTTTGTTCACTTTCCTTTACATAAGCTTCTGGTCTTCCAAGTATTGATGTTTACTTCTCTTGTCTCCCTTGTTTTACAGTGATTCACAGGAGCTGTTTAGAGTTGAATGTGAAGAGATGAGCAAATTTAAAACGAGACTAAATCACATTGTTTGAGGATTTTCAAATTGATGTTTTCAGCGCTTAAAATACCAAATCTAACCCAATATTTGGTGTTTTCATGTAATATTTCTTCTTTTTATTGTTGTATTGTGTTGTATCCACGTGTCAGTGCACTTCAGCCTTAATCATCTGATAGTTACTGTTCTTCATTATACCTTTATTTTACATTTTTTAATGCTTGATGCTTTGATGTAATAGATTCCAATAATGTGTAATATTATATATATATATATAAAGCATTATATTTTAAGGGTACTTATCTGTACTATGCATCTGCTCCAAAACTATTCTCCTGCCTGGGATTACATACCGACTGACATTTTGACACCGTACTGGGCACACACTGCAGCGCTTCCACTGCAACTGACATTTTAACTGCATTCAACGCTTTCTTTTCAATTGACATTTGAATTCCTTTCACTGCTTTCAGTTTGACACTTCAGACATTTTCAAGTCTTCTTTTAACAGAAAAAAGCTTCTTCAGCTCCTCTGTTGATACACGATTTACGATTTACTTCGACTGGTTGCAGCGTCTAAAGTTCAGCTGACACTTTTAACTGACATTGCCATTCACCATTTTATACACTTGAACTGACAATCATTTATTTTAGGACCACATGCATGAGCAATGATTCCCCTGGCACTTGGTCTCCTTTCAGCGCTTTTAATTCAACTGACACTTCAACTTCAGTCAGAGCTTACAGTTACTGACAGTTCAACTGCCAGCTTAGCTCTTCATTTTGACCTGCAATTTAAACTTCCATCAGTTTTCATACTGCCACTTCAACTTAAACTATTTGGACTATTTCATATGTCACTACTGTGAATTTTCAGTAGTAAACACATACATTTCCTTCAGAAAATTTAAACTTGTGTATGTCTATGTTTAGGTTTTAAAATTTGGACAAACATTTTATTGTCATATCTAAATTGAGCAACGTAAAAATACAAGAGTAACACTATATGGTAAGGGTCTATGAATTACCATGAAGTCATGCATAGCTTAAAAGAAAAAGCATGCTTTTAGTCATGAACTATTGGGAATGTACAAGAATTAATAATATATTATTCATTAGATATTGCAAGAACAGTTAGATAGTTAATGCAGCAACTAATGTGTCAATCACCATGACATCTGAGCTTTTAATGACGTTCATGTATTGGTAAATCAGCCGCTAAAGGGACAGGCCAAAAAACTGACTATAGTCACAGCAGTTTACATTTAATCTGTTGAATTACAAATTACTTTTTCATGACTTCATCATATTTGTGGCTCTTTGAATAAAATGGTGACCAGGTCCATCTTCAACATTGATAAATAACATATTTCAGAGTACATGCGTGAGTGGTCATTTCTGGTCTTTCTTTTTTGGCCTGTTCCTTTAATGACCGACTTACCTACATGAAGAAGACATAAACATCATTAACAACTCAGAAATCATGATGATACATTGCTGCATTGATTAACGTACTGCTCTTGCATTACGTCATGCACAAGATCATATTTATTCTTGTACATTCCTGTTAGAATACATTTCATGCATTAAGTCATGCACGGATTTATGATAATTCATTTACCCTTACCATAAAGTGTTACCAACGCAACTTGGTGTTTTGGCATTTTCACAGGTGTCAAGATAGGCATCATTCAAAACAATGAAAAGCTTTAAAACACTCCTACAGCATGGATTATACCGGCTTGAATAGTCTTTCCCCCCAATTTGTTCAGAGGACAAAGGGCAAAGATGCACATTCCTGAGAGCAGCAGCGGAGAGGCATTCCATCCGCTGTTTGTAATTGTTCACAGCTGTAGACAGAGTCTGCTTTCTATTTGTCACATTCACGGGTCAAGTGTTACCATATTTTTCATAATCACTCAAAATATGGAAGTAAAGCTCCCGAAGGAAAAGAGTGTATGTACACTTACTGCAGTCGGTGAAGCAGTGCAGCTGTTAGCCTCCCTGCACCTTCGCTACTTGCTCATCTTCCGTGCTTTGTTATTGTGAGGATGTACCTGCCATTTATCTATTTGAGCAAAGGGCTGTAAATAAGACCTTGTCAAAGGTTTCTTTAGCATTTCCCTGCGATGTCACAGCATGAGGTGAAACGGGCCTCTCATTCCACCTTCAGTATGTCAGCTTTGGAGCATCTGGAGTTGGAATAACATTTCTGAAAGCTACTGCTGATTTGACTCCTTGCAATACATCCCACAATATGTCCCCACCAAGCCACCGAGGGGTAATCTCTCGTTTCTTTTTATTAAATATTCAAGGATGTCAGCAGGATTGGTGTGTTAGTATGAATCTTTGTTAAATTAAAGAACATTCTAAAAAAAGATTAAGAGGAAAACGAGTATAGATTACAAACTGTCTTTTCCAGTAACAGGCTCTCTCTGTATGAGCTTCTCCAGAGCCACATGATTAAAAATAGGTGTTATGATTGTGTATATATCTGTGTGTGTGTGTGTGTGTGTGTGTGTGTGTGTGTGTGTGTGTGTGTGTTTGCACAGATGCCAAAAAGAAATCAGTTCTGTGTACAATATGTGCTTGTGCTGAGAGTGAATGCAAGTGGCTCTCCACTTGAGAACGGAGCGGCACCACCGTCGGCTTCATTGTTTATAATCACACCCTGCGGATCACTCACACAGCAGGCTTCCATCTTAACGTAGTTGTTTTCTAATCAGCTGAGGCCAAAGTTTCCAAAATGGATCAAAAAGACAATTTGTTTTGGGGAGCTAAATTATATTTTTAATGTCAATTGTTTCAAAAGGGCAACAACAAACACGACAGATTCATGCTGAGGAACTGACATCAGCCGGAGCATAAAACCTCAGTCATCTTGACCTAGTAAATCGGTTTGCCCAAGCCACAAAATTACAGTTTCTAAGCTTGTGGGCAGGGGAATGTGAGTGACGGTTTTTCTTGTGGACCGTGGGTATGTTTTCAGGAACCACAGACCTAAAAGATGTCTGCTGCCAGTAGAGGGCATTGTAGCTCCTGAAGTCTCCCTTTGGAAACATGCTGGTTACTTTAACCCATGAGTACTGTCTGTTGTCCCCAGCTTGAATACGAGAAGCTGCAGAAATATCTGAGCTCAGCTTCAACTGCATTTGAATTACATTTGTGTAGCAATACCTCCTCTGTTATGTGTGTTATTAATAACAGTGATGAGTGACAATGGTTTCACTAGACAAAAGACCCGAACTCCAAACAATGTGATGGTCTTGAAAGATTTCATGGTATTTTTTGTTTTGACTGTGTGATAAATATTGTCCTCTCTTTTAAAGCTCATCTTCTCTGCATTAGACCCGCTGAATTAAACACAGATTGACGTTTTGAACGGTCTCTGTTTTATTTTCTTTCTTCCTGCAGTTGTATAATTTGACCACCTTATTGAGTGTGATGTTTATGTACATAAATAAGTGCGTGTGCATGGGTATACATGCGTGTACTGGCACTGTGCTGAGCCGTATGCTAATGCAGTGTTGTGGTTTGCAGTGCCCCCCCCCCCCCCCCTGGTCTGAACTGAAACAGCTGCCTCGCCTGCTTTGCCTCCAGCTGCTTCCAAATTGTCCCACCATTAAGCTATTATATGTTTACAACCACAGCACCGAGCAAGCCCACTAGGTGCTAGAAGCCCCGATGATCTTCCTCAGTTGTAATGGATCATCATCCCGGGTTCTTATTAAACAGCGTTAGCTACGCTGTAATTAGCTTTGATACAATCAGGCGCACTATCTTAACCGAGCTGTAAAGGTATCAGGCAGTACTTTGTACTATCCCAATGGCCTGGATATGTCACTTTGACAAGATTCACAGCAACAACAAAAAAAATTCTCGAAATTCATATACGGAATCATGCACATCTCCATGACGCAGAGTTTTACATATACTGCCATTAAATGGACAGATCTGCTTAATCTAAATCTGTCATAATATATGAAATATTGACGCATCTGAATTATGTCCCTTGATACTGTGAACGTGTGATTTTGCATAAACAAGGTTTTTGCTCCTCTCATGCATAAGCGTCCTTTGTGGCAACTGTTTTTTCATTCCTCCTCTCAAGCTGCTGAGCTCTGGAGCTGTTGGACAGTGCCCACACATTGATCACATTTGGACGGGCTTTTGTCTGGGACACATCCAAACCCAAACAGCCAGGGGAAGGACCACAACAGGGTGCAAGCAATTCCCTTGCAATCCTGCCACACTCTGCATAGGTTACAGACAGAGCAAAGCCAGTTGTATCATCTAAAACATTGTTATTTCTTTATTCAGCGTGTAATGATTCAATTCACTGATGCAACTCTCCCATGTTTTCCTATTCTCCTCAGTTGTTATACTGTTATTTAACGTTTAACGCCGTAAGCTAAAAGTCATATGCCAAAGAGGTGTTTCGTTTTCAAAAAACTCCAGCCCAAAAAAGGCATCTGGTTTTTGTTATGACAACACTGCTCTAAGACGAAGCTTGTATACAACTGAACCAGTTAGCAGCTTTTAAGAATTGGATGCATTCACTGTATGCATGTTTCTCATTAACTACAAATACAGAATAATACTGTACTTGAGTGGGTTGCACATATTCAAGATGTACCTATTTTACAATAACTGAAGTCTATTTACCGAAGTGAGTCTATAGAAAAACAACACTGCTGTTCCTCAGCATACAGTTGTCATGACTGTCCTTATCCTCTTCGATGGTGTCAATACAGTTCATATTCGGTATGTTATTCTGATATTTGTTCTATGTGTTTGTATTGGCATTTCAAGAGAAACATTTCTATTTATGCAGTTTATGGCGGACAAAAGCCCTGAATGGTGCTGAACTAAGTTGAGGATTGATGGCGACTGCTCATGAACTCACGGAGGAAAACAGTAACTAATAGAAACAGTGCTTTAGAAAACAACTGTGGTGACTAGTGAGGTGCTGTGATAGACAGCTAGACAGTTGAACATAATCCGTATACACTCACTGTACACTCTAAACATCAGCTAAAGAGCTAACAATAATTAATCTGAACATTAACTTTTAATCTTATTTTAAAAGTAAGAAAAATGCGAAAAATGCTTATAATGAACTTGGTCAACCGACAGTCCAAAATCTTCGTTTATTTCTTGAAAAAGGACCTTAACTGTTGAACTATATATATATATATATATATATATAAAAAGTTGATTTTTAATTTTATTTTGACCGACTTAGCTGAGGAGACATTGTCCTTTAAATAGACGGACCACAGCAGATAGACCAAACGGACCTAAAGACCCCACAATACAAAAGTAATGAACGTAACAAACTAGAAAATTGAGTCATTCAAATCAAAAAGGGTTTATCCCCTTGGGAACTTGAATGTGTTCAAATATCTCAGCAATCTGCCAATTAGACCGTAAGACAGCTTGGGCTGAAGGTGGTGCTAGATGAAAGATCAGGCAGTGTTTGAAATTAGAATGGCTCATCCTCTGGGGGTCATGAATATCCTGAGTACATTTTATGTACAGTTGTCATTTGAATATCAATATTTATTGTGTAAAAAAAAATTTGGCCTGGTTGTTGTACTAGATGAAAGATCAAAGGGTCTCTTAAAGTATCAGGAACTATCCTATGAGGGCCATGAATATACAGTTGTTGTTGATATATCTGATGTGTTCGCCAGATGGACTGCTCCAGGGCAAGACGCACCAAAAATGTTCATATGATTAACAAAACATTTTTGTACCAGCAAATGTTCTCTGCATATTTTATTATGTTCTGTTCTGTTACCATGTTGTGTTGTGATCGTGTCTTCAGGTTTCTTCTGTTTATGTTTGTGTAAGGTGGAATCATTCAGTAGGTGCAATGTTCAAGGATTGTTCTTGTCAGAAACATTTCACTTCCTGTAGCAAAATGTTTGAAATTGAACAAACAGACAAACAAAAATGAAATGAGGGAATTGTCTTCCATGCGTTTGTGTCACAGATTGCAAAGCAACAGGTTCCTTTCTTTATCTGCCATCTCTCTAAACTTTAGTTGTTTCCTGTGAAGATGGAAGTTTATTTTGAAAAGACAGTATGCATGTAACAAGCGAAAACAGACTCATGTTGCTGGACTTTTGCAGGAAAAACGCACGAAATAATTACGAGTAATTTTTCGTAAGATATCAATAAAACGGGGATGAATTTATATCATTGTATAAAGAGAGTGACATGAGAAGATCAATCTCATGTCTGTAAGTTAAATCAGCTATAATCACTATTTTAAAGTGATTAGTGACTCGTCTAAAACATTTAAAAAAGGAATAACTTCAATAGAATCATTCTATACACTGTAGCTTCTTTACATTATATTAGAATGTAAAGAAGTTACATTGTATTAGAATGTAAAGAAGTTACATTGTTGCCTTTTCTTTTCTTTTCTTCCCACAAGAACGTAATTTTGTCAGGTTGATAAAAAAATGTCACTTTACTTCCTGACATTATTGTTACTTTAGAGGAAGGCAGCAGAAAACACCAATTTTGAATAACAGAGCCAAGTTTACGCTCAACTGGTTGCTCGTGTAAATCCCATCTCAATCTTTTAGTATGATTTAGTAACACATTTGTAATTACCTATTAGCAGTTTTAAAGTACTGTTGTGATACTGGATACTGGATGCTTCGTCATTAACAGGCAATGTATATTGTCAAAATCAATGTAATTAACACAATGACAAGAACAAACTCACAAAAACCAGTCACATATATTTATATGACAACAAAGCAGGTAGAGTAACATAAAACCCAAGGAGGCCTCGGCACATTCCAGCAAAACTGCGGCGCTAAAACACGCATTAACATTGAAAAATACAAGAGGGGAATGTCTTCAGGTACATATACTGTGATGAAACCTGAGTACAGCACTTGTTTTTGTTAAACATTCCTGGTAATAAACTCATACAGTTGACTCATCACGTATGAGTCACTGTTTGCAGCAATCGTCTCTATATTATTGCCTTCTTCTTTTCCCAGGTGTCTTATTGAAAGAGGATCAACATGCTCGGGACAAATCGCATTTAGTGCTCTGCTGTAGGATGTGATTGGTGATAGATCAGACTGTATTAGGTAACTAAAGACTTGAATTAACTGGCTGTCAAATCAATAGCAGTCTCCCTCCCCTCCTCTCTCCATGTCCCACTCATTCTGTGTGTATTTTCCTTACATACTGTGTATATGTATGTATATATATATATATATATATATATATATATATATATATATATATATATAGACTAGATAGGGTGGTGGTTCCTAACATGGGGGTCGCAAGACAATTTAACCTTCAGAGCTTCTAAAATATTCCATTAAAACAGGAAAAAGCCCACAAGCAGACCTTAATGACATCACAAGCCAATGGTGTAAAAATAACCTCCCCTTTGTAGGAGATAGGGCTTTAATACATGTTATTTCCTACTTACTTCTATCATCAATTTGAAAAGTGACACTACATCAAATGAACTTACTGCAACCCAGGATTTTGGTAGCAATCTTTTGAGAGGTGTAATGAAGACAGGAACACGTTCTACCTGTTACCTTTGTTTGTTGCCAGACGCGACAGCGCGTGGCTTGTTTTCACCTTGTGAGTCTGTGTGTGTGTCATCTTGGTATAATGTGGTGACACCTACTGTAGCAGGAACAACCACAGAAGTGGTTTTGACTTTGCCAGGAGTTTATGTGTCTGTAAACACATTTTGTCACCCAATAGTGTCACAACTGTGCACGATGCGGTCACAAAACTTGCCAGATGTGTCGTTGAGATCAAAATAAAGGCAGAGCCCCTGGCCCAATTTGAATCACAGCTGGTGTGATCCCATCTCTAATATTACCATAAATCTGTCAAAGTCCTTTACAATACTATTAGCTAGAGACAAACATCCATAAAATTCAGAAATAAATAAGGCAAACATTCTAAATGTCTCGTTGCACACAACTTTCCCTTGAAGATTTTCTTGGAAAATGTGTGCTGGCTTCAAATATTGTGAATTTACAGGGCCCACTGTTGTCCTTTGATTCACCCATATGCTTTAATTATTTTTACAGTTTTTGATGTTTTATAAAACAGATTGATGGCTGTTTGAAATAACTGGATGAAAAACAAATACAGAATAACATGTCTCGCTCTTTAAATACCGTTGTATATAAAAACAAACTTTTTGGGGGGGCATTACACAATAGCCATATTTCTTTGACCATGCATGCAATTTATGCAGGAACATAATGTACATTAACTCCCTTTTCCATGTGTCTCTCATTTCCTTGCTCTTTATCTGAATGTATGACAGATGATGTGTGAGCGTAGGTGTGTGTTTACTTTGTGCACTGAGAGTGTATCTGTGTGCCTGCCTGTCACTGTGTATCAGCGTGCACTCTTAAGGTCAGAACAGACGTGGCCTGCTTATTTTTTTTGTCAGAGTCGACAGCCTGTTTGGTGAGAACACTAATCTGGAGCTGTCAGAGTTTCTCTGCCGAGCTCCAAAATGTATATGACCTTGCTACAAAGGAAACTTTTTCACATGAAGGTCCATCTAGTTTATTTGAGAAAAATGTGTCATTCAGGGTTCATAGAGGATATCTTATGAGGAAATAAGTTCTGGATAGAAGACTTCATAATTGGATGTCTCAACTTTGCTTATCCTCTGAGACGAACAAAAGTACTCAAGGACATTCTGTGGGGATTTACAGAGACGTCACAAAACACGAAACTGCACTTCACCAGTTTTAAAACAGTCTCCAAACAAAAGAACAAAATGTGCCACTATGTCACTCAGCTGTTGGCACTGACCAAAAAAAGAAGGCCACGCTATGTTCAACTAAGGGATGAGTTTTAGCCATTCTAAACTGATTTTGGGGTGTCTTACTGTGAAAATGACTCAAATCGGGACACGTTTCTGTCATGTGACGTATTAGAAACCACTTAAACACACAAAATGAAGGCTTGGGAAGTGTAATCACAATATTACATTACTATACTAGTCTAAAAATACATGTTGTGTTCTAGCCTAACTGGCTGGATAGTAGAATAAGATGGACTTGCTGTGTTGATTATATTCCACCGTATGAACCTCCTGACGTGGCTGGAAGATATCTAGAATATCTGTGCTCATTGCAGTTTCCTCAGTATGTGTTAGTGGCTCAACAGTAGAAGAGGAGATTATGTTTATCAAATGATTTGTATGAACCGAGGCGACAAGTGCAAATAAAAAGAGAGAAGATGTTAAGACCAACAAGCCATGTGAGAAAAGTGTCAAAAGAGTTTGACTTGAGCTTTATGGTTCCACAATATGCTGCAGTGCAACTTACAATCATCATAACTACATGTGATCTAATAAGACCGTAGTTGTGGCTGCACCTTGGAGGGCGGTATGACATTTGACTCCCATTTCTGTGTGACAGTCCTCCCACGCAGCCGAAGATACAGTTCAACACATGAAGAGAATATAAAGTCGTAAGAGCAGCAAGTGTAGTATGTTGAGATATATTAATTTCCTGCAAACCCAGAGAATTGAAAAAGAAGGCAACAATGAAAGATAGAAAAAACATCAATTTGTCACAATAGACTAATTGTATGTATCATAGCACCAGCAGCACCACACAGGAGTAGGACTCGAGGAGATCGAAGCAGCGGCCAGGAGACAGAGCGAGCACGGCATGTTTCCATGGAAACTATGCTATGGACAAGCACTTTTCAATGGAGGCAATGTCAACATCCAGGAGTCTGGCTCCAGCAGATGTCCACTTGATTATTCAGATAAACAGAGAACAAAATCCCAAAGACATTCACATCTCCAATTTTGGAAAAGAACGCCAAGTCAAACAAAAGCCACGAGCAAAGGTGTGTTTGTACTGCAACCAAACAGGAATATTTTGACATTTAGTTCTGGCTGATAGTTAGATATGAAGATCAATACCAACCATGTCTCTACACTGAATATGAAGCTAGAGCCAGAAGGCCGTTAGCTTAGCTTAGCATATAACCCTCTGTAAAAACCAACATGTCAATTGGTGAGCTTTAGAGGTGTTGGACAGAGCTAGGCTAGCTGTTTCCAATCTGTATGCTAAGCTAAGCTAACCAGCTGGTGGCTGTAGGCTTATATTGCCGATAGCCTACCATGCCAGATACAAGAGTGGTATCAATCTTTTCAGCAAGAAAGTGAATGTAGGTATTTTCCATCTATTAAACCAATAAAGATAAATGACTACGGCTTGAAACTGCAAAAACAAAAAGTGTGCCGTACTTGTGGGTTGTAACGCTGTCAACAGATCCAGTGTTGCTGTCTGCAGCTCAGATGTGGCAGACACTGAGAAGGTTTGACATGTGTGTGGTATTTATGACTCCTTTCAGGCGAGACGGTCTACGTTGAATTGCAATATGTATTATTTAAAACTCTGACAGAGGGTTTTTCATGTTTGTCCAACTTATTTTCTCTCTCTTTTTCCTGCCTGTGTTCAATTGGGTGCCAAAATGTGGTGCTGGAATATATCTCGTACGGTGGGAAAGCAGAGGGGCTTGTCTGTGTGTGGCAGAGGCCTACACTTGGATTCATTTGTGTGACGTAAATTAATGGCTCACTGGAGTGCAGTTGACGCCCTTTAGTGTCACCCACAAACTACGGCGCAGCTTTAGCCTGCTGCATTAGATCACCCACCTAGCTGCGCAGGGATGGTAAATGCAGAACAGAATTAAATTATCTTGTCACCTACATCTGTACTTGTTCGCCTGATGAAATCCTCTCCAAGGGAGTGCTTGAGTTACAACGTCTGCTCCCCTTGATTGGACTGGCAACGGTCTCATCCCTCATGATTAACCCGAGTTCAAAACGTGAAAAAGACCCAGAAGTAGCCCACAGTCATCATCACTATCCCTCTCAAACGGCCAAAAATTGCTATTCTGGGAGCTTGCTATCTTTCTTTCTCACATACTGTTCTCCACTTGCTTTTTCTTCCAGATAAAAAAAACCCCTTGTCTATTATGTGAAGCCTGTCCTTGTGCCTAGGGAATAGAGACAGGGGAATGAAAGGCTGCGTGTGTGTGTGTGTGTGTGTGTGTGTGTGTGTGTGTGTGTGTGTGTGTGTGTGTGAGTGTGTGTGTGTGTGTGTGTGTGTGTGTGGGTGTGTTTTTAAACTGAAAGTGTGCTTCGATTCCAGCCTGTGATTAATCTATTTTATTGGTTTCAGGCTGAGATTACAGCCACACTTTTCCTCAAACACAAATTTGGGTTTCATTCAGAAAGCCACTTTGGTCAAGTAGACGGCGTCTTATTTTTAAGCGGTGAGCATTATTGCCGGTATCCCTCGGCGGCCAGCAAGGAATCAGCTTTTATTTCTGTAATTCCAGTTTTAGTTCACTTAAGGAACTACTCTGTGTGAGCACCAGATAGCAATTGGCAGCGTGACCGTACCATGCTTAGATATTGATTTTAAGCTTTGTTTTGTTGGCTGTGGTATTTTCAAACCTGCTCAGTCTAAAACTAAATCACTTATTTTCTGTTCTTCTGCCTCTGCTAGGGACAACGACGCAGTATAGACAATAGGCTGCTTTAATAGTAAATCCATACAGGGACTAGAGAGTGTAATGAGCCTGGGGCATCGAGTTAAAAACCGGCTGAGCTGCAGAAACTTCCAATTAAACTTTATGGTATTCAGGGAAACAGATGTCGAGTAGTAAAGAGCTTCACTTCTTCAGTATTTTAGCCCGATGATGTGCTGATTACAGTGTATTAAAATGTTAAGTATCATGCTGCTTTGCCAGTGCTTAAATATGCTACTCATAGCATTTTAGCATCAATAAAACAAACACAGACAAGGCTGGCAGCCTCTACTTGGTGTTTTACTTTATTTGCCACCTGGTTGAACATTGTAGGAAATCTGCTTGATGCTTCACAACATGAAACAGAAGGAGAAGGCTGTTCTTCCAGCTCTAATGAAGCGTTCAGATTCCCTCACAATGGCAGATGGAGCAGGAGAAACACTGATGGAATAATCATGTTTATCCTTTTAACTGAAGCAAAACAGAATAATTTAGACACACAGGATTTATGAGTTAATGCTGTCAAACACCATAGAAATAGAATAGGAGTAGAACGGACATTGTTTCTACTGTTTTCCTCGGTCATGTGACTAGTATAAAAAAAAGAAGGTGAATATTGTTAGTTGTTAAGCTGACAACACCCTATGGTGCCAACAATGTCCCAATTTGGCAATTATGTTGTAATGCTAGACCACACGTGATATGCTACAGGCTACATGTAGCCCTAGTTTGTGCCTCAGCATAAGTTGTCCACAGCACGATTTTTAATGCTGAACGCTTCAGTAAAATGTTAACTGACAATATACTTCATTTCTTTTCACCAAAATATCCAATGCTGCAACACGATATCTAGTCTAGTATCTCGTGTCGACAGTGTGATTCTACATTTGTATGGTTATGTTTAGCCTCTCACAGCACTTTGTTGAAGTTAGGCAAATATCATGGTCTTGGTTTATTACAGAAAATGTCTGCAGTGACTTAAAACACAAGACTTTATTTGCTTATTCGGCCATCTTTGCCTAACCTAATTCAAAGTGTTTTTGTTGCCTAAACCTAACCACAATCTCTGGAGACAAAGTCCTGCGGTTTGTGCGCCCACCATCCATCCTGACCTCCAGTGCGGTACATAAATGTAGCATAGTTTTTGATTTGTGCATTAAAAAAATGTTTTGTCTATCGTCTGCCATCGTCTTGATCTGCCATTAAATGTTCTCACCTGCTCTGAAGCCTTCCACTTAGCTGACGTAAATGAACATGGCTGTCATTTGAATAAGAATCATGGCATTTTGTTTTTAAACACAAGAAAAAGATGCGTTTACAGCTAGAAGCAAGCAATGAACTATTAACTTACAAAACATTAGTCACTACTGAAATGTTTAATACAGTGAAAGGAACTTATGTCTCTTGTCTGACAGCAATCACTTCACATTTAGCTACAAAGCACTGACCTTGAAACAAGGTGGGGCTGTGTATTCTGAGCTCTGGACGATTCGTCTCTCCAATTTCTCTGCAATTCCTGCAGTCCATCACTGTCATAAGCTCATTATTGATCAGAGGCTGATGCGTCTCATGTTCACAGTTTGTTGTCTCCTACTGTATCCTCATCACTCTTACGTGAGCTTTGCACAGTGATATGTGCGGCATCAAGACTGCAAAATAAAACAGGATCTTCAACAATGATTTACAGTAACAATAACAACATTAGCACTATGATACTGAGCACACTCTGAAGTATAAAGTATAAAGTATAAATATTTGCATAATTATGAATCTCTAATAAACTGCTTGCCTCAATCAGCAATCCGTCCTTATGCATCCATCTATAAAAGGCGACAGCATATCTGAGTTTGGGTGAAATTCTTTGTTGGTTCTTTGGTAAAGAGAGAATGCAGCCCATGCTGTACGATAACCATGTGTGTTGTCTATGTGCTTGCTGCAGATTGTACTCAACTACAGTTGATGGGCACGAAAATACACGCGCACAGAAAAAAATGAATGATGAAAACTTTTTTTTCCTACAGTATTTCAACACGGCAAATTAAGGTTGATATCGTAAGCTGTATTTTTGTTGTCTATTGAGTAATGATTGATGTAAATATATGTTACTGTGATTTGACCACAGGTTGTGTTGTTTGATTGAAATATGTGCTTTTGTTGCATGTTTTTATTATTTTGTGAGTGTTAGAGCTTTTTGCAAACAAAATGTGTCATTTTGGCGAGCAGCCTTCAGTTTAGGCCTGTGAATGAACTGTGAATTAACTGTGAATGAACTGTTTTGAAAATGAATGGACATGGAAATGGAAATGTATTCAAGCAAATGAGAAAAACTGTAACTCCAGTGGTTCAAAGACACAGAGCAAAATGTACACTCACATAGCTTAGCTTGGCTCTGAATGGCCACCTCCTATGTCCTCCTATGTTTTTATTTGGCATTTATGTATTACACTGATTAAATAATCTAACTAGTAACAATATACAGTTTATTATTGCCAAGAACCAGAGCTATACAACACAATTTTGTATTATTTTACAAATGTGTCCCCCCTTTCTAAATACATCTAGACCTGCCCCTGTAGGTATTTTAATATTTAACGTGAAAGTAGTGGCAGTAATGGTACCCAGCTCCCTCTCAATGAGATGGATATACTGTAAGCTTTCCACCAAAAACCTTCCAAACGCAGCCTGAAGCGCTTCGCTGTGCAAACAGCAGCAGGAAATTACTCCAAATTGTACCCATAATGTGAGCATGCGAAAAAAACTCCCCAAACAAGTGTCTCAAATCATCCTGAAAAATGTCTGAGGACTGCTATGTGGCATGAGAGGAACATCCGTCTCATTTAAATAAGTCAACAACTCCAGAGTATTTAGATTTGGGGCTCAGTAGAAGCGGGGTGCCTCCACAGGAGACGCCCCTCGGCATGTGAGCTTTCTGCTGATTGACTCAGCGGGCTCTCATTAGCATGAGCACAATGAGCTGTAAATGTTCTCACAGCCTCTCCTGTTTATTTCAGGTTACATCTTGGCTGGGGAATGTCACTTCAATGCCAGTTTTGTTTTTCTCTCAAAATAAGGGAAGCAGTTATTTATAGTTAGTATGCTTTGTTTAGTATTCACACTAATAATCACCAAAGCCGTATTCATTGATACAGTTAGAGCAACTCTTCAGAACTGTGTCTCTCCTGTATGTACTGCCCTCTGCATTTCTTTATCTACACGACGCCTCAAAGGATATAAGAGTAGACGTTGTTTTTTATGTTTGTCTTCAGGCTACAATCTAGTGAGATACCATTACTCTCAATAATGTCAGGAGCAGAAAATGTCTGAGGTGCTAAAGTGGTTTGAAGCTAAAGAAAAGCCTTGAACGGTTTCACGCATCAAAGGGCTCAGAGAAATGGTTTCTCAGGATACATACGAGCTCCCATCTCTTACCTAACAGGTAGAGCCGAGTGCAGGTGGTGTTTTAAGAATACAACCTCTGCTGAGGATTATCAGCTTATCCACTTTCACATATTCATGTGACACTATACAGTCTGCAGTGATGAAGACATAAGCAGCTCTTACTTTTATACTTTTGTATTTAACTATTTCACAGTAAGAGGTTAAATTGCTCAGCAGTTGCATTGATGAATTGAACAAAAGCTGCAGAGAATTGCAATTTGTACACATAATACATGAATCTGTAGAAATTGCAATCTTGGAATTATTGAGACTTTTCTTCGACCGCAAACACGAGGCCATTTACTTTAGCATTGCACATTAAGGGACGGGTAAGGAATATGAATGCTGCAAATGAATAGCAGATGCAGGATATAGATTCTACACTGCAGTTTTGATAACTGCATATCATCTGAAAGTTTCTTTGAGAAATGTAAAGAGCTAAAAAAAAAGGTTAAATGAGTTCAGATTCCTGTTATCGTAAAGCAGTGTTAGAAACTAACATGTTTTTCTTTAATCTTTGCCAAAAAAATGAAGAAAACAAACACGAAAAACACATAATTTCAACCCCTTGCTGCGTGCAGTTTGAGCTTCCAGCAGTTGACATTAATTGACGTGCCGTGCAGCCGAGCTTGCTTCTTGAATGACAAAGTTTTTCCTCATTTGCTTCAGAAGCTCTTATCAAAAGTGATAGACCTGGCAAGATCAAAGTGCAGCCTAGCGGTTTCCCCTCTGGCAGCTTTCTGACTGGGAGAGTGAGCTTTTAAAAGGACTTGTGACGAGCACATTGCCTTTGAAGACGATTAGTATTGTTACCGTCTCATGTTGCACTACTGTCCCCAGAAGTCATTGGTTTCAACTATGTGGCCAACTGAACCCCACACAAATTTCCCAGTTGTGAAATATTTGTTCTCACCATTTCAAAGTGGCCCCTTGAGCCCTATAGTGCTGCACTATAATCATAATGAACAGGACCTCTATAGGGCACAAAAGCTGCCGCTGATAAAAACGTATTAAGCTTCTTTTTCATGCCTCTGAGGAAAGATTGATTGCACTGAGAGCCTTTTAATATAAATATATTATCTCCCAACAGTGATATGAAATCTCTCTCGGAAAAATGCTGCTCCAACATTTTATCAATGGAAACATGATCAGAAGCAATCTAAGACTGCAGCGCATTTTAAATCCTGCAGCTACAGTAAAGCTGAATTAAATGAAAGACATGTGATTGTTTGTTTCTCTCACCTCGAATATTGTGATCAGATTGTCTTTTGCTGCTCTTTGGATTCCTTTCAGTTTCACACAAAGGAAGTATGGAAGAACAGCTCATCCTCTACTGCAAATGACTTTCTCGCCAGCAGTCACCCTGTACAGATGCTGCAGATGTTGTATTGATCATCACCCAAAACTACAACGAGTGAACAAGATTTTTTGGGATGACAAAACAATCTCACCACAGGGTCCGTGTAGAAAACGTCCTCAAATAGAAAACGTTTAACTGTCTACACTTAAAAGCTATACTACCATGCCAGTGACTCTACGCTGTTACACAAAAGTGATTTCAATAGAGTCGACATTGATGAATAAACAGTTGCTACATGTCTCGCTCCCTTTTTTAAAGTCGTGTGAGTGAGGCAGGGTCTGGGATTAACAAGGACAGGTTGAATTACAGCTTGAGTTTGGGGGCAATTCAATAGGAAGTGAATCAATCTGAGGATTAATTGTTGCACCACATCCTGAGCAGCAGACACTCGATACAGCCAGAGGGAGACTGCTATAATGGAAGTGAAATACAGACAGCACACAGCTACTGCAGCTTAACCCTTCACAGCTCCCAACACTTGTTTAATGTCGTATTAAATGGCTGAGAGAAAAGCGTAAAATAGTGAGTGGGGACCAGCTTTAGCAATATATGGGTCAACATTAGCAGTGATGTCTTTTTTCCTGAAAAACATATATTACGAATAATCAAGGTGGATATTATACAGTGCCATTTATGTGATGTATTCCAGTAAGAAAACGGGTGTTTTCATGTGGAATATTTCCAGGCTGTGGGTCCATTTGAGGCTCAGGGGTCTGTGACTTTATGGTTATGAAGATGAGTCTCCATAAGCAAAAGCATTTCGAAGCTCAATGATGTGCTATAAATGCCACATTTCACAGCTGACATCTCCTATATGAAGTTGTAGAATGTGGAGGTTGTGACAAAAATGTGGAGTTGAAATTCTGGTTTTCCTTATACCTCCTGAAATAAATGTTTTTTGACTAAAAGCTGCCAAATATGCATACTTCAAATACTGCAGTATTGACACACATGGATTATTTTCCCAAGCGGGTGAACTCAATTTTTGTTTTGCTACCACGTGTAACATTACTGTGATATTAGTGTCTAAAAGACTGCTGAAAAAAACAGGCCAGCAGGGTTATTAGATGAGACCGAGATTACTAAAGCGTAGTTTGCCTCACATTGTTTTATGGTAAACACGGTCATGCTGCGTGGATCGCTTTGAGGCAGAATATTCTCAAGAAGTAAAGAAAGTGGAGGTCGTTGAGCAAAGATATACAGAGAATGAAATGCAGCACACAGAGAGAGGCGGTATGTTGTTGTTCTGTGCATTAAATATTTAGTTTTCCTGAATTTTAAACGTTATTTTATTTGAAGTATCTTGGCACCAGTGCCTAAAGAACCATTTTTATTTCATATATTTTTTTATGAACCATGTAAAAGGAAGAATATTTTCTTTTTAACCAGTTTGCACTACAAGCAGTTGGAGCTTTCAATCATATCACACAATCACTTTCAGCAGATGACGTTTTCAAGGAATTTCCATTTTTGTGGAGCACATTAAGAACTTCATTGAACCTAAAAGTTTATCCTTGACCTCTGTACAGCAGTTGACAGATCCTCTTGGGCCATTAGCGTTCGATCGTATCACATGATATCAGTTAAAACACTTCACACTGATTTCTCACCTGTTCTAATTAGCTCATGTGATACTTTTCCTCCCAAAAGATGTGACCCTTAGGGTCTGCCTCTATGTTACATTTTTAAATGGAGAGATTGTTTGCGAAAGGAGTCAACAAATACTGTATGTATTGAGGCAGTGAGCTAAAGCATAGGAATAAAAATGGCTGCGCTACCACTCTGTTTTTACTTTAAATAAACTCTTTCAGTAATAAATAAGTAGATATTTTATTGAACGACATAATCTGACCCACATCTGTTGTTGCACATATTGCATTCTCTCTACATCTAAGGATGTCTTCCCACCAGACCATATGTGTACACACATGTGTGTACACATGTGTGTACACATATTTCTACAAACATCTTGAAGATTTTTGTCTCGGCTGAGATTCATTGCAGGAAATTGATTTCTCTCGGACATTACTCTTCCTAAGAGATGCCGCTATGATCGGAGGCAGGTACACACTGTCATTTGTCAGGTGTCTCTGCGAACGCTCTTAGGCTTTGACTTATCGCATCTGGGTTGGCTGGAGAGGAGATAGGCTCTTGAACAAATGGCTGCTGTCACACAAGGGGAGGCAGCCTCTTAATGAGCCTGTCTGCACAATTGGCACAGTCCATGTCAAGCTCCAGGCCTGTTCTCAACCAAAACCTTAGCGCTTCTGTGGCTTTAGCTTTTGTCTACTCATTATTATGTGCGTTACTGCAATGCATCGGTACCACGTGGAAATACTGAATGTGAAAGTGCAGGATCGTTCAGGGACCAGCGTCTCTGGAGCTTCAGCAGACTTTTTACTGATCATCCCGACGTTCCAATTACATTTATTAGTGGTTATCAAATTTTTAAAAAAAGACATAAGTTAATTTCCATGTTTAATCTTTATTTAAATCAATTAATCTGGAGTTCCGTACAACTTTTACCGCCACACAACTGAACTCCTGTTTCCAGGATCACTGAAATGCTTGCTTGTGCTTCTCGTGTACAACTCTTAACAGATATGAGAAGGAAGCGAGATTGCTCACTACTTTCATAATCAGCTTCGGAAAAAACAATGCGTTTAATTATTTTTAGTGCCATGTCTACAACAGATTGTAGAAAATATAGAAAATACACAAACGGTGCTAAATGCAGTGATTATGGGTTAGCCTCAGTATTCAAATATAATTAAAAATAGAAAATATAGTAGTTTAGTAAATTGGAAAAGTTGGGGGAAAAAATCCTTTTGTGGTCAAGTTAATGGTTTCTTTTGGAAACTTGCTCGGGTTCATCACCAAATTTAAACATTATTTGTCTTTTCAGATGAAAGAACCTTCTATTACAATGAAATCAGTTGTTACAACCACTAAGATGCTTCATCGGTTGCTCAGCTGACGTACATATTATATTAACAGAGACCATGTACATCATGGCAGACATTGATGATTAAGAAATACAAAAGAAGTCCAGTTGAGTATATAATACACAGAGGCTGAATTCTAATGATAATACCCCCAACAAAGGGTTATTTTATGTGCCCGTGGCTGACAGCGAGCGGTCTCTTTGTGCTTTTATCTCATACAATTATGTGTTTTAAAGGTGAATCCATTGAATCCATTGTCCGCCAATAACAAAGAATCGTCAGGACTGCTTCGCAAAATAATCGTCTTATCTTTCAGATGAAGATAAATGGGTCAGTTTGAAAAGTAATTAGCTAACCTTAAGCCAATGCATGCTTCTTGAATATCTACCCTTCATCACAGTGTGGGATTCCCTTTGTTCTCTGGAAAGTGAATCTGTTCAGAGAGAATAGAAATGATTGATTTGCAATACTGCTTCCTCTCTCTTTCTGACATTAAATACCTGTTCATTATAGTGCCTGAATACGACAATAAGTGTAGTTTACTTACTTTATCGCAAAAAGACAATTAAAGACGCTAAGACACTAAGTCAGACAAAGCCTGTATGAAGGTTTTTAGGCTTCATGCTGACAGAATATGTTCCTCAGAGACTGTATTGTCTCTTTGAAGACTGGAGACAGATTTATTGCAAAGGAGTATCAAAGCAGAAATCCACTCAGAGATAAATATCTCCATCTATTTTTCTCTCTCTCTCTCTGGGAGATAAGGACCCAAGCTAATGATCCTGCTGTGCATTTCAGACGCTGTGTTTTCTATCTCAGAATAGGGTTTGAATATTGCCGGTGGTTATCAGGACCAAAAGGCTCTTTCTCTATGTCTCTTATTCCTTTTAATCATGCAACGGTGTGCAAAGGACACAGTTCCGATTTGAACCCAGAACCTCACACACACCCGAAGTGAGAATTATACTAGACCAATGAGCCACATTATTGTGCAAGAGGGAAACTCTCATAAAACAGCATACAGATACATGTAAATTCAATCTAATCCAATGTCCTTGTGCAGTACTAATGTAACTAAAAGATGACAGTACAGGCAAAGTTACAATAGATATCATAGTATGTCTACAGGGTGTGTATGTATGGTAGGGTTGGCTGCAGCTAGTAAATACAGTAGTTCTGCTCAGTATGCTCAAATGATTGTGACAAATATTAATACCGACAAAACCCACAGGAGGTTTTCCAGTTCATGATAAGTGTTTTAGGGAAATTACCTTGTAAAAGGATCCGGGGTAATATTTTATTTTTGCTGCACTGAGTTACAACAAACACTTTGTCCAGAATCATGGACGGGCTGCACAAAACCAATGTTTCAACCTGATTTTGTGGTGTTCAAAATGGTTTCCTGTGATCACAAATGATGTATTTTAGGCTGTCCAACTTCATGTCCACATTTGAATTTTGAATGCCATCATGACTCAGCTCTGCATAAAAAGGCGGAGAGCAATTTCAAACACTCGTCTGCCAGAAGCGTAACGTGAATACATCAGCACAGATTTCTTTTCTTCTGCTGTATGGAAATAAGGCAGTGTGTTTGCTTCACATTATTAAACTCTCCCAGGAGGAAGAACAGCGTTAAATAGTCATTTACATTTTAAAGTGCCTTTTTTCAAGAATAAACGGAGAATTGCTGATCTTGTACAAGTGTCAGCGGAATAATAAATCCTCTGTTTCAATGAGTTTTTTGGGGAAAGTCACAAGCACTGAGGAAAGCTTGGGGGTCAAAGTCATAATGTAAGCTGTACACAGTATGAATCATAAATCCACAATATAGATCTTTCTTATATACATCATCATTACTGGCTTTAGGGATTTAGTCGAGGCAGTACATTTTTGAGTCGTGTAATAATAATCACGTTTTTTGTGGTTCCTTATTTACTCTAAGTGAGATGAAAATAAATCAACTCTCTATAGAAGTCTGGGTTCTGTGAACTGAACATTTTACAAAGTTACAAAATAACCCTTGAAGCGAGCAATTACCTACGCAATTTTGTACAACTGATTGCAATTACCTGCGTCTGCACTCTAAAGAGCCGAAGTCCCAGAATGACTGATTGTATCTGCTATTATTTGTAATCTCCAGCGATGAGATGACGAGACCATTTCAAAATAAACTCAATTTACAGTTAAGTGCAGGTAATATTTATTATCATTATTACTTATAAGCAAGAAATACTATTTATTCTTAAATAATTGACATACATTGAGACTGATTAATGAAATTCACTATGAAGAACCTCTCTTTTTACTAGCGTGGCTCAATAATTATATATTGTTTCTGTGATTTGTGCATCTTTGGAAATGTTCCAACAATCATGACTAAACACTTAACACAATCTATTGTTGACACTGCAGCAGTTTTTCCTCCCACTCTTCCCGGCCTGTCACAGAACAATATAAAAGTGTAGGGTTCTTTAGCGTAGTGATCCTTAAATATTTTCAAAAGCATATGTTCTGCTGCAGATGAAAGCTTGTTGCTGTCTGTTTTCATCCTCTGTTGTGCTTCAAAGCGGCATGAAAACAAGTCATTTTCTGTCATTTTGTTTTGCACTTTGTCTCAAGTACGTTGTCAATTTCAAACGACAGGAGCCGCATGAATTCAGATATATATTTGGTTGGTTTTTCCTCTCGAGCGGCTGCATCTCACTCTGCCTGCTGGAGCAGAGCAGCACGATAATAGTCGGCTCTGCGCTCCTGACTGTCGGACGAAGCTCTTAAAGGTCGAGATTGGAGGGCACTTCAAAAAGATTAAAAGAGCCGCCTTGTTGTATTATGAAAGCATTGAAAATAGTGTTGATGAAAAACACTGCTGATGTTGACGTTCATAATAGTATTCACACCCGCTGAGGGATCGTTTCAGCGCATGCTGAGATCCATTTGATGCTACACTGGATGTAATGGGGAAAGCAGATCCTCCAATCTGAGGGCACGTGTTCCACATTTAGCACACCACCACCTCATCACACTGTTCATACTTCCTGGGAAATTATACCTTAATCTCACTGAGGAAGCTTTCAGTTTCTCCAACGCGAATACGGCAATTATTTTCACCCTCTCCTACCGGCTGTCAGCTGCAGCTTAACATCTTGACAGGAGTCAAATTCACAACCCAGAATATGAATGACGCCTGGTGTGATTATCTGTAACTGTACTGGTAGTTTCCCTTTCAACTCTCCCACTGTACTGCATCACTACACTGTTACAAAGCTTTTTCTCCATGTTGATGCAAATACTGACTTTGTAATCACTTCATAAATAAAACCAAACTTACAAGGCGGTGAAGTCACTGCTAGTTCAGATGAGGAGGCTGAACTCATTAACATGGTTAAGCACTGCAGCGCTATACTCTCCAAGGCACTGCTCTCTGGTATTAATTAGGTCACAGCTAAGCTGACAAGCTCCACTGAAAGTGAGTTTGTTTATTTCTCACAATAATGATGTGAGGGCAGAGGAGTGATGGTTTGACTGTATAATCCTCTGCTCTTTGATTGGCTGTAGTTTGAATAGGAGGGTATCTTATCAGTGTGTAATGAATTCAAATCCCATATTCTTGTTGTTTAATTTATACAGTTCAGTTATTGATACTCTGCATGTGTCACCAGGTTCCCTTGGCGACAGCTGTAGATTTGATGCTGCAGGTGGGACCGGCGAGGCTCCAGCTTTTAATGTTACTGTCAACATGTCACACTGGAAATTGATCTATATCTAAAAGAAGTAACACAGCTTGATTCTTTTTAACCATTTCAACATCACATTCCTCTAAATTGCGACTCAAATCTTGTGACTCAAAACGTGTCATTTCCAGCAGGACAAACAGGTTGTGCATGTGTGGGAATATTCACCCAAAGCCCATGAAGTATTCATGAAACCCGTTTCCCCCTGTCAAATGTCTCACCAGAGACACAGTATCAGCCTCATTGCCTTCCCTGGGCCCCATCAATAGAGTGAAATTAATACCACCTTAAGTATCTTTAGGGCAATCTTTCCTTTTCAGTAGCAAAGAGATTACATGTATCTCTATTGACTTGGTGTTATACAGTATGTAAGCGATCTATTTTAATAGGATTAAGGCATGTTGTATGAGGACCAGGACTCTTAATGTGTTAGCGGCAGTGTGTCCACTGAGTTTTAATGTCTGAACCTTTGGCTCAAGAGCTAATGTTGTCTACTCACAATTACCTGAGCCTTGTGAGCTGCATGTCAGCGCCATCCAGCCAATCGAATCACACCGCACTAATTAACTTTCAAAATGATGCAGAGTCATTACAAATGTTGTTTCCCTTCATCATATCTCTTCTGCTGTGGTTCAGCAATCAGTCTCTGGAAGATTGAAAACTAAATTGAGTTTGTGCGTAATGCACCTCAGCCGCTGGCAAATGCTAATTCTGCTGTCAGCGAGTAAAACAACACGGAGTGAAAACACTACCTGTGCATGAGACTGTGCAGCAGCACCGGTATGAATATCCTTTTCATTAATATACAGCATAGTGCTCCAAGCTGCTTTGATGTACCTATCAGAAACCTGCTGTTTTCTGAATAATACTTTTGTACATTCTTTTATGTCTATAATCAACCCTGTCTCTTTGAAATTGTGCATATATGATGCATTTGCAACAGCAATGTAATTCAGCCCCAATTCTGTTTTTGTATTGACATGATGAGAATAGTTTTCCATCAACATATTTGCAAAAATACTCGATGGCAAGAATTTGTTTTTCCTACAATATCCACTTGTAACAACTATACACCATGATTGACATTTGCATAGTTATGTTTAGGCACTGACTGGACTAAGATGGTTGTCTTGGTTTTAAATATATGAATATTATTCATTGTTATTCTTGCCTAAACCTAACTGCACTGCTAAAAGCACCGTTGTAAGCTCAGCTGTGATTACTTCCTGGTTTCAAGCTTACTAACAGACACAAAAGTCAAATAAACAATCATTATGTGACAACTGTGAATCTTTTAAATGAACTGAACAAAATGATGAAATCAGCAAAGGGATTTTCAATTTACATCTCTAGTACAAAAAAGGCTAAAAAACATTGCTAGTGAACATAAGCAATGACGTCACCAGGAAGTCGAAGAATATAAATGTAATTTCTAGGACCCAGAGTAACTGAAATCCAGTGTGTATTCATATACTGTACTGCCGAGACACAAAGCCTTGTAATCTTCTCCAGTGAAAGCAGATGTTGTGTCCTGTTAGAGCTGCAGGACAGTGTGACTGAGCATCCTGACCGCCGGTCAAGTAGCCGAGTCTGATGACTTAATTAAGGTCACAGGCTGGGCGCACAGTTAGCGCACCCTCTGCCTCATTAACATACCTCTTTGTTCAATATGCTGATGCGAGGCAATGATTTACAGTGAATCAGGCTCACAGCGTTACACCTCTGATTATACCAAAGTGTATTGAAATAGGCTCCATTGAGATTTTATGTAATTGGATATTTTGTTTTGTGGTGCCTTAAAGGTTTACAACGTGACTTAATTGTCCAAAACATCATCTATAACATTTTACGCAGACGCCCTCTCCATCGCTGGTGCTTTGAGCTCATTTACCCTGCTGTGAGAGAAAGGTGATAGCTGACAGTGTGAAGTAATCTGTTGTATTGATCATGCTGTCAGAGAGGGACTTTAGTAACTGCAAAAGCAAACACAGCGAACATTAATCCTTTACACTGAGGCACAGGAGACAGACAAATAACGGTTACGCCGACGATAAAAAAAAACATTTAAGTGTTTTAAACATTAAATATGCTTTCATAGCATCACGCCTACCTCACTCTGTGTGAACATGGGTTGGTCCTGCAGTGTGCTTTTACCTGTAAGGAGAGGAGTGTGCTGCGGGGATCATTTACTGACACTGGCGTCTACGGTTTTGGAGATCAGAGGGTGAATCCCGAGGGGGTGTTGATGCAGACTTGCGCTTTGGTTTGAGGATCTGTATTACATTGCTCCGTCAAGCCCCTCTTCCATCAAGTTCAGGGAAACGGAGCCCGTTGTTACCCATAAGCCCATGTGTCATTGAATATTTATCATGTATCTGATTTGAGGGGGAGAGATTCCTGAGATGTGGCAGCCCCCCCCCCCCCCCTGAGGCCTGCAACTCAACACCCTGTAATGGAAGCCCTAAAATGTGGCTGTCATTTTCTGCCTCTGGGACATGGTTAATTAATTACACGTTAGCCTCTACACTTAACTCTCTGAGCAAACCTCTCAACGTTATTTTCACATTCGTCCCAACTCTGCCAGTGTGGTACATACGGGGTAATACTGTTTGCATTCATCTGAGAGAATATGAAATGTAGCCCAAATCCTGAGAAGACGCACAGCAGCCTAAACATTTCCTTTGACTGTCTACGAATGCACTGTATCTGTCTCTATGGCGTTACCAAGGTAAACAAATCAGTCGGATCATGGAGGATTCACAATGCAAATATTGACGCTTTCTTGAATATTTGCACGCTACATGTCCATACGAGTCCTGGTGAGTCAGAAGCGCCACGATTCATACAGTTAGGCCACTAGCATGTCTAAAAAGAATGTGAACTGATACATTATATTATAGTCATGTCCATATGCATGTGTCTATGTGTGGAGTGTGTATGAATTACATGAACAAGTGTGAGTGTGTGTGTGTGGGTGTAAGCGTATTGTGCGCAGGTGTACAAATAGATCTATTGGAACTCATTAAATGTTAATATCTCAGCTGTTGTTTGAGGCACGGTTTTTCGATTGTGTGAAACACAAGAAAAAGCAACACACATGTTGTTGTGTTTGATCAAATTGCAATTTGAAATTATTATTAAAAGTATTGAAAAAATACTAGAGATTCTTTGTTCAGCTTGTGATTTTCAGGTGCAGCATTAATATACCAGACAGACGCTAAATGACAAATACCGTGTGGCATGCTGATGTCACACTGTATGTGCAGCACACCGTTAGCACCGCGTGCGTTTGATGTACTTTCACTCCTGTGCGTTTCAGTTCGAGCCGCTCCGGTGTGGAGGAGATCGATTTTCGGCAACATGAACATTAGTGATTCCCGAGCCAAGGGTATTAAACTCAAATCATTGTGTTCTATTGTTTGGCATGTTTTATTGATTATCTCCTGGGTTTCACTGGCGGGAGAGAAATATTGTAGCCTCAACAGTCTTGCACAACAAAGAATTAAATCCATTTGAAAACAAATCGCTTGTGCAAAGTGATACAAAACATCTGTTTGGATTTAATCCTTTCATTTGTGCTGTGTTGGTAAATAGACCTGAAACAGCAAGTAATACCAGGTTTGTATAGGTCACAATATACTGATATAGTATAACTGGAAATGTAGTCATCCCATGTGTTGCTGCCCTGTGGTCTGATTTACAGTGGGAGGAACAAACTGACAGCAGCATCACTGCAACATGTTAATACAGCAACGTTTTGCAGTCAGACGACGACAGCGCAAGAGAAAAAAAAAAACCTGTTCAATTATTGATCCGCTGGCTCAAATCCCTCATTATTTCATAGTACCCGTTTGGAGCCGGTCCCTGAGGACGTGACGGCAGAGACTTCACAGTAGACCGGCTCACAGAGACGCGTCGTGCATGATAACGATGATGACACCTCTGTTCAGCTGAAATCAATATTCTGATCCACTCTTGCAGTTCTCCCTCTTGAATTAGACACGAGGTACAGAAAGAAAATGTCCTTTTCTGAGGTTCAATCAGTCTCACAAAGATTTTTCCAAATATCTTGTCATTGCATCATCTTGGTGAATGTGATGAAAACTGACCTTTTCTCCGAACTTTGAAGAAAGCACATTTTGAATTGTGTCACCTCTGTAATTTGTCTTGTTATCTGTGTTGCGCCATCTGATTATGCCGATTCTATTGGAGGAAACAGCAGTTTTGTCCATTGTTGTTGCTACACTCATCACCAATTCATTGTTTTTAATGAATTTTAAATGTGAACCTGTCAATACTCATCTGGGAGGAGAGATAAGAACAAAAGCTTCATCCCTATTGTAGAATAAACAAAGCAAAAAAAAAAACATTATTTGACACAAAACAATGAACTTTACATATTATGTTCAGGGATTCAGTGTTTGTTTTTTTAGCGCTATTCATTTAATGTGCTTTGTTCACATCAGTATGGCATCAACTGTATAGGCGTCACTCAATGTGTCACTCAGAGACATTGTTTTTCCGTGACTGATGCATTTGGAGTCAAAACGAAGCCTGAATCCATTACTTTAAGCGTTTATATTACAACACAAACAACACATATGCCTGACAGTCTACACTGGATCGCCTCGAGTAGATCTGAGCCAGAGCACTGTGGTGCAGAAAACATGGTTATTCTACCCTGAATTCAAATGCATCACTAAGCCTTGTTTTGTTTTATTCCCGTTGAATTCTGTATTGAAGACTGAAACCTACCATTATCCTCTGCTCCCCAGCTGACTTATTCATCCGGGTCTCCTGTCGTGTCTCCTAAATAAAAAGCCCACAGCGCCTCGCCAACCTCCCGCTCCTCAAGCACCGCAGGGTGTCTCACAAAGCTAATGGTCACACCGGGGCCTGTCAGCCCTCTCCAAAGCCCATCCTTTGTACACGATCTGCTCCAGTCTCACCCCTGCTGCCCTGCACCTCACTACGAATGTCAGAGAATATTGATTTGGCTCAGAGTGACAAAGTCTTCCGTAAGATAGCTGCCTTTGTACTACTGCAATAAAGAAAAAGACCTGACCTTCACACATGCTGCAGCTAGACACTATCAATATTTCGTCTCAAAGTGTAAATTTCCGGCTGAATGTCTTTTATGAATGATATCAGGAAGAGTATCCAACTGCCAGCTGAAACACAATGGTGGCACAGTAATTGCAAAAACGCTGCCAGGTTGTGAGGCCTCATAAATTCTGCTCCTCTGATGAACACGCGGTCTCTTTTCGAAACAAGCTTCGGAAGCGTCACAAATAGTCCTATGAGCCATTTTGCTTCCAAGCGTGGCTGAAACACACAGCAGAAGACATCGTCTAAATTCCTGACTGACATCAGCTTCAAAAGGGTATCAGAGGAGCGCCACAGACAAACCAAGCAGAGGAGGGACAAAGACAACAAGCAGACAACAAGTGGGTGTTCGCATTTGAAAAAGCATACGTCTCCAACGGTCACCTCCACAGGATTTGTGACATATTTCAGCCTCAAGCTAATGGATATCAAGCTATGATCTCATAGGTGATGACCGTTATTTGAACACCTTCATGTGCTTCGTGTCACGCATACAAAAACGCAACACAATGTCCGGTAAACTGGCCCATTATTTGTCAGCGTGAAAGAAAAGAATGACATTTATCAGAAATGTAATGACTACGAATTGTTGCGCTGGATCGATGTGGCATGATGCCCAGTTTCTTGCGTCTTGCACGGCTGATATCTAATTGTTTCTGCAGAAAACTCATTAGGAGTCAGTTGACTGGAAATTCTCGCAGGAAAATCACTGCAGTCATCTGATAACATCCAGGTTCCCTTTCAGAGGAGTTCATTCACAATCCTCTTACAGAGACAGCAAGAACAAAAAGCCTCTGATTTCCCCAAGGTGTCATGATATTAGTACACCTGATTATATTGTAGGAAGTCACATTCAAAATAGAGTTTGTTGACTATATACTGTTTGATGGCAGTGTTGTACGTTCTTTTGACATCTAGGTGACTTTCCTCAATAAATCTGCAAACAATAAATGATCATCAGATGAACCATGTTGGTAGTTAAGTGAGCGCGTGTGGAAAATTAAAATCCCATATTTTAGGACATATGATAAAGATTGTTTGAAGTTAGGAACATTTTACTTTTAATTTGATTGTAATTCTCTGCTTCATCGGGTTTTTTCCTGCAGTCATCAGTCTGAGTTCAGAGGCAGTTTGCCCTCTGCCTGCACTTGCACATGTCCTGGTCCCTCTCCTCTTGCCCTGCTCGCTCAGGGGAGCACTTCTCTGTAATGCTAGATGCATCCGTTGCATCTTCATCCCTCATTATTTTACCCCTCAAAGACCTTCGCTGGAAACAGGAGATGCTGCAATCTGAAAGGAAGGTTTAACTCTTTGTTGTGTCACACTGTGAGCGGTTTTGTCTAATTTTCTGTCTAGACATGCTTTGATAAACTCGCCCGATGGTCAATACACTCGATGTTTTTAAATGGGGACAAAAGATTTTGTTGTTTAATAGTGAAATATCAAATAAATACAAACCTCTCTGCAGATGTTCCACTAAGATGCTCAGAGAGACATGATCTCTTTTTATAGGCAATTACATTGTGATTGTTTAAGTGGCTATAATCAATAATTTAATTTAAAAGAAATGGATCACTGCCAGATTTCCCACAGGAGTTGGTAGAGAACAAAGACAGAGCTAAAAGAGAGCAAATATTGGACTTGCATTTGTCGATGGCCAGAAATACAACTCCAAATGAATGCGAATGTTGCTCTGTATCTGTAGGAGTTGTTGCAGGTTTATAGTAATATTGACCAAATTATTTTTGGAACAAGCATGGTGCTTCTAAAGGCAAAACATGTTCATCATATCCAAATGAAGTGTAAAGTTTCCTGCCATGAGGACCTACCTCATTAAACAGCAAAACAGCACGTGTACATTCAGTAGCTAGTGTAGCATAGACGTGCTAACGGTAGTTAATGATGCGCTAACATACTCTGCTAATGTTAGCTGCACAGGTTTCTACGTCTTTCCAACTTCTCCAGGTAACAAGCATCACTATAACACAACGTTGAACCATGCTTTGCTCAAAAAATGAAGAAAATCTGAAACGACTGCATGAGACTCTATGGAGCAGCCGGTTAGTTGTGGGACCCCGGTCAGAGCTGGTCGAAGCTACACTATGATTATCTATCACTGGCCGGTCTGTTTAATGAAAACATTTTCTCGTGTCCAAACTCATTGGTCTTACTGTGAACATTTCCTTTCATTAATTCCTATTCCAAATAAAGGATGTGACCACAGTCATGGAGAGTTAAAAAAAATCTATTACAGTCATGGTAGAATTTGCTTTGCTTACATCTGATTAAAGAAATCAGTTTGATTGCACCAACAGCTGAACCTCAACAGCCCGGCTGATGGTTTCTCTACTTACTGCCTGATCTGTTCCATTTCTCAAAGAGTCAGCCTGGTCTGTCCCCAGAGGCTTTCCCACTGCTACATGATGATTGATTGCTATTTCTATTTCATTCAGGAGCCAAGCTGAAGAGCAGGTACATTCATTGTGGGTGGGTGCATCTATTCTAAGAGTGGGATGTTGAATACGGAGTATAAATTATCACAGTTTGACTGACACTTAATACCCCGACATTATTTTAACCGATAGACTACAATTAATTATTGTGTCGCCCCCTATTGCTCGGCTCAGTTTGAGTTTGTCACAGATGACAACCGAACGCACCTGCTAAACAGGGAAATAGAGATGGATGTTTAATTATTGTGAGATAAGTATTACTTTGTCATTTTTTTTCGTATAGTTTTTCGATTTCAGGAATATGAAGGCCTGGTGCTGTTGACAGAATGAAATTAAAGCATCAAGAACATTCTCTTCAGTGCCACATAAGAAAAATGTCCTGAGACAATCTATTAAAACACCAGAAACATTTCTTATTTGCAGCATGTCACCCGCTCTGCATATTATTATCAGAGAAACTGAATAGCAATTCACCAATATTGACTTGTTGCAGGATTTTAGGTCATTCCAGGTGGAATGCCAATGAAATCAATCAAATGATTATGTTGTGAAGTAAAATCAATGGTGTGTTAAGTAAATGATGTTGTTAAGTCAAAGGTGCATTAAATGAATGGTGTTCAGTGTGATGTTGGAATCAGTTCTAATCTAATCCGACGTGGTGCTGCTGTTGCTGCTCTAAAATGATCCCGATCCCTTTAATTGCACCTGAGAGGAATATGGGAAATGAACATTTTTCTACAAAACATACAATAGATCATGAGGTTCATTTGTGGAATAAAATGTAAAATTAAGTGCACAGACATGCTGATGAGACAGGTACACTGGTTATAGACTGACTTGCTGTTGTAAATGTACTAGACCTCAATCTACTGGTAGAAAATCTGCTGTGAAGTCGCAGTTTGGTTTCACTCTCTTGTTTGAAGAAAGAAACGTGCCGTCTGTGGGAGGAAGTCAGTGAGGAAATAAAAATTGCTGTTCCTACTGAAGATAAAAATCTTTAAAAACTGTTTGTGAATATATACTCTCAACTTAAAAAAAATACGAAATGATCTCCTTGAAGAAACGGACCATGGATTCCAGGACAAAAATGTGTTTGTTGGGTAAAAATAATGAAGGAACACGTCGTGCACTTAAACATGACATGTCAGTGATGCGTTTTTAGACAACTACGAAGGTTTACGGCACAGAGCAATAAGCTTTCGCTTTGGCTACTTGTTAGTAGGATCAATTCATTGTTGGTTTTGGTGTTTTTGTGGAATTTGTCAGCAATAACAAAAAATGAGTACGGCCAACCTAATTGTATAAAACAAAGTTTTTCACGCGGTGCATTTGTACCATCGTCTCCTGTTTACTGACTGACTACAAATCAGTTTCCTGAATTTAGGGCTCTCCAACTCTCCATCTTTGAAAGGTCAGCGCTGTCAAGACAGTTCGCAATTAGGTTAACACCACAAATTAGCGTGTTAAAGTTCACCAAAGTTGAATTCTACACAAAAGCTCTGTATAGATTCAGTGTGACTCTTCAAAGCTCTGTGATGCATTAAAAGTAATTGGTTTTGAAATGTCTCTCTAAATGCTGATGTGACTGGGTTCTAATTGGAGTAGCGGGAAAAAAAAGCATATTAAATCTCTATGAAGGCAATAAAGACAGAAATCACAAACACTTTATGCCACGTACAAAATGATTTAACTTGATCTTGCTGTGAATCAACATAAGGTGCCATCCATGTCACATTTATATGTACTCACATTATGCAGGGCGCTGATTAGCTCAATGTCAGGGGAATAACAAAGCAGAGGCTGCAGGAAACAGGTGGTTCTCGCTTTCAGACCAAATGAGAATACTCTGGTCTTCTGGTCTTGCCTGGACTGAGCTAAAGTTGACGGTTTGGATCGCTCTGGTTGGCTTCTGGACTTAGTTCCGCTAGGTGCAGGGTCAGTGTACCAGAGTGCCGTAATTACATTTGGCTCCCACTCCCACAACAGGATTAGGTGATTTGTGGCCAAGAGGCCTTTATAATTGTCCCTGATTACCAGTTGCCAGTGCAGTGTAGAGAAAGGTCAGCTGGTCTGCCGTTCAGACCCTTTTGGCCCATAATCCCTCAACACCCCGTGTCTGTGTCGCCCCCCCTCCGCCCTCGAAACCTCCACACCTCTGAGGACGGAGTGCGATCTGGATCATCACTTTTGTCTGTTATTGTCTGAATCCTAATTGTTACTCTTTTCCCTTCGCTGTTCAGTGGATAGAAAACAGAAAACAAAGAAATACTGCAGCTGATGTCGAAGCATTTACCTCCATGTATGTGGTCCGTGTTTCTCTTTTCAGAAAGGGCCTCTAATTATCTTTGGCAGAACATTATGTGACCTTGTTTGGTACCACAAGAAAATAGACATAGCAATGATGCATTGTTTGAAAGCAATTGCTTCTTTCCTCTTTCTCATTTTCGCCTCTCGTTAAGCTTCGAGGGGGCTTTGAAAAATTCCCTCAAGCCTCCTCAGTGTTCTTCCCCGTAATGGAGGGATTCCTCCACTTTTTTTTTTTTTCAATTCCAGCTTTTGTTTGCTGCTGAAAAGGAGCCGCTTGTATAGAAATAATTAGCTGTATTATGTGTAGAGATATATGCATCTCCCTTCTGAGGTGAAAATCTTGCTATCCATTTTAAATCATGAGGTGCAATATACTGTATCTCTAGACTTTAGCTTGTCAGCATTTACACAGACGGAGAATTCAGTCAGAGTGTGAGGCAAACTGAGATAATTTGATATTATTTCACTGGCTTTGTTTAAGACCTGTTTGAATATGTATATCTGCATATTCAGCAGAATACCGTGGAAGTATGTTTTTTGCAGTAGATACTTGGGAATAAATATATTAACCGGTTACTTGTGAAGTGTGAACACTGCCTCCGTCCTTCTGTTTTATATTAACTTGATGCATTTTTTAAAATATTTACACCCCATTAAAACAACTTCTAAAGTCCTCAGGAGTTACCTACAAAGACTCTGGATGAGCTTAAAAAATACAAATTCAGATTTTCTTTTTCTTTCTTTTTATGTTTACCCACAAGTTTGTGTTTCGGAGGAAAACAAAAGCACAAACCGGATTGTAAATTGGTGCTGACTTTCTTGCTATGACGACTGCACAGGACATGTCTCAGTTTTCCACCAACCTCAGTCAGTTTTAACACCTCAAGACCAAATGTTGCGATTAGGAATACTTGGAAAGTAGTTGGCAAGTGAGCAGAAAAGTCTAAATGGACTTGAATAAATGGTTAAAATGTCTAGCTTCTACCATTCCAGAAGTATGTAAAGAGAAAATTCCACACAATCATTTTGTCTTGTGTGAATTCAAATGAGCGTAAAGGTGAAATAGTATTGAAAGTTTCCATGAAGGCTATCCGATCTATCATAGGAGTGAGACAAAGGGGTACTTGAGCCCATCTGATCGGGCTCTGGGAGTATGTTGGACAAAAAAAGGTTTGTCCATATTGGCAGCGCAGCCAAAGACATTAGGAAAGTGCCCTGTACTCTCACTGAGGCTGCACTGATATTTGCAGTCTCTACACAAAGCCTTTTGACTTTGTCCCCTGTGAAACCACTTTAGCTCGCCTCTGGATGGGGGCGCTCTGAGCAGGACTTGTAAAAAGATTTATGTGAGAAAAGCAGTTTTAAAAAATGTCAGCGGAGTATCACAACATGTGTGTTATTGTTCATTGTCGGCTGCAGCCAGCCCACCTCCTGAGGTCCTTTGGCTTTTCAGATAAAGGATAATGTGAATGACCCAGTGTGACTGTTTGTTCTCCAATTTGTTCTGCAGTTTCTCTGGATCCTGAGAGTTTGCCCTTGGCTTGAAGCAGCCTCTGAAGCTGACTGAATTGCTTAACTAGGTGAGAAATGAAGATTTATCTCCACATCTGCGAGGCGCTCTGGCTTCTCAGTCACACAGTGTGTCTGAACTTCAAACTGCACAGAGTCGACAGTACACCGACTTAAGACAAAGAACACATTTTAAGGATTCTTCTATCCATCAATCCTCATAGCTTTCAGTGTTACACACACTCGCAGTATAAAATAGTGACTCAACTTATTCTGTGCTTATTTGGACTGTTATTTATTCAGGCTCAAGCCCCACATATCGCCAAAACTGCCACTCCACCTTCATTTCCTGCCAGGCCCCAGCACGGGCTCTCCCTCATCTGACCTCTCACACAGTGAACCCCATGAATGGACAATAGTGCCCTTCAGTGGGGCCCCATGACCATAGCAAAGCCTGCAGCTGGAGCACATAGCAAGGCTGCCCTGGCCCGAGGGCACGCTAACAGCTGAGAAAGATCACTGAACTGCCAAGGGGATTTTTGGGAAATGCTCGGGGAATCACAGATGTGAGGGATGAAAAGTGGCCTGGAAGCCATACGAGAGGATAAAGAGTCGGAGCTGCTTATTAGATGCAGAGGAGAAGCGGCATTTAACAGGTGCTCAGGGGCTGGATGGTGGGTCTGGAGCTAAACTGCATGAGGATGAACCTCTGGAAAGCCCCGGGCTGTTTTTCATCAAACAAAGGAAGCAGGATTAGGCTCAGGGCTGTTACAATAAAGTCCACTGGATTTCTTGCCGGATGTCAAATGTAATAAAAGAACATTATGTTTTTGGATGAAAGAATGAAAAAAGTGGAAAGTAAGCAAGTACATTTACTGAAATACTTTAGTTTTGAGGTAGCTGTACTTTATAGGAGTGTTTGTATTTCATGCAACATTATACTGATAGATAGATAGAGAGATAGAGAGATAGATAGATAGAGAGAGAGATAGATAGATAGAGAGATAGATAGATAAAGCCTGTCAGTGCGGCATGACTTCTTCTGGCATCTTTGTATCAAAACTTGCTGCCATCAAAACAATGGCTGTTTGGTAACTCGGAGCTTGTTTTGGTGCCTTGTTATTTCCCCTGAAGGGTTTCTAACTAGGCAAGAAAATAAATCATGCCTAAAATCACACCAAACATGTCGTATCTGCACTTTCCAGCGAGACAGTTCACAGTCAGTGCCACAAGGCAAGTGCAGGCAAAAAAATACATATGCTGATGAGAAGTCAGTGCGGGAATAAATCCATCAGTGAAGTCTTTGGACAAGATAAACATGATTAACATTCTGCCAACATCATCATCATCATCACAAGGGTTCATTCTCCTCCAGTCCTGTAATGATATGCTGTCCAAGAAGCCATTTACTCCAGCCAGCCCGGCTGCACAGTGGATTTGTCCAAATACATGCCGGCGCCCCCACTCTGCCTCTCCAAATGAGTTTTCATTAGCATAATGGTGTGTGCTGCTGCTTGGTGATTTCTTTTAATCAACCCCGGAGTCACTGGTAATTAGTAACAGACCACTAATGGATTCTGATGGACACTCTTGGCATCCAGTCTTATCTTCAGCTGATTTGATACTAAGAGGAATATCAATGGCAGCTGCGATTGACAAATGTATTCATATCATGGGATTGTAGCCGAATTAAAATAGGTTGACACTGATTTTAAAGCAGCTGTCTGGTAGCGCATTCAGCACATTTTGGTATTCATTCCCATCTTTGCCATTTGTCCCAGCACAAGTTGTCCTCAGCACATTTTAGCTCGTTGGATCTCAGATTTGACATTAACCTAATCTTACCCCGCAGGAAAAAAAACCCTCCTCCGAGCCGATTGGAGGAAATTGACATTCTCTCCGCTGTTTCCATCTTTGACTGCGTCTCCCAGCTTTGTTTCTCCACAGGACATGTGGTGATTGGACTTCTGAAAGGTAATAGGAGGAATAATATCCTGCAGTGCAGACGCAGAGCGAAAGACTCAGTGCTTCGGCAAAGAGGGGAGAAACAAAGTTGTTAAAATTCATAGGACGAAAAAAGGAATCAACTGCAGAATATATTACACAGCATCAACTGTTCCAAGGACAGGAAAGGTCAGACTGCTCGTCTGGCACACTGTCTGGTAGTCAATGGGACTGGTGGGACTACATTGAACAAGAAAAATCTGGGATTAAAGCTGCAGAATGGCAAGCTCCAAATCCATACACACAATCTGTGATGGCTTTCCTGCATCACTGTCCACATAGATACGTGTCCCCCGACAGCATGTGTGGGCTTGTATTTGCGGCACAAGCGAGCCCATCCACAGAAGCCAGTGACCCATTTCTCCTTTCAAATTTCCCAGCCAACGCAACGCCCCGATGCTCCTCTTCACTCGGCAGCTCTGACCTTTGATGGAGAAGACTTAGAGATCATGTACCCTGCAGACAGAGAGCTTGTCTCCAACCTAATCTGTCCCGAGGCTGAGAGTGATGCCGTCCAGGGCTTAAGGAAGTTCAATACAGACATGCCCTTTCAACAGGAATTCACCAGGATGTGTTACGGCAGGATTGCAAATTACCAAAGTTGTTTAATCATGGATTGATAAGAACAATAGTTTCCCAGGAGACCAGACTACCGAGCATTTAGCTCCCAGACATGCAACCTCCCAAACGTCATTCTTTGTCACTCTGTTTGCTTACGGCCCTACTGTTTCTTAAATATACACAGATCACTCCCGCCTACACACATAGAATTAAGAACCTGTGCTTCCCCCTTGTTTTCCCACAGATTTTCACCTCTATCGCCCTCTAACCCTCAGCTCTGAACATACACTCTATTATTCCTCAAAGTTCCTTGTTCAAAGTTATGGCAATGCAAGATTACATTCACACAGAAACCCCACCCAGCCCGCCTCTCCCTCCTTCCCAGGGACTCAGTATTTCAACACAAGCCGGGAGGCTGGGTGTTTATATATATATATATATATATATATGAGCGTGAGCCACACCCCGCAGCTGTGCACCTGGAACTGTTCCCATTCCAGCATGGCAGTGAACCCACACACCTGTTCACACCTGAGGCCTGCGCCTGTGGACCGCCACCTCCTCACCTGCCTTTGTTTCATCCATCAACTCATGAGACTGACACAAGCTGAGAGAGCAGGCAGTTTTTTTTAAAAAAGACGTTATACGAAGCAGTTAATGTCTGGTTTGAATAGAGATTTGTGCTATTTTGTCTGTGTCACCCAACCAGTTACACCAGCGCCTAACAATACGTTAGCTTGATGAATTCCAGGCAAATGGCTGACCCCTTTTCTTACTCAGTGAGGAGTTCAGGATAGAACGGACCGTATCGTTTTTGTGAGTAAATTTCACAGTGAAAGCAACGTTTTTTTGTGATCTTTTGCAGCTGTGTCTCTTTTATCACATCACTGGTCTACATTTATATCTGCATGCTGTAGGTTAATTGAAAATGCTTTGCAAGAAAGATATAAGAACAGGTTCACTGAGAAGGACCCGGAGTCTATGAGCTGGGTGCTGTGTTGGCTTAAGAGAAGAAATGTTGAACTTAATTTGAGACGTTTCCAGCATAATTTCCTGTCGATCTCATCATCTTCCCTAAAACAATGTCTCTCCTTCCACTCCCATACTTTTACTGGCTTTTATAAAGTTATTATTTCACTTTCAGTGTATGAATATCAAGTTACACTGGATTGGACAAAATCACAATTGTCTTTAGCAGCAGAGATTCTTAAATCCCAATTTCATGACTTTATGATTTAGTCAAATTGAATAGAAAGTTTAACTTTATTAGCTTTGATCATGCCAGTTACATAACAAGGGGTTCTGTTTCTGTTTGTTTTGAATCATCCTTTTGACCACCTGTCAGTGTCCCACATGGGTGAGTGTGTCACTTGCAGCACAAACACTCTTTGCTAATGACTTGACCACTCCAAACAAATCTGGGAGGTCTGAGCGCGCTCAGTTGCTCCACAGCGGGGCTTCCTGCTGTCCCTCATGGCTGCTGACAGGTATGGTATTAGACCATCTGCTGTGCTCTCTTACTGGTCTTTCACCTCAACAAACTGAATGGATTTAATTTGGGAATCGTCTGCATCTGTGAGGGTTGACCACCAGCATACAAAAACACCACAGGCTATACTCCTGATGCCATCAAACCTGTAATGTTCAACTTGTTGTTATCTTCAATCGGCCTTTACTTTCCTACATGTCCCACAGAGACTTTCAACGACTTACAAAAAAGGAGCTTGAACTTGTCCTGTTAATATGTGGCTTATATGTGACATAGTTAGCTTGAATATGGTAATTGAATATTTTGTGAATATATCTTCTCAAAGACTGCAAAACACAGGCGGTATATATTGTTCCTCCTTTGCTGTTAATCATAAACATTTTCATCTGTGTGGTTTCACATGTTTGATCGTTAAGTTTTTGAAGTTAGAAAAATAAATATCTAATATCTAACTTTGCTCCAGTTTCTAGTTCTGGTTTCTGGCTTTGAACTACAGTGTCTGACTGAGATGTAAATTATCTACAGTGTCCCAAAATATCTGCAGTATTAACATACTCATTGGTATGAAGCTGCTCTCTCATATCAATGAAAACTACAGCAGTCAATAACGACTCACATGAATAAATACGGCTATTTCTGTGCATTATTTTATACCAGTAACCATTTGTCTTAAGAGCCAGATCTGATATCATGTCAATATATATGAACAGTAAAAACTGATAAGTTTCATTTTGTTATATGTTAATTAGGGGGGAATATTGTAGTAGTCTATAATGAATAATGGTAACTTGCAGCTAAAGTGATAAACCACTCGTATCCTGACGCATTGTGTAATGATGAATTAAATGAGTCGATGACAGATAACAATAGCCATGCTAAATATAAATAATAGCTTTTGATATGTAAAACAGCACCTGCGAGCTAAAAGTAAACATGATATTTAGAGACAGTGAGTTTTGTTTTTTTGATGATGTTAGCGGAGATTGTTTTTGGTTTGAGGTGAGGTGGCCCAACAGGGTGGGAAACCCTGAACTTTACATAATAACATATTTGAATGAGTAATGAGGCCATGGTACCAATTAATATGTATTTTTCTTTCTTTGTGCATAAGTCCATAAATTATTGTAGACCTATAAAAAAGTTTGTTTTCTATTAAACTCTAATGTCGCTGCTTACTCTTTGACAAAGACAAAAGTCATCTCCAAACAACAGCACTGACCCAGAAACTGAAGGTACATTGCCAATATCTGTTTTTATTTATTCTCAATTTTCCAAGGACATATTGGTATGATTACCATCTTGATCTAAGTTTATTAGTGAATAAAGCAGTGTGTGCCTGGGAAGACAACAACGCCAGCAGCACTGGAACGTCTCAACAATGAGCGCTGTTGTCAGTGTGTCTCTGCCGGGAACGGATGTATCTTTCCGGTTTGGCACAAATCCCGTCGAGGTACTTCCAAAAAGGAGGCCACCTTTCATTCTCCTCAGTCTCTAAGAATAATAAACTTTCTCTCTCCTCTCTATTTGTATGTGACCAGTGCTCAGTATTAGCCAAGGCTGTCACTGGTGAGAGCCCAATTAGAGGTCTGAGACCGCCCCGAGGGCTTATTTTCTGCTCTGTGTTTTGGGGAGTCAGTTGCCAAGCACTGCCATGGGCGCTGAAATCATTAGCAACTCTCTGTCACTCTGGGACTCTAAATACTTTAATTCTCTATGGTTGTCTCTGAATTGATTAATTGGTCGTCCACAAATAACACAGGCTTTTCTATCTGAACAAGCATCCAGTGTGTTGATATCGAGCTCTATTTTACTGTTGACGTTGCTGTCATGAAAACTTCTGCTGCTCGGGTCTGATTGGCAAACCCTTTTTTTTTTTAATTAGTTCCTTTTATTTGTATTTGTCCCTTTATAACTTACCTCTTTACCTTCATTTGCTCATGTTAAGAAACTTAACCAAATGTGGTTATAACTAGAAATGTTTGTATTCAAGAATTATGACTTTTAAATCCATGCCAGGCTCAGCTGTAGCAGCATCTTTGTCAAAGGGAGGAGACGTTTCATCGTATTTAAAACGAATATATTCTACACACATTCACATCATCTGGCACAAATAACACGTCAAACACACAACCTTACATGGTATAATAAATCAGGGCACATACAAAATAGCAATAGCAATAGAGTACCAAAAACAAAACGTCAATGACTGAAGTCAACTGTTTCATCAAAAGACAGCTGGACTGTTCAAAACAGACCAAAAGCACTTGTGGTCTCCTGCAACAAGTGTTAGTGGTGCCAGACCACCCACATAGTCAACGCACTATGACACAATCACAACTTTTTTTTACTGTTTCAGCAGAACATATCAGTAAATGAAGCCTGTGATGCTTGAGCAGCTATAAGATGAATGAACATTTGCAACTCCACGTTCAAACCATTTCCAAGTCGGAATTGCTTATTGATCGGAAGATTTCCGGCGTCAGTATTTATGATGAATGTAGACGGCCTCATTCTAAAGCTAAAGATTGGAATTCACAACACATATTTGTAACGTCTAGTTGCCGTGTTATCACAACAAAACTGGGTCACCAAGCAAAGCAAAATACATTTTATGCGATTATTTTATTGGAGCAGCAAAATAGTGTGTGCATAAACAAGTCATAAAAATGGAATGCAATACAGAATTACATAATACAGGTTAGAACTCAACCCCCTGTTCAAAGAAATAGAAGGCTGGTATTTTTTGTTGTACGGTTTGAATTAAAGTTTGATCTAAAACAACCTGGGCATCCTAAACTCCAGGAATATTGTTCCACTGTTCTATCTATTCAAAAGACCACTGTGTGCAAGATAGGATGTATTTTTTTGTTTTAAACTTTAGCTCCATCAGTGTCATTTCCTAAACTGCTCGGACCTGCAACCTTGTGGAACTTGTGTCAGGTGGAATTTGAAATAGAGCATTATGGCACCTAATTTAATTAAATGGCTTCTCTTTGAGCCATGCACATTGCTTTGGACAAAAGAATAAATTTCAAAGATTCATTAATTACTGTCAAGTAATTAACATTTGGATTTCAACACTCACCTATCTATGAGGGGAGTCGGAGAAAACGAGTTTTCTCGCGTGTCGTCCTTTTTTGGGTCTAATGAGGTCAGTCTCCACCCACTGGACTTGCTTGTAGAGCTTCAACAGCATATAACCTGGAACACATGGAGGATGTGGGGTTAATTTAGTGTGATACACTATCAACATTAAAGGGGTGTATCATCCAAAAAGCCTTCAGCAGGCGCAAAATGTTTGTGCAGACAGTTACTCATGATGTCGTGATGATGACAGTGATATCATTGGGTAGAGAAACATTGCTTTGGGTGTTTTTATTGAATTTCCTTCTAAATAATATTTGATTACTATATGATGATTTGTAAAGTAGTGTAGATTTCCATTTCAGAAATATATGTATGTTCCATGTATGTTCCAAGAACGAGAATAGCATTTAAAATGTTAACAACGTGGAGGTCTCCAGTGCAAATGTACCATATGGCCCCAGCAACAAGTCCACACGGTCTGGGAGGTGAGGGGGCGGAAGAACAGCCCTGACCTCTGGCTGTCTACCAAGCATTCCCCAGACTGTGAATCCACTGAACGGAAGTTCTTCAGAGTTTGTTTTTAGTGAGACCATCTCTAATGTGACCACCATGCACAACTCACCGCAAATAGTAATATCACCCAGGAAACTCATTCTCTGTGCACCTGTCAATGAGTCGCCACTGCTCTCCAACTAGACTACAGGATGAGTCTGCCCGCTGCATTCACGGCCTTGTTGTTTGGGTGCTTTGTTCGTATGTAAAACATGTACTCTCTCTCTTTGTTACACACACACACACACACACACACACACACACACACACACACACACACACACATATACACGCACAAAACCCAAATGTCATGTGTCCATCAGTGCAGTTTGGTATTCTTGGCTTCACTCTTCTGAGGATATTTGTCTCCAATTCAACATCTGTTTAACAGTCCTGTCAGCTGGAACAGTGGATAATCTCTAATTCCTCAAAATGTGGCACGAGTCGTGCATAACGCTGGCTCCAATAATGCGAGGAAAATAAGAAAATATATGCACACCCAAGCAGCTCTGCCAAGATATAGATTAACTGCAACTGGCTCTTATTTATGCATTTGGTGGGCCCTATCTGAATTTTACAGTCTCACTGTGTGCCTCCAGTAGTCCAAAACATAAACAGCAAAGCTCATATTTAATTCAGTGGCTGAAATGTTATTTTTAGGTGAGACCATGTTTAGTTTTTTTGAAGCCACTAGGCTGTCGGTTACTTCAGATGTTGTCGAAATGGCTGTTAAACTTTTAAAAGTCTTATCTGCTCATTGTGTTTGCTCAGCCTGTATACTCCATACTAACTTCTTAGATTTAGTTGGTGATTGGATGATGCTTATCCGGTGTGACAGCTCTTTTTGTGGTGAAGATCTACATGCGTCATGGTGTCTTCGACGTAATCTACCTCAGACCGAAAAAAAAAAAATTTGGATGAAAGGTAAAATATCTGCAAAATAAGTGGGAACACAGAATGAATTGTCATCGTTGCCTCTCGTGAATGGCCTGATTAAGATCTAGCAACAGCGGCATTTCCGCACTTTCAGTCAGGACTTCTGTTGTTATTCCTTCGCTCCACTGGGAAGGCAGAAGAGGGCTTGGTGTAAACACCTCGAGAGGGCTTTCACTCTCTTTCAGTGCAGGTGAGAGGCAGCGCTCACTCCGCAATGCACCTCTGCAGCACGAGCCCCTCGCACAGCAGCTATCCTTCCACTGGGTTCGGGGGGGGGTCACTATTTTCCCACCGAGAACTCTTTTTCAGCTCGTATACGACGGATGCACATTATGGCCTCTGAATGAGAATTGTAGCTTTCAATGTGCATTCCTCTGGGTTTCTGTTCTTACAGAGGGCCACTGAATAAGAAATCAGCATCTCTATAAAACGCTCTATTGGCACACATCCCCCCCCCCCCCACCCCACCCCCCGCTTCCTAACTCCATCCACCCCTGACTCCCCTCCCCTCACAGCCATTCTGTGAAGTTAGGAATCCATAGGAGGTTTATTTGAGATGCAAGCACAAGTGTGAGAACACTGGACTTGGGAAGAAAATCCTTTCCTTTGGCCTGAATGGGGGCATTTCAAAAAACCAGACGTTTTTTCAGGAACTCCTTCAGGCTTCGTCCTCCGTCAGCTGAACAAAACACTGCAGCCATTCAGGGAAAATAAAGCTTCATTACTCGCTAATTTGATTGAGTGTCATTGTGATAAAAGATTTGCCTCATTTAAAGTCTTTCCCTCCCTATGTTGTTTCCGTTTTGTCTTATCGGGATAATAATTGTAACAAGCCTATCTGGTAAATACGTTAGAGGCCTGACAATGTTGGAGGGCACAGATCAGATGCTTTATCCACAGCCGAGGCCCTGCTTAGCTACTGGTGTTCAGAAATGAAAAGAAAAGTCAGTCACACAGTGATACCCAGCCGCTTCATTCAGCTCTGCTCCCATTTGCACTTTCTGAAAACATCAAAGTCGGTCACCGTCAGAGTCGAATCACAGAAAAAGGGACACAGAAGAGAAAAAACTTCAGAAGTCCTTTTAAACACAACAACGAATTTGGCTTTTCATGGGGACCAGTTCAACTGTCACACACATGAATAATGCATTGCATTCAATGGTTTTGGGGTAAATTTGTTACTCTAATTTTAAAACATAATTTATGTCATAATTTATCATATAAATCTCTTATGCAACCTCACATGCATCCTTTCTGCATCTGATTTGCACACATTTTCATGAACAATTGAACAACTGTTTTGCTGCTATTGGAGTTTGCAGTTCTCTTCCATTAAAAATATGCACACACTCCACCTCATAAAAAGAAAAGAAGTGTTTCCTGCGGACGCACAGATTGTACTTTCAGTGACGCATTAGCACTACAAAATGGATCAAAGGATGATATTTGCGGAGGCATTGCTGTTGCAGCATAATGAGGTGAATCCAATAACATTGATGTAGAAGCCGTCCATAATGTCGACTAAGGCACAGCTATGTATGGACGACAGTAAGAAGTCGGCTTTGAATTCAAAGTCTATCTTGTCGCCAGATTCGTCTGTTTTGTTCCCCTCCGTCCGGCTACTCAATTTTGTTCTGCTTATTCAGAGATGGCATATTCAGTGAGCCTGTTGCATGATCAACCACATACTTTACATATTAATAGTGTTGATGTTGAAAATGAGTAATGAAGCTATTTTTATTCTCTGCAAAATAGTTTCATACTCTTTAATTAAAGATATATTTTTGAGAAATTCACTTCACAAACCTTTATTTTGCTCCCTGTCCAGACTTCTCTTGGTGAGATTATGTTGCGCATGTGATTTACAGTACAAATGTGCTGGTGTTTATGAGCATCTAGTGCCTAGACTAATAGATGAATTGGATCAATGTGTTGCAAGTGAAGTCGTTCTCATTGTGCTGAATATTACGGGTTTCTGGGAACAAAAGTCTCTGGAGATGAAGTTGACACAAATCCAATTGTGAAAGGAACGTTGAACATTTGTGTTTCATTCAGTCAGCTGTGGCTGATTTGTATCTCTACGACTGGAACTTCAACACGTTGGAGTAATGTCACGTAAGCTCCGACAGAAAAAATGTGTGTGAAAGGTCCTTTCTCCATCAAAGAATTGTTCTACAAGGGCTTCAACTAATGATTATTATCATCATTGATTAATCAGTGAGAAAAAAAGGTCAGAAAATAGTAAAAGAAAAATGAAGTCACTACCCAGAGTGCAATGTGACATGTTTGAATTACTTGTTTTATCAGCGCAACCAGAAAAATATCATATAAGGCAAAGAAAAACATAAAATCTGCACATTTGAGAAGCTGGAACCAGTGAATGTTTGGCATTTTAATTTGATGAATGGCAGAAACTATGGCACTGAGAACCTGCCGTATTTAGTTTAAAGTCATTAACTAGAGCACACATGCAGCAGATAGTAATCCTTAATATTTCGTATGCTCACACGTAATATTCTTGCCATGATAGGTTCGACTAAAAAACACTAAAGCTATTGGAATAAACAGCTTTTTGGGAGGTCTATCACTTTAATTAACTGAGGGTGAGCCTGACAGCTGTGATGGCAATAGGCGAGCCAATCACAGGTGCTGTGTGGGGCGCGGGGAGGAATGTGAGGGAGTGTTTGACAGAAGAGGCCATGTGCAGAATTAGGATGACAGGTGGTTGGCCTGATCCAACGCCAGGCTGCCAAAACGAGTTTGCCTTTGGGAGCTCCAGAGAAACACGACAGTGTTAATGAAAATGGCAGCATCTAAATGTGTTACGCTCCACAACAGCACATCCCAAGGTTAGAATAGTGGAAAATAAAAAGTCTGACATTACCTGAAATAGAGATTCATGAATAGCATGGATGAAAGGGAATTTTTTTTGGACTGCGTTGAACTTCAGTGGAAACTATTTTTAGTCAAGGTCTCCAACTCTTGTCTTGGTCTCTTTCTGAATATAATGTCAAATAACATAAGATGTATATTGAAAGTGATTCAACTGAATCCTAGGTTAGAGCAGAAGTCCTCGACGTTCATATTTGACTCACTTTGGTGTTTGTAGATGAACCAAATCTGCTTTTCAGCAGAAAGTTTTGCTCTGTCGTTAAAAATTAAATGTCAAAAAGTTGCTCCTGTGAATCGGCAGCGGCTGCTACAACTTCCCCCCTACATGTTTTTTTGGTCTCTGTGGGAGCTGCTCTGAATACCTCATAGCTTCTAGAAAGAACATCCCCAGGTGCTATTCAAGATTGACACATAAGTACAGAAACGCACAAAGAACATGTTTTAAAAGGAAAGGCTTTCTCAAAAACGCTCCCTGATACTGAGTGTTGAAAGAAATGCTCAGCGCTTTTATTCAAGCAAAAGTACCAGTACACCCATATAGAATCATCCCATCACAAGTAAAAGTCATTCAAAAACCAAAAGCATATAATTATTACTCACTATGCAGAAAAAATGCCCCTGGGGACTGATTAGCTATTAGTATTTGACTGTTAATACTGATGAATCAATGCGTGAGCTGCATTATACTGTCGTAGTTTGTCAAGTTGGAGCTAGTTTTAATTATTTACAGTTTGATATTTTAGTTCAGTGGTTCCTGGGTCACAAAATAAACTGTAAACGTGCACTCAGCAAAGAGCAGGTCTCCACTAGGTGTGTCTGCAACGACCACTGGTGTAATGATTGATTTTATGAATGCAAACCTGCAGCTGCCTCCAGCCTTGAACGAGCCTCCAGGAAGAGCTCTGGGCTTTGGAGCTAATTTTTATGGAGCAGCCGAACCGTGCAATTAGAACTTCCAGGTACATCATGTGATGCCATTGGACCCAAAATAGCTTTTTCACATAGACTTACATTGGGAAGGAGACATCTGTAAATCATCAGATAATTGTTTTGAGGTAAGTAAACCTTCGAGTACGAAGAATTAAAGAGCCCTTATGTAAAGAAATGGGTCTTAAAAGTTGTAAAAAGCATTAACAGCCAATTCCAGCAGACTTATATTCGTGCAGCAGTTGGTGGGAATGAGCCCGAGACTGAGGGCTGGGAGGCTCGGTGCAAGTGTGCTAGTGTGCTAGTGTGCTTGCTCTATAGTCCCATAGATACGGAAGATCACCAAAAGATCCAAGTAATTTTATACTGTGAATTCTTATGCGCCACTGAACAACTTCCATAGGAATAAACAGGAGTCCGCCTCCAGCGCTGTATTGTAGTGCAAGTCAAATACCAAGTCAAAACATTTGGGAGAAGTTGGTTTCATTTGAAACAATGTATTTTTTAAAATCTAAAATCCATATCTGAAAAGTAACTATAGTGTGATAAATGTATAGCTGAGTAAAAAGTATAATATTTACTTATCAAATGTGGCTAAGCAGGAGTAGAAAGGAGTAGAACTGGAGATACACAAGTAAGTACAAATACCTAAATAAATCTTCCTCAAACTTAATACAAGTTGTACCCTCAACCATTCACTCACAATTTCACGCAGACATTAACACAGCCAATAACAACTTAATATGAATCCCTCTTTTTCTGTCGTTCCGGAATATACGGCAGGAGAACATGGCTACAAAAACATACGGTATGTAGTTGTCGCGTGGGCAAATATTGTTGTGTACGTATGGATATGTTCTCATCCCTGCCAGCATTATTCCACCATGTTACTGTAGATGTTCTCAGTGTCAGCTAAGTTTCCACCGTGTTGCTGCTGCGTGCATGCCGAGGCCTGTTTCTTAAGCCTGCCATTCTGACACACAACAAAGGTGCTGCTCATCCAGGCTTTGTGTCGAGGATTAGGAGAGCAGATACGCTGCTGCCACAGAGAGACACATTCAAAAGTTTCTGCTTCCGTTTTCTCACAAAACCCTCCATTTGAAACTGGCTGAATGAATTCCTGAGAACACGATACAGGATTGTCCCACGTGGAGCAGTGAAAGTATCAGCGGCAGGCGATGATGTCAGGGTTTAAAAAGTGAAATCTAATTACAGTGCGTGGAAGTTGCCACGAGGGAAAACGGTTCAACCGATAATCCGTCGTGTTATTAGCAAACAAAGTAGCCTGTCGAAAACTAATTTAACTAGCCTGACAAGTTAAGGGTTTTATTGCTGAGCTCTCGGCACAGCACAAAGGACACCCAGTTGTTCCTAACAGGTTTTCAACCAAAGAACAGCACGAGCCATCAAGTCCAATCAGCGCTGCACTCTTATGTCACAACCCAGAGATTCAGAGAGCCGGACTGAGAGCAGCAGGAAAGAACCATGTTGAGGGAGTTAGAAAGATACTTGTAGAAACGGGGTTAGACTAAACTTTCTTTATCCGGGATCCAATCATCTGTTGGAACTGAAGGGTGTTTGAGTCTCGGCCTCAAAAGCTTTTTTTTGTTCACGAAATTAAACAATTGTTCTCACAGTTTTATGGAAGATCCATTATTCTCTGCTTGATCGTATATCAACCTCTGCTGGGTTTGCAAAAGGAGCTTGGGGGGGTGAAGAGGTGAAACATGGCATGAAAGCACTGATTAAGCAGGTGTAAATACTGATGTTGCCACTACTTGCATGGCTGTCAATGTAATGGATGATTTTTAATATCTATGCCAAATAAACCTTTCCCTCCAACGTATTTGCTTTGCTTTCAGTTGTGTTGATAAAAGCACAAATCCAACTGCATGGATGTCAGCGCCGCCGTAGATCGCTGTGAGGCCTGTCTATGCTCATCTCTGGATCCTAGCTCTCTTTTCATAGACCCTTCATGCTTTCTGCTTCTGTCTCAGTCTCCCCGCCTTGGCTTTATTTGAGTCGTTTGCCTGTGTGGTTCCAATTGGATGTTTTAGAAGAGGGGTTTTTTTTTTCTCTGCCCTCCATTATGTTAAAACTACTGGCTGACAGTATTCAGTTCTTTGTCAGCCTGCTGCATTGTGACAGAACATTCACAGGTGTAAAAGAAAAAGGACTTGGTGAATGAATAGTAACATATTTTGGGAAAGGTATGTGTCTGAGTGCAAATGTAAAAGAAAGAAGAACTTGAGAAGGGAGAGAATGCAGGAGGAAGTAAAATACCAAGCAACAATGAATTTCTTTCAGAATAATTAAGAGAGCCCTGTGGGTGTTTTATTGTTTGTTGGTCAGATTCTGAGAAATGCATGAGGTTATTTTATCAAACAGCTCTTACTACGACTGCTTTGAATGTACTTGGAGAAACAGTCAATACTGTTAAAACGCATCAGAGGACAAGTACGGCCAGATTTTCTGGGTTTTGCGCTGCAGAATTCATTCTTGGCTTTGGGATCTGACAGAAATTCAGTGTCTTATCTAAAATATGAAAAGTGAAGAGTGCGCAGGGTGCACTGACCGACCTGCTCTTTCCAGTTCTCCACATACTGATGGTAGCCAATGTGTAAGAAACACGCTACATTTTGAGATAGGCTCATTGTTGTTTATTTTTTCACCTTCACATTTGCCTGGCCCACACTCTGTTTTATTCTCTTGTGTGTGGGTTGTGGTAGTGCTTTCCAAAAGGGGTAAAGTTGGGTCTTAGCCGAGAGATGCTGAGTGTTTGACTGCTGATACCCTGGAATTTGCTGCAAAGATGCAGCTGGGATCACGAGTATGGATCACCTTACTGTGAAAAAGAGACTGATAGCAGCTGGAAAGCAAATGAGCATGTGTCAGCCATCTGGAAAAGTCACCCAAAACACTATGCATCCTCTGTGCTGAGACAAAGGAGTCATTTTACTTTAGGAAAAGACTTGTTCCCCTTTTTCCACTGCAGATTTAGCAGACAACTTTAGATCCTTTTTAGCCAGTTACGACAAAATCAATGCAACAAATTTGAGCTTTAGCTCGCCCTGAAGTCTCTCACACATCAATTATCACGTTCAACGAGCTTACACCATGTACATTCTTACATTGGTGCTTAAGTTCAAATGTTTTCCTACAGACTCTACTGCACCACGAGTGAGCTGCACCTGCTGTGGTTGAGATGAAAAGTAGTTTGGCAGGTTATAATAACTAGTGAAGCTAATGTGCGTTTCTCAGGCCAAGCTGGTAACAGCTTCAAACTCTTCCATGCCGTTAACACAGCGTTCATACCGACGTCGCTTTTTGATCGGCTCTTCCTATCGTTGTGAAGCAGAATTCATCAAGCGTTGGCTTGTTCACCCACTAATGCAGGAGAGGGGTTTGGACCGTCGTGAGACAGGTCTCTCTCTTCAAGTTTTTTTGGGCGATAATTTCATATATCGCTGTTTTCTAAAAAGCAATATCGCCAGATAGGCTGCTGAAAGCCATTTGTGAGGATTGAGGTTGAATGCTCACTTCAATGCTCACCTCTCCGACTTTCACTACGGCAAAACAACCCAAGGTACTGCACTGGTGTTGCCGTGTTACTGCAACGTGCAATTAGAGTCTATAATATCTGGACCTACAAGTGATGCACCATGAGGTATTACCGGTATTCAGGGCAGTGTGTTGAACGATGACACTGCACTGCTTTTTCATTTTTCAGGTGTGCCACCCTGAGGGTTTCTTTTGCCCAAGGCTTTTTCAACATTGTCCTCATTAAAACAAATAACGAAGCCAGCGTTTTGCATGCCAGTGTTATTGTCAGAGTGTAAATGGCCCTGAGGCTGTGGAAACCAGTTCTACTTGGACTGAGCTCATCCAGGTGTGGTTTAATATTTAGAAGGAACAGGAGGGCCATCTATTTTCCTCTGTCGCAGGAACGTATAGTCTAATCTGTCACCAGCTCCTCTCTTCTGTGCTGCTTGTTTGTTCCGTTTATGGCAGCTGGAAACCCTCACTATACACTTGAAAGCACAACAACGTCATCTCCTGCTAATCACAGGGATTATTAATGCAATATCTCCCCAGTCTTGCTTAAACTCATAGGGATACAATATTTAAGAGATTAAAAGGAATCTTGTTTTCATGTTCTTTTTCAGCTCGTGCACAGAAAACAAATTGCTTGCCTTACGAATGTGCGCCTCAGAAGTACAAAGAGCTCATTTACAGACCCTTCCCTGGCTCCTCACACCTGCAGTAAAGTTGAAGTGGCAGCTCCAGCTCCTATCAGGGTGCTGGACTGAATAGCTGTGTGCTAAGTGGACGGCTGGATGCTTCAAGCCGACTAACACGAGGCAGCAGCACAGCTTTGGGCTCTGCTACTGGCGAAGACCTGTCGACTGAGGCTTCAGGGTAATTTTACTTCCTTGATCCGGACTTTGGTCTCCTTGCACTTGATCTGTTTTTTTGTTTTTGTTTTTTATTAAAAAAAGAAAAAACATTATCTTGGATTTCTTTAAACGTGGGGTGAGCTACTTTATTCATTGTGTGCCTTTAACCGATGGTGCGAGGATATCACAGTTTCCTGTCATGGATATTCTCAGTTACTGCACCTACATGCCTTTTTGGAGGCTTTTTCTACCCTCAAAGCTAATTTGTCAGCTCAATGTCTCGATGGCTCCAAGGGTCAAGAACAGTGCATGCTGTCTAATAGCAGCACAGGGATTTTTTTTGTTTGATAGTACTGGTGTTGCTCACTCCAAAGTACATCACACCCTTCTGAACAGCCAATTTAAAATGGGTATTAAAATGCTTCTGATTGAGATTCTTCTGCTTTCTTCCTTCTTTTTACAGCCAAAGGTTTAGGTGATGTATGTGTCTGTCAGGACACGTGATAGCTGTTCATAAAAGGTAACCTATTTTACCTAATATGTCATTTATCAAATCATTTCATCTACCAAAAGGTATGTTTCTTCTTTGGTTTGCTTTGATTGGTGCAAATGAAAGGAAATATAGACAATACATGGGCAAGCAGAGGCATACAGACTGATCAGACTTTTCCTATATTAGTCATGAAAGCCACCATTCACTTTCACTTTTCTACGAAGTGTAACTTAACTGGCACGTGACAAGGGGAGGTTTTAAAACATTTCAGTTGTATTCATACAATAGTTGCACCTTATCGGAATATCATTTTGAATCACATAAATCTAAATCTTGACTTATAACTCTCGATGCAATTTGGGCAAGCTGGCCATGGATCACCAACTGTACAGTTGTGGAGACGTATTACGATGAGGTTAAATATGTGGTGACTCTAGCTTTAATTAAAGTTACTGGTGAGAGGACTGGCCTGCGTGTTGAGACAGACGAGATAAAGTCAACGTGGCCTGGAGGCAACTATGACTCACTGATGTTATTTTGGCTCTGGCATTGGGATTTTTTTTCTGGGGGGGGGGCCTCGGGTCTCCTCCTGTTTCACAACTTTTCAGGCGAGCCCTGCTGTGTGAAGAGCCGTCAGTAAAACATCAACAGCCTCCATCTCCATTCCACTGTTCGACAAACACCTGACCAAACACCAGACGCCATCACAGCCACAAGGAATGTGGAGCTCCACAACCATTCAGCTGCTAATTAACCTCATTGCATATGAAGCACAATCCTCGAGCTAAGGCGTAACAAATCAAACCTTTATAGCTTGTTCAGCACCAATGTTTTTCTTTTTTCACCCCTTTTCAGGGTCTGATCCACTTAACCTGCTTCTATTGCTACAGCCGAGACGGAGAAATTACTGTATCATTTTACATATGACGATCAATAAAAGCATAATTTAGCCCTGGGGGGGGGGGGGGGGATCCACTGTCTCTGAGGGCTGAGGATATCTGTAAGTATTTCTCCTGTAATTAGACGTCCGTGGGCTTTTCAATTAATCTGAACCCAAAGCTAGCCGTGACATTTCCGCAGCTCATTAATGAACAACCGCACACTTTACAAAGATGAAGTGGACTACAAGGCTGCACAGGGATATGAACATGGGTGACATTTAGTAGTGCTGTGGCTCTGCTGTCTTCGGTAACAATACAAGAGGCATTTGCAAATGTTTTGTAGCATTTAATGGGAAACAGCTCCTCTTTGGCCTGCTGAGGAGACAGCATACATCTTAATGAGTCTCAGATTCATCTGTTCTTTCAGCCACCACTGAATTCCACTCTCCAACAGTTTTAAGGAGACTATAACTATTTCAGCATGAAAATGATCTTTTTCTAGTGCTTTAGGATTGCAAATTAATTTCCCTCCACCCGCCGAGGATACAATTACGCTGTTGGACAGATTGTTCTATCGAGCAACTGACCCGTGAAAATTGTTTAAAACTAAAATAGGACTGCCAATTTATATTGCAAATGAAATACGTTACCGCACAGATATTAGAAGGAATGACTCCAACGTTTTACATGCAATAATGATCACATTTGCTTGAAATTATGCACATTTGAAAGAAATTAGTGTATTAAAATGTGAAATGGAGCGAGTTGAGGGATCTGTAGGAGCAGCTATCCTGGCTGGGGAAGGCTACTTTAAAGTCAATGTGTGTGGTCAAAGTAATAAAGGGAGAGAGAGAGAGAAGCAGTCGGGGCTAGAGGTGAACGATGAAAAACTTGCGGGCCAAGAGTTCTATAATGCTGAAATAAATTTCAGATTGTGTCTTATTAGATTTCAGCATTGTGATGTTTTCTAAAGTTTATTTATATGATAAATGTTAAGGCAACAGCAAACACTCCATGCTTCAGATTCTCCATGCAGCTTAAAGAAGCAGCCTGATTCCTGTTTCTCACTATCAGCAGAGTGATTTTGGGGCTGCCGACAATTTGCTGGCAGCTACACAAACCTGAGCTTTCCTCTGCAGCTATTGTGACAAGATGGGACAAAGGGAAGGGCAGGACGTAGCACCTGCAGCTGTGTATACAGGACAGCACTGCAGAACTCTAGTAAAGTTCAACCACCGAGCAGAAGAAGCGAAGACATAAAAGAGCTGTGAAGAATTCCGGCTGGCTGACAAAATGCACACACAATACAAATAGCAGGACTAAGACTGTGACTCAGTTTGTTGTTATTACGTCTGCACTTTGTCTGTGCTCCTATTTCTGTCAGTGACATGGGTCAATGATGGATAACCAGAGTTTAGATGGAGGGGAAATACTGGTCTGATAGGAAGGTACAGAGAGTTGCCAAATATTTCTACTAGAAGAATACTTAACTGAAAGCTGCTAATACAGCTGTGACAGTGAAGAGTACAATAGGTTTCCTAACAAAAGAAATGTTAAATATTATTGAATAAATAATCTTAAGAATAAAAGATCCATGCAATTTCCGAATTCAATTTTTGTTTACTTGAAGTAAAAATTGGATCACCTATTTCCATTGTGTAAAATAATAAAAAAAACACATTTGTTTTAAGACAAATGGAGGCCTAATTCCAAAATTGCTTATTATTTCTGAGACTGATTAGTTGTGAATTACTATAAATGAAATAGCTGGAAAGGCGTTTCACACTGTATGGAGAAGACCATAACCACAACCAATTTTATGTTCACAAACTGAGTCCTTCACTTTTTGCACAGAATTCCAGAAGCAGGAAATTAAAAAGGCAGCTGTTGTATTAAGATAAGCCTCAGTTGTCTTGCATGCATTCATGGCATCTTGCATGATAATGGAGTCTCACATGGCTTCTCACCAACATCATGTTTGTTTGTTTTTTCAACCCTGTCAGGTGAATAAATTGTAATGACCGTTCATGGTCTAAAGCAGTTATTTATTCACTAATGGTGCTCCCCAAAATGTGGCTTGATGTGTTGTGTCTTTCACTGAGATCAGTTGTGTTTAGCGGCGGAGCTAATTATTTGTCTTGCCGTCTGTACACACTCTGTCTAGTTCGGTCCATGTCTGGAATTAAACAGTGCATAATTCTCGCTGGATTGCAGTCTGGCTTTAGAAAGACAGAAAAAAAAAAAAAAAACTCTTCTCTTCTGCTTAAAATGAGAAAGGAGATTCCGTAATGAGGGTTTGAACATTCAAGCCCATTCCTCTGTGTGCACGAACGGGCCAATGTGCAAGCATTCATATTGTTACAGACTGTGGAAGTAATTCCACACAGTATCGGAGCCCCATATATCACCTCTTAATAAAATGTTTTGAATTCATGCTCACACCTTATTACCAAAGACGGTGCTGGTTGATGCACTACCCCCTCTTATTTGTTTCTTCACTGAATATCAAGGGACTCTCACTGCTTCACTCTGTTTTCTCATTTAACAGCCTTTCGAAGAAGAGGAACCGTTGGCGGAAAAAGGTCAGTTTTAACACGGAAAATTGCTCTTAAGTCCTATTTGATAATGTCAGTGGGGTCTACGAGATATGTTTCAGCTCATAATACCGTGCCAGCAATACAATAGTCCACACCGAGGGATATGCATATACAGTATGCGTGGATATAATGTCACGCATAGTATGATGTGTGGAGAATACAATAAAGGCAGCAGATAGACATTAGCATTTGCTGCAGTTGTTAGCGAACCTGTTTTGAGTCAACATAGCAGATCGGTTCCTCTGATAAATCACACTCGAAGCATTATCTACAGTATGTTATGGCACAGTTATGTAAGCATAAAAATGCTGAACATGTATTGTATGCAGTTATGTACTGTTTGTATTTTGTATTCAAAACCTCATTAATTTGGCAGCATTGAGAAGAAAACAGATAATGCAGCTTTTGTTTGCAACACAACAGGTTTCAGAGAATTCTGACATATCCCTTTAAAGCTTAATAACGTCTAAACTCTTTTGGTCTTTTATGCTGTAATTATGAAGAAAACTAATTAAAAATGTGGTTCTTTACATTGCAGATGTAATCAGCTGTTATGATTGCAGATTAGGGCTGCAACTAGCAATTATTTCCTCAATAAATTGGATTCACTGTTTGGTTTATAAATGTCAGAAAATAGTCATTAAATGTCTTGTCTGACCAAAGGTCAAAAACATAAAGACACACATTATTATATTACATTATTATCAGATAACGCAAAGAAAAGCAGAAAAGCAGAAGATTGAAATGGTAAATAGATATTACCTAAACGGATAATTGATTATCAAAATAATTGCAGCAATCTTTTTAGCTCTCTTACAGGTTACATGAAATTCTGATCAATTCCACATTAATATCTTTTAAACGGTGTACAATTAACAAAAGAAGATAATGTTCAAAAACATTTCAAGATAATGTGTCTATAATCTCGAACAGCCCCTGTCAAATCTTTTGGGAGCTTCAGAGACAAAACGCACTGTGACAAGATAATTATTATGCTGCGGGAGTTCAGAAGAAAACTGGAAGGTCAGTAAGAGCACACTTTGTGAGTTTAGTGACTCAAAAATAATGCAATCGCTGACTAGTTTCCTGCATGTCTTTCATAATGTCATCTCAACATGTGGTCAGCTGTTAAGAGACATTTCTCATATAAATAATCATCGTTCTCTGAAATCATGACCTGTAATAAGAAGACAGCAGTGAACTTTTGATCCTACACTGCTGGGGAAGTACAGCATGTGATGATCTGATGACCGGAAAGTGAAGCAAGATTTGAATGCGTTGGTTGGACCTACAACTTCTTATAATTCAGTATCTGAGGAAGGTTTGTGTAAAATCAATAAGTAAGCTAGTGTTTTATGAATATATATATATATATATATTTTCATATCAAGAATCAAGAAGCTTGAAGTCTTTTTTACATCGGTCTCACAGGAATTTTATGCTCTCTGGCAGATTTTTCTTCTGTTTCTACCTCTATATAGCTTCTGTTTTATTTGCTGTTGCAACCTGAGTTTAACAGATTTTTATGATGGACGGGAAATTACAGGCTAATAAAGGAAATCACAGAGAGCCCCAAGGGTAGGCATTACTGAAGGCGTCTTTCATTTGAGCCGGTAATATAGTTACATGGCTGACTGTCACTGATTTCTACTGTAAAATGAAGCAGACACTGAACAAGAAAACCAAAGTCTTTTACTAATCTGGTGATATGTAAAGCAGATCTGTTGTGTTAACTCGCCATAATACCTCAGCAAGAGCAGCGACTACGCCAGCTGTGTTTGAGATGTGGCCGGCATCCGGCACCTCTAAAGCCATTCTCTACACACCGGGGTGTCACTCTTTCATGTTCTTATGTTACATCAATGTAAAATATGCTGCCTCTCAGTGGCCATCTGGAGAGGGCCGGACTGGGCAGTGATAGTAAACGAGTGGATTACAGGGGTCAGTTTCTTGCTGGTTGCACAAAGGGATGATGTAATGTGACAGCTCTGTCCTGTAGCTGCATGCTAACAACGTCTGCGACATCAGCGTCAATAGCAGGTGAAATCACAGGGGTTTTAACTATCAGCGCTGCTATTCTGCTTGATTGTGCATGTCAATTACAAACCTGGCAGACAGTAAGAACACTGGACTGGTCACTCTGCTTTTTCAGTCAGATAGCCATGCTGTAGGTCTTTGCACTCCCTGGTGTGATGGATTTTCCTGATCAGACAAAAACTGGAGCAGAGAGAACCAGTTATGTTATACAGAGTGGAGACTGGAAAAGCTCAAGAGGAAAGGGGGGGGGGGGGGGTTGTGGTATTTTCCTGCATGCAGTCTGATCCTAAAACACAGGTGCAGCCTCCATGCAACCCTCTCCGCCTTTGAGCATACCCCCCCCCCCCCCCCCCCCCCCCTCCTCCTCCCTGATGCAAAGTGTTTGTCCATCTGATCCTCCTTAAATCCTGATTATTATGGATTTGTCTTTTTCCAACCTGTGATTTGCAGAGATGAGGATCTGCTAAAGGTTATCTGGTGAGGGACTGGATCTATCAGTTAGGGGGTATTTAAACACAAAAACACAAAATAATAAAGATGTGTAAATGAAGTAGCTGTTCAGTCCAGTTCTAAATGCAGCCTACTGTCAAAAGGTGAAAATAGGGCATATATGACTATGAAGAAAATAACAATTCAAGTGGAAACTGACATTACATGGATTTACTTCCAGTTGCTTTAACAGAAAATAACATTGTACAACTCACTGTTTTTCGACCGTAATCTGAGGAGTCCTATCTCCCAGAGAGAACAACTATTGGAAAAAAAAAAAAAGGGGGGGGGGGGGGGGGGGTCCACAGCTGAGATTTGGGGCTCCCAGCGGCGTCATGCAGAGCCGATCATTGTCTCTCTCACACTTTCTAACTGGCCATTTCACAACATCCAGACTGCACATCGGGCCGTACGCAGCAGCAGAAGCAGCTTCGCCCTCAGGGCTTTTTTTTCTCCCTGTCGTCGACCATAACTAACAATTTGGATTCAACGCGCGGATGGGGGCAATTACTGGACTTAATGTCTCCTTTCCGATCGACCGATAGTCAAATGAGTTAAGCAATGGCTGCAGAGATTTGAGACCCCCCCCACCACCCCCACCCCCGGGTGCGAGAAGTGTCTTTTTAAATAAATCCCAACTAAAAAAAAAAAAAAAACTTTCATTTCACCGAGAAGAAGATCGGTGGACATCATGCACAGATTTGCGGATTTAACACTCAGAAAGCCACTGAGTGCGTTTGATTTCGGATTACAGTGACACACAGGACGAGGTTGTTTTTTTCTGAAGGGGGAGATTTTTTAGGAGTCTGCTCTCTCTCTCTCTCTCTCTCTCTCGCTCCTGTTCGCTGTCCTTCGGGTTCCTGCAAGACTCCCAGAGTCGTGGAGAGCCCATGCAGTCGCCAAGGTTGGTTTATCTTTAGTTCGAGACTTATTTAGAATTGTAATAAATGTTATCGGAGTATATTTTACGCAGGAGTCTTGCCAGTTTTTGCCGAGCTGGCAGGGGTTTTAAACTGTATCTCTATGTCCTAAAATATGTATATTTTTCAGATGTACAAATCAGGAGAGCTCGATTTCTGCGATATTAACAACGTTAACCATTTTGCAAGTGTCACTCAAGAATTACGCATAAAAACTGCGTTCACTTCACCTCACTGCATTTTTAAATATTGAAGCATGCAGCACTATTTAATGCATCGCGTTGTCGGCATTTATCAGCTCCTAAACAGAAATAGCGTTGAGGCTATTACTTCTATCTGACATGGAATGACAAGAAGGATCTTCTTCCAGGCAGTGCAACGGGACAAATGCGCCTGCTGGCTGCAGATTTACACCTTTTAAAATCCCAATTGCATGACAGCCTGTAATTAGAGCAATAGACGAGCTGTCCATATAGCTCAGATTTAATGACAGGTTTGGTTGTCCTCATAATGCCATGTGCGTTTGTGTCGTGATTTGAGGTTTCATATCAGAGCTCATAACAAGCGCCATCTGTTGGATAAGAGGATCAGTCCGCCGTGACCATCGATACAGACGCGCATATAAAAATGGAGTGCACAATTCAACACTGAAGAAGAGATGAAGCGCTTCACCAGTATTACTTACATTACACTATATTCAGTGGATGAAAATGTCGAAACGCTGTCAGGTTTGACAGGTGATATCAAAGATTTAAAGCACACCATTAAACGTGATAGGATTATATCTACTGGATTTATGGAGATGTTTTATTGTTAAATGATGTCACCTTCACCTGTCGCAGCATGTGGCGCACATGACAGCTGTTTTATTATGTGTCATTTCTCTATGGAGATGTTAAATCCCAGGAAAAACTCATTTCAATTAATTAGCAATCAAACAGTCTGTTGATTGATCAGAGACTAAAATATCATCCAAAGGCCAAAGTATAGCCGATAGCAAATGTTTGATGAGGAAAGCCATATTGGGGAGAAGAAACCTGACCTCGTTTTGATTGGTGCTGTAGTCAAACTGATAAGATATGCCTTTGTGATGAGAATTAGGGCTGCAGTCTATAACATTTCAGAAAATGAGTCAGAAATGGCATCACAATGTGTCAGAGCTCAGGATGATGAGTTCATGTTGCTTCTATATTCCAACAAACAGCCAAAACACAAAGACATTCATTCTTACAGTGATATAAAACGGAGAATATCAGTGAATCTTTGCATTTGTGAAGCTGACGATTGACTAATCTGTTAATCGACTAAACATTGACTCTGTAATTAAAATCAGATATTTTAATACAGAATAAGGAATATATAGGTCCTAACTGAAGACATGGATTGTAGACTTCAAAATAAATTGTTTAAAGATTGTTTAAAGATCTAAAGATTTCAACCAAGAAATGAAAGACCAATAATTGAGGAGCAGAGCAAAAGATATCATTAACATCTTGATAGTAAATAATATACAGACACCATTGTCTGCAAAGTTGCTGCAACAGGTTTCAAATCTACAATCTGCGCCATCTATTTTCCGGATGTGATGTGAACAATCCACTAACGTGTGAATCACTCACATTTAAAGATATCTGCACAACAGTAGGACAATTTAATTCCTGTGTTTGCCTCTACATCCACACTGCCACTGCTAAAAGCCCCCAAAATGTTCCACAATTCATCAAAACACATCACAGAGCAGCGTCTACCTTTCAGTTAGTCATTCATTGTAGATGTGAATACATGCTGGGAATCAGTCTGCACAGGGCCACCCTTGTTGAAAACATGTGTAGGCTCAGACCTCATTGTGCAGGAACGTATCCATCATCCACGAGAGCGACAGCAAGCATTCACAAAGACGTTCACCGTACTATGGAAAAATACCGTACAGCCAGCCATAACCTGAGTGTGCTGCCATCATGTGTGGTAGTATGTTGGTGTGAATGCCAGTAAAAGACAGCAGGAATGTGTCATGTGTACAAGATAATCAAAGAAGGTGGTACTACGCCTTTTAGAGGAGGGGGATCACGGCCTGCTCTTTGTGGAAATGTATTCAAATCCTTCAAACTAACATGCATTAAATAAGCCCACTCTATTACAAGTCCTGCATTCTTAGTTTTACTTTAAATCAACGCACTCCTTGTGGTCCCTTTCTCGCTGCTGATGTGGTAACCTGCGTATGTACTACGGTTATTAGCTTTGATTACTTCATGTACTTCATGTGTTGGGTGATTTAAACTACAGCAAGGCCTCATGGTTTGTAATATGCTGGGCAACGGGGAACTAGTGCCATCAGTAAAGAGTACAATGTCCTGTCCAACGCTGTAGGTATCATTGAGAACACACCGCTCATGTTCTTAGAGTTTTTTCGGGGAATTTAACAACTAAGGATGAGTTGTCACTATCATATAATTACAGGCATATTTCACAAAGTGGGTTTTTAAATGCTGGATGGATTCTAATTGTGCTTCCTTTACTTCCACCCTTTAATATTCAGTTTGATTTTATGTTTTGGCAGTTGAATTCCATTAGAACCCTTTTAAGTTCCAGTTTGTCTGACAGTATGTCTGACACATAGAGCTGAAACTATTTGGCAATTAATACATTTGTCAATCAACGGAAATTTTTTCTGCAACTTTTTTGATAATTGGTTAATCATTTAAGGCATTTTTTGGTGCAAAAGTGCTAAATATTGGCTTGCTACACAAAAAAGATTTGATGTTTTTGTATTTAATGTGTGAACTAAATATCTTTGGGTTTCAGATTGCTGGTTGGACGAAACAGCCAATTTGAATATGTGAGCTTTGGGAAACTGTGAGATTGCCAATCTTCACTATGGCCTCACATTTTATTATGTAGAAAAAATAAATTATCAATAAAACAATGAGCTGATTAATCGATCATGAAAATAATTGTTGGGGGCAGGTCTAATATATATTACAAAACAGCTTGTTCAAATTCCATACGTGATGTTTACGCCGAGTGAAATATTCAATCCTAAATTATTTTGGCTTCACCATTTCATCAAATGGGAATATCCTCTGTGTCTTCTGCATCATTTTGTTCACATGTATCCAACATTCAGTTTGACAAAATTGGCATCTTTAGAACCTTTAGGGTCTCCACTAGAACATAGAATAATGTTATGTGGATTTGTGTCTGCACAGCGTGAGTTAGTTGGCCTACCAGTGGGTCTGTGAGGACGAAAAGGGGCAACTTGGCTTGCAGCCACCATTTTAAGTAATCCATTATTATATCTCAGGTTTAATAAACACGGCAATGAGTGCTGATATGAAGGGCAGACCATTCACAGCTGTGTGAGAATAAACGCAATGTTTCTTTACATTGTATGTTGTCGTTTTCCAACTCTTTTCCCTCTGTGTTGATCTCCACACACACACACACACACACACATGCTTCCGATCAGACCTTTTCGCACACACGGCGTTGTGGACGAGCACGTTGCGGGTCGCGAAGACTCGGTCGTCGTCGAACAAGTCTGCACATTGAGTTGTAATTTGAAACGTGCAAGAGGGGGGTTTAAGGGCAGAACAGGAGCGCCGTGATTGGTTCGGTGTGTCCGCCGTGCTCCTTCTCGACACTCCCTAAAAAGGAAGACAGATTGGCTGGCTGCTTTCAGCCGCTTGTCCCGCACTGAGTGTTCGCTCTCGGCTCAGAGGGCAGAAACAACTTGTTACCAGTCAGTGATGAGACGGCGGGACTTCAGGCCTCTTTTATGGGACTTTTTGTGGGTTTTCTCAACGAGGACTCGGTGTGGCTCTAACTCGTCTCCTCTGTCCTTTCCTTAACCCGGTGCGACCACCAGGGAGAGGAGTGCAGAGCGACCCCGAGCTGGATGGACGGTTATGGGGAAAAGAGGAAGAGCCTCGGCGCTTGACGTGTGCAGAGTCCTCGCGGTGTTTCTCTCGCTCTTCCCCTGCGGTAAGATGATACTTTTTGTTACTTTTTTAAATTAAAAAGCAAAAGTTTTTCAAATAAAGTATTTTTTCTTTTTCTTTTTTAAAGCGACCCACTGGCATGTTTTCACTGATACGGTTTAACATGGTACACCGCAATATGATACGGTTTTTGCTGAAGTTCGCAAATTGCTATAAAAAAATACATGCATGTATAAGTCGCTGCAGCAAATCAGTTGGAATTGCATTCAAACTAAATGCAACAATGAATCTGGATCACTGAGATTTTGGGATTGTAGTAAACCTACGTGCAGACGTCTGGTTTTTGAAAATATTACAACAGGCTGGAACGTTAACAGCCATGCCATTACAGCGCAACATGCGAGCAGTTCAAGCAGCGTTAGCTTTACTCAGTGTTTTACTATTTCATTAGAGAAAGACTAAACAAAGTGAGAGGTCCCTTAGGAGCTGCTGCAGCCCCCCAACTCTTGTTTTGTTTGGGGGATGGTGCATGCCTCGGTGTTTTGCAGTGGCTCCTTGGAGAACTTTAAGTTGGGTTATTAATTAAGCAGGGAATAACACTTTGAGATGTTTTAATTACTGCCATTAAAACTGTCTGTAGAGAGTGTGGTGGTGGGATTGTGGTTTGAATGCGCCTGTTGCAATGTGTCCAAAAATCCACTATAATAGCATTTTTTTTAAAGGTCCAGTGAACTGTTGCAGTGACTGTGTATCTTTTATATTTGACTCCCACATTTTTGTGTTTAAATTGTCTTAATATCCTTGTAATTTGACAATGGGATGATTGCAGTGGTTCACTTTTTGCAGTGTGGATACCTAGTTCAGCTCACCTTGCATGTTTGCCAAGCCCTTATCAGTTTCCCTCTTAAGTCAAACAGCAAAGGGATAACACTGATAGTTGAGATCAAGATTAGTTTATTGCCGTCTATCAAATGGGTGGAAGATGGAGAGGCCATGTGGGGGTTGGAGAGAGCTGCGGCGAAGCTTTCAGGAGGCATATCGTTTAAAGTGTTACTTCAAAGTGTTGATATGGCTTTGGGTGAAACTTCTCACGGCCTATTCAAATAAATGCTTTATTAGTCAAAGGTAATACAACAAGGCATTCTTAGAAATGTTTAAAGAACATTGTGTAAAGAGTTGGACGGATGTGGCAATAACGTTGGAGGCAACAATCTACCGTCAGTAGCGTTTATTATCACTAAAGGTGATGATTAGGATTCCCAAATGGCAATTTTTACTTCTGCATTAACCAATGAGTGTGAAAGGTTGACCAGAGGGATGTTCAGACCTGCGTTTAGTTCACATGTGTTTCATGCTGGGAAAAGATTTGTATACATATTGGCATTATGTTATTTGTCCTTTTTTTTAAATGATGTACAAACAAACCTCAGCAGAATTATTTTCTCCAGCATTTGAGTGTTTTTCAAATTTTGACCAGATGCCAACTAGATAATAGACAAAACAAAAGTATGTGACAAAATATAAGAGTTCCTACTTTGCTATTATTAAAATGTGTTTAACTTGATGTATAGTATTTGGCACTGCGGCCTAACCACGATGGCTGTGTGGAAATGTTGTTGATTATTCTTGTTTTAGATTCAATTTTGAATCTGTGCTTCAAAGCTACCATCAATAACAGCCAACGTGTATTTATAGCTGTGTCTTGATCATGTCTCTAAATGACATGGTGTCCTGTGGTTTGCTTCTTTTTGTTCAAACTGTCTATTGTTCCTCCCTGACAGTGAGCCTGCAGTGCAAGATCCTCAAGTGTAACTCCGAATTTTGGGCCTCCACCTCAAACTCTGGCCCCGAGGAGGAGTTTTGCACAGCACTGCGAGCGTACAACGGCTGTGTACGCCGGACTGCGCGGACCTGCAGGGGGGACCTGGCGTACCACTCCGCCCAGCATGGCATAGAGGATCTCATGAGCCAACACAACTGCTCCAAGGAGGGGCCGACGTCCCAACCACACGCCCGCACCCCTCTTCCTCCTCCATCTCCGCCGCTGCTGCCTGACAGCCAGGAGCGCTCGGACGGGCCAGAAGTGTGCCACTATGAGCGCAGTCTCCACCGCAACACCGCGCCGCCCAACTACACCCACTGTGGCTTCTTTGGAGATCCACACCTCCGAACATTTAGTGATGACTTCCAGACATGTAAGGTGGAAGGAGCCTGGCCGCTCATCCACAACAAATACCTGTCTGTCCAGGTGACCAACACTCCTGTGGTGCCAGGGTCTTTGGCCACCGCCACGAGCAAGGTGGGGATCCTGTCTCTTCGTCCTGTATGCATGTCATTGAGGTCTACTTAGTTCAAAAGCAATAACTCTGGGGATCAAACACTGAATCAACTCAGGGCTGGTATTTTCATTTAGCGACTCATCGTCTCGTTCATTTCTCCATTAATCGATGAAAAATGTCCATTAATACGCGACATCGTCCCGTATCTTGTTTTGTCTGTCCAACAGTCCAAAATATTCAGTTTACTATCACATAAGTCAAAGAAAAGCAGCACGTTCTCACATTTGACAAGCTGGAACAAGGACATTTTAGACATTTTTGCAAGACTCATAAATGAATGGAGCAGTTGTTTCAGCTCTACAATCAACAGAAAGGTGTTCAGCAACAGTTGTGACAATCAATTAATCATTGAAGTAATGTATAAATCAAAATTGCCAAAAATGGCTGTTCTAGCTTCTCCTATGAAGTTTTTAAAATCTGTTTTATTAAATATGTGTGAGGCTTTGACTGTTGGTCATAAAACTTTGCTTCATTGATTTGACGTGTTAGTCGCATCAGATCATCCTACTGTTCATATTTGTGTTCATATTCGCGTGTCGTCTTTCATGTGGTCTGTTGGTCAGAGCTGCTGTGGGGCTGCTTCTCTGGTTCGTGTTTGGATGAGGTTCACATTGACGGATAATGAAGCCAAACCCAGCTCCATTGCAAAGATCTTAATAAGCTTTATAAATGATATGTTGGCGTTACAACAGCGGTGCTGCATCAAATGTTAACACGAGGCTCCATTTTCACTTTTCACTGTGGACAGCTCAGACTGATGTTTGGCCTACTTAGAGTGTCGTCCACACTGAGCCCATTAGGTTCAGAAATGTTGTGTCTGCACAGAACTGTAGACATTTTCACTCCGTTATGAGATATTTTCTTTCATGGCTTTATCAGCCGTGCATTACTGGTTATTGTTGCTTTGTTTAATGGTGCGTGGGTTCGTTTGGATGTCTGTCCCTGAAATGGCTTTCAGTAGAACTTGAGGTCAATAACAAAGAAGTAGGAGCATTTGTAGTTGGCAAAGTTTTGACAGCAATGATTCTGGACCTCAGCCACTCGGCAGAGTCTCAAAACGGAGGTATTTAGACCGAGGCATACGGCAAGAGAATGTTGTCCTTATGTACATTTGTAGAAAGTATAATTTTCTGCAATTAAGGTTTCTTAATGATACTCTATTAAGTTTTTTTTTTTTAAAGCTTTTAAAGTAATGACATTTTTTGATAATGGTGTTCTTGGAAGCAAATGAGACAACTTTTCTGAAGATCTTGATTCTGGACAAAGGGAAAACAAGGCAGGAGCCAAAGCCACCTGTGCAAACAAGGCCCCTCTGCTAAAAGATCTGCAATAGCAGAGCTCTGTGCTGCTGCATTACTCTCGCTACAGCAAATAAAACTGTCTGCTTATTTCCATCTTAATTCTGATGGAGGGATAATGGAGGCTTTTTTGTTTGTTTTCATTAAAAGCTTTAGAAATGATCCAGTGAGAGGGAAAAAAAAAAAAAAACAGAAGATAATGTAGGTGGGAAATGTTCCCCCTGAGGGCGGAGGGAGTTGACAGAGAACTGGTGCAACAGATAAATTGTCATGCTAATAGCATATTCTGTAGACTCCCTCTGTCACAAGCGAGCAGACATCGGTCCCTCGGCTTTTCCTGGTGTCGCCGCTCCGACAATGGCTCATTGGTGTCCCGATGAAACCGAGCTCGCGGAGTCCTGAGCGGTCTCCCTTAATTAGCTGCAGAGTATATCGCTCCGTCCTGGCCCGACGCCACTCCCTGGAGCATAGTTGTGGGGTTCACAGGCAGGTTTTTGCAGCGCTATGAATGGATCGTCTTTGTGTCTGCAAACTGAGGCCTGATTTTACATGGCCGAGACTCGTGTTTTTTGAGGGCGTTTACCTTGGCCTCCCCCATGTTGAGCCAGTGCTGAAATGGGACACTTAAGTGGGGTGGATGGCACATATAGCACAAACTTGTTCTTAATGCAAATGTATAAGCACTTCCCTTTTTTTTTTTTTTTTTTTTTTATAAGAGTTTACATCTACTGCATTTTACCAGCATTCCAGAAAAGCACTGCAACTAATGTCTACACACTTGCATTTATGAGAAAGGCAAAACGCACACGATGATTTACGCTGCGATGTCTTTCTCTTTCTGTTCCCCTGCAGCTGACGATCATCTTTAAGAATTTCCAGGAGTGCGTGGACCAGAAGATGTACCACGCGGAGACGGATGAGCTGCCGGCTGCATTTGCCGACGGCTCCAAGAACGGAGGGGATCGGCACGGAGCGAACACTCTGCGCGTGGTGGAGAAGGTTCCCGGGCAGCACGTGGAGATTCAGGCCAGGTACATCGGAACAACCATAGTGGTCCGGCAGGTGGGCCGCTACCTGACCTTTGCCGTGCGGATGCCGGAGGAAGTCGTGAACTCGGTGGAGGAAGGCGACGACCAGGACCTGTACCTGTGTCTCCACGGCTGCCCCGCCAACCAGCGCATCGACTTCAGGAGCTTCAAGGTCCGAGCGGCGGAGGCCCACAGCGCGGGCAAGATCAGGGGCGGCACCGCGGCGCACGGATTTACCTACCAGTCGGCCAAGGCCAAATGCAAAGAGCGGCTCCCGGTGGAGGACCTGTACTTTCAGTCGTGCGTGTTTGACCTCCTCTCCTCTGGAGACATCAACTTCACCATGGCCGCCTACTACGCCTTTGAGGATGTAAAAATGCTCCACTCCAACAGCAAGAGATACCACATCTTTGAAAAGGACGCGTTTATGAGTAATGCCGGCCCGAGGGGCAAAGGTTTCCTCTCACTCCTCTTGCTCAACGTCCTTGCTGTCTTACTGTGGGTTGAATGTTGCACAGTTCATCTATAGTCGCGTCACAGCAGTATCCTCGTGTTGTATCCGTCAGTGAGTGTTAGAGTACCGTCGCTGTGTCGTGCATTGGCTCCTCTCGTCTGCTCTGGTCCTGAGACTTGACTGGTGGCTTGCCAGTAGAGTCCTCACAGGCCCGAGCCTCATTTTAGTAGGATTGTCATGTCTCGACTTCAGTCTAATGACAAGTAGAGGTCGCCGTGCTCCCACCTATCATCACGTGTGTTTAGCTGGTTCATAGGACCGGTCTTTGATGAGGGCAGCGGTGAGAGAGCCCAGCTACTCCAGAGCTCAGGATATCCACCTGGGATTAAATCCCACATTCTCACCGGGCCCGCATGCCTATGGGAAGCCGGACAAGATGATCTTTTGCAGAAAGAAGAGTTTGCTGATCCTCCCTCTCCTGATCCGCTCATTGGTGCCGAGCCAGTGGCTCATGTGGCGACGCGAGAGGACCTGACAGGGGCTTTTGTTAACCTAAGGCCAGAAGCAGCTCTATGTTTGATTAGTTTCCAGCTTTGGAAAAGCCGGAGCCTTTTTGGAGGAAGCACTCAGCCAAAAGGATGTCAGAGCAGCGTCTCCAGTTGTCTGCTGTGGAGATTAATGGGTCATATTGTAATACAATTGTGTGTGTGTGTGCGTGTGTGTGTGCATTAGTCAAATATGTGTGCAGAACTCAGCATCTGTGGTTAATTTTGTGTGTTTGTGGGTCTCCAGGAGAAATCTTTCCCAAGTGTGTGGAACCTCAAAATTTCAGAAATAGAAAAGATGAGGCGCTCCACGATCTGTCAATATGGCCTCTTATCTGCCAAGTAGCAAATCCCAAAAGGGAAATGATTTAAAAAAAGAAAAAAGAAAAATCTCTTTTCAGCGTCATACAGACCTTTTACTCCATTGTTTGGGCTGACATGTTGATCAGTGTTTTGTATTTTACGTCTGTAATGTGAATGTAGCGAACAAGAAAAGCAAAAGAACAACCGTAGTTCAGGGCACTCCGAGCGTTTACAGAATGTAGATCGACCTCTCGAACTTAAACGCCTCTTAGGTAGCATTTTGTGACTTGAACTCTCCATTTCAAGCCTGTGGTGTAGATACTGTTAGTACTAGCTTTAAAGACGTCAGTTTAGCATTTTATAGACGACCAGTGTGCTGAGCTGACCGTGGCTTTGTGCGTAAACGATAAGCACATGTCGGTAGACGTGATTTCATGGCTTCAGTCATTGCCAAAGAACAAGCCCTCGTGCCAACATTTCCCTCCCAACAACTGAATTTTCCATCTTTCAGTCTTTTAACAATTCACATTTGGGGGATTCTTAATTGTATATAGCTTGTGTTTGTTGGTGAATAATGCATTACAGTAACACTGTAAAAGCAGCATTGGTTTTCCTTTTAGCAAGTCGCACCTTTGCTTTTCTTGTGTTTTCATGCGAACACTTTCCATTTTGAACTTATGGCGCTCAGCTGCAATATCTGGAAATGTGCAAGTCCTCCACGTAGATACAGTTACTACTCTGGTACAGTTCTACGGTCATTTATCCTTTACACTGAAGTATTTGGCAGGCTTTACTGCTGCTATTTGGAACATGTAATGGTGCAGTTTGACAACAACAAAACAAAAACAAAAAAAAGTCACGCAAACAAATGATTGTAATGTTGAATCTTGTGTTAATAGATGTAATTTGTGTTGTGAGTTTTACAGTATATGGTTCTACATTTGAAATGTGAGGTTGTACATATGTTTTGTGAGTTTAAATTTGTATATTACCAGTTGTGTTTTGAATGTATCACTCCTGTTTTTGTACATCAGATGTTTTGGTGAATGTGAACTTTTTTTTTTTTTTTTTTTTTTTTTGAAAAGGGATTTCTTACAAAAACATGAACACCACAGAACAAGATCTTCTTTACTATATACAGTACGGAGGAAGTGATCAAATGCTGGTTGTCATCACTTTATCTAAAACGTGCTGAATGCAGTCCACATCATCTAGAAACATGTTCTGGGGTGTTCGTGTTTTTGAGTTTAAAGCACTTTATGTTTTCTCTTCCATTTAGCTCTTATTGTTTGAATTTCTGTGTCAGACTTGTAGATGGTAGAAAAGAGTTTTAAAAAATAGCTGAATGGGAAATGCCAGAAATATCAAACTCTTTGTTTGTAAAGCAAATGCGGTGCCACACGCCAGCTGTTTATAATGTAAATTATTTATTGAATAAAAGAAAATGTCTTGTTGATGAGGTGCCCTCTTGTCTGTTGCTGTAATAGTCTGCAGTGTTTGACTGCCCCCTGCTGTAAAGATGTAGTCGTAAATGTGAACAAATGTTTCTCTAAAGAAGGATCTTAAACTATGATTTATTAGTCAAAAGTCAAACTTACGTTTTGTATAAATGAGCTGACAGTGACATTGTTCTTCAGTGCAGATAAATGTTCTAAAGGAGGATGTTACAAAAAGAAGAGGAAATTAATTTAAAGCAGAAAAGAACAAGATAAAGGTTGAATTGAAGTCTGGGGGGAAAAAAGGACATCTTTGAATTTCCACAAAGTTTCACACGTTTCTCTTTTCTTTTAAAACAGAAAAATGATAAACAACCGACATACATCAACGAGAAGAAACAATTTTGTTTGTCAAATATACAATCTCCCAACTCCAGCACTGACTAAGTCGGAAGCAGAATGCCGAAGGTGTCGGCTTCATGAACACCTCGTTATGATATCCAGGATTTGAGTTAATTGTAGCATACAAGAACGCTTATTAAATACTTTCCCTACAATTAAGTTGACATGATCAATATATGCTATTAATAAACATATGTAACATTGAGTGAGAGCCGTCAATACTGTAAAATGTTTCCATAACTGAACTCGAAGGTCGACGTAATCTTCCGAATAACTTTGAATTCAGTTTTATTTATTGGCTTTCAAACTGACCATAATTCATGTATTTCACAGCTCATGTAATACCTAATATAAGTAGACATTTATGAATGCACACTTATGTCACTTATTTTGATTGATCGTTACACAGCAATCCTGAAACTCTTCTTTGCAGAGGAGACGACGCGATGAAGCAGTTCTGAAACTGAAATCAGGTGGACGAAAATTAAAGTAGACACATTTTCAGTGTGTAACAAAGTTTATTACATATGTCCAAACATATGTACAGCACATTTACTCACGAAGAGTGGCTTTGTCACAAATATAAATTATTTAGACTTTCAGAACATGTGATACAGCAACAGCAGCTCGCTTAACGTGGAAGGAAAGATGCGCTGGTTTCACTGTAATGGGTCGGCCAAGTGCCCCGGACGAAACACACGTGATTTCTTCGACTTTAGGTTTTTACTCATCAAATCATCAACACTTTTTGGAAACCACGTGATCATCACCAGACTAAGTGGTCCCTTAACCAGTTCATTTAGAGCAACTTCCTTAAAATGAGACTGTAATACTACACCCTGGCTTCAGTAGGCCCCAGTACTGTCCATGTACAACATACAGTATGATAATACACACATAAATAAGGCACAAATGGAGAAGCATAAAAAATAAAAAAAAACTGAGGGCCAGAGCAGGTTTGGCACAGGAAAAGAGTGACCAAAGGTAATAAACTTCAATGAAACATCAGCAAATCCCTGATAACCCTGAAACAACCTACCAGCAACAAACAGCGTTACCAAACCATAGAGAAGGAACATGTTTGATCACAGAGTGTTTTCAGACAGCATTGAGGACTTACACACTGGAGGTGGGAAGATGAAGTAATGAAACTACACTGAAGTACCTTCCTCAGCCACCAGAATACTGAAAGGCAACAGAAATAAAGGATTGTCCCAAGTTAGTGTTATCAGCTCTAATACTGCTTACAAAGCTTCCACTGGGCCTGCTAAGAGGGAAAAGTGGTTTAAGTGGACCAAAGCAAGAGGATTGCAATGATTTATAGAGCTACGCAATTACAGAAATAATGATTATTTGTACACGAGCGATAAGAGTTTGATAAAAAACATTTTCAGACGACTTGTAGAGTGTTTAGAGGAAACATACTGGCTTCGTTGCCCATTGTAACCCACGTGGTGATTCGGTTCAGCCACACGTTCACGGTGCAGATGAGGACGAACGCGTTACACATTCTTTCGTATTGAAATCTTCTACTGACATCGTTTGTCAATACTTACAAGTTAAACACAAAAAAAAAATGATGATGTCCGTGTCATGCTTCCTTTGGGAAAAGAATCCCAACATTTACCATTCAGCAAGGCCAAAGCCTTCAGGCACTTTTAGGATTGAGATCAGTTCGTGTATCCTAAATTCTCCTTAGAAAATAGTCCATGGGACTAAGCATCCATAAGCACTCCACTCAGTCTCACCATGGTCGACTGATTTGAGTCGATTCATTTAAATATAGATGCTTCTTTTAGTTTTCTTTGTCATCTTGAAGATGACAGACAAACGTCTTCCTCCAGGGCACCGTTCACAGCCAGTGTCACTGGGGGGTAAAGAGCAAAACAGCTTTGCTGGTAAAGAGGGTACATGTTGAGCTTATGATTGGCGAGTCCAGACTCCATCAGCAGCATTGGCATCCTTTTATGTTTTCCTGTTGTTCCAGTTGGGATCTGCCGTGGCATTGGGCTCTGCGGGCCGCTCTGGTGGAGAGCGGGAGTCCTGGGGAGACTTCTGAGCCTGCGGGGAGCGAGGGTCCAGCGGCGGGGGAGGCTTGTCGGGGTGGAAGGGCCGGCTATAGTGCTCTGGTCCAGGTGGACCTGTTGGCCTCTGCTCTGGCATCCTCCGGAAGTCCTGCAGAGGGCCTTCTCTGCCCTGGTGGTAGTTGGGACGGAATTCATCAGGACGCCTTCTTTTGGGATCTGAATGCCTGAAATATAATTTATAGCATGTTTTGTTTTAAACCAGTGGTAGGACATCGGGCTGTGCAACTTATTATGATTATGAAGTGAGACAGTGAGACTGTCGACTGGGCGGACCGTCCTCAGCTTAGCATAGTCAGCAACCCACCCAGCGAGTCTTGAAACACAGTCTCGTGTGACTTTTCTTTGCCGTGTCATCACCTTTCTCATCAATATAACCAATGTGTTTGTGATTAAATTGTTTACACAGAAAGTTCTTCAGAGGTCCAGCCTCTTATTTCTGCCCTCAAAACACAGCAGGTTGATGCATTTAACTTTAAAATGCTGGCTACAAAATGTTCTTTTTTTAAACGCATGACGTTTCCAAAGTGAAATGAGTAATCATGTTAAATAAATCGGGATTATTTATTTATTACTATTATATAAAGCAGAAATAATCTTGATGATGATTTTTGCATCAATCGAACAGCCCTAGTAAGACACAATAGTTCCCGATATTAAGACCCCAAAAACTAACCTGGAACATGTAATCAGAGTACCTCTCACCTGTCATAATAGGGCCTGTGGCCCCGGTGGTCCCGGTCGTTGTTGTACTGCTCGTACGGCCTTTTCCGAGGCGAGCCGTCGTTGCGGTAACCGCCTGAGCTGCGGTACGAGTCTCCGTGAGGTCGCCGATCACCGTAGTGATCCTTGTAGCGATCGTACGTGTGATGTCGGTCTCCCTGCCACGACTGGTTGCTGTTACTTGGGTAATTGTATTTACGGTCCCTCTGCCAGTCTCCTCTATCTGTAATGAAGCGTGTCAAAAATAAAGTTAGGTTATTCATTTAATAAATAACTTTAATTAAAGATCAATGTTTTTGGGGAAAAACATTTAGTTAAATAAGAGGATGGATACCACCCTGGTGTCTGTATGGTGAATATGAATCTACAGCCAGGACATGATTAGATTAGCTTAGCTTAGCATAAAGACAGGAGGAAACAGCTAGACTGGCTCTGCCCAACATTAACAAAATCTGCCCGCAAGCACCTAAAAAGCTCGCGAATGCTCACTTTGTTTTCTTCTTTGACTTTAACTAACATCATTCTATCCGTACGTACCATCATTGCCAAAGTGTCGCTTATTAGCCGAGTTGTACGACTCTCTGTGGTGTCCGTGGGGGCCCGTCTGAGACGAGTGAGATCCAGGTTTCGAGGACGACTGCGTGCCCGTGGAGTCTCTACTGGAACCACAGGGCTCTGGTCGGAAGTTTTTCGACCTCCCTCCAGAATCCTCCTTCTTCTTCTGCTCCTTCTGGAAACGCAAACAGGATATGTTCAGCGTTGGTTTTGTACGATACATTATGTTTACCTCCTAACACTTGATAAAGTGTCTACCACTAGAAATAGGAAACCACGTGCCTCTTCCTCGTGTGATCGCTTCTTCAGCGCCATTTTGTAAAGCTTGTGGAGCTTCCTGGCACCAAACTCCGTAAACTTGGACACAAAAATCCAGAGGTTTCTGCCAAAAGGGGAACAAATAATCATAAGTTAAACAGGTGAGCATCATAATTCATTACGCAAAAGGTAATAACGTCTAATCGTCTTACCTCCGCCATATTTTGACATGTTCAGGGTCACTGTAGGCTTTAAGGCACTCTGTGATTCGGTCTCCAATCTTCAGGAGGCATGTGCGGGTGTGCTGGAGCTGCTCCTGGTCAGACAGACCCTCATCTGGTTTATCCAGCTGCTTCAGGGCCTTTTTCACCGGCCTCATGCGCTCCTTACACTGGACACGTGTACAAAGTGCTGGTGTTATTGTAATGCACTGCTCGCAAGTTGCTTATCAAATGTCACCGGCTGAAGTCTTTGCACGGGAATGAAAGAAGAGACTTACTTCGCTGAAAGTGTCCTGGTCGAGTTCATCGTCGTCGTTTCCTTCAATGGGAACGGGGTCTGACCCAGCCGTTATGTGAACTGGACCTTGAGTCTTCTTCCCTTTGACTGCTTTAGCCTGGAAGACAAAAACAGCACACATGAAGACAAGCAACCCATTTCTGCCATTCATGCCGTCAATGGCTGATTCACAGGACGGTGACAGACTTCATCGCCATGTTCCTTTAGCTACATGTTGCGTTTCAATGCTATAATGAAGTACAGCATATAAAACATGATTCCATCAACCTTATATCCATGTAAGTTTGAGAAAAGCACACATGTTAAGGTCATGAATACTCTGCTGAAATACCTTCTCTTTTCTGGGCTTGGCACCCTTTTTCTCTTTGTCCCCGTCCTTCTCCTTTTTAGGAGTTCCCTGTTTTTCTTTGTTCTCCTTGTTGTCCTTTTTCTTTTGTCTTTTCTTGGCGGGGGACTTCTCAGTTCCATCATCCTGTTCCAACGCGAGACAGCGTGTGTTAAACAACGTAACAGTAGGTCTTACTACGAGAGAGGACTTATCTGGATTTACCTAATCAAGTGGAGCATTGCTCTGCTTCTCTAAAGATAAAGCTGACTTACACGTCTTTGTTAAAGTGGTTACTTTGTAGTTCCCTACTTCACGGGTCCTGACTTATAGTCTGGCGGGTCATTTATCCACCACTGCAATTAAGTTTTTGGTTCAAATCAAACCTCGACACAGAAGCACAACTAAGCCTACAGACCAGCAGGTGACACCGACCTTTACCTCGCCCTCCTCCGACGGGTTGTCGGACAGGCGGGGGGAGGAGATGTCGTTGCCCTGCTCATCCTTGAGGATCTTGTTCTCCTTTTTCACCCGAGGCTTCCTCTTCTTCACTTTGACCTTTGGAGGAACAGACTGGATGAGCGGTGTGCGGCTGGCAGGTCAAAGGCAAACGTCATGTGGTGAAAACAGTACAGACGAGTCAGCATACCTCCTCCCCTGCTTTAGACAGGTCTGCGTTGTCTTGTTCTTTTTTCAGCAGCTTGAGGAGATGCTCGGCTCTCGCCTGCAACTGCTTTGCCTGAGGCTTCTTGCTTGGATCGTCGGGGAGAATCTGTGCAATGGGAGGTAACTGTTAGTCCGATGATTGAAAGAGGTGCTGATTATAGTGCAAGTGCTAATAAGAGGACGGAGGAATCTAGCTGACCACAACTTATAAAAACAACATTCTCAAAGATTTTACAATATTTAGAACGGGCTAGTTTTGGTCCAAAAGTACAAAATAAATGCATGCGTTGAAGTCGAGTGTGTGCTTAATTTCTAATATTTCGATTTTCATTCATCTCCGACTTGGTGATAAAGGTAGAAATTAGAGATTTGCCTTATCAGCGAGTTTAAGGTCAGGATCCGTCTTGATCAGATCCCAGTTGCCAAAGCCGTGCTCATAGATACCAAGCAGGAGCTGAACGTCATCCTGCAGTTCCCAGTCTACATCAAAGTGGGCTACCTTGACTCTGCATGTCAGATTGAACCTGTGGGAAACACATTTGTCAAATGTAATCATTTGTAATGCAACGCCCGTGCTGCTCCTCATCCCTGCAGCGGTATCTTACTTATTTCTCTCGGCAGGATTGGAGGGCACCACTTTGTGCAGGGGCTCAAACTCTTCCTCGTGCTGGATGATGGACTTGGCGTTGACCTGCACTCCCGAGATCTTGATGTTAATTCCTCGCCGCTTCCCAGGACCTTTAGCTGAAATAACAACATGCGTGTTTGTTGGGGGCCCCGGAAAAAATGCTACGATGTCAAAGAAACGTTCACCAAGTAAAAGCAACATACCTTCAACTGGGTTCTCTTTAAGGTGCTCCTCGTGCTCCTGCACTGCAGTCACACAACTCGTATGAATCAGTTCACCGAGTCTCTTCAGGTCTGCAATGGATTTGTCAACCAGCTCAGAGTCTCGGGCAATGGCCTCCAACCTGGATACAGAGAGACGCACGTGACTGTTTGAGCTATTACGATGTCTAACAATGCATGCGATCCAATGATGCAGCCGTACATTTACTGTTAATATCATTTAACAAAGCTTACCTTTCGAGTGGAGATCCAAATTTCTTGTATGCCTTAATGAACCTGTTAATGATATTATAATGAATACATTAAATTGTGTTCACGGAAGGGAACTTCACTGTAGTACAAAATAAAAAGTAAGTACTTTACCTGCGGATCTCTGCATCAGTGAAACCCTCCACATTGTTTTTGCGGGCTCTGGGTCTGCCTCTCTTCTTGGGCTTCCTGTCGTCATCACTGTCATCAGTCTCACTTTCGGAGCCTGAGGAGCGGTTCTTCAGCTTGGAGCCCACATCGCTGTCGCTATCATTGGCCCGAGCCTGAAAACACAAGAGGGACCAGAGCAACACCTTATGACCAGATTCAAACAAGCTGCTGGAAGACAGAAAGCCGTGTAAAGTAGGATTCAGAGATGCAACACTTCATCGTGTCTGTTGCTGAAATGTGTGCACACATGTTAAAGTCAAGCAACAAAATACATCTGTAAGAATCCTTCCTCCTACCCTCTTGTTAGAGCTTCTGCTTCTGGGCAGCATGAAGATGTCGTCCATCTCCCGCTGCTTCTCCTCCTCCTCAACTTTGCGCCGCTGCTCTTCGGGGATGATGTCATCCCATTCCCGTATGGGCCGGTCCGCAAACTCTGGAACGCTCTCCTCCATGCTCGAGAAATTGGCTACCTGCAGCGACACGAGGAGGAAGGACGGGACAAATCAGATTTATGCAAGAGAGGGATCTTTGGATGCTTCACAATAATGCTACGGTATACAAAGAAGTGACAGGAACCTTAAACTGAGACAGAAGTTCATCCGTCGCACTTGAGCCCTGGTCACTTTCTCTTGTTTCAGCCAACCTCAGGATCTCCTCAATATCCATCTCCTACAGGAAGAAATACATTCCAGTTTAACTCCACAAATATGTAACATGTATTTTTAATGTACACAAGATCATTATTTGATGGAATACCTGCGGTTCAGACTCCTCTCCTTCTGCCTCTTTGAAGAGCTCCTCTGCACCAAACTTGAGGATGGCGGTCAGTTCTTCTTTGTTGAATGGGTTTGAACTGGGGAAAAAAAAGAAAAAAAGCAACAATGTTGAACACACAGAGGTTCAGTGTCCAAATATTGAACAAGATGATTTCTGACGTCTTACTTTGTGTTTGTGTCCGAGTTGCTGTCAAGTACAGTTCGACCAGTGGTGTCCATCCTCTGGATGACAAGATGGTCCAAAACCATCTTCTTCTTTGCCCTCTCAATGATGTCCTCCTCCACTGTCCCTTTGGTGACCAGTCGATAAATATTCACCTACGAGAGGAAAGCATTGATGTACAACCATCTTCTTCATTCTACGTCATATGTACAGTGAAAGTCATCATTTGGGGCGAAGGGTTACCTGTTTCTTCTGGCCGATCCTGTGAGCCCTGGCTTGTGCCTGCAGGTCGTTTTGAGGGTTCCAGTCAGAGTCAAAGATGACGACGGTGTCCGCTGAGGCCAAGTTTATCCCTAAACCTCCAGCTCTGGTGGACAACAGGAAGCAGAAGTCCTGGAAAACGGATGAAACTGTTAATACGGATGTCATTTAGCAATACGCCCACACACCATTTGGAAACGCCTGATGAATAATAAGAGCAAAATGGGGAAATAGTAATCGTGAATGAACTGCTGCTGTATATTTGATCCTTTTTACACCAGTTATAAAATACATCCTGCAAAAAAAAATGAACCGTATGTTTGCTTGAAACAGTCATCATCCCAATAAGATAAGACTCCTCTTTGTAATATGCTAATATTGAACTAAAATAGATTATTAGTATACATACCTCTGAGCCTTCTGCATTAAAGTGGTCAAGGGCTTGCTTTCGTATTTCTCCCTTTATGGAACCGTCGAGCCGCTAAGGAGGAGAGAGACAAAGAGAGAAATTGACATGCCATCGTACCCATATGTCTCCATGCTCAGACCGATCACATCAGTGTACACCGATGTCGACACCAAGTCAGCAAAAACAACCAAAGTCCAGTGACTTTACGGGAGTTAGTCTGGTCTCCAGCGGATAACAACTTGTTGATATAAATAACATAACAGGATCTCTCAGTCCGGCGGAGTACATGTGCAACAACACTGACATCTGACCCAACAGCTCCCTGCACTGTAAACACCAATAAAGACACCAGTCATAAACCGTCAGACTACACACAGTTTCTGTAGATAAGATGAGGTTTTTAGAAAATATGATGGTTGACGAGCTGACAGCACTACATGCTTCATTTCATGGAAAATTTTTAGCAAATAATAATAAATAAAAAAAGGGTAGTCTTAGTACATTTCAGTTATGTTCCAAAAATCATTTCCTTTTGGCAGAAAACCAATCAGACGTGTCGTACGGAGATGCACAATGAAGCCCTGAAGATGTTCACACCGTACCTGGAACGGGTAGCGATTCTTGGCGAGGTATTCAGCCAGAATGTCCAACATCCTGACCATCTGGGAGAAGATCAGGACTCGGTTGCCTCTTTCTCGGAGTCTGGTCAGCAGCTTGTCCAGCAGCACCAGCTTCCCACTGCCCCGCACTACACTCTGGAAAAAGGTACAAAGATGGGGTGTCAGGACACATGAAGAAGCACCGAGCCCTCACTTTGGACTAGTTTCCTTTGCAGAGATATCCTGAGGTGCTGCTGGGAGCTAAAGAGGGTTCAATAAGGAGACATACCTGCAGGTGTTCCTGTTGTGTTTCGCCGTCTACATCCTCAGGCTGTTTAATGAGGAAACTGTGGTTGCAGCATTTTTTAAGCTCCATAACGATGTTCAGGAAGCCAGAGGAGCTGCCTCGGGTGCCTTTGAAAAGAGCTCGATAGTTCCTCATTAAAATCCACCTGGAAATATTGAGGAACAAATGAAGTTAATGGGGAGGAGAAATGCAGCTACTGTACAAGACGCTATGAAAGACTGAAGTAGTAAAAGAAAAAAGACAAAAATACAATCATACTTGTAGAACTGTTTTTGCTGTGCAGTCATGTCTACACGGAGAATCTGCTCTACTTTGGCAGGGAGAGATTTCTCCACGTCTTTCTTAACACGTCGCAGAAGGAAGGGCTCGAGGACTTTGTGAAGACTCTGATAACCGTTGTCACTTCCTTTCCCATGTACATCGTCAAAATCCTCCCAGGAATCAAACCTGTTGTGCACGACAAAGATAACAGACGTCACTCATCCACGGCTGGGAGTCAAACCGATGGCGTTTCCCTGCTTTTCCTTGGGTATCATGTAAAAAAACGTATAAAGCGGGACGTACTTGTCAGGCATGAGGAAGTGCAACAGTGACCAGAGCTCTTTGAGGGAGTTCTGCAGCGGCGTGCCGGTAATGAGGAGCCTGTGGTTAGACCTGAACTCCATTAATGATTTGTACAGCAGGGAGTCGTCATTCTTCAGCCTGTGAGCTTCATCCACACCCAGAAACGCCCAGTTGATGTTCCCAAGCACCCCCTGCAGACAAACGTTAAGCTCCCGTAAGCCGCAGTGATCCGAATCTCTTCAGGCACAGACATACGGCAAAGAAAACCATAAACACAACCGTGAAGAAATGCTGATCCCTGCACGTACCTTGTCTTTGAGCACAATTTCATAAGTGGTTAACAGTGCATTGAAACGGATTCTTTTCGTTTGATGGTTGACCCACTCGTAGTCACGGATCTACATCGAACAGGAGCAAAAACACAAGTTCATGTAACCAACTCCGTAGAGACCACCAGACTTTGTAAGACATTCAGGATTCAACGTACCGATTTCCTGCTCATGACGTCACCGAGGTAGACCACCACGTTCATGTGAGGAGCCCAGGTTTCAAACTCCCTCTGCCAGGAGCTGAGCGTGGACAGAGGCACCACCACTAAGAAGGGTCCGTACATCTGATGCTGGTTAAACAGGTACGACAGGAAGGAGATGGTCTGGATGGTCTTTCCCAGCCCCATCTCATCAGCGAGGATAACGCTATTGCACCTGAGGATGGGGGAATAAAAAGGGGCACTTTTAATAAAAGAAAAGACAATTTTTCACACATTTTTCAAATTAGGTAATCAAAACCAACCCAGTTATATTACAATACTCATGTACACAGTACCTGCACCAGGAGTGGGCCAACCAGTTCACCCCATCCAGCTGATAATCTCTCAGTTGAAGGTTATCATCTCCAATATACGGCGGTTGCTCCTTCAGAGGAGAGAACCTCGGTCTTTGCTTTAACACCTGAAATGATCGTTAGAAAAACACATTTAACTAAGAGGAGAAAAATTCAGAAACAAATCATGAAGACTCTTCCATCTTGGGTCATTTCACTCTTACCTTGCAGTCTTTAGAGGGGACGGATTTACTGGAGATTCGGTTCTTGAAGCTGTCGATGCAGTGCTGGAACTTCCTTCCAACCAGGGCTCCATCCTCCCAGCTGCACTCTGAATAGGGCAGGCCCATCCACTTGCATAGATACTCCGGCTCATTGGAGGACGTCTTGTGACTGTGAGCTGTTTAATAAAAAAAAGCAGACAAATGATTATGACAAAAGTAACATTCAGAACATTTAAAAAGTCAACGGAATGCAACAGTGATGGTAAGAAATCAGCAAATGGACTTACAGGGGAACTCAGTGGATCCTGGTGTCTTCCCTGTTTTTGTTGCTGTTGATAATAAAATTCCTTTTAGTAAATCTTAAGTGTAATTTAAAAGATGATCTGCTGCACCGTCAGACAAAAGCAAATACGTCAGATAATGAATTAGTACCGATAATGCGCTCCACAATCTGAAACTGCTTGTTCAAGTCATATATGAGCTCCATTTGGCAGTTATGAAACTCTACATCCTCAGGAGACACTCTGCTCAACCTACAAACAAGGACAGAACAGACAGTGAAAACCCTCAAAAGATGAACATCAGTAAGACATTTGTATGTTGACGTGAGGACACGTGTGTTTTTTTTTTTTTACCATGAATTGAGCTCATCTTGTTTCTTTTTGTAGTTGTCCATTTTCTTTAGTCCCTTGACCTTCTGCTGCAGCAGAGTGTCCATGCTCTCCCACGTGTTGTGGATGTAGGACCAGCCCTTCCACTTGATCAGATAGTGAGTCTCCCCTTCATCGCTCTCGGGGTCAAAGCCTTCATTCGGGTCCCCGTTTTCCTGCACGGAATACCCAGTAGTGGTGGCCCCGGTGGCTAGAGGAGGAAAAAACAACAACTTTTAGACATTTTGATGAGATACAACGGCTTTCAAAGTAGAAAGAGTCAAGTAAAAATGCCCAACCTCCTTTTTTGCCCGTCCTGGTGTCCATAATCTTCTCAATGGTCTCACTGTCATCATCCTGCTCCTCCTCGCCTGCGTCCCCCGTCATTTCAATCAGGTCATCAGAGTCCGTTTCAAAGTCATGTTGGTCCTCTTTGTAACTGTGACACAACAGACCCGGGGACAAACATCAGCCTGACGTGCTGAAAACTAAACAACAAGTCCAGGTGGAAAGATTCACTGCACCGGGACACGGATGATGAAACACTTTGGGTTCGGAAATGCACCTTTTGACTTTTGTTGCACCCCTTTTTCGAGTCTGTCTCTTTGGAGTGTCGTCGTCGTCTTCGTCGTCGTCGTCTTCATCATCATCATCATCGTCGTCGTCTTCAGCAGAGGAGTCCTGTTTCCTGGACTTCCTGCTTTTTTGAGACAGTTGTTTTTTGTTGCTTGATGATTTGGTCTGAGGTCTGTAAATCACACAGTCAAGCACAGAAACACACAAACCACTTTAGGAACCAGCCTCCTGGATCATCGTCGCAGTGGTTTTGGGCTCTTTTGGCCGACTGTGTGTGGCAACATTTCTTTACGATTTTGAAAAATGTTTGTATCATGATTGGAAAACATTTTACATGTTGTATTTTAGACACCATGCTGCAGGTGTGAACTACTTCAAAGTAAAAGGGGGAACACAAAATGGAATGACTTGGAGATGACCAGTGGGTAGCTGTCTGGCAGCCAGGCCTCGCTACACTCTTACCTTCTAGCAGGAAGTCGTCTGGATCTAACTTTTTTCTCTTCCTGCTCACTGTCTGTACTGTCGGAAGCCTCCTCCTCCTCATCCTCCTCGTCTTCATCATTTGAGTTCCAGATATTTCTTACAACAAAGAAATGCCACAAGTTCACCCTCAAGGCCCATCACTGCTTTGACCAAATTTTAAATTTCATTAAATACTAGCCATAGGGTGTTCACCGCAAACCCAATTTGATCAGGGACGAGCCGATGATCGGACCAATCAGTTTTGATGTAAATGTCAAACCTCGCCTGACTGACTGAAACTAACTGAGCCCATTTTTAACAAACAGATACCCATTTACAAACAAGCTTAACATGATAACAATCACAACATGAACACAATGACAAAAACAGACATGAGTTGTGCAAAACTACAGTATGGATCGAGTGCTAAATAAAGACAATCTTGCTAAAAAAGGAGTTTCTCAAGTGTCTCAACATGGCAGAATTGAAAGAATAAGGGGCTGCAACATGAAATTAAATAATAATAAATACCCAAAGATGTTCTCAGTCTTCACACTTACTCTTTTTTTTTAACTCGGGATGATTTTCTCTTGGGACTCTCACTCTCAGAGTCGCTGCTCCCCTGTAAATACAGTCAGAAGAGCTTTGTTTCCACATGAACCGTAGCAGCACTTCTTCACAGCGTCCACTAGGTGGCACAAGAGCCTTGTTGATGCCAATAGATTGTAAAAAGCCGGGCCATGGTGAATATCAGTATTCTTTGTCTTTATTGTTTCAAAAACATCTGCTTACCCCAGCTCCGATGTTTAAACGAGCCGGCTCCTGTCTACTGCGGTTTGACCTCCTGACTCCATATACATCTGGATGTTCGTCCCACATCTGTAAACGGAGAGCGACTGCTATCAAGAGAGCCGCTGACTTTCTGTACCACTTTACATATATGTCATGCCCGATTATAATTTGTAGGAATGTGCGATCAGGCTGCAAATACTCGTTTCATTATCTGACTCTCAATTAATTGATTAGTCTATGAAATACTGGAATATAGCGACAAATGTCCCATTCAGTCAGAGTCCACGGTGGCGTTTTTAAGTGTCTTACTTTGTATTTTTTAGAGTTTACAAGTACATAAAACAGAGAAAACATTCACAATCAAGAAAGCTTTAAATAGTGATATTTTGTGGCTCTTATGCTTACAAAATGACAATGAAATTACAAATGAATTGTCAAAATAATTGCTTGTTATGTCTTTTGCAGCTACCTCGCCACCAGCTGCTACCTACTAGCTGCAGTCTAACATGGACACAAAGAGGGAAGTAAGAACCGTGGCTTAAAACTACAAACGTCTTGCATTTCAAACCTTCCTAATGACATTAAGAGCCCGATTAAACAAACAAAGTTAACAGGAAGCGCTTTAGAAACAGGAAGCGGCCACAGGAGAGCTTTCTGCAGCCAGGTGACCTTTCACCTTTACCTTCTTCACATCTGCCAGTCGCTCCTTCTTTCTAACTGGCTTGTCTTTCACTCCTGCTGTGGTTTGCTGTGATTTGGACTCTGCAGACTCGCTCTCGGACTCCGAGTGACCCTGTGACTCTGAGGAGCTGTTGGACTCGGAGTTGTGGGATCTCCTCCTCTCACTGCCATGCTCGCTCTCCGACTGACTCGCCGACTCCGACGCAGAGCGGTTGGATTCCTCTGAGGCCGAGTTGCTACAGGAACAAGAACACGTTGATTCTTTTCCATTTTGCAAAGTGCATTTGTTGAGCTCCATTTTACACCAAACAACAATTCTGTACACCAAACAACAACACGTGTGAGTAGAGTTGTGGCAGCAACTTAAAAAGAAATAAACTCAAAGTGCACACACTCTCACTGAGACATGGAGAAGAGCTTGATGGCATGAGTGAATGGTGACTGTCAGCTGAGAGGAAACAGAAACCTAATTACATCATGCAGCATCTTCTTTAGTCCGCTTACAGTCGTATAATAAGCTCATTCTCTCTAAGGCACACAAATCTGCTTAGTCCTTTTGAAAAGACGGACTTTTAATCAGTAAATTACCGAGTTAAAACTGAGTTTAACACGTCATCGCTGCTTTGAGCGGGGACTTAGTGCAACAATATTTCCTCTCTGCTAACCTACATTGATATAATAAAGTGAAATAGAAAGAAAAGGACAACACAGTTAACACTTAAGAGCCAGACTCTAAGAATCTTAGCTGATGACTCCTTAAACTGAAGCAGTGTCTACTTGTGACCCCTCGTCACAGGTTACGGCCTGAGTTCAATAAGTGTTGTGAGAATTTAACATAATTCAGATTGAAGAGGCCTGAAAAGCACGACGTATTCAGAGTATCACAAGAAAAAGGAAAATAAACATAATTTTTGTAATAGAAAAAAAGTAAAAAATAATCTTTATCATATTATGACCCCTCAGATTTGTCTTGGGTCTCCTCCGAACCCCCTGGTTGGTATCAAACCACCATCTCAACATGGGGAGTTTTCCAAATAAAAACTCAAAACAAGATGGAACATGTCAAGGGGTATATCCTGATGCAATTAAGTTCAAAATTGAAAAAAAAAGTATACATTTTGTAAACTATAACTCTATTAGCCTGTATCTGGTATGACTATACGTTAATGTTATGGGGGGCATCGATGGATAAAAGCTCTCCTGTCTGGGTTTCTCTGCGTGCAGTACCTCGTCTGGACACATGGGGGAGCACACTCAGTGTAACTCACTGCCTCACATGGATCTCTTTGGAGAGAGATGGGTTTATGTATAACTCAGAAACACATTTGTGTACATTTTTGATTGTTGTTTCATCTATTGTTTGTTATTTTTTAGAACAAAATAATTCACGTGTCTTACTATAGAATGACCATGACTGTATTCTGACATTGATAAAACAAAAATGTAATGTAATGCAATTCAAATCACTCCGACTGCTGTTAATGCAAGTATTATGAATGAGTTACTAAATTTCACAGCCTGCAATAAGCAGCAGCCTCGATTGCCTAACTCGGAAGTGCATGCCTCCTTCCGCTTTAAATGAGGTCAACAGTGGGCGGGACATGGAGGAAAATCTCGAATTATCATTGGCTGGCGTGTCACTAGGTGGAACTCTAGCCTATTAGAGCGCAGTGTGCAGGCCTTTAAACGTCTGAACTCTTCCTGTTCCTCCTCCGTGTAGTTCTGAGCTGAGTTTTAATACAGATAAGTGAGCAAGCTGGGCCCACAAAGCAAGGGCCATTTTGTGACTCAGGAGAGCATGTGAATATACATATATATGTATATAGCACTTTTATAATAATTTATGTTGCATTGAGTCAAAAGAGTTGCTGTTCTTTCTGCTGCAGTGCATGCCCACAGTGCTCATCTAGCAGTCTGTAAAAGTTAGGCTGTTATCAGTAGCAGAGGACATATTTCACACACACACACAGCTGAAAATACCAAAATGGCTGCCACAAGATCACACAGAAAACTACAAGTGCGATGTAACCTGCTGCAGTGTACAGTCAGTAATATGCTGTGAGGGTGATTACCTGCATTTAGTATCCAAACTTCTCTGTGTCTTTATCTAAAAACACAACAGGCTATTGTGATCAGGCTGCATTATTTATTGTGAAAACATGGCAGCAATCCTAACACTAAGAATGTATGTTGGGCCACAGCATTTATGCAATAAACACAAACATTTAAAATAAGAATAGTAATGGCTGGCCACTTGTGCAGTTTCTGAATTCCTGCACTGTTGTCACACCATGCAAATGCACCTGTTATTAGTTTTAAAACACATCTTTATTGATGAAAATAGGTGTTTCCACTCGTTTTGATATTTAAAGATTCAGATACCTGAGGATAATGAATACACAAAGTTTTACCATCTTCCTAAAAAGAAAAGCAGACAATACTGTGAAATATATATATTTAAGTGTCAAGACTCTTGGCCATAAGCACTTAAATATAATCCACCTGTCAAATAATACAGATGAAGCCAGATTTAAACAGAACAGTGTTATTCTGTAACATTCACAAGCATCAAACAGGTTCGACTAACACCATCAATATCCATAAAGCCAATATTAATACAAGAAGTGCCTTTTAAACATATCTGATGACAGTAAATGTGTGTTAGGGGCATCAATGAATTAAATATCTGGCTTGACAAGTGAAAGCAACCATTCAATATTCTAATAATAATAAACATTTGATTTCAGAGAAATATTTAAGACTGAAATAGTTCATAAGGCCCTAAAACTAAAGTAAAATCAACCTTCTCCTGAAAACATATGTTAGATAAGCATGTAAACATTGACATAATACACAGAGAGTAAAGTAGTTTTAAGTTTTGCTATCCATCTAAAACAAGAGAAAATTATATAAAAAGGCATTAAAATGTTTGAGATGAAGGGCTTGAATGAGCTGGAGTGAGTATAAGCTCACTTGGATTTCTTAAAACTCTCTAATTTGGTCAAAACTACAGGTCCAGATAAAAGCTTACAGATTTATGTAACAAAAAAAAAGAAAAAAAAAAAAAAAAAAGTCAATTAAAGCAACATGCAACCTGATTTAAGGCCAAAGAAGTAATGACAAAGTATGTTATATATAACACATCTTAAAGACTGACCATGAGTGACATCAAAGCAAAACATTGTGTGAGAAATAAATAAAAACCAAAGCAACAACGTGGATAAAATGGTGCAATGCAGCAACAACTAGTTAGACAAGGTCGTTACATGAAACATCTGTGACGGACCATCAGAACATAAAACAGGACAGATGTTTACCTGTGGTCTAACACTGAACATGTTGTGGGCAATGATCTCTTAACACAGGCCTGGAACCTCAGTATTGAGTGTAAGAAATGGTCAAATCAGGGTGTGGCTGTTAAACAATAGCAAGGTCATTCGTGACAGTGGTACACTTCTTTAAAACCACATCGCACACACACACGAGCAACCATGCTTGACATGTAAACAATCACAGCAGATATGAAAAGGGTATAAAATGTATAAGGATCATACCTTGATGCATTGCTTTGAGTCGATGCTTCCTCTTCTTGTTTTTTACTTTTATTCTTCATCATGGTAGTATCCTGAAAACCTTTTTGGTAGGATGATCTTTAGTCCTGGTATTTACTGTCAAAAAGTTAGAGCAAGCAGGAACTATCATAAAAGTCCCACAAGACAGCCTGTGCTCCAGTGGCAGTAAAACCCGCAGGCGGTGCGACACGAGTAAGAAAAGGGCATTAAATCCAAAGATTTGAGTATTATTACTTGTATCGCTAATTTAAAATACAGCTAAGAAATATGAGAAATGCTGCTATAATAGGTTTAATATCCAACGTGAGTCCTTCAATACACGATCAAGCCGCATGCAATTAATTATAACTGCGTCATCACATGAAGGGGTTAGAAAAATAACATTTAAGGACGAAACAAATCCGTTAATTATAAACGACACAATGTAAACAGACCGATTCAATTTGAAGAAAGGCTGTAACCTATAAATGAACTATTAGATTCAATCGTTTTTTTTTTTTATCCGACTCGAATAAAAACAGCAAGCTGTGAAAAAAAGAATAACTAAACAATAAATTAGAAATAAAACAAAAATAAGCTTTGGTTCGTAAAAGCTTTAAGGCCTTTAAAGTCTCTGCTGTCAGGCTGAGAGCGACAGAGAGCCGCTCAGTAAAGATGGAGGCGCCATGGCAGCCAGAGCTCAGTCTGGAAAACAACGACGAGCAGCTCCCTCTGCACACGGCTCGTTCAGCTCGACAAAACGGCCCAAAAAACACGCGAAAACGCCCAAATACGCGATAAAACACCGATCGTATGAACAGCACTTTAATTTTTTGTCAAAATCGAGCGGTCTCCGTCGAAAAACGGCCGAGAGAAACGGTCTGACGAAAGCCCATGGCACCCTTTCCAAGGCTCAGCCGCCATCTAGAGCTCCTTCCTAGCTCTGAAAGCTTCGCCTTTGATTGACGTTATTTCCATTTACCCCCACACTCAGGTGATGTTTAAGTCCCACCCCTTTTAATACATTTAAAATGTGCTTTTATATATAAACTTAAGTCATTTAAAGCCCAATACCTGAGGTTGAGACCTTTACTTCCAACTTCGTAAAAAAAGTACTAATACTTAGAGGTTTAAAAGTATATAAATTGGGGTTGCACCAATTACATCACTTCCTGCTCAGACAGGAAGAAGGACAACCAGGGGCCATTTTAGAGAGCCTTTGGAAACCATTTCAGTTCAGACAAAATCCTTTGTTGAAGCTTGCTAAATACAAAATGTGTGTTTTAATGGATTAAGCAAAGACTTTCCGTTGGGACTGATTGGAACAGACTCATTTTCAAGCACTTTCCCTTTATCTCAATAATCGAGTGATAATGTTTCTCCGTAGAACAACGCTCGAATAAGAGAGCATTACTTCAGGAGACTCATCAACCCAGGACGAAGCTAATGCTAATCTATGAATTAGCAAACATTGATAGTGCTAACCAAATTAATTTGTTGTACGGATTAGCGAAAATATTAAAACCAAGAGCCGAGCTAAAGGACTTCAACATTAGCCAAATATTACGCTCAATGTCCTATTGTGATTTTCTGTATAATTAGTGAAACAAAGCCAGGAAAAAAAATATGAGGATATACACTTTATTTAAAAACAACATTTGAAAATCAAATGTACAAAGGCGGATTTTGCGTTTCCCAAAAATAACAGTAATTTTTCAAAGTCCGCTATGCAGCCAGCAAGTGTCCATGTTGTCGTAAAAAATAAAAATCCAAACGTCAAAGTCCAGTCCAAAAAAAAAAGGTTTCATCGTGTCAAATTTTGGCTAACTGCCAAATCACTTTTCCATCTTCACGTTAAACAACGCTGTCTCCACTTCAGCAATATCCAGTTGACGTCTTGATAGGACAAAAACAAGAAGGAAACAATGTGAGGCCACAGTGCAACTGAAACCAGCAATGATTCACTGTCCAGCAGTTAAACAAGGCTCGCTAAACTAATACGCTCATTAACATTCAAGGCTAGATTTCACATGCGTTGGCTAACATTAAGAATGTGCACGTGTCATTCTGAAAAATGAGTTTGACCAAGTACAGTTAATTCTTTTGAAACTAAATTGCTATTCTCTTAAATGTCATCACATCGACAACGTATCGAACGCTAGCGACGGATTGTTGGATGTTTGTAATCCAGTGTCAAAACTTATATATTTAAGATCAAACTTGTTGATGCCAAACGGGGATGTTTTAAGTTCCAATAAGACATTCAATACAACTTTTTATGCATCACATGTAACGAATAAACACATGTTGGCAGGATGTCGCACATAGGAATTCTTGTTACGAGGTTGCACAGTGAGAAACAAGCCGTACGGGTAATGGAAGATCTGTCAAACTGTTGTAAGGCTCTGGATTGACAGTTTGGTGGATTCAAAGAAATCCGCAGAATGAAGTCCGAGTTGAGTAAATGCGACAACAATTTTCAAATAAATTCATCAACTGACCAACAGGGGTGTGCCGAGTCGAGAGATAGCCTAATTCACCACATGCAATTTGCATAATTCCGCAACAACAGTAATGTTCAAATAAATTACGATCAAAACACTCGCATGTGAGGAAACAACGCTGTATGCTAATTAGTATCCATATAGCCGTAAATGACAAAATGTTTACCAAAGTCATCAAAGCAAATTCATGATCGACCAACATTATCGCATCAAATAAAAGCAACCCTTCAAAACAGCAATTTCACACATCTGCTCAAAATCAGAAAAATAAATACCCTTGTAGCTATAGGTGTTGAAATACAGCATTAAGACAAAGTTGTTACACAGCATCGGCCATGTTTTATCCTTTTAACTTTAAGGCCAATAACCTTTCAGAGATCTTAGCAAAGATGGATGATATAGAAACTCCTGGAGAAAGGTGGGCTTTCTGTAAAGTACCAACAGGAGGCAATGCAGTCAATGTCCACACAAAGCCACAGTAAAAATAGCGTACATTATTAATAATGGAAGTAGCCACATAATGAAAATTGTTACGCGTGTACTACCATAAAGTCACATTTACAAAATTACTTTGTTTGTTACTCTACCTGCTGACATCTTAAGTCTTTTGCTAGCTTTTAGAACTAAAAGTGAATAGTAGCAATAAATAATCAAGATAAATGATGGGTACAGTGTGTTGTACTCAACCTATCTGAATGGGATATCGGTAACATTTCCCCGAGAGTCAAATTTTCTATTCATTATATTAATGAGCTCAGTTAATAAATACTTAATTCAAACAAAGAAAACTTACAGAGCTGTCTTCTTTTTCTTCGAAATTCGAAAATCTTCACACCATGTCTTCAGGTATCCGCTGTGGAAAAGATAAGAAACGATTAATGATACCCATATTAACCCATATTAACCCACATCAACACACAGATAGAGCCACTCAGTGGACCACTCAACGTGATTGGCGCTTAGGTCTTCGGATTATAAATGTTCTTTGCAACCGACTAAAGATGACGGACAAAACCAAAGTTTTCCAGCATACAATTATTTGAATGTGAGGAATGAGTTCATCTCAAAATACCGCAATAACTATAGATCAATATCTGATGTTCCACACGGCAAATGTTTTTGCTGGAAATTGATTTTAAAAAACATTGTTCTTTTTTAAACAGAAGCCAAAGTCTTTGACTTTATTGAAACCTTCAATACTGCAACATTCTAGATGACTGTTGCTAAAAAGACTTATTGTAAGCCTATTGTTGTGCGGGTTACACCAACATTGTGAGGTTTTTTTTTAAAAATCGAATCTTTCTCACAACAGAAGAAGCGATGCCAGTATGACTTAAGTCAGTGAAGCATATTTAACGAAGTGCAGCCGTGAACCCAACGTGTCTCTCGGTGGGGTTGGCTGTTCTTGTGCTGTGTGGCGCAGTTATGTGCTCTTGGGAAACTCATCTCAGAGCGGTCACATGATTGCAAAATGGAAACCGTTTTTTGTTTACATTATTCTCAAATCTACCAAATACATTTTCTCAAATTAAGAAAATCATATTGCTAGCTGTATGGTTTTGCTTTTATGTTCTTTTTGGGGAAAGTCTTGTGTTGTAAGGACTCCTGACAGTTTCTACAGCTCCTTCTAAAACGTTGGAAAAAGAAAACGAAAGAAAATATAAATTTGAAGAGGGCAGCCAAATAATTTAGTTTTCTAGACTCGGAGCAGCTTTCTACCAATTGTTGTTTTGTTTGGGAACGTGCATAGAAAAATATTTAATGTTTCATCTTCAGAGAAGATTGAATGGACTGTGAATCAGTGTAAATGTTTTGCTGTACATACTGATCAGAATGTGTTTCTCACGTTCATATTTAGGTAGAAACGTTTTTTGCAACACTGTTCCTTTGGAAGCAAATATCATTGCAGCTGCAAACGAGGTTGTGATTAACGAGGTTGTGATTTTCATTTGCATGAAATGAAGGTGTTGTCTTGAGAATGGTATCCAGGTGTCACATCAAAAGCAGTGGCACGAGGAAATAATGAACAACGCAGATAAATGCACCCCATGTCCCCCATTATTAAACGCATTTTGGACAGATGGATATTAAAATAACTTATGTGGCTGTTGTGATGATGCCGGCTGTGGGTCACAATTAAAATAGCCCTTTTAGAGTGCAACTGCCAAATTAGCAAATCATTCTTCTACGAAAATGCCACCAGTTTGCTAACTTACTACATGTAATCAAAAAATGTTAATGTAATCGAATTGGGATAGTTTGCACAGGTTGTCAAACTATTGACAGATGTGGCATCATGAGCGATGTTTAGCATCCAAAGGCCGACTTATACTAGGTGTCTTAGTACAATTCTTTAATTGGAGTAAAACTCTAAAAATGCCGAATGACTCCGGGTCAAAGGCCGCATGTCAAGTATCGTCACACTGCCGATCGGACGCATCAAGTTTACTTCTCGCCGAGGAGTCACAGTTAATGGCCTTTTCACAAACAACGCGCTCTAAAACCCAACGTTTCCAATGGCTTGCGCTACACCTCAGCGGCGTTTCGCTGCCTTGAGCAAAGCGTGGGCCCACTCGCCAAGCAAGTGATCGACCTTTGGGTGCAGAAACCGCGTGCTGTTTGAAAATGTCATGGTTTTAACTATGATTGATGAGCGCAATGTGATGATTTTCAGTTGTTATGATAAAAAGAATAGAAAGATTTTACGGTTAGCTAGCTAGTCGAAAGACCATCATTAACATTGTACATATCTGAATGTTATTTTTAAATAACTGAATGTTTACTACAAAAAAATACACAAAGGAATCAGAACTGGATGCATCCTATGATTTTTATCACGTTTCAGAAGTGTGCTTAACGTCAAACTTTTTTAATGATATGACAAAACCCCAAGTGTCAAAGTATTGTACACGTTATTAGATTAATTTACATAATTATTTTAAACTAACTACGTAAATGTCTCTCTCACGGTACGGTTCTTAATCACTTACACATTTTTTATTAATATGTGAATACTTGCCACATTATACACTAGGGGGCAGAAATTTATTTTAGTCAAAAGAAACTGTGATAATACAAAAACAAAATAACACGCAGTGTTAAGCTGTATTTTTAAATAATGACATACACATAAGTGAAAATATACACTATTCACTCTGTTTATTCGGTTATGTATGGGTTAAATAGTAGTCAGTAAAAAAAAAAACGTCAATTTGATTCGACAAATTCGAAGAGCTCAATGCACAGATAACATGCAAGGAATTTACTGAGCACATTTAATCTATTTTAAAACATATACTTACAAATCTCTGTTGCAGTGCGAATCTCCCGCATCCTTCGAGTCACGGCTCCGTGATGGTTAAATGTCAACCCCCTTTAAAAAGATAAAATAACGGTTCAGAGACGAGACGTGACAACAGCACCCCCTACTGGCTACACGTATGAAGCAGTAAGGACAATGGAGCTGGTTAGTCGGGTTAAACGGTACATACCATTTAGCTCGGATCAGATGATCCCTTTTCTGCGTTGACGCACATTTGCTAAACTTCAAGGGAATCCCTGCAAAAGACAAAAACATGATTTATTTTAGTAGTTGCAATTAACAAAAATCGTAACATGGGTCAGCATAAAATGCGAAATTTAATAGGTTATTAGTTAAGATTATTTTTGAGAATGTTTCAGGGCTCATTAAGATATTAAGAAAATTCTAAATAACTCGTAGCATGTGTAGTTGGAAAATGTTTCATCTTTGTGCACTTTGGCGGCACAAAATGGAAGTAAATTAGTGTTAAAACGGGAACCTCCTACTCAGGATAGACATTTTGTTATGTGCAGGGTGGTAGTAATCCTTTGGATTTAGCAATATAGCTTAAGATGTAACAATCTGTTATAAAAAGATTGTATGTTATCAGTTTTAGTATCTGTAGTATTTACCGTCACATGTGGATAAATCCACAACCTTGTCCGTGAGACTGTGGTATTAAAATGTATTTATTTCTTTATTTAACATTAATACAATATTCTGAGTTTCCTCAAATTCTCACTGAAGTGTGGCTTTCTAACATAGAAGTCTTCCTTTACATGTCTTGCCGATGTTAATGTAAATGGTAAACAAAATTAATGTACATATTTAAATTATTCTCCATTCAGTGTGATAAAGGGTTAAAAGCCAACACCCTATTTTGTATTTCGAAGTACATCTAAGCTTTTATCACATACAGAACCTTTATTTGGCAAACAAAGCAAGTATAGTTTAAGTATTGATTCTACAATAGACGAATTCTTGACAATAGTCATATTTAGAGCATTTTGGCAACTTGTCACAATTTATTTATAATCTATTTATAATTAACAACTATTTAGCATCCAACACTTTCTTAAATATGGTTAGAAACTACAGCTATACACTCAAATCACAAATAATGTAAATTATCATCAATTTTTTTATATTTTTTTGATGTACAATCCGAGGAAAAACCTCAAAAAACTAATTTACTGAAAAGAAACTAAATAAAAACGCTTTATCTGGAAGTGTTGGTGGTTACGAGTCTCAATACAGCGTTTAAAAGAGTAAACGATGGCTGCACGAGACGTTTATGTCGAGTAAATTCAGACACGAGCATTTGCCCTTTTCAAGGACAAAGCACATTTTAAATGCGTAGGTTGAAATAACTCTAAACAGGTGGAGAACAAACGTGCCTGTCAAAGTACTAACCACGTTAACTCGAAGTAGAGCTAGCAAACATGCAATTTCCATGAACTAAAACACAAATAAATGCAGTTAACGCTCTCTGGGCCGGTTTTTGTGCTCTTCGCTGAGAACACACCATGGCCATTTTTTACAACACTGCGTCTAACTGTCGTCCTATCCACCATTTTGACGAACACCCGAGTCGTATTTTAACAGCTACAAATGTCTTGATTGCTCGTTAGTTCTTACCCATGTCTCAGGCCGTGGCTACCCGCCGTCATCTACCCGGTCTTCTGTCGTCTTTTTGGGCATTTTTAGTCGTTTTGGTGGGTCTTTCGGCCGCATCTTTTCCGCCCTTCCTCTTCTCTGTTCTCGACGCCCCGCTCCTCTGTAGTGTGTGTCCCCCTCGCTCCCTCTGCCTGAGCTCATATCCTTCAGCGGCTCTGCCCACTTTGCGCTCAACGTAAGCCAAACTCCACTTCCTCTCCAGCCCCATCCAGCTAACTCTAGCAGCCTATACTGAGCCTCAAAAAACCGCCGAAACTCTTCTTGCATTTAGCTGAGCCCAAAACTATAACAAAACATAAAACAAAAAGTGCCATTGACAACACTTTATGGAGGAATATGAACACATTCAAACAAAACTGTTATTGTCATCAACCACGTGACCCACTGATATGAAACTATTTGTAAAGAAAAACATCTATGTATTTATAAAACAGTGATACATAGTAATATATTTAGATACATGTTTAGTGGTATTGCTGTAAATATGAAGATAAATGCATATTAGAAAAACACATTTTCCTCTTTACACTGGTCCAGTGTGCCTGTTTTCAGACTAAATAATGCCTTTCCTCAAAACACCTATATTATGAATGTAGTAGGCCTACGCTTTGTCTTAGGCCTTTTTTAAACACGTTTGATAAGGAGAAAGATAGTGTATTGTAAATGCAGATCTGTCAATAAATTATCAATAACATGTTTATGGTTTATGTAGCCCCATAATTCAGACATCAGGCTTAGTTCCTGATAGCGATGTAGGCTACCTGACTATGATGACCATGTCATGGTAATTAAGGAGTGATAGGGGCCATGCATCATTCTCTGACTCTGGATAATAATAACTGAACGTGAACGCCTGCCTTGCTTGTGACGAAATCAATTGAGATTGCATATATCATTTGATTTAACTGAAAAAAAAAAGTTTGAACACAGTCTAATGGGGACAACCAAAATTAGCAAACGTTGGCTGTTCAGTCAGTGCAGCCTTTCATGGACAGTCCATGGAGTCTGTGGTATGCACTCCACCCCCATCACCGACCAATGAGATGTGTGCCACGACAGCGCATGCTCTCTGCAGAGGAAGATTTCCTTAAAAAGAGCTTCAGCCTAGCAACAAGAGAGCCCTCTCTGCAAATGCAATTCCAGACTAGTAAGTAAAGTCAACACAGTCTTGTACTGACTGGCTGGTTGGATCGGTTTGAACAGGGAAGTGCTTACCCCACCAGATCCCAAAATAGTGTCTTTAACCTTTAAATCACCTGAATGTTGCAATCTCAAATTGTACTTTTACAGATTGAGAATTGGAATAATTGGCACTGTTGTTGCAGCACACCGCTTAGTGAATATCAATACGAATGCAATACAATACAATGTTATTGTGTTAGGACTTAACTGAAGTCGCTGCAAACAAATGTGCCATTAATGTAACACACAGGTTGCCATTTTATAGAGAAGAAGACTCCAGTTAGTAGTCAGCAGGGAGAGCTTTTTTATTGGCCCCTTTATATACACAATAGTATGACTTACAATGACACATAAGCACACTCTGGACTCGCACTAATCTGCAGCACAAAACAAGTCTTTGTCAGAATGGGAAGGCGGATGTGGAGCCATTTGTTTTGTTAAAAGAAAAGTAGCTTTTACTGTTGCAGAAGGGTGTGCCTTAACAGCACTAACAACAGGCAGGGTTGCATTCATGGCTGTTGTATTTCAGGTCTAAGCACGTACACCAGACGTCAATTTACACTGCAAATTACCTTTAACAGTTGACATAAGAACAGGTCTGCTACGTTCTTATGTTTGCTTCTTTAATTAGCGGGACAAAGGATTCTGTATACTGGTGTGGTCATGTTGTTCCACAAACAGCGGAGATTAATGGTGAGGCATGTCCAGGACTTATATGGCTTGGAGGGACTAGAGTATCAAGTTTCAAATGACTCAAGTATACTCTTCATTGAATTTAACACAATAAACATATATATATATATATATATATATATATTAACAAAAAACTAAACTAAATATCACAGCAGTGCATCATTTCCAGACAGTTTCAAATGTTCAAAATGTATTTCCCTTATTTTCAGGGTATATTCAGTACAAAAAAATTGGCTCGTTAATTGATTTCCTTTTCAACTATAAGGCTTATACATTCACTCATAAACAATAAATTAACTAACCGTTTTCCTCTCTGCACTTTACACAAAGAACCCGAACATTGGACATTGAACATAAGACATTTTACTTAACCTGCTAGGTGTTGCATTTGTATTGTAATAATATATGTCGGTTGTCCTAACTGTGTTTAATTGCAGCTAAACTGAATAGGAAGTGGGAAGATACAGATCTGAAGCTAAAGGGGGTTGTCACATTCTGAGAGGACGGCCTGAACTTTGCACAGAGAAGCAGCTCTGAATGTGACCACGGTGATCAGATTACATTGCTTTTAACTGGTTTACGCCACAGTTTATTTTTTTTACATGTGAGTACGAGGGAAAATGTCCTCAATAAGAAATAAAACTCTTTGCAAAATCATACATCAACATAGTGCATAGGTACTATATGACTGTGTGCATGTTTGTGTTCAGTATGTTTCTCCCTTCCTCTCCCGCTTCAGATCCTGTCCTTAAGGCCCTCTCACACCAGTCAGTGCTGAATTTTGAACTGTGCGTTGAAAGAAAATGCATGTTGTTGTTTTGTGCTGCCATCTAGTGGGCTTTGATCAGCTCTCACATGCAGGAGAGGATTTTAAAGGGGCCAGCACTCCCAACAGTAGGTGTACAGAAATAAGATCAGACATCAAAACAGACAGAACTACACAGGCTGTCTTTGTTTTCAGATTAAAGGTTTGCACACTGTGAGGGATTTCAGAATTAATGTTAACGGCAAAGACCGTACCCACTAGCCACTGAAGGGATTATTTTGTGTTGGTCTACTTTTTCAAAAGGACAATGTAGACTGTAAACCCATGAGTCCAGTGGAAATATAAATGGAGATCAATCATAAGTCGTGGCTCTCTGTGTGAGTGAGTGAGACAAGGACAAAGATCTATTTTGTGTTTGCGTTATGCCTATATATTAGGACATTACTGATCGATTGATTGCTTATCAACGTCTTGGCTGGTCATGATTTTCCCTTGGATCTGCAGCCGTGACCCGAGAGTCTGCTGCCCTTGGAAAATTTGTGTTTGCTGTGGCCCAGGGGAAAACAAAGAAATGCTGCCTTCAGATGCTGTTGGAAATTTGTCCTTTACCAGTCAACTCCAAATGTGCAGTGAAGTGGTTAGAGAATGTTAGACTGACACCCAAGCCTTTATGATGGGATGTGCGCACTCCGTCAAAAGGTATTGTAGTATTTAGAATTTGTAGACGTAAGAATTAGTGCTATTTTCCATGTTTTGTCATTATACATAAAATAATCTATTGCGACACTATTGGCTGGCGTCTATGTCGAGCTGTGTCTCTTCTTCTGCAAAGGAAACAATGCAGTGATATGCAAGAGATCCAAATATAAGACTCTAAATAGAGCCATGTCTAGCATTGATGACACCAAGTTTACGTCCTGATGTTTGAAAGACACACGTTGGACATATGTGTTTAAGCTTACTGCAATACTTTTGACTATTAATTCATAATATCTGTATCTCTGATATTAAAAAATTTAATCAGCAAATGTAGTTTTTATTCCCCTGAATTGTATTCCTGGTAGTATGTGAAACTTCAGTTTTTCCACTTTATACTTCTACTCCCCTACATTTTAGCCAATATTGTACCTTTTACTTCAATACATTAGATAACTCCACTGCATACCATTAGTTATTAGGTACTTTGCAGATTTGGATTATTAGTATGGGGCGGCTGAGGCTCAGAGGTAGAGCGGTCCCCAGCTCCTCCAGTCCTTGGGCAAGACACTTAATCCCAAATTGCTCCCTTAGGCTGTGCCTTCGGTGTATGTGTGGGGTATGAATGAGTTAGTTAGTCCTGATGGGCATGGTAGCCCCTACCATCAGTGTATGAATGGGTGAATGACATGTAATGTTAAGCACTGTGAGTGGTCGGAAGACTGAAAGGTGCTATTCAAGTACAAATCCATTTACCATAATACAAAATACAAGTCAACTATTGCATTCTGATGTATTATTATGGATTAAAGCTACCCGGCAGTTTACAAGAATACAATATAATACAATACAAGAAATATAATAATTAGCCCCACCTTTACCATGATGCTTACATATTAATGCATTACCAATTATAATCCAATGATGCTAAAAGGTATACGTATGTACTTTTACTTAAGTAAGATTTTGCTATATTTATAAAAGTAGCCTAAAATATATGAGTCTCCTCCACTGGAGATAGGGTCTAGTCTTTTACTTGATATCTAAACGTAGCATTATATTATACTACATGATGTTATATTACATTATAGTCTATTTGCTTTAAAAGCGTAATCAAACATAAGCCACTAAAACAAATAGTCGACTGAATCCGCCAACATGTTCTTCTGTGTTGACAGCAGGTCTGCAGGTGTTAGGAAGTACGAGGCTGCAGTGAAGGCAGCACCAACCCACACGCTGCTCCTCTTCAGCACCGGGATCAGTGGGCCAGCCTGCAGAGCTCTTCCGGAGGCGGATAATCCCCCATCTCTACCCTCCACACAGCCCTAATGCTATCAGGAAGGGTTGCTATCACTCACCTCAAGGGAAACACGTTTTGGAAGCGAATGCAAGCTACGGCATAGAAGTCCACCATTAGGAGAAGCTCGGAGGAGGAGGGAGATGGATATTAGCGTTACGCATTACTGTGTGAATAGCCAAACCTGCCAGTGATAAGCCGATTCTCCATAACATGACAGCTGCTGTCGCATTTCATCCAGATCGGAGAAACTCCTGAAAGAACACCCTGCTTGCTTTTTATTATTGTCATTATTTCGGCACCATGGTGACATACAATCTAGTATTAACTTTCCTCATCGCGGCTCTCTGGCGGGTCGGTGGCGAACCACAAACTCCGTCTTCACCTGCGACGCAGTTAAATTCGACATCATCGTTGGTCGCCAGCGAGGATCAAGAGCTGACACACAATGTCACAGATGCCGGCGGCGTGGGATCCCGGATTTCATCTCTAATGACGCATCTTCCAGTTCTGAAAAACATTGTTATTTTCATCTGCGTGTTAACAGCTGTTCTCATCACATGCCTGGTCATCAAAGTGGTCAGGTGGGTCAGGGTCGATCTCTTCTATTTAGACGGTTCTATAATAAGCAGCGTTGCAATGATGCAGTCACAGCTTGGTGACCACGGTATGACTGTCGCTCTTTGTAGTGTTTCTGGTAAATTCATCGATTAGTGTAGGAGCACGTGGTTGTGTTCGGTCTGGGCCTGTTCATAATATTCCTTCTAGTGTGAAGGCACTAAGCAACCTGATGCTGCTTTATGTGGGCTATTTTGTGTCCATATGTGTTTGTGACCTATCTTACCATCTCTGCATTCATCACATATGATTTATTTTAGGTGTACTGTTTTCATATTTCATATTATGGCTGCAATTAATCTGTTGCTTTTTTTTTTTTCGGTTAATCAGTGGATCTCTTAGTAAATAAAATATCAGAAAATAGTGAAAAATGGCCATCACAAGTTCCCAGAGTCCAATGTTATGTCTTTGAATTGCTTTACAAAGATATAAAACAAGGGGAAAAGCATATTTATTCTTCATTTGAAAAGGTATCAAATAGAATTTGGCATTTCGGTTGATAAATCACACAATTTACACACAAATGGTGGCAATAAATCTTCAATTAATGTCAATTGAATAATCGTTCCAGCACTTTTTCTTAGTTTGAGGTTGTAAGATGTCACCGCTTTAATCCCCACTATCTGAACTAGAATAGCTGCACAGCTGATGTTGTGGTTTAGTCAGTCAGACCAAATGGGTGAGATTGCATTTCTTGTGCTCGTCTCATGTTTGGCAACGTTTTCTTCCTCACAGATCTGGGAGACGATTGAGAAAAACAAGGAAATATGACATTATAACGACGCCTGCCGAGCGTGTGGAGATGGCCCCTCTTAATGAGGAGAACGACGATGAGGAGGACTCGACCCTCTTTGACATCAAATACAGGTTTGTTTTTGTTTTTTAATTTAAAATACTTCATGTTATTCTCAGATCGAAGAACACTTTAGTTTTTCTTCTGTTTCTACTGACCAAATAAGAACGATTACAGCCCTAATCCCATTGCGAGAGATGCCCACACATGAGCTACAGTGACTGTAACAGTGGAGATATTCAACACTTACAATACAGTATAATAAACTAGTTCACACTCTGGCCCTTTATTTCTACAGAAATGTATCTGTACAGAATATTTCCCAAAAGAAATAGTGCTTCTTTGAAAGCGTTTGACTCAGTCAAACAAATGAAACATAAAAGATTAGTGTACATTTTCAAAGAACTGAACCCTTTGTAGTAATTTTGTACTTTTGAATTGTCTGGTTTTACTTGCCTTACTTTTCCTCAATGCCTCTACTTATCTAACCATTGTGGTCGTAACATATGTTAACCTTGATTTCCCTAAGGTAACGCACCTTGTGACTCTCTTTTGACTATCAAATGTTGCTGGGTGGCACCATAGTTTTGACAAAGTTAGTGTAGTGCCACTAAAGCAGATGTCTCACTGCTTTTACTATTGTCCTTAATATTAAGCACACAACAATTAGAAGTACTGCCATGCAGTATAAAACCACAGCGTCAGAATAGGAGTATCAAAGCATGCATTTCAATGTGTATTTCTTGCTTGAACTTCTTGAAGAAATATTGTAGGTATGTCTAATGTTGGTATTAGGTTTCACCCTTCCGTCCTCTCCATTGTTCTTTAACGCACAACCACTTCCTCAAAGGAAGACATGACGTCCTGTTTACCTGACACTCTCGACATCCAAGTCAGACCGGACTGCAGGGGAACGTTTCCTCCTAACCACATGGGCAGTAGCACCAGATACAGCTCAAAGTAACTGTGAGTTTTCATTTTGTTTTGCAGGTGAATCCCAGCATGGACATCACTATTTGATAACTCCTTCTCTTGCACGGGACAACTGAAGTGATTTCTTGTTTTGTTTTTTTGTGTAGTTGAAGATCAGCAACTTCATATTCTGCTTGTGCATGGCTTTCATCTGTGTTAAAAGGACTGGAGCCACATGGATGTCATTGTTTGCAGCTTTTTTACGGCTGCTTCCATCATGTGGCACAAATTACCTGCACAACTCTCTCTGATATTACATTTTCTGACAGTTATTGCCATTTCATTTTCTACGCTTGAGCTACAGTAGGTCGGGCTGAGGACTTTATAGTAGAAAGGAACCAGCGCCTGCTTTGAAGCTATGATATATATACGTACTCATATTAAAAATTAAGACCACCAGTCATTGCATCAAATGTCAACATGCAACAAATATTACGCAGAGAATACTCTATTCAAATGTAAAAATGTGCACACTTTGAAGAATCTATTGATATACAGCAATTGATTTTTTTTTTTAACTAAAATTTAATACCAAATATATTTCTATCTACTAACCACTTTGCTGTGCATATATACTGTTGAAGGTGGTCTGTCCTTTATGAAGTAAGCGTATATTTTTTTTACTGTATGTTGTAGACGTTCCCGTTTTGCTGCTATCTCAGCTGAATTACGTTTTTCGAGGTTCAAATGTGATTAAAAGCTCAAATAATATAGTCAGGGTACATTTGTGAGGTGTTTATGAAATATATCTGTTTGCTATGAATGTGAATCCTGTGATCAAGTGTGTTCAATCATGTGATAATGTCGTTTCAATCAAGCAACCACTCAACGATATCTACAACAGTATTTAACACGTGCGACACACACTCAGTGTCTTATTTTCTAAATCGAAGACAATGTTACGTCAAAATGATCCCAAAATCTGGTATCTCTTGTTTGAGATATAGGTGAACAGTCAGTACATGGAACATCTCCCACGATCATTTCTGCTGATGGCTCACTGACTCTTGTAATGTCTAACTAGAAATGGACTGTTTCCCCCCCTGAAGAGTTGTTTCTCTGTGCCATACAGGTTCTGGTAAAAATCAAAAGAAAAGAAGTGTTCCTATCGTTTCAAGCAGCAACGCTGGCTTTGACAGTTGGAAATGTTTTGACATGCGGGTTTTAAATGGAAGTTTTACTTGATTGTGAATAAGTCCGTAAAACCATTTGGCCCACTAAATAGAGTTAATTACTTAAAAAACAAAACAACTAAAAGCACAACTGGTTAGTTCAAATTGTTATATCTTTATTTCAAATACAGAATATATAGTCAACCAAAAGTCTGATATAAAGCACACGGAATAAACAGCAGAGGAGTTCACAAACGTCTGTCTGCACCCTAAAGTTGATTAAAGTAAACTAACAACGTTGCAGAATACACCTAGATTAGGTTTCTGCACTGAATGGGAGTGATGGTGTTGTCGTTGACTTTCTGTTTTTTATATCCAAACTGTTTGAGTGCACCGTAGCCTACAGCTGTGTCTGAATGACTACTACCACTAGTCAACAGAAAAGATTGTAACGCCCAACTTGTACAACTTGTTCTTTGCAGGAGAAGGAACAGTGTGTCATAAACAGAGTTTCTGACATTCACAGAAGATTGGATACCTTTGTTGTCGCTGTTTGATATACGAGCGACATGGAGTGATGTGTGTGTGTGTGTGAATGTCTGAAAAGGTTTTTAAATCATATGTGAATCAAACTGTCAAACATGTTTTTGATACAGTGATCTTTAGCAGATTTCTGGCTATTTCCTGTGTTATCCATCAGACTATATGACCACTGTTCATTTCAGTAGTGTGTCATGTCTCATTTTAGTTTTTGACTGCATGTGCAGATCAGATTTTTGTCTCAGAGGAGTGTGTCTTCCATCATGGAGACGTCTTTTATTTTATCTTTAGTCGTTGGTGAAACTGTGGAAAAACCCTGCCCATGTACAGAGGCTGATTCTCTGCTTTTATTAGAACCGAGTCCTCTGCTACAGACAGTTCCTGTTGTAAAATGAATTAACGTCATTGTGGTAGCCATTTGAAGACTGTAGCTAATTTCCCTAATCCCACATCTAAACCAAAAACAAGTTTTGGAAGTTTATTGACGAAAAACAAAGTCCCTGTTTAATTTTTTGACACAGAGATGTTGTGTGTGTACTCACAGCTGTTTCCTCCGTTTCCATTTCTTTGAAAACACTACTGAAATAAAACTGCTTCCTTTGAAGTGTTAAAGCGTTTTAAAGGGAGAGGCTTGAAGTGTTGTTTTTTTTTTTCCATTCTGACCCAGAAAAGTACATTCACTTTGTCATAACTGCACAGTTGAAGAGTCCTTAAGTCATACTGAATATTTTCAGAACTAAAAAAATAAAATATACTCATGTTATGTATCAAGACCAGCATTTGTTTGCGGGAATTTGGACATCAAGCAGACGTTAACATAAAGTATACATGACAAAAAGAAAAAGTACAATAAAACTATACAGCACCATCCCATACGTTTTTTGTCAAACTACGTCGGTAGAAAGTAAATTTCAGATTCTGAGTTAGTTAATAAATTATTTTCTAATTTGCTGAGCTCAGAGGAGCTTTCAGAAATCTGTTATTGCCTCCGACTGCTCACGTCTGGTCCAACTTGTGTCTATTCTTAACTTTACTCGCGGCGTCGGCCAACATACAAGTCAACTGGCGCATCTTGTCAAAACATGAAGAAATCACATGACTGGAAGCGCATGACAGGCTCGTTTAGCTGCAGAGCTCTTGGAGCAATTCAAATTCGTCTGTTAGTTGTTATTGAAAGAGGCAGTTTGTTGCAGAGAAATACCCAAATCATTTGACAAAAAGCACATATCAAGACAACTCCTAAAAAAACCTAAAAACTGAACTGAACTTTGAAACTTCAAAGTACAGAAGTATAATACAAACTAGCTTTGAACTGCTGTATTGGTTTGACAAATAAGTCTAGTATGGCCTTAAAATTAACTCTGTCCATCTGTCCCATTGTGTTAAGAATAACTTGGATAAACCCAGTTGTATTTCTGGGCTTGTGAATGGTCCAATGGTCTAATTTATTGATTATTATTACAGGCATAAAATACTGGCAACTTCAATCAAAATCCACAAATATCTATATCAACCTATATTGGTTGAAATACTAACCCAAACCCTCTACACAAGTACAATTCATACATCATTTTAAATGGATAAAGGCATACACGTTATCAGTTCGTACTCCTCTCAGTGTTATTGCACTGCTGCTAACTTTAACTATTCATTTATTTAAAGCACATTATGAGGTTCATTTCTTACAGCATTTGTAAGAATATCACCAATACATTCATTAAAAAAAAAAAGCAAAGTTCTGACTTACTACCAACACACAGCTACAGCCTCACTACCAACATTTGCGGTGCAGAAACAAGGCTGGTGTTCGTTGAGAGAAGTTCACAGAGTGAGTTTACCGCCGCCTACGTCTGTGCAAACATTCTTATGTGAACAGCTGGTACACTCCTTCGTTATGCTCACAGAAGCTCGATACAATGCAACGTGTCTCCATTCGGCTCTCAGGGTATCTCTCCAACGTTATCACCTGGCAGCTCTGCTTGACTTGACTTTGGGAATTCTTTGCTTCTGAATAACCTGTTTTACACCAGCGACTTTATAGGAAGCTACAAAAGCACAAAATGTTCTCTATCGGAGGAAAGTTTTGTTATCACAAGTTGAACGTCATATTAAAACAAACAGTTGACCAACAATTTCTCTGTCGTCATTGATCTCCCTGATTATTAAGTGCTTCCATCTTGTGGCCCAAAAAGTGTCTCACAGGAGCCAATAATTCAGCAGCTCCTCGTGACGCTGACATGCTGGGTAAGTTACAACACACCTGCAATGGAGCCCTGTTCATCATTAATAAATGGCATCTAAAAATATGTTCTGATTCCTTAATTTATAACCATACTGGAAAACTTGATGCCCTTTTAAAAACGGTCTGTTTAAGAAAAATAAGGGGCTAATGGATGACGGTATCTCCATGGACGCCGGTAGAAAAGGCTCTCATTATTTTAAAGGCTGCCATAGAAATCTCATTAAAGTTAAAACACACCAGTGAAACAAGTCACTAAAAGAGCTTGAAATCGAAAAAAAATTCATTCCACGAATGAAAATAAGTTAATTCAAATTTCATAAAAGTACGGTTACGAGAAAACAGTTTGTACGGAGTCCGCTCAAAGTGTTTTCCACGGAGATCCTTTGAGCTATTTGCTCCGCAGCTCCTTCTGTGGTCTCCTCTCTGACTCACAGGTCCCAGTGTGGAGCTGGAGCGCCCCCTGTCTGTGCAACGCGCTGAGGGTCCTGAACTCCAAAGGCATGGTGTGAGGGCTGGAGCTGGACGTGTACTCGTACTTCAGAGCGTCGTAGTAGTGGTATTTGACCGGCTTGCCCTGCGGGTCGAGTGGGAAGGGCCAGAAGCCGTAAAGATGGATCTCTTCACAGAAGCGAGTGGCCAACGTGTACATCAGGAGCCCAGTGGTCGGACGCTTTATGTGGACGTTGTTGGTTAGCCAATACCTGTTGACAAAGACATATAGTGCGTGAGTGGCTGCATCCGATAACTCGATACCTGCCACCTAGAAATGCAGCAAAAGGAAGAATGAGCTCTAAGTAGCACACTTAAGTCAGTATCCATTAGGAGGCAACACTTCTCCTTCAGTAAAACCTTCCTCCCTCAGAGTTTTGATATAAATCCAGATATATATATATATATATATATATATAGTATGCCGGATCACACAGCGTGCAGCTGAATCCTAAGAAGTCACTCGAGTGAAAATGTAGAGCCTGCCGGATATGATTCTCCGCTGTGGACCACCGAGCTGCCCCTTCAAAGACCAACTGCTCACAGATAATCAATACGTGAGCTTTTCACCCCTTCTTCCATTTACTCAGTGGATGAACTGCAAAAATATCACCTGAAACAAGTTATTTTGAAAATCTTGATTTTAAATGAATGCTGAAGCAGCTGGTCGATAAATTGATAGAAAATGAATTCTCTGGTTCCAGCTCCGAGCTACCTTTTGTCTCTTTTACATCGTTGTAAAATGAATATATTTGAGCTTTGTACTGTTCATTGGACAAAATAAGCGATCAGAAGATGTCATTTCAGGCTCTAAGAAATGGCATTTTTACAGATTGACAACAATGCGGGATGACCACCGCTCCATCCGGCTTTATCTTTGCTCCAGCGCTGGAACCATCAATGAGTCCAAACTGATACAAGAGACATCAGCACACTTACTGCATAGATTTAAGAGTGCGGATATCTCTTCTATCAGTTCAGATCGACAAAAAAAATAATAGTTCCATGCAGCGCTATTCATAACAAAATTATTCCACACATTTCCTGGCTCAGAAATCTTGAATCTAGTGCAGCCATCTGCCCAGGAAAATCATATCTATTTGTCTTAGATCTGGACAAAGACGTGCAATAATGAAAGTTTAAAAAATGAATTCTCTCACCACATTGGCAGAGCTTTTACTGTATGCATCTTTGGAAAAATAACTCCTGTTTATTACTTGTTCAGGAGGATATGTTTTACAGCATGTTTAAAAAAGAAGAAGCTGCACACACTGGCGCTGCTCTGCACACTTGCATTCTTCTTCTTCAGGTGATCTAGGAGCTGCTATGACGGATGCTGCCCTCAGAAGCAGCTTCAGGGACAAGGCGGTCAGACGTGCACTTGCCCCAACTTCATTTTCCTTTCCAGTCACTCGCCCATTTCTCCAGCCTCGGGGCTACGGCTGCCTTGTCTGGCTGTACGCTCTGTGGTTAGAGTGGAAGGTCACGTTGCGATGCAGAGGTTGTACTATTTAAAGCAGTTCGAGTGACATGAAGGAAAACTCTGGAGGGCAGGTTTACAGTGCAACCGAACACTACAGCAGGTGATCAGCATTTTAACAAGCAGAGGAGACGGCCTAATTATCAGCGAAATGGCCCGATTGTGGCATTTGGTTGGAGTGAATACGAGTAGATCTTTTGTCCTCTAGGGCACATGACGGGGAGTTAAAGTCCAGTCTTACTGAGAAAATGACGAGGTCGGGGGGAGCTTTTATCAGACACCACATTAGAAAGGAATAAGGCATTGGATTCATCTCCAACAAGATTTTAGGCGACTGCGTTTCTCTTGTAAAACACCAAACAGACGAGAAAAAAAGAATGGCCAGTTCGACCCTTTTGCAATTAGAGTGTTAGTCGGGGCAGACAAAATGGCATAATTTGGTGACTGAACAGCGGTTGTTAGGCTTTCAACAAAGCAGAAAAGATCCCGAGCAGAGTCCGGTTGTGATGAGAGAGAACCAACGACAGCAACACAAATTGCACAGATGGGTTTAAGAACAGCCTGAAGGCAGTGAAGGCTGTATTTGACAGATCTGTAAAAAAATAAATAAAAAATCCTCAAAAAAAGATCCAGTTCTAAAATAAATCATCAGAAATAATAAGGATTATCAAAATGTAAAGGTCCTATTACACCACAGCTTAACAGCACATCTTATTTGTATCAATATCTAAAAACAACTATTTGGAGCAAACAAGTAAGTGTTATTTTGCACATGGCTTGACATTTTGGGAAATGCCATTATTTGCTTTCTTGCAGAGCACTTTTCTGTAGAGTTCCTGCTGGTTGCCTGATAACTCAACCGGGACGACAAGATTACGGGAAACCACTGCACTTGGCTTTGGATGACCAAGAAATAGCCAAAGCATGTAACTCACATTAAAAGCACAACGTGTTTATTTGCAGTCGAGCTAGCAGCATGGCTCTAGGGAGGGAAATATCGCTCAGTTTGTTGGTTGGTTGGTCCACCACTTTGGTCCACACTGAAATATCTAAACAACTATTGGATAAATTGCTAAGAAATTTTGTACCGACATTCACGGTCCTCATAGGATGAACCCTCCTCACTTTCGTGCTCCCCTGACTTTTCCTCCTAAATTTGGGCTAAATTTGGTTGATGTCATGAGCAAATACCGGCAAAACTAATGACGTTCCCAAAAGCCTCGGTCTTACTTTGTGTTTAGTGCTAATAAGCAAATGTTAGAAGGTTAACACACTAAACTAAAACAGTAAATATATATTATACTTCAGGATGTAAGCAAAGTTTTCATGAGCACGTTAGCATGCCAATGTTAGCATTTAGTTCAGCCTCACAAAGCTGCTACTGTTGTTATACATACAGTATATAGGCTCTTGGTCTTCTCACATTTCTGCTTGTTTGCACAGTTAAACAAAGAAACAACGTGACAATGAGAGGTGTTGGTAGACATATTTTTAAACTTTGAACTGAGCCAGGCCAGCTTCCCCCCATGTTTCCAGTCTTGACACTAAGCTTAATCACCTCTTGGCTCCTGCTTCTTACTTAACACACACACACACACACACACATATGAGAGTAGTATCATTGACCTTCTCCTCTAACTCGCTAAAAGAAAACAAATAAGTGCATTTCCCAAAATGTTTCACTAGTTTTTTAAGGGATATGAATGATTGATCCTAGCACATACATCAAATCACACAAATAAAATCATAAAAACCCTGATATGTCTACTTCACAATCAAACGCACGCAGACATTTCACACGTGTTCAAGACATATTTGGTCGAACGACTCCAGGTGCACACTACGTGAAGAGAGGCCCAGTGGCGTTCTCACACCAACTGCCCCAGGATATCAGCTTTAACGCTCCGTTTAAAAATAGCCACCTGGGATGCAGATTAGAGCTAGCCAACCCCATTCATTATGCTGCTCACAGGAGTTCTTAACCCGGAGCAGCGGTTGCCAGCCTGAGCCGTCTCTTACCCTCTGACAGCGTGGAGAAGGCGCAGCGAGGGGAAGGCGGTGCGGACGTCCACAGTGTGCAACAGGATGAGACGAAGGGCCCACTCCACGCGCTCCTCTCCCCCCTTGGCCATGAAGGCCGGGATCCACAGCACGCTGCCGCTGAGGCTTTGAAGCCGCTGCAGGAAGCGGTCCCTCCACTCTTCGCTGACCAGGTCCTGGAAGGCCCGCTGCACCACCGAAGGGTTCATGGTCACCAAGTTGGTCCGCCAGCCTACGTCCCGAGAGTACTCCTCCACTGGTGCCAGGTTACACCTTAGAACAAGCAGAGCAGATTCATTGACTGATAAAGCTTTGACGTTCCACAGAGAGCGAGCACATTTTCGTCTTACGTTTGTCTTAACTCACACTTGTGAGACAGATCCTGAAAGGCCTCTCTGTGTGTAGTGGACTGTTGTCATTTGTTTTGTTAAACTCTGATTTATCTCAGGTGCAGATTGCTGACAAACCTGAATAAAAGAGTGTAGAAAACATTATTGCAGATTTAACTAATGCAGGATGTGAGGGCTCACTGAATGGTTTGATAAATATGAAAATGATTCATATGCTATGATCTTCAGTCACCAGACTCACAAGTGGGCTTAAATGAAAGCCACAAATCTACACTTCAATCACACATGTCCTTAAAGGGAGCTTAAATGATTTGATGTACCCGTTTTGATAAGTCATTCATGTCATGAGCAGTGACTGCTACACTGCAATGGTTAGTTAACTTCAGACGTGTACCTTTTCAAAAATCGCAATCTTCCGGCAGCTCACACATTACGAACACACTTACATTTTGTTTCCCCCCTTTAAAGCTACCCTCCATCTGTTTGTGTCCCCAAGCTAGTCAGACCATTTGTCAGGCAGAAGTCTCTACCAGGAGTGAAACAGAGCAATACAAGTGACATTCAGCAGAAAAGCAGCATTGCCTTTTTGTTTATTGCCGTTAACCTCGGCCTCCAAGTAAACACCAGGAAACACAAAGACGGCAATTATCTTCACGGTGAAGCGACTCTCTTCTCTCCAGTGTGGAAGGAAAGCGAACCAGGAGTGCTCGCTTTTAATAACTTAACATATTCTAATTTAAAACGTGTGGTCGCCGTCCAGTGAAAACCCACGTCTCCAAAACATCAACAGCACAATTCATTTCATTCAATTTAGTCCGTTTCATTGGAAAAAAAATTCCAAAATCATGATGAATAGATGCATGATTTTCACTGGACAGTAATTTACCACTGCAGCTTCATGGTTTGCTGTCAAAATACTATGACAGCTGATGCACCTGCTGCAGGAAACAGTTCAAAGATCACATGCAAGAGGAAAACAGGACACACATGCACCGTCAGCTGACTCTAATTTATTTTTGAAAGCTCTAATAAATTGCTCAAGTCAAATTAGCCAAATTATTCCATTACATCATCACGACACACAAATGATCTCGAACCCAAAATACTGTCAACCTACTTAGTGGAAACGCAGCGTATAGGGCAGAGAACTATATTTAGCCGAGGCGTTATCTCCGGATCGGATACGTGAATGTCAGAGTAAAATCCTCGGCTTCTCAAAAATGCCACTTTCCCCGTTGTCTGCCTTCAGCCAACCATTACCGCCGTGCCCCGCCGTCATTATCATGCTGCGGTGGTCGAGAAATCACGACCTCTCCTCGTCAGCATGACATCGCAGCACTTAGGGAAGACCAGATTCGCTGACAACAGAATCAATTTCAGAATAAGAAAGGGACACAAAAGGATTTTGAGGCCTATTCAGCCATCGATCAATCCGCTCAATGAGGTGCTACCACAGACAGCTACTTCCTGCTCCATTGATACAGCAACATTAACGTCATTGATTTATTAGAGGCGGTTTCTCACAGTACTTACCTCTGCAGTTAGTGCACGTTCTGTTAGATTGTTCTGCTGTACACAGAATCCCAACAAGAATATATTTAGTTTTTCGCATCTTTCTTTATAATACAACCCCGGACAGATTTATTTCCCTCCAATGACAAGTGAATAGTGATAAATAACCCACTCAGCGACTCCTTAAACACAAGACAGAGCCGGCTGATGGCTTCACCAACACAATTCTCCGGTAAATGAGAGCAGGACCCCTGAGAGCGCCGGCGTTTCTCTAAAAAGCACAATGTGTTTCCGCTGGATGCAAAAGACCTTTCAAAATGTCACTCTAATGTATGATCGTGCATTTAATTGCTCTCAGTCCGGCAGCTCATTTCCAACTTTAAATCATTAAAAAAACAAAAGCGTTGCCAGCTTTTTCAAAAGTGTGCAATTAATATATTTCCACCGGCTCTAAACCTGAATCAAACCGAGAAACTGGAGAAAGTGCTGATCATTCCAACGTGAATTACACTCTCAGTAAAGTGAGATAAACCTCAAACTGAAACGAATGTGCTAATCCATTTCAATTACGGTCCACTTTGACTCGCATGTGTTATGATTTATTTCAAGTGGAAGCCTTCCAACCCTGTAATCGCTTCTGCCATTTCTAAAGAAAGACAAGAAAGAATACCTGATAACAAAGTCGTGAGAGTCGATGTCGGGTCCGCAGCTGCTGTTTAGCAGAATGCCAGAGTTCCCCACTATGGCGCAGCGCCTGTGATGTTGGTTCTTCATGGGGGATATCGTTGGCAAAAGGCGGTAGAGATTCTCTGAGATGTTGGTGGTGCTGTGGCGATCAAACACATAGTGGATGATATCTCCCGGCTTCAGTGTGCCCTTCAGAATAGAGATGTCCCTCTCTGGATCGAGAAACCGCAGAATATTCTTTCTGTGAAGAGAGAAAATGCACACGAGTTATAAATAAAAAGAGACTCTGCTGAGCGGAGTGCGAAAGGATGTGGAGATAATTGTGGCGAGCGGTGAGTCTGCCTGATGAGGTTGGAGAGCGTCTTGTTGAAGGTCCAGTCGTTTGACGAGAGCTTGACGGTGTTGTTGTAGCTCGGACCGAGATGATTCACGTCTTTGCTCGATCGTGCCAAAGCAGTCGGATCCACGTGCGCTGCAGCCTTTCTAAATGAGAACGGGAAGCGGTGTTACTGACACGCTATTGTTGACGTTTAACGTTCTGATCAATAAGAAACAAAAGCCTTGGTATTTGGTTCATATATTGTGTTAATTTCTCCCTCTTTTCCCCCCAATTTAAGGGTTATTTTTTATTTATTTCTGAATCGAGGGTGTAAGAACAGAGGGCGTCATATGTTGTACAAAAGATTAGGGAGACAAATGAGTGATTTTGGCTTATATTAACAGTAGTGGAATGTAACTAAGTATACTTACTAAAGAACAAATGTTGGATACTTGTTCTTAAATATTTAAAGCTTTACTCTTTTATGCTACTTTACACTTTTACTTTGATTGCCCAACACTTATTTCCCAGCGTAAGCTATTAACTCCATTGTACAGTAAGATTTGACATACAAAGTTCATTATGTAACATTCATGGAGGCCATATATTACATAATGAGTACTTTAAATACATTTGAACACTTATGCACCATATTATGCAATGGAGTATATTTACACAGAGGTATTCCTACTTTTACTTAATCAAATCTAAATTATTCCTCCACCGCTGCATATAAAAAGAATTGTCTCGGCTGCAATGAGGCTTAGAGTAATTTAAAAGCAATAAAGTTGAGATTATTTGCTATTTTATTTAGCATTATTCTGATGGCAGATGTTTTTGTTATCACATGGATACCACCACATTGATGGGTATTTATAGCAGCTGCCTTCTCGCTGTAAAAAGTAATGAGACGTTCACTGTGAATGACTCACTGTCAAGGCTGCAAAGGAATCAGATGCCCAATACCAACTATACAAATGATATGGAAAGACCATTAAGCCCCCACTGGTGGTCTACAGCTATATGCATTTGCATATACAGTATATATATATATATATATATATATATATATATATATATATATATATATATATATATATGTGTGTGTGCGTGGAGATAATTGGATTTCAGACCTGTGCGGTTTAGGGATGAGCCGATGAAAGTTCATCTTCTTTGAATGTCCAGTATTTCTACAAGGGGGGGGGAAGAAATGGTTATGATTGAATTATGAATCACATACTGCAGCATGAAGGCTTGGTTGATAATGGACTGATGTTTCAAGTCCTTCCTGTAATCATATCCTGTACCAATAATGCACCTATTCAATCCCAGCCGTACCGTGCTTCCGTCTTTCGAGACAGAATAAGGGTGGAAAGCATGCATCAAGGTATTTTTAAAGCAATCCACTGTGGGTCCATTTGCTGATGTAATGAGGAGAAATGGAGCCTTAATGGAGCCCCATTATGCTGAAAGAAGGTGTTATTTTCCCAAGATAAGGCAGCAATCTTTTTAAAGAGGTGTTGAATACACCATGCAACCAATATGCATTTTACAGTCATACTAAATCGGCCTATTTTTCAATCACGACCTTGTTCCCATGTGATAAAATAATGACGAGCTGCCAGCTTGTCTTGAAGGAGTGAGGAACTGAAACAGAAGAGTGCTTCTCTGACAGACAAGTGGGCCGCTCTCACTCGTTTTACAATCCTGGTGGCTTTAAATATATTGTTACAATCGCGTTGAGCTACATTTATGCAGAAGTGGAATCGGTTCTGGGTCTTCTCCCACCGCCAATCACAAACCAATATGACCTCATTACAACATGAGCCACAGCCGAGTAATTGTGTTCAAAGCAAAATGTTCTTGCTGAAAGGCAGATGTGTGTGTGAGAGAGAGAGAGAGAGAGAGAGAGAGAGAGAGAGAGAGAGAGAGAGAGAGAGAGATTCAGGTAGCACAGCATCTATAAAGCGGTGATGATGATAATGATGAGTGGAAGAGTGGGATGTTGCACTGTTGAGGCCTGGTTGGTTTTACATGTGACCGATTTATTTTAGTCCTAAATTAAGAATGTATTTTTTTGCAGGTCAAATATAAGCGTGACTTGGAAGATGTCTTCTGCACTGCTCAACATTTCAAGGACTGAAAATGAAAAAGAAAAAAAGAGGAGAGACTCGTTTGTTTCCAATCTGTTGCCCCCCCCCCCCCCTCAGTCTCTCTCTCCCTCACACGCACACACACACACACACACACACACACGCACACACACACTCTACTCCTATAGTGTAAATGTATCCCATCCGGCATGCAGGCTGCTGCAAGACAAATAGCCTAATCCTTGGAGACCCTGGCCAGGCTGCTGTCGGAACAGCTGCTGCTGCTGCTGCTGCTGCTGCTGCACCACCCAAGTGTTACAAATAGAAACAAACCACCAATTGTCCAAATCCAACTCTAAACTTCAATTCAATAACGATAACCTCTTTTATTTCACTAATGTATTCTTTTGTCCCCTTCTCTTCCACTTCACAGATTCAATCCTGTGAGGAAATAACCTGCTGGACAAGAAAACAATGGACACACGCACGCACACACACACACACACATACACATACACATACATACAGACAACGCATGGGTAAATTGCGGGGTGCTACTTACGCAGTTTCTTTCTCCACTTCTGCAATATCATCAATTATCAAAACCACAACCAGCAGCGTTACAAAGCCGAACAGCAGCGTGCGGAATACAAGCGGCATGGCTGAGGGGGAGGTGGGCTGCAGCCGGGGTGTCCCTTCTTTCAGCAAACACTGTGCTACATTAACCTTCTTGCGTTTCCCCATTTATAAATCAAAAAAAAATGCGCTCAGCCATCTCTCCCATTGTTCTTATCGCCGGAGTCGGACACTCCCAGGCGAGCTGCGGAAGAAGACGGTTTCCTTGTGTCGGTGTCCCGGCGGGGCTGCTGCTGCTGCCGTGTCTCCGGTGTGACCCCCTTACTCCCCAGTCAAACTTTGAAAGCGTGCACCTACACAGCCTGCCATGGGAGCAGCGAGATGTAGACCACATGCAGCCTTAAAGGCGCAGCGGACCAACAACTCGGTCTCTCGACCCCGAGCAGCCGGTTTGGTTTCACTCTCCAGGTGTGTTGTTGGCTCCCTGAGAGGAGGTGGAAAGACCGCAGTACAGAGATCGTCAGGCAGGCGCACCAGGCACGCTTGCACCGAAGTAGTAGAATCGTATCTGATGTGTAGTCTGATAGCCTACATTACGAAATAGAGGTCAGTGCTTCAATGGAGCTCACGTGGCCACCAAATACATGTGAGTGAGCCCCAAATCAGACGAGCACTGAATCGAATGGAGGCATCTTTTAATAGCTCTGGTCACCAGTGGTTAGGAGACATAATACACTAAACGTGCCTTATTACGCTCCACCACTTTCAGAGAGAAATATTATAATTTGTACTCCACTACATTTATCTCACAGCTGTAGATATTAGTTACTTTTTTATTTGACTTAAAACGGTGTATGCATTGTTCAGGATTAAACTAGTAAATCCCAATCTCTATTTATTTTATTTTTGCTTGTAAACCCTTACAAACAAAAAGCACTTGACGCCGCTTGTCTCCAGTAGTTCCACCAACGACTGGTTTCACCTGCACACTCCTCAGATGGTTTCATGTAAAGAGCTGTTTAAGACCTAACGATGTAAAATGATCTAAAAACAGCATCAATAAAAGGCAAGTAAATAGAAATGTGTGCTGCGCAACTTGTGTTTCTTCTTCTTTCCAATCCAATCAATCACCAATCACGCTTTAGAATTGTCTTGTGACCCGATGGAGGGGGTCTGACCCCTATTGGGAACCACTGGACCAAATATAAAGTAGTTAAAACTAGCTCTAGTTGCAACAATACTTGACACTTTTGTGCTTCGGTAGGATTTTTAATGAAGGACTTTTAGTGGAGTATTTTTTACATTGTTGTTATTTAGGACCTAAATACTTCTTCCACTACTGATGCAGGTTTTTGGTGCATTTCACAGTTTGGAGGAAGTAATCTTTCTTTTCACTGAGCTATTCCCACTAAGAAATGAATGGTGGACACCACTATCATTTCAAAAAATGTCTCTGACGCTCCCATTTGTATCGCTCAGGGTATTTCTGTTCTTTTCTTCTGGTACAAAGTGCAGGACTACTGATCTTGTAAAAGGAAATGCATCAGACCATATATCTTTGTATTACCATCACTACGACCAGCTCTGTTGTGTCTACAATTTGCTTTGTTTATATAATTTCTAAAGCCTATGTTTATCCTGAAAAAGCTAGCTGGGCATATTTTCTTGCAGTTTGCTGCTAAAATGTTTCCTCCACCTCGGGCACTTAAATGTTAATGATGGAGTTACACTTCACTTTCCCTTGAAGCAACAATGTACATTCACTAATTGCTGCTTAATTAACTAGTGCTTAAGCATTGAGTGTAAACACATGTTGAGATTTTAATTATACAATTGTTTGAGCACAATGGCCATTTCAATTATAACAGCTATATTAACTACACCGGAAGCCATCAGTGTAGTTAACTAAAGTATATGTGAGAACACCGTGGCCACATTTGAGCAGTTATTGTGTCAGTACTCACGTCATAGATAAATACAAGCAACAAAGATAATGCAGTTTTCAGAATATGTCATATTTAAAGCAACTACACATTACATTGGACATCTGCTCATCATCAGCATCATCCTTCAGGACTTTCTCTTCGTCCTGCTCATCCTCATGATCATCGCCAGTCTCGCTAGTCCTTCATAGTTGCCTAAATAAACTCACATTTTCAGCTGAATCATAGTTTATTATTATCTATTTACTGACTTCAACTATATGCATGATAGCTGAGCACATGGTTGTCACATGGTCAGTTAGGCTTTAATTGCAAATGAAGCATTAATCAGTTAAAGCAAATTTAAAGTGTTGGCTCTGGCTTCCTCAAGTTACATGCATATATTAGCGACACAATTAAATTTCATAGACATGGATAAAGGGCTAATTTACATAAAGTGAAAAGTGCAGCTGCAGCCTTGACAGTGTGCATAACAACATGACTCATATTCACCCTGCTGATAACGTCTAATACTAATGCTGATTCATACATTCTGCGTGTATGCGTGACATGTGAAGTCTCACATTTGCATTCACATTCTGCAGTTTGTGATCGTGTTGAAAAATCAGCATCCAGGCATGAACGTCCAAATGTCAGCGGGCTGAACTCACTCACTCGCTCCACTAGATTAGTATTCACTGAAACACAACACAGTATATCCCTCAACAGTATGAACAAGACATAAGTCAAAGTTCTCCCACGGACAAATGTATTGCTTTGTGTTGTTTTTTTTCTGCTGGAGTCGTTGTGCAAACTAAAGCACCCATTAGGCTAATTGACGCTGCTTGATTGAAAGAGAGAACTCTCGCCTGCAGCGGCTTCTATTTTAGAGGTTGCTTGCTTTCTGTGAGCGCTCAAGGACACTTTTCCCGGAGTCTCGCTGTTGCATCTTGGGTGTCTTTGATGTGGCGAGCGTCAGGAGCGAGGCGTGTATCAGAGAGTGATGTTAACTGAGGCAGATGCTGCTGATACTGTAGCTGTTGTCATACACCAGCTTTCTGTCTTGTTGAAGAGTGGCATCGTGCTAATATTAGTCGTTACAACCACAGAAACACACTCTAGTTTTTGAAAGTGTGTTGAATTTGGATTCACAAGAACTTAGAAATGATAACTATGACGTGTTTTCACAAGAGGCTTATATCTGTGCTCGGTACACAAGCCAAACAACCATTTTTGTGATATATTATTTATTGTTTACACGGTATCAATTATTTATTTCATCCCAGAGAGTTCTTTGATTTAATAAAACTATGTGATTCATTCCAGTCCAGCAGACTGGGTTGTGTTGTACCAGATAATAAGCAATAATAAGAGATAAGAGATAATAGGAAAAACAGGGCCTAGATGAATGTTTGCCACAACAGAACGCTTAGTTTTGGCTCGCTTGTTTCGAGCTGCAGAGAGGCTTCTGCTTTCATTATTATTGATTCATTAACACATTTAAAGTACACGCTTCTCCGTTCAGTCTTCAAATTCACAGCACATAACATGTGCGCTGTGCGACAACACAATAAACCAAACGCCCCGCTGACCCTCTGCAGCTGGGACTCAGGTCAGCCTCTAATTGGCTGTGTGCAGGTGTGACAGGTTCTTTGTTGGAACATTGAGGGTGACCTTTGGAAATATTTTGGGAATGCTACAAAGAAATGTCATCTCTTAGTTCATGGCCAAAATGTTACAGTCAAAGCTCTACCTTCCGGTATATGTCAGTGTGGTTGATAAGGTAGTGTGTGAATGTCCCAGCATGACGTCAGGTGCATAAGCAAAAAGGAAAAAATATCTAAAGAAAATAATAAATGCTCCCAAAATGAAGATTTATTAAGTACAATCACACAGTCTTCATTAGGTCACGTAGCAGCTGAAAGAAAATGTAATTTGCTTGTCAATACACTGTTTTGGGGCTTTTATTTTTGCCTAGAAAGGGTCATCACTCTTAAAAACATTTGGATGCATCTTTGCTCGGCTACTATGATCATTAAGACCAAGAATAGATTAGTCCAGTTCTCAGATCTTAACACTGGATTCCTGTGTGTCAGAAAAATGTATTTAAAATACAACTGTTGGATGCAGTTTTCTTCTTCTTCTGTCTGACAAGACAATGGAGTAGCAGTCTGAATAAAACCTATTAGAATCCAGATGGATTACAAGGATCTTTTACAACCTCTCTATGTTCTCAGTGGCTCCTTTCTGAATAGTGACTGAAGGATAAAAGATGAACTAGAAGCTGTAAATCTGCTGTGTGACTCAATATATCACAAGTCTGTGAGCTCCAGTCTGTTTTCAGGTCAATACTTCATCTTCCTGAAGTACAATATTGACTCAGTACAATATTGAGAACATGTGATGAGCCGTGAATAGACTGAACTTCACGCTCTTCCCTTTACGGTGCCTCAACTCTTGTTTAAAGGGGGTTTGATAGAAAATAATGTCGTTCTTTACAATATGAAGAGTAGATCAAAGCGGAGTATTCATCATAAAATGTAACTTAAATGTTATGATGAATTGTTATATATTCATAGCTTGTTTTACTTTTGTTTTGATGTTTTGTTTTGTGAATATGTGCTCGTTGTGTGTAAGTACATGACTTGTACTGAGAATAAATCCAAACCAACCGCTGGACAAAGTAGCTCTCTGACATAAAAACAAAAAGTCTTTAAAAAAATAAAAAAAAAAGACTACAAAAACACTCAAATTTGAATTTATTTTCTGAAAAATAATTTATTTCCAGAGTAAAATAAACGATATGTTGCCATACAAAAAGTGTAAGAAAAGGGACAATGTCAAAACTGTAAATGCAGAGAGAACATACATCAGAGTAACAGTTCCTACAGTGTGTGCCGAGTTGCATTAAAGAGTTCTTCAAATACATGTCCAGGAATAAATTCAGTGTGTTCTTTGTTGTTCACTTAGACCATACACACACACACACACACACACACACACACACACACACACACACACACACACACACACACACACACACACACACACACACACACACACACACACACACACACACACACACACACACACACACACACACACACACACACACACACACACACACACACACACACACACACACACACACACACCTCTGTAGTATTTATGTATTTTTTCATCCCAGATCAGGACTGCACCATTTTGAAAAATAAATCTCATTGCGGTTTGACTGATATTGCATTTGCGAGATTGGTGATGATATTTTTGACATCATTCTCATTTTTGCTGAAAAACAATAAAATGACGATGGCGTGATTTTTGCGGGGGCTCTGTACCAAACCAAGATGCTTTCTTAAGTCTGTAGAATATGATATGTGGGCCGGGACATCTCTGCAGCACGACAATGTTCAATCTGAAATTGTATTTCGACACAGATTTAACCTCTTACGAATATTGCGCTGAATGCAATTTGGAAATTGTAAGCAGCCATTTTGGCATTTGGATAAAATGTTGTAACTGTTGTAACTGTGCAGCCCTATTCCAGACATTACAGGCCTAGGGTTGTTTCGTTTGCCCCAACAATGCAACATACTATTTCCATCGCTATGAATTGTCCCAAATCTTCTGTGACATCAGACATACACATCTCAGACAATTCGATTATATATAATTTATACTGTCCTTTCAAATACAATCTAATAAAACATTCCTCGCCTAATGAAACTAATATATTACTCCCCATCTCTTTTACTTGAATGTCCAAAACACAGAAATATTATTTTTGATTTTCTTGTTTGCTCTTCCATTCGGTGCAAAAGTCAAAAGAAAATATAATTAACATTCTTATTTCAATAATCCCTTATTAAGACGCGTTAGGCTGGATAAACTCTGCAGGTATGGAAATAAAGCAAACTGCTATAATGAAAAACAAACCTGCAGTCTGTCACAAAACTAGTAACAAACATCGATGTATCAGATATGAATTGCACATTTGCATCTATGAGACAAGACTTCACAGTCTAGTCTAAACAGTATCAAAAACAGTGGCTGTGCTCCAGCAAGAGAACGAGGAACTGAACAGTGCATGATGACACGAAGACACCACCTTGTTTTAAGGTCCTAGACTGAATTAGTTGACAGTTAAAACATCTAGTAGGCCAATATAATAACCCAGTCCGGGTGTTTCTGTTCTCGTCTTATAAGAAACCTTCCTGCATTGAAATAAAATGCAGTAACTGAACTATTAGTTTGTAAACACTTGGCAACTTTTAAATGTGAAAAACGGAGGAACCACCCAACTTTCGTTTTTTCTTACCATAAAAATCTCCTTTTTTGGAGAGCGTGACAGGCAGAACACACAGTGCACTGACTGAAAGGACACACAGAACACTGGAATCATGACGAACCTAAAACAATATGGCAACTAGTTGTAATAGCATCATGTCCACTCACTACTAATCAGCTAGGGCCGAGCCTGACAGTACTGTAGTCTGTCCTCTACCACCGAGTCAACACAGGAATTCACCGGCAACACTGGACAAACACCTCGCTGACACGTCAACGACTAAAATGGACCCGTGAAAGTTTACCTAGGACGTGGAGCGCAGTGGAGAGCAACGTCACCTGTGACGGGCCGTTAAATAGATCGCCTTGATCTAAAACACTTTATTTTATCCTTTGAAGAAAAGAAAAAGAAAATGTTCTTTTGCGAGAATGTGAATGTCAACATTGTCCTTTTCTTGCAGAACAAACTACAAAACTGACTCCATATTTTCACAAACCTCGTGGTCCTCTAGGTTGTATATAAACTTTGTCCTGTCTACTAGTTTGGGGCCGTCTGTGAGAGAGGGGTAAAACTCCGTCGCCGTCATGTAGCCCTCGTTGCTTTTGATGTACTTCTTGTAGTTCCTGCGTAAGCAATACCACGTGGTGGTGTAGAGGAGGAAGGCGACGGCCTTGAGGATGATGGCGAGGCTCACGTACAGATGCCTGTAAGCTACGTTGTCGTAGAGCAGGCAAGCGCCCCGATCGCCGCAGTCTGAACTCCAGAATAGGCAAGTAGAGTCGATCCCAGCACCGAATATCAGAGGAGGGGGGATGAATCCTGTCAAACAGAAACACTGACTGAGCCCACGTACTCTTTTTGGGTCAATATCAAATAACTAGGCAGACTTTTTTCCTCTCTTCTTTTTAGATTTTTCTTGTTCAGATGATTCTTATAGAAACGTTTTTTGTTTTTTTTGGAGAAATATCTTTATTCGCCTCTGTGCTCTGAGAGTCAGATGATACCAAGTAGTAGAAGATAGTCATTATTTATGTTATATTTAACACAAATATGAATTTTTTTTGGGGATTATTTGAGAAATGCGTTCCTTCTACTTCCAACACAGAGCTAATCAAAGATAATATCTCTTTCATGATCTGTAAAATTAGACCAGCGTGTTTCTAGGTAACTGGATTTAGTCTTCCTTAATTCCATTACTCCTACCACCATTACAGGCCTCCATCGACCCGAAACGCTTTGCTGGTTTCTTGTTCCCACACGGAGACAAATCAGATCAACGCAACAGCATTAGAGTTGATGACACCAGAAAAACAAATGCATATTCAGGTCGATCGAGGCGTGCATTGATGAGAGTGACGAGATTATCTAAGCTCTGTGAAACCTACACACACTTAACGGGTACTGCGGCAGTATTGAGACGTAGTATACCGTAGTATCTGGAATGAATGTGGTATCTGATAGAAGTCCTTACCGAGGAGTCGCAGCAACAGAAACAACACTCCAAGTGCATAGGATTTCAGCTCAGGGCTCACAGTCCTACACGGGAAGCAGATAGAATAAATAGTTTGGTTGTTGTATTAGATTGGGTTGCAAGAACACACATCCACAAACACAGTGCACGCACTCATCCGTTTATATCAATCATACCTGATTAGGATGATGACAGAGGGCGTCTGGGCCATGGCTCCGATCAGGCTACAGGCACAGATCACACACAGGAAGATGAGGAAAGACTCCTGGCAGCCCGGCATCGGACATTTCCCCGAAACGGCTGTGGCCAGTTCACTCTCGGAGGATACACAAGCGCATCCCGTCAGGTTCTGTGAAGAGAAGACCGAGCTTCATACAAGAACCCTTCGAAAAATAACCAGTAAATCAAATGACAGGGTACTACAAAAGTGCTGCTACAGCATCAAGTCTCTTCATTTAAATATAAAAGACGCTAATCTGCAGTCGGCATCTGATCTGGTAAAAAACACGTGATAGCTGGCGACAGGACTGTGCAATACTAGGACTCTTCTTTACCTGAACTTTAATATCAAAGCACATTTTTAAGAAGTTCAAAGAAAGGTTTTCATCATGTGTGATTAATTTGCTGTTTTGTCCCTCTGCGATTACTGCTACTGATCGCGACCGCGAGACTTAAAGGCTAAAGACCTGGGAGATGTTGGTGGCTTTGCGAGGGCTGCCCGTCTGGGTGCAGCCGGCCAAGCAGGCAGACAGGTAGGTGACACCGTTGGAGCCGCACACGGGGCTGATGGAGGAGGTGAAGCAGTTGCAGTGACTGATGCACGGAGCGTCTGGTTTCTCGCCCACCCGCAGAGTCCTGAAGAGAGAGACAGAGAGAAAGCTGAGCATCCGCTCCAACTGGAAGTACCAGTTCTATCTGTATGTGGCACAAACTAAATCGAAGAAGCACTTTTTATTTTATTTTTTTTAAATCAGGGACACTATTGTTCACTTTCAACATCTCCATGGAAACTGCTCTGGAGCCGGCTGGGTTCAGGCTACCGAATCGAGAAGTAGCGACGACCTAAAGTCAGTGTTTCTGCACGGAGAGAAACACTGACTTCACGGTGAAATAACGAGACATTCAGGCAACTGTGTGGCTGCGTATCAAACCGGAACACTTTCTTGGAAGAGACCAAAGTGTGTCTGTAGTCAAGTGTGTTGTTAATCCCCCCCCAACAAATTCAGTGCACTTTCACAGAAGAGTGAGAAAACCACAAAAAACATTTACTTTCGAGCAACAGGAAGCCAAGACTTCGTGCCGTTTCTCTTTTAAGAAGATGCATGAGTGTTTTTGGTATCTGCATCAGGTATTACATCACCACTAATATTGGAACATTTCAACAATTTCCAGTTCCAGACAAAAACAGGCTACAATAAATAAACCGATAGTGACAAAGAAGTATGATTCATTATGACTCGTCGATATAAAAATGAATGAAATGTCCCGTTGCATAATATTTCAGCTCCATCGTGAGACCGGTGACTGATTCAGTGAAGGCTGCCGCATTCATATTCAGTCCGTGCAGCACGGAGGAGCAGAAGGCCACTTTCTGAATAGAACATCTTTTAACAGACTCCATGAGATGACACACAGTTGTTAGAATAAAAAGTAAGCCCACTGTGCTCCAATGACCGTCAGCGGTAAGATTGTATTTACACATTTAGACCCTTTGCAGTTCACCTCCAATAAAGTCCTCCAACCTTGACAGCAGTGTCACGTTTCACTGCTATAATGTTGTTTACTGCTCATGTTTATTTATTAGAATAAGTCCTCACGATGGGACACACATTCACAATCTAGGGTGTAAAATCTATTTTTGGCCAAGGGTATGTAATGAAATAATTGCACTTTATCTATAGTTTACTGCTTATAGTCGACGTCTAACTTTCTCTGCTGAATCTAGAGGAACTCCACTAACTTCCTCCTGGGGATGAACTGTTTCATCCCATTTTACATACAAGCTGCATGTGATTGGTTAGTTGTCACAAAACCAGCTTTGTAATGGAAATTGAATCGTGGCTAAACTGGAAGATCTTGGTTGTACTGTAACTGTAGAATCCTGGCGATGCCACACGGTGAGCTCTGTGAGGAGGACCTGCTCCAGATGTGCATATGAAGGGCTCATTGGAAGCTCATTGTAGTCACAATACACTGATGGAAACATAGCTGTGAATATAATATTCCATGTTACACACCGGTCCTTTGAGGAATCATCCGTTTGAATAATTCCAGTTGAAGAATCTGGATTTGTTTTGGTTGTTTGAAGGTAAAGTGCAATTAATCAATCAATTAAGAACAATGTTTTTTGTCTTCTGCTTTCCTGACCTCACTACCCCTCAGATAAACACGTGTGCCACGTTAACCCGTGTTCAACGTTTATAATACAAATGGCTGCCATCTATCCAGCTTTCTCTCTTACTCGTTGCCGTACGGGACCGTCACCCCTGCGACGGGGCCGGTGTCGCAGCCCAGGAACAGGAAGGAGACGTAGCAGGCTGTGGAGATCAGGTTGACCAGCATGGCCATGCGGATGGCTCCCAGCGCCGACAAGTTCAGCTTCTTCACCAGCAGACCGCCCATGAAGATCCCCAGACATGCACACGGAATGGCCGTCATACCTTGAAAACAAAGTGGAACCTTTGTTGTGATGCTGTTAAACCGTACGTAGTACGTGTGCGCTCATGGCCCGTTTGCTCTGGACACACACCTAACAGCTGGTTGGCTGAGGATGTGGTGAGGTTGAACTGCTGCTCGAGGTATTTCCCCAGAAAGGCCGCAAAGCCGGCCACGACTGCGATCTCCATACACGCCGCCAGGACGATGCAGGTGAACACGGGGTTCGACAGGAGGTGCTTGGTCACCTTGGGGATCACTAGTCGTAAAGAAATAAAGGATGATCATTAATATACCAGCATGTTGGTGAGCAGGACAGACTGGATCCTCTTGTTGCCTTTAAATCGGTTTTAATCTAATAGGATTAATTTATTTTAGCAATCAAATAACATAATACTAATACATATTATTATAATGAACCAATTACTTGATGGATAAAAGTTTGTTTTTTTCCTACTTTTGGACAATCTGCATACTTTTTATGCTGTTCGTACTTTTACTTGAGTACTTCTCCAGAGCATCACTTTACTTGTGAGTACTTTTCTTTGTAGTATTACTACTTTTTTTTTTACTTAGTTTAACATTTTAGTGTTATTCACATTTGTCAAATATAGTAAATGAATGAATGAATATGTGTTTTAAAGAGTCATTTCCTTGCATTACAGCACTGCGGTGCCGCACTGGCTCTTGCACACTCACCCCTGAGTTGCTGACAGCAGGTGGGGCTGTTGGCAGGCTCATGGTTGCGTGCAACCCCATTGCTGGGCTTTGGAGTCTCGTAGTCTGCACTCAGAGAGGGAGGAAGCATGACCTGCTCACTCTCTGCCCCCTCCTCTCGCTCGCTGGTCGGCAGTGACTGAGGGAAACCGAACATGAAGAGAGCCGAGCAGAAGAGTAAGGCGCCACACAGGAGGAAGCCTGCCCACCAGGCCCCGATCCACCGCGGGTCTTCTGGAGTGATGCCCAGCGTATCTGTGGAGAGGCCCAGCAGAGGTCAACAAACCAAACGCACAGAGAAAACACGCGAAAGCAACGCAACACTGGAGACATATTGAACTCACCGGTGTCAATGAAGATAGCATCCACGTAGAACTTAGTGCAGAGGGAGCCGAGGATGAACCCACAGGCAGGCCCGAACACCAGAGTAGAAAAGAGGATTCCTGCAAGGAAACAAACATCCACGTTACTGGTTTGTTTGGTCTTATTATATTCAACTCACGCTCTATGAAATACTTTTATATTGACAGAAGCACGGTTTTATTACAGCAGCTGTGAATGTTGTACTTTAGGTCACCAATCATAATCAAGAGAAGCACCTCCGATATACAAAAAAAGGATCCTTTTGTACAAAACAACTTGACATACATGATAAAATATAATTGACTTTTGCCTCTAACCCACCCTAAGCATCAGGAGGAGTGGTGCTTGGGGAGCTATTTGGCGTTCAGTGTCTCGCTGGAGGACACGCAGACATGTGGACAGGAGGAGCGGGCGATCAATGTCCCCATGCCGGAGGATTTCAATAAGTAGCATCAACGTTTGCACATATATTGCAGATGAAATGTAATACGCTCTGTGTTTATTATTTGTATTGCGTTTTATTGTCTTTATCTGTGAGATAAAGAGACACATGTCCTGCTGCGGTGGGACAATAAAGTTTTATTTTATTCTAAAACCATATTAAAGCCCTGTGTGTCAGTAGAAATAGTTTTAAACAATTAACATTTTATTTTGAATGATGAGAACACTTTTAGAAACGCATCCACTTTCAGGAAGTCCACGCAATGTAAAAAAAGAAATCGGAAAAATGCCGTCTTCAAATGTTTTGCTTTGTCCAACCAGCAATCTAAAACCCAATAAGATGAAATGATATAAAACACAGAAAAGCTCGGTTATTTGAGAAGCTGGACCCACAGAATATTTGACATTTTAGCTTAATTTCAGCTCTACGTTCATGTTCCAGGAGGTACGGCGTGAAGCAAGACAGCAGACAGGGAAACATTTTGGCTGTCACGAAAGATCAACTCTCTCAAGACAAGTGCAGCAAGCAGTGACTCTGCAAACATTATGATCACACGGCTCAGCCGTCTCACCCTCGCAGGGTAACGCCCTGCCGCACAAACAGATCCAAGCACACACGGCGAGGACGACGCCTGACAACAGAAACCAGCCGCCTCGTCCCCGCTACGTGGAGCTTGATCCAGAATCCTCATTAGAGCGCTGTCAGCGGGGTGAGAGTCAGCTGCTGTGACTCAGACTGCAGGCAGAGAATGAAGACTCGAAAGCTCACTTTGGGAGAGTCGGTCTCCCTGACCGCATGTCCTGTGATCTGCGGCATCACCAGGCTGCACTGTTGGACTGCATGTGGCACACAGCAACAAAACAGACAGAGTTCTAAGTCTGTCTATAGATTAGCATCAGAAGTCAAATGAAATCATCTCTGCAGCATCAGAACCACTGGCCTGAGCATGGCTGCCGTCAGCACAGAGCCTCCAGTGAGATGTTGTTGGGATGCCAGGAGCAGCCACTTAATGAACAAGAGCGGAAACTGTGACTAAGCTCTGTACGACTCCACTAGTGCCGAGAGTGAACGCACGGTCTGCTTCCCGCCTTTGACCACCCACATAGGAAGGGAGGGGACACATTCACATAATTGTTGCCTCGTTCACACCACAGTTTATTCTTCACATGAAGGAAATGGCTCACCGATTTGTTAGGTGCGGCTCCCTAACTGTGATGGGGCACAAACGGACTCATTTAGGCCAGACGAGGAGTCAAACAAAAGAAAAGGAGCTTTCATGTTGGGATTGGAACAAACTGCTTTTGTCATAAACATTCAGCTGAAACATCTTTGCGGTCGACAGTCAGGCCGGCACGGAAATGAGCAAAGATACAAATATATATCTATGAGGCGCCAGAGCTTTTTTTCTTCTTTTTTTTTTCTGCAATATGAAAAGAAATGTCATTTCCTCTTCTTACAGTCCGAATGCAAGACTGAAATCAAAGTTTAAAACCATTAAGCTCAAACAACAGTGTTTAACCACCTCTGCATACAGACAGCGAGAGGGACTCGCACCCACAAACACACAGGAAGGAGCTGTTGTGGTACATCGGGGAGTGTTTAGTAGACACCAAAGAAACTGTGCAGTTTAACAGCACTTCCGAGAGGGCTGCAGCCCCTGTGTATACAGCAAATGTGCCTGTGGTGCTGCAAACGAGGCCTCTGTACTCTCTGCTTTGAGTGTTTCCTTAGAAACTGAGTGTTTCCTTCTCATAGCAACAACATCACAATTTCTTTCACCATAGGAAACATCAAAGAGGAAATTCAGTTGGTGAAATCACCTTGCAGGAAACGACGGCTCAGCTAGCCCGCGGACCACCGAGCGTATAAACGTTTCCACAGAGATCACTAATCTATGAGGGAGCATGGCTGCTCATCAATCTGCTGCTTCCAGAAACAAGGCCAACACAAGTTTAAAGTTGATGATAATCGTAACATGAAAGATTTAATAAAAAAAAAAAAAAAAATACATATATTTTGTTTTTTTTTACCAACCGGAGCCTAATCTACTTAATGTGAGCTGCTCCAGATAAACACTGAGATGCTACATGTTAAAAACACACAGACCGCCTGTGTCAAACTCTCCAGTTTGGCTTAAAGGAATTGGTCAACATTTTGGGAAGTTATATTCTCATCTAACTCAGCAAGAGAGGGAATAAATGAAAGAATATTTCCCAAAATGTCATAATATTCTTTTAAATGTAACTTCTTCTGCGTACAGGAAGAGGCGGAGCAGAGGAGGTAGACGGCATGTGGCCATAACGTTAGTCATCCAGCTCAGCGCTGCGATCTTATTATAAATAACCAACCTTTGCACTCCGGTCACAGATAAAAACACAACCGCGCGCCTGTTCAAGCTGGAAAGGGACGCGTTTCATATTTATCATGACAGGATTAAGCTGGGGGAAAAAGAAAAAAAGTTAAGCACATTAAATCTCCATGAAGGACCGTCCACGACCACTGCCGTGGGTAATCTTTGTAACACACTGCTTTTTCTAAAATGCCTCAAAATCCCTTTTCCCTTCCAGCGGTCCGGTTACAAGATAAGCACAAAACAAACTAATTTGTTGACGTTGTTGTGCACCCGAGCCTTTTAGCATCCTGTGAATTACACTCTCAGGGGAGCGTGTCAGAAGTAATTCAATAACAAAGCTCCGCTCTATTGTTTTTCTTTCCTTCTAATTTGTTTAGAGACCAATAGAAGGAGCTGGGAGCTTTCCCGGATATTAATTAACCCATAGATGCATCTTATAACCAAGAACTACGTTTGAAAAGTTGACGTCAGATAAATGTTGAACACACAAACACCCACGCCTTCCCTTTAAAGAACACAGAGGGACGCCTTTGTAACACTTCACATGAAGCTCTTGTGGTTTACCACATGTGGAAGGTCCTTGACGTATCTTCCACAGAAATACGGCGCCTTTCTAGCCTCCCGACCCTTCAAAGTGCTTTAACACTACATGTCATCATTCGTTCATACACTGATGGCAGGGGCTACCTGGGCCACATGGACATGGGGTCGGGGGTCGAACCAGCGACCCTCTGGCTGACGGACGACCCTGCTCTACCACTGAGCCACCGAGTTTACAAGGAGGGTTCATTCCATGTGTGCGTCTCTCTCAGAAGAGCTGGAAAGTCTTATACTTTGTTTCTTTGTCTTGTGTCTGCCTACGACATCGCACCAATCCTATATTTATAGTCATTGTTGTTAAATACGCGGCCACATACAAGCACCTCCGTCTTATGGTCTTTTGTATTGGCTGAGCCAAAGATGAGGCCATAAGAGAGGAGATGATAACCGTGACAGGCTGGGCTGCACTCTTCTTAAAAAAAAAAAACACTTTGGAGACGAATGTGGAGCCAGGTGAAGCCCAGCCAGAGGCCGATTTACCGCCGTTCCACACAGATACAAGGTTCTCTGCAGAGATAATTGGCATTTAAAAAACCCTTTTGTCCCGGAGTTAAATTTCTTTAGACCGTCAGAGCAGGGTTGATATTGTAATCCAACGCAGCGCGAGGCTGAACAGAAAAGCTCACGGTAATCGAAATGTCGGATGCATTAAGCCCGTGCCCTCCTCAGTTTATTTCCCGCTCTCACTGTACAAAGGGAACTCCTTCTCCTCCATTTAATCTGGCCCAGGTCGGCTGAGCTACGTAAGAGCGGAGGGACGGTGCGACGTCGGAGGCCAGACAAACAGCTGGTGCCACTTCCACAAGGGCCCAGACTGAAACGGAGAGAGCCAAACGACTGCTGAAGGTTACAGCCAGTGTCTCAGCTCTGCATCTCTGTCAGGAGGTCAACTGAGAGCAGGAACAAAAAGAGTCTTGGGAGGGAAGAAGTGCATAAAGCAGACACAGAGACTTCAAGGTTACTGTAAAGTTTTAAGAGCGCACGATTTACAGAGCTTTCAAACAAACAGCCCCGTCTTCCTCCTCGGCCGTACATCATGGCCATAACATCCTCCGCGTAGAAGCGTGAAGACGTTTTGAAGATTGAAGAGACTCGGGAGAAACACTCAGAGATCAGCACAGGCCGTTTCCTGCATGTCCAGTGAAGTAAGGTGGCCTCACTCACGCCGACAGTTACACAAAGGACTCAGACCAAGTCATGCACCGCGCCCAACAACGATCCTCCTGCTTCCTCTTCTCTCAACGGCACAGAAACAGCCTGCACAATAATGACTCAATCTGTGTTCAAGATACGATTATTATGAGTATTTGTCCCACAGAGGACATTTGCAGGATTACAACAGCAAATGACAAAAGTGATAAATATAAGAAATAAGAAATCAAATCAGTAAAATAAATAAGTAAACCTGAAAAACACAGCTTCACATCTGTGGTTTAAAAGCCCTTTGGTCTGTTAATTGTTGTGAATTAATATTGAAAATGAGGGTTTATCACATTTGAAAGTGAAGTTTTTCTTTTGATGGAGTCATAGAATACATCCTTGTTTGTTAGTTATCGTCAGCTGGTCTTCTCTGTTGCTTTAGGACAGGAAGCTGAGCTTGTTAGATTGGTGGGCTAGTGAATATAGCTTCATTTTGGCACATTTTACAGTGTGTATTGATAACTGGGTGCACTTTTGCTTCACCTGCAAATTATTCTTCACAAATACACCGGCCTCGTTTTTTCCCTGCCACTGTAGCCCGACTCCGGACTACCAGCTAGCCGGTAAACATGCACGGAGCTCTGCACCACGACCAAACGACCAGGATTTACAATTTCCACAAGCAATCAGAGTGATTGGTGGTCGTAAACTTGTCAATCAGTGCTCTGTTGTTACGGCGGAGGACCCAGTTCAATCACCAGCATTGATGTTGCATGTAGAGGCACACTGATGCTATATGTGCTGGTCTAACTCTGACCTCACATCAGCCACATGTTAACCGGCTCGTGTCCTATTTCTCACCACTCACAACCTGCTGCAGTTTCTCACTAGCCCTTCATTAGAAAGTGCATTAAGATATCGGGTCTTAGTACTTCACTCAGAAGCTACACAAGCATGCAATGACATAATCAGTGGCTCTCAAGTGACTGGCCACTCCATCTGCCAATAACACAGTGAGACTCTGCTTCACACCTCAATATATTTCAAGAAAAACAAACTCCAAGGAACTGGTTGTGCAGTCTCCGTAAAGTTTCGTCCCATTTCATTTGGACTTTTTCTGCTGTCGCATCTGATCTCAAAGTCATTTGTCTTCAGGCACTCTTCGGGGAACTGACGGAATTCTTATCTCACATTTCTCAAACAATATCTTACTGAAGCCCCATTCCCTCATCCTCTTTCTTTGGACAACACTACTAACACCCTAATCCTGCAGACTGCTGCACAGCGACTCCCTCGTGATGTGAACCTGCGAACAGCAGCAAAAAAAAAAAACAGACCTGCTGAGAGGAAAGGAGCCAATCGAAATAAACAAATCTCCTTCTCGAGAGTAAACAAGAATGACTTTAAATTCCGTACACATGATGATCAATTCCCGCAGACATCCGTTATGTAAACTCATGTTAAAGTCATGCAAAAGTACAGGGGATATTAACGGCGACTAAATCTTCAGTGATCCAGAAGTTGGCACTAACAGCATTAGACACCTGCTTTCACCCCAGGAAGTGGAGCCTCGGCCCACCTGAGTAGCTTTTAGTATCAATGTCAACTTTATTCACACTGAAGGCAGCTTTAAAACAACAACAACAACAACGTCTTATAGAATACAGTTAATTCAATTCATATTACATTAATATAGCTTCTCGGTCCTATGAAAACTATTTCCAGCTTTGCAATGCATTTTGCGGGTAATCCAACAGGTTTTTAATGGTTCATTTATATTGTATTGATGAGTCTGCAGATTATTTTCCCCGATTCATTATTTTGTCTATAAAATGCACGAAAATATAATTTCCAATCGCCAAAGGAGATGTATTGAAAATGCTTATTATATATTTATATGATTATATGATACGGATGATTTCTCTGTTGATGGACTAATTAACCATCAGTTTATTGTTCCAGAGTTGGTTTGTTGGTCAGCTGCAGCCTAGAGTAACCCTGTCAGCTCTACACAGCAATGACCTAAATAACAAGCCAAAGCTTAAAGTAGGCTCTCAACTCACATTCAAATGCCATTACATCAGGATCATCCTGCTTTAACTTCCGCTTACGTCAAACAATCTCAAATTTGAAACCAGCCCACCCCCCCACACACACACACACACACACACACACGTCCGGCTGCGAGCTCACATCAAAACGTCGTCTTCTCGCCTAGTCCACTCCTGACTGGCCCCGGAGCGCAGCTTAAGGACACGTCTAGAACTATTAGCGTTTGGACCGTGAGGACGAGGTGGTCGGGTTTACCGCCGAGCGGCGACCGGACGACACGCCGGCTTCTCAGCGGCTCTCTTCCCCTCAACACCCGGTCACGTTAAGCTGAGCTCTGGCTCAATCTAAGCCTCCGAGAGGTCACGGCCCGAGATGGGGTCAACGTCGGGCCTCGCTGAAGCCTTCACTTCTTCATATGTAGACTTCTGATATGAGTCTAGACTACTTAAACCCAAGTTATTCCTAAGTAGCAGGACATTCACTGAGAATCCTCTACATTTAGTCTGATTTTTAACACATCGTCTTCTGTAATTTAAGGCAAAACACAGATGACGATTTTATTTTAATTGGTGTAATATTCTTAAAACCGCACACTACATATTCTGAACCTTCATGGCTTTAAAAACACGCTAAAAGCCCAATCATGTCCCATATAAGTATTTTTAGTAAAACAAAGCTGAAATGATTTGATCGATTGATCAATTTGTCGTTGAATAGAAAACCAGCAACTATTTTCATGAGGGATTAATTGCTTCAGTCATTTTTTAAGCAAACATTTTCTGTTTCCAGCATCTCAAACGTGAGGCTTTTCTCTCCTTCTCCGATTCATATCATTGTTAATGGAATATTTGTGTTTTTTTGGACTGTCTTTTGAAGACGTTACCGTGGACTTCTATCATAGACTTAATTGATTAATCGACAATGCAAATAATTGTTTGTATTTTGCATTATATTCATTCTAGCTGTTTGATATCAGAGTTAAAAAAAGAACAAACACTAAACGCCGACTGTGCCCGACAGATCTCTGGATGCCACATCACATGACTCCTTGGATGACAATACAGAGAAAAATCACTTAAGTGAAACACACTGCAGCGGGGCGGGAGAGGGGAAAAGGTTTTCATCGAGTGAGATACACGGCAGAGCTGGAACAGTGAAGCCCCGTCGTATAAATACATGTTGTTTAATCTGGAAAAATCAACATCCGGCCCTCTTCCACTACATAAGACAGACTGAAGCCATCGTATTAAACAGGTCTGTAACATACATGGAGGTGGTCCTGCTCCTTCATCCGTTATACTTCATGAGGACTGAGATGATGTTCTGATGTTACCAGCAGACTGTGTGTAGTAACCACAATGATGCACGTGTCATCTGTCTGGCTGGAGGAGATGCTAATTAAGCACCGTCTGAACACGCCCACACAGCCCTGACGAGAGTTCCAATGGGTGCTTTTAGACAGTTTGACATGCCGCAGTAAGAAAAACACAGGTGTTTATAGTCAGACTAATGATTATTTTCAGCTGGTAATATGCATGATGTCTCACCGTCAGCATGCAGTGAGACAGCATGTAATATCTTAGGGGTAAAAACCCAACTGTTGGTGTATCGTTTCTTACTCTTACTGTCAAATAAAACGTAGCTCATCTAAACATGCAACATGTACTCGTGTTGCGCTCAGGCGGCCTGTAGTCAGGCTCTTCTTGCACCTTGTAGATCAGAGGCATTAGGCTACTTTAACCCGACAGGCAGTCACTTAATCTTTGAGTCCCATTAACCATGTGTCATCACACTCCCAACTGTTCCAGGAAGCAGTAGAAGCCCTCATTAACCTCAATGGCATCAGTACTCGTTCGCTCCAACTGAAAGTCCATTTTTCTTCGTCCGACAGATTAAAAGTCCACACTCCTAATCAATGAAATGATCTTCATCGTTAGTAAAATGACCAGTGCGTGTGCATCAATGCTGCCGGGTCTTTTTTATGCAAAGCTAGCGGTTTCCAGATATCACAGTAATGCACGCTTTGACTGCCGTTACAGTAATAATGATGTTCTTTCTGTGCCATAAGATTGCATCAACAGACTGGGCATGTTTTCAAACAGGGCCGTGATGAGATGCTGGAAGCAGACTGCCAGCTCTGTGAACACCGGGTCAGCAGAGAGAGGAGGACGGGTAGACGGGACGGGTCGGAGTTAACAGGAACAGAGCGAAGGCTTGTCTTTCTGCCCCGCTACAGTGATCCGTTTGTAATCCTGCAAAGATGTTTGCTCGGAGCAGAGACGCAGCTACCCACAGTCTCCATTGTTGGGGCAATTGGCTGGTGGAGGAGAAAGGGCAAAAGACCAGAGCGTGTACATCTCTCTGACGGAGAGTCGCAGCTGCTCTATTGAAGATGAGGAGCACAGAGAGGTTTGGGACTCTTTGACAGCAGCTGGTAACAGCTTCTTCAGCAGGTGGCTCGGCCTAATTATCAGGGTAGAGATGCCAACAGCCCCCCCCCCCCCCCCTTTCTCCGGGAACATGTGAGAAGCAGGCGCACAATATACGGACGATTGTACAACGTCGTGTTTGCCGCCAATTATAACGGGGCAGTAATTGTGCTGCATCCTGAGGAAGAGGAGAATCGATGGGAGGGACACGTGTGGGAGTAGGAGTAAAAATAAAAGTTGACAGAAAACTTTAAATTATTTCCATGTAATGCATAAACTGAGGGATTGTGATGACTGACATGATACTATTAGCTACAAGGTTTCCACCGAGATAAGACCACCCTATTCGAAGGTGAATTTGAGATGATAAAGTGGTGCTTCTATGTACAACAAAACAGAGAACAAAAACCAGATCAAAGAGACTTTCATTTTGACCTTTTGGCAAGTTATTCCCGTTTGTACGGTTTATTAGCTACAGCTGATGGTTGTCATTTCAGTAGGCGAAGATGACAGACGGTGTAGAAGCGACAGGCCGGCTACCTTCCTCTTTGGTCCACATGTTGAAGTGTGTGTGCAAATGAGCATTACATTAGATGGGCAGGTGGCACCTTGTATGGCGCTTTACAGCAGCCCGCTGCTCCTAAATGCTGAGGACGGGTTAAATGCAGAAGTCAGACTCCATGTGTGTAAGACGATTGACATTAAGTTGAACTAGTTTGGTCAGAAGTTGACGCTATAGGCTGTAATCCGCCAGTAAACAAGGTATAAGTAGAGGTTGTGAAACGTAAACAAACAAAAAAATCGTCTTGGCCATCCAAACGTCTACGAGAGACAAATAGAAGAAAAATCTTCAGGGATTATTTTCAATCAGGCAAGTTGCATTTGTTCTTTCATGTCAGCTAGTGTTTGCCATGCTTCATATGTCTGGAGACAAAGACAGTATGAATATACATCCGGGAAGATGCCAACAACAGAAACAGCTGATCGTTAATGAGAGTTAAATGTTCGCTAAACTGAATTAATTTGGCAAAGGCGTTTCCATAATCCATTTTGCGCATACATGTTTTTAAATCGACAAAGGAAAAAGCCATCTCACGGCAGCGTAAAAACGTTTTTTTTTTGGTGCAACTGAGGAAGTTTAATCGAATGAATGCTATAAAACTATGTGAATGGAAACACAGGAAAACTCAACTTAACTGGAGCAGAACTATTAGATCAGAGCGAAGCCAGAAAAAAAAAAAAGGGACCAACTTCTGTTTCCACATTGATTAGATAACAGTTGACTCAATCAAACGGTTAATTATAATTACGGCCCACCTATTGATCAGAGTCCATTTAATTAGGCACTATTATCCCTCACTCTTCGCCATCAGTGATATGGGGATTAAGTGCTGAACATGCTTCTGAGTAATCCTAGGAGCCCAGAGAGCAACCACTTACACACCACTCAATCAATGAGGCTTGGGATTTGTGGCAAAGCCACGAGCGCAGCACGAATTTCTACTTCCTGAGCAAAGTCCTCGTCCAAGGTCAGGTCTAGATGTACAAACTGCTCATTTTTCTGGCAAGTCCAAGACAGGAGCTGACCAGAAGCCATTTGTGTGATTTTTAAACCCTTTGTGCGTTCCACGTACTAATTAGTATGCCAGAAAAAGATGAAGTATGTCTCAATACATGTACTTTGTAAGGGCGGCTGCAGTATGTACTAAAAGTAAAAAGAAAAAGCAATCAGGAACACAGCTCCTGCGTGGTTTGAAGTGACAAGGACTGAGCATCTCAATCCAATAGTAAAAAAAAACAAACAAACAGCCTAACAACCGACCGCTTCTCTGGCAACGGCTGGCCGATGCTACCGTGTTTATGGTCCGTCTCCGCCCACCTCTTATCCCCACGCTCCTCCCCCCACGGGTGACCAAAACAAAAAAAATCCCCTTTTTAATCAGCAGTGGCAGAGCCTGACCCAGATCGCCTCGAGACGGCTGCGTGGTGGCATGGTGAGGTCTACTGAAGCCACAGGGATTCATGGTGGAGGGGAAAAGGTGCCGCACGCACGTTTAGGCCAAAAGTACTAAAAAAATAAACAGAACTAGCCACAATGCAGCAGGAGGCCACATGGGGCACCTTTCATTCTGCTGGGCCTCCACTCCACTGCTGCAGACGGCGATCTGGTAGAAATAAAAAAAGGGAAACATGCTCATGGCAATAGCAAGGAGCTTCAACATACGGCTCTGCAGGCCCCGGTGAGACGGCCTGAGGGTTTCATATCGGTCATCCAACACTGATCCATTTCCTGCAGAGGTCTGACCCATTTACTGACACTTTCTCAGGTCCCTCATCGTCCCGCTGAGAGATGAAAGGTTCGTCGGGCCTGAAACGTTGGCCCATCATCAGTGGAACTTTAAAAATCTTCTTTAAAGGGTTTCCAGATGAGCCATGCTGAGGCCAGTTTCATGACGATATCTTAGACTGGACGTAGTGTGGTGGACAGATTTCTGCTCTTAGATTAGTCTGATGCAAGTTAGACACACAAAAATAAAGACCTATATTAAGCCTAATAAGTTATCCACCCTACCCCCAAGCTAGCTCTTTTTTAGTTCTACTACTGTATATATTTGGTCCTTGGAACAATTAAAATAGAAATTGGTTCAAGTGGTTCAAAATGTTCAGCTGCTTTCCTCTATTTTGTGTGTAAGCTGTCAAAAGCAAAACAAAACGAGGAATTTTGTGAAACCTTCGGATGTTTATCTGATCCGACCAGCCAGACAGCACCGTACAGACTGTGGCAAAACATGCACTGTCATAACTACAGTGTCACTGCACTACTGTCCCACAACAACAGCAGATTGACTGGGGGGAGATGACGAGTCCTTATGAGGCTACTATACAGCAAGTCCACGCCCCTCTGAGATCAACACTACCGGATAGCTTTGTACGCCCGTCTGACTCACGGCATCCAAACAAACAGGTCAATCAGCTCTTGTCATCTGCAAACAGCCGCCGCTGAATTTTTTTAAAATTACTAACAGCAGACAAATTTGCTGCATATGTTTTGCCTCATCAACAGGCAGGGCTGAGAGATCACCGCATTAGATTCAAGGGAGGACGGCAGATTCAAATCAAACAGCTTTAATGAAACTTTAACTTGGGGAAGCCACCCATCAATCACAATGACTTTCCATTTACCGAAAACGAGAGCACTTTGAAGCTTTGCATATGCTCAGTTCCGTTCCTTTCGGACTCCTTTACACGATACTCGGGAGTATTTGGGGGTAATTACTGATTAGCTTCGAGACAGCAGCAGCATGTTGTTGACAAGTGGGGTACAAGATAATCTCAGTGCCTTCTCTACCCTCTAGGACCAACCCGGGGTAAGTGAGCAGAAGGGGGGGGGGGGGGCCTGCAGCAGTGGTGGAAAGACAAGCCCACAGTTCATTAGAGTCATGCAGAGGAGCAGCGGCTGGCTGACGAACGTTTACCGCAACGCCGTTTATCATCTTGAGATAAAACAAACTGGTGTTGCTAGGCAAACTCGGCACGCAGCTTATGGCAGAGACGGAAGAAGCCATTTAGAATCTAATCCTTCAAGATGACATTAACATGCGCCGAGTTTAAGTAGCTTATATAAACGCCCTACTGCAGCAACCGTTTGGAGTCGGAGCATTTTTGCAGGAATGTTGACAAGTCTCTCGAGGATCCCTCGGAGACCATTGTCACTGCAATCAGTTTACCGAACAAACCTGAAGCTACATTTATCCCTGCTGAGCTGAAGTGAACACAGATTTTGCAATATATCATCAGGGAATTGCTTGAATACGTACAAAATAAAATACACCGGGCTAAGGCCTGACAATGGCATACAAACCAGTGTTTGGCAGCAAAATACAGATATGAAAGGCATTTCTTTATGCTTCTGCTCTCCAGGTAGAGGCAGTTATCTTGTCTCAGACCACAAGTGAAAAAGAGCCCTTTGTGTTTCCCCACAGCTAGTCTGTCATTCCTAGTTTGACTGGGAGAGAGAGACAGTGAGAGAGAGAGAAAGAGAGCGAGACAGATAGAGACAGAGACAGAGAAAGAGAGATAGAGACAGAGAGAGAGAGAGAGAGACAGATAGAGACAGAAAGAGAGAGATAGAGACAGAGAGACAGAAAGAGAGAGAGAGACAGAAAGAGAGACAAAGAGAGTGAGACAGAAAGAGAGAGAGAGACAGAGACAAAGAGAGAGGCAGATGGACAAAGAGAGAGAGACAGACAAAGAGACAGAGAGAGAGAGTGAGAGAAAGGGAGTGAGAGAAAGGGAGCGAGAGTGAGAGCGAGAGACAGAAAGAGAGAGAGAGCACTTGATACTTTTGGCTGCTGTCTGACATTGGTGCATAAAGTCAACTGGAATCAAAATGAATCATCATCTCTTTGCAGTCAAAAATCAAGTGACATTGGCTTTAAATTCAGTTGTTAAAAAAATATGTATATAGAAATGAAGAGAAAAGGCTCTTTGGGGAAATATAAATGCTCCTTTAGCATCTGGGCCTCCGACTGGTGTACGTGTTAGCGTGACAGCTGAGCCAACATTGGACACAATCTAACACACTGTTACAAGTTAAAGACAGCTTTCGTTATCTGTGGCGTTGAAGAATGAGGAATAACATTCATCATGTCAAACAAAGATGTTCACAAGCTCTGCCAATGAGTTGAAATTGTAAACACTTCCCATCTCTTGAGTGGGTGTGGTCATGTCCACCTGGTTTGGAGGGACAAAAGCAGGTTGGGTTGTATATGCATTGTGTCTTTGTATTTTCTGTTGCCAACATTAAATATTTACACAGCTGAGAGCCATATTTAGCATAAAGAAAATGTGTTATCTAGGGTGTTACTAAGATAGTAAAAATGATTCGCTACAAATCAGCATGTTAACGTTGCCATCACGAGCCTTTTAGGCTGCTAACATTAGCATTTAGCTTCAAGCACCACAGTGTGTACATACAGACTTCCCTAGCAGCTACCATGTGAGCACAGGAGATACTTACAGCACAATGTTAACTTACAACGCTGTAGCCGAATCAAACTAGAATTGCCACCTCACGGTTGTGAGTCATTTGTCATACTGTAGTTATTAGCATATGAATTATTGAGTTATGCCCCAAAATGTGTTTTGTCAAGTCACAATGACCTTTGACCAACAAATTCCAATCGGTTCATCCTTGAGTTCAAGTACGGTAGATGTTACTGCCAAATTTGGAGAAGTTCCCTCCAGGCGTTCCTGAGCTGTCTTGTTCGTGGGTATGGTATTTTTTTTTTTTTTTTTCCAGATGGAAGGACAACTTAAAAACACGATGCCTCCGGCGACATCTTCTGCTGGCACGGAGGCATACAAAGAAGCAACTCAGACTTTAAACTTTGTTATAACAACTTCAGCAACGGTGTCACTTCTGCCAGCACAAGAAGCTGAATTAGAAAATTGCACTTTAATTGCGCTTCTCCATTAGCACCCTTTTGAATCTGATCATGCATTTCTTATACAACAAGCGACGTCCACATGTCCAAATCTGTGGGATTTTGCATAAAAAGCATCGACACTGATGAATTAATTAATGTCATACTTTCAGCCCCCCCCCCCCCACCATATATGTACTTTACCACAGGCACTACACACTGTACATTATATTTTAATGACCAGATCCCAGGCTGTTTAAAAGCTTCTGAAACAGGAGGGTGGAGTCTGTGCTTTCGGATACACGACGCCGGCTCTAAACCCGTCTGTGTGTGTGTCTTATACAGTATATTTATGCAGGGGTCCTGTGGGAAGAGACAGAATTAGCAGTGGATAGTGAAAGGTCACAGAGCAGTGGGAATAGAGATCCTGTTGATGCAATCTGTCCAATCATATTTACTTCCTTAGGCCAGAGACCAGTGCCTACGTCTCGGGGAAACAAACCAAAACAACAACAACGTGCCACACAAATACATGTGTTTATGTTTAACTCTACTTGGTGATGGCATTCAAACGCTGAATCACTTCCTTTTAAGAAAAAGGATGTGCCACGTAGCATGCACAAGCTCCGAAAACAAATTCTTAACCGCGACAGTGAACATATGTCAACCAGACGGAGACAAAAAGCTCTCGAAAGAGTCGCAGACAAACTTTTGCCAGAGTGTGTTTTACAGCTGTTTAAACAGCAGTAAGCCTGTCTGCTGCAGTAAACACAGGGAAGGCAGCGAAGCCTCTGGAGGAGTTGTTTTTCACAGGCCTGTGTGGTATGCATGTGCGGCCCGGCCCACTCGGACCCACCTCATGGCTGGCTGGTTGGCATTCCTGCAGTCCCTCTGTAATTATGGCTCCTCTCCAGGCCTACCCTCGGCTCCTCCTGCACCGCCGTACTCGTACAGGGCGGTGCTCGCCTCTGCCAAACAGGCAACACACTTTCCACCTGGCCATTTGGCTCAGCCTCTAATATTAACAATAACACGTCACCGGGGAAAAATGTGCACCAACAACAGCAGCAGGCGACAGTTGTCTGCGGGACAAATAGCAGTTTCAATTACACTTTGGTGTCATGTATCTGGGTTCATCATGATGTTCTTCACCTTGGGCTGAGCTTATGTGATATCAGATAATTAAAGGGAATTAAAGAATTAAAGTGAAGTGAATACTTTGCGTTTAACTCCGTCTCCCATTGAGTGTGTGAAAAAGGTTTAACACGTAAAGCTGTGCAAGAGTCTACTTGTAGAGGAGCTTTTACTCTACATGCTCACACAGCACATCTGTCTGCAGCTGTTGTGAGACACATGTCAGGTTAAAGTTATCTACAGTGAATTAAAAATAAGACTGAACTTGTGCAAAACCGACAGGAAATGTTTGGCCAGGACAAAGACACAATGTTTCTTGTTGACGTAAACAAATACATTATCAGTATGTGAAAGGAAATCTCACAGAATTTCAGACAATCTGCTCCATTCATGCAGCTGGGGGCACATGACACGCCTGCAGCAGAAGGATTAGGACGATCAGCTGAGCGCCACTCAATACCACATTGTTCCTCGCTGCTCACCGCTTGCTTTTCCTCCAACTCTCTTTGCAGCTTATCAGAGGAGGGCAGAAGCAAATCTCGCCTCCCTTATGCCCGCCAAACTTCAATCACTCGCAGTCCACTTCCCACTGTAAACTGCTTACAAGCCACTACAGTGGCGCAAAAAAAAATGTCAAAGCCGCTCATTTGTTTGGGACAAATGAACACAATGAACGGCAATTAAGAAAATTAGCTTTGGGCTTGAGATTACAGAGCACACTGCTGCCTTTGTTTCGCAGGTCACACCTGTATTTGAGTGACAAAAGGCGGCCACACATGCATGCTGCTGTGTGAGTGCCAGCCTGAACTCATCCTCCATTCGGGCTCTCATTGTCTCTGCTCCACGCTGATAACGAACAGCACACGCTACGCATACGCGTCTCATCTACTCCATCAAAGGCTGGTGCGGCCGTCTGGACGACCAACAGGCAGGTCGCCGTCAAAAAACAAGGAAGCCTACTGTTCCATGGGTTTGTGGCTGAGGCTTCGCAGCTCACGTCTCGACTCAACAACATTAGAGAAAAGAGGTTTTTATAAATCCTTATTCGCTTTTGTGGCCAAAAGATAGATGAGAAGATTGATGCCCTCTCATTGTCTCGAGAGTGGTGTCCATCTTTTCTCTGCAAGAAAGCAAATAAACGCATTTCCCAACATATGTTGCCCTTCTCCATGCAGACTATATGTGACATTAACATATTTCACTGGGTGGTTTGTTGCTGTGAAATATCCGGCGTGGATCCACAGAAAAAAAAAGCTACAGAAGTGAAAATCCTCCGTGGCTTAATGAGCCACGCATTAAAGCTTCCTTCTGCATACTGAAATGGGAAAAAAATATACATATCACAGCAAATACATATCCCCTAAACAGCCATTGTGTATTCAGAACTTTGCACAGAAAGCACTTTGGATGCATCTTTAAACCTCGAAGAAGCCACGTCAGCAGCATCTCGCCTTTGAGATGGGATTGAGCGAAGCAGAGACATTTAACCCGCATCTGGCCACTGAAACGGGCCATAATGGAGATTAAAACGCTCAGAGGTTTGCTCACCTGGCACTCACGTGATCGGGCCTGTTCGTGGAACAAAAAGGCATATGGTGTGCAGCAGAAGAGCACACACACATATATATATACTGTGTTGACTCAAAGTGTGCAAACATTGCACCTGATGAACAAACGCATCCATGGCTGTCTGTCCGCGTTACCAGTTTTAGTTGCCTTGGGAAATCAATGTGCTGCAGCAAATAGATTTTTAATTTCCAGTGTGATAATCATCTGTTTCCTTGAACACTGCTCATCTTCAGCAGCAATTTAATTCAGCTAAAGATTATCAAACCATCCTTCAGCAGAGGCCGTTGGCTATCTGACTTTGGTATTTACCTTTTGCCAACAGATTAGGTATAATCTGGGGTTTTAACACTTTGGTCACACAGTTTCAGGAATGTGGCTCACCTATATAGAGCGACGAGTCTTTCTTCTTCACGTGATCGTCGATGTACGACACCCCCAGAGGTTGCACGGGCGTGGCTCCGAGCCCCAGCAGGACCTGGGCTCCAATCAGCAGCAGGTACATCATGTTGGTGTTGGCCCTGTTGTTGCACAGAAAGTCTTCAGCCCGCTGGGCTTCAGCGCTGCTGGTGTTGGAGCAAACGTCCCGGCCCGCGTCAGTCCTCCACATGTCCCCTATCTTATACGGATTAGTTAGAAACTCGGGCAGAGCCGAGAGAAGGGCGCCGAGCGCCATGACGATGCCCCCGCAGCCGATCAGACGGGGCCGATGTGCTTTGGCCCCGAAGTAGCTGACAAACAGGATTAGAGCCAGGTTCCCTATCTCGAAGCTGCTGGCTATCACTCCGACGTCGGCACTTTGCAGGTTGAACCGCCGCTCCAGGGTCGTCAGCACACTCACCTGAAAAACAACAACAGGACACAACGTCAAACCACGGTCATGAAAAATGAAACACACAAGTACAAAAACCAAGGATGTCGCGATCTAATGTCACCAACTTAGAAAGAAAATTCATTGTATGATTTATCAATGTAGAGTATCATAAGCATTTTAACTCTATGACCCCATTCACACCAGGCATCAACATGCAATCTGTGTCTGGGTGTAACATCTGGATAAATAAACGCATTGTGACCGGAACGCGATCGGGTCTGCCAGTTCACGTCTGATCAGATCTCAGCCAGGTGTAGATGCAAAGGCCTGTGGATCAGATGTCATCATCATCCAGATACAGATCACACATTAATATACCAGGGGGAAACGGGGCCTGTATTCTTTAAGAAGCACGTGTTCAGCATAAGTTCTAAACTGTAGCTTTCCATTGGAGTATCTTGAATAACAAGCTGTTCAGATGTTCCACACAGCGGCTCCTCCCTGGAAACGGGCCTCTGTTTCTGTTTAGCCGGGCACAGCAACATGTAGCTCATCACAAGCTGTTACGCACACAAGCGCTAGAGCCGACCAGCAGCTCCCGGCGCCCAGTTGGTTTGTACACTTCAGTTTGCAGTTGAAACTAGAAAAGGTGCACTTAAGTAGAGTTCAGATCTCCACCAGGTGTGTCTGCAACAACCACTGCCGTATTGTGAGATTGAAAGATATTGCCAAGTCAAAATTAAACTGACCAAGCTTTCTGCTCACCCAAATTATTATGCAGATTAGCCGTGGACAGACACAGAGGTGCACACTCACTCACTCATACACGGGACTGATCGTATGATCCTCCTGGCTGAGATAATAAACAGTCAACAGTTCACAGTGAAAGACTCCATGATGAATGCGTCATAAAGCAGAGCAGGGCTGTGGAGGATTGTGGGAACAGTCTCTCTGTGCCATGTGAACAGCGTCACATTCAAACAGTTATGAAGCTATTTTCAGATCTGTCCCAAACTGCCCTTGAAAGGGCATCACACTTTTCCATTTCCTCACTGGCTCCGTTCAAGAATTTTGACTGAGCTCAACCCCCACCCCCGAAAAAAAAAAAAAAAAAAAAGGGGGTCTCGTGCCAAAACAAAAAAAAAAGTGATTCACTGTGTGATTAATTAAGTTGTGGTTTTGCTGTTGGAAAATGTTTTGCGTTATGTTAATTTAATGTACACAGTTGACGTGGATTAGATCAGAGTATGTTTAAACAAGGAAATGACCTTTGAGGCTCCATGCAGGCCGAATGTGGTGGTGACTTAACTAAAGAACTCTTTCTTCATTTTACTTCCACATTAGTATCAAACTTGGCCACGTATTAAATATCATCAGTAACAGAGTTTCTTCTGTTTGTAAAATGGAGATAACATTATTATTAGTGTTTGGCTGAGTTTCCTCCCACTTTCCGCTACATTCAGCATGTGTCATACACTTTTGACGTCACACAGTGTGAACACTTGAGTGGAAAACCCTTTACTCTTCAGTCCCCACTGATACCCGATCAGTTTCTATAAATGCTGTCCGACATTGCTCATTGTTCCATACAGTATTTTCCCCTTTGAGACAATATTAAAACGCACAACAGGCGTATAGGTGAGGAGACACTGGACAGCCCATCTGCTTTGTAATTACAGAAGTCGTCTCCTGTGACTTTTAAGAAGCAGAAATGACAGCAGGTCGTTCTTGCAGCTGCTCTGGACACAGCTGCAGTGACTCCTTCGCTACACATCAAAGCGAGGACGATTGTTGGGGGCGGTTCGTGCCCGAGTCCTTTTAGTGACGCCGAGTTGGTAGAAAACGGCAGGCTGATTCATGACGTCCCCTTCGGGGTGGCTCTCTCTCTCGCTAAATGAGAACATACTGGACAGGCTGCGTTTACGCTCGTCCGGGCTGGGATCTGATCAGCTCTTAGAAACCATGCCGGGCCCTTATAACCTGTTGACACTGTAGCTTCGGCTCGACGCAGACAAGAGACACGGCAGCAAAATCCGAGTTATCCGAGCACGTCCCGTCAGCTGAGCAGTGGAAACACTCTGGATGAGTTAAGCCCTCGTCTCAACATGTTTATGCATTTCCACTCTGACGTAAACAGGCAGCCTTCCAGGAGGAATACACCAGGAACAAATGACAGAGGAAAAATAGAGTATACATGGTCAGTGGTCACGGTTACAGTTTATCCACATAACTCAAACTGGGGAAATGTTTAATCTGTTGCATGGCAACAAAACAAACCTCGTCATGCTAACAGAAGGACGAGTCTCATCCGAACACGAGGAATCACAACTTTTTTTCCCCAGGATGTACTGACAGGGTCTCTATTACCAGCTAGCTGCTAAAAAGCAGCTAAATGCCAACATTCACTTCTTCACATTAAGGTTTAGCACCGACGTGAAAATGCTGACACGGTGCCGTTTGTGAAGGCACAGCAGCTGTTTTTAACTGAAGCCTCGGCTATTTACCATCATTTGCATTCAGCTTTATGAGGTGAAGCCTCCTGGAGGTTAGCTAAAGGTACTTTAACTGCTCTGAATACGCTAAAGAGTTGTTTTATTGGCTTCTAAAATAAGCTACATCTATAGTGCAGACATGCCATATATAGCACATGCCATGCATTCAGTGTATTGTTATATAAGTTTCTTTATCTTCTATCCTTAATTTTTGGGCATGAGCGAAGTTTACACTTTTTTCCAGTTCATGCATGTGTGTGCAGACAAAATGAATGAATAAATAAAATGACTAAATCAGTAATATATTAAATAAATGAAGGTGCTGTGTTGAATCATATCTATTAATGCTGATATCTAATATATTTTCTTAAATGACGATATGGTTTTGTATTCGGGCTTCTCTCACAAGGCTCCGCTGATTCAGTGCGACTGCAGTTTGACAGATTTGCTCAGCTGAGACGAACACAGTTCAGGTTCAGGTGTTAGTTGCACTTCACAGCTCGAGCTCTGCCGCGTCAGAATTGGTTCTCACCAGGGAGGCGTTAAATAAACCTCAGGTGATGCATACACACAAGTCACGAATAAAGCTTCCACGGGCTTCATTTATAGTATAAAGCATAATTAAAATCTGACGGAGTTACTGCAGTAAAGTGTGAAGGAAACGTCTCGTAAAAACCTTATCGGTCGCATGATGGTTCTGGGATCAGCTAGAGCTCGAACCAAAGATTATCTTTATCATTGATGCATGATTGTTTTGGACACAAAAAACAAAAACACATGAAGATGTTACTTTGGGCTCTGGGAGATAGTGATTGGCATTTCCGCCCTGCTTTTTCCACATTCATAGACAAAATGATAATCAACTAATCGAAATAATCACCAGATTATTAAATGATAAAAGTAGCTTTTAGCAGCCCTGAAGTCCATTCGAGCCAAGTCACCAACTGCTGAAAAGAATCGTTCATTAAGTGATTTACTTCAGATGTAACCTGACAATCACAGGAGCATTAATTCAGCATCTCTTACTCACGGACGGTAAATAGAGCGGAGGGACTCTCTGAGAAAACCACAAATGAATCCGGAAACAATGACACTTAAATCTGTACTTCTGAGGTATTTGCCTGAGCAGGTTGACCGTGTGTTCACTTGCAGTCGGGCTGCTAAATCAGGACACCCAGCACGCTGCTAAGTGTCTTGTACAGTAAGCGGCTCACAGAAACCAAAGGGGGCCATGATAGCCGAGTTGTGTCCGTTCACTGCCAGCAAGCACTCTTAAGTCCCATCATCCAATCAGAGATAGCCCATGTAGGTCGACGCCAGCTCACCGTATTGTCACCAAACCAGTTACCCAATGTCCTTCCGACAGCTTGTAAATAAAGCTCTGTGTAAATTAGCTCCGTTGTGTTGACGAACAGAGGAGGCCAGAAAGCAGTGTGTGGTTTTTTTTTTTAAATGAGGAAATAATTAGAAACTTCAACTGGTTTATTGTTCAAACTGTTGAACAGGTGTCCAAAACTGATGCAATATAAAAAAAAAGGAGAACAAACGCCTCTTTTGAAATACACAAGAGGAAGTCCTCTTTAGGAAATCATCCTAACTGACTCAGAGTTGCTGTCGCGAGCAGCGGGATGCTTGATGCTCAGCAGGTCCACTCACCGAGAAGATAAGATGTTCCACTCCAAATATGGCCGGTGCATTCAGGCTTTAGTCTACTAATTATGAGCAACTGCGAGGAAACAGTGTTATTCTTGGAGAATAAACACGACAAAAACTAAATGTTCACGTTGGTCACCAGCTCCTTTTGGGACACTTTGAGGAATATTTGGGAGCATAGTCCCACAAAACTTATATTAGAGTCTCAGAGCGAGTTAAGATCTTTCAATGTTTGGATGTTTTCACTGCAACCGCAAAACAAAAATACACATTTTGAGGTTTTATAAGAAGAGGGGGACGTATTACCACCCTGATTAGTTATAAGTGTGATTAATATTAAAAGTGAAAGAGCGAGTAAAACAAAACCAAAAAGAAAGAGGACGTAAGAAGGATGTGGTGGGGGTGTCCTTGACCTTGAATGACATTTTGGGTAAAATTAGCCAATTATTGCCTTTGTGAGTATGATAAGACTATCAATATCAATGCGAAGCAGAGCTGTAAGGTCTCCCTTTAGCTGCTGCTGGATGGTTAATTGAAAAAAAAGGCTCAGTTTGAATTGTGCCAGCCTAATAGATACATATACAGCCCATCAAAACACATCATGGCACAAAAGCAGCATATTTCCTCACAACAAACAAGGGGACAGTTGAGCAGCATGAAAGATGTCCTGCAGACTGTACTCTACACTAAAGAGAGAGGTTTCTACACCCCGCGGTTTCTCTGCTACGTGTCATTTAGTCTAAAGCGAGCCGAGCAGCAGAAACCACAAATGCAAAAAAAAAAAAAAACAGCCCAGACCCGGATGACAAAAGTCTGAATATGACCCACAGTAGCAGCGCGAGTCCCGCGCGATGAGCTCGGCTTGTGTTGCACTCACCAGGTATGCTCCGACGGTGCCCTGAGCCAACATGAGGGCGCACTCCGATATCAAGAATATCTTGATATTTGAGAAGCATGATTCGTTTTTGCGGAGGCCGTCTCCTTCCAGCATGTCCCCGCCGCTCCGGTCCGAGTCTCGGTGCTTCTTCACCTGCATCCTCGCCTCACTTTACCCACACGGCACCCGCGGGGAAACCGAAACACACGGGAGGGTGGACCGCAGGGGAAGACACCGGGCAGGCACAGCGATTCGCTTTTCCCCACCTGAAGACTACATTCGCGGTGCTCCTTGTCGCTAATTTCGTTTTCGCACGCGTTGTCAAGCTACGTAAACACACGTCCAAACTCCGCGGGGCTCTGCCGGTAGTCTGCGCTTAAACATTGCCTCTTCGTCGACGCGCAGGAACATGTGAACTCCCTGAAGGTGTTCGCGAAGGCGAAAGTGAACTACGCGCGCGCAAATCTCTGTCAAATCGCATGTTTCCGTAGCGGGGGGGTTTGTGGGTCTCAGGTGCAGCAGGGGAAGGTCCCGGTTGAAGGCTTCTTCCTCCTCCTTTTCTTCTTCTTCTTCTTCTCTTCTAACTCCTGCCGCTCCGGACTGTCATGGTCCTTCACGCACAATGACTGCTCTCTGTCTCTGCGCTCCCACCTCCCTCTCTCCTCCGTCAGCACGTGCACTGCCCTAGAGGCGCTGCGTGGCAGCATCACAAGTCTGCTCAACTTGCATCCGACTTGAAAAATCACTACAGGAGTCCCATGCGGCCCCGTGTGTGTGTGTGTGTGTGTGGTGTTTAAAGTGACTCACTGCTATTTTCTGATGTATAATTTGCCCTCATCAAAACTACAGGGATTTTATCTGTGGTGATGATTGTTGAGTCTAAAATTACCCCCGAGTATCTCCATTAACAAGTCAAACATAACAATGAATGACTAATGAAAACAACCAATGAATACGTTGTGTGCAGACAGTAACAGTACTTAGGGCTACAACTATATTATTAACCAACTTATTTTTCTCATTGGTAGCTTTAAAGTTACCTTTTTAATCAGTCTTTTGATCTATCAAATGTGGTACGTGGCCATTACAATTCCCCAGAGTCCAGGATAATCTTCAGATGCTTTTTCTGACCAACAGTCCAAAACCCAAAGATGTTTAATTTACGATATTGTTAAGAAAAGGAAAACACACGTTTCTCACACACATTTGAGAAGCTTGAACAATCGAATGTTTGGACTTTCTAAAGAAATATTTTTGGGAAATATGCTATTTGTTTTCGTGTTCAGAGTTTGATGAGAAGATTGGATAAAGACTGGAAATAGGGGGGGGAACAACTATCCTGGCTATTAAACTATCCTGGCTAAGGTTATTAAAAAATGGCCCGTCACATTATTACCATAATGTGCCAAGTTTTTATGCTAAGCTAACCAGCTGCTGGTTTTAGCTTTATATTTATCATAGGGACATGAGAGTGGTATCAATCTTCTCAGCTAAACTGGCAAGAAAGTGAAGGAGAGTTAGTATTTATCAAAACATTCAATCATTTATTAAAATAGTTGCTGATGAATCAAATTATAACTGCAGCTCTTGTCCTTTAACAGCACTTTGGTAAAGTTGTAGCAGGAGATGTGATGTTTGCACGATATGTTTCCAACATTTATTATGGGATTATCGTGTTGTCAGCACGTCTGGGATGAGGTATTGCGCTGGTTATGATGTAATGCAACCACATAATAATATGATGATGATGACGGGGTGGAACTGCTCAGGATGATAAACAAATCTTGTGTAAAGGCTGCGAGGGTTTTCTGCAGCTGTTTGCTCTGTTTTGAAAACAGCAGCATGAGGACATGTAAAGGTCAAGGAGATGAGCCGGCAAAAAAGCTAAATATTCCCCTACTGTAGTTCCCATATCTCCAATATAATGGTTTGCTGTTTTTGTCTTTTTTATGTCGTAAACTAAATATTTAAGGATTTAGGACAAATCAAGACAAATGAGGACACCACCGTGGAAACTGTGAGGCACATTTTTCACTATTTTCTGACAATTTATAGACTAATATATTCATTATATAACCATTACTACTCCTTGGTTAATTTAATTGTCTTTTATTGCCTTGTTCGACCTGTTAATTGATATACTCAATACTAAAGTTCCCGAAGAAATGCAACATATAAGATTATACATCTAGAGGTTAAATCAATTTTCATATCTATTTGCCATTTGAGTTAGTTTAGTTAATCAAGATACATACTGAGATCTTAAATACATGAGAACATATCCTTTTACTGATACAAATCACTTTCCTCTTGTAAATCACAAAACAACATTTGAGTCAACATAATGAAGATGGATTTAGTGATAACTGTAGTAAGAAAATATCTTATATATCAAGATGATTCTGTGGTAGCTATACAATATAATTGTATAACATTCATTTTGTCCATTCGACTCACACTTCCACTCTCATAGTAAACCAGAGTATCTGAAACTGTCTCATGTTGGAACAACCACTGAACCCACAATAAAAACGAGAAATGATCACTGCATGATTTAACTGTCGACTGTGATTCAGGGCGGCCCCCTCATTGTCAGACTGGGTTTTTGGCATGTGTCCAATGCAAAATGGTCATCAATCGTAGACGCTCCCTCCCTCTCGACCAGCACACACTCCCACACAGAAATCCTTCCTGCGCCGTTGCATGCTGCTTCCTATGTTCAGCCTGTTGGGAGAAGCAAAACGTCGACTGTCGAGCTGACCGTTTTTAAAATCCCACTGAGCGCTCATGTGCCAAAGCTGAAGTATGTAAATATTGGAAGCTAAAGGAACAGCCTTATGAGAAATGTAAATCCAGTGTGGTCTGAGCCACATGCTAGTTTCAAATTGTTTGAAACCGACCTAAGATTATTGGTTCAAAAACCACGTAACCTGCAATAGTGACGTGTGAGCTCAGGACAGTGACCTCTGAAGGCAGCTATATGCTTTAACTTAAGTGCTAAAAGCCCTGCACACCTACACAGCTGATTCGAACTGGAGGCAGCTGGGTGCTGTGGAAGCATCCTCAGTGAGTTGAATAAAGACAGCGCTGCAGATGTTCCCATGTCAAGTTTAAAATGTGTGCTTGAGGTTTCAGCTGTAGAGACATACAAACTACTCTTGACAGCTGCAGGTAGACGACAGACAAGGAGAGACTGTCCTGAGCCTTTTACTGGAGGTGGAACCCTGTGTGGGTCTAAAGTGCAGTGAACAATGACAAATCAGAGAAGGTACTTATTGTTTATGGCACTTTAAACACACTGAAACTGTGCAAGAAATAAGTCACAGAAGTCTTAAAAAATAATGGTATACAGCGCTCAGTCACACCTTGAAACGGCAAACAAAATGCAAAAAAATGTTTTCAATAAGCTAGCTATCGTGACCATGATTCTTACAGTACAGTTCTTACAGTTGTAGTCTCATTGTTATAGCACAGCATGTGTCCAATTAGCCAGCTTTGTTCTCTAGCACTGCCTTTTTCGCGAGGACATTGACTGGGTGTTAACAGGCGAAAGTCAGGGAGACGGCAATCAAACAGTCTGTATGCAGCCACACAGTCCTGAGATGATCGAGGTCCAATCAGGCAAGTGAGAACACCTGTGTGGGAGGTTCACAGGTGTGTAGAAGCTTTAAAATGAACCAGTGCATCGCAACACCCCCATCACATGTTGATGGCCATGTGGCCTGAGGCATTATGTTTTTGGGTTGTTCATCAGGTCCATTCTCGTGAGCGCAATAGCTCAGGAGCGCCAAAAGGGAATTCCTTTAAATTTGGCACAAGCGTCTCCCTGGACTCAAGGATGAACCGTTTAGATTTTGGAAGTCAAAGGTTAGGTTATTCATAACTCATGACTCAATAATATTTGCTAATTGTGACAATTTCACACAAATGATCAATTGGATAAAATGTCATTTTAGACAGACATGGATGTAAACTGCAACTTGACGGAGGCTATCAACCACAGGGTGGTAATTCTAGTTTCTAGTTCATTTGGAGGCCAGTATTTCACAAGAAAAAGAAAGTGAAAATGAATCAATCAATGTAACCAGAAGCAGGAGTGAGCGGGGAAGACTATCAGACCCTGCTACAGTGAGTTGAGAGGTTTTCTAAAGCGACTCTGGTGCTCGGAAACATTAAATTGTTCCTTCACATCAGTTTAAAAAAAAAAAACAGAATGGAAATCAGAGTGCAGAAATGCGTGTGTGATCATAGTGTCAGTGTGTGTGTTTGCAGCACTGTTTACATACAGTAGACGTGCACGGACATGAGTCAGGTAGTAACAGGCAGTGGGCGGAGACGCCTCAGACCCGTGCCAGGAATGTATGAATGGAAAACCCTGCAGACTATTGTTCTGCCCTCTGAAACAGCTGCTATTTAAAGGATTTGACCGTGGAAAAGAAGCCCAGCCTGTCTACTGGGAGAAACTGGGAAATGAGAGTCTGAGGCATAACTGGAAGCATAAACAATGCTGCTGTGAGGCAACTTTTCCTGCTTGAACTTTCGAAGAAAGCGTGCCTGCACGACTTGTTATTTCACAATGTTTACCAAATAAAAGCTCAACTTTGCTAAAAAATATCTAGCTCTTTTTTTCAGTAAAAGTATTTTAGAAAGCCCATCATGGAGTACACGAGGCGACGTTTATGTTGCACTTCAAGTCGTGTCATCAATATTCTTATATTCTGATTGTGTAAATTAAATTCACACTGCAGACGCATAATGGCATAGTACATTCTGATTCAACTGGTTTCTACTGGATCTGATGCCGAACACATTCTCGGTATTGCTTTTACGACATTATGGTTTAAATTATGTGACATTGAAGAAACTAGATCCTGTATCCTTAGAAACATCAAGTGAGCTGCAAATCCCGGAGTATTCACTGGATTTTGTTTTGTAAAAAGCAGTTTTGTCAGTCCTAAAATATATTTATATATACTGTATATATATAGAATTGTATTGGTCTTATTCTGAGTGTGTTTATATCTTAAGGCCCTGAATGTGTCCAGTATTTACATATTTAAATTTGCAGGTGTTGGGACTGTGAAGACTCTGACTGGAACATTTTATGTGTAATTGTTTCCTTTATGAACAGTATTTTTCTTGTACAGTTCCAGTGTGTAAAAGAGCCATAAACCATTACTTTCACAAAGCAAAACTGTCTCAGATTTTTCATTGTTGAATGCACTTTTGGTCTCACACAGGGTTCCACCTCGAGTGAAAGGCTCAGGACAGTCTCTCCTTGTCTGTCTGTTACCTGCAGCTGTCAAGAGTAGTTTCTGTCTCTGTCTCTACCACTGAAACCTCAAACACAAATTCAAACGCGACGTTGAAAGGGAACATCTGCAGCTCTGTCTTTATTCAAATCACTGAGGATGTTTCAACAGCAACTTGTCTTTTAGAGTTGTAGTTTTTCAAAGAAATTCAAATTATTGTTTGACAGTCCTCTTCTCATCTGTCGTTAAATCTTCGCATCCATTCCGAAAATCTTCAGCCTTTCTCTTAAGCCACAGTGGTTGTCATGGAAATGGAGGATGTGGGCAGCGGGAACAGTGCAGAGGGACCTTTGTGGGACAGTTGTGAACTCATCAACAGCTTTAATTGGAAATGGGATTGTGTGAGTTTCTGTAAAAACACAATGGTCATCGTTGGTAATTGTTGAAGCTGCGTCTGCATCATAAAGATGCTTTCTTGTGTTCGTTTTTTCTGTCAAATCCAGTTATATCTTCAATTTGTATTGATAATATAGGCCCTGGGTTCCTTCAAGTTGACTGAAGTCAGTCTGTGCTTTGCAAATTGATGTCACACAAAGATGTAAAATAGTCTTTAAAAAATGCAGATATAAATCGTACCTGTCATTTTTAAAGCAACTACAAGACATTTTCATTTTGTGTTGATATTGGCGGCCCCCGTGGACAAAAGCGGTAACGTTTTTCCTGAATGAAGAACACATTTTCCCATGAGCACCACTGCCTCATGTCATGAAGATCTTGATCTGACTAGCGCATGCATTTGTTTCGGAAGCGAGTGGAAGAAAGACGCAACTTTCTCTGTTAGCGGAGGTACTGTCGAGGGCCTGGCGCATGTCGGTCATCATGCTCATATTCACAGAAAGCTATGCGGTGCTGGCATTGAGCAACACATCCAGTTAACGTTTGCTACATTCAACCTATGTTAGCCAAAGCGTTACCTAGCTGTGTTCTAGCCACCAGTGTAATATCGTTGATGTAAAACTGTTTATTCAGAAATAAAACAATTTTTAAAAGTGGAAGAGCGGCAAATTTAGGATTGGTTTTGAAACCTTTCACTTCCTGCAATTCTCACCATCTGTTGAATGACCAACAAGGTTGACTCTTGTTTGAACCGTGCTCCATCACTGTCGTTTTAGCTTTATTTAGTTCTTCGGTCAGTTCTTTTCTTTTTCTCTTTGCTGATGCCAGTATTAGCAAAATATATTGTAAAAGATGAAATTATTTTTAAAAAAAATATCTCCTCCTGCTTCATTTTAACTGGCCACTCACTGTGGAACTTTGCCTGTGAAAATGTAAACATTGTAATGGTGTAGTATAGTGGACTCAAACGCAGGACAATGACGAGAGGTGAAATGATGAAGAAAGAGTTATTGACTGGTTGCAGAGAATGAGGATTGATGAAGGGGGAAAATCCGGCTGGTGGAGGCAGAGGGGAGCGGAGGCCTGATGAAATGAGGCAGAGCGAAGGAGATGTCGGGGTGTGGCGAAGAACTATAGGCTGTCAGACAGGCAGTGATCCTGTGGCACACAGGTTAGAAGCAAATCTGAATAAACTCTAGAAATTATTTTGGACGCACAATTAAAGCAGCATAGGACATGCACTTCCTCCGCAGCTGATGATCTGGAGATCAGGGAACCAGAGTATACTGTTGTGTAGATGGAAGGCAGCTGTGCAGACTAGATAGGTGAGGTGAGTGAGCTGTAATCAAGAGAAAGCCGGGAGAGTGCCAGGAAGGGAGTCAGGAGAGCTGGAAACACAGCGGAGGAGAGACACAAGAGACACTGCAGTGGCACGGTCACAGCCGTGACAATAGGCTGCACGGTCTGGACTATACGTGCTGTAAATCTTTTCGTCTCATTTTGCAGGAAATAAGACGCGGATTAAGAAAAACTATATAGAAATAGCATCTTGTTTGGTTATGTACTAAAATGAATTAAATTGAGACTGTTTCATAGTTGAAAGATCCTTGTAGTAGCTTTAATTAAAGGAATACATTAGCTTAAGCTTTGCTAAGCAGACAGACTGTAAACAGGGGGGGAACAGTTTGCCTGGCTCTTTTCAAAGCATATGAGAGTGGTTGTTGTCTATTCTACCTAAAGGACGTGTTTCTTTCTGAACTTCTGACAATTCTCAGAATGGAAAATACAAATAAAAATGATCACTATCAATACTTTCATTGTTATTCAACCTGAAAACAGTGGTTTTAACTGAAGTTATCCCTCGCTTTCATTTATCCACAAACACACAAAAAGGCAACTGTGTTATGCAGATTTCTCATTTCTGACAGCCTCAGACTGAAACCAGTTCTTTAGGAATTCCACTGCATGTTCAAACAGTGCACAGCGTCCTCCTTAATTCCGAGCCCAAAGTTGTCTCTGTCAGACAGATGCCCAGCTACTCTGGCCTCGGGCGCTGCATCATTCAGACGTGCAGTGCTGCTGAGCTGGAATTTCCCCTGGAGGGAGTGGCCTCTGCAGAGGACGGGGCTTTTTTAAAACTCATAGATACTGCTGTTGGGACTTCACCATGTGGGGGGGAAACAAGGAGAGAGGCCTACATGAAAAGAGAAAAGCCTAGACTATGAAACTGCGCCAAACCCCCCCCCATCAGGCGTCAAAATGGCATCCGCTGTTTTCCCCGCTGCCACACGAGGACCAGCTTGCCGTTTAACCCGTCATGGTCGTCATGGTCCCCTGTCATTGGTTGGATCACTCTGCCGAACGGAAGACGGAAGAATGCACGCCGATAGCTACGAAGTGATCTCAAGTAAGAGGCTGGTGTCTGGGCAGAGAAATGTGTGTTTGTAACCTTGTTTGTCTGTTTAAGTTTTAACTTCACTGTTACCGTGCTAGTGTGTATTTTACGGACCGCCAAGTCCCATTCAGTGCTGTAAATATAATTGTTGGTGCTGTATGTAATAGTGTCGCCCCCACACCGCTGCTTCGTTGTGTTTGGATCAGCCACCAAGAGTAAAGTCGGCCGAACCTGAGTTCACCAGTCGGGCTTCTGTGTGATAAAGTTGCAGTTACTGTACTTTACGGCTGCGGTGAAGATCTACTTTGCTTTTAGTGCTTTCCTCTTCTTTTCCTACTAACGTATTCAGACACACACACATTCACACACATACACGCACACACACACCCCTCGCCATGTGCTTGTTTGTTGCTTGTAGGTTTAGTATGCTTGTCGTTGTATAATAGATGTTTGTTGATTTTTAATATTTATTTTTGATCAGTATTGTTAAGATAAATAAACTGTTATAGTTTCAAGAGTGATGTGATTATTTTGTGCATGTGTGTTGTGGTAATAGCTGTTTTATTAATATCAATAATCATTTTTTGTACTTGCGAAAACCAAACCCGCTCCTGCCAGATCCCAACACTGCAAGGAATTATTTGGTGGAAAACTCCCAACATGTTTCCTGTGTTGTCGAGTCTCCTTTAAGATAACTTACAGGAGGACTTACGTATTCACTTTCAGCGCAACAAAGACAGAGTTTTAAAATGCTACTTCATCTGCTGGAATGATGCCATTTAAAAAGAAGCCATTTGTGTTCAGTGTTTGATTTACTTCTTCACATTGTGGCACTTTATGGACGTTATGAGCCACTGTTCTCCTCTCAATGAGTTTTCGTCCCTCATTGCTTATAACACTGACAAGAGGAAGAGTAATGGTGTGGTCAGATTCAATGAGTGCCTCCCAATATTTAGTGCCATAGTCCATTTGCTTGCATTCACTCGCAGTGACCAGAAGTGAAATAACACCTCAAAGTTAATGTTCTCCTCAGATATCAGCAGAGATCTTAAGGGGCACATAAATACTGCATGAACTAAAGGACAGTGAAATGGCATTTGCAGCTTCAATGGGGAGCGACCAAAATGTCACACGGCACTTTTTTTCCGATTGTGTCCTGTCTAAATATAGCGTGCTGCTGTCTGTTCTAGATTTTAAACTATTTCATGCCGCCGCTCTGCCGTCTATTTTTACACCAATATCAATAGAGAGGGCAGCTTGTGGTTTTAAAATAGAGTAATACCTCTGCTGCTGGGGGAGAGGATTTCAAACATAGCAAGTAAAAAGCAACATGGACCAGTTTCCTCCCCCGTTTAAATAACGCCATGGGATGCATGTGCTTATTTCCAGATATAACCTCACCTCATGAAACTGCTATCCACTCAGCCAATCATCTAAATGTTTCCTGGAACACGTGATAATAAAAACCACATTAGATCTACAGAAAAGTTACTCCACCCAGCCAAGGTGGCATTCTCAAAAGCACATACTTGTTGACGTCTCTGTGCCGGACTTTTTAAACACCAGCCCAACCTGCTTCATGGGAGTGACACAAGAATGCGTTCACTGGGAGGAAAAATGCAAAACTACTAGAACCAGGGAGTCCGGTGGCATTTAAACAAAGAGTGAGCGACGAAGAAGCACTGTGGGCTGGCTGAGCATGGAAATACACACACACAAAAAAAGTTTAGAGTTACAAGTGGGGTGAGATGGAAACAGTGGCAGAACAGAATAGATAGCCCCGGGGATTCGACAGGACATTTCGGTCAGAATTTGGCTAGATTTTTTTTTTTGTTCACTTCTGCCTGTATTTGTCTGTCAAAACAATATTTGCAAACAGGAACTACTTGCTCCCAAAGCGAAAAACCACAGAGCTGAGCCACCATGAGGTCATGAACATGTACAACCTGGAGCGACTGCACTGGGGCTTTGTTGACTGTACAAGCTTCTATGACCTCATGAGCCTCATGAACTTCTTTAGCTTTGTAATGACGTGATCCTGCTTGGCCTGCTGCCACCGCGACCCGACCCCGGATAAGCGGAGGAAAATGGATGGATGGACGGATGGATGACGTGATCCAGAAATATACAAATGTCCCCTGAAAATGCCCTGAAGTTTATTGCCGCAGAATAATTTGCTTTACAAATTGAGGTGTCACAAGGCTGAAGGCAAACAGATCCAACCCTAGCATTCAGAGCTAGTTAAACAGCTTATCCTAAGATTATTGTACACTGTATATCTTGTGTTAAGAAGTTTAAGAAAAAGAAGAAAAAAAAAGCTTAAGCAGCAGTCACATGCCTCTGGATCATTTTCTTCCCACATTGTACTACAGTTGAGCCCAAACTCATTTTGCCTGCCCTCAGGGGACACTTGCACATGTTTTTATGTGATATTTGTTTTTAAAAAATCATTGTATTTTTCATCTATTCATATGTCTGGTGGTACAATGAACAAGTTTGAAGAGGTCAAAACTCCAGTTACTTCTCCGTTACGCAGTTTCACAAGCGTGTCAGAGATCTACGGTGGCCTTCAGGTGATGTAAAAACATGAAAGGCTCTCACTAAAGCCGATGTTTGGTTTGTCTGTTCTGGGCGACTATAGCAACATGACTCCATTAAGACGACCTGCTCCGTATGTAGATATGAAGGGCTCATTCTAAGCAAACAAAAACACAACAATTCTTAGTTTCAGGTGATTATACACTAATGAAGTTATGCATATTATATAACATTTTTACTTATAGATCCCCAAAATGCTACACAATGGCCCTTAAAGAGTAGAGGGTTGTGGGTAAAAAGCTTTTAGTGCAAGAAGTACAGTGTTGTCATGTGACTTCTTACCACAGGCCTATAATCCCTTTAATTAAAGCCTTCTTTCTGTGGCTCAGCTACAACTGGCAACTACGGAGGAAAAGACTCATAAATCAAACGTTGCCATTCTGCACTTAAAGGGGAAGTTTAAGCAAAGCTTTGTTTAAGATGGGTGGGGTTATCCACATGGTGGGATCTGACAGCCACCCTGATGAGAAACAGTAACCAGCACATACCTCTGCAGTATGGTCTTGAGAAAAAAAGAAGCACAAAACAGTCCATAGTGACAGCGAAGCAGTTTTGTAGGCTTCATCCCTTCACTCGGCAGATTTCATCGATCCTTTTGCAAGGGAGATATTTTAGTCGCTGACATTTTGATTGTCAATGTTTGGCATGTGGTGGGCTGATAATTCATGTTGAAAAGCTGACTAATTGGGCACCACATCCAAAAGGCGCTCTGTCACTGGAGGCTGTCCAGAGTTAAGATGATTTCATGCAACTGAAGAGATAATTCACGTGCACATTTTGCTCAGCACAGCACAAGGTATTCATGCGACTTCCCTGGCCTCAGTGGTACTCCTAGTATCAGTGTAGTGTCGGCTTCGCAAGTTTAATACAGCATTTGATGATGTGGTACTGTCGTTATAACTGTTTTCATTTCAAGACTAGCCGTTTCTGCAATCCTGGCTCAAAACATGGCCAAATAGAGACCTCGAGTGAAAAGAGTCATGTGGCAACGTCGCTCCAGTCTGTCGTGAGCACATTTACATACAGTACATGTATGCAAATAAACAGGAAGATACTTAGTGTGCATGAACCTTCCGGCCTCTGTGATTCTTCTCTAATCTACAGGGAATATAACTATAGGAAATTACTTTACCACTGCCTTAGAGTCTTCACAGATCGCGAAATGTTGCTCACTTTTAGCTCTGTTTTGGTCTCCACCAACCTCTTTAGTTGCGAAATGCTCCACTAAGTTCACCAGCTAGTGGCTAACTGTGTCTGTCTTGCGACATGCAGTGAACAGAGGGCTAATAGAGCGCTTTGGCTAAAAACAGCTGCCTGCTGCTGGAAATGATGCCAATGAGAGCTGTGAGAGCGAATCAAATCTGTAGAGATGCTGTAAAACCAACACAATGGGTTAAAAGATGTCAAAACACTGCATAGAGCTCATGGGGATTTCAGACCATTACATGCAAGTTCATTATGAGCAACCCCTTTCGCATTACAGATTAAGTTTTCCATTGACATTTAATAAATAGTGATTAGTGCAGCTCTTGAGTTATAAAATTAATGAGGTATTAATTGTTCAACAAACATTTTGGTTCTTCTGAACTCCAAAAATCGTTCTTTGCTCAACCGTCATGCTTTTAGGTGCAATAATGTTTAAAATAGCGAATGTTTTGCTAAACATGTGGTTTAGGTGTATAGAAAACATTCAGCAGCTCTCTTACCCCGGGGCACAAACTGAGAGGAAACGTGGGAGAGATGGCGAGGACATTATGTGGAATTCTGAAGAGCCTCCAGGGACCATTACTAACCACTTCCCATATTTATACCATCAAATATTCAGGCAGCACTTTTCCCAGTAAGCACACAACCCCTTTATGAAGTCAAATGCAACCAAACTAAAAGCAACATGTGAACATATGGTCACTTGACAAACTCAGCCGCAGTGGGACAGCCGCCTGGAAAAGATCTTTTTTTTTTTTCTTTCATTGAGGACGTTGGCAAACTGGAGTCAGTACTGTATGTGCGTGCCATTAAATCACATCTTTAATATGATTAAGTATGATAAATATCTGAAGGGACAACATCTCAAACTTTTCAATCAGCTAAAAACAGACTTGAGGACATTGTTGAGGCTTTTACAGAAGTTCTTTATTAACCTAAGCTCGATGTATTTGCTCGAGTTTGTTTGGAGAGGCCTCTTTCCTCCTCTGTCACTGCCAATGCTGGCAGGAGGAGAGGAAGAATTATTTCAGTCTCTGTATATAAAGGCTAGTGTGCCCTGGTCTTTTCCCTCATCCTGTAAGTCTGAAAGCTTCCTTCCTGTCTGGGAAATGACATGCTAATGGCCTGCTCTTCCCTCTTCTCTGGTCCTGTATCACAGCTGTCTAATGAGCGCATCAGTGTAGAAGTGGCTGCTGATGATGGATGCCTTCGGTTTTATCAGCTGCAAGCAACTGATTAGCTCTGAAGAAATGATCCTTTTGCTTTGGAATGAAATCTCAATCTGTCTTTGTCTGCAGATGTCCAAATATAGATTTCTGTCCCGCGTCCTTTAGTGATAGAATATTCTCATTTAAAATCTCATTGTTTTACAAAATGTAGATCAAAAATGCACTTTCAGTCCAAACATTGTTGTTCAGTGTGCACATATTCAAAGCTGCTCTAATCAATGTTTTTCGCCCTCCTAGCAGTGTCTGTCTGTCTGTCTGTCTGCCTGTCTGTCTGCCTGTCTGTCGGACGGTCAGTCCACCACTTTGGTCCAGACTGAAATATCTCAAAAACGGTGTGACAGATTGCAATGACATTTTTTACATTCAGTCATGGTTCACAGAAGATGAACCCACCTGATGTTTGGCGAGCCTCTGTCTTTTCTCCTAGTGCCACCATGAGGTTGATATTTGTGATTGTGAGTGAAATGTCTCAACAACTACTCGGTGGATTGCCGTACAATTTGATTCATTCATGTTCCCTTCAGGATGAATAGTTATAACTTACCAAATACCAAATACATGCAAAACCAATGACATTTCCATCAGCCTCAGTTGTACTGTTGTGTTTACTGAATAGCAAATGTTAGTGTCTAGTATTTAGCTCAAAGCACTGCTGTTTCTAAGGACAACATCACAAAGCTGCTAGCATGGCTGGAGGCTCTTACTCTTGTTTAATATCAAGGATTCGTTGACTACGTGTAATGTGAAAGAGGTCACCTGTAGGGATGAACCCATATCATCCAACTCTGGAGTTCCCCCTGAGCGCTACAAAACATTTCAGGTCGTTCGGCTTCTTTTCTTAGTTTTATAGCCTGCAATTGTATTGTTTGGCAGGCAGTTCTTTTCAGCAACACATCTCTAATAAACCAACTGTACACTTCCTGCTTAGCCCTAAAGAGCAGACTGACACAGTTAGCAACTGGTGAACACAGTGGAGCATTTAGCAATTTAAGAGTCAAATATTTCCCTCAGGGAATGACGGAGACCAAAGCAGAGCTAAAAAGAGGTTGCACATTCATCAGGTGACCAGAAACACAACTCCAAATGAAGGCCAATGTTTTCCATTCGACAACTTTATAAAGTAACAATATGTCAATGTTGTGTAAACAGCTTGTTCTGCTGAAGCTCAAATAACACAGCTTGAAGTCGAGCACAGAACACGATGAAAACTGTAACACTCTGCCTTTATGTGCACCAGTGTTTCTGACATGAACATGAACTTATTGGGAAGAAATTGTCTATTGGCTGCAAAAATGTCTGCGTGTAATGACAAGTGAATGCACAGATGCATGACTTGCATGGAGTAAATACATGCAGCAATATTCCAACTCAACCAATACAGGTAAGAAACCCTGAGCACGACAAATCTGAATGTCTTTTTTACCGGCAACCTATAACACACTCATATTTCTTAATAGTTTTAAAATGGGTTTAACATGAATGTGAATTTAATGTGCACATCACTGACAAGCTGAGCATCGTACTACTGCCTCAGTTCAGTTCGGTTGTATCCTTCTCCATTTAAAGTGGCACATTTCAAACGGAATTGCAAATCAAGTGTACATTTAAACAAGGCCTGCCATCTGACGTCTTTAATTGGGAGGATAGTTTTCAGTTTATTTCCTTATCGCAGCCCTGAAACTGAATTATCACAAACGTACAGTGAGAGTAAGTTAAGTCCCTAAGAAGATTTATTTGCATAAGCACACACAGCCAAAGCAGCTTCCTGTGAAACGTCTTGAGTAAAAAGACGTTGTTGGAGTATATAAGTACTTTACCTCTGAGTATCGCAGAGGTTTGTGTCTTTATTCCTGTAATTTATTATAGGACTATGCATTTCAATGTACTAATACATATGTTTGATGGTAACGTTAATACCTACAGTAATACCTGAGTCCTTTGAAATGTTTAAACCCTCAAATGTGTTTTTAAAAGTCACTGAAGGATGTAAATGAATTATGGAACATGCCAGATAAAGATGTTTTGCTTAATTAAATCCTTAAAATTCCACTTTTTAAAATAATGTTTGATGTTGCATCATTCAGTTCATTTACACATCACATGCTGGAAATGGTTATACAGTTCGACAGTTTGATGAAGTTAAAGTTCAGTTTGCTTACACATCACTCACTGTAACACAGAAGTGTGAGCGGCCTCATCAGCACTGAGGTACATTTACATAAATTAAATGTCAGTGAGTTTGTTATTTTAAACAATTTTCTCCCTTTGGCTGAGGGTGATTTGACAAGAGCAGTGAAAAAAAACAACAGTTTCACAGCTATAAGGAAGTAAATAATGTCATTCTCTAAAGCTAAAACTCTGTTGTGTTGTTATGCATCTGTTAAGAAAAACTGAGTTTTATTGGCGACGCAAAGGATTTACAGTTTAGTAATAACTGCATTTCTCTTTTTTGGTCATATCTCACCACTCTAGCATCTCTGCAGCTGTACAATATGAATTTTCATGAACGTGGCGCCTTCACTAGCCAGGAAACTTAATGTGCTTCTGAAGTCTGTGATGAATTTCACACAGACACGTCGGGATGGTAAAGGTCATCGACGCAAGAGAATGTGATGACTGGTCAATTCAAAGCATTACAAACCATCGTGACTTCATTATAACGTGACACTCAACTGTGAATAGTTTTCCACACGCTAATTATTGGGGTTATGTATATCATGTTTTGTAAACATGATATTAATTATGATTAATTTGTTAATAATATAGCCTAATTATATATATATATATATTTATATTTAAATGTGGACATAGTAGTTAAATGTTTAAGCTTTACCTTTGTTCTAATTTGGTGTCCTTGTTTGTTGTTTATATATATATATATATATATATATATATATATATATATATATATATATTCATATTTCATGAACACAATTTTGTACATTATGGCTTTATTTATTGTTGTTTTAATGATATTGTCACAATGATAAATACAGCCATGTGAACTACTCTATTAATTTGATCAGGTTCCTTATTATAATTATGTTCACAGTTATTGCATCAAAAAACAAGGATACATAACAATTACTACAAATACATGTTAAGACATTTCTAATTAACACACATGCTAAATAAGTATAGAGCACTTTATTTTATGACACACTGAACGCTGCAGTGTTTGCAGTAAACTCCAACAAAACCTTTGAGGGTAGAGCTCAAGCTTTTCCACATATTATGTGCAAAATATGTCCCCAAAAATCAGGCATAGCCATCGTATGGAACGGAAACAGTCAAATATTTAAATACATCTTCATGGAGCCTCCAGTCTCAGAATAATCTTGTTTACACGAGATAAGAGAGAGGACATTATATCAGAGACGATATGAATATATGTTTCTGTGATTTGGTTTTACTGCTGCAGCTTAAATAAGTGTCTGCTGTCTCCGAAGGAGCTTTTCTTACTACAACAATATGAAATGTGGAAGAAATCAGAGGTAAATAAAAGAAAAAACATGATTAGTAAAGGTGTATCTGAAAATGACACCTGACTTGGTCTTGGGTGATACAGAGAAGTATTAGCAATCATGCACAACTGGTACATGCACACAAGAAACCAGGTTACTGGGAGAAATCAGATTAAAAAAGTGTAGCCCACAGCGGAGTAAGTAAAGCTGGAAAAGATAAAGATAAATCTCTGTCTGTCTGTCACACACACACACACACACTCACACTCTCACACACAGAGTTTCTGCTAAGCCAATCAGTGTCCAACTGGCCTCCTCTGCCTTTTCTGAAGCAAAATAAAGTCCTCTGTTTGTGGAAGACATTTATTGAAATCTAGTCCCCCCTTGTGGTTGCTGTTAATGCTGCAGCAACAAATACAAAGAGCATTCACTGGATTGAATGATGTACATAAAGGTGAAACATTAACTATACCTGCAACTCTTAAATCCATTATAACACCGATTCACACTTACACTGAAGTTATTTGTGTTTTCTGGTGCCGTGAAAAGTTTCTTTACATCATTTAGTGCATACAGATCAGGCACAATGTATTTTTTTCATCTACAAGACAAACTCATTGATTATTTATGTGACTTTAATTCATAAAGTAAAAAAGCTTTAGACTACATTTTACAGCCTCATACAGATACACTTTGACTTTTGCTTGAGAAAAAACTTGTGTTAATTGATTTTCTCCAGTGGTGGAGGAAGCATTCAGGTTCCTTATTAAACCAGTTATACAAAAGTGTTAAAATTCTCATTTACAAGTAAAAAAAAAGTCCAGCATTAAACATACTACTTATGTAAAAGTCTATCAGCAAAATGTAGCATAGGCTACTTAAAAAAGTACAACTAGGCCTACTTGAGTAGATGTACTTAAGTATATATATTCCATTACTGACTTTCTTAAAATGTCAAAACAAAGAACAAGCCTGTAAGAAAACGTGTATTGTATCAGCGATGTTCATATACGTTTTTCAATTTTCATTCACCTGCCATAGACAGACGCGCGTGCGAGGCCACGTGAGTGAAATAATTGCTGCTGTTGTTGTTATTGGTGATTTTTTTCTTCTTCACCCCGCCCACCTGTGTGTCCTATAAAAGACAGCTCACATTGAGCTCACCGGCTCCAGTTCCACACAGCTGTCTCACCGGAAATGGATGCCAACGTTGTTGTAATGGGGACAGAAAGCGTCGGGAAATCAGGTAAAAAAAACACGTCTGTAGCGGAGAAATAGTTCTATGTATATATATCTTTCTGATGCACATGCGTTAAATATTGTTGTTTTCCAGCCATTACTGTGCGCCTGTTAACTCGGAGATTCATCGGAGAGTATGGAGATATTGGTAAGTGTCTGTTTTACTAACATCGATGCAATGTGGCATTTTTTAGCGTCATCTATCTTTCCATTAATAACTGAACTCTTATCTTGCAGAATCCATCTACGGTCACAGTTTTGGGAGGGAATTCACGCTCAATATTTGGGATTCGCCTTATTCTGAGGTGAGGAGAGATCTAATAACTATCAGACAGTCGTGATCAATTATTTCATGTCTTAATGATGCTGCTCTATTCTGCTGACAAGCTTTGCTGTTACTGGATGAAGTACTCCTTAAATCCTCAAATTAAGTAAAAGTTAAAGCATTCCAAAGTAAAATACTCTATTCCAAGTACTTTCTTCATTTAACATTTTATGTAAGTAAAAGTTCCATAAAGTGTGCCTTATTAATAAATAGCCCATAGTTACTTTCATAGTGTTACATTATTGTTTAACTATACTTTTGGGTAGTTTTATCTAAAATCTCTTATACTTTAGAAGAAGATCATGTTTTGTGTGTAAAATCCTAATCTGCAAAGTAACTAATAATTAAAGCTGTAGTGCAGTAAAAATACAATATTTGTGTCTGAAATGTAGAAGTACAAAGTAACGTAAAATGTAAAAACTCAAATGAACTACAGGTTTCTTTTCTCTCTTAAGATCAGTTTTTGGGGAGATCTCTTTTGTTGTTTTCCACCATAAACTTAAATGATCTGCTTTTGCAGGATTTGTCTGTGGAGACGTCTCTCTTTGAGAAGAAGGTCCAATGGGCAGACGGCTACGTTCTTGTCTACAGCATCTGCGACAGGGCCAGTTTCAACTCCGTCAGCAGGCTCATTCAGACCATCAAGTCCACTAAAGACTACCTGAGCGCAGATAAAGTGCCCATCGTGATCGTGGGGAACAAGAGGGACCTGCACCACAGGCGGACAGTGCTGAGCGAGGAGGGACGCCTGCTGGCTCTCAACACGGACTGCCTCTTCTACGAGGTGTCGGCGGCCGAGAACTACCACAGCGTGCTCATGGTGTTTCACGGACTGGTGGACAGGATGAAGGACGCCAAGCTGACCTCAAAGAGGCCTCTGGGCTTCAGGGGCATAGTCAAAACCATGTCGGCAGTGTTCGCCAGGAGACGGACAGACTCCTTTTAGTAAGACCACGACAGAAGAGGAGGGCAATTTTCTGTAAATCTTCAAAAGAGAGGTTACACATTGTGTGTATTTGACTGGATGGATTACAGTTAGTGAGAAATGACCATGTTACTGTGCCAAAGGTAACGGTGACGTCTCCTGAGGCAGAGACTGGTGTGGAAAGACTCCAGGGGAGAAAAACGCCTTTAGAAACAGATATTTTTTGGGTGACAGGTTTTGAGATTAACTGCATTTCAAACTACAGGAGACTAATGAGATTACAGACTCATTCATTAGACAGATACTTGACATGTAATATAATATTGTATGCAATATGTTTAAGCTGTGGATTTAGATTCAAAGAAATTTTATGCAGAAATATATGCCTTATTCATGATGATGACCAAAGACTGAAAAAAAAGCTCAAAAGGGAAACTTTTGTGCCACTGGAGAAAGTGACTGAAAAGTGTCCTGCTCAATCATGTAATTAATTCTTAAAGTAAAACATTTGTATTTATTCAGGTCTGTTTTCTATATTTATGAGCTCTCGCATCTTTAATTCATTATTTATGAGTTATGAACTGAAATGTATCGTTTGTTTAAACTGTCTTGCAAGGTTTTAAATAAAGCATCAAATGTGATTTTCATTTGTGTTGATTTCTAAAATCCAAATGCCCATTTATGCCCACAAGGTAATACTCGTACCTCGAGTGATGATAATGGGTACGCTTCAGATCAATATGGCTGGATTTTGTAGAAATTCAGAGGTTTGCTCAAGGGACCTTAAGCAGGATGGATGCTAATTGACTGGATGAAGGATTGTTTCTTTACTGATTACATCAGCCGACAAACCCAAAACTAACGGCACATTGGTTTCTGCATCTGCTTTGTCTGTCCTGACTAATGACACATTTCCTAAAGTCCTACGGCTGCAAATATCTGTTAACTGAGATTTAATGTGTTGTGTACAACAGCTTGCAAATGCAGGTTTAAAAACCTGAGAATGCCCGCTGAATAAGAGTGCATTTGTAACTACAAAATGCATGTCCTGCATAAAATCAAGGTTGGAAGCGACTAATATCATTTACTTTGTAACAAAAGTTGATGTGATTAATTTATTTTTTTAAATCACAATTGTTTCCTTTTACTCGAGTAGGCCTATTTATGACCAGTATTGTGCTTTGCTACATTTCAAGTTGCATCAGAGTAAAAACAAAAGCCACATGACAAAGTCCTGATGAACTGCTGAGAATGGAACAGAAAGGAGATTAAGAAGCTGCTGGTGTGTCTGCAGCAGCAGGAGGGCAAAGAGTGCGGAGGCAACAAGTAACCAATCAGAGGCAGCCTAGGGCAGCTCAGGCCTTCGCGGTGAAACTAAGGGACTGTAGAAAAGAAGTTCCCACTATTAACCATATTTGTTTTACATTTTATGTGAGGTTCACTGATGTTTTTTAAAATCTAAATATGCGTGTTTGTTTTACTTATTGGTCTCAAAAATATTTATAATTGCTAATCAGTTGTACGCAAAAACTGCAGAGTGCCCATCTGTTGGTTTGGACATGAGGGGTCTTGTTGCATCATTTAATGCAACCTATAGTGTTTTCTTTCTGTATTGTCTGCTTCACTAAACAACCTGGAAGTTGAAATGTAAAACTGTCAGAATTGGTAGCTGAACTGCATAAGAAGATAACGGCTGAAAGACACTGCATTGCTTCTTGAATATAACCCAATACTTTGCTGAATATGTAGACAAGGAAATAAATGAACTAAGAAAACAGTTGTAAATGTCTCCACACTTTTGATTTGACTCAAGACTTCTCGAGGTGAAATAACATGACAGTCGATGGGGCAGTTAAAGGGCTATCTTGGTGCTTCGAAGCAGAGCATTCAAAGACTGATTTAGGCACTAAATCTCAAATGAGACAAAAATGTCAATGTTTTAATGTAAGCTACGTGTGTCCTGACAGCATCTACGCTATTTAATGCACACAGATGCTGTAAAACATCCAAAAACGTACTCTCACAACTCCCTCAGTCCTCCCCAGATCTTAAATTAAGACTTCATCCTCTTTTTCTATGAGGAATTTCTCTCTGGCTATAGGACGCCATTTCCCCCATGAACAATTCCTCTAATTTGTGTCTGGCCTGCTGCAGTAAACTTGAAGTGACCCCCAACATTAGGCGGCAGACACGTCTATTCTTCTTTTAATCCTTTCAACCTCTGTCGTTAAGTGTCAGGAAGATGTCCGTCTGTGTGGCTAAGGCAGCAGCATGCGAGGGCAAAGGTATGCTGGTGCCAGCTCCCCCTCTTTTCTGTTCTTGTTTGAGAGGAATCTGACAGGAACAAGGCACGGGTTAACAAAGTAAGACCGGGGGCAGTCTGGCCCCTGCAGGTCCTTGTCACATGTCTGTGGTCACTTCACAGCACGACCCAGTACTGCAGCCTGACAAAGATGTTTCACCTGCAAGAGCTGCCTTCGTGCGTCTCCATGTGCTGCTACGATGACACTATATGCACATAAGACATTTGCAAACCACTTTTCAGTTTCAATAATTTGTTTCCATTCACAAGATGGGCTGTAACCATTTTAATGACGCTGAATGAGGAAAACGCATTTGGAATAATTATGATTACATGAAACTATTTCATTAGCATATTCATTTGCATCTTAATTCACAACCCTGAACTGTTCAATACCCCCTTTACTGAATGAACCTTTCAGTTAGGGACCTGCTTTAAACGTTGGTGCTTGAAGAAGATCTCTGACCCAAAGCTCACTTTAAAACCGCCTTTCTTCATCTGCAGAGATAGGTCTGTCTGTTCAGGGGATCAATACATGCAAGTTAAGGATCTTAACTGACATCGTTTTAAATCTATAAGTTGAAGCAGTTTTGAAGGATGAACAGAGATGATGCTGATCAGGTCTCTTTTACTGATTATATCTGTTAGATCGTAGTCTTGGTTTATGGGATCTCTATTCTATATTGTTTTCTGTTTATTGTCTGCATGAAGAGCTTTTTGTATTTTTTCAATTAAATGCGCTTAGCCACTGTGAATCAGCTAAGGCTGTGAATGTTATGATATGTAGTATTAGTTTATTCAGTGATTATTGTATACTTGTGTATCTGCAAAAACTAATTAAAGTGCAGTTCTTGATTATTACACACATCCTATTATAACACAGACTGGGGGTGATCTGTTGAGTCAGCAACAACGTTTACAACCTGCTTTCGAACAGGCCCTGGAGAGAGATCAGCCCTCACATCATCACACTGCTCCCACTGTGTCACTATCCGCGGATTCATGTTGTTGATGCCAGAGTTTGAACCTGCAGGCAGAGCTGCCACAGAAATCCACAACATGTTGTAACAGAAACAGGTAGTTTGTCACATGAGGAAATGTTTTTTTACAACTCCGCCATCCAGGTTTGGTGATCACTGCTGGAGACTAAGCTACCGTGGAGCGCCTGGTTCAAAGTGCTAGGACGTGTGATTGTTTTTTAGACTGACGGAGCTGGTGTTTGAGTATGGCCTGTCTGCTATTTTTAACGAATGCGCCATGAATCACTCACATCCAAATGCATTTTCCACCCACAAGCATCCAGCTGGATGTGTTTGTTTATAAAAACCATTGTAGTAGATTACAGTTCAGGAGTCTCACTGCATACAGCACCAGCACACATTCAAACACTTTCTAAATTGCAACCTTTTACCATTTAGTCAAATAGTAACTAAACCACTGGACCCTGACTGGATGCTTTAAGCCAAAGTCACTTAGAGGAAGAATGAGGTGAGTAAACAAGGAAGTACAGTATCCCTGAAACTCTTTAAGGTCTCTCAGAAAATACTTAAGGCTTTAAAAACTAAATCCAGATCAAACAGTGAGGTCACCAGCTGTCATCCCGAATAGTTTGGATTTTCATTTCTTAATCCGTTTTAACACTAGACACAGTATGTGGATCTTCTGCCCGATGTTGCTGTGCTGAGCTTCTAAAAGGGCGTCATCAAAAGGCAGCTGATGATTTGTTGTGTAGATGTATGTACCAGCTCTGCCTGCAGGTAATAAGAGTGTCTCTGGCGCCTTGGCTTCAAAGAAACCAAACCGACATGAAAGTGTACTGTGCAACCAATCTTCATATGTTCAAAAGGAATATAAACAGCATTCAGAGAGTAACTTTAGAGAAACCTGACGTCTGGTGTTAAAGGCAAACATTCCAAAATTCATTTATTTTTTTGAAGAAACTAACAGAAATATAATATAACACTATATCTCATAGCTTCAGATCACATTTTAGACCTCAACTGAATGCTGTTTCCTGTCTGGCGGGCAGCAAGTTTTTAAGAGACATAACTGATCAATGCAGTAACACAATGTAATTTTCTTTTCCCTTATTAAATAGAAGCAAGCTTTATTTCATTACTGGGTAAGCAACTTAAATAGATATATGGGCTCGGAGGTCAGCAGGTTCAGGGACCTGAGGGGTTAGTAACTTTTAGCACGAAAGCAAATGACCATGTTTCTCAAAATGTTGAACTGTTCCTTTAAATTGTAAACCACATGACACGGTCAGGTCTTAAACTTGAACAAATATGTAGTTACTGTGTTTTGGAACTTTGTTTTTGTGCTATTTTATGGCAGTCCACTTATTTTGAAGAGAAAGCTCAGAAGTGCTTCACACGACAAACAGCATCTAATGTCCCCTTTTTTCTTAGATGAACAACTTGGACTCTTAGCGTGTGGCGCCACAAGCTTCAATTCCCTAATACAGCATTTACACAGGGGGTCTGGAATGTGCAGGCTCTTTAACAAACGAAGGTGCTCAATGAGCCTTTTCGTCAACCAAATTTAATAAGCAATGTGTTAACTGATCAAGAATGCCAACTATCCCTTCGCTTGTGCCCTTTTGCCTTTTGTTAAGTTCCCCTGCAAAGACTTAAGGACCCCCTGCTGCGCTCTACAGCTCAATAGTTTTCCAAATAAGGTCGCGGTGTGTACACACAGTTACCATAATTCAACCCCCAGCATGGAAAAGTATTGAAAGTTCAAAGTTCAGGAGCACATGGTGCCTTTTAATGGCTCATCTTCCTGGTGCTACTCTGTGCTTCAACTAACAGCACTTTGCATACAGTATGGAGGTGTGAATCCTTTTGAACATTAATTCCTTTTGCATATTCATGCCAGATAGTTATTGCAAATGTATTTTTATTTTTTCAATTCTTCCATTTTCTATTCTCATTTCAAACGGTCACTTAAGGCAGCAAGGTATTTGTCAGGTGTTCTTTGATCTGTAGGTTTATGAAAGCACATAGAATCTGAGTAACAGGTCCGGCAGCCTCATCTGTCTGCATGTTGACATGCACCAGAGAGCATTTCTGACATTTATTATTGAGACACTTGTCAGACTTCTCCTCAGTCTCGTCATTCTTAAGCCCACCACTCTGGAGCCGCAAGGCTTTCAAACAACACGATGATTGAAAGGGATTATAATTCACTTTTCTTTCATCAACGATAAATAAATGGTAAAATAAGCAATTTGTATTTTAACTTTAGCATCTGAATGCATCATAGCTAACATGATCAAGCAAATCAAAGGTATCATTTGTTTGTTCAAGACTTTAATGCAATATAGTGCAAGGTAGTCATGTCTGGAGGGCAGAGCTGATAATACTTGGATGATCTAATGTAAAATAGTTGATTGAGTTGGGAAAACGTTTCCTCTCACATGAGAGGTTCACAGGGAGGGAAAGTGAGACTCGTGAGCAGGTAAATTAAATCAGGCACAGTGATGAGTGACTCATCATTCTGTAATGGGTGGTGAAAGGTTGACCAGGCTCAGTAACATGGCCATAGGTGGTCTCACACAGAGGCACACTTGAAACTGCGCGTAATTTAACTGATAAGTATTCATTACTTAACTTCAGTATATGTTTATGAATGTAAAATTGTTAACAAAGCCTCTGGAAACCTGGCTTCAAATCTTTAGTATTTCTACACAACATTAATGCTGACTAAATAAGCACAAATCAAACACCCTCTGTTAATGTTGCTACTGTTTCTAATCTTTTTTATCACAACTGTTTAGATTTGATCTGATCGGATGACTTTGACAGAAGCAGCCCCTTTTACTGTTGTTTAAATTATGATTCAAATGTTGCTAAACTCTGTGCGTGCAACAAAACCTATTCTGACTTTGGCAGAACATGTTAATGGAAGATGAGGATTGAGAAAGTAGGTTCTCAAGGCCTTGAAAGAAAATAATGACGGATCAAATGTAGAGAGACAAACATTGAATGTGTTTTCTTTGTCTGATGATTAGCAGTTATCATTTTCTAAATAGATTTATACATTTGTCTAATTTTAATTAATATTCAGTCACAAAATAAATGTCTCTGATCCGTGGGAGCTCAACTTTTATCTGGTAAATGAAATCTCTTCACATCATGTTAAAACGTTTGTCTCAGTTTGTAAACTCATGTACCAAAAAGGATGAAAAATCAATTTCCCATGAATTATCAGTGGAAACTACCATGGTTGAGTTTCTTAATGATGCTTCAATTGAATTAGAGACTTGATTCTCAGCTTTCTGTCGTCATTTTATTAATTCCTCAGAAATGTTGCTAACATGCAGAATATAAATGCTTAAGCCCAGATTTACCCCCAACAATGGCTCGTCCAGTTTACATGCGACATACTCCACACAGCAGGGGCATAACGAGTCCTCTCAGTAGGCACGTACATCTCGGCAACTTTGGCCGACTGCCAAGCTGAATTCACTGCAGGGGTCCGATGTTGTGTAACAGCGCCTTTGTCTGATATCCATCCCCTGAGTTATGCTAAGAAAAGGGGAGTTGTAAGGAAATGTGTTGTGAATGTGAAGAATGCCATTGCTTGCATTTCCAAAGGATTTCTCTGGTAGCTACATTCATGCCAGGGTCACACAGCAAGACGTGGGTCAAATGTAATGTTGAACTACAGACTAACAGGACTAACAGTGAGGTCTACAGTATATGTAGTTGTATTTATTAGTATTTAATCCTTGAGGCTTTAGGCATAGCAATTTTCTATTCTTGCAGCAAAGGCACGGAAACACCTTTGACTGATTACAACCTGGGGACAGTTTAGAAACTTCAGTTGATATGGTGCATGTCTTTGGAAAGAAGAGCAGCCGGAGGATGCACACATAGTAGTGGCACATAGCAGAATGCCCTATCTCTTGTAAATCAAACCAAGCACCTTCTTGCTGTGTGTCAACAGAGCTAACCACTGACTCATGGTGACTCATGACCAAGCAGTAACCCTAGGGGGAACACCATGCTGATGCTGGGGTTGAATGAAGTACCCTCATTCACCACCGAAAGATGCAATTTAATCAAATTCAGGACGTTATCTGCCAGCCAAAACCAATTTCCTAAGCGAATGAGCAGAATGCAATCGACGGTGTCAAAAGCAGAAACGGTTTAACTGATTTGGGTAAACGGCAGTCACCTCTGTGTCAGACGAAATGAGGAATTCATCAGTCTTCATGAGCAGTGTTGCAATAAACTCTGAATAAATCTGAATGAAAATGCTTAATGATGTTCCTGGACTTGGTTCAGGAAAGAACATTGACCACCAAAGTCATGAAATATAGGTTTTTATTGAAATTATACAAATACTGGCTTTATTAAGTTTAACACGGACATCCTAATGTTGGATTTCATTGCGCTCAAAGTTAGGCATTAGCAAAGAAGCAAATATGCATATTTCCCAAAATATTCCTTTTGAATTCATATTTTCAGATTATAATGGAAACTAAACTAGTTTTATAAAGGTTTTCTAATGTCGATGTTGATATTGACAACATCTTATTATTACTTAAAATCTACAAACAATCTAAAAAAAGAGACAACATTGTTTTACTGCACATACTGTACATTACCTCCAGTATTTTGATCAAAAGAGAAGATGACCGCCGATGACACACAGCAGAGGTGTAAGACCACCTCCCTTGATTCACGTTTGAGTGTTGTGAGCAAGCTGATAGCCTGCTTGTAAGCTTCACTGCACAAAGTGCTTTCCAGGGTCCAACGTCTTCTGGAGTCTGTGCAGCAGGCCTTGCAGCACAGACTCCTGTTCACCTGCAAACGTCTGATGGTTGAAAGGAAAGCACTCGACTGCTAAGAGAGGAAAATTAGAAGTGGGGCATGTCTGACAATCTACCTCCCATCTGCTGATGGATAAATAAGACGGGGCGTCACATCAGCAACAGCAAATTCAAGGTTATGCAACAGATTAACTAAATTATTCAAACGATGCACAAGACAATAAAGGCGAACCTGGTGAGAGCCCATACTAATCACTTCATTGTTCATCAAAACAACTAGTGTTTGTTTAGAATTAGTGGGCATTAACTTACTAATAACGATGATTATTTCAGTATACAACACCTGTCATTCAAGAAATGCAACACAATGTGCTTTACAATAAAGGAAAATAGACAAAGAACGAACATAATATATATAAATATGTATATATAACAAATGTATATAAGTGCTGTATATGTGTTATGTATTATAAAATGTACACACACAGTATGTAATATTATGAAAGTTCAATATCCGCTCTATTGCGCACACACTTTATTTCTAAAGATGACCACAGGAGGGCAGTTGTGTGCCAGTGAACTCTGTAGTGAATGAGTGTGCGCTCCCTCTGTTTGAATGTTTATTTCTCTTTGCCTGTCCGTCTTTCTGTCTGACTGTTTGTCTGTCGACGTCTCTCTGAAAATAATAATAGTCTCATTGGTTTTGATTTGCATTGCATTGTGTTTTGTGGCGTAGTCTGCGTTTGAAATGATTCATTTGTAGCAGCTGAGGTTATGCACACTTTTGACATTTGGGCTCATATTGAGGCACAAACAATTAAATTCTTTGTGGATCATTTCACTTCAATTATGTCGGTCCAGAGCCAAGGTGCCACATATGGTGAAAAACACTGGAGTGCTGATTACTTCTCACTTGATTGGGAAGCTGATAGGAATACACAAGTGAGGATGGAGGGTAATTGTGGTTGGTTGACCCACCATCAGTCCAGGCTGAAATATCTTAATAACTACGGAATTATTTACCATCAAACTTTGTACAGACATTTACAAAACGTCCGACTTTTCTTTCAGCACCACTATGAGGTTCACGTTTGTGGTTTTTTTGTGAAATATCTCAACAACAATGGGATGAATTGCTATGCAATGCTATGGAATCTAATACACACACTCCCAGCGACTTTAGTAATGCCTTCACTTTTCATCTAGCTCCGTCATCAGGTTAATTTACTTCATGCTTTGACCAAATACCTGCAAAGTTATTGAAGTTCCCCTCAGCCCCAGCTGTACTTGTGTGTCTCAGGGCTGTTTTTTTTTAAAGGATTGCATTGCTTTTGCGACCCCTAAACCTGCACAAAAAAGACAAAAAGAAACAAGAAAAAGGGTGAAATGCACCCATAACTGCTCTCCCAAGCAAAAAGCATCTTTGTGTTCCTGTGCTATTTGCACACATTTAAATGCCCTCTTTCTATGCAAATTAGCCTCATTTCAAAAACTGTTCAATTCACAAAGATCAGCGCTAAAAGTCACTTGCACTTACAGTGAAATTATTAGCGTCTTCAGAGAGTTGGTGGTAACTGAAGTGCATTTATACTGACGCACTGGAATATTGAACCCTAAATACAGTTTATATCTGTCACGTTTGAATTCCTTGCTTATAGTTTTGAGGAATGCCTCTGCACTTTGTGGGTCAGGATCTGAAGCCCGCTCTGAAAATGTCATTTTTTCTTTCTCTCTCCCATTGTCCTGCCTATTGTTGTTGTTGGTTTAAAGGGAACATTCATACTTTGCGACATGGATACTTGCAATCAGACACAAAAAGGGCAAATTGTCCGCTTAAATGAACGAACCAACATCGCGGGGACAAACAACTGGGGACATTTTTTGCTACTAAAACACATTACAGTCTTGCTAATAAGGAGCTCTTTTTTTATGCTGGGTAGAGTTTCCATAGTTACTCCGGTTGTTTCAACGTCCATTATTTCCATTACCTGGTGATGGCTATCTACGGCCCAATCCCAATGTCGCCCCTAAACCCTCAAACCCTGAACCCTCGAGGACTTACTGACGTCACCTGGTAAGTGGTTGAGTGTGAGAGACTGTGAGGGCTTGAGATGGTGTAAATAGGAATGGGACAGCACTTTGCTGCAACATATCACGTTACCATGAAAACCACAAAAAATATGATGTACAATTGTAGGTATTTATTTTATACTTTGTACTCCTTGATTTGAATGTCTTCCAGGCTCTTTCCTCACAAGATGAGAGGTAACTTCATATAATCTATTTACTCGTTTTGGTCAAAACAGCTTCAATGACAAAATCAAATATTTGATGAATAAATAAATAAATATAGTTAATTTTTTGTTCCATCTTTAACCCTTAATGTTTCTGTGTAAATGTAATATGACAGGCTGAACACACGTGAGCCATCCTCTTTGTTTACGTCTCCATGCGTCCACTGGTTACCCCGTGTTTAACGCCACATTGCAATGATTTGTGGGTAATTACCTTAGGCAAAGTCAGCATACCATGCTACCATGCTTGGGCCTAAAGCTACCAGGGGAAACAAAATGGATATCCTCTTCCTGTTTTGGTTGCGTAGTGGTTCTTCGCACTTCCTTTATGCCGTAACCCCAGACACACATAATTGCATAGTGAAAGGGAGGCTTGTAGGGAACCAATCTAAACGCTGATGGTGTCATTATTCAGGTGCCAACATTGTGCAATCAAAGCAAAAAACATTCCACTTTTTCCACTTTAAGGGCTATACATTTCCTAAAACAACTACTAGATTGACAGGAAACATGCAGGCCATATTATTTGTCATTCAATTCAAGATGCTTTTTTGACATGACACGGTCAATATTGCCAAAGCGTCAAGTAATAATGAGATTATAAAGACAAAGAACAGGTACATTTCATAAAATCAAGAAAAGCAATGATGAGATCAAAATAAATGTTTTCAAAATCAATCTTTTTGTCAGACTAATATCAGAAAGTAATGTACCATGGTGGAGTCTGTTCTGACGCTTAAAAGAAAACTATAATTTCTGTGTAAATTTATTATTGAAAAGAACGGCACTATTTGTATTTCTGACTCATTTTAGCTGAAGTACAGAAAAGAACAGTATGGAGCCGACTCATTTATATTCTTTGATGTTCCACCAGCATCCATATAGCTGTAAGATATTACAGGAAATAGCCTAAAGCGCTCTTCATTTGCATATTACAAAATTGCGTGTTCCTTTACGTTTACGCTGGAGGCTGAATTGTGAAAGCAATACAGAAAATTCAGCTTTGCTCGACAGAACAGCTTTAAAGCGACTATTAAAATGGATTGCATGACTGTTATTAGATGTGAAGACAGCTGCAGCTGAGGGATGAGTCTCAGACATGTGTAGGTGAGTCGGACTCCAATGTGAATCCTTTAAAGCTTGTTCTAATTGATGTTGGTCTCTTCCATCTCTTATGTTTACTTTGCTGGCCAACAAATGAAGAGGTGACGAGTCTCCCTTCAGTTCTACTCCAGGAGTAGAACTACTTCTGATTAAGAACAAACCCACACATGTTTATTTTTCTCTCACAGACACTTAATGCATTCGAAGAACGATATATAGACAAAATAAAAGAAACACTGCACCCCAATGGACCTGTTCTTGAAGTCCAAATGTATTATTTTTCTGTGCATCCCTGAGTATATATGATTATGGGATGCTTTTCATTGCTGATGTGCTGTGACATGGTGCACCTGCTGCCTCTGTAATGAGCACTCTCACCATTATCCAGTACGGGAGAGGAACATGCATAGGGCTGTCTGACACCATATACCTTGAGTTTTAGGGTATTTAGATGTATTGAATTTCATTCATCAGATTAAATGAAGTCTCCTGTTTTTTGTTGTTGGTTTTTTTCTATCTGTATGGATTAGGAATACAACACCAGTTCCACTCAATAAAACCCGTAGGAGTGATGAACAAGACAGGAAACATTTCAAAATGTCTCACAGAGATATTTCCATCTGATCTTCGACAGAATATACAGAAAATGTTTTTTCAGATTGAATGCACTCTTTGACACTAAAGGATGCGAAGGCAACACATATATACTTTAAAAATGACTATATCATTATGAAAAAGGTGATAAAATATAATTGACAATTGTGTCATTTCAATAATGGTGTGTTGTCAGTAATAGTCAGTGATGTCTTTCAGACAGCATTTATGAGTCTGAACTGAGAACTTAATTGTGCAAATTAAAGACAAAACTAGCAAAGTCTGTATCAGAGCCATTTTCTTGGCTTTGTGTTCTTTAATAATTGTTGCGTCTGTTTGCACTTCTTTGTAAAAGAGAATAAGAAAGGAAGCAACAAAAGGCTGTTGTCTTTGATACATAGTTTCTCCTCCCTGAATCCTCTCTTAAAAAAGATCAATGCTTAAATTACAAAGCACATAAAAAAACTGGACACAAAAGTAAGAATTGCCTCAGACTTACAGGCAAATTTCACTACATTGTAATATGTATTTCATTGAATTACATGGCAAATTATATATTATCCTGCAGCAAGAAATGAATTAATTCAAAAAACAGGGCCTCTGACTGAAAGTTACATCATTGGTCCTATTTTTACTTTTTGCTTTTTTAAATACATTTAAATGAAATGGCCTGCACATGATGACCCTTGGCTAACTATCAAACAAAGGTAGCATTACATTAAAGCCAACTGAAACATACCAGAAACTAATGCAGCTAACATTAGCTTGCTGGCTAAATTCAGGCAACGCTGTCACCATACGCTAATTAGGTAAAAACACATTATGCCAAACATGGACAGTCTGCATCTGCACATAGAAACAGCAACTGCAATCAGAAGCTTGAAACCATTTTGCTCAATAAGCTTCTTATCATTTGCGATGGCTTCATATATGCACATTACTCTTGTTACCTTATAGTGCTAATCAAATCTGATCGAAACACACCCACTCCATCCTGATGAAGCAGGTTAGCCAAGTGTCAAACTCTAAATAAATAATACTTTCCAAATAATTCAATATCATTTTTTCACAAATACACTGCCTCTTAAAATACCACAACATGTAATAATCTCCCCTGTGATTAAAAAAAGCCTTAAAGACAGGGAGCTATGGATCAGTGGTCTGGGTTTGCATGTTCAGGATGTATTCAAGCTGTTTCTGACATTACATACATATTTACATTTCTCGTAAGCCACATCTTAACCTACCATCTGTCAAATAATGTGAGGAATCCATAACAGTGTGGGCAGGCATTTCATGGGAGTCATCTGGTTACATGAGTAGTCTGCCTGGTTGTGCAACACCCAATGAATATGTTATATAGGAGCTGTTGCACCCCAGGGTGCAAACTGCGCTTGGGCATCATTAAGATGGCTTTAGATTCCGGGACGATAATGATGGCATACTGACAAACAAATGTAAGAGAGAGAGTGGTTCAGTGTCTCACATCACAGTCAACGACTTGTACGACAGGGTTGAAAGAGTCTTTGATGCTGTTCTGAATGCCATGTGTGATATTACCCATCACGTAATGTGACGCCACTTACTATTTTAACCCAAAAACCACGATCTTTTCCTGTAAACCTAAGTAGTTTTGTTGCCTTAACCTAACCATCCTGTGAATAAAGAAGTTTATTTTGTAAAGACCATATGATTGTAACGTACAAACATCAACACGTATTGCTGGACTTTCATAGTGAAATGCACGAAAAATGAGGAGTAACTTTTTTGTAAGATATCTTATGAACCGTTGTATGAGGAAACATGGATGCCTTTGGACACTGGGAGGACAGAGGAGCACAGGTGTCACAATGTAAACACAGGAAACCTGATAATGTCACGTCAAAGACTTCAGCTGAGAAACAAACTCTTACTGGAAAATATTTCAGTTTGAAGTGATCATGATAACCGTGCTGACCCTGGTGAAGTGGAATAATTCTTCCATCTAACCTCTCTCTAGTGTTAATAAGGCTGCAAACACAATATCATGAACTTCAGGTTCATGATAACATGTGGCCTTTACAGTATGGACCCTCAGAGAAGGGGAACTGGAGTGTTGTGCGTCATCACATGCAACTAGGAAAAACTACCTTCATCCATCACCCCTCCTGCACGCCCTTTGCAAATTATCACGCACCACTGATACCACGGGAGGGTTTACATTAGAGTCAGAACCCGGTACGCGGCATATAGCTTCTAAAGGGAGCATCTGTGCTTCGTATTTTCATTAGGTTACTGACCAAACAGCATTGGTGAGTTGGGAATGACAACGGGGGTCGGCTTGATGAGGTCTATACGGTCGCTGTGTGCGGCTGAAGCGACAGAAATAGGTGCACTTAAGCTAATCGGCAGCTGTGTGTTTACATGCAACACTACATGCAGTGCTGAAATGGGGCTTGTCACGTTAGCCTATGGGTATAGGAACTGGCTCATTGAGAGTGAAAAATGGAAAATGCATGAAATGATGGATAATTTCTCTTCCTCCAGTCTCATCGACTGTCCTCCGTCAGCCCATCTCTCTGTCCCTCTTTGTGTGAACGCAAGAAGCTGTCCAAGATGAATGTATTGCTTTGAGAGAGGGGTCAATTCACCAACAAACTAAATCCAGGGAAATGTCAGCAACCAATTAAGCCACTTTAATCTGATTAAACAGATTACCTGCATCAACGATTGCATAACAGTGGCAAATTTGGTGTTTTTCCCACAAAATAGTAATCCTGTAAAATAAAATGATTGAGGACCGCTTACCATTTCTTTGCTATTGCAGCTGTGGATCAATAAAAATGAATCATCTGCCGGTCCATCGCTGACTACTCCATCTCATAACCTTGAGATATGAAAGATGAGATCAAAGGATTTCAGACAAATGTACCACTTATGATATTCAATTATTGGACTTTTTATTTATTTTTTTTACAAGGCGTATAAAGCTTGTTTGCTCAATTTGTCATCCTACATGTGAGTTGCTATGTGGGTGTTTGCAGTGTATACACCACATGACACACATTGACGCTGCTGTGGTGGCTCTTGATTCATGGCCGTTACTAAATGCGTCAAAGGATGAGCAGACATGGACCTTTCTTCTTAAGGGACGCTGCATTTGTCTAATAATTGAATGTTATCATTCATCAACTTTCAAAAGAATCATATTGCAATGATGAGCTGTCACCGTATCATTAAACATGATTAGGTCATCCAAATAAATGATGTGGATCAAATCAAGAACAAAATTCAAGTCCTTATCTTACACAAGAGTTTGGTCTCATGCAGTGGAACCATTCATGGGACAACAAAGGGTCCAAATGACCCTCTGTTTGTGGTCATTTTGTTAAACCTGCAATAATGGATTTTCTTTACCACTTGGGGGAGCAAAAACAAACTGTTAACCCAACATTGACCTTATCATCTTTTAAAATTAAGATTTTTTACACATCCACCAGATGCAGAACAAAATGTTTCATTTATTTGGAGTCATGTTGTCCCCTTGATGAATATATTCACTATATTCTGTAGCTCAGTGGTACTCCTGAGGGAAATATCTGTCTTCTTAGCATTTCTGCTTCACCACGTTCAGCTACAGGTCGCCACTAACTTTGACGGTCTGCTGTTTGGTGCTGAGCAGGTAGTGAACCGAGGTTTTTTTTGGGCTTTGTCACTGTTGTCGTCAAAAACAAGACTTTTGTCATCTACTCTAATGTAATGTCTTGTTTGTTTCTTGTCATGCATTCGTTTCCTGTTTTATTTTGTTACTCACCTCTCCTCTAGTTGCAGATCACGTCACTTCGGGCACAGATTAATTTCAGCTGTCCCTCGTTAGCACTGCACTCACCAGACCTCCTGCTCCCCTGTTCTCACGTCCCCAATCAGTCATTGACTTCATATAGCAGCCCAGTTGCTTTGGTCTTTGGCAGTCAATCTTCATTGCTGCATGGACTTTTGTTTGCGTGTTATCTGTGTGCTATTACCTGTGTGCATATTAGACTCTCAGTTTGTAAGCCTTTTGTTTGAAAATTAATTTAACTGCACCAGTAAGACAGCTTCTGTATCTGCATCTGGGTCCTTCTCCTGCTACCTGCACTCCAAACCACAGCAACTATGAGAGTGCATGAAATCAGTAAAATTGGATGACCAAAACGGTGAGCTAAAAAAGGCCAAAACGCTCTGTAAAGACGAGCGTTGCTGCAGAGTTCTGCTGCAATTCTATGTGGGTTCATCACTACGAGCAGCACTTTTAACATTTAATCCATTGCATTATGAAAAATTATGATTGTAGTTACTTTGAAGTTAGGAATATGCATATCTAGATTTTGAAACTGGACTGTTCCACTAGACAGGTTAGCGAGTTCGAGCATATTTTTGGATCAGATCGATTTTTAATGCCATATTGTTTTATACTGATGTTGGTGAATATCCTTATTAATATTATAGTTATTTCAGTCATATCAGTCTTACAATAGTGCATCAGACAACCCTCATGATCCTGGAGTGGATAGTTAAGTGTTCAGTGCACCTAATTCACAATTTGTGTCTTTCTTTCCTATTTCTACATTCTTAATTACTTTGGTCGTGTTCTCTGGAAAAAACTACCTGACCTGAGACGACCAGAGATCTGTCACTGTGTCAACTTTCAAAAGCAAGTGTTTCTTTTCCTTTAATATGTTAGTGTGTGTGTTGTCTGGCTGTGGATCCCCTACTCTCTTTATGGATGTTTGCAGGCATTTTAATGTAACATGCATTGAGTTTACTCATAATGTATTGTCCTGTATTAAGAAAACAGCCTTATTTTATTAACCCAGTGTTGTCATTAAATTATTTAAGCGATGAAAAACAAAACGGAACACAATAGGCTCCTTGAGGCTGTTCCAAGCAAATTATGTTTTCTCCAGTGAGAGAGCAGAGCTCCAGTCACAAGCCAAATGCACTTTTGCACGGCCGGGCACATCTGGGGCGCACTTGTGCACGGGGTATGATCAGAAAGAATACATTATCATGCATTAGGTGTTAGAGGCTTTGACAATCATGGCCAAGTCAATACTTCATCCCGTTTTAACACTGGGCTCATATTTTTAAAGTTTAATTCAGTTAGATTTGACATTTCTATTTGCAAAAAAATGTTCTCACAATCTGGGGACAAAATTGTTGAATCTGCAAAGAAGTTGGGATTCTGAAAATAAGTCTTATCTCTGGGAACACTGCTAAGATTGAATAAAACACCAAAATAGAACCAACAATATGTTGCTCTTATTTTTAAGTAATTTTGAACAAGCGTGTGCTAATTATTTAATCACTTATTAAACCTCAACACTGGGAGTGAAGTGGACACAGACCATGCCTTGCAAGTATATTCACCCCCGTTTGTTTTTCTTATTTTGTTGCGTTACTACCTGGAATTAAAGCAGAATTTTATTTGGATTGTATGTAATGAACCCACACAAAATAGTCAAAATTGATGAAGCAAAATTCAAAAAAATTCAAAAAAATTGATGGTACTTCATGTGTATTCTCCCTCTTTGCTATAAAGGCCCCAAATAAGATCGGATGTTACCAATTACCTTATGAAGTCACATAATTAGTCATATAAAGTCCACCTGCGTGCAATCTAAGTATTTCTTCTTTCTCGATCAGAGAGGCGAGAGCAAAGAAAACCCCTTTTTTTTCACTTCACCAATTTTGACGATTTTGTGTAGTTCCATCACATAAAATCCAAGTAAAAATCCATTTTACTTGTACTAATACAACAACATAGGAAAACACCAAGGGGGTGCATTTAGCATTAGCATTTCTGCTAACAAAAAACATGCTCCGGCTAACCAACATGTAGCTACATCTGCTAATGTGATGACGTCAACAGTTGGATCTAAAGTGACATGTGTTGTGCTGGAATGATGTTCAACTTCATAATATTCATTGATTGGAACATATAGAATCTCCAAGCCAATTAGTAACTCATAAATCCACTTGTCCTCCGTATAATTATTAGGGAACTTATTATTATTATTATTGATTCGTCAATGATCAAGTCGTTCCTGATTCGTACCTCATTCCATTCTCAATGAACCAATCATTGACTACTCTATACTATTTGATTAGGAGTTACTAATGCATCACTGCAGTTACTCCTAACACTTTCCTCATTTGTTGCCTGGTCAAAATGTGCGTCAGAGCCGAAGAATGAAGGAGCTTGAAGCAACAGCTGCAGTAGAAACACAGTGAGATCCCCCTCAGCGCTCACTCTCAGCTCCGCTCCTCCTAATTGCAGGTAAGCTATTTGTTTCTGCCTCAAAAATTGGCTTAATTCAGATTTCCTCCTTTCTCTTTTTCTCTCTCTTCGGGAGAGTAAATAGGCAAGTACACCTAAGAGGAAGCGATGGATGTGTAGCCGTTAGAAGAGGGTTAAAAGTTCAGCAAATAGCACTTGAGTAGGACTGGCGTCTTTATTTCCTCACCTGAGAGTGTTTAGTTATGTATTTTTCTGATAACTCCTATTCTTTCATATTCTTTATATATACAGTTTGTGTGATCACGTTGCATGCTTCTGAATATCATATAAGCTAAACAACGTGGTGGTCTTTTGTTGTGCGTAAAGCGGCACGTGCCTTACAGAGCGGTTTAAACGATGTATAGCCATGTTACCGGTGCCACTAACAAACAGCACCGGCGCCTTGCGGCATATACACCAGCTTAAAAACCGAACCAATAAATGCTCTCTTCTCTCAGGTACACTGTTGAAGTTCCAGTTAGAGGTGCAGATGGAGAAGACGGACACCGCCTAGGAGTATCCGAGCTCATTGCCTTGTATTTGTGCCTCCCGTCACTTAATTATGTTCCACCAGCTGACGGATCAGACAGTGAACGGTAGCTGCCAGGGAGCCGCCTCAGCCTGCAACAAGAGCGCTGATGGAGACGCGCTCCAGCTGCCCACTTTCTCCACAGCGGCGAAAGTCAGAGTCATCATCACCTTCAGTCTGTGCGCGGTTTCAGCTGTGTGCAACTTGGTTGTGCTGTATGCTGCCGGCAACGGCGGCAAGCGCAAGTCGCACGTCAGGATCCTCATAATGAACCTGACCGTGGCGGACCTGCTGGTGACTTTCATCGTGATGCCCGTGGACGCGGTGTGGAACATCACGGTGCAGTGGCAGGCGGGAGATGTCGCCTGCAGGCTGCTGATGTTCATGAAACTGGTGGCGATGTACTCCTGCGCTTTTGTAACTGTGGTCATTAGCTTGGATAGACAGTCTGCCATTCTCAATCCTCTGGGCATCAGTGAGGCCAAAAGGAAAAGCAAGATCATGTTGACTGTGGCCTGGACGATGAGTGTAATCCTCTCGCTCCCTCAGGTAGGAGAAAACTAATTTAGTTTGCTCTGCCACTCATCCAGTACTTACACACAAACACTCTATGAACCCTATATACACTCATATGAGGCTTCTTGACACATGACAGGTTGTACACCTCTCCCGTCATAGTTTTATTTGAAGGACAATGAAACCTTGTTCAAAAAGCACACAGAACTCTGCCAGTGTGCTTTCCTCTAGTGAATCCATCTTGTTTAATTTAGCTGAAAAGAGAGGTGAAGGTTATTTAGATAATTGGTTAGGTCTGCAGGAAACATTTTGAAACAACACTGAGGTAATCAAGGCAAAAAAAAATAAACGACACTTATGTCTGAGTGAGCCATTTAATACAGTTACAATCTATTAAGAATTGCATCTTTTACAGCAAAACAAGTGCATTTTCTCCATGTGTCGTGCTCATTAAATTACGTTTTATTGTTGAGGTGTGTGTGAAGCTTCACAATACTTAAGATTAATATGGATATGATTTTGCTCCAGAAAATGTTCAAGCACAAGCTCCTCACAACAGCATACTTGAATTGATTTTACCTGCTGAACACAAAGGAGGCAGCAGCCTGCGTGACTAAAAGTGGATATCTAATCAGGTGTAGCATGTTTTGAAGGGATCCTTGACTCAACAGGCTCGCAGGAGGGTTACAAGTATGCTTATCAAGTACCTGCTCAGGTGTGAGATCACCTTTATTTCCTCAACCTCATCTAGTGCGACTGGACCACACTGGGTCGAAAGAAGTGAACATCTGACAACTCAACCTCTCACATGGACACAGAGGTCATGTCATCTATTCTTTCTTGGAATTTGGGGGATTTTGAATTCTTGAGATAAATTACATTTAGTGGGTTTTCAAGACAGTTGGTATCTTTAAATGTGAGACTGTCCTCCCTAAAAATATGTCAGTACTATAATGTGAGATGTTATTATATGTATACATGTACCTGTATATACTGTATGTATATATGTGTTTGTGTGTGTTAATTTGATAACTCACTATTTCAGAGTTTTTTTTTATGGTTTACGGCCACGCTCATTCAGAATATAGTTTGTGAGACGTTTTCTTTCACCTGTGTGTAAGAACATGTCGGAGGACTTTTTGTCAAATAAGAATTGGGGAGAGATAACTTAAAAAAGTGTTGACATGAAAGGTGAAAAGAAAAGTCCAACTGAGAGCTGTGTATACAATAAAGCCAGATTACAGTTATCAATCCAGTCTTGAAGTCAAATCAGTTGGCATTACATTCACAAATGGGAAATAAGGAGAAACTCTGCCCAAAAATGGGAACATGATGCCCTTGAAACATACTTGTTTTATTTATAGATTTTTGACTGTTATTCTAATTCTTATTCATTGCATTCCTGCACCCTTTTTATTGAAATGCAAATGTAGGCTCAGGTATTTCTGAAGACTCGGGGGGCCATTTTTGAATGAGTGGTCTGAGACGTCTCTCACTTTCTTTGCAACGCTAAATTAGAACAAACTGACAAATCCACAGATTTACTTAAACCTCTTTGTTTGGAATTGCCAAGACAAATCATACATTGTAGGCATCACTTTTCTGTATTTTTTCTACAGCTTTGTGTTGGTGAATAACTGCATCTAACCATCTGTAACTCGGGGGTCAGATTAGAATTTCATCAGAATCACGTTTGGCATCAGTATTACTGTGAAACAGTAACAAGTAATGTTGCAGATGTCATGACACTACAGCTAACCTACATGTGATGTTGCCTGATTTAGACTTTTTTTGACCTTCATCTGACACAGTCTGGATTTAGCTCCCGAGAATGTAAAGATGAGTAGCCTGGGAGATGTGACAGGGAAGACAATTGGCACAAGTATCCCTTTTTTTTTTTTTATAGATTCAGGAAGGAATACACAGTCCAGTCTTTGTTGCTCCTGCTGCTTTGCATCTGAAGCCTTTTCTCAGTGAAGCAGCAGAGATGGTGCTTCACTGTGCACTATACCTGCCCAACACCAAATGGCTGAAAGACAAAGTTAGCGACAAGCTGGTGAGCATTAAACTTCTCTCAGGAGTTGCTTTTGACCAGAACAGTGCTTAGAAAGAGACACTGTTTGGTTTATAATCATCAGGTGGACACAAAGCAAGACTCCAAATGAATGTGAATGTTTCTTTTTGTGTGCTGGATGTGTAATTAAGCAACTGCTTGTTGACAAGTTCACCTGGTCAACCTCAAGGTGGTATATGCCAGTGTTGTGGTTACAGCTTCTTTCTGCCGTCCCCAAGTGGCTGAAAAATCAGTTAAGCAACTTGAAATGCGTTGTTGCTTTAGGTGAGGATCATTGTTACAGCGAACTAAAGCAAATATTACATGGACATCGTGACTCTGGGCTGAAAAACACAGCACAAGAAAACAAATACTGATAATATAGAGACATATCTCAGCAAAAAAAAATAAAAGTTGATTCAGGCTCAGTTTTGCAGCAGAGTGCATCATTATCCAGCGGTTACTCCATCCCTGGTGTAGCTGATAACCGGTATCAACCAGCCCTCAACACAAGTCCTTACAATTATTATTTCTGGACAGGACTGTGATGAAGAACGGGAGGATGAGAGAGATGACACTTCGAAGCACATGTAAAATACCAAGCCCAGCTGATATTTAATCATCTGTAGTACCACCAGATGTAATACTGCGGCTGCTGGAGCACCAGGCTGAATATTGGATATAATGAATATCTCATTATCTCGCCACAAACCTGCCATTGTCGCCACCGCGAAAGGTCACTGTATCAAATCTTCATTTACAAATGTTATATGGCTGTAATCCTAAAAATGTAATATATATATATATATTGTTGTACAGGATAAAAAAGCCGGGGTTGTTATACAAGTGGCTTTCTCCTTTATCAGACAGTTGAGTTTTATGAATAAAACATAAAATGAATGGGAAGTTTTATCTATAAGCCACCTCTACTACGAGCTATGCACCTGTGTCTGTAGGAACATTGATAAAACAGTGCTTCTTCAGTGGACCGCCCTGTGACGTGACACCTGGAGACCCTCAAGCATTGAACATTATCTCCAAGACATCATTCTGCCATAGAGAGGCCGCTTGAAACAAACGAGAAAACTGAATGCGATCAGGTTCTGTAGCTCCACACACTTCGGTGGTAAATAAAGAGAAATATTTTTTGATCAGAAGGGAAAGTGCTCAGTTGTTGGATCTTTTTGATTGTGGAGAAGCTCACACAGAGATGTAGTGGGCGAAGATGAAATGCCTTTAAGCTTTCTTTGTTATCTCCAGCAGACGTAAGCCTGGGATGAGGTTATATGTGTTTGGCTGTGTGTGTGTGACTGTGTGTGTCTGTGTGTCCATAAGTGAGTGTGCACCTCTATGTTTGTTGTCCACTAATCTAGCATTCGGCTGCAGCAAACTGCATCTTGTCTTTGGTGGACAGTAATGGCTGCATGCTCAAGGACCTCTCGTGGTTGCGGTGACTTCCACTTTCTTACCTTTTATTGCCTGTCTTATACGGCCATTGACTACCTGCTTGCTCCTCACTCACCGCCCTCAACAGGCCCTTATATCCAACCCCCAGGTCGCTACTCTGTTGTACACTTTTATTGTTTTGGATAGTGTGTTTGGCTAAAAGCTAACAGCTAACGGAACTACACACGCTGCTGAGTACCTCTAAGCCGCTGCTCTGCGGCTCACTTTTATTGTTTTTTCGGACAGTGTGTTTGACTCACAGGTAACTTAACTACCAGTGCATATATTATCATTGTCTTCAATCTGAAAGGATTACTTTGGGTTCAAATGCTTGTTAACCCAAAAGACAAGGCAGTGCCTCCACTCTGGCGTTCCGAGAGCTTTTTTTCTTACTTGCACCCTCGTCACTTTTGACGTATGTGTCACATTGTAGAAAGTGATGTGCTGTAAATATTTCTGTCGCCATCAGCTGCCTGTTTTTATCCTCTGTCATCTGAGGAGGCATGAAACCTCTGGAAGATTTAAGGTGCCAGGAGTGAGAGATCGATTGATGTAGGATGTATAAAGGATGAATTAAGTGTTTACTCATCCTTAACTAATGCTTCATAGTGTGTAGTTATTATAAAGTGTTACCTTAAATTCTTTTACATTAATAATTTTAGTACATATTGTGCAATAGTCTGCAAATTATTAATTTGTTCTGAATCGATGATGAGCAAACTGGTTTCTATCTCGGACTATTGTTACAGTATTCACATATCTGTGCCTGTTACTCACGGTCACTAAAACGCTGTAGGGTAAAACATATCTGTAGGCAGAGGGTGAACTAGTTCTTAAATGTTGTAATTGGGATAGATACTGGGATTGTTACACTGGACACTGTTTATTCACTCGCCACATACGAAACTGCTGTAACATGTGAGATCTACTGCAGCTCTGAAGCACCAGATACAAACTCCAGCAATATAAACATAATTTATGTTGGGGTCAACCCCAAATCTTGGTACGACTCGTGGTATACGTCGGTCATTTAAAGTGAACATACTTGAAAAAACACATATTCTTTAACCTCTTACAGTAACACACACTTTGCCTGTTTTATTTCCCCTTTATGTAGCATTGAGAATGTAGAAATCTACTTATTCTACAGTATGAGCTTGTTCCAAAAGTTCATCAAAGTTGCAGTATAAGATATTTTCAGATTAAGCATGACATATTTTGTATTTGTCATGAAAAATAGAGTTCTGTGAGTTGTCGCATATAATTTTCTCCTGAATAAGAGTGAGAGACAGTCGGGTCAAAGACGTTACAGTCATTTAGCAGACGCTTTTGTCCAAAGTGACTTACAATTCAGATTCTATCACATTCCTGCACCGTACCACAGCTACGGGAGCAATTTGGGGTTAAGTGGCTTGCTCAAGGACACATCGACATGCGACTAGCAGAGCCGGAGCCGGGGATTGAACCGCCGATCCTCTGATTGAAGGACGGCCCTGCTCTCCACTTAGCCGCCCACGAGTTTAAAAGACATCACTCAGCAGGTTATTTACAGCTTTGAGAACCATATCCTGAGACAGAGACATTTCTGTTATACTATAGAAACACATGAATGTATTTCCTTTTATTTTCAAAGAAAGAAAAATAAGTTTCTGGACTGGAAAGCTTACTATGTGACTTAAGCCTTTAAATCTCATCACAACACAAGCTTGATTCTGAAATAAAGTACATTGTGGTCATTCAAAGATCCATATACTGATATACACAGTATGCTGGAGGAGAAACAGGGGAGTATTGCTCATGAAGCAGACAACAATTGGCACATGTACTGTTCCTGAGTGGCAGTGGACCTCAGCTGTTGAACAGCTCAGCCTTCGCAGTGCGTTCATCTTCAGATTGATTTCTGACAGCATCAAACAAACTGCACTAAATGTCTTGATAAAAAGAAATAGCCAGGAGCATTTTGTATTTTTCTCAGCTGAGAGGCTGCAAGGTATTCTTAAAATGAAAAAAACGTCATAAAACTGATCTGACATTTAGACCCGACCAAAACCATCAAACATCTGAAATGTATAAGAAGTAAAACATGCATAGATGAATCGGTTTGCACGTATAGTATGTTATCTTCTGCTCATAATGTCCTCGTATGTTTTTGGCCTGTTTTTGTGGTCCCAGATTAGATTGATTTTTTTCCCATTTTGTGTTTTCCTGAACAGATAAGCACACAGGCACTCGTGTGTCATGGGAGGCAAAACAATGTTCTGTTGTGTTTTTAACATTTTTGATATACGAACACAATTGGCCATCAAATTAAGGTAGGCGCTTTAGAGAAAGCCCAGAACTGGGCTTATTTCTCTGGGGTTGCTTTAACTATCCGCAAGAATTGCAATTACTGGCCTGTACTTTAATAAAGGATTGGAGGTGTACATAAGCCACAGTAAATACAGTGTTTCAGGAGCCCGGATGCCTCAAGGGATCATCTTTCCAACAAGATAAATGTACACAGCTTAAGGCTTTTTTTTGTCCAATAAAATATGTTATTAAGCGTAGATCTTTTTTCTCTGACGTCAGCACCTTCGTCAGTCTATTATACATAGACTGTCTATACATCAAACACAAGACTATAACAATGCTACACTGTTGTTGCTGCTGCTGGCGATCTTGTGCACTACTGTTTTGTTTATTTTTTCCTACTTAGTTAATTTAATACAATTCTACTTAGTGTATATACTGTGCATTTTTATTACTTTATCTTCTTAAATCTAATAGGTCCTGCTCGGTTATTTTATTTTATTACATTGTATATATTGTGCATTTTACACACTTAATATTTTTATTCTATTGTGTAACCCTGTTTGCTGCTGCCACAGACAAATTTCCCCTTGGGGATGAATAAAGTACTATTCTATTCTATTCTATTCTCTACGTTTCAAAATGTCAAGGACATATTCATCATCCAATTCACTATCAGACTCTGTTTTCCTTCTGAGTTTTATGAAAGGACTTTCATAAAAAAAATAATTAACTGCGCCCGAGGACTTATAAGTCCTCACTAAGACCAAGAAAGTGGATCACATCACAGTTCTGAGGTCTTTGAACCGGCTTCCTGTCCAACAAAGAAGTTGCTTTGAATTGCCTTGTTGTTGAAATGTGCTATACAAATAAACTTGCCTTGCCTTGCCCATAACGGACATGACCGATTGGAAGTGGGGCAGCACACAATCAGCTATAAATGCTCAAAATCTCTAAATTGTGTGTGAAGGTATGTCCGTCCTATACACACACACAGGCTGGATACACAACCATGACTGTGCAGCTGTACACAAGAAATGTTAGGATATTTGTTACTGAATCAGCCAAGCTGCACTTGGAACAGAAAAAAATACAAGATGAAAAAAAGTGTGATCTAGAATTTATTAATACATTTTTATTTTATTATGGAGGTTATATTCCTGTTCCACATGTAGTTTGCCAAATCTACAGTATGATAATCATGCAATATAATGATATTACAGAACTGCTGCTTCCTGTGTTCCATCAGATCATCTGACCAATCAATAATCAGCTTCTGATTTAATACTTCCAGACAGTTGTTGTTCCAAGCCTCCTCTCTCCTCGTATCCTCCATTCTGTCTGTTTGACTTATTTAGACTTGTGACTAAGCAAAACTCTTCTTGTCTTTAATGCAGATGTTTATATTTCACAACGTGACCATCACAGTCCCGGAGAACTTCACCCAGTGCACCACCCACGGCAGTTTTGTCCAGCACTGGCAGGAGACCCTCTACAACATGTTCACCTTTGTGTGCCTCTTCCTCCTGCCTTTGGTTATCATGATCTTCTGCTACACACGAATTCTCATTGAGATATCCAGCCGCATGGCCCGGGGTAACTGTAAGTTTCACACTTTCTTCAAAATCTGCAGTTGAAATATATTTGCTGAGGCTCGAGGAGTTGTGCGTGACAAAGATGGTGTTCTCTTCTCTTCCAGTGCGGTCTACAGATATTCATCTCCGCCGCTCCCACAACAACATCCCAAAAGCTCGGATGAGGACTCTTAAGATGAGTATCGTCATCGTGACATCATTCATCGTCTGCTGGACCCCGTACTACCTGCTAGGCTTGTGGTATTGGTTATATCCTGAAGAAATGGAGGAAACAGTCTCTCATTCAATGACACATATGCTGTTTATATTTGGCCTCTTCAACGCCTGTCTGGACCCCATCACTTATGGTCTGTTCACCGCTCGTCTTCACCAGGGTCTTAAGAGATGCTGTAAGACATCGAACACGCGGCCTGAATTAGAAAACAATACTTGCCTTGTACACATGACTCACCTTTCAACTCGTAAGCAGATTGCGTCAAGTGTCAACAATACAGACGTAGAGGAGGGAAACGAAAACAATAGCACAAAGAGTGGTTCTAGGCCAATCCTGCCAGTGAGCAAGATCTAATGGTTTAAAGAATTTCAATGGAAAGAATCTCTTGAGCTTAGTCGTTCTCCAGAGATGACAGCTATAGTTCGATGATCAAAAAAATCAAGTGTTGTTTTGTCAGACGAATCTTTTCATTTTTGTTTCACTGATGTAATCGATGGTGTATTGTAGCTCTGCCCTGGTTTGTTCATCCCGCATCTTGGACGCAACTGATCAGATTCTGACAAGACGCTGCAGAGCGATGCATGCAGCATTCACAATAATCACCATGATAGGCTGAGGGTGATCCTGTACATCACACAGAATGTCTCGCACGCTGCTGATCCGATTTCCATGAAGCTTAAAGACTTGTGTGGGAAAGTTCAATTCAGGTCGAACTGATGACAAATCTGCTTGGTGTTACCATAAATTGACTGAAAATGCCTTGCGCACATTTGTTTGAGCATCACTCTTGATAACAGTGGGTTTTAAACTAAAACTTGTATTCACAGGTTGAAAGCCAGTCACATTCCGGGACACACACACACACACACACACACACACACACACACACACACACACACACACACACACACACGCTGTTGCATGCTCAACAAACAAACACAACATCTGGGTTTTACAGGGTGGATTTCAAGACGTCTTGTATTATTTCCTGTGTCAAAGAAACCACAGAAAACAAAATGTGTTTATTTGATTTAAGATTATCAGTTGATTATAAACTTGTATTAATGTTTACATTTGTATGACATGTTGGAGTTTTTTGCAACGAGGTCCTCTGCTAATCAGTGCTTATTGACTGGAAACCGTTCTAAATTGTCATTTGTAAATCTGTGTGTGCAATATAGAAGGCTGTAAACATGATCATTATTGACCATGACGGCCTTTTAAATAAATGTTATGGCATACAGTTCTATGTATTTAATGTATCTTAGCAGCATGTTGCTGTCGTGTTATTGACTGCGTGATTTGTCCAAGATCAATTATGTATTTACTGTGTTGCCCAAAATCACACTGGAGACAAAACTCTATGACATATTCTTGATCTATCATGCCATTTGTTACATTAGTGTTAGTGTTATTAGGGTGTTATAATATAAATTGTGTTGCTTTTTGTGACCAAGAAATGGATAAAAAAATGCTTAATATTTTAATGAGTAACTTTAAAATTCAGTGATGTTGTAAAATTAACAGTAAACTATTCAGTTTGTTTCTGATATGCAAAAAAAGAGAGATCAATAGCATTTGTCCGTTTGTATGATATTGTTTCTTTCCCGCAAGTTATTGAAGATGTGTTATGTATATTTGCTAAGTGTTTATTTGTTGAATAAAAATGATGCCCTTTCCCAGGCATTGGGTGATGAACAAACAATGACGGCTTCCCACTGAGCTCATGTTCATTTCTCATCAGCTGTAAATGGCTCAAACAGAGAAAATGAGAAAATTGCATGCAAACTCCATCTGCTGATGAAGATAATGTCAAATGATCAAAAGTTACACAACAGCTAAATGGACCTTGTAGTGTGACTTCACAACTGCTGTTTCCAAGGTCATGAATTCACTTTGAACCTCAGCACCTCAAGGAGTTTTTAAAGCTGAATTTCCAATATTTTTCCTTACAGTGATCTTATCACTAACCCTGCTAACATTTATTTTGCCGTCGACAAAAACTTGCAGACTCAGTTTGCAATAAAAACCCAACATGTGGCATTTACACAGAAGGTGCTACAGCTGACTGCAGAGAATTGCAGTATTGTCATTTTCCATTCAGCACTCCACCGCTATGTGTGATACCAGTGAAAACAGCTATTATCTTTTATTTTCTAAACTCAGCTTTTTTAGATTTGAGAATCACTGGTTGAACGTCAACAATCCATCCTGCAACACCAGCAGTCAGAGTTGAGATCAGGCCAACAGCTGCACGCCTTGTGGAGGATAATTGGTTTGTTCTCTTACTATCAAAGAGTTTTAGAAAAGCTATTACATGGAAGTGAAATGTCATAGAGTAACAGGATTCCGTATCAAACCACTCTCTATTTGTTTAATTGGGGATTTAGTTGAATTCAACATTCCTTGTAACTATCAGGCTTATCTCTTCGTTGGTGTTCACTGCCAAAGAAGTCACTATTCATTTGTAAGATCAAAGTGTTCAGAGGCTTGTTTCAATCAAGTGTCATTGTTCAGAATTTGTATAAAGACATAACTGAATCAAGATATTTCATGTTTTTAGCATTCATCAGTTAATCTCTAGTGTGACTCTGTTGTGGCACATAATAACTTAAATGCTTCTTAAACTAGAAACGTTTCCTGCAGATGGTGGTAACCTGCAGATCGGTGTGAAAATCAGCATTTCAATGCAACAGATGTGAACCATTTGTGTTTGCTCCGCATTCTACACGCATGCCTAAGCCCGTAGCTTAATTCATTCTTGTACATCTGTCATTCCCTTCTCACGCATGCTCGCTCATAATGTCATTGTTGTCATTGCTCGGGGCTGTCAATCATAACATCGTTAGCCTATCATCTTCCTGCTGTCTCTTTTAAGTACGATTGTCTCTTCAGTACGTTCATGTTGCATGTTACGCACCCCTCCACCTCTCCGTCCCCGGCAGACGCCCCTCGAATACAAATCTCCCTGTAGAGTCCAAGCGCCAAAGACTCTGTCAAGACTTTATCATCACATATCATCTGTTAACAATAAACAATTATCTTTCCTTCATCTCACTTGTCTCTCCTGATTGAAAGAAAAGTGGATGATGGCGCACGTTTCCTGGCAGACTGGCTCTGCAGACAATTATGGAATAGAACTTTAATTTGTCTTATTTACACAGAGTGTATAATGCGTAGTGAATTTCATGAATAATTAATACAATGAATCACCCCTCAAATTAAATGTCTCAGTCTAGTGCCGCTTTTATTCTCAGCAGTGAGCAGGGCACAGTTGCTGAACCTGTGGAAACTGACAGGATGTGGATGACAGGTACATCTTCAGTGAAATACTTGTTGGTGACCTGGAGTACATATTCCATGCCACAGCGAATGATGAGGCGTTTCATCTCGGCAGATACGTACACCAAGGGCGTCTTATTGCGTATTGACACTATTAAACCAAAACCCAGCAGCAGATCTCTCGCCAGTCATGGGGATATTGCTCGAGAAAGTCACTCCAGCTTGGCTGGTCTTGCAATGAGACATAACATAACTCTCTGAATGGTTCAGTTACAACTCAAAATGTTGCTGTTGACTGTCCTCAAGAGAGGCAGCCACACTGGCAGTCACAATACAATTGATAATATCAAAACGTCATTCTTTTAAAGAGACTTTTATCGTTGTGTGGCGTATGAAGAGACTCAAAAATTAATACTGAGCAGAATGAAATTGCTCTGCGCAGCATGAGCAGAGGTACTAGTCATTTTTTCCCCCTTCACCATGTGGAGCATGCAGCATCCAAAACGTGCGATTATAGCAATTTCAGAGATTCACTGCAAAAGTCAAAAAAGACCTGCTGTGTTGAACTCGTCGAGGTCCTCCCGTGGACACGAGTCCCTGCATATGGAGAGCACCAAACGAGAATCACAAGACATTTATTCAGTCCTACAGTTTATAAAATGGGGATTTCGTCGATAAAATAGTAAGCTCAAAGCAAACTCCACATTTAATATCTTGAACTTCCTTTCACTCAGTGAAATAATTTGACTGACTGCTGTGCCGTTATTTCACATGAACTTTATTTCTATCATTACTCATAGTGTTATGTCATCTAATTTTCTTGCATTCTTAAGTTACCCAGCTCTGCATGCTCTGACAAAGCTTGATATTTTGTAGATATAGAAGAATGCAGTGCATGTTGCCAGGATCACCCAAGTTGACCCAATGAAGACAGAAATAGAAAAAGAACATGACAAAGTGATAGAAAATATACTCTAAAGTTTAATGACCTGAGCTCAAAAACTCCACCTTATAGCTTACCAGCCACATGCAGCAATACAAAAAAGTAAATAAGTATAAGCAAGTAAAATGTATTTAAATAGCGCTTTTCTCAGACAAAAGTCACAAAGTGCTTAACATGAGCTGTATTTCAAAGAAGAGAACATAAATAACACAATGTGACCATAGAAGGGCCATTACTTTACAAGAATAGATTGTAAAACATGAAACTTATTTAAGAAGGCACAATAAACAGAAAATACACGATAAAAACAAGCAGGCCAGAGCATGGATTTTACCCAAACGCCAGTCTAAACAGACCGTCTTGAGCTGATTTTCAAACAAAGTCACAGACTCAGCAAACCGACAGGGTGCAGGCAGAGCATTCCAAAGCGTTGGTGCTACTGCATCAAAAGCTCGGTCACCACGGGTCTTAAGGCGAGTGCGTGGGACAGACAGAACATTTAACCAGTTTGACCTGAGAGCGCGGGCGGGTAAATAAGGGCGAAGTAGTTCAGCCACATATGCAGGAGTCTGACCGCGTCGTGCTCTGTAAGTGAGAGTGAGGATTTTAAAGTGGATCCTATATGCTACAGGGAGCCAGTGAAGAGATCTGAGTATAATTAACAGCAAAAGATTCCTGTGCATCTATATTCAAACCCAAACACAATTTCACTCCTGTCTCATAAGAGAAGGACTGACACCTGATCCAAGCAGTTGAATTAAGTGTATTTTGTATTCAGGGAATTTTAATGAACTGAACATAAAGACATGAAACTAGATGTAGATAAAACAGAACAATAGAATCACTAAATACAAATACAAAATAAAACAGTAAAGTTTAACTAGATGCATAATTGATCATAAAATAAATGGGTATACGAGATCCTGAGCAGCATAATAAAATAGAATCCAGGCTGACATCATCTGCCTCACTCATATTATTGCGCTGTCTGTGCTCCTGAATCTGTTCTCTATAGATTTTGACCGAGATCTCTTGTAAGCACAAGAACAGTGTGAGGGAAAGCATAAGCCATTACGTCGCCCACACTCATCAACCCACAGAATGACTCTTATGATCCCAGATCCCTGCTTGGCGGCTTTAGAAGATGTTCCATTACATGAGGATGATGATGCTTGAGCCGATGCCGCTGTGTTCCTGATATTTTTTTCCACTTATTTCAATCTTCCCTGTTGAGTAGGTTGGCTGTTCTACACATTATCAGCAAACATATCTGGATATTTTCAAAGCTGGAACTGATTTTCATCCAACTTTTATGTCCCCCATCATCCAAAAGTTGTCCTCTTATGACAAACACGGAAAGTCATAGATGATGAATGTTTGAACTTCAGAGTGTTTGCATTTTCTTCATTCATCTATCTTCTTACGACCTCACGTTCGCTTTTTCAAAATTACACTAATTGGTCCAAGCCTAGCAGTACCACTGAGCCTTTGTGTCAGACGTGATATCTCAGACCCCACTGGCATAATTTCCACTAGATATGTATGCATGTTGTCATTTTTAAATTTGACTGTTCGGCCCTCAGGGAACTTTATTTATTCACTTGTCAATGTGTCACACACAATATCATACATACTGATAGGATTTTGATTTTGAACTTGGAGAAGTGCTGCATGTCAGATCTACATTTGATAATTTCCAGATTTAAACTTACTGGCTCAACACGGGCTATGACACCAGGTTTTAATGATTTGTGCAAGGGCGCCTACTTATTGTTGCCATAAATTGAGGAGAAAATAAAAATACTGAAATAAAGTAATCAAAGAAAACATAAAAACTGTGAGATAAAAGAAAAAGCAACAAACAAGCAAAGACACTACTGCCACAGCAGACAAAGTCTTCACCTAAAACCCAATGAGACTCGCGTAAGAAGTCATATAATATGCAATATATTCTTTTCACTTTATGCATAACGAGAGGAGATGAGTTATTCAGGAACAATCAACCTTTTTATTTTGTTGTTCGCTTACCTGCTTGCACAATTTATGAACAATGAACACTCATGATTGGGAATGGATGGAGAGGTATAATCAGGACTGAATACACTGTTGATGAGAATAGATTCAAATAAAGAAGAACATCTAAGAACAGTAACCGCTTCTAAATCTGATCTGAAACAGTATATTGTTTCTTTATCCATTTACCACTCACAAATCTCGTCCTTTTTCCACTTTGAAAACTAGGCAATCAAGAAGTGTAAAGTGAAAATCCAGGAGTGTGAAGGAAGGCTGTATGTGAAATGAAACTTTGCATCTACAGGGGAGCGAGTGTCATGAGACAAGTTGGTTTAGAGCTGTGCTATCAGCTCCAGAAACAAAAAATATATTAAAAACTGAGACTTCCCTCTCAACTTACCATTGTAACATTGCATTACTTTGTCTTCAAAATCCCATCTGTGGTGTCTGAAACATTAAATATCCATTTGTGCTCAGTCAGACAGGAGTAACTCTTCAGTAGCTCTTCAGACGCAACAACAGCTGTTGTGTTATTCACTGTGGTTTACTGTTGTATGTGGCTCTGGTCTACAGATGTGTTAAGATGGAAAAGGAGACTAAACATTAGAGTCACTGTCTCCGACAATCAGCTGAGTGTTTCATGGTTTTATGGTTATCAATTTCTAAGTCATGTCTTGATCAATTGCTTTGGTCCGCAACTGCGTTGAATCAGTTTCTCTTGGTCGTTATCTGTCTCGGTCGCACTCTCTTTCTGTCTTCATCAACCTCTCTTTAGTTTGGTCAGGAAATCAATTACATTAATCTCAAAATGTGTACAAGAAATGTTCACCAACTAGTCCTAATTACTAGCAGAAATCCAAACTTTGCTAGATTGTTGGCTACTAGTTCCATGTTGTGCAATGGAGGTTTTAATCTACAAACATATCATGTGTGGTCGGTAATAATAAAGATTATTTATATAAAACCTAACAAGGAGTTACAAAGTGCTTTACAAGCAAATACTAAATACTCTATTCTAATCCAATCGGATCTAACAGGATGTAACTATATCTGTGTATTTTTTTAAGGCTGCTGGAAAGTGTTCGACTTTTTGTCATTGCCCCTTGCTGACTAATCTCGTCCACTTTCCAGGTGAGGCACACTTCCTCTCAAACAAGCGTATTCATATATGAAGAGTAAACAGAAGCAAAGGACAAAGTCAAGGACATGATAAATTCAATATACAGTATGTACATGCAGAAGGATAAACTGTTTGTATTTATTATAAAGCCTTTAGCTGTGATGTTCATTGCAATGAAAAGTGTGTGCATCGTGGAGATCTACTGTGTATGGGTCCTGTGAGTCACACAAGAGTATATTGTGCATTTAGAACTATTTGTCTCTGTTTTGTTTTAAGTCAATAGTAAATACAACAAAACAAGAACACAGTAAACACACAACAAAAAGTCCTGCAAAAGAATATGAGTTGAAGATATTATTTTTGTGAGACTGTAATTGTTTTTTAATCCTGGTCACTGGTCCAATGAGCTATCCTTCTAGTCATTACAACTTGTGCCCAGTGTGGAATAACTTTCCAATTGGGTCAGTCTAACAATTATTACAGGTCTCACTTAAATTAATTTGTTGATTTATTGAGTTGTTCTTTTTCGTTCTTTGTTTTTCATCTGTTTATTTGGCAGAAGTCACACTTCCCTCATTGATCAAATGAAATGCAAGAACTAAGGAAAGCAATATTTGACCAAGAGTGGTGACTCAAGACATATTTGAGACTGTTCCTGTTGAGTCAGTGGCTGAAGTGTTGGAGGGCACACACTCTGAATATATTTAGTGAAGATAGTATGATGTTAGAGCACATCTTGAAACTCTACACTCTTTCTTGTGTGTAGAGTTTTGACAAAGAGGACCCAAGTTTCAGAAATAGTATTTTCGCAATTGCAGAAAAACTTTAATAAATAGGACATCTGTTAATTAACCTTGTTTAAGCCATCAGGGGTTCAGTGTCAGGGACACTTCAACACATCCCAGCCAAGGATTGAACCATGTATGCAATACCAAATCTCAATGTAGACATTTGCATACATATATGCACCATGATTCATGACAGCCCTGTCATTGTACGTCTGTTAAGCCAATGAGGACATCTGTTAATTAACCCTGTTTAAGCCGTCAGGGGTTCAGTGTCTTGCTCAGGGACACTTCAACACATCCCAGCCACCAACGATTGAACCGTTGACCTTGCGGTTAACAGACAACCCTCTTAACCCAGTGAGCCACGGTCGCCCCAAGTACTGTTGGAAGGAAGCTTATCTACAGTGACATAAAATAATATGTAAGTATGCATTGAAAGCGTTAGAATTAAATGTGTTTCTTGACGCTAAATGTAGCTCTATAGTGGCTAATATGTTGACATTATTTTTTCCAGTCTGTTAATTGTTTTGCAATCTGTGCCTGCTGTATAACAACAGCATGACAAGGAAGTCTTTATTGTGCAGTTACTCTGATGGAAACTTGGAATGTAACTTTTGATTATAGTGTGTATCTCCATTTGCAGAAAAATAGCTATGACTATATATATATAGAGGGATATAGAATATAGCTAATACACAATTTATTTTAGCACTGAAATATTTTCCACGTTTTATCTCACTGAAAAAGAAAACAACTTTTTCAACCTGTTTCTGTCATTTTCATGAGATGATATTATTGATAACTCTATCAGAGTAATACAAATGATAAAAACATCATTGAACACCATTCCATCATTGGTTTCATCATGTATCTAGAAGTTATCCGTTGACTTTCTTATGTTGCTTGCAGAAATGAAAGGCAACATTTATTGAGTTGCAATTGTCAAGACAAATCATTCTGGTCAATCTTTGTGTTGATTGCCTCTCTGCTTTAGGACACACGCTGAATTACACGTTTCTCCCAGTAATTGATGGCATGAAGGTTGACAGCTCACATAATTGAGAGTCTCCATTAGAGACACTTCTTGTGTTACCACATGTGTTACGACAGACTTAAGGTTTGGGAAAAGATAGCAGTGTGAAGATTAATTGAAGACCTAAAAGCCACTTATCTTTGTCAATAAAGTCTGTTTTTCAGTCTGAGTAAATTAAAAAAAACTCTGGTTTGGAAGCTTAAATGTTAGATATTTGAAAAGACATGCTGTACTGCAAAGACTACACCCCAGCTGTGAAAATGTGTGAACCTACCTTTACAGTATTCTTTGTTAATCATTAATCGTTCCTATTGTTTTATCATCAATGTTATTATTATTATTATCTGCTTTTATGCTAACCACTTGTGTGTGTTGCATTCTATGCATATATTTTGCTAGATGTATAATTATTATCAAAAGTATTCCCTGAGAAATATTACTGAATGTGGCGTAGTTGTAGCAATAACAATGTAAAAAAACCAAAACATTTATGGAGTGTAAGGAGCGGGGTTTGAATGACTTTAAATGATTGGTAAGAGAATACAGTAATATATTAAATGCAGTACTCAGATGAAAAGTGCCAAGGACATGATTAACTGTATTCAATCAAACATCTATTTCATGCTGAAGTGTTAATTCCTCACTGCAGTTTAAAGCTTACTTGTCTATAACTGTTTCTTGCTCTCAGGTTACTCTAAAAATCTAAAAAGCTTTTATAAGCTTTTGTAAAGTATGGCACCACTTTCAAATCATTCAGAAATATTGAAGTATAGAAAATAAAATGAGAATAGAAATAAAATTAGAAACTATACGTGAGCAATTGACATTAAGAGTAGCAGCAAAGTCAGCAAGGCATATATACTGTATATATGTTTCGAGGTGATCTTCAGCTTCCATAGAGCCCATAGAGCAAGCCCACTACCGTTTCCTTCAAACCCGCCTCACAATCCTTGATTCAGCCTCGTTCTCTGGCTCATTCACATGAATCGAGGAAAGCAAATAATTCTGGATTTGACTATTAGTGTATTTTACAACTTGTAGGAGCTTTGTGTTTTTCTAGTGTTGGAGGTGGGAAGTTGATTTACCTTTAAAGACAATCTATCTGTACATTTACAGGTGTCTCTTTCTCAATGTATAAAGTATCTTTGGGCCCGGTGGCATCAGTTGTAATTCCATGGTTCAGGCTGGTCTCATCCAGCCTTTTTAGCAATACCTACAAAGAATAATGCGTCATAATTCGTACATATCCCAATACAAAAATTTGCTTCAAAGCCTGCCATTCCTCCTCGGGGCATTTCTCAGTTAACATGTTTGACTATAGCGCTCCGTCGTGTACCTCAATATCCCAGGTGTAGTGGCATCACTAACACATGGCCTCACAAAGCTTCCATTATAATGTCAATATTGTTATTCATGAAGAGTGCCTTTTGTCTGAGTCTGTGGCTTCAGCTTATAAAAAAAAATAAAAAATGCATGTGAAATGTGTTGTCACACTTTGCATCACTTCAGCATACACAGCATGTATAAGGAGAAAGACAACACCACTGAAAACACTTACACAGTGGTATTGGTACGTGCACAGCATCAGCAATGAAAGTGGTTCCCATAAGAACCATTCAAAAGGAACTGGAGCCATTGACAAATCTCTCTCTCTCTGTCAGTCTCAAAAATTAAAAGAATAAAACATTGCACATTTTGGCAAAAACTTGCAGGAAGCTGCTGTTGGGCTTCTGGATGATTACAGAGTATATCAGCCCAGTTCATGCTCACCGTCACAGAATTATTTGCATGGTATCGACTTTTAGGTTTCTGTTACTTGTGTGGAAGGCTTCCAATGGGCTGCCTCCTTCTTACATTTCTGCACTCCTACACTCATACCCGATCCCTCAGGGACTTGAAAAAGACCTCGTAGCCTATCTATGGTTGAGGCAGCAGCTTGAGGGAAATCGAGTATTTGAGGTCATAACCCCCACATTATGGAACACCCTCCCACACCATATCAGATCTGATCCCATCACTGACACTTTTAAAAATGTTCCCACATCCTTTTCTTCCCTTTTGGCCCTAAAGTCTAAAGTCCTAAATGCATTGTGGTATGTGTGTGTGTGTGTGTTTTGATGTTGCACTAGTCTGGTCTATCGATTGTTTTACATCTGTCTACATCTACCAATCTTGCACATTGATTAACTTCTAACGTTTAAAAATGTACCTCAGAAACAAAAAATACAATTTGACTTACATGTGAACATATGCTAATATCTTTGAGTCAGTATGTCGCCAGCTGCTGCATATATATATAAAACAGCATTTTAAAGATAGAGAGTGCAATTTACACAACTCTCTGAATATGACCTAAGGTGAAGGCAAGTATATTTATATAGAACATTTCAGCAACAAGGCAATTCAAAGCGCTTTACATAAAACATCAACAGACAAAGTGTAAAAGAAACCAGTTATAAAAGAACATGTAAATACAGTAAAAAACTGTAATTTAAGAGTCAAAAGAATATAAAATAAAAACACGCTAAGATAGAATTAGACCGATATTAAATACAAGAATAAAACAGTGCAGTGTAAGAAATAAAATAATAAAAGACATCAGCAAACAGAAAAATCTTGATTTAAAACGAAGTGAGAGTTGCAGCCGACCTGCAGTTTTCTGGGAGTTTGTTCCGGATAAATGGTGCATAGAAACTGAACACTGCTTTTTCATGTTTAGTTTTGACAGAAAGCAGACGTGTCTCAGACGACCTGAGAGGTATGCATGGTTCATAATGTAGCAGAAGATCAGAAATGTATTTTGGCCCTAAACCATTCAGTGCTGTATAAACCAACAGTAGTATTTTGAAATCTATTATATGACAGACAGGAAGCTATAAAGATATGGTTATGCAAATGTGTGTCATCTGCATAATTGTGGTAACTTATTTTGCTGTTTTCCATAATCTGAGCCAGTGGAAGCATGGAAAAAGCATGGAAATCTTAAACAGAAGAGGCCCCAGAATAGAGCCTTGGGGAAATCTGCACGTCATCAGATGTGTTATTACCTATAGACGCAAAGTAGTCCCTGTCCTTTAAATAGGATTCAACCCAGTTTAGTACTGTGACAGACAGTTCACACAGTTATCCAGCCGGTCTAGAAATCTGTCGTGATGGACAATGTTGAATGTAGCACTGAGATCTAATAAAAGACTGATATTCTGCCTCTATTTGTGTTTAAGTGTCTGTGTTGAAGACCTTAACAAGCGCAGTCTCAGTAATGTAATCGAAAACTTGATTGGAGGACACCAAAACAGTTGTTTAGTGCCAAGAAGCTGTTCACCTGTTGAAAAAACAGCCTTTTCAATTATTTTAATTAAAAAAAATAGGTTTGAAATGGGCCTATAATCGTTCATTACTGATGTGCAGATTGTTCCTTTTTCAGACTGGCTTGATGAAGGCAGTTTTCAGGGCCTGTGGGAAGACACCTGAGAGAAGAGACTGTTCACAATTTGTAAAAGATCTGAGGCCATGCAATTTGAAACATTTTTGAAAAAGCCTGTTGGTAGAATATCAAAGCAGCAGGAGGAGGATGTCAAATGTTGTATACAATCTTCCAGGTATTGATAGTTGCTTGCATAAAAATGTTATTTTAATTGACTTTAGTTGGACACAGGGACAACACATATACATACCTCATATGGAGGGACTGACTGCTTGTCTAATTTTCTGAATTGTGTCAGTAAAGAATGAGGCAAATTCATTACAGGCCCTGGTGGATAGAAGTTCAGAGGCTCCTCACACAGGAGGATTTGTTAGCCTGGCGACGTTAGCAAACAAGGCACGTGCATTATTAATGTTTTTAGCGATGATGTCAGAGAAGAAGGACTCTTTTGCATTTCTCAGTTCCAAATTATAAATGTGAAGTCTCATTATGGATCTGGATTTTTTTTTCCTACCTGCATTCAGCCCTTTGACACTCTCCTTTTTCTATTCATATCAGCGTGGCATTTCTCCATGGAGATCTTTTACTGACAGAGACAGCCTTCACCTTATTGAGTAAAATAGCATCGATGACATTTGTAATTTTAGAATTTTAATTATATAGCCTACAAGCTCATTGACTGAGACCCAAGAGAGGACAGGTGTGTAAGAAAAGAATGAATACATGTTTAAATGGTGATTGCCTCTGTTTGAACATTTGTGTGACAACACAGGAATGATCCGAAAGAGCGACATCAGTTGCCACAAGCTTAGAAATGTTCAGACCCTTTGAGATAATGAAGTCCAGAGTGTGCCCCTTAATGTGTGTGGGCTTCTTCACATGCTGAGTCCGTCCATAGTTATCTAGAACACAACACGGTTCTTCGGTGCCTGTGTCCTTAACACGAATGTTAAAATCACCAACGATCACTACACAGTGAAAGTCAAAACAGATTACTGACAGCAGTTCAGAAAAGTGTTGTAGAAGTGGTTGCACAGTAATTAGGTGGCCTGTAGATATATCTGATTGAATTGAAGGGAATAGCTGTGATTATTATGCCCAAAACCAGTGAAGATGGACGTCAAGGGGAGTAGGGTGGGGGGTTAAGATTGGTTCTTGCAGAGAGCTCCTTCGTCTGGTCAGTGAACGGAGAGGCGGGAGGAGGGAGAGAGAAGGGTGAACTCAAACCTATATTTAAACCCTTTCATAACGTCCTTAACCATGAAAAACATAAGCAAGCAGGCATGAAAAACCTCTTTTGCTTTCTAAAATCGATAATCCCTCACAAGGTCTTCTCCCTCACAAGGCCATCCTGGAAAAGCTGTCTTATTCTGTAAAGACATGAATGTATGGAGGACAATACTGAATTGAATAGGGATTGTCTGTTATGGTATGACATTGTGGTTGTCAAATTATAGAATTCACACACAAAACACATGAACTGAAATGTGACTGAAATGCATTGTGTTTGGATGAACTGGGTTAAAATATAATGGTCATTAGTCAAGCTAGAAACAAGGCTTCTGACAACCATTCATAATTTAACTCAAATGTTTTTTGTGGAAATGTGTTGATCATTGCGATGCAAAGTTTGTTACAATCTAGACAAAGTAGATAACGATGATAACAGTTATTAGCCTGAAAAGTGATACATGTTTAAAAGTCCCGGTCCTGCTTATGAGCACACTGTTGTATAATGAGTGTTAACCATCAAACCAAAATAAACCATGTTCAATATACATGGTTTATTGATTCGATTTCAATTACACAGTGAATGTCTGCAGTCTACGACATATTATATTAATTTATTCTGTTGTGTGTGGAGTAGTTGTATCACAGCTGTTATCAACCAAAAATGATTTGTTTTGTTACGTCTTTAGAAAACATGTACTATTCCTGCAGTTGATCATTATTAGTGAATGCTTCATTTCGTATTTCCGTATGATTAAATATTTCTTGTCTTGTTTCCTTTTTCACCAAGTAATGCTGTGCATCCAAGAAGATGCTTTTGGGGGAATGCCATATTTGTTGGTACACTTTTCAAACCTCTTGCTCATTTATTTTTCATCATATCTCTACTTTTAATATCTGCAAAGTCTCTTGAGAACCTGTTGCTAAATTAAATACTGAAACACTTGGAAAATCACCTCATCTTCTACTAAACTTTTCGACGTTGGAAAGCACTTTTACACTTAAATACTGTTCGCATTACTTTACATATTTTAAGGTAACTGTGAACGGCCCACTGCATCTGGTTTCAATCGTTTTGTTGGTGGAAACTAGGCAAATGTGTTGATTGGCAGGCAGCATTGAAATGTCATTCTAGTGTTCTTCAAATAGATTATATATTTGTCTGTGAAATAAAAAATTATAATTGAATATATACTCTAAATAAGAAAACATTCATTTCAAGGGGCCCGGCATAAAACATAATTTCAAGGTCACTTGTTCAAGCCCAGACCACTAATACATTGGCTTTACGTCTATGGAAATGAGTCGGGCTGATATTGCAATGGCCTTCTCTTCAAAGAGCCTCCTGGGATTTGGAAACGTTACATTTGAGCCTGACTTTTGAACACCTCCATAATAGAGGAATGGATATGTGGATTTTTAGACAGATTATTTAACAGTTGACACACTGGCTGTAGACAAACCGTTGACAGTAGAGACACGTGTTAGCAAAATTTTATATATTTCTCAAGTCATGAACACCTCACCAAGCTTTCACAAAGAAACTCACAGAAGCCTTCACATGTCTTCCAATCAGGGTACTTGTTAAAAATAGCAAAGGCTCAAATCACATGCGGTAGTGTGAAAACAAAAAGGATGGGAGTTAATTTTTAGGATAACATCTTCCTTATAGCAATCAGATAATATTGTACTTGTGACTAGAGCTGGATCTTTCAACCACTTCATTTGACTAATCTATTGGTACATTTAAGATAATAACTCATCATTCAACTTGTGAAAAATTTGTAATGGCAAAATGTTATTTATTAAGGCTGGTTGCCATTTAAGTACACACCAAATGATTATTTCACCTTCCTATAAAGCTAACACTTGTAACTGTTGACAAAGCTTTATTCCACATTAACATTACTTGTCAGCGTTGAATCATCTTATATTCTTCCAGTCTTTACTGCAGTTATTGAAGGAAAGGTCTCTCTCTTCCCAAATGCCCTCTTGAGCTCATACTGCCAAATATATTCAAAATCTACGGTTTATTTTCAGACATAGTAATCTTCAGTCTATTTTTTTAAGATATAACCTTTGAGTGCTAAGTCCAGTAGGCTACATCCAGATTCTCCTTTATTCTCTGTATTATAACATCTGAGCTGATAAAGTTTAATTAAAAAGTTTATTGCATTAGACCAACTATCTAACAACTGCCACATTGCCCCCTGTTGTTTAAAACACAGCCGTGCATGTAGACTATCTCATACAAATCTACCTCCTATTATCTTTGGAGTCAATTAGACCCCATTTAATGTTTAGCGTCTCTAAATAAATGATTGACATCATTTGTTTTGCTTCATATTTGATGGCTTTTCCTAATTTAATGGGGACAACTGGGTAAACATAAAATCAACATTATGATATGTTTTCAATGTCCTGTACACATGCTGTACGCATCGGTGTTCTTTGGGGTCAATTTGACCCCAGGCTGTTTTAGCTGTATAACACATATAAGAAATATCAACATTATAATAACCATAATAGTGCGAGAACCACTGATAGTTCACACGACATGGGGGAGAGGAAAACATCATTCTCGCAAGAACTTTGATATTTCCCACGCTGTGGGGGTGGGAAAATATGGTTCACACGACAGAGGGGTGGAGCAAACATATAAAAGCTTGCACAGCAGCCTTCTAAACCATTTCTCTTGGTGCTCTGTGTGCTCTCTCTTTCTGCTCTCTCTCAACTGAAAATGTCTTCTAAGGAAAGGTTTTCTGTCAATGAAGTGTCGTCACATCTCTTTGACCATGAAAGTGACAGAGAGGAGAACGTGTCTGAGACAGAGGATGATGTTGAGGAGGACACTGATTATGAGGCATCCTCCTCCGATGAGAATGAGACCCTCAGTGTTGACCCTCCTGTTGTCTCTCAACACACTACCTTCCAAAATTGGAAAGTTATTATGGAAAGTTATTATGGTCCCCATCTATGGTATCCCCACAACAGGGTAGACTTAGTCCTGCTAATGTCATCTACATTTTTGAAATTGTGTTTGTTTTTCTTCATAATACATGTTACTATTCTTGATAACAGAAATTGTTTTTCATTCCAAATATTATAGATAACAAAAATATGTACTTAGAAATAAAATAAAGCCTTATCTTATCTTAATTATAATCATTTTCTGGAGGTTTAAATTGCTGGGGTCAAATTGACCCCAAGGATAAAATATGTTAGTAAATTTGAAGGTAAGGGTTAAAAATTTACATTTTTTATAATGATTTTAATATATTTCCTTTTACTGTCATGTGTTTGTGAAACTTTTCTTTTTTAACTGGGATTATTATTCAGTAAAATATAGTTTCCGCGCTGGTCCGTGAACAAAACCCGCTCGGCTTTTGGTCCGTCTGCAAAGCTGTCCGTAGTGAAACAAGTACTTTGGGCTCATCTGTGTTGATCGCCCAAACCAACTGGGGAAATTAGCTAAGTGTGAACGTGCAAGAAGTTTCACAATTCAGATGATCTGTTTGAGTTTTAACTGGCAACGTTTGAAGAACCACCATTGCCAACATTTAAAGTGACATTCTACCAAACGGTAGCGAGACATTGACGTTAACGTGTCTCCGTCTCTCTGAACGAGGGTGCAACTCCGTCTTAGCGAACTAGAACAAGCTGTTCTTGTCCCATTTTAACCATGGACGGGTTTGTAAAATTCACGAGCCAAAGCCAAGGAAGGGACCGGATATTCAGGTGAGTCGTTTAGAGTGTTTGTGACCTGCTCGTAAACTGTCCACCTTTTGTATTTTATTGACAGAAAAGTTGAGTAAACGTTACTGGATACGCGAGGAACAAAAGTATCGAGAGAGCTCTTAATTGAACGTCAACTTTCTACTTTTTCTTACGCTCTTCGTCATCTTTCTTTGTTTCAGGGCGACCCAATATGCATGTGCGCTGTCGATATATTTACTACGAAACAACGCGGAAAGAAAGGACCTTGTGGCGAAACTTCAAAGTCTGGAAGCCAACATGAGCGCTGGACGGAAATGTGAGTATAGCTGTGAAGTGAGAGGCAGGGTTTACTCAAGAGCTACAGTAGTTTAAGTTAAAATAAAGATTCAGTTATTGTGGTTCAACGTGTCCAATTCTAGCCATATAGGTTAAGCGCCTCGTGTCACATCCAGTCCCACCGCTGCCATTAATGATACTTGCAGCTGAGTAAAAGCTCTGTGTTGAAAGTAACATTGCTGCCCTCCATTTTCCATTAAAACATTGGACCAAAGTGTGAAAAATGTCCCTTAAAATTCCCCATTGCCCAACGGGATGTCTTCAAATAGCTTGTCCAAAGAAAGTCCACAAACACTATTACAAAACAAGTTCTCACATCTGAGAGAATGGCTTTAGCAAACCATTGTAGCTGCACCGTGGGCTGCTGCTGCGTAATAACCTGAAATCAACATTCTTTTCACTCCAAAACCATTTGGGACACGTTTTCTTTGTCCTCGTCTTGCTGCTGATTTCCTCTCTAAATACAGTGATGTCTCACCAACAAGGTTCAAGATGAGCTGCCCACAAGACAGGAGCAGAGTCGCAGCAAATAACGGCTTAAGCTGTTTGACTTTTCTCCAGCGTCCGTCAAGCCTCTGATCAATAATTCAATAACCTCGTCCGTTTCACTAAACTTTTGGAACTGCCGCCTTTGTTCCAGGAAAAATAGTTTCTTAAATTGAGTAGAAAAGAGAAGAATAAGAATGAGCTTGTTCTTGACAATTGTTCCTAAGTGCCGTAGCACACGTGGTGGTAAAGTACGCACGCATTTTATCTGTTTGTGGCTGTGTTGAAGTCCACAGGTTTCCCCCTGTGAGCTGAGATAGACGGTGTATTGGTGACTGACACGCCAGACCTGCAGCGACTGTGCCTGTTAAACCGATTACCCTAAAACTGGCCTTGACAGCTCATAGATTTACTTTACAACCCGGGCTTTTTGAACTTTGACACTCTGTGGTTACATTTGTATTGCTTTTCAATTTGTTGTCACAGGCCGAACACGGACTGTGTTGCAATGAGGAATACAACATCTTTGATACAACTTGTTCTTTATACAGAGGTTCTAGTAGCAGTGTCCATTTATCATTAAATGCTGATTGTTCATTCCTCAGAATATGTGGGAGTCTTTCCATGAATCATTTATCTCTTTGCCAACGCCGTGGTTTGAATATTAATAACAATGTTTCAGAGACTTGACTCCACATAGAAGTGAAGAATAGGGCGATGCCTTAGAGCAGAGTCAGGCAAGACGGACCGTACGCCTCTCGGGGTCAAAGTGAACCAGGCCACACTGTGTTTGTGCACCGCTTAATTATCTCCACTGTGCGTCAGAGTGTCAGTCACGGAGCTCTCCTGCCTCCGTGTCTGGTCTGTCTGGCTTCAGTGATGGTGGTTGAAGGAGGCATGCAGGGGTCACCATTTTAAAAACGGAGAGAGAATTGGATTAGATAACTAAAGCTTTCTTTTCAAGCACGTCGCATGTTGCTCCTGAACTTCCCTGTTTCTGTTAGTAAAGATGACTTTAAGCACTAAAGTGTTTGTGTCACTTACAAGTACAAGGATCTGTTGAATAGTAACTTTAAAACGGTGTTTAATAAAGCCAAACAATACGTTGAATTGTTCCATCTCTTACTGATCCATCAGTTCAAATGTGGCATAGGATAGGGATCAAGTGTGTGAAGGATCTTTTCAAGGAAGGGCGCTTTATTTAACATATTAACAGTTAGAGGACTTTAATCTTCCCCAGTCAGATATCTGCAGATGCATAGTTTTGTTAAAACACACTTCTCTCTAACAACCCCACAGAGTACCTGGCTAGATGAATGTTTGGACATGGAGCCAGTTGGCAGGGGTTTGGTGTCTAAATGATAATATTCAGAGGCTCGCTTCCCCATCACTGAATCCCTTAACGAGGCAGTGGGATGAAGAGTTGGGAGTTACTGTATCAGATATAAATTGGCAGGCTGGAATTACATTGGTTCAGTCTTCATCAACAGGCATTAGACATGGGCTGTTGCAGTTTAAGGCATAAGTAACATCTACCTGCGAGTTAACTGGTCCAACTCTACCCTGGTTTAGACCATCGACTGTATACAAGAAGCGATGTCACCTATTGGTTTGTGGACTGTGCTTTTGAAGCTTCAAGTTCGGTATGTTGGATTTTGACCGTCAAAAAGCATAAAGCCATAAAGCATACCCTGCTTTATGGTCTGCTTTACTCTAAATGGGCCCATCATTTACTAAATGATCATCATGCTGCATTGATGAGACTCGAAACTGGCGACTGAGACCATAAACTCATGTTAACAATGTTAACTAAGTTGATAAATCAAGTGAGAAGTAGAGTCATTTTCTTTACCTTGCTAGCTAGACGTCTGATGCTCCTTATATGGAAGAAAGTAATGGCATCATCTCACAAGCGCTGGGTGGAGGAGGTGATGTCCCATCTTAACCCTTGAACAGCTCAAATACTAAGGTCTGGCAATCCTTTCTGTCCTATTTCAAAATAAAGTTCCATTAATATGATGTAGCTAGCTTTGTAATATCTAGCAATAATCTGTTTTTATGTTTCTGTTAATATTTTGAGTATTGAGTACTATGTTGCTTTTACAATATATGTGAAAACGAATAAAAAATTAGTAAATTGCTTTATGGTCTCAGAAATCAATTAATGCAAGAGCATGAGCTAGAATATGTGCCATCGCAGCATGTAAAACACACCGAGTAATTGACGACCGTGCTCTTTCCCCCAGAGGGGAAGTGTAATAAGATGAAAGACACTGTAGTTTGGTTTATATGGAGCTTAACTGCTCTCGTTAGTGGACTGCTACTGTGAAATGTTGACCTGACATTTCATAATAGATTGATTACTGCTCTAATATCCCTTTTTGCTTCCTCCTTTGTCAGTGCTCAGGCTGGGAAACACAATAAACTCCATTGAGGCTGCTAAGCGAACCATGCGACTCTCTGACCGAGTGCTGTGCCTGTGCCTCACCGCGGCCAACATCAACCGCGCCCTCTACTTCATCTGTGACAATGTACTTTGGGCCAGAAGTGTCGGTCTTATCCGCGATATCGACAAGGAACGCTGGAGCCTGAATTCCTCGCGCTGCTACTTCCTCTCGCTAGTTATGAGTCTGACCAGAGATGTTTATGTCGTCCTCCAGCTAATGACGGAGAGGGCAAGAGATAAAAACTTTAGACAGGAAATGGAGACGCATCTCGGTGAGAGTCCTGAAGTAGCCGAAGCCGTCGTTCCTCAGCTTGACGCGTTTTTCTTTCTGCTGTTGGAGAGCCTAAGATCGCATCCTGCTGTTGCTGTGGACGTGCTGAAAAATATATGCGACCTCTTCATTCCCCTCCACAGGTTGGGTTTATATCAGTCCAATGCAGGAGTGGTGGGATTCTGTGGTTTGATGTCCTCAGTGATTGGGATTGTAACCCTCGTGCAGCCCAAGTTCACACTTAAACCATGAGAAGGGTGGAGTTAAACCTCACTGACGAACTGTCGTAAAAAAAAAAATTATTGTGTCAGGTCTTTAAAAGGGTTTAGTGTCATTTCACTGGAGCTGTCGTTTGGGACCGAAGTCAACCTGGTTCACAGTGAGATTAAGCAACGTCAGAGGCACATTTTGTAACATTTAGGTTTGAATAGCATTTATGTTTTACACTGAAGGGATGACTGGATTTGATCGTTTTGTAACAGATGTTTTGATTGATTGATTGAACTGATTGCATCATACTTCTGAGGCACGATGAATAAGGGCCAGTTAAAGTTTAAAACACTGGTTTAAAAGGGAGCAAATCAAGGTTACAGAGAAGCCGTGTTCATTTTTCGTAATTTAAAAACAACCCAAGGCTAAACTTATGTGCATTCCTGTCTTCTCTAACGCCACATCTAACACCAGCGGTTTTGTATCTACGTTACTTATATGATAAGGGCTTATTACTGATGCAAGCTTTTTTTTGCATTTGCTTTTATACATCTCTTAGAAAAAATTAAATCTTAATCTGAGTGAAGACGCAACTTCAAGTTCACCGTCTTGCTTTGCTCTAATGTTTTGTGATAAGATGCTGCTCAAAGTTTTACCTCAATGATTCAAGTGATGAATCAGCTGCTTCTCACTCAAAGGTGCTTCCAGAGGGGAAACGCAGCGGAGAGATTTCTGTGAATAGCTGCAGACATTTTGACTTGTCATAGAAGGAAAAATGCACATTTTACTATTAACACAATCAATGGCTCTGTTTCTATCAAAGTGTCCCAGTAACAGTGACCGTGTGCCAGCATGCACAATACCATGACCCCGAAATCAAAACTGCTAGATGAAATCCAGCCATTACTGATTTCTTTATTTACACATGTGCTTATCCTACTGTGACACATTTAAAGTGTTGTGCGTGAAAAAAGGCCCTTCATCTCGCCTGTTAGGTGTTTTTCATTCTGCCATTCAAGCGTGTCCTGGACTTTGCATATGGTGTTACTAATATAAAAGACTAAAACACCCTTGATAATGTGATTACAAATAAATTCTTAATATATTGTCTATGAATTGTGTGCTTGGGTTTGTATGTTATTTTTATCAATCTTTGTGGCACAAACAAAACAAGTGTGAGAGGATCAATTAGAAACCTTCAACTTTCTCTCTCCAAGCTGCGTGTGCGCGTGACATTTATTATCACACGTAGTGACTTGTAGTCACTGTCACCGTTGATTGACATGTTAATAAAACACTGAAATAAATAGACATTGTAAATTGTGGTTCTTAAAAACGACATGTTTTGTTTTTCAATGACGATAATCTTTTAACTGTGGTGACCAACGTAAAACCGCTGTGGTTCACTTTATAAACGGAGTAACGCTGCCCTCTGGAGGAATCGTGACACTTTGTTGAATTCAAAAGAGCTTTATTTTTCATTTAGACTGAGACAACAATACATCTTTTTTTTTTCTGAAAGCTTTTCTCAAGAGGATGGCATTGTGATAAAGCATCCGCCATCAAAAATTGCAAAAATATATTCCATTTCCCTTTCACCATACTTTAAGTTTTGCTGAAAAGAATGAACTATGCAAAGATGAATCCCATAAAAAGACAAACGCATACAAAGCAATAAATAAGCTCATTTGTTCTCCTAGGTGGCAGTGATTCATAATAGGCAACATATCTGATTTCACATTTCCATTGAGACATTGTGTTCCCAGTATCGACACACCAGTTAAATGCACCGGTATTAGTTTGCTGGACTGGAAATGAAAATGCAAACAAAATCCAGGTCCTTCTTCCAAATATACTTGTATGCACATAGCTTACATTACATGCAGTTAAATTGGTGTCCTGGAAAACCTTGCATTTCTAAAATGCTGAAAAATGTCAGTGCCAATACACTTTATACATTTTAAAGGCATCTGATATCAACTTAATCAAAAAACGATGACCAAAGCACTTTGAACATTGGCAACAGTGTGAAACTACAGATGTGTAAATACTGCTGGCCCGAGTTATTTTTTGTTTCCAGAATACCAATGATAGTTACATGCAGAGTGTCTGCTCTTTGAATGAAAAAGGCACCATCAGTAGTTAGCTCCTGCAACAGTAAAAAAAAAAACACAGTTAGCACTTCAGAGGCCCCTTACACCGAGGGTCTGGTTCCCCCAAAACATTATGTCAACATGAATGGTACCATCATCTTCATACATACTGACTAGACTGATATTTTGCCCATGATGCATTTTGTTTGATGTGTTTTACAATTGACCAATGCTACTTAAGTGGTGCATGGGAAGCCCTTAAGAATCGGTTCAGTAAATCATTAGTACTTTAAGGTCTCACGGTCTTCATGGTGATATGTGGACGTTTCCATCCCGTCACCATCAAAACACTGTTTCAGTACCTTTCTGTTTTGAGTGAGAAATTTTGTATATCTGAGCAGGCATTGTGATCTTGTCTTTTTTTTAAACTTAATTTCAACCATTCCACATGAATGTCCAGATCCAGTACCAGAACAAAACACTGTTCTTTTCAGTCATTATGACTGATCAGACCTTTCCTCCAGTTGGGTGGAGCTATGTGGCACATTTGCTGAGCTCATCAAAATGCATATTGAACAAACGATTTGTAAAATAGGGTGACCTCTTGTCCTGAGAAGAGATTCAAACAGCCCACAAAAAACGAAAAGATTTCTGTAGCTGTACTCGAGCTTTAAGAAGCCTGGCTTTGATATTTAAAGCTCAAAATCTGCGCTCACAATTCTAATATTTCCAATAGTCAGTGCTAATAAATATTTCTTTCCTTGAATTGTTCATATGTGCCAAGACACAGCAACTGTTGCTAGTCTCAAATCCTTCAAACATACCAGAAGTAACCTATCAAATGTAAAAAGTAAAAATAAAAGTACATTTACATTTTGCAAAAGAGCCGCTAAGTATTTGACAATAAGCCCACTGAGTATTTTCATTGCAGAGCACATTATTCTGTAGATATTTCTGCAATTATTCTTTCTTTTGATAGTAGTGCTTGCCAGGATTGGACATTGAATTGTATCCCTTAACAGTTCATGATTATCTGACAGAAATAGAAAATAATTAAGACATACACATGGAAAAGAAAACAAGAACGACACAGACAAAACAACAACTATCCAGTAACAACTATCCAGAAACTGAAATTCCTTCAAACTTAAATACATTTACAGAAAAGGTCTGAGAATGCTCTGAATTGCAGGTTGAACCAAGAACATGTCTGAACAGGGATGGCGTAATCTTGGAAATGTCTGACGTACATGTTAAGGCAAATATTAGCTTCATTCTCTCATTTTAAGCCATCATTAAGACAGTCGTGAGTGCAGCTACATCGATGCAAACGACAGAGAGAGAACAGAGAACACTGACATTTGATCTCTATTGTCTACTTCAGGCTACAGCTAATTATAAGGGGAAATAAAAGCACAGTTTGTGGTTATTCAGATGTACCTGCCTTGGGACAGAAAGCCTAAAATGAGTCTAACAGACCCGCTAGCAGCCTCTAGAGGTCCGCCTGCTCTTTACACCGAAGTGAACCAAAGTGGTATGAACTGAGTGACCGACGACAAATTGTACGGGCCAATTTGTTAAAGGCATCTCTATTGCAATCTATCTAAATACTTCAACCAAAGCAAAATCATAGTAAATCAATGCGTGGACAGCTCGATTAACAAGATAAAATGCCCCGTAAGCTTTTTGAACTGCATGTAGAGTACAAAGTTATGTTTCACAGAGCTTGTAGTCATTCATCTACAGCGTAAATAACGCATGATTACTTACAAACCTGCAACCAGAACACTTGAGAGAGTTGATAATGAAAAGGCAGTTTGTGGTAGGCTACATGTGGGTGAATCTAACACTAGATGTGCTGAAGCACCATTTTGAAACCAGCATTCAGGTACTGGGAGGAGTGGTTTTGTGGCATTCCAACATTCCTTCGAAATGACACAGGACGTTGGCAGAAAGCTACATGGTGAAATTCCTTATGCCCAAAGAACTTTGCATATAATGCTTTAAACTCGTGATGGATTGAGACACATGTTGTACGGTCCCGGTCCTGCAAGAATATATATATATATATATATATTTCTTTTTTTTTATGGCCGCTAACATTTTGTAAGCATGTGGTCTGAAGGGAGATACATTGTTAATGGAGTGACCTTATCTTTGTCAATATGTGATCTTATTACTGTTACAAATGAATAATTAATGCAATTCAGGGTGTTGACTTTCTGTCAGCAAACAGCATTTAAACAGATTCCTCTGTTTGTTAAATATAAAGACTTTAGTAGCATTTGCTTCAACCTAAGATTGATTGTACCATCAATTATATACTCTGTTTTTTAATATAAATCAACACATTTTTTCTTAGTTCTGACGAGATAAAGGATAGATTAAAAATCAAATCAAGCAGGAAGGATCACATCTGCTTTACATTTCAGAAAAATGGATTTGGCTTTCACTTTTACAGCAGAACAGAATCCAGCGATAATCATAGTTGAAACCCATAATGTTAAAGGGCAACCTTTGATCACGAGTCGGTGGTCTCAGCCCAATTTTGAAAGAGAACATTGCTCCTCGATTCCATTTACACGCGGAGAAGTAAAGTGAATAGTGTCTCAGCGACTGCAGGACCCAGCTGGGCAGTCTTTGGGTCCATTAGGAGTCTTTTTGTCCGGTCATATTACACCCTGCTGAGGGTAGAAACAGGTTACTAGGAGAGTCCCTGTGCTTGGTCATAATCTGTAATCAGGCCTTTGATATGCGACAGTTTCTGATGGAGGTACTCGCATCGCTTCTTCTCTTCCCGATAACCAGGGAACTTCTGAAAAGAAAAAAATGGGCACAAGTGAGCTTTTGGTAACGCATGTCGGCATCGTATTAACATCATAACATCATGGGGGGGGGTACTTCAGTGTTTCAGTAGCATAATCAAAGCCCCCAAGTTGCTGTATAAGGCAGATTTTTCTCATCAACGGAGTGAAATTGTAATTGTGTCAGTAGGCTAGTTATATTAGGGGATTGAACTATTAAAGCCATGTCCAAAATAAAGAAGGAATGGGTTGACTTGACGTTAGATGCCAAATGTCTTGCTAAATGACATGGGAGGTTGTCCAGGGGACATGACGTGAGGTGCTTTAATGGGACGTGTTGCCTGAGACAACTATCAGTATAAAAACCTTGACAGAGGCAGAATTACTGACCTGTATAAATTGTTGTTCCAAAATACTCCTCACAATAAAATCTAAGTGATGTGGCAAGCCACAATGCACATTAGACTGAGGTGGTGAACATATCGATAATTCATAATGTTTTATTCTATTTTTGATTTCTTTTAATTGGTAAATGTTTTGTTTTTTTATCACTTAAAAATGAATATGTTCATATGAGTCTTTCTGGCGTGATGCCCAGTGTATAGTGCTACAAGAGTTACATGAAATCAGTTAAAATTCAAACAGCTCTTACTTTCTTATACTTTCGGTACTTTTGTAGTATTTGGACCTCCATAAGCTGAAAAGACAACAAAAGAAAAGTCGTGTTAGGGTGCCATGTATCTGATCAGTTCATTGTTAGAGCAGTTAAAGGCTCCTGGTCCGGACAGTACCTTGTACTCTTGTGTTCCCGGGGAGAGAGTGTTGATCTTTGAGCCCAACTGAACAAACATCTCTGTGATAGCCCCAATCCGATCATGAAGAGCTCTGTATTCATCGTACTCTGCGCAGAAGTCGTCTTTATACTCTTGCCGCTGCTCCAGTGCTGTTATGGCGCTGTATTTTCTGAAGAAAAAAAACAAAAAAACATAAGAAGTTGTTTCTAATTTGTTCCAGTAGATGGCAGTGCAGAACGGTAGAGCCAGAGGCCTGACACGTCACTGATTTAACAGCATGATGTGTTGACCAGATGTATAAATGTAAAACATAAGGTCGTGTGTTTGCTTCAGGGAAGCTTTGTGACAGCTCAGTTAGACATGGCTTTGCTTAACTCTATTTACGTGAATGTTTTGAAGCTGATCCTAACCCTTTTGGGGGTCGGTTTTCTTCTCTCAACAACAGTGGGTTAGACTCTGAAACCTAAACTGCTCAGTGACAAATGATTTAAACAACGATGTATGAGGACCCACTAATGATGTGACAATTATTTTAATTTCATTCCTGAATCATAAATCCCTTTTTGGATTTATAGCAGGGCAGAGAGTGTGTCTGAATCTTACATTAAATAGTCGGGCAGTTCTTCTGCGGAGGTTCGATTGACAGGTGTTTTCTCTCTTTCATGGTCTGTCGATAGGAAAAACACACGCACACACATTGGAAAAAAAAAAACGGTTAGAGTAATCTGCCAATGCAAATGCAATGATGTGCCCATCATATCAAGGCTGACGGAATAATTTATCACTCTTTTTCCGATTAGAGATCTGATCCAAGGCGAGCAGTGACGTCTGCAGCCCCAGAGTAGGAGGCAATGCTGCCTGCTGACTCGCTCGACCGTAGGTCACCCAGCTGTTTCACAGTCAATCATCAACAGACTGGAGCAGAGAGTGAGGACTGCGGTGCTGAGAAAGTACTACAATCCTAACAACACTCACTGCTCTTTCAAATTTAAACGTATCAATTGCTCCTTGTTGGCCTCCAGCAGCGACTATAACTCAAACCTGAGTTTTCATTTTGCTTAAGTAAAGAAGATAATGTTATGGCCCAACCAAATAATATAAAACAGACTCATGGCAGCAATAGGAAACATGAAGTGTGAGAAAAACCTTACAGAGACAGTTTTATGGTTTTAAGGCCATTTACCTTTAAGATTTTCTCGGTTCTGCTTCAGGTCTGGACTCGTCTCAATCCAGTCTGGTTTTAAGCGCTCTCGTTCTTTGTCTTTGTGCTTTTTGGACCTTTTCTTTTTATGTTGGCCGTTGGTAAATTGTTGGTCAGTGCAAATGGACGTGTCAGTGTGTGGGGGCTTAGGGCTTGGTGCAGTAGGAGTTGGCTCTGTCCTTTCCCGTTTGGGAATCGTAGATGACCCGCTGAGTTTGTGCGGCGAGTACAGACCGTTTGTACTCCCTTGGAGGTGATTGCTAGTTTTGTCGAACTCCAGTTTGATCTGTACTCTCGAGTTTCCATGACTAGAGGAGCTACGAGCCCCATTGGTGCCGTGCTCTCCATGAGACGGCGAATGCAGAGGCAAACACTGGTCTAATAGTCTTTGTTTTTTGGGGGTCTGACAGTTAGATGGGTCCGAGGGCAATGGGCGTTTCTACAGGGGGAAAAAAGGAGAACATAGTGACTGATTAGCTTTTACTTTTGAGTGCAAGTTACATGAGATGTGCCAAATGTGCCTGTATCATGTGCATGAATAGATATTTACTTTAAAGGAATAGTTAACTCCTTTGTATTTGCAGAGAGTTAGTTGAGAAGATTGACGCCACACCAGCCAACAGCTGGTTAGTTTACCTTTGCATAAGAACTTGAAACAGCTAGCCTTGCTCTGTCCACAGGTAACAACAGCTCACATGTTAACACGGAGTATCTTATTTGTATTATCCATATGGAAATAGAGGTGTGAAAACAACAATTCACTGTTTTACAGAGGAGGGGGGGCATTGATTGCCGACAACTAATCCCCGCCAAGAAACAGTGCGTCACACTACATGCGCCAGCTATTCATTTATTGTACGAGACACATGAGAGTGGTATCAATCTTCTCATCTCACACTCAGGGAAGAACGCGAGTAAGCATATTTCCCAAATTGTCTCACTATTTATTTGATTCCAGTGAGGGCCATATTTAGTCTGAAGCTGCTCAATATAACTTCACAAAGATATAGCAGTTTATCATATTTATTGTAATGTATCTGCAAAAGAGGAAGTGCCCTATCTATTCTCAGTCGTATAAGGAAGAAGAAGTAGCAGAATGCAGTTCATTCAAGGTGAATAATTACCGCAGAGAGATTCTTGGCAGGACTGAGATGTGATGGAGAGTCCCCGGGAGTTTTGAGGAATGAAGGGTTGGACTGGGGACTCTTCAACTGGCTAGCGTGGAGAGGCTGAAGTTTCCTGTAGAAAGATTTAGAACACAGCATCTTTAGTTGGACAGTAACTGCGAGGAAAACTGCCTGTAAAGCTAAATAGAAAAAGGCAGTATGTAGGTTATAAAGCTTGCTTTGGCAGATTTATGAGCCACTGGATGAGCAATTATCATTTATTATGACACGGCTTCCAGAGAGAAGACAGCGGTGGCAGCTTTTCCACAGTAGAAACAATTATTGACATAAAAAAAAAAGAACTTTTACATTTTATCAAACCTTTTTGTAAGGTTAGCCTGTGTAGTTTGTTTTGTTTTGTTGTCTCTGCTGATGCAGTCTACAGGAGGCAAGCACAAAGACTAAACACGTCCAGTGAGCAGAACAATCGCAGCAGATTTAACCTCAGCAGGACCAAACCCTCTTCTCTGTTAATCTGCTTCCTACAGCTCCTTCCTCAAACAGACGCTACAACAAGTCACACCCCACAATGGATTCATGCAACCTTAATCATGGCCAGTGTGAGTGGAGTTTGGAACAATTAAACATTACTGTCAATGGAATGAAAGATGTGAGAAAGTCTGAATAAGAAGAATCCACTCCTACAAATGAAGAAACTAGAGCAAATAAATCTGGAGTTGACACTATTTACAGGGCATCACAGTTTTATCACACTTGGCAAACAATTTGATGACTACAATAGTAAGCTTTTTGCACTGAGCAGGGGTGGTGAACAGAGGGGATTGTGCAATCAGCCAACAGGACTTGAGCTTTTTCCAAAACGCTCATGAAGCACATGGCCTGCATGTTTACTGGCAAGCAGAGGAAATGTATGAGAGAATGAAGCTCACCCTAAAAAGCTCAGCCTTGCTGCTCTGAACCTTCCATTCTAATGCCATTTGGCAACACGGTGCAGGGAATACTTTCCTATGCTTTGATGTGTCCATTAAGAGGTTCATCAGTGCAAAGAAGTAGTGATTTTGAAGCTCCCCTTTCAACATGATCTCAGCAGACCTCAACATTAATTAAGTGGCCTTTTTGTATTAACGCCAGCACTGTCAAAATGCATCCATCCCTTAGTCCTTTGCCCAAACAGGTCTCTAAAAAAACTTTAGAGTAGTAGTTTGACATAGTTAGCTGAAAAGATGCATACCACTCTCGTGTGTGTGTCGGGTGATTAGCTTAGCACAAAGACGCGAAACAGCTAGCTTGGCTCTGTCCAAAGGTAACAAAATCCCTTACCAGGACCTCTAAACATCTGTGTTAGTATGGATTACACAAACAAGAAATAATGTGTTGATTAGCGGGCTTTAGAGGTGCTGGGTGGTTTATTTTGTTACCCCCATGCTGGGCCAGGTTAGCTGTTACCCCCTGTTTCCAGGCTTTATGCTGTAGCTTTATATTTAGCGTAGACATGAAACCGTCTCATCTAACTGGATCGATTTCCCAAAATATCGAACTATTGCTTTAAAAAAAAGTCATTCCAACTCTCTCAATAAAGCAAAATGACAACAATGTTTGTGTATTATGGCTAACTCAATACCAACCTGAGCAGGAGCCTATGGATGAGTTGCTTCTCCTCCTCTAGATATCCAGGCCATTCTCTCTGGACGTGTCTGTAGAGCTCATCCTTTAGAGAGTAGCTGTGGTCTTTAGGGTTCAGTTTACCAACCTACAAAACAGACAGTTCCCAATCTAGATAAATCAACAGAAAGGGGACAACAGGAAAAGAGGCCAGCGGAGGTTGTAAATGTACCTCACTGTGTTAACCTGCCGTAACTCCACCTTATATTTAAATAAAAGACCTGTTTGCGACTAAGTGGGTCTGTATTATTCCGCGGTAATCAGTTTAACCCCACCCTTATACAACTTAATCCTGCTGATATAAATCGAGACAAACCAGCCACTTTTAATTCTAATAGTAGTCAGAGCCCAGCTGGAGACACCCACATCACTATCAAAACACAATCTTTTCCTCAAAAAATAATTAAAGCACAGCCCTAATTACTGCTACCAACAGCGGTGGCACAGTATGCACTTGATAACTGCAGTGGGACACTCAAACATTGTGAACACAGGAAATATGCCTGAAATAGACTTACTGACTTCAACTTTTTATAGCTGATATCAACTCAAGCTAAAAGCATCAATATTTTGGTATTTTCTGTTACATCTGAGTATATTTCATCATTAGTCGACTGTCTTGACAGAGCAATGTGCCAGATGTCTCACCTCATCCAGAACCGAGGTCAGGTCAGCTTTGTCCTTTGGACTGGCTCGCTCCCTCTCCAACCACAGTAGCAGCTCAGGTTTCTTGTAGGGCTTTAGGGCCAGGAGATGAATGATGCGATCCCTCAAGGGCCGGTGTGCCACAGGGCTGGGAACCAGGCTCCTCTTGTTGCTGGGGGAGTGTTTGTTGCTGCTATCTGAGCCTGATACCAGACCCTGCTTCCTCTGGACCTTCACGCACTTACCTAAAATCAAAACAAAGGGACGCATAGCAGAGTTTCAACAGGAGATTTGTGGAAAACAAGGGCAAGTTGTTGAATCAAAAAGTTATCACGGCAGTAATCCAAAGCTGTTTTGAATGGCCGTACTATTGCCACAACAGACAAAACTAGAGAAGACCGAAGAGATTGTAACTGATCTGATAACAGGACTCAAATATGTTGACGGTATCCTGTAATAGCACGTATCATTGCCAATGCAGTTTTCAGGCCAGTTATACAAATCACACCCAGCTTTTAAAAGCGAGGCCTGCACACAATACATCTTATCTCCGTTATATCTCTCTATTGTCATCTTTACGTACAAGCAACAGATAGCGTACGTGCAACACTTCTATCCCAATTTGAAAAAGCTATTTAAATACCTTGAGCCCTTTTCTGTGTCGGTTGACAGTAGGGTTAGCCCACTGCTGAGTAAACAGAAGAGTATGGAAACTAAAGCAACTAACACAGAGAGGCCCTTTCTTCCTGTTGCAGTACTAATGCAGTTTGACCTGTGCAGGCAGTGCCTATAGATATCTGCAGACCGTAATCTCATTACAACCTTAAGCCATACTTTGGAGGTTGCTATAGGTCGAATACTAACAGTGTGTTCACGGGGGCAGCATGGTAGAGGTCTCATATGAGGGGTTTTACAGTACAGTTATACTGTTAAAACGTTGCACTTTCTAAAAGTAATTTTAGATTTCAGTTTTAGCAATATACAGTGTTCCTTGTAAGGTTCAAACAAAGTCACTTTAAATAAACTTTGCCAACTGTAACAGTCTTGCAGGAGCTTGTTTCAACATCTAAACCAAGTCATAAAGATTTCATGCACATATCCTTACTGCTCTGAAACAACCTGTACTGCCGCATTTCAACCAAGCTGCAACTACAACCGTTGTTTGATGGGGTGATAGATGAAAGCAGCTTGAGACGTCTTGAGACCCTCAAGGCAACCGCAGTGTGATGATACTATTCCCTTGACGACATTGATGTCTCACCTAAAGTAACTGACACACTTTAGTGGACGGATTTATGACTAAACAATAAAAATAGCAACTGTTTGCAACAATGTATCTATAAAATGGAGGAAAATAATTGGAAATGAATGACTTCAAAACATATTATTTTGAAAAACTTTTACCAACTTGTCTGACACCCAGTGTGCACTCATTTCGGCTGCCTATTTGTCAGTGCCTTCTTTCCCCCTGACGCAACTGAACTTTAAATCATACATTATTATCTAATTTGTGGACATTTTTCTACTCTGCAACCTGTAATTGTGATTTAGTACATGGAATTTTTGTCTGATGAGTCGAGCATTACTGTACCATAAAAAGACAGCCAGTCACCACAAAACAACTGTGTGCTCTCTACTGCATAAGAAACGTGCTGTGAGCCGTAACCCATTTATTTCTCTCTCTGGTGTCCACGCGAAGGGAACGACAGCCGTGTGCTTGAAATGACATGTTCAAGTAAAACGGGATGTCCTGTCACTGCGTGTTTATAACCAGGATTTGAATGTCTTTTCTAACGTTTGCATTAAGTGCATGCATGTGCCAGATTAAGTTTATTTTGTAAAAGCCTCTGAGAGACAGCAAAGCGTGGCAATACAATTTGTTGGAGCCCGTTTCAACAGCTGGCTTCTACAGCAATTACCCCAAACATCATGTTGTAGCGTTTGTCTACACAACATGTTATCGTGCATAAAATATGATCCACACAAGCACTTAAATCCACATAGGACCTCTAAATGGTCAGATCATTTATAAAGTTTCAGCATGGTCAATTTACGCGACTCAGACAAGGTGACGGCAATGAATAGAAAACATGAATTGCAAGTCGAAGATCCGGCATGTTAGGCCCGGATCATTCCAGGTTAAGCGTGGCCTCTTCTTTAGATGATATTTAGAAGTATTTCATCAAATGAAAATTAATTAAATTCCAGTCAGTGTAATTACATTTTAGGCAAAACTTCATCAGCATGAGACTTGTTAGCGCATACTTCTGGCAAACTCAATCACATTAATGGTGCTGGCAGGCGAGCTGGCACAGCGCCTGAGCAATCTGGTCAAAATGAAAGGAAAATTACAAGACAGAGAGACATCCCTCTCGCATGAATGATTGCAACGCAGCGCTTTGATCAATTATGTGATAACTTCCACACCATATGGCAATTATCAGTAGGATAAAATGTTGAGAAGCAATGGTTTAGAAGCTTTCTGGGAACATGGAAAATCTGTCCTTGATCCCTACGTGCTTGAAGGATGTAGATATTAAGCAAAAGCTTACTTGGCCCCGGCTTTATCTCAATTGCTGAGCGGCTCCAGATGTCCTTCTCCACCTGAGACATGCGCTCCCGGGTCGTCTGGTAGGAGTCATCTGTGGCACAAACTGTGATCTTGTCCTGAATGCTGCCCTGGCCCTCCAGGTGTTCCCTGCCCTCCCTGTGGGGAGACGAAAGGAGGAGAGAGAGTTTATGTTTAATAATTCTCTGGCTTTATTAACAGGCCATTTGTCAAACGCAAGCACTGGAGACTCTTGCTGTCATACAATCCTTTCTGATGTTGTGTGACACTCACATAACAGGTTCTGTGAACTGTGCCTTGCTTGTAAATTCTTGTCCTGTGTTATAAATCATCTATAAAGGTTAAAATCTAACCCTTTGACACTGCAGCCACAAACACTAGCTCTCTGTTCTCAATTATTGCCGGTCACACCTTTGTGGTCAGTTGCGACATGACGGCCTTTTGGTGTTTTTGTAGTCTTATTTGAATATAGCCTGACAGTGGTACTGTCTGTTGTTGCACCGAAGAGAGACGCCACTGTTTGGTGAGGCCCTGCGGCCAAAGTCTGACACCAAATTTACTGCAAATTACATCTGCGGTCGGACTGTGGAAAGAGTTATGTGTGCTGCTTACCCCGAGACATACTGGTGAATGCAGTCGAAGCTGGACTGAGGCTTGTCTTTGCTGTCACTGGAAAGGTAGAACGAGAAGACTCTCAGTCCATCAGGAGATTCAGGTGTTGGCGCTGGGATCTTAACGTACTGTCAGGACAAATAAAGAAACAAGCAAAAAAGAATTTAGAGGAGTAAAATATCTTTATAATGAAAATTGAAAATAGTTATTCATTTTACAGTGTTCTCTAGCACAGTGTTTCCCAAACTTTGTATTCCTTGAGAACCCACTTTTTAAAAATGACAAACCATCGAGACCCAATTCAGAATAATTCTAATCTATAAATTGTGAGAGAGGAGAATTTGTGCAATATACGTTTGATAAAGCACAACTTTGTTGTATGCATGTGTTATTAAAAACGTATACACTTAATAAATGGGACCAAATAAATACATTTTGGCAGAGTTAACAGGCTATCTCATTCTTTTCATTTCCTTTCATCAGTTAAACAAATAAAACGAATGGTAGCCTTTCATATTAGATACAATTGTATAAGTACGCTACACTTATCTGAACAAAACAAACATTCAGGCTGGCTAGAATGTGTACTGCAGATATACATTTTAAATAAAAGACAATGGAAGAAATTCTGCAAATTGATTTGGCGAGACGAATAATATCTCCTGCGAACCACCTGTCTTTGGGTCTGACTGAGCTCGCACACGCTCACATGCTGCAGTGTACTGTATCTGCTCGCATTGCTAATTTGAGTCATGTGTTATGTAATAAGCACGTTTTATTTTTCCCCAGATTTAATCTGATCTGATTCAATGTAATCTCAAAGTGGGAAAAACGCTGGATAAAGTAAATCAACAAAGCAGCTTCTTTTATTTAAGCCGATTAGAGCTAACTTGACTCACTGTTTTTCGTTTTCTTTTTGATTTTTCACTCGATAAATGTGACCTAAATAATCTTCCACTTGGGCCAATCACAGAGGCTACATTGTACCTCCCAGGTCAGGGATGATGACCTGTAGCCAGTCATGGGGGGAGCCTGTCTGAAAGGCAAAACATAACAATAGTATAGCAGACAGCTTTTTCACTTAGACGTTAACCTCCTCTGTCACAGACTGTCCGCCGCTCCCTAGCAACAAACAAGCCAGCAGGGTGAAGTCTATCTCAGTCAGCAACCTCTTACATAAAATGACCCAAAAACCTACTTCCCCTAAAAGGACAATTCAACATAGAAAGTCATTAACCAACAGGTAACATGCCCTTTAAAACACATTTGGCAGGGGCTCTCTTCTACACCGCCTGCAGCTGTGTTTCAGCCTGAAAATGGACAGTTTACTACTTTTGTTGATAGTGTCCTAGATCCAACAGAAGCCCCGTGATTATCACCCATTCTTTACCAGCATGAACGCGTGCTTACTGATGAGTTGTTCTTAATGTGAGATGGCTGCAACAGCTCACACCACACAGGACCTTTTTCAACTGCAGGTCTCAAAAACAACGACAGTCAGGTGTACTTGAAGCTGCCTCTTTAGTTATCAGTCATGAGTGATTGATTATAAAGTGACTGGCCGAGAGCACAGTGTCCCCGGCAGATGTGGCAGGCAGGACTATAGCTGTCACAAATGCCCAGTCATGCAGCAAAGCCATAAGCATTTTTTTTGCAGCACGGAGCCAATGAACAGCTCCTCGCCTCGACACCCCTCCTCCTCTTCTAAAAACCCAAATGCATGCTATTCACCCCACCCCCATCAGCCTCCAGCTTCCCTTCATGTGCACAAGCCCACCCATGTCAACACAAAACGCAAAGCGGCCCACAAGGCCATGAACACTTAAGACACACAGCTGACCATTAATTCTGACCTATTTATGTCTGACCGTTCTCATGAAGTGGTAAAGCCGAGTCCCGCGTACGTCTGCTTTGGGTTTTACGCTAATTAAGGACGATCAACCAAAAAAGCATCAAAGTGAGCAGAGACAAGAGGCCAGCCGTGTCCTCAGGACCTTTTACTTTAGTAAAGTAGTAGGAGCTGCGACCACAATTAGAAGCAACAAGTCACTAAAATTGGGTTATTGACGTGGAGGAGGACACGCAGAAGAACTGCAATTGAATTTGTTTAAAAACGGCAGTCCTGTTAAACAAAAGCTAGCCTGTGATGAGATGAGAGCGCACATTTACACATTTAGCATCGCAATAGTGCCACCACGTCCCCTCTTTCAGTCGATGGCAGCAGTATGAGCCCGCTCCAGTCATGCATTAGTTTTGCCCGTCACCCCCGTCCATGCCACCGTGCACACTTCACATTCTAATTCTAATCAATGTCACTCAGGTCAGACTGTTCAGAGGTCGCCCCCCGTTTTATTCACAGCTTCCTTCTCAAGCTACATAACCATATGTCCTTTAACCCATTAGTTCCCAGTTTCTGACTCCTAAAGGAGAGCCTGTCGGTGTAACATCAGGTTCACAGACAATAACACAACACGAGACTCTAAACTTGAAACTTCAAGCACTAGTTTTTTGGAAAACCGCTGATTCGCTTTCTTGCCGAGAGTTTGTTGAGAGAATTGATACTCTCATCTCATGTCTGTACGATAACTATAATGCTTCAGCCAGCCCTCAATTAGCTGACTTTAGCACAAAGACTGGAAACGGGGAAATGGATAGCCTGACGGTTTACACTATGCAGGTAACAAAATCTGCAGACGAGCACCTAAAACTCACTAATTGGCATGTTATATCTGGTTTATTTAATCTGTACAGAAACAAAAGTGTCTCAAATTACTACCTGTCTTTTGGCAGAAGATTTAATGTAAACATTCCTGTAAAAAGTTGCTTTTAAACCTATCTTGAGAAAGTTTGACTGAACATCGGTCCCTAAAACAAATAGTGTTACAGTGGAACAGAATGATCCTTAAGTCAACAAACTGAGTCAGAACTGTCAGTTACAGAGCAATATCTACATAAAGTTGCCACAAGAGCTCAACCAATATATTGGCTGATTTAAACTAATTCCAGATATTTTGGTATGGGTGTATACAGTATGTTGGCCAATAACAAAGAAGACATGTCAGTGCAGAAATGCCAAAAATTATGTTTTAGGTGATTAAGACATTATTGGCCATTATCAGATATCTCTCAAATATTGATATCAGCATCAACATATTCAGTATCAGTCAGGCTATTGTCGCCACCCTACGGCTACTGGCCATACCAGACCAAGTACTGCTGTGGCTGCAGAACACCAGAGTGTGTTGCATTTAGCAACGGTGCTTTTATTGCTCTGTGTTGAAGTTTTCTTTTGTAAGCGGAAGAATGTATTCTTTCTTCTTTTTAACGTTATATTGTTTTGCTTTAATGGTCTGAACCCACTGGTAAAAACAAGTAAAGTTCAAATCAAATGTGTTTTATTAACTAATGGGTCATTATTAGACTTTCTCCATCTGTTTGGTGGTGCATTTGAAACCTTTATGTGTTTTAGGAGACACCCTCCTTACTTGATAATCATTATCACTTCAGGAAATAACATATTCATGACCTCGTTTCCTGGTCAGTCAACAGGAACAAGAACAACAAGAACAACAAGAGGAACCTACTCAACAACATTGTTGTAGTCTGAACAACAAGAGATTTACAGATTTCAGCATTAAACAGTGACCATAGAATACACTTAACATCACAACCAAATCATGCAAAGTGGCCAGTGTTACCATCATCACACTCAGCCTGATTGAGTCAACTTTGACTTTTCATGTGTTTAGTCAGTGACACCATTGTGCCCACAGGTTTGTGATCCTGACGCTGCTGTCAGTCAAGTAGTAGGTGCAGATTTGCATAGAGACGCTGAGTCATAGACATCTCCATGTGGAGCTTTGCTCTGATCCCCTGAGGCCATGTGTTTTTTTTCGTGTGTTGTCGTTTTGCCTTCTTTTAGGCTGAGGAGGCCTCACACTCCCACAGTGCTGATGCAGGGAGAGAGGTCAAATATCTAGCTGATGGTTTAGGCTCCATGTTAACAGAGAGAGAGACTTTGTGGAATCACCATGTACACACATCAATGAACAAGCAACAATAGAAGCAAAGACACTGAACTTATGATGCTCAATTTAAATATGAGTCACAATAAGTACACACAGAAGCTGTCATAGTGGCTGACAGAGTTCAGAGTTCAGACTCTGCTAATAACAGCTCATAGAAATATATACTTCCAGTACTCTCAGTTCAAGGACTGGTGAGTCATGGACACATATCCAGACAGAAAATTGGTTCAAGTGCATTTTTGTGTTACATGCTTATTAATGGCCACATCAATACTTGTATTGTATGGCACACATACTGTATACTGTAAGAGGGTGATGTTCTGGGACTCTGAGGCACAAAATGAGTCTAATCTTATTATGTATAAACAGAATCCTGCAAGTGACTCCTTCACGAAGAGGCAAGTATTTTTTTTAAACTCAGTTTTACTCAAGTTCTTTTAATTATAAAAAAAATGGCATTGTAGTTATTAAAAATTTATTTACATTTTCAATTATATTAAAATCTTTTCTGATGTATAATTTGAACGTGCTATTCCTACTGTCGGAGTTCTTAATTTTATGGAAATAACTATTAAATCAGCGTTATTTGTCCAGCTCTGAACCAGGGAAAGAATAATTAAATTGCTTATGCTCCATAATATTTTAATTATGATTGTGAGAATCCTTTAATCTGATGATGAATTAATCTGAGCAAAGCTTAACGGGGTATTATTGTCATCAGAGTGTACTAATAACACATGTCAGTTACATACAATTTAAAAAGGAACAGAGTAGTGAGAGCTGTGTGCATGATGTAAGTAAAGTTTAGCCGTTGGACAGTTACAGTAAAAGACCCCAAATGGCATCAGAACAGCAATCCTTAACACCTCGTCAGTGTAGCCCCCCATGGGGCGTACGGGCTGGTACAATAACTGCCTCTGTGGCCTCAGCCCAGCCACATCTGTTACTCCAGGCCCTGTGTGTTTGGAGATGTCAAATACTTTCAGGCTGTTGTAAGGTGTGTACTGGACTGGAACAGAAAATCTTGGCAGGGGGCTCAGCGGCTGAACAAGGACAAAGGACACCGCCAGTGATGTCCTTGTAAAACTTCATCTTTAACTCCCCACGGATGTTTAACCTGCTCATCTTTGATGAGGTTAAACAGAGTTCTTAACCCTGCTATCTGGGGAGGAAGTAAAATGCTTCACGAAAGAGATCTACTGTCTGGTCCAGTCCAAACATCTGCAGGGAAAGACGAGAGGATCGTTTCTCTCTGTTTTTCTTTTCTTTGCTCTCCAGATGAAAGCAAAAAGGCAAGGTTCCCAGCTTTGCTATTTGGCATGGCAACATTGAGATGAGAGCAGGCGCCTGGATATGTGATTTACTCTGAAGCCTGTGCCTCCTGCCCCTGTCTGTACTGACACTAGTTACCATTGTCTTCTCATCTGAGCCTACTCAGCCATAGCTGCTCTGTGAGCTGCCCGTCTTTTGTTCTAGCTTCTTCCCCCACAAAGCTGAGTGCAATGGCCTGTCGGGCCGCCTGGATTATTCATGAACAGCGGGGACGTGTGGCTGTGTGTTGTTGGAGGGTAAAGGGAGGGATTGGGGGTTTGGGTGTTAATGGAGGGAGGGAGGGGAGGGTGGGTGGCGGTGGCTCCCAGTAGAACCAGTGCATGAGGGATGGCCCTAAAAAGTCTTCCTTTTGGAATGTGACGAGCAACTCAGCAGAGAAGAGGGGGATGGATCCTGGCGTGAGCAAGTGTATTTGTTCCTATTTAATTATATAAAGGTTTATATGTTGGTGCAAAGTTCAGATTATACATCATATAATGGACTCCACAAGTTGAGGCATTGACAGGAGAAAACGTTCAACTGTCAGCCATGTTACATTGTCACATGCAGACAAGCAAGTGCAGTGTCTCAGAAAAACGCAGGGGTCACATTATTTATGCTAATTTACTGTCCCCGAGCTTTCTACAGTATGATCAACAATTCCACTGTGACTCATTTGTTAAAAGCAAACCGTATGACCCTCTTCCAGTCTACATCATGCTTCCAGTGAGCCTTGGATGGATGTGGTGGTTCCTGTGCTTGAGGATCTATTCATCGAGGGGGGTTGGTAGAGACAGGAAAGCAAAGAAAAAGGGGGGTGGGGACTGACGGGAGTTCGTGCGGGGATATGGGGATGGGCAACTGACGAGCATCCCCCAAGGTACTGCCTGTTATGCCAAGCAGAATCAGTCTTTTTCCAAAGAGGCTGGGGCTAATCTGTCAACCTCAACAAACACTCTCCGTCTCCCCTCCCCCGATTCCCCACCCCTCCTAACTGTAGGTGCCTTCCTCTTTAGGGATGGAGGTTTTTAAAGCCTATGTTAAATGTTAGGCCACTTTTTCCTCTATTCGCAATATGTAAGGAAAAACTACAAACAACAATCACTCAGACTGTGTTTTTCTGTGAATGGATTCCCCCATCTAAACCGTGCCTAATTTGCATTAGATGATGCCAGTTAGGAAATTCCTGTTACACGCTAGTTATTAGACCCCAGACGCACTGACACCAGTAATGTGTTTCCCTTGTTGACAACTAGGCTGTTTTACTGCAGCAATCCCACAAACCACTTGGAGCATTGCACTATACTCCCATTACTTGGAATTTATGTCCAAACCTGATAAAAGAGGGGGAAATCCAACACATGCATAGAGATGTGGTGTGTAAAATCAGGTTGCAAAAGGTGAGCAGAATAGTGCACTCATTAGGCGCACCTTCAATGAATGGCCTATTTTAGAACTGTTTTTATATATAGGGCGCACCGGATTATAAGGCGCATAGAATAGAATAGCGTCGTAAGCGTGTCTCTTGAAAGGTGCCATTTTGGGGTCTTTATACACACAAGTGGTGTTGGACTAGGAGTAAGCACAGTACCGGTGTTTACCGCGGTGCGGCTTTGTAGTTTACCAGTCGTACTGAAACATTTTGACAGAGCGCCGTGTACAACCAGTATGGATCAACCAATTAACCAATTGATCCATATATAAGGCGCTCCGGATTACAAGGCGCACTGTCGTTTTTTGAGAAAATTAAAGGCTTTTAAGTGCGCCTTATAGTGCGGAAAATACGGTATTTAAGCCTGTTAAAGCCGTCTGTCTTTAGGGTAACAATACCTCATGGTGTTAGTTTCTTGGGGTTAAGCTTCCTCTCGACTGTACACAAAAACACTGCCCATGCTTACTTGTAATGTTGGTATTGCTCATATCCGGTCGTGCCGCATTTAAATCTGAGGATAAAATGTTTGTGATAAGACTCCTCAGATGCCAGTGTATGAACTGTTTCCTTATTGTCAACATTGTTTTCTTTTTACAATACCAAACGACTTATTGAATGTTAAAAAAGAACAGGTTTGCTTTGATAATCTACATATTTAAAGATCTTGACGACTCCTGGTTTGAATTCATTTAGATGGCAAAATGAGGCTTAGTTCTCTTGAACGATGTAAAAGATGTTGCTGAAATTAATTGAGTATCTTGCGATGTGAATATTATACAGCTACCGACTTTTCTGTGAACACAACAAACAAGAAAACTGACTGTGAAATGTACACTGTCACACAATCCGCCAGGGTCTCCACAAAAACAAGACATTTTAAGTAAATGAGAGCACCACACTGCCATCAATTACACACAGCATAATTAGCATTATATTTAGTCATTCCTCAGATTTTGATTCTGATGCCAATACCCAAATAGCCTGTGGGGTGAATGAGCACACAGAACATTGTCTGTTGCATTTCCTTGTCAAACAGCATCTCCATTTCCTTTCCCCCCCCCATTCATTGTCTCTCATTTCATGTCAGTGGTAATATGTTATGGTTGTTCAAATCTTTCAAGGCTTTGCTCGCTGAGTTGTGGGATAACAAGCCTGTTACTTAATAATCAATCAAACAGGCACTTTCTCGCTGCTATTTCCAGTTTCCCAGGGTGACAGTTCCTTCTTTCGTCTTTAGGGTTCCAGATTATCTTGGAATGTAAACAAACAACACAAAGTCACAACAAGAACACACAACTGTGTGTGCGTGTTTCCACTGTTTCTAGTTTTTTTCAGTTTTTTGTGTCCAGTTTGTGCCATTTATTTCTAATCTTTTACAGCACTCTTGCAACCGTACAATACTCTACTAAAACCTTGCCTTCGAAATCCCTTATTGGAAGCAAAAGAACACAATAATGACAGAGGAGCTAAGTAAAGCAAATTCCTCTTTTACTGAAGGATCTCATGAGACTCGTTCCTAAAATATACTGTATGATCCAAAGATCCAAAGGCCAAATAGCTCTGCATAAACACACTCGGCGTCAGACGAGCGGAGAACACAGAGACTCTTGCCTCGCTTAACACATCTGGATGAATAGAGCGGCGTGTGCCCTTTCAGGAACACGTGGGACAACTCTCCCTCTCACTGCTATGCCACTGGGAGAGGAAGGCTCTCAAACCACATTCCTGTTATTGTTATTCTAATTAGCTTCCAGGAAAAAAAAGGAGAAAAAAAAAAAGATGTGCGCATGCACACATACACACTGCAAAAGCTTATTTGCAGTGCGAGCGGGAGGTGAAGCAAAGCGGCGAGGTGGCGGTGGGTAGAGTCAGAGCAGCCGTGTGTGAGATAGAGGCCCTGATGTCTCCCAAGGATTCAGCCAAGACATGGCGTGAAATGGCAAAATAATCAAGAGGGCCGGCGGGAGGGAGCCCAGGGGAAGCTCAGCCTTCACACACAGTCGTCATGAGAATATCTTTAAGAGCACCTCTACATTCCCCTCATCCCAACACCGCTGCCTTCATGTGACAGCTGTGCACATAAATACAGACAGGGCCATAAACAAAAACAATTACTCTGGCAACTGCAATTCAACATTCATGAACTGAGGAGGAAACGAAACTGATTTCACACCCGACACAGCGTAGAGTATTCAAACGCAATGCCCATGTTTACTACAGCAGCATTATGTTGAGTGGTACAAAAATAATGCTGAACCACTCAATGCCACAACTTTGCAGTGTAACAGGTGAGATACTGTGCTCGCTAACCCATACAGAAGTTTGAGTGGAAATATCAAGACAAAGCAGTATAAAAAGCACAATAGCAATGGACAGAACACATTTCCTAATCAATATGCACCCTGCAGCTTGTATCTGATAAACTAGCACAAGCTTGATTTCTTACTACACAGATATAGATCATGCCAACAAGCAGGCAGCGTCACAAGTACTGAGAGAAAATAAGCACTACGATGTGAAATTCATGGGAACCCAGGCCATGCTCTGAATATATTCCTTAATCCCTGGTGATTATTTCAAAGTTATCCAGAAACCTATTTTCTTTTCAATTTGCAGCTTTTACTTCTCTAATTTCGTCATAGTTGCATCACAGACTACACTTTTTTGCCTTTTCTTTCGCTGCTCTAAACGCTAGTTATTGATAACCCATTCGGTTCACTTTCCTCCAATGTCTTCACGTTTTAAGTCTGTTTACGCCTCATTTAGGCGAGTAAAAATAGAGTTTAGCTAGATTGAAAAGCAGAATTTATTATATTGTAATTTGTAAGTTTCACAGTTGCCTTGAACAAGTTTTCGAGGCATCGGGAGAGCCTGTGTCTTTCATCGCATGACTACAAGCTTGGCAGACAATTTACAATAGTCGGGATAAATGCTGCAGGGTCAGAGAGAGAGGCAGCCGAAAAAACCTCAGCGTGCTATTTCTCGATATGGAGCCCTGGCCCCTGATGCCGCTGAGCCCTGGAGTGATGCCAAGACAGTGATTTGAAAAATTCCTCTGGTTTTTTGTGGCCCTGCAAGTGCCCCTTTACAGGAAATGTGACATGAGCGAGGACAAAGATCAGAGAGAGGCAGTCGTGGCTTCTGTGATGGAGCTCTGCAGCTGGCACCTGACACAAACCTCTTCCCTCGCCACACATGACCTCCTGAAGCTCACGCTGCTTTTGGGGAAGAGATGAGCTTCAGCAAATAAAAACTAGCTGCATCTGTGATGCTTTAAACCACCAACCTGGAGACACAGATACTGGTTATCTCCTCAGCCTGTTTTATGCCAGACTGCCATGTTCACCAACAACCTCCCCCCACTAACGGCTTAATCTGGCCTCCCCCACTACCAATGGCTGCAGCTACCTCATTAATGCCCAATCGTCCAGCTCGGGGACTATTGTCAGAGGGGGAGGGAGCTCGTGCTCGAATTCCGCAAAGCAATTTGAATATGTAATGTGCCAAACGTGATATAATCACCAAATCCTATTCAGTGATTAAAGAACACTTAAATTGCACTCACTTAACATTTCTTCACAGAAAGACTCTCATAAGCAGGTTAATCTGCTGCTCGTTTTACAGATGTTTCATTACATGTTTACATTATTTATGTTTTGGACACATTTTGCTTCCTGCCAGGCGAAAAATTCCACCGCTCATGTATCATTCCCGTATTTCAAATCTTTCATGTCTGCATGGAGACACGGGGGCTCCCTGGGGTTCGCCAACCCCCCCTATACCTCCTCCCCCTCCTTGAACAAAGCCTCCCCAGTTGCAAGCCTGACCCAGTAACCTGGCTAGCAGCCTGGGGGTATAGCGTACCCTGTCTCCGGGCTTCCAGGGTCCGTGTGAGCACACAGGGCCGGCATTTGTGTACAGCGCGAAGTCACTTTCGTCAATGCAATCGGCTCTTGCAGGGATTAGAACAGCTCCTTTTAGACGTGGCCGATTTTGTGGTAAATGTGTAGCAGCCTAGCAGGCAGACCCAGGGAGGGTGTAACAGTGGCCCGGATAATCTGGCCGGCACATGCATCTGTCTTCTTTACAGACGCTTTACAGGAATGCCCTCTTGTTTGTAGTGCCAAGTATTTTTGTAGATGACGTACTTTGTCTCTGTATGTACTCATGCACTCCAGGCTATTTAACACAACAACGTATAACTGAGCAAAGTAGCGACACCTTTCCATCAGACTTTGGGCTTCTGGTGCATTCAAAGCAGCCCTATACCCGCCGCGTTGATCGCTGGATGTTTCCGTTTCTTTTAAGAAAGAAAACAGTCCAATGCAACAAAATAACCACCAACAGAAATGACAGTCGGTGGATTTTCAACCTCTTCGTGGATGCATGCAATGTGCAGAAGAACTGTCACAAGTGAGCTCCGCAGCAGATCACAGTTAATTAGAGCATTCAAACTCTCAGGCATGAAGGAGAGAATGCTAAACATCTTACCCCCTGGCTTCCCTTGAAGCAAATCGCTGGCTGATTCGATAGTGATGCCTGAGGAGAGAGAGAGAGAGAGAAAAAGAAGAAACTGGTCACTGATTCAGGAATTATGTTTAATCTAATGGACAGCTCATACATTATGAGTGAAAATATATCGCCAGTGTTCCAGCTGTGCTCAGTGGGTTTCTGTAGATAACAGCAGTCAGGTTTGATTAGACAAGGATTGGTAAACTTTCCTCGTTAAATGACAAAACGTTGCCATAATTGCCATTGCCCATCCGTCTTTGCCCTGATGAATTGCTGCCCTATTTCTATATCATTAAATCTACAGTTCAGGGGTTTCTGGCCCTAATATTCTGAGGAATGTGTGTGTGATCTATCAATCCATCGCCCACAGACAACTTTGCTTGTGTCAGTCAAAGTGACTTGTGTGTTTCAGCTGATTTTCCCTCTAGATGAATAAATGAATAAAAGCTACAACAGATCCCAGAGAAAAGACGAAGCTACTTCTGAAACAAGTTGTATGTTTTATTAATGCACTTTTTATAAGCCCTGTGTGCTGTGGTTTATAACTGCAGTGCCTTCCAAGACCACCGCGTTATGCTCCACAACATCATATTGTTCTTTTACCCCCAACTGATAAATAAATATTAAAATCATAAAATATACCTGCCTTTGAGGCAACATGATACATAGTTAATAGATGGAGACATCTATCTGTGAAGTACAGCTGTGCCTGGGATTGACAGCGCTCTTGATTTATTATTAATGGTTTGGGGAAATGTCTTCCCTATTGAAGAGAATTGTTCAGATTTTCTTCATCATCCGATTGCTTTAATATTGAATGGAATAATAAATAATAGCAACACAGCCATAGGGAAAATATGAATAAAGAAGCTTATTTTTATATGATAATTTGAAATATTACAACAATTTATTCATATTTTGGAGTATTCACTGCAGCTGAAACAATATGCCAATTAATTGGTACCACTGTCTAATAAGTTACCTTTTACAAAGGCCGTGTAATAGCTTTATAGATGTCAGTTATAGGTTATGTATTAGTAATTTGTATTAATAAGAATTTCAATGTTGAGGTTGCCAGGTTGTGACAAATACCCTTTGCCACAGTAAATTTGTCAAAATCTTTTTTTATAACTGCAGACAAGATGAAGTATTAAAGAGTGAGAAAGCCATGAGTAATATTACAGGATTACCAGCATTTATAAATGCCTTATTACAAAACAGAAACAATAAACACTAGCCAAAGGGATATTTTACAACCTGGCCAGTCAAAAGTTGTTAGTGACAGATGCCATCACTCACAATAATAAACCTTTATATAAGGAGTGTCTTTTTAGATAGTGGTACAATTTACAGAATCACAGGATCAATAGAAAATGAATCAGCAACTGTTTTGATATATTTGGACTGTTCGTTAGACGAAACAAGACGTTAAAAGGAAATAATGTAAGCTTTGTGAAATTTGTGAAATGATTAGTCGATCAGGAGAAAGTTACTCTGCAACTATTTTTGATAATCGATTGATTGTTAAAGTCATTTTTTTTTAGCAAAAGCAGCGAAGTTTCACTGGTTCTGACTTGTCAATAAGTAGTATTTGCTTGTTTTCTAAGTCTTACATAAAAGCCAATTGAATATATTTCACATTTGTGTAATTAAGATTATGGCATTTTTCTGTATTTTTTTGTAATTTCATAGAGCGAAGAATTACTTGAGAAAATAAAGATACATTGTTGCAGCCCTAATTTGATACAAAGTATAAGAACAGTTTATGAACAAATCCCATCTAATAACATGAACTCTTTCAGCTTCAGAGGCTCCTGAGGACAACATCTCAGTGGGAGTCCAGCGGTCTGTTACAATATTTTCTATGGGGTGGTCTCTCACTTGGAGAAGTTTTGCAGTAGCCTCTCCTGCCTGCCTGCTCCGGCCTGGAAGAAGCTGTCAGGCTGTGTGAGCTCTGGAGTTTACTCTGCTTCACAGACCAATGAGCTGCGGAGCTGGGCGGGCTTCCAGGCGTGTAAAGGGCAAAAAACAATAATACACAAGAGCACAGCGACAACTTGTCGAGCCCTGCCACCGAGCCCGATGCAGACTATACAGCTCAGTATATCCACGCTTTTTTTTCCCACACTGTGGCAACACTTACAGTTTTTGTTTTAAAAAAACAAACTAAACAACTAAAAACAAATGAACCTCTAACTGCAGTAATAACTGTGGGACTTAACTGACTTATCAATCACTGCTCTAGGAAAGACCATTTGGAGAGACTAAATTATCTTGATCTAATGGACCATAAAAGCAATAAAACAGTCTCCGGATTCAGAGCAGTCGAATAATTCGCTTGGTAGCTTGTTCATTAATTTATTCACGTGAGCAAAACGAGCTAAAAAAAACTGCCTTTTTTTTCAACCTAAAATGACTGAGAATCATCTGTAGTCGCCTATACTCTAAATAATGAATTTTAAATCCAATGTATGTTTAGAAAAGCAGAGAAACCAGCAAGCTTTCACCGCTCAGGGCACATGCGCAAATCTGTCATTTGGGAACTTTAATACTGGTTGTTTTTTCCGGGAGATTACGCTTTGGTAAACAAGTAGACATGCACAATTGAAAAATAGCCCGAGCCTCTTCTTTTCCGCACAAAACAATTTTTACTCAGGGCTTACAGGGGAATTTAATGAAATCCTTTCATTCATCAAAGCCTACTGAATTGCCTGTTATGATCATAATTAATAAAGCTTAGTCCTCTACTGTATAACAGCCAAAATCATGTATCAGCCACCAACGCTCTGTCGATGTGATCTGAGCTGCTGAACTATTGAAACTATACTTTTTAATTCTACCAAAAGGGAAGAACAAACTGCGTTTCCAAATTGGGATTTTTTTTTTTACAGTTCACGGAGTTGGGAGGCGATTCAAGAAAATGAAGATATAGCTGAAACAACACACACAAGCTCCAAAGTTCAACACGATGATTTGTCCTACCTTCAGGTTCTGGTAGCCTTCGAGGGTCCGGATGGCAGTGTCAGTGAGTTTGACGTGATAAAGAGTTTGGTTCGGGGTGTTTTTGTGGATTTGGCCACAGGAGAGCCCATACCGATGCTCCTGTCTCAGCGCTGCCATTTCTACAACTGAAGACTATTGGCGACATACTGCCTGCTACGTCACGGAGGAGAGAGGCTGTGGGCGGGGCCGGCACACACACGCACACACACACACACACACACACACACACACACACACACACACACACACACACACACACACACACACACAGGAGGAAGTATTAATACACCTGCATGAACATGTACGAGTGAGAAATCGATGCCACGTTGGAAACATTAGTATTTGTTTGTTTGTGCAAATAAGCATCGTATAGTAATTGTAATCAAATCAAAACCAGTTAAAACTTTATTTATTACTGAACTATGTCAGTGGTGGAAGAAGTGGATCATTTGAAGTACCAATAAATAAACACAACAAAATAAAAGTACTGCATTACATGTAAAGAAATGCTGAGGTTAAAGAGGTATTTACAAGAAAACCTTATGCAGCAAAAGTGCTTATTACATTATCTAAATTTATTTTGCAATTATTTTCATCACTGATTTATCTCCCAATTATTTTCTCGATTGATGAGATCACAAAGGATTATTTGATTCTTGTCTTTAATTAAGATGTTAAAAATAATGCCCCTCACAACTTCCCAGAGTCAAAGGAGACATAATAATATATCCTGCTTTCGCTGACCAGCAGTCCACAACCTAAAGATATTCAGTTTACACACAAAAAAAGAAGTAAATCTTCACATTTCAGAAGTTGAGAAGGTTTGGCATTTTTGCTTAAAATATTACAAAAGTAAGCAGAAGTCAAACACAGTTTAATGAAAGTACCCAAGTATGGTAAAAGTATCTCAACATTGTATTAAAGCACAGTACTTGTGTAAGAACTTCACTTGCGGTTTGTGTATTATTTCTCTGTGTCAGAGAAATTAAAAAAAATATATGGAATTTGGATTAATTTAATCCCTGATGGACAACATGCTTTGGCTGTGGATTAAAGAGTAGCCCCCCAGTCAGTAAAACAGTATTTATTGACAACATGGCTGGGGCATGTTTTCTGTCTAAATTAGTCTACTGCTCCTGCAGTGACATGACAGACAAATATTTGATATAATGTGTGATATTTTGTTGTTTTTGTCATTTCCTTCAGTAAAACGTGCAGTGAGGAATAACTTTGCAGTGGTGCTCCAATGTAACAACTGGGTAACATTATCTGTTATTCATTTGCTGAAAATGACGCATTCATAATGTCTACTAATGCCTTAATAACAGTCTAGTGACATTTAAATCAATGTCTCAATCCTGTTATCCCCCTGTGAACAAGTGGATGTTTAACAATAGATGTTTGTACATCTGAGTCGTTTCAAGAAGACGAATTGTGAATATACCCAAATTAACTTTATACCATATGAGGTGTTTATCCTTACGCAGATTTACACCTTTAAAAAACGTGTAATTAATGTGTAATCTAGTGTCAGTTTTACAGCCTGCAGTTTATTAGTGTGGTGGCACTTCCTGAAAAGAGAAAATAAAAACTCCCAACATAACTCAAAGCAAATTATGTAATAGTTTATATCTCCTGAGATCTTATTGGTAGACCGCATTCATGGAAACTGCGTTGTGGGGCACGACGGTGAAGTCATTAAGAAGCTTACAGACGTTCTGGCAGATTAGGTTTTTCTCTTCTAATCCTGCAGATTACCAATGCACAAGCCTGCCGGCTGGGAGTGCTTTGTTGCGTTGCACAGTTTCTTTATATTGATCATTTTTGGTTGCTGCCACATCACTGGACTATGTAGACTAAGACGGACACAAGCAGGAGTGAGAGTAGGTCAAGGACTGCAGAAACTACGAAGCTGCAGGCGAGACAAAGCTTTTTTATTAAAACTGTAGATGAAGGCAGGATTTAGGGATGCTTTCTGAGTTGGATTTAATGAAACACAACATGGATTTTTACCTCCTGGAGATATTCTATTTGTTTTGACAGAGTGAAGGTGGCAGAAGTTGGCTTACAACAGAACTACTAACCTCCGCCTAAGTGGAACGTTGGCTCGAACAAGGAGGATCATCTCTTTTGGAGGCTAATGCAGGTGGCGTCCATCGCTCTCTGCAGTGAAATGGAGACAGAGCCATGTTGTGGAGAGCATGAAGACCCTGCAGTGGAGCGTACAGTGCCTGAGGTAAGAGAGGCCGTATCCGAGCATGCTGATGGGGACAGTCACACCGAGCTGCCCTGTGGGCCTGCAGAGGAAGGCAAGGAGCTGAGAGGGAAAGAGCAGGCTGAAACAGAGAGCTGTGCAGATGAGAGTAAAAGCGTCGAGGTAAAAACCCCCTCTGATCCTGAGCAAAGGGGAGACACAGGATGCAAGGAGCGGAGGAAACTGAATAAAACAAACAGCTGGAAGACGGTGAGATTTCAAGACCCATCAACAGAGGATGATGTGTCGGAGAGAGACAGCTCAGCAGAGAGTCTCTTTCCAGAATATATGATGGCCGAGTGGACTTCCTCCACCTTTGAGGAGCTGTTTGTGGCAGACGATTGGCAAGAAATCACAGGTGAGGATGCATCATTGAATCACTTTAGACTTGGTTTTAGTAATGTTGCATAGTATAGTGCTTCTTATTTAGTTAAATCGTACCTTTATATTTGATTTTGGGTTAAAACCACAAAAGAAGTAAAGTGACGAAAATGTGACTGAACTCAAGCTTGGCGTGTTTGTGGCTGTTTCTGAGCACGTGTTACCACCAACATGCAGATTAACCCTGCTTCCTCCTGCATGACCTTCTCTTCTTTCCTCACGCAGAGGACCAGCTGTTGAGAAAGAAGGTGGTGGAGTTCGGGGCCCCGCACACCCTCAGCCCGACCTGGGGCCAAGCGGTTACTGTGAAGATGCAATGTGTCCTGGAGGACCGCACTGTGGTGGAGAAGGACAGCAAGCTTGTCTTTGTTATTGGAGAGGGAGATGTAAACCAGGTAAACTCCTCAGTTGTCTCGGACAGCATAGTTTATCGTGTTTACGTCACACTTCAATGGTGACCAATAGAGACTGTGAAAATAGGCAAATAAGAGTCTGCAGACTAATCTCTATAAACACATTCTGCATTCATATACATGCAACGGGACAAGACTTTGGTATCTAAAGCGTTGTGGTTTCCGTTTGTAGACAAAGTAGTATGAACTAATCAGGTCGAGCAGGCTTTGGTTGAATGCAGGTTAACAGTGCGTGTGGAAAGCAAAAGAGGCAGAATGCAATCTTGGAACTCATTAGCTATCGTCTAATGGTTATTTAGATTTTTATTGGTCTATAATTAGCTTGTAAACTGGCTACATGTGAAACAATCCGGTCGTACAGGTGGTCTCTCAACTCCAACTCCAGTCGCTCATCTCAAGTTGCTAATCGGAATGTAAACAACGTGCAGTGCACGGCAAGGGAAGTCTTGGCCCGGGTATCGGCTGTCTACCACAGAACCCCAGAAATATAGCCCCTTGCCCCAAGATGCTTATCGTCGTCAAACCGATAGCCGATGGGTTTCTGCAGACATGCTGGCAGCTCTGTGACGTTGTACTTTGGTACAACTATAGACTGTATATAAGAAGTGGAGGTAAAATATGTCCCCCATTGGTTTGTGGACTGTTGTTCTGAAGCATATCCTGTTTTATCATCTGTTTCATTCTGTATAGGACCATAATTTACTAAATGGACATCATGTTGTATTGGAGAAGATTGAAACTAGCGATAAAGACAATCAAGTTGGAAGTAGGGTCATTTTCTCATAGACTTCTATACAATCTGACTTCTTTTTTGCAACCAGAGGAGTCGCCCCCTGACGGTGCTTTAAGCCAAATGCTGACGTTAGCAGGTGCATTGTTTAACTTGTTCACCATCTTAACAACCGAAAGTGCAGCTGAGGCTGTTAGGAATGTCGTTAGTTTTGTCAACCTCATGGTGGAGCTAGCTGAGGAGTCAGAATCATTATGATTAATCCTCTGGGAACCACAAATATATGCACCACATTTTATGACGGTCCAATAGTTGTTGAGGTATTTCAGTCTTAAACGACTGACCTACACGGTGATCCTAAGAGCTAGCAGGGCTAAAGAGCTGGTCCACATGCTTGAAAAATCAGATGTTTAGTCAAAGGACATTGAAATGCACAAAACAACGTTATGCTTAAATGTATTTAGTGTAATTAAGTAAAAAGCTCTGTCAGTCCTCTAAGTAACATGTTGTGTTTTGACACCTGTAGGCCCTGGAGGAGTGTGTCATGTCCATGCAAAAGGGTGAGATCACATTACTCCTGGCAGATTCACTGTATGCCTATGGACTTCTGGGAAGGTAAGGATTTTCCAGTTATTGTTGTTTAACGGTGAACTATTGAATTAAGGAGCATGTTGAAGCAGAAACAAGACTTGGTCAGATATATTTTGTATTCAAGTTGGCTTCTTGTACCTGTTGCTGTGGGAGCAGCCTGGTTATCCAGGGGTAACGGGGTTAATGAACCATAAACAGGAGCAGATGGCTTCCTCCAAACACCATTCACAGGCAGCCTATCAATGGCGTGCTTGTAACCTCACAACCTATGGGAGGACACCACTTATATTACGGCCAATGGCTCAGGTTTATGACCTTTACACCATTAAAGAGCCAGTATAAACACAGTGGAGATTGGTCTGTCACTGAAGAAAACCCATTGTTTATAGTTTCATGTTTACTTTAGATAACCTGAACACGTGAGAAGAAGACATTAATGTACAACATTGATTTGATGAGATTGTGTCACATATCCATAAAAATATTAGTTTTTTGAGGTGTGATTGGAGGAAAAACGAAAAAGCAAATACGTTAAATCTGATTTAATTGGTTCATTGGTTTATTATGTTACTTTCTGTAGTTATCGCTGTTAAAATACTTTTTAAACAGACAGTAATATTCTGTATGTTGAGCTCTTTCATAAACAGCAGAATTGTGGCCATTAATTTAATTCTGAAAGTGATTATATCAACTCCATGCCAGTGTTTATGTAAGCCCACACCCATCAGAGGAAATTAAACATTATTATACAGTCCAATTTACAACCATGTGTGCTCTGTTAGTGGACAGCACAAAATGTTGCAGATATAGAACGCCAGGGGGAACAAATAATAATAAAGAATCTGCTTGCAGGTTGGAGGACATTTGCTGAGCAGTTATATCAAAATGTCCATTCAGCTGCATGCAGGACATGCTGTACCATCAACAGGAGTGGCTGTACAGAGGAGTAATGCATAAAAACAAACATGCACCCAGATTTATCATGGGGCCGTAAAAGCCTTAAAAGGGTGCAGGATTCAGAGCTAAATTCATCCATTTTTACAGACTGAAAATAAAACACAGACCATTTGAACATTGTTGACAACATAATGTCTGAACATTGTGTTGTGAAAGTATTGTTTTCCAGTGTGTGTGCTGTACTGTTTCAGTCTGCTCTGTGTGCTGTGTGTGAGGTACTGTCTGTATTCAGGAGCTCTGTGAAGAGGATGATGGGACATGGGGTGTGAGAGCGAGGAGTCTAGGTGTTGTCTAGACTCTCGCCCTTTCTAGACTTTAACTTTCGTGTTAAAGAAGGAGGCAGAGAAAAAGAAGGAGGCAACAGGAGGCTGGTTAATGATTGTTTTGATGCAGCTGATTAGGGTTGTGTGCTGTCGAGTCAGAAGGTAGACAATCAGAGCTTCATGCTAACTCCTTAAACATGCTTTGCTTACAGAGGTTACTGGTTGCTCAGAATGTAATTTTCTCCGGTCACTGAAGCTAAATGCATTTGTAAATACTTTGGTATGGCGAGTGGGAATATCAAGAACACACGTAATAATATAGCATGTTACAAACTCAACTAAACTCCAAGATAAAAACAGGTCATCCGATAATGGAGAACTTTTGGGAAATACATTTTCTTTCTTGATGAAAAAATCGACATCACGTTCATGTCTGTGTGCTAGCTTAGCTTAGCATAATGAGTGGAAACAGGAGGAAATGCCTACAAGAACATCTACTAATTAACATGTTGTATCTTGTTTGTTTAGTCCGGACAAAAGTATATAAAATGTGTATGTTTTGTTACAATTATATGCAAAGCTATTTCTTTCTGAGCAGTTGCCAGATAATCAGCAGAGACTCCAAGAAGTCTCTGGTCACGGCAAAAAGTTAGTCCGGCACATAACTCCACGTAAAACAGTGTTTACATTCTGATTTTTGTAAAGATTTAACAGAGGTGACTATAGCAGCATTTGTTACCTTTGGACAGAGTTAGTCTTGCTCTTTCTCCCTGTCTAGAGTCCTTTGTGTTAAGCTAAGTTTACAGGCTGCTCGTTGTAGCTTAATTTACCATTCAGACATGAGACGGATATCGGTGTTTTCATCTAACTAATAGACAGAATGAGAACAAGTGTTTTTAATATGTCACAGAGCTTCTAACTTCTCAATCATGGCATGTTGCCAGACCTGCTTGTTGAAGTTAATACAAAACGTATTTAATAAACTATTATTTGAGCAAATAAGCTGACACAGAGTATCTCAAGCATAAACAGACATCATGTTTCAGGGTAGATTTGACAGTCACAGCGTGTCTGTGCTGTAAAATTAGAGACAATGAGGGAAAATCTCATTAGCCTCTCTGTGTTTTCTGGCAGAGGCATTGATTGAACTCTGTCAGTCGCCTTTTGCAAACAGTGCTGCTAAGAGCACTTCACAGTTATGTATCAGAACAGTGTGCAAAGCGTGTCAGACAGTATGATTAAACACAGCACAGTGGAGTGGTCTGTAGCTTGGTGTGTGGGTGATGGGCTGAGCTGCAACTCCTTAAAATGTGAAAACAAAGACAATAAAACCCCCAGAAAAGTCTGGAGCTTTTACCTGATTGATTACAACGGACAAGCCGGTCGGGACTCAATCGACAGAAATAATCTCTGACGTGTTTCCTGTGACATTAAAGCATCCGAAAGGGGAGAGGTGACAAAAGACATCACACTCGCCTTTTCGAGGAACCGCAGCATACGTCAAAGGTATTCCCTAACTGAGGCATACACAAACTGCAAGGCAAGTCATTATCAGAGAGCAGTGGTGGCTAACATCTGTTGATCTCTGGACAGGCCCAACTTTAAAACTCATAAACCCTCCAGGTAGTCTGCCTCATCAGCTCTGCACCACCCCAAAGTCAACATTTAGTGTCAATGGCAGATGCTTTATTTTCTGAATAATTTGTGTCTAGCCGTATGTAAAACGCCACACAACACATTTAAAGACTTGAGCTGTAGCCTAAGGGTAGTTTGGCTGGCTGTCAACAAACATAAACAGAGGCTTAAATCCCGCTGCTGGCAGCGAAGGTGTTGGTGTACTTTAAATCTTGGCACGAATGAGAACTACTTCAGTGGCACATGTTGAACTGGACTTAATTAGACCACTGGGATGTGTCGTAGTTAAATGAATAGTTTAATCCAAGTCCAGATGTACAGTGTCAGCCAGTTAATCGTTCTACTGTTGCAGTAACATGTCACAATGGGATTGTGTGATATGTATGATTAAACCTGAAGTTTAGCCAAGGCTACATTTAGTGTAAATCAACCAGAAATTAAGTAGTGGTAAATCGAAACTAACACAAACGCAGTAAAAGGTAAAGCAGAGTAAAAAAAAAATGAATCTGTCACAATACAATAAGACATACAAATATAGGAATTGGGCAATTTGCCCCACAGTCTATTGGTGGCATCTTCAGAAAGAACTTTACGGGACCCAGAGTTGAATCCTGGTGTATCCCACATGGAATAAAACAGATAATAAAATACTTGTAGTGGCCAGGCCCACAGGAACACCTCCAAGCTTTCGAAGCAAATTCTACATACTGACTAAACGGTGGAATTACAATTTCCGTGTCCGTCACGTGATGCCAAAAAGACTTTCCCCGATAGACTTACATTGGGAAAGAGACATTCTCTTTGTACATCCATGGTGTGAACCAACAGATTAAGTTCCACATCTGTGTTCGCCTGCGACCCTATCTGCCACCCCGTTTGGAATTGTTGTGAACGTCGTGTGGATAGATGAAAGCAGATTAGGTTATATATGTTTGATGTATTTTCTATTTTATTTTGCTAACAAAAGCTATTTACACAGACAAGGGCCATATTTAGTATTACAAATCTTAGTTAGCGACGGCGTTCAGAAATGTAAGTTGCAATATCTTGTGAGTGTGTCACTGAGACAGAGAAAGGTGGGTTGTGATAAATGGTCCAATATTTACTTTAGTGACTATGGGGTATAAGAATTGTTCGTAATCTGTGGTAATTTTTATTTCACCCTTTGGAGTTAATAGCCTCAGGATCTGGCAGTCCTAAAGGGGCGTGGTAGTGGCGAAACCAACGCGACATAGATACAGGAAACTGACTCTCGGGACACTGTCTCCTTTCTGAATTGTCTGAGTGAACCACAACATGCAAGTATAGATAATCACATACTAAACAAACAGAATTTATTAGAAAAGTAGAGACACTTTGGAGACACACCAGATGGCTATCATTGTCAGTTTCTGAACAAACAAGCCCTGCTGGGGGAGGAGATAGAGGAATCTCCCTCTCTTTGACCCCAGGCGAGGTGAGCCTTGATTACACCAGGCTTACTGATCTGGCAGAACAGTGGCAGGTTGGAGCAAGTTAAGTGAAGCTGTAGTTCATGGGAAAGTATACTAATTCAATTGATGATTGATGGTTATTGCAGAATATTCATTATCTGTTAGTAGGCAGTACAGTTTAAATAGTGTGTGATGTTTAAAATAGTGTTGGTGTAAATACATCGAGGTGTGTGCTTGGTTTTTTCATTTGGTTTATTGACAATAAGAATAGATTGATAAAATCCTGTACGTTTTTCCATTTATCCAGACGGAGACAGGTTGTCTGACATTAATAGTAAAATATAGCATCCAAAAAACTAGAACATTGAATCATAAGTAAAACATTTTAACTATTTCTTCAGGAATCAGGCAATTTGAAAAGTATCATAGACACCCAAACAAGATGTCAGCATGCTAACGATGACAGATGTTCAGCATGCATGATGTTCACCATGTTCACCATCTTAGTCTAACATTTGCTACTTACCACTAAACACAAAGAAAGGCGATGCTGATGGGAATGCCCATCCAGGTGTTTTGATGACACGAGAGGAAACATTAGAGGATCACCAAAAGTTATTATGATTCATGCTGAGGGGACCATGAATGTGTGCACCAAATGTCACGGTGATGTATCCGATACTTAAAAAACACAAATCTAATTTTTAGTGATAGAGGAAAAGCCAAGGGATCAATACAATACTCAATAGGATTAATCCTCTGGGGAACATGAATGGCTTTACATGCCTATTGGCAATCTATCCAACAGTTCTTGAGACATATTACTTTGGACCAAAGAGATGGAAAAACTCAAAAATTGACTCACGATCAAACAATCGATAATTTTGTTTCGGGAAGCAGACAGTGCACAAAATATTTGTACAATTGTATGACTGTTAAAAATTAGCAAGGAATGTCGTCAGGGAAAAATGTGGATCAGGTCACAATTAATTTGACCTGCGGAACATCCAGCCTGTATCAAAACCAATTGTTGAATAAAACATATTACATTGGAATTTGTGTGCTAGAGAAACATATTCTCGTGAATTTGCCCAAGGGGAATCTCTGTTGACACTCTTGAAGAAGTTGGCAAGTGTGGAAGTCTCTCTCCTCGGAGGCACACCCATATCCAGCGGGGAATGCAGTTGAAAAAGGCAACAGTGACATTTGTCAGGGCAGAAAGGCATGCAGGCCGAGAGACTCACAAAGCAAAGAGGCAACGTGAGAAAGAGTTAAGCCAGGAATGGCATCAATGGGATCAAGTCTGATGATGAGTAAGGATACTTATTTAGGCGTAGCTGCCATTGTCAAATGTGATTGATGTCACAGTGATTCACGTGACAGAAGTTTGGGCATTTTGTGATTATCGTGTATTCTTCCTCTTCTTATAAACCATTCTCTCCTCTTATCGCCCAACGTAACACGATACAGCAAATAACTGGCAGTTCTGCTTTTCATTACATGGAGCACTCGCCAGCAGACAGGTACAGTGACTCACTCGCCACAGAGTTGTGCTGGTGTCTGTCACTTTGTGCACACGAGCCCTCCTCCCCTGTCTCCAGATACGTAAGCATGTTGTCTGCACATAAAATCTGTGAGGTGGAGTTCCTCTCTGTGCTGGTGGTAGTGTGACTCACTCTGCATCGCCACCTGGGTCAAATAGATACTGCGACCTTTGAGAACTGTGGAAAACATAATGATAAACCATTCTTCTCCACACTGCTGTTTCCTCTCAGGATTCAAGCAACAACTTGTTGCATGGTCCTGGGACCTAAACAAGTTTGACTGTAGCTTTTGGCCTCTGTGTGTCTCTTTCCCGAGGCAGCAGGCTGACGAGAAACCACACCCAGACCTCACGCTCCAGGAGCAGGCCAGCAAGCAGCGACAGCTGTAGCACGCTCCAGATAAAATCAGGCTCAGGCTCTCCTGGCTCTCCTGTTTGCCAAAAACACTCCCACATTAGTTTGAAGCTTCATGTGTTGACCTAAAGCTTAAATATGAATTAAATAATAATTAAATTATGTATGAATTAAATCTGATCTGAGTTATCTGTTTTAAATTCTGAAAACTAGATGGTGGGTTGTTTTAGCACCGCAGCATTGCCACTCAGACCAGTGTTTGAACTGTACATGCCCCTCATCTAATCTCCCTGGATGTTTACCTTTTTCCCCTACTGCCAGCAGGCTTATCTCTCTCATCGACACAGCCTTGGTCATATTATAGCACTGCCCGCAGTTATATCCACTTCTGCTTTCCGTGGTATTTAGTGGGACAGTAAATCTCCTCAACTGAAATGTGCTTTTATTGAATTTAAGGTAGATCGTGTATTTTTAGAGTAGATACCACTTTACTGGTGGTGTAAAGTTGATTTTGCATTACATAACCGCCACACTGGTTGGAGCTCTGTATGTGTGGTTGTTTAAATGTACATTTACATTGCTTTGTTAAAATGTATCATTCATTTATTTTTGTCCCCATTTTGTCCCTCTTTGGATACCCAAATTACCTTTTGCATTGCAGTCATTGTCCTTTAGACATGATGTGTGATTTTAATCAAATTAAAACCTTCAATGTTGTCAATATACCGCAGTTAAATGTAAACACACCGCTACATAAGGCAACGGATCAGAGCAAACAGGTCACTTAGCGTAATGAAAGCTGCTTCCCATTGGGATTGACATGGCAACAAAAACAACAAAGAATTTGACCGAACCACCACAGGACCTTTTTATTTCAGCCATTACAAGTTCATAGTGGTAGATGAAAAGTCTATTAGTCTTATCTTGTGTCATATTGCTGTATCGTTTACAATTTGTTTTTTTAAATCCTTAGAGGCTCGGCCCCCTCAGTCCCTCCCGCACACTGACACTGTTAGCGGCCATGTTCTCCATTTTTTCACCTGCCAGAGATGAGCTTCATCATAAGACTCTCGCCAGCTTCCCACCTGCGAACCCAACAACTTATGCAGATCCTTCGCTATACCTCTTTGTTTCTTCACGTGTTATTTAGCAAAAGTTAGCATCCGAACACGTTAACGCTAAGATGGTGATCTGGGTCAACATTTCCCTTGCTTAGCAGCAGAATGTTAGCACTGCATTGTGATTGTGTCATGTTAGCATGCTGATTTTAGCATGTAGCTCAAAGTAGTGGTGTGTCTAAGTACAGCCGCTGCATGGCTATAGACCCTTACTTAGTTTTTTTACGTTGCAAAAACATTTTCATCAATTTTCACGTATAGGTCTGAAGTTTGACCAAAAATGTGCCTTGAGGCCAATTTGTACAATTATTGCGTCACACCCCTCTGTACGTCAACAACAGCTATAGACACTTTTGCCTACAACATGTTGTACGAGTTAGTTTGTTTCAAGCATAGACCGGCTCTGACTCTCCTGTTTTATTTATGTACCTATGGCTTTGTATTCATAGCTGCTTTCAATCCCCCTCGTCATTGCTGAAAAACAGAAGCTGTGTCTGGCAATCTTTGACTTCTAGGACCACCCAGTCCCACTCGTCATTTGTGGCTCTAAGAAGTCACTTCTTATTATGATTTTATAATTTTAGACACACATTTCAAAACTACAAAATAATGCAATGTCTGTAAGAAGCTCAGGCAGACTGTCTGGGCAACTCCTGAACCCACTTTATATGTTTTTTCCAGTGGAATTCGAGCAGATGGGATAGTAGTGGGGGAAGACAGTGACACACTGTGAACACATATGCAGTTTATAAAAAGTCTGTATCGATGCTAAATGTATCATGTGATGTGGCAGAAGTAGTGACAACTGTGTACCTGAGGAAATAAGCGTATGTGTCTGTACAGCAGTGTGGTGCTGCTGCTGCTGGGGTGGGATGTGAGGCGGTGGATGCTGTCTGCGAGCTAGAGGAAAGAGATCTGTAGCAGAGTAACAAGTGGCACTGGTGTGTGTGTGGGTGTGTGTGTGTGTGTGTGTGTGTGCGTGTGTGTGTGTGTTTGTGTTCGGGTGATAAAGAGGTACCGTCAGTGGGGACGTGGCATGTGACTCATCTCGCAGAGACGTCACTACGCCGTCATCAGTCGTCTGCAGCAGTCTAGCAGACACACACACACACACACACACACACACACACACACACACACACACACACGCACACGCAGTTTTCACAAAATATTCTTCTCAAAGTTAATGAGTGGCAGACTCCCACTGACGTCCTCGCTGCAAAATTAAAATCAGATGTGCAGTGATTAAGCTGAAGTGATTTACTAAGTAAATTCCATTCTAAATGAAACAATCTCAGTTGTTTGATAGCACTGATGGGATTCGTTGCTCTGTGGTTATGTTTCATATTCCATATGATGAAGGACAATACAATCTCATGTAAGACTGCATTATCTGTGCAAGAAAACAAAATCAGTTTGCATATAAAATACGAGCAAAAACAAGTAAAATCAGGCCTGTTCTTAAGAAATGTGGCTCTTGGAGAGGATTGATGCTCCAGGTCTCACTGCTGTGCTCAGCCATCAGAGAGAAAGACTAAAGGATTGCGCTAATGGCCCTGCTACATTTGCTTTACTCGGCCAGCAGACTCCGGCTGCTCCTCCGTGACAACCTGACTAATAAGTCATGAGTTCAATGGGCTGCTATTGATTCACAGGCTGCACAAGGAGGTAGAGCCGGCTGCTGCTGAAAGGAAACTGGATCTTTATTGGTTAGATAACAAGCGCACACCGAGGCAGCCCTATTTCTCATTGACAGCGATATGACAGGAGGGTGACTGAATGATAATGATGATGTTTTTGTTTGATGTACACAACGTCAGAAAGTCAACATGTGCACATAATGTACGTATGTGCTTGTAAATTACTCATCGGATGTCCAACATTAAAGACGTGAAGGCCAGGTGTATCTGTACAGGTGCAAATGCTGCTTTTAAGTTACATCTCATTAAATCATCAATCAGGGAGCGTGATAGCTGCTGTCCGTTTGTTGTGTGCTCAATTTGCAAAACAATATCCGAGACACGGTGACATTTTCTCGGTGGGAGTTATCTGGTTTCGGCACATGCATGTGTGACAGCTCGGACTTAGACGGGAAATTAATTTCTGATCAATATCTCTTTATGACATTTATTCCCCTACCTGAATGTCATAAACAAAGCAATGAGCAGCTTGTGATGACAAACGTTAATGTTCACAACTCTGTAACCTCTGAGGGAGGCAAACAGCAACCCTGCAGAATGATAATGAATGCATATTTTATGCCAAAATCTTTTATTTTGATGGAAAGAAATACATTTTTGATCTGAGTGCAAATTAAATTGCTCATCTGAACACAAGGCACAAAATACCCCTGCAACATTCAGGGATTCATGCGTCCGCTGAAGTAGACAGACATTTTATGTGGAGTATAACCGTAATGGACGAGGACTTTCATCTTTCAAAAGAGCAGGATTTTTGGCTCCTCGCTCATAATTTGTAGGAACTTAGAAAGCTTTGAAGTTCACAAGTGAAACCTAAAACTGGCAGTGATTCGGTTTACGTAATCAGTAGACATAGCGTCTGTGCAAAGAAAGATCCGAGCTGTCATTGCCGTTCACTACAGCTTCACATTCACCTCGCTGAGAATCGACTGAAACTAAACCTCACTCCCCGCGGCTGCATGAGAAATGGCCACTTGACCGCACCGTGCACACCTCAGAGACCTCTGCTTGTTCGTATTGATTGATTTGGGATTTAGAGTCAATCCCGGGATAAGATCTCTTCCACAGATAACGGCGAGGCTGATATTCTAGAAAATGACCTCGGGTGATGTATTTCTGTGTAAGACAGATTGCTCTCATCCACCATAATGCACACCAAACGCTTTGCACTTTTGTTTTTTTGAGGAATTATTCATCTTGATTCTGCCACAGATCAGAGCCCAAACCTGTGAGAGGTTTCAGATCATTGCATAAGGTAGAAACTGAAACTTAGCCTGCTCCCCTGTGAGTCAGAAAAAAGCTTTTGTTTAAACACTTTTAACTTCCCTCATTCCTTGACTCACTCACTTATTCACCGCAGAGAGGTGGAGCTCACAGTTGACATCAGTCTGATTAATAAATTGGTAAATTTGCTCTTAGATTTTAATTTGATTCAAGACATGAAACATTTATAGAAACAAGCTTGATATGATGGATAAACATTTTTATCGTTCATCACGCGATAAAAGAGATGAAGTAAACAATAGATTGGTAAAGAAAGTCGAACATTTCATAAAAACTGGAGACTCGGATATTTGGTGGAGACCAAACTTCTAAAATCTGAGCAGTACAATCAAATACATGCAAGCACGCATTTGTTGTGGATGAACAGAGTGCCTCTACTGTTTGCCTCGCAAACATCATGAACAAACATAAATTGCTGCTGTGGTAACTTTCCAGAGTTATTGTCTCATAGTATTATAAACTGCTGTGTAATGTGTTGGTGCCTGATGATGTTATTGGTCCTTCAACTGGACTTCCTGAATCATATTGCTTCATCCACCAACGCAGCACCGCGTGTTGTTTTAACGCGGGGCTGCTGTTGTTCTGAATGCCCGCTAATAGGGCACCATGTACAGTATGTAATCGTAAGCGTAACAACTTGATAAGTCACTGAACAGAAAGTGAAACTTATCTACGCTCTCTTCAGAGCCACAAAACAGTATAAGTTTCACTTTACTGTTGTAGATAAAACACTGACTATGGCTAAGTACCACATACAACTCCACTTCAAAACACATGAACTGTCCCTTTAAAGGTGTTCTCAGATGTTTTCTGTACTCACACCTTCATGTTTCAAATAGACTCATTTACACAAGGCACTGGTACTGGCTTTTACCCTGCGTACTGCAGATAACTATTGTACGTTTATTACTTAAAGCAGGTCAAATAAAGCCGTGTGACCAACGAGTCTCTCTGAAATGGACTGGAGACTGCACATCCCATGCTATTTAAACAGCCACTATATACCCTGCAGGTAGTCCAGGGCTGAGATTGGATTCATTTTAACAGGCTAAGGAAACCTGCTGTAGATTATATGGGGACTTTTGAGGAGCTCAGCAGCCAGGATGTAGGCAGTAGCTGCCCTTGATCCCTGCGAGCACAGTTTCATTGGCTCATTGCCGGAGGAGGAAATAAAAACAAAAAGGAGAGGAAAGCACAAGCTGCAAGGCAGCAGCTGAAAGGTCTCACACTGTTAGTTTCAAGATCTTCCACTGTACGAGGCTGTTTTGCTGCAAATTAACTAGAATTGCAGCAAGCGAGGAAAAACAGCTGTGACGTCACACCAGTGCCCGGATTAAAGCTAAGCTCCTTTGCACGACTGTATTGGTCCTGTGTGTCCATCCAAGAGTCAGAACAGACACTGAACATCAGCAGCAGCAGCAGACCTGTTTTCACTGCTGTAAAAAAAATAAATAAACAACCTCATAAATCCTCTTGGATTTAGTATTATCATACAAGCTGCACAGCACATTTTTGCAGTGTACGAGTGCACTATCTGAGGTTGTAACCATAGAAACCAGTTTGAGGTGCATCACTGGCCTTTCCATCATTTGAAACGGAGAGAGCGTGACGTCAAAGTGACCACAGTTTTCCCTCTGTGGGAGTTTTTCCTTTTATTCAGAGAGGCGAGGGGCAAGCTTGACAGATAACAGAGTGAGTCATCGGCAGCATCGTGCACCTCGATGAGGAAGTTTGCTAAACCGCAACGCATGTATCACATTCATCTGTAATGAATTCATAATCTATCCATGACACAGGTCGGAAGAGCTTCTCGTCCTTATCACCACAATCCATACGAACACAAGAAGAGGGAAACATTTGTTCAGTCAGTCATAATACGAGAAATAAAACCACGTCACGCAAACGTCAGATAGTAAAAGCACGGTGGGCCTCGTCAATGTAGATTAGACATTTGTTTAAGTTCTGTAGTTTGTTATTGAAAGTTGTGGAAGTAGGTCACAGTGAAATTTGGAAAAAAATAACTGACGGAATTAGTTTTGAGGGTGTGTATAAAATATTGTTGTATTTTATATTACTTTGTATTATATTATTATGTTGTTTATGTCTGGTTTCAGACCAGTATAAATAGGTCTGGGGTTGTGCTCATTGACGACGGCTTCTCACAATTGAAGAAAGCCAATCGCAGGTTTGTAGGCAGGATTAAAAAAATGGTGACATTATCTTCCTGTGCCATAGCCAGATAAATAGAGACTAAAACTTTCCACAAAAATGGACACAAATGTGGATGAGATCCACACGTTGACTTTCAGAAATGACAGAGACTCAGATGCAGACCGCAAATGTCTCGTATCTTCAGACAGCCGTCCTGCAGAAGGTCTCACTGACCTTTTCTCTGGTTTGGAACATGAGGCAACTATCAGGGTAATTTCTCTGCAAGATGGTTGGGAACCGAGGAAAAATGACAAAAATTACTCACAACTCACTGTGATATACTAAATGCAATATTATTGCAGAGGTATTTGGGGTTTGTAAAAACTTTCTACACTTTCTTGACAGTTTTGGTTCAAAGGAAATATCTCAACAACTATTGGATGGTTCACATATACATGTCACCCTCGGGATGAGTTTGAATAATTACTGAGAAAAACAGAAATAGAAATACATACTTGTTCTGTAAATTGTAAACAATAATACAGGAGTGAAATTATGCAAATATGCTGAAATAAATATTGAAATTGTATCTTATTTGTCATTTCTGTATATATATATATATATAAAATCAAATGGCAAGCTTGTCAGCATGCTAACAAGCTTGCCATTTGATGAAAAGAACTACAGAAGTGGCAACCCTGCTGGTAGCTACATCTCAATAAAATATATATAAAATATTAACACTGATATGATGATTCAAATTTGAAATGTAAAATGTGTTTTTTTTTTTAACTGAACTAATAACCAACTACTCCAAATATGTAACAATGCACCCGCTAATTGACTACCAAGCTAGCAGCATCTGCGTGAACCCAGCAGATATTTTGGCGTGTCATGGCAGGAAGGTCCCATCAGAAATGGCTTCATTCCATTTAGGTCGCACAGGGTCCTGATATTGTGCATCCTGGCTCACTAGCTTTGCTTAAGGGACACTTGTTTCACCTGAATCTAATTAGACAGTGGTGGAGCTTGTATCCTGATATAAAATCAATAAATTCATGTTTAAGAAAGATCTTGTTTGTGTGTTAAGTGAATGAGTCTCTTTAAGAGCAGCAGAGAGAGGCTGGTAGGAGGCCGGTTCTGCAGCTCAGTGTTAGGAAAACCTGGACCCGGGCTTAAGTTGCAGGTTCAGGTTTCATTGGGATCTTGTGGAGGTATCTCACCCTGCTGACCAGCCTCCGCTTCCTGTTTGCACTAATAAGGCCCTGGGGGCTCATTGGCTGAGCTCAGCGCCGCCGCACACTGGTGTGGTGCTAATCGCCAATGACCCACATGACACCGTAAACCTCATAGATCTGTCAGCGCACTACATTCCCAGATTAGTTTCGACAGCTTGCCAGTCATGCCCATTTTGTTTAATGCCGGTGAAGGACGCTCAACTCCCAGTGACTCGCATTATTTCAGACATGAATCCTAACTCTGCGTTCCGTATACTGTGGTGGTATTCTGCTTACTGCGTGTGCTGCTGAGCTTAATGGCATAATGCTTCAAAGGTCACCTGTTGAATCCTGCATGTGAAGAATTGTCAGGCAGTGAGCAGGCAGTGTGTGTGTGTGTGTGTGTGTGTGTGTGTGTGTGTGGCTTGTGTTTCCTTTGTAGGATAACGCATCATTTGGGATTCATGAAGTTTTGATGTGGCACATTTGGTTTGAGCAGTTAGCACTGAAGCAGCTGCGCCTGCATCGATTAAGAAATGACTCATCACTTCTCATTTAATGTATCCAGGTCTGTGTGAGTAATGAGAGGTGAAGTGGGTGTTTCCTCTGTACGAAAAAAAAATAAATCAATATTTAATGATGATAATGAGTAATGGTTTTGCTGCTGAGTTACTATTTACAAACCAAGCACTGTCACGGTTTCAGATTATGGGACTTTTTCCGTGAACTGACATACTGAGCCAGGTTTCTCATTCCATCGCTTCTGCTCTGGGTAAGACATCGAGCTCAGTATAAACTCGCTTCAAAGCACAAACATTTAGTGTGCATTATTCAGTAACTTAAAATAAACAGTGGGTTTAGAGATGAATTCTTAGAAGTCCATTTAATCTGCAGCCAGGCACTATCAGAAGGCGGGACGCTGTGTGTGTGTGTGTGTGATTGTTATATGCCACACACCGTTGCGTAACACGCAGCCCTCAGAATATTGTGTAATATTTTCAGATAAGGGTAGAGAAAAGTGTGCAAGGACAACGACAGCATGTCCATGTGCTGTACAAGCTGTGCAGTGGATCATTTGGTGATGGTGTCACATTCTTAGTACGCCAGCAAAACGCACGACATTAGCACGTAACGAGGATCTGTTTCTAATCGCCAGATGTGCAGCATGAGGCCCGTTTTAGAAGGACTAACATTACCTGGTGCGACCCAAGCCATGTGCTGTACGTTCTTTATAAATGAGTTAACTGTCTTCTTCTCTGCTGCTCTTGAAAGCCTGTTACACAAGTCTTCTCTGACCCTTAGTAAACATGCTGTGGTATGCAAAAACAAGTCGACCAGGACTAAACGCTACTGTCAAAAATAGTTCTGACTGGCTTCTAAAATACCTGAATCTACTTATTGATGGCCCTAAATGCTAGCGTCTCTGAACGCTATACTTCCTCCGGTCCTGAGCGCAGGGATCCGGCTCAGGTTTCTGAGGCCTCGGCTCAGCTGCTGGTTTCACACTCCTGTGACAGTGGACAAGGTCTCCAGAGAGGAGAGGTGAAAGGGGAATCTGATCCCACAGTCTCCCAGTAACAGGGGATACAACTAATTCTGTTCGACAGACATAAATTGTTTCATTGACACAACCAGTATGAATAATTCATGACCTTTCACAACTCCCTGTACTAGCCCACTCAAACAGTCACTGGTGGGGTCTGCAGGAAGCTGAACTGCCTTTTGCATGATTTCTATAGAGTTCATTAAACTGACAGGATCTACTTTAAAGTTAGATTTTGCTTTTTATCGTTACGATTGTAGGTTTTATTACAGTTAAAAAGCAACTAATCATGTTTGTGTTTTTAAACATGAAACATGCAGTATTCTTTTACTTGTTTTTGTCTTTGTTACAATCAATAATAGCCCTCTTCAAAATCAGCTTTTAAAAAATATGCTCAAGCTGTCGTATTCATTCTCTCTCTCTCTCTCTCTCTCTCTCTCTCTCTCTCTGTCTCTCTAACACACACACACACACACACACACACACACACACACACACCTTTGGAACCAGAGCCTCCACAGAGTAACTGATAATGGACCATTGTGTGCCATATGGTCACAGGAGCCAGATGATTGAAAAACCAAATTAACTTTCCTTCTGAGTGACTCTCGAGTAAGATGAAGCCGTCGCTGCCTCACAGGTTCATACCGATTTCAAATTCTTGTCTGCTTTAAATGAGCCGGAGTCACTCAGACGTCTTTTAAATGTGTTGATTTTAAGGTGTGAGTGAGCTGTTGGATACGGTCAAACGTAATAGAGCAACTAAAAGAACACAAATGTTGTTACAGTTTGTACATTGGTTTCTGATATCACAAATATTTTGTATTTATGCTCATGTGTTTGTCGAAATACATTCGAAACATTCAAAAAGAGGCCGTGACAAAAGACAAGAGTCGTCCCTGGATCTCTTAGTTTTTAATATAACCACCGCAGATGCGTCTATATGGCCACCATTAAACACTGTATTATGAACACAATCATCAAATGTCAAGCGCAAGTTACAAAGCTTTGAGTTTCTTCTGCAGGATGTTGACCAGCTTGCTTCTGCTTTTCTTGAAGCTGTCAGCAATCAGATTGATTTCTTGATTGATTTAAATAATCTTTGATGCTCTTGGCTCTTTCACTCTCCGCCCTGAGTGATATTGATTATGTGTTTGTTTGTTGTCTTTGTTTACGTGCAGGGAGCCTGATATTCCAGCCTGGGCTCCTTTACTCTACCAGCTCCAGCTGCTGGATGTCAGAGAGAAACCGGACCCGTTAGCTCTGCCCATCGCAGACTGCATCCGCATTGGCAACCAGAAACGAGAGCGAGGAAACTTTCATTTCCAGAGGGAGGAATACAGCATGGCTGTCAGAGCCTATTCTATGGCTCTGGATGTGTTAACCACACGCAGCAGAGGTAACCTATCGTCAAAACCTGAATTCATTCATAGGAAATATATTCTGTTTCTATTACTGTCGTCTGTACCAGGACTGTGTTGTAGTAATTGACATGAGCATTATCTTCACAGAAAAAAAGTGAAAATAGGAATAGAACACAGATAAAAATGAACACACACGAGAGAAACATAAAAACGCAGGATTTGATAGAGACCTTAAAAACAACATTTCTACATGAGCCCATAGTGACATAACAGTTTAGTGCTCTCCTGCAGTCTGCCAACACACTAATCACACCATCACCATGCAGAGTCACATCTATCTGAGCCCGGCGCCACCATAAATGCTTTTGCTTAATTCTTTTGCATAATCAAAGCTAATCAACGTTCATATTATTTCCACCTCCTTAATCTTTCTAATCATTGACGAGGCAGGGAGGGCCCGAGAGGGAAATGTGACTGAACAATGAGGAGAAAAACATGGATTGCTTCATAATGCTTCAATGATAGAGGACCAGAGAGTGAACCCACTGTGACACTGGAGAGAGAAGTTTATCAGGGCATCGAGATCATGTGATTAGTGGATGAGAAGATCACCAGAAAAATAATAATAAAAACGAGAAGGAAGCAGAATTATCAACATCTTAACCTCTTTTTGGGTCATTTTGGGCCCATCAGACCTATTTTACAAATATGATTCATGACACGTGGAAATTATAAATCATTTTAATTGATTAACCTGGAATCATATGCAACTAAACATGCACTCGCATAAACATTAGACTTGATCACACTCAATTTTCTGCAGATCTTCAACAAGAATTGTACAGGTCACTGTCTTAATGGAAGTAAATCAAATGTTAGTCGGGATTAAGTTTAAAATCATTTTAACCGCATCTGAATTTTAAATCTATAGGGCATTACAACAAAAAAATAAAAATAGGAAAGACATTTTGATAACACTTTCTATGGCTCCAATGTCTAATTCATATTTATATGTTGTATTATAATACAATGACTTAGTTACAATGTATTTACAATCTGCTTAGCACTGTATACTAATAGTTATAAGCAATCGTACCACAATGCTTTAAAAATAAATCTCAACACATAAAACATAATGTCTATATAGTAACTGCCAAGTATCATGATATTTGATAATTGAATGTCACTCACTGACACTTTGCAAGGATCAGATTGAATTATAATTTCCATAGCTGTTTTAGATTATAATCATTTTATAATGCAGTATAAATAATATCATTAAATCTATGCAAGAACAACACTAATTTATTTGTTTAACAGTTTATAACTGCCCCGCCCCCAAGAAAAACACTCTAAAGACTCAAAATATTGTCTCAAAATATAGATACCTAAAACTGTCTTTACCTGAAGCTGTAGATAACGGGTATTTATTTGAGTCAATGTAGTGTTTAGAGTGAATTCTTTGGGGAAGCATTAGATTATCGACATGTAAATGTCCATCCGTCAGGTGAGTCAAATTAGAGTACCTTACCAGTACTCAGTTTATTGTGTTATGATCCCTCAATTTACTTAAAGCAAATAACTTATGACTATAATGCAACGTAAAATGTATTATTACTATGGGAATTATAGTACACGATAACAAATTGTCAGAGTTACCAGCAATTATGAAGAATTATAATACCTGACCTTATGTCATTATAAAATGATTTATAATGTGTTATAAAGCATGATTAATATAAATGAGTTTATGAAACACAACATAGAAATGATATTTATGTTGCTCTGTGTTTTCTGGATATGTAAATACGCAAATGGCTAACAATTTCACCTAATTAACTGAAAAGGTGATCATTTTTAAGTGCCGTTGCCTCTAAGTGGCCAAAAATCAGTGAATGCTGCTTTAAAGAATCCAACTTGGAACCGCATCCTAAACGTAATTGACGTAATTCAACCGTGAATTTGAGATTAAAAGTGTAATAAAAAGCATGTGCAGCCACACAGATGTGGTCCCAGAGCTGCTGACATTTATCACCCACCATACTCAGCGCCAAGTGTAAAAAATCCTTTGGACTAACAAGGGCTCATTACCGGGGTCACTACTGTATTCAGCTGGACATGCTTGGGTCTAATGATGAAACCATACCGTTTTTACTGCAGGGACAGTGATTCAATATCCATTTGAATAAAAAAACTGATCGTTAACTATCCTTATAATGACACCCGATGGGAGTTTCTCTTTAAAAGTTCAACTATTTTCCATATTCGGCAAGACTTCTGAATAAGTCCCTTCCAAGATTAGATAACTAATCTCCGTCAAAGTGTTTCTCTGTCACCAATTAAGAGATTCACGTGAGACGTCCACAGCAGAGCAGAAGTCAGAGGTTGTGTGTCTCTGTCTTTGCACAGATGGTGGCGAGCGTGGCGTGAAGGTTGAGGAGGAGGAGGTGCGGGACTACCGGGTGAAGTGTTTGAACAACCTGGCCACCGCTCATCTCAAACTGGAGCAGTACAGCGAGGCGCTGCACACCAGCCGGGACGTGCTGACCCTCGAGCCAAACAATGTCAAGTCCCTTTTCAGGGTGGGAAAGGTGGGCGCCCATGCTGTCGTGTTATTACTGAGAGACAACATCACTGCATCTCATTTGATCTTTATCAAGGCATAAATGACAGGGAGAGTTCCTTGAAGAAAGAGGAATTTGTTTATGGGATTAGATTTAATTATTTTTTTAATATAGCTGCTGTATTATTGCTGTCTGTTCCCTGTTTTGATTTATGGGTCCACCAGCTCTGCTCCCACTGTACAGTTTTCTATTCTCTTCCAGCTCCAGTCAGATATGGGGGAATACAAAGAGGCGATGGAGGTGCTAAAAAGGGCCTTGAAACTGGAGCCGACCACCAAGGTGAGATTATGTGGGTGCGCTAGTCACTCCCCCCTCGCCACCTTTCTTCCAACTCTGCCTGTGAATCCCATCCATCCCTAACAGAGGAAAGGTCACTCAAAAAACAGGCTGCCAAGATTTTTAATTTCAATGCTAAAGAATCACCGTCAAGCCTGGAGTTATATTTTTACCATGAACTAATAAATTAACTAATAAATGAAAATATATATATATATATAACCAACCAGCATCTGACAATATACTGACTTCTTACAAATGTGTCCAACAACAGAATTTAAATAAATGCACATAAACACCATGTATATGTACCATAAAATGCATTCAACAGCCATGCTTATGGCTCTGTAAACGTCACCAGCGGTGACGATGCTAACATGTTGATGTTTAGAAAGTAGCTTATCATGTTTGGCTGATGGAAATGTCACTCGTTTTGCAGGTAATTGTTCATAAACTAAAAATATTGAACTACTTGAAAGTTATATTTTGACTGATGACGAGATGAAAAGTTAAAGGATCACAAAACATAACCCAAAATATTCCTTTATGCACCAATTTATGTCAGTAAACAAATTGTATGTCTGTATATAGTCTATAATTAATATAAAATATATTCAAAAAAATGCAAAAACAACCATCATCCGACTGTTGCAAATTATAACACAAAAGACAGATGAAAATTAAATTAATTAAAGTTACCGCCTCATTGAGTTCACAATATTTCACAAACGTTCTCAGAATTTAAAAAGACAGTTATTTACAGGTTAACCTGAAGAAAAGAGAAAACTACTTCTGTTGAAGGCCTGTTCTGTCTCCTTTGTGTGGTTTGTCTAATTTTCCAAATGCTCCACAGAGGATCTGGCAAACTGCACATCTGGCAGTATACAGATGTGACCACACTGCTCAGAGTCGTCCGAAAAAGTTGATTAAAAAAACACAAGCTAAATATTGTCATTCCAAAGCCCTGCGCTCCAAAAGTAGTAAATCAAAGTTAAAAATGAGCCAGAGTCCCGCTTGCAGCTACAACAGACTCCACACTTTACTTTAAAAAACACTTGTATACAGTTCACCGTAACATTATTTTGATTCCCAATGCATGTATTGCTTCTTTCACTTTAATAACTTTTATGACAGTTTTCCTCTAATTAAGAATTCAATTAAAGTATTAACAAAATACTTGAATTAAGATAGTTTAAAGTGCATTTTAAAAGCAAAACTGAAAATGATTTGGAGGTCTTCTCTGTAAGGCGTTGTGTTTCAGACCTCTGCTCTCACCTGGTGGACATTTTCAAAACTGCAACTTTACACGAACTACAGAAAGCAGTTTTTTTTTTTTGTTTTAGGCGATCCACGCCGAGTTATCTAAACTCGTCAGAAGGCAATCAGGAGGCAAAGATACTCAGGAATGGAAAGCGAAGCCAGCGGAGATGCTTGGAGAGAATATCGCACCTTTTCTGATTCCTTCAAAGAAGAAATCGTCTGTAAGAACAGAAATATCTCCGATGCTTTATTCTGAGAGCCAACAGACTGGATTTTGACTGACCGTTTTCTTGTGTTTTAGGGAATTTCCTGGAAGTTTATACTCGGAGCTCTGGTTGTGGCCTTGATCAGCTTAGTGATGTCAATGATCCTGACTGCAAGAAACTGAAGTCCTCTGCGGGAATCACTTTGAAAATCGACATCATGTGCAGAGTTTGATCTCAAGTCCTCTTTAATTCATTTGTAAAGAGTTTTTCTACTTTGCAGACTTGAGAAGGTTTGCAAAGCAGCCTGAAGTTGTATTTATGGTAGAAAAAAAGTTTGACTGAAAAGTGTAGAGTATTTATGAAAATATAGATCATACAGCATCAAGTAAATACCTGCAGAGATCTCATCTTTTCAGTTATGACAGTTTTATTTGAAAAAGGAATTAAAAAAAAAAAAAAAAAAAAAGGCTGGAACTTTTGTAAAGAATGTAACCAAACTGCAAAGAGTAATTTTAGTAAACAAATAACACTTTCTACATCACAATTATTAGAAATAGTTGATCAGTCCTCCAATAATTGAAGGCGTTGAAACTACGATGTAATATTGATCACGCTGATGCTGAATTAAAAAAAAGTGTACTTTTTCTCTTGATTTCTTAAGAACCAAGATTGGTCTCAAAGGGGAAAAAGGTACATTCATTTAAAAATACAGTTTTCTAGCGGACAAAATCAAAAACTATGTAACTTCAATTGAAACATCCTTTATTTAATTCATAAAATCACTACCAAATATATACATCATCTAAGAAAAGTAAGCATGATTACATTACGTACATTTATATTTGTGAATGTGCAATTTTCCAACGACAGAAATCTTCATTTTGATCAGAGAATTAACATGAAAATATATTAAAGGCTTGATAGTTAACTATTCCAAAGATTAAAACATACAAGACAATAGAAATCATTTGGTGTCCTTCATTGCTCCATCGGATCGACCGACATCAACCATCTACAGCCCACAGCAGGCGTTGAGCGTCTTCTTTGGGTTGGATTGACTCAGTCTGACCTGAGAATCAGACTGCCGCCTCAGTGTGACGTTTTTCTTTACTTCTCTGCGGGAATGGAAACCAAGTCTAAGTGTTGCCTGAAGAATAACTCAAACTCTCTCTCTCTCTCTGGCCTCCTACCTCGCTAGATGAAGCACAGTCTCCACAACGTTGGTTCCCTCCTTGGCACTCGTTTCGCAGAACAAGGCGCCGTATGCCTGCAAGCAAAGCGTCGACATACCTGACTGGAGTGAGTTTATTTAGACACCCGGGAGGCCGGGCGTCTGTATAAACACTTTTCTATCGGATGGAATGAAAGGTTACACACCTTGGCCAACTTCTCTCCGTGCAAACTGCTCACGCAGCTCCCTTCTGGAAGCTGCTCTCGCAGGTCCACCTTGTTTCCAATAACACACATGGGGATTTTCTCGTCCGTTGAATCCTGTATAAAAACAAAAAGGACATTGTAAAGTATATTACCGCTTTTAGGTGCCGTATGTATTCGTCAATCAGCATTTCCACAGTTACCCGAATCTGGTCCACCCATGCTCTGACGTTAAGGAAGCTGCTTTCTGAAGTGACATCGTAGAGGAGCAGGACTCCGTGAGCTTTACGGAAGTAAGACCTGGCGATACTACGGAACCTACAGTCAAAAGAAACACTGATTTTTCCCCCATTCTCCAGTCATTATCAAAATAACATGTCGCGAGTTTTAATTGATAACACCATGTTTTTCATGTTGCTACTTCCTTGATAAACACTATGCGAGCCGGTGCAATACCTCTCCTGCCCAGCTGTGTCCCATATCTGCAGGCTCGTCTTCTCTCCATCCACAAGCATCCTCTTTATTTGGAAATCCACTCCTGAGAACCAAAAAAAAAAGCTGATTTAAATGTCTGAACTCAAGACTGTGTCAGTGTTTGATGAAATGCGATGCGTTTTCTGTGGCACTTACCCAGCGTCGTCTGAATGTCTCCCTTGAACTCATTGAGCGTCAGTCTCAGCAGGAAGCTGGACTTTCCAGCTCCCGCGTCTCCGGCTAAAACCAGACGGTACATTGGAGCGGGTTCCTCAGGTTCTTCTATGCTGGCTTCTAAAGGCTTCGGAAACGCCACAAAAGATAACAAGCTTACTACATTTTTTTGTTGAAAATCTTTCAGTCTGTAGTGTTCTTCATAAAGAGAACAGTAAGCATTCAGTTAGTTGACGGCGAATGATTACTCTTAAACTAAGTCGTTTGCCTAAACTCATAGGTCCAGGTTCTTGTTCTACCGGAGCTTTCCATCACATCCGTCAGTCTGTCTTTGCCATTATACGGCCATCACAAGATCTAGGTTCCATACTTCACTTCATGACAACTGAACAAACTATCTGCTGATGAAAACTGTGAGATGTGCTGGAAACCTCCAGAAAAACCTCGTAAGTGGACCTTGAGTCGAGTTGTTTTTTTAAAAAATGATTTGAGTTACCTGCATGTCAATAGACTATTAAAATAGAAAAAATCTGATTGAAAATAATGCGTTATGTTGTATATACTTCTTTGTACAGCATTTCAATAAAATCACAAATCTGCCTCAGAGGGCTTTACAATCTGTGCATCGGAACAGGAACAACTTCCACATGTAGTTTAAATGCACACTGGAATATAGTAATTTAAATGGCAGTTCAAACAACAGTTATATGTAGCATGCCAACATGCTCACATTGCAAACATTTCTGCTACACAAACTTTCCGCTTATCTGTTTATTTTTTTTTAAACTGCCAAATGTTTACTTCTTTGGGGCTAAAAATCACTAAGCATAAAACAGCTATTGTACCTTTGTGGAAAATGCAGACAAACGGCGTCGTATAGATGACGCAATAGAGCTCGCCTTGCTAGGAGCCATCGACACTGCGGCTTCAGATTTCATTTCTGACATCTGTAACAGACAGAGTAAATACTCATTGAAAGTTGTCACAGCTCAACAGCATATTGGCATAACATGGCCCAGTATTTAGACCTGATGGGTGTTCTGACCTCCACATCAGACGGGACATATGAGTAACTGTGGTGCACCGTTTCTACTGAGCCCCTGCTGTCGTCACTGTCGTAATCGCTGCCTGAGCTCTGAGCTGTGTCCATCGGCAGCGAGACTCCACTGTCCAGGTACTTATCAGCCCAGGTGGCCACATGAGAGAAGGTTGTTTTGCTGGGATCCTGCTCCGGGCTGCAAGCACCGACACACTTGCTTTAGCTGTGACAATTTAACTCACAGAGAGATCAATCCGCAGAGTCACAGAAGTGTGTTAAACACTGTATATACCTGCCATGGTTGAGTGTGCTCTGTCGGAGGGGCTTCATCCTTCGGGCTGGGATTTCATTTCGGGCGGGCAGCTGTTGAGCAGATTAGGAAAGTCAGGGAGGAAACGTTTTTCACACTTTTTTCACAACTAGTGAATGCAATTCACTGTAAGTTTCTATTTGATGTCGAGCCAGTAGGTATGAGGAAATATGTCATCAGCAAACAAAGGACTCACCCTCCTTTTAGCTGCAACCGCTTCACTGGCCAACGCAGAGCGGAGCCCGTCGTTACTGTCATACAGCTTTTTGTTCGTTTCCCTAATGACGTGTTCAAGGAAATACAAGACTGAGTCGCATGCATGTGCAAACATTTACTTCCTTACAAATGTTGTTTGGTAAACATGTTGTAATGACAATGCAGGGAGTGTAGTTTGTATGTGGTTTAACTTAACCTGGTATTTTACAGACTGGACAACGCAGAGTAAGAAAACATTTAAACCAAAAAAAAAGGACCACAAAAGTATTCACAAGCCAAACTATTACACCGTCCTTGTGTTACTATGCACCCCATGCACTCTGCATTGTCCAGTAAACACACTAAACCCTGTTCTTCTGGTATTCAAAGTATGTTAACGGTGTGGTTCACACATTACGCCATTTAACTTTAGGAAGCATATTATTTAAACATAACAGGTTTACAACACACACATATAATGTAGCTGTATAGAGAAGAGAACATTTTTAAATGTACAGTTTTTATTAATAATTATAATTTCTCCAATGAAGACACATTTGATATTACTAAAACTCTGTTTTATTAATCGTCATTCATATTTGTTTATACAAAAGCATCCGTACATGGGTGCCCACAAGAGTTATATCCTTATATACATTATATCGGTTTACAGCTCCGTATAGTGTGTTATAAACCATTTATCCTGCTTTTATTCCGCTCATAAATGCTTAATAAGGGGCAGTTAAAGAATTGTGGCAGATGTATCTTTTTAAGAATATTTTTAGTGTCTATTTCTATCTTTTAATGAGCTCCACAAAAAACTATTTTGGTGTCAACAGAAATCTCAGAGGCCATTATTTCAAAGCCTGAGCAATTAAAATCAAAACTATCCTTCTTGGCGAGATACCGTCAGAGGTATACGGGACGAGGATGTTTTTAATTTTGGTGAACCAAACCTTTAAATCAAAGGATGGTAATTATTAACATTTTATGGTAACACAGAAACAATTGACACTAAAATGACCAAATCTCTGCATTCTTGATTTATACACCAAAAAAAGAAATCACTTACTAAATGCCCACATTAGACAGCTTTATCAAGTGAAAGACTTACTGAAGAATCTGAATCTGATTGGAATATGACTGGTATTCCATAACCATGCTCTTCAATTCATCCGTTTCTCTGTCAAGAAATACAAGCCACACGTGCTGTTGATGTTGTACTGGAAGCTGGATTAGATTTTGTGTCAACAGACATGAGCTGAGCTTAAATACACTGCCTCACCTTTTATGTTGAGCTTTCTGGTCTGCGTACATGTTCTTCAGCTTGTCCAGCTCCGAGAGCAGCACGGCGATGTCCGTCTGGGCTTGTAGCAGAGACGTTCGCAGGTCCTCATTTTCCTGTGAGGAGATGAAGTCAATAACTGGAACAACTCCATACATGTGACTTGGTGTGAGAACTAATGCATGAAGTACCTGTGAGAGATTACTGATCCGTATGTTCAGTCCGTCCAACTCCTCCTTTGAATGGTTGAAGTCCTTTTGGCTCTTGAGAAAAGACATTTACACAAGCATTTTGTTGTGTTGATAATGTAGAGACAACAAGGTTTGCTTCATCTCAGTGATGAATAGAAGACTACTGCCATGCAATCAATAGCTTAAGTAAGTGTGTTTACACTCTCCGTGGAAACAGCTTTCCAAGATGTGTGTGTGAAAAGGAGAAGACTGCTGAGCATTTCTTTAAACTGCTCGATATTGGTCTTCGCAATCTGCAACTATGAGACAATAGTGTTCCATTTTTACCAATTGTATCATTCTACTAGCACTTGGTTCAAGAGTTGAACCTGAAACCTCAAACACACACACCCCCCCCCCCTCAGATTTTGCTTAGTGATGCGTGTGCTGTGGCGGGAAAGCAGGCATGACAAGAAATTACATGTAGCTGGATTGTAAGCATAAACTATAGGAGCCAGCATGGCTAGCAAGCCAACAACAGCATTCCACAAGTTGTTTACATACAGCATCTAATCAAACATGACCCTCTATGCTTGTCCGTGCACTGATTGCATCCAAGCAGCATCCCTAATTCCTCAATCTGACTCCCGCTCTCATAATGGCTGGACATAACATACCAAGTATTTATCGGTCTTTTAAGGCTCTCTTTAAAAAGGCCACCTTTTCCAAATGAGTCACGTTTTTTAACCACTTTCTCTGTCTTTCAGGTGCAGCAGAAATTGGGCCACAGCTGCATATCCTAGAGCTTTTGTGTTGCCTTTCAGTTACAGTGGCTTTCCCTCTCTCTTTTTCATGACGTAAGAAAACATAATCATCCTTATACAATCCGTTTACTGTGCAAAAACAAAATAAATGCATGCCGTGTGGAAAAACCTACCTTTAGCAGTCTGTCCACAGTCGCATGCAGATCTGTGACCTCGTTCTTGTGCTTCCTCTGCATGGCCGCCATAACTCCTTCCACTTTTTTACGCTCCTACAAACATGAAACCAAAGTAGTTAGAGGTGCAGACCGGCTCAGGCCTTGAAGAGGGGCTTTCATCTGCCTATACAGAGGCTCTTTGTGAGGAGACGTGTAACCTGCTGCTATGTGCTGCACCACAAATATGCAGGTAGCTCACAAGAACCAGTGAAGTGAAAGTTTCACTTTGAACTATTTTTTTGTCCATTTCTCAGTGTACTGTTGAATAAATGCAGCTGTTTTTACGACAGCCACTTCATTTGGTTGGATACGTTTCACTTTCTATAAATAGAGTAAAGCATAGGAGCAATCATCCACTACAATGCAGGCGTCAGACTTACCTCGTCCCTCACCCTCTTCTCGCTTTTGACAAGCTGCTTCTGTATATCGTCCTCCAGTTCTGACAGCTGACTGTTGTTCATCTCCTCGGTTCTGTTTGAACAGGAAAGAATGTTAAAGTTTGTGCCGACAGTCTCACTGCTGCTGAAGCAAAGCCGATTCTCCAACAGCAGTCCCAGAGATTAATACAGCAGGAACAAGAAGAGGAGTCGATTCACCTACTATCCATTTGTCAATTCTACCTGACCAATTCGACTTCAAACGTGCTGCAGTTGCCACTGCTCTGCTCTCGTCAGACAACGCACGACCCAACCAGAGCCGAGGGAGGGACAGGCTCCACAGGTGTGCTAAATGTTGTCCGTCAGATTTCTCAGTAAGACCTCATATATATATGATTCATTTAGTTCGGTGTAAGTTTTATGCAAACATTTCAAAGGTCTGTTAATTTGAACATAGTGGAAATATAGGTACAATAGCTGGCTATATATCCAGTTTTAAAAAGGACTAAAAGGACAAAGCAGAGCAGCACATTATTGTCTTCCTACTTCCTTGAATAAGGAATGTCACCTTTCTCATGCCGTGTAGTTACTGAACCGCAGAAAGCTTAACAAAAACAGCTTCGACAGGGTTTATTCCTGTGTAGGAGTGAAATTCAAGAGGCGGTTAAAGGTTCTGTGTGAGGGGTCACTTCACAGTTTTACTGTAAAGGAAATTATTAAAAGACTTAACTCACATATTATATAACCTTTAATATATACAATCACTGTTCAGCTTGAATATCAATAACCACTGTGATTACAGTCATTAGAGTAATCTTTTCTCTGCTGACTACTACTACTACTACTACTACTACTACTACTACTACTACTACTACTACTACTACTACTACTACTACTACTACTACTACTACTACTACTACTACTACTACTACTACTACTACTACTACTACTACTACTACTACTACTACTACTACTACTACTACGCATGACATCAGGACAATTTTCTTGAATGCTGTTCATACATTATTGTGTTCATACAATTTACCAGCTGACACACTAATTTACAGCAGCAGCAGAAGGGCCCAATAACAGACTTGAACTGATATTTACATTGACTCAAATAACTCATAGGATTGCTTATAGTGCTAAATCAGTTTTAATGTTGAGCTTATCTCCATAACAAAAAAACAACAACTGATAAACCCACTCGTTGCTTTTTATCCAGCACCAAATGACAGACAGGCAAAGCCAACGATTAGCTGGTAAAAAGGTTGACGCTCTTGTAGCTGAAGACACATTGTTGTTGTTTCAGACCAAAACGGAGACAAAAAGAGAGTGAACATTGGATTTACATTTGTCTGGTGGCCCGAAACATGTCGTGAAAATTGCTAACACGTCAACTATAAAGGCAATAATGTCAGTTGTTTACCAGTCTGCTTGTTTTGATGTTTTTCTGTCCTCTAGTCTAATGGGCTGAAATCAATGAAAGCAGCTTTAAGTCAAACAGTTAATCCCGGTAGATGCAGTGGACTCCAGGGAATCGAGTTACAGGGTTAGTCCAGTTTCTATGGTTTACAGCCAGTAGAGGGCAGCAGTTCACCACTGCTCTGGAGTCTAAATAAATCTACAAGCAGTTAGGTTGCAGTAAGGACAGTTATGCTTATTTAATAAATTCAACAAAACTAAAAACACCCTGTCCAACAAGTTTAATTTTAAACATTCACTTTCAAATGATAATACTGAATGTCACTGCTCACAATATAGCCACATGAGCTGAGTGTTTATCATCATTAACAGTTGTGTGATGTGGTTTATTGTTTAAATAATGGGCCTTTATGTCATAATCATGCTGTTTCTTTCTATTTCACAGGTCGTATGTTCTGAGCTGTACTGGCCTCACACAGTCAATAGGCTGAAAGTCACCCTCACCGCTTTATACTGGTCTCCAGCTGTTCACACTCGAGCCTGTTGTCCTGGCTTTGACTGATCAGAGAGTGGATGATGTCCTCATACTGCTGCAGTAGATTTGTGTTTGCAGAAATGTGAATGGCCTGGTACAGACCAGCCAGCTGCTCCCTGAGACTGTGGGAGGAGAACAAATGGTTACTTCCAGCAATGACAGGTGAGAGGCATTTTCTCAGCATCATACCCAAAATCTATCTTTCTAGAATCAAATACTCAACCCCCGTGGGCCTGAAAGGTGGATGTTAAAGGTGTACATTTCATAGTGGGAAAAAAATGATCAAACATCAATATAAACTTCTCACACCAACATCATCCACTTTCAATCTTCACTCAACAATAGGGCTTAGGGCACAACACCTCTGTTGACAGTTGGACATGCGGAGTGCCGATTGTGTGTGTATATATATATATATATATATCTCCAAACATACTTAAACAGGAACACCATTTTATAAAAAACATAAAAGGCAGTGTGTTTAAATCCCACATAGGATCCTGATTAGCATCACACCATTTGGCTCAGCAACAGCCGAATGTGCATTAAACTCAATCATTTTACACACATAACTATGAAAATATAGTATATGACCTGAACAGCCAGGTAGCAACAAAACAAAAATAATGAGCAAAGTCTGCACTCCTAATGTAGTGAGGTCTGCCAAAAACAATTGGAGAAAACAAATTGACAAATCTGTCTCTTCCAAATTCTATCATCAGCTACCTTTGATATGAATAAACTTCCATACAAAATGAATACATGTACGTAATATCCATCTGAACTCTGGTTGACGACAGGATGCTTTCATTTTCTAAATCTTAACAGTTTGGTCAACAACTGTTAATTATGATGGCATAATAAAGGCAAGTCTTTTTTTCTGTCGTGTTTTCTCCTCTTAATTGTTTGTCTTGACGACAGCACATAACTTGACCACCTGTTAATTGGGACACATGATGACAACTGAAGCTCAGTAACAGGCTTCTGTCACTGTAATCCATTTTGTTTCTCACATTTGAACTTGTAGGAAATAGTTAATGATCATAATAGACTGTTCATTTACTAACAAAGGGTAGCTTTAGTGTTAAACCAGCGTTGGCTTCTGTTTCCATTACCGATAGGTCTTCATTTAAAGTCACACAACATCATGACTAACGTTATGTGCGCTGCTGCAGGGCAGAGCCCTTACATCCATATTAGATTAAACATTGACGTGTATTGTTGGTGTGTGGGTTTATGAGTCACCACAAAAGGACAATCCGACACGCTTGAAAACTAATGAAACAAATCCGTGTTTTAGCTGCTTAATAAAATAAGGAAATAGCACCAGGAACAGGTGTTTACGCAGCAGCCGACGTCTTAACTGACAGTAAAGGTCCCAGAAGCAGCAATAGCCGCTGGCTCACTTTTCTGGTTAATTACGCTTCAGCCGGATGTGCGTTTACCTTTCAGAGAGGACAGACTCAGCATCTATCCGGCCTTCAAACTCTTCCCACGGGCAGCCTCGGTTCCGGGACGACCCGGCACCGAAAGACGCAAAGTCCAGAGTCTCCGAAACCTCTTGAAACCTGGACGAGAACATGCTGAAGTCGATGCATCCGTCCTCGTCTGCGTCGAACTTGTCGAACAGAGTTTTGATCTCAGTTTCGGACACGTTGAGCTCAAGACAGACCACCGTGAAGTCCTCGTACTCTATTTTACCGGACTTGTTCACATCACAAGCAGAAAACAACTTCCGAAGGCTGGGTCGCTCCATGTTGGAATGAATAAAAGCACATACAAAGCGTCAAAATGTCAAGTTAAAATTCAGCCGCGGCTTCCCTCACGAGCTGACTTCGGCTGCGTGCCAACCCAAAATAAAAGCCTCTGTTAAAGTCTCACAGCCACTCATTGGTCCAAATCTCAGTGGAGGCGGGTATCATCCGAATCAATGGACCCAATGTGCCACTGCCTACCTGGATTCTATCAAGTTACTGCAGCAGCAACCTACGGTATAATTATTTGGCGTCATCAAGAGTTAAGATGTCATCCTTGTGTGCAGCTGTAACACAATAGACACACAGAACAGATACGCAAGTGCGAGCCTCTATTTACCTTTAAGGTGTGTGGTGCATGAGAGATTTATCAGAGACACGCCTCTTTGTTCCCCTGGGTTTGCAGTGTTTCTGACGCCACCCTAACTGATTAAATCAGCAAGATCATAATATTAAAACCTTCAAAATCTTAACATTGTAGCCAGTTATGCAGATGAATGTAAATGAGTCATCTGTATAAATAATAGGTAAATATGTTTTACTTAATGTAATAATTCAAAAAAAAAGATCCATTAGATCTTTATTTGAAAAATTAAAATAAAGTGCTTTTTATATACAATACAAAAAAGAAAAAACAAACAGTAGTGATGTATGATACAAAAAAATACAATTCACAATATTTTTACATTGGCAGCTGAATTTACAAAACAATTTTACATAAAAAAAACTTTTTTTTACTTACATGTTGACAAGAGTCTGAGCAACTTGTACTGTCACAAATAAAAGGCCAGACTACAGTGGTTCATTAAGAGATAGCAGACGACGATACTTTCACTGTGGCATTAATAGTTTCGGCTTGTATTCAATGAAAGCATGTTCAGTACCTGCACATATTTCACTAAGTCACTGCCACTTTGTATTTGTTCTGCAATTGTATATTGTTCTGACGGCAGCCACTCCACCAAAAGCGGCCAATTGTTTGTTTTTATTAACAGTCTAAGCGTGAATCTTTATAGTTGACCAGCCTTTGAGTCATTTTTTTCAGTGCCATTTACAGGAAATGTTACATAATACTTGTCAATAATTCAGTCTTTTAAAATCAGCCAGTGGTAATTCATGTGCTACAGTTTTAGAATAAAATTGAGTCCCTGACTAAAGTTGAAGCCACTGTGATGAAAATTAAATAAAAAAACACCTCATGAGCACATACTGTACAAACTTGACAGTATTAAATCACACGTATTCAATGTTTTCCATCTTGTGTCTGAGCATGGCCAGTCCTGTCACAGCTACAGTGTAGCATTTGACTCTACAGCACTACTACCTGGTTAGTTTATCTCTCCAAGAGGCACGTCTCTTGATTATTGTTTCAGAAGGCATTATCCGTTTTAGATTTGTTATCAAACCCATAACCTGCATTATACTAAGGCTTTTCAACACCATGTGCAAATCCTATGCATTCTGAGTCAAGCAGAATGCCTTCCTGCATTTTTGTGAAATTGTAATTTTGCTGGCCACATTGAAATACTAGAGCTCAACTCAAGTAAGACTTCAATTATATTGTATAAAAATGCTTTCAAGTTGCTCCAACCTCTGACCCACAAATTTGTTGGATCATATGGTTTATAATTCATTATTTCTGAATAAGGTAAATGACTAATCAAGATCATTAAAATGCACAATTATAACTATATTACTGGATGAGAATAACAATTATTGCTTTTATGGTTGCCTTTCAAACCATTTAAGCAAGCAGAGGCCATTTTCTTCCACTCATTAACACTCAATTAATATGTATATCAAAGTTGAGGCTACACGGATGTGTTATTTAAATCAGATTATGAATAGGTGTATTATTTAAATATGTATTATTATTTCCCTTTGAGAATAGCGATAGTTATTTGTAAAATTAAAGAATATGAAAAATGCCTCTCTGTAAGAGAAACATTTCGGCAATATTCTGCACTAAAATACACCAAAATAGCTAAAATCTCTTGCATACCTACAGTTAGTGTAATGAGCGCTTGTGTGTGTGTGTGTGTGGGGGTGTGTGTTTGCAGTGCCGCCGATCCTAAAGTAATTACGAGCGCCAACACCTTTGTGCTAACTCAGTCTCGAGGTGAGGTTGTCTCGGTGTTTACCCCACTTCACATTATTTGCTTTGCATAGACTGCCTATCTCATGAAGAACAGCATGATAATACCTGGAATGACATTTTTCCCTTTATCACATTTGGTGAAAGAAAACCCTGTTGAAAGTCAGGCTTCCACGGAGGAATATTTGTATCCACTAATAATACCAATACTTAAAAACATAGCATGTCATCATTTATGACTATATAATATTCATGTTTTTGGTGTGCGGTGATTGAGGTGGGTAGAGTTTCCACTGAGGTGAATCCTTGTTTGTGTTCTCTTTATAAATATCTGTGTTTTTTTTAATCAACCTTTTCAGTCTGTTAGCACAACTCTTCTACTCTTAATTCTTTCTCTGTTGCTGTGTTATATTCAAGCCTAAACAATGAGTATACTTGTGTGAATGCATACTGGCTATCTAAAAAATCTATGACAGGACCCTTTTTTTTTTTTTCTTTCTCGCCTGCCGGCTGCTGTTCGTGTATATTCTGGTGTGAGTGTTTACCTTGATACAGACCAGTACATAGTGCATAGCCTCAGGGAAGGGTTAGGCTCTTAACAGATGACAGAATGCAATTAAAACAGTAAACACTATAAGCCGTTAGTGGGAACATGTTTGAATATTACTCTGCCTTTCAAAGCATTGCCAGTAGATTATATGGACGGACTGAGCGGCAATGCTATGAAACTAAATCAGTGAATCTTAGTCGTGACACCGCCTCTTCGCTTGTTACATTCCTGTGAGCCGTAGTGAAAGCATCAAAAGTCTGAAGGCAAACTGGAACTTCTTCAGTGTGCTTCAAATGCACTTGAATACGAGGGAGTGAGAGGAAAACAAAATGAAATAAACATGGACCACAGGGACAGAACAAAAAGTGCAAAATCTGTGAAATGAAATGTCTCTCCATGAAGAGTCGAATGATCCTCAGTCTTCCCTCTTATAGGGCTTTGTCTCTCTCAGCAAGTGCACTCTTTTCTTTCAGTTTAAAATGAGTCCCTCCACACAACACAAAGCCGGCCTCACACTATAGAGTCTTTAATCTCGGAGCCCAGTCTGACTCTTGGCCGTGGGCATGTGGGAGAAATCTCTACATGACTCTCTCTCAAGTTCAGAGGCCTCTTCTCCGACTCTAAGAAGCTCCTGCTGTTGTCGGGCGATGAGCACTCGTGCGGGGGAGTGCTGCAGATGTAGTTGTCGTTAAGGGTCTGGTAGCCCTTGTGATCTGACGCCGACGCTGTGACTGTGTTGCCGTTTAGCGGCAAGTTCTCAGCCGGTTTCACCACTATCCTGGGCTTCTTCTGCTGAATGTTGGGGCACTCTCCCTCCTTGAGCATGGACTTCATGTCGTCGCGGTTCCTGTAGACCACAAATAGAGAGAAGACCACCAGGGAAAACGCCAGGAGGGAACACACCACAATCAGCTCGTTCCAGTACGTCTTAGTGTTGATCTGCGGTGAGCGGGCCTCTCCTGGCAGGATGATGAACTCCTCCTGGGAGACCTGTGGCGTACGTGAGCGGCCTCTCAGGGTGGTGCTCTCGTGCTTGGCCTCGCCCCTCACACAGTAGTTCGCCAGCAGCTGTCTGAAGCCTTCCTCCACTGACCAGCACTCATAGGTTTCCTGCCTGTCAGCTTGAGCTACCACTACCAATCCCCCCTCTGGGCTGGGGTAATGGAAGTGACCTGCACTCTCACTGAACTCCCACCTCCTTTCTGCCAAATTAGAGCGCAGCTTGCAAGGGAGTACTTTGAACGTGTTGGCTGGGATAATGATCACCTGGCATGAAGACATTCCTGTGGAAAGGCAAAGCAGAGACATAGCTTGAGTCAGATACGGCACGAAATAAGCTCTGCACCTTATCTCGTGTAGAATTCAAAATACCAAATGAACACATTTGTAATCAAGACTCAAATTGAAAGGCAAAGCGTGGAAAAAAAACAGAGTGCTGCTCTGTAAATCTGACTATAAGAGGAGTTCACTTACGTGTAGGTGGAGGTTTAGCAAACCGTGGGCTTGGCACTGTCTTGTTGCAAATAGCTGACGTGTCAGCTTCATCTACATCCTGCTGCAAGGCACTGAAAGACATTATATTTAATCAGAAACCATCTTATATTTACATTTTGATAGACATGTTTGTCTCAAAAGATGTAGCTGTAAAAAAACTGTTTGCAGATTATTGTGCAGAGGGATGCATACCTGCTTGGTGGAGCCAGTCTGACATCCACACACTGCCTCCCATTCCAAGCACAGTAAGGATCCCTGGAGAGGATGCACTCCCCGCAACTCTGATAATTAGTGCAGTTAGCTACTGGGACCTCCGCCAGTTCAGAGAAAGAGGAAACATAAAGCTGACCCTGTGGACGAGAGATGACAAAGCAGGGGACCGGAAAGAAGTGCCCCAAATAATAGGTTACTTATTTCATCCATAATCTTCTCCTGATCTAAATACAGCACATTTAGCTTTTCTTAATACCGGCTTAATAGGTATTTCTTTGCCCAAATTTACAAATCTGAGTGTCAAAGACAAGTCAGGATTCAAGAAGTGTCACTATTGCAGCTGTTAAAACACCAGCTGTCTGCAGATCCCCTGAGAGACAGTTGCATGTAATTAGCTCATTGAACATGAGGTCTGCTTTAGGCTGCCGCTCTTCATGGTTCATGGAATTTGCAAACTGCCAATAAATGCATTTACTGAGCATGCTATTAGTTCACACCATGAGAAAGCTCTGCAAAACAAGCCGGGGTTGTTGTCCCTCTCTCGGCACTCCACTATACCTTTTCAGTGTCCAGCTCAATGTGTTGCACTGGTTTGGAATCACGAAAGAGCACCATCTCCTCAATGATGTGCATCTTGTTATTGACATTAATGGCTTTATGAAGTCTCCCATCATCTAGAAGACACAGTACAACTTGAGATTAGATTAAACTCTTTGTGAATATTGAGAACTATTGACAGTGATCAATAACTTAGTGTATGTGTGATTGTGGGTGAGGAGTCTTTTACCTGTGCCAATGAAGATCACATTATACGCTTTTTTTGCTGCCTGGACGCGATGGACAGCGATCTGCGTGTAGCGAACATTACGTTTTAGCAGGAGAGGCTGGCTGCGGATCACGCTGTCCATCAGGAAGTGGTCTTTGACAAAATTCAGCACCTTGTCCGGCATGTGCAGCGAGGAGGAGATGCCCTGTTCCCTGGCAGCATTTGTGATACACTGTGAAGGCAAAAATATTGAGTAATTTACAAACATTCAATCACGTATAACGACACATACTGCAGCTGTTCAGCACCTCAATGTTTCCTTTGCTTAGATTTTTCAACTGTGATAAGCCTGCCAGGAAATTAAAACGACAGTGATTTGATGTTTAGGAAGAAAGGTGGGGCATTAGGACAGCTCGACGGATATCGTTTTGAGCCTTGAGGATGTGACCGGTGAGCAGACAGGAACGTGTGAAACTCGTTAAGATGACATGAAATACTGCCGAGTACTGACATGTATTTGTCTACAGGTTCTCCAGTAGAGGGCAGCAGGTATTTACTCACCACACCAGGCCGAGGCTCTGGGACCGGATGATTGTATGTGTACCACTGTTGAGTCTCTCTGTTGACCTCACGGTATCGCCCATTGAACGCCTTTTCCACCTGGTCCATAGTGAAGGAGCACACTGCAGAGCTTCCTGAAGCACCATTATACCTTCAAAGACATAAACGATACGGATTGATCATTTATTACATTCTGATCTTGTTTAATCTTTCAGACATTATAGAGGGGATGTTTTACACTGAAAACCTAAACAACTCTATAGAGACTAACTGATTTTAGAAACACTGCGGCCATGTTTAACTGCCCAGGGAGTGAAGATGGACAGTAACTAGCAGCTGAATCGGACACAAAGCATCTCCTCTCTTCTCCTGCATTTGCACTTTGGTTTCGATCAGAACGTTTTTAAAGCATACCTCAGACAAAGAGACACCACATTAGTTTGGTGGTGTATTAATCTAAGCCGCGAAAGTCGGTCCTCACCACTGAGACGTGAATACTCCATAAAACACAGTGTTCTTCCAGTCCTCGGGGCTGGGTGTCAGCACAAACATGTCTTGGATTATGTTGAAGGGGAAGCCATCATCAGGCAGAGAGCACAAGAGTTGAGCCTTCAGGAAGGTCGTCCATTTCTTCTGCAGAACCCTCTCACCTCCCATGTCACCCTGCAACAGAGATATTGACGGTTTGGAGCTGTTTAACATGTGGCCAGTAGAGGGTGCAAGTATATAAGATTGACACCTGTCTGAGATGGACAATGCCTCTGAAAAAAAACAAAAACATGGTTTGATACTCAAGTGGGATATGATGGGATGTGACAGGCTTGTAAAAGGCATGAAATAATAATGTGCACCATATGGTATGTGGCATAACTCACATAATATAAGATGCAAATGTCCAAATGTGGACAAAAGTGAAGCTATTTGAATTGACGTAATTGAAAAACATTAACCTCGTATTGTAAAATCCTAATGAGCTTATGCAATTGTGCCTGTAACACAGATATACCCAGAGGCAACAGATTTGTAGGTCACGAAAACAATATACATCATCACAACTGGCTTAGATAAAAAAAAGAAAAAGATCACTCAGGGCTTTGAGGGGGGCAAATGCCTTTAAATGAAAAAGAAAAAGAGGCTTTGCTCCCGAGCAATCCTTCTTCACTGACACTACCGCTGTGATTCAGCGCCTTTGGCACTAGCCTTCACAGTGATGTGTGGCACGGGACCTCCTTAACATGCTGTTTGACTACACAGAGCGTACAACAGGATATCTGCGCAAATTGGAGAGCAACTACATCTTTGAACTTCAATGTGAAAATGTTTTACAGTATGTGATGTATGACTGTAAAACAGAATGTAATCCACAGAGAGTTGCGGGCCTCACAAAGATGGCTGCTGATGCGTCACCTAAGGAGACCAAGAGCCTATACTTCTACTTCAAGACCTGGCATTTAAAGGGAGGGTGATGTCCTGCACCAACCATACTGTCTGCAGTTCATGGCAACAATTATTCCAGTTTTCTCGCAGTCTTAGATCTTACAAGATGAAAGTTGGCTGCTGGAAGAAATAAGTAGTATTACAAATGTGCAGAGGACCAAAGAGAAATACTAAATGATCTAAACTACCCAAAACCCTTTAAACATGAAACTTCAATCGTGTCCACTTTAGTATTACATTAATCAGAGGAAATGGCAGCTCTGGATCAGAGAGGAAATGACACATGACCAATACTGAGCTTCTGAAGCAATTACTTATTGCAGTAACCCAGGCAGATAATGAGCAACATACAGTATATTCTCTAGTCCTCCTGGCTGAACCTAGTTTTATAATTTAATGCCACTCTATGCTTAAACTGATTGCTGAATAATTGAAGCAAATGCATCCCATTTATTAATCCCTTGTAAAAGCATCCCTTGTTCAAAGGGCCGTTCACAAAGCATGCACATGGCAGGCAGTGATGGCTTCTTTCTGGGAAAACCAGCAGATGACAACATGCTTTACTTTGTTTGTTTCAAGCAAAACACGTTTTATAATTCCATAGTTAGCCTCTATGAAGTGGAACATTTGCACTAAACACCTGAATAAACAACAAAGAGGGGAAGTGCTGCCGACATTATAAGTCAAATAAGGGCCTAGGGAGAGAGGGCTCGGATCTAAAGTTACAATTTATTTGAACAGGAATCACTTTATGGTGCTTAAAGGAACAAACGCCAGCCATCTTCAGAGCTTTACCTAATTTTAAAGCTTTGTTTTCTACATTTTTTGGGGGAGCACACTCCCAAAAAGTGACCCATTATTACTAATTTCCTGTTGGGTAATAACCATATGTGAGAAAATGTATCATCAACATGAACCATGAGTCAATATTTATATAACTCTGTTAACAGTTTTTTTTATTGGATGTATGGAAAAACGATAATTGCAAATATAACCCTGTAGGCAGAGTAACAGCTTTCTATAAAACATTAAGATAAAAAAATCCTCGCTCTCCATGTAAATTTCTAAAGTTGTGTTTAAAAATATTGAAAAAACACATTAGATAGTGTCACAGGACAAGTTTAAAATAAAAACAAATGTCCTTGTAAGCCAACATTTCTCTGATGTTAACGTAAAACTGTCAGCTACTCTATTTCATTCTCCTTGGACTGTGGTAAACATGATTATTTTCACAGAGACAAGCAGCAGTCTGATCTGGAGAGCTGGTTTGTGGTATTAATGATGTTTACAGAACTGAAAAGACCCGAAAAGATATCAAATGCTGTGTAAGGTCTGCATTTTAGTTCAAAAGCCCTGGGTTTAAGTATTTCAGCAGGTGATAATCCAATTCTGCGCGTGGATGTGGTGCTACAGTGTGCTACACTTTTACTTACAGACTCCTGTTTGGACAGAAATATTTGGTGAAACACGATAAGAATTGAGGGAGGAGAGCATCTGGAGAAAAATAATCAAAGAGAGGGAAACATGCACGAGGAATGTTTTTCTGTAACAAGAGATCCTGCTCAGAAAGACTATAGATCCATCCTATTTAGGCTGTAAGAAGCTTTCAGAAGACTGCATATTTGCCTGTATATGAACACAAAAACATGAAATGCACAAACAAACCCCCCTCCCTGGTCTGATAGATCCCTGTAGTGATGTGAGGGGGTGACAGGATATTTAGCTAAAGGGGAAAAAGGCCCGTTTACGTGGACCGTCTGCCTCCAAGCATCACTCACCTTACACACGCGAGCAATGCGTGACACAATGGTGTTGTCAAAGAAATCAAACTCCTTTCCCGCTTCACTGAAGAAGAAGTAAATCTTATCGTCATCGCCCACTAGGTTGCCCTTGGGCAGGCTCTCCTGTATGTAGGCAGAGCCAACAAAGGCTGGGTCTGAAAGAAAGACAACGTGAAAAATGCTTTCAACCTACAGTATGTGAAATTCAGGCATCCAGGGACAGACGTCCCTATTCCCTCTGACATCAACACACTAAATAGAAAATTCAATTGAAACAGGGACTCTTGACAGATTGTAGTTAAATATTTGTTATCTATATAATTTCTAATGGTGTCAAACTCTATTCTCATACAGCATATCTGGCACAAACAGCTATGCTGGTCATATATCTTGTATAATATGAGATATCAAATCATTTTTTTAATACATGAAGATTTAATGAAAAGCATTGCATTCCGGCCAAAGCACTGTACCTTGAAGCCAGTTGAGTGAGTTTTCTGTTTTTAGAGCCGTTCCTTGGCTTAGACTCTTGTAAATGATGGGTTCGTTTCCTTGGAAATTACTGACTGTACCGGCATACAGCTCTCCATCTGCAACACAATGAAGAAGACCAGCATAATCACAGTGTTTACCACAGGGGGGAAAGGCTTCTGCGTCATACACAGTAATGAAATCCAGAGATTACGCCCCAAGTCGTCTCCATATCAACCACCTGTAACTAATTACATTACAGATTCCAACAGTGGCTTCTTCTTCTAAAGTCAAGATGAAATGAAAAAGTTTCATTTTCAACCCTTTTAGATCACATATATCATATTGTGCACTTACTTAAACAACTATTGCAAAAACTATTTACAAAAAATGTATTTCTTCGAATTTTAAATCAAAATCCGAATTATTTTCTTCGTCTAAAACAAAAGAGGGAGTGTGCTCACATAAGCTAGTACCGACCAATTTCACCCACAAATATCATGATGTCATCCATCCATCAAACAATCTGCAACTTTTTGCGACAACGGAGGTTTGTGTGGAGCCGACAGTCGTCTGTAGCTCCATATCAGGCTCCATTCTAAGCCCGTCCACTTTTAAGCGGTCCAATCAGATGTGAGGGATTTGATTTATATCCCTCTTTTAACTGCACACCACTCAACTGTTTTGTTTCACTGGGGAATACGTCACAGTACGGACACTAAGGACACTCTGACTTCTGCTTCACTGGGACTTTAAACAAAGTTTGATTTTATCAACAGCCATTCTGGTACCTACCAGCCATGATAGCAGTGGACTTGTATCCAGGGTTAAAGGGGCAGCGGCTTCGTCCATCTTCTGTTACAATCTCACCGGCATCACTCTTGACAAGGGAGAAGTCTGCAGTGTTCTGGAGAGCACAAACACACACATTGCATGTCACACTCAGTTGAAAACGGGAGCTGTAACCTGCTCTGACAGTGACCGCCGTGCGTCTGGTGGTCAGTCAGTCTTTGGATAAAGTTGAAGCACAGGTCATCCCTGTATGTTTGTAGATCGTTTTAAAAGGCTTCAAAAATATTTGTAGAAAAAAAGTTCACAAACTGGGTCGATCCTTATATAATCTGCTTACATGCATTAAATATTTGGATCCGTCGACACAGGAGATAATAAAATAATGTACGTAGAGTATATTGTGTCTAGCTGGGCCTCAGCCAGACTGCTAAGTGAGCTGAGAGGCAGGAAGCAGCATGCACTAGATATTAGATGCTCTTCCTCTATAATTTAATAAACAAACACCACGTATAAAGTCATGCACCAGGCTAACGTCTTTAAAAAAACAAAACAAGGAATGACGCAGGTTTTTAGATCCTCAACACATGCACAGGTTGCGCAATGCAGGTCAGTGCAACAGATGTGTCTGGTTCATGTAAACACTTACTATGTAAGCACAGGTGGGGCTGAAGGCGTATGTTCCACACACATACAGATGAGTGCTGTTCAGAGGGAGTAAAATCTTGATGTAGTTGAAGCAATCCGTCTGCATTCGAAACACAGAAAAGAATTTAATGAAAATGGCTGAGATGTTCTTTACAGCTGCTAACATACTTTAAAGGATATACATAATTCAATATTAAAATCCACTTTCCACTCCGACTTTTGTGCTATTTTTTTCATCTGGCAATTCTTAGATCGTTTTCAATATTAAAAACATTCCTCTTACTAATGTGCTCCCCCCTCACAAATATGTAATCAGACATCCACAAGGTTCTGGGTCTGCATGTTTGCATATGGAAGTCGTAGTGGAGTAAGGTGACAAAATACATTTTGTTTGTTTGAAAGGAAAGGAAAAATCCTTCGCTGTAGAATGGAAAGTTACAACTTGACAGGGAATTTCCAGGTTTTTTTTCCCTGGGTCTGTCTCCAAAGTGCACTGCAACAATGGCCAACGTGACCAGTGAGGTAAACATGCAGTCATGTAAATGCAGTTTGGGTTATTGGAGTTAAGCTAATGGAGCTTTTACATAAACAGTTCACTTGCCTGCAGGTCTTTGCCTTTGAAACTGCACTCGTCTCTCTTCTTCTCTGGAGTTTTCCACGTGAGCTGCAGAAGAGAAACACTGTCAGACTCATACTGGAGGTATAATACAGTGAGGTGGATTCTATTCACATTGGACATCTGGGACCTAATCATATCCATATTGTACCTCTGGGATCCTGTAACTACATTCATATTGATACAATACAGTGTATATATTACAGAGGTTTACAGGCGCTTGGCTCTTACATTTCTTTGTAGCTTGCCGGCACTGATGTCAGCGAGGTTGAGAGCAAAGAGGATCTCCCGAGCGCCAACGTACAGCGTGTTGTCTTCTTTACTGAGTAGGAGAGAGGTGAAGTTGAAGACTCCGCCGACTGAGAAACTTCTGGTTGTCCTCTCCTTCGCATCTGGACAGGAACAGACAGAGGAGAAAACATATGGTGTAATTCATGGATGAGCCATTAGAAGCTACTGAGGACAGAAAATGCAAAAAAAAGGCACTTGAATATGCAAATTAAGGCATTTCGATGGTTTGAGTGTGGCCATAAAATGTGATGAACACCACCGACTTTAGATATTCTGTTTTAATTAGACACACCAGCCCAATGTGTCACCTCTGACAAGCCTCACGGAGTTGCCTTGTTTCCCATGACAACTACACAGGAAACGTTTTCCGTGTTTTAATGTTGACGAAACAGTTTGATGAGAATTTAGATTTCAGAAAATAAAAAATACACCCATAATACACCCGTCTTCGTATATATTTAGAAAACATTTTAAGCATTTCTTCTGGCATCTCTTCCTTTATCAGACAGTACGCAGTAGAGAGCTGAAAGGAGACGAGGTGGATGTCATGCAACGAAGGTCCCACTCAGACTCAAATTGGGGATTTCCAACTACATAGTTAACATCTCAGACCTCTAGGCCACCAGGTTGCTCCAGAAAAACATTTTTTGTTGGATATCAAAGTCATTTCACTCTGTTTCACGTCTAACACTGTTACTATATACTTTGACGTTGTGGGGCTACAGACCTACTACTATTTATCTACTATCTACAGCACAGCAAAGGGTCATGCATTATTCAATATACCAAGCAACGAGAAAGGAAAACTGACGTATGATAAATGAATACTGATGAAGATAAATCAACATGCCTGTGTTTCTGTGTGCAACTGCAACTTCTAAATCCTGTCAGCTCCTCATCAGGGAGAGAATATGTCTCATATTTCGCCTACAGTAAGTAAATGATTTGCTCCAACCACATTAACACCCCCGACTAAAGCCAAGGGTTAAATCATCAACTCTCATAATCACTGCTTTAAAGGCCCATTTGTATCTCAGATATGCAGCAGCCTGGAGGCTTTCACTGCTGGCCCAGCTTGAACAACTTGCCTTAATTGTATGCCAGCATAAACAGAAGCAGGGAGCTGTTGGAAACTTGACGTGTACTGAAGCTCTGATACAGGACTTTTAAAAATAACAGACCAAAGCACTTTTCTATTGAAGAAGGTCTTCTAATATTTCATGTTTGCAGAGGAATGTTGTTTTCTGTGAGATATATATAAATGACTGCTCTAAGGGACTGTACAAAGATGACTGGGGTCATCTTTAAAAAAATAACTAATAAAAGCAAGGCCCTGTCCAGAGTTAATAATATTTTCTTTAGACTCCAGCAAAGTATATCTTCCAGAAGCTCAAACTAATGTGATAAATTGGTTCAAATTATTTCATGATTAATCACCAAAAGAGGCAAATCACATAATTTAGGATGGTGTACCTGAATATAACCCTAATATCTTAATGGAACAATGGAGCTGAACTTAAAAAAAACAAAAAGTCATAGTCACACTTCCAATCTGCAATGCAAAAAAAAAAAAGAGATAAAGCATCATTATAAGAAGCGAAAGTCAGTTTACTATTGTCAGAAGTATTTTCACTTTCCAGAATCACAGGCCTGAAAGATTCAAACTGGATTACAACCAGAGGTGCTGGTTGTAATAATTACAATTATAGCACTTCCTGCCATAAACTAATCCAGTCCAGAGAGGGTAAGGTGTCATTAAGTTGTATAATAAGCGCACCATGTGGTCTATTCCCTGCAGTACGTGTGACCTGATGTAACCTCACCTCAGAGGTACAGGAGGTTGAGACTTCTTCTCCCTCGGGAAAACATTGTGTTAATAGCAGTCAATCGCCTTGGCAACAGCCATACTGTAGTTAAATCCGTCAGTAAAACCACGAGAGGCTCCGGTGTACTGTACTGTACGGTACATGGACGCATTGGGACAATTCTCTCTCCTTTTCACTATCATCGCAGGATAAATGGAGCGCCGTTTCGTCCCCTATACCCACCGAGTCTTCAGACATTTACAAAGAGAGAGACAAAGGCCAAAGCCTGAACCAAAACAAGAGCTTTGAGGGATTTCAACAGAGGTGGATATCAACACACTTTGGAGCCAGATTACCACTGTCATACTTAACGACCACAGCCGACTAAGAAAAACAATAGCGCCCCTAATTGAGTATCATTAAAGAGATCCAGGAGGGTTTGCAACCGCACAAAGCTTTCCATTCACAACTTCAGAAAAACATAAATCATCTTCAGTATGGACCTATTGGACCTAAGAATCAACAGGTCCGTCGTCAAGTGACAGCATCAAATTGCAGCAATATCTTTAAAGCTGCTCTCATCAATACTTTACTCATTTTATCGTCATGGAGGGAGAGGCCTTCATTGGTCTCACCTTTCACATGTTTGAGACGCCACGTACGTTTCAAACACGCTAACTGGCTTCTTCAACTTTAACAATATTTACTTTTAACAGTAACTTAAAAGTGATTTGAGGTCTTGACGGCATTAATGCAGCATAATATGTTGACATTGAACATACCATTAAGAGAGATGATCTATTCATCAATGAAGTCAGTTATCAAGCAAATATGTCCAACATTCACTGGTCCCAGCTTCTGAAATGTGAGGATTTGCTGCTTTTCTCTATTTATATTATAATGAAACAAAAAGTTTGGGCTTTAGGACAACTGTTTTCACTATAATATACATATATGTAGAGTCACAAACTTCCTCAGGGAATATAACAAGGAGGATTTCTGTTGCAGCCTTATGAATTGTCCATTGGCTGACTTTTATATGTTCTGGACCGTATGAGCCGTAGTCAAAAGCAGCAACACAGTCCTGAGACCACAAACCCCAGACAGAATAACTGCACGAGGTCGAACACTGTTCAGACTGTTAAGACTAAAACAATATCACTATCACAAGCTAATGATTGTTCCCTTCTTGAACTTGTCCTACTCTCCCCTCCACATATGCCACAGTCTCTTAAAGAATCCCCTCCATTGTTGTTTTATTCCTGAGGGGCCATTTCATGACAATGCAGCCCCAGAAATGTTGTGGTGCATCAGAAAGAGGGGAAACAGACAGGACGGTTCAGAGGAAGCACTTAAGAGTGGAAGAGCAGCTTTTATCCACTGCAGCCACAGAGACAGGGTGCCAGAGAGGGCAGCCAAGTCACCTTCATGTCAACTACTGAAGAGGTACAACGTACAGTAACGCTACACCGTAGTTCATCTTCACTCTGTTAGACCTCTTGTCCGTCTTGCTTTTTGTCTTGTCAGGGAACTTATTTAGAAAGCTTTGTTACTATAGATGTTCACCGCTTCATTCAGGATGTCACATGAGCCTTTTCACAGTGACCATACAGGATATAAGTTCTGTGAATGTCAAAACGGCTACTAGGTTCAAACTTCTGCTTGAGTTATTTACAATTAAAGGGACGTTTCCAGACATGTTTAAAGGGTCAGTTCACACAAATTACAAAAAGACTAAATTCCTAATAATTTCCTTTGCTCCTGTTACATCTGACACAAGTGCCAGAACACTAGGTGCATGAAGTGACATAAGTGCGTAACGTTTTTCTTTTAGAGAGAGATAGAGAAGGATCAAGAGATAGAGAGAGAGAGAGCATATTAGTTGAGTGAGTACTCTTGGAAGTGGAAAGTCTTCAAGAGATTATTGAAGTGATTATATTCTGCTGACTGACGCAAGTTCAGTAAGATGGGTCGATGCAGAACTAGAGGGGTCACTGAATGCTTTGATGAGTATGAAAATGATTTCAAACTTTTGCTATGAGCTCCACAGTCACCTGATCTCAACTCAGCTGGACACGTACAGTGTGGGAGGTTTTGGACTGAAGTTTAAAGATGGCGATCTCCACCGCCATCATCAAATTACAGAATTAGGGAGCATCTTTGGAAGAAAGTTATTCATCTTTCTAGTAGAGCAACAGATAGTTGGTGAGTCAATGCAGAGGCACAAGGAAGCTGTTGATGGCCCAACATCTTACTTAGATACTTTTTCCTTTAACTGATCACCCATCCGTTCACTTACCCTGACTAGTGAGTGATTTTTATTCTTTGGTGCATTTAAAAATTATAGTCAGGAACAAACGCTCTTTATTGGACAGTCAGACTTCGCTGTCAACATTTTTCACCAGAACTCTTTTCCACAAAAGAAGAAGTCCCAGTGGTCTTTGAATTGTCCTTAGTATCTGGGACATTGTTTCAAGAAAGACATATTATTGTAACTTTTCAATTTTTTGAACACCCCCTCAATTGTTGCTTGGGAGCTGATACAACTTTCCAGTTATCTACAGGGCTATGTTTTGTTTTAAAATCTATTGCCTACAGCCTACATATATTTGTCTATCTATGAGTCTATAGTCTTGTAGTTTGGATGAACACATCTTTAAAGTAACTAATGCAACATTTCTACATTTCTCACAGAACGTAACTTAAGAACAGACAAGAACCAACTCAACTCCTCTCCGCTGTCTCTGCTTGACTGATGGAAACACGGGTCAAAGGTTAAGCAGGTATACGACCCTCTGTTCACACTTCACAAGCTGGGGGACTTTACACCTCACTGTTTGACCGTTACTAGACCTCTGATCCACAGAGAGCAGCTTTGTTTGGTTCAGAGCACTTCTTTGACCCTCTATTGAAGTGCATACACTGCACACTCAGTAGTTCAACCTCTGGCAGCTGGAAGCAATGTGAGATCATTGCCATTATTATGTAATTAAAAGTAATTTCTGCAAATGACACTGCTAAATGGATTGAAACACTCGCCTAGACTGGCTTGCTAATCTATTTAGAGGGGGAAATTAATTATATTGGGCTTAAAGGAATCCTTCTACATTTTCACAGCTGATTTCTTGATGGGTCTGTGTCCCAAAAAAAGTATAAGGATTATTAAATGCTTGGAACATCCCCTCTAGAGGGGAACTGTGGAGTAATTTGTACTTTGGTGACAGAGATCTAAGTGCCTTCTATTGTAGGGCAACTATAACAGGCTGATTCAATCAGTGCCCTGCCTTATGAGGGAGCTGCCTTTATCGGCTCTTACAGCTGTATGCTCAGAAGATCAGACGACTGCATACCTCATTTAAAGCACCCGTTCTTGTTTACTTGCTGCGAGACTACAATAGAATGCAGTGACAATATACTGTGTACGAGTGGCAACAAACTCTTCGTACAACTGGATACAAATCTGTTCATCAGTAAACTTCTCCTCGCAAACGAGACAGACTGAGCCACAACAATTATTGTCAACATTTAAAATCTGAAACAGCTCCCGATTAAAAAGTAGTTTGTAATTTCATATAGATTAGTGTTGGTCGTAGTTCACAAGTAGATCACCTGTAAACAATGACCGCCTCTCTATATTGAGATCAAGCGCATGTAATAGACTCATGATGGATCATCTTTACGTTAGATGCCCCATTTACAGTCTTCTGACAACATGACCTACATTCTCATCTCTATAGAAATATATGAGGAATGCTGGCAAGCGAGAAAATAAACTGATGCATAAACTGCTCCGTAACAACATGTAGCATTTCTTGATTTTTTCATTAAACCAATAAACCTAAGAGATGACGCCTTGCAATTTATCTAACTTTAATCGGAAGCAGTTTAATAGAAAGGAATCATCTGTACACACATTGAAATATCAATTTGTCATGTAGAAAAAATATTGTCTGTACCTTGATCATTAATGTTCTGAAATCATTAACAGAAAGACTCAAAAATTAAATCCTTGTATCAGAAGAATTTCAAGACATTCCTGAGATATCGTGTTGAGGAGATTCCCGATGTCAAAGGTTACCATATATTTAAATTGTTAAAGGGAGCGAGGATGGACAGTTGAGCTGGGACATCTGAATATTATAATAAGCTTGTGAAAATAAAGACACACGACAGAAATGATACTTTAGAGAAGTAAGGAAGAACCTGCTCGGGCAGAGCAAAGAGACACCAGGGCCAAATGTCTTTTTCTTTGTCTTCATGTGTCCACTGTGTACTTGTTCAATGACTTTGCTTGAGACAGAACACATGAACCCCTCATCGTAAATCCAATTGCTTTGAGAAAAAGTGATTATGACCCTTTGCTGAGAAGGAAGCAATGACCGCTGCGACAGGAAGCCTCAGTGCCAACAGGAGTCCCACTGGGTCAGTGCCAGAACTCCCACTACATTGTCTGGTGACATCAAGACAGAAAACAGGCCACAGTGGAGTGCTAACTAAATTATCCCCAAGTCATTTTAAACTAGCTATTAAGAGCTGCTGCTGAATGGGTAATTGTGTGGGAGAGGAGCCCTGGGAAGCTGAAGGACAGAGACTGAAGCATCTGGAAGGCATTAAGACAACAGGCCAAGAGGGTCAATTCACCAGGAGATTCATTAGGCAAGCTGTGAGCCTGCTGTTTGTATTGGTAACTTGTAGGACTGCAGCTTGTTAGCAGGATGTTGTCTCCGCTGCACCATGCTGATGCTGAGATTGGTGGCAATTTTGAACACAGCTTCAGGAGACAGAGACTGGAAAGTCATATTGTAAATGCTGCACATACTGTAAATGCCTATAAAATCCTCCAGTATAGAGATGAAGCATGTGCATTATATACCCACACAGCAGTAATGAGGAGATTGAAACGTCATAATGTGTGAACATTTAAATGAAACACCTTCCTCCAAATCTATTAAACCTGTACTTTGTAAAAGAGCCTGCACCTCAGCTATAAAGAATTATTTTCCCATGAAAATCTGTTGGTCAGGGATCAACATAAACTGACCCCGGATTAGCCACAATAATGTAAACCAGCTGCTGGTCTATCAGGAACTCACTATGACCCCCTACTCTGAACAAGACTGGAGCATCAAGAACAAAGAGACTGTGCATGAGGTCATGACATGTTTCTAACTGTACAGCAGCCCTCTGACCTGACTCCACGCTGTGTGTTTACATTAGGAGCAGACACACAGTGTCCTCACAACACCTTGAAAATTAATATACAATGAGAGTGCTTTCACAGGATCTGCTGAGTTTGATTTATATCCTGCTCCCTGGTGGATTAGACAAGGTGGGTGTCATAAACGTCTGCAATATCAGGATCAATGATCTGTCATCTTATGATGGATTGACAACAATCACTGAGATGGAGGCTGGTCCATCACACAAACAGTGCATTACTGAGTATTACATATTAAAACATCATAAAAACACCATCTGTTGTACTTACTGATGTGTGTTTAAATACTAATAAATCACCTAACAGTACTCTGATGCAGGTTGAATCTATAAAACAGGATGATAATAACCAAGAAAAGTGGATGTAGTTTCTTGTTCATTTCAACGTAATCTACATAACAGTCTAGTACCAAAATGATTGGTTGATTAATTGATTAGTAAATCGACAGAAAATATATGTTTGCTCTTGTTTTCTGTTTAACATTACAAATTGAAAACGTTGGTTTCATTAGCTGTTTTCCAGTCAGTGCTGCACCGACCAATATTTTCAATCAACCAATTATTTTCTTTATTAATTAATTGTTTGGTCTACCAAATGTCCGAAAATAGTAAAAACAGGCCCCTCACAACTTTCAAGAGCCCAAGGCATTAACAACTGCTGTTCAGCTCTGTGGCACTGACACAGTATTGAAAAGCTGTTATCTCACTTGACACTGTTGTCATTTTGAATTACTTGAAAGTGGTTGATTCGACTGGTCTATAGACAGGACAACTTTTGAATAATTCAAAATGCTTTAGTCCCAGTGTGGCTGTGGGTATGGCCCCTAAATCAAATTAAATGACAACTGCCCATACGCATGATGTCTAACAGAAGGCTGAACAGATCAACAGGCAAAGACAGCTTCTAGGTGTGCCTTTAAATAGTGTTCCAACCCACTAAGCCATTCATGGTCTGCATTAAAGCCTGGAACAAAAGCAGAGAGAAAAGCAGATGTAGGCTCTACTCCTTGAACCCATGATCTGTTCTGATAGGCGCATAATGAGAACCAGAAAAGCGTTCACACCATAACACATACAAATCCCCATTCATTATTCATGGTAGATTACCCTCTTCATTAAGGCAGAGGCGGGGACCAAGGGACAGAGGGAGCAAGAGAGGATTGGAGGGGATACGAAAGTGTTACAGGATGAGAAGCAGCCAAGCAGCTCCAGCCCGCTTACACTACTGAGGTTAAGGCATGCAAACCGTCAAGCTAACTGGCATCCCGATAGGACAGAGGGGACCAGAAACCATGACGAGGCCAGCCGCTTTCTGCTGTATAAAGTTCAGGTCTCGCAGGCCCGCAGCTCTGCTTTCTGCTTTGATACTGTAAACACAATGTGACAAAGCCTTTCTGCGCGAGGCTGGAAAATGTCAGTGTAGCAGAACCGACATTAAAACATCAAGACAACTTCAACCACCGGGCCCAGCTAACCTTCATCAGCAGGATGAAGCTCGTTCTTTGTTTTACATCACAATTGAAAACCCTAAAAACGGGTATTTTAAACATCAAGCTAAAAATCTAAGAGATCAGCCTTTTTAGATATCCTTTGTCGGACTTACTTCACAAGTCAGCGAGTAGATCTAAAGTACCTGAGCCCTTTACCATGTCAAGATAGGACAGAAGGACCTGATACAACCACTCCGTGGAAATATGTAGGGTTGTTCTGGTTAATAAGTCTGGTTAGCTCCTTCCTTGCTTAGCCTCACACTGAATCCATAGCACATCTATACAGTCTGGTCTTCTAGGCTTCTGACATGTAGGTTTTGCATGTTTTACGGTGGAGTTTAGCAACAGCTGCACGCCCCCTAAAAGCAAATATTTCCATCAGAACGGGGAGAAGTGTGAACGTGAAGCTTCTTTTCAGTGAGTGACTGATGGTGTGTTGTTGTGAAACGCTCCGCTGGGGCCAGAGCTGTGGGCTTTGTTGAGGTTGGCAGGTGAGAGAGATTACCTGTTGGTATAGAGGTCCTACATGAGGGAAGGCGCAGGCTCAGGCAGGCAAGATGGATAACCTATTTGAATGCTTGCCTGGCTCAAAATCAGCCCCACACTGGAAATGTTAACCACGTCTATAATAGATTAGTAAGAAATATCTGTCAACACAATCCTGACAATAAGACTCTTATGAGGCATGAATGTGAGTCACTAACCGCAGTTCAATCATTGAAAACCTGCATTGATCTCATAATACATCATTTTGTAAACCTTTCTATAGAGATACTAAAGCACAGTACACGTATAAAATCCAACTTGTCATCTCAAGTGCACTGGTACATCATTTGAATAATGACATCAGTGATGATAAAATCACTACTTGGCACTAGTGGCCATGGCACCATCTACCAAGAGAGCACATCCAATCATACTGCGCAGAAACCCAGCACAAAGGACTAATTCAACAATATCCCCAACATATTTTAAGGGTGAAATATGACAATCATATTTGTTATGTTCGTAAGATTGCTGGATGAAATGATATCCTGTCATCTTATATAAGAGCAATAACTCTCAGTGCTTGTGAGACTCTGTCAGACTGCCCTAAGTAAGTCGCAGCACAATAGGCCTGTTCATTTTGTAATTATGTCTGACCTGTAGGTACGCAACAGAGCCACCCGGCTGGAGCTGCCATTCACAGTGCGGATTTACATGGATTTTAAATCATTATGGTGTAGAGTCGACAAACACCATTTCACCCCTCTAAATCCTTTTAGCTCTTACAATGGACACATATGAAGTGTATTGATTCATTTCACTGAACAGAGTTAATGAACAGGGACACCACTGGGAACTACATAATCAGTGCTGTAGGCAGGATGTGAGAGTAAACAATGGTCGGTTTACTTTCTTATATACTAGAACTACTAAATAGTAAATAGTTTAGAAAACAGCTGCTGTTTCTGTTGGAGTTATATACAAGTTCCCAGATGTGATTCGTAGAAGCTTCACTACGCGGACCAAGACTAAGCAAGTTTGCAAAATGCTGCTGTTCGTGCAAAACGTTCTCACGAAGCCCCAACTGAAGTCCCAGGCCCCCCCACCCCCCACCCCACCCAAGGCAAGTCATCCTTTATTCACTGATAAATAACAGGCCAATGAGATTGAGAGAATTATAGGCCTGGCCTACATATGGTGCCAGAAAAGCTTGGGACTAAATAGTGAGAGAAACATCCCATACAGTAGTAGTACGTTAAAGCAATGTCTTGGTAATTCTATAGTCAAGAAGTTAACAAAACTTACTGTAGGAGAAGGTGAGGCGTGGAGTGACATCGCTTTCCGTGACAGCTGTATGAAAGCAACCAACAAGGAAGACAGTGTAGGCTGGGAGACAGAGCCAAGCCATACTCATTGTCCACATGCCTCCTCAGGACCGCCAGCCAACTCGCAGTATTTGCCTTTTAGGTTTTTGGGGAATTCATGAAGAGCGTCTTTTTTAAAGCCGTGTTTATTTTCTCTCCCTCTCTCTCTTTCCGCAGCTCAAGGCTCCTTGAATGGAAGGCCTATGCACTGTGGTGACTCCTTTGGGCCTGCAGAAGATGATGCTGGTTTGGAATAAAGAGCTGAGACCTCAGAACAAGACAGAAAGCCTCCACCGATCAGCCTCCATGCGTACGCGGCACCGCCGGGTCTCAGCTGAGATCTGTGAAGAATGAAGGAACAAATAAATTAGTGCTTTGTAGAAGCAAATGTGTGGGGTTCTTTGCTGATCTGGATGAATAAGTGGATTGATTGATGTGTCGAAAATGCATCTGCAACCACTTTGATAATTGATGAATCGTTTTAATTTTGCTGCTTTGAACCAGCAAAAACAAACATTTGAGGATGTCCCCTCAGACATATTAGCAATCTATAATGTACAATTTGTACAGTGAACAATTCATTAATCAATCAAAGAATATTGACAGATTGATAATGACAATTATCGTTGGTAACTATAGTTCCTTATAATGGGCGCAACTGTAGCACCCTCCTGTACAATAGCTAATAGGTGTTAAACACATGTCTTTTAAAGTGACAGTGTGCTGTGAGTCTTTCTCTTAACAAAACAAAAAACAATCATGCCACATTACATTTGACAGTTTGAGTGTAAAAGGACTAATTCAAACTCTTTACATCCGTGGGGCTCCAGATGACCTTTGACCTCTCCAATCTACAGATCTGAGGTCATGTAGAGCTGCTTTTAGTTTCTCTTCAGAACAGATATATCACTTGAGTGATCATTAACAGAATATACTACATGAATGAGCTTTGCTGCAGGACGTGTTTGAGCACAATGCTCAGGTCAGGACATTTGATAGTGTCGGCTTATGACAAAACAACCTTACACTCCCAAATCTTATCTGAACTGCACGTACCTGCTGTATTGTGCAATGAGCAGGCAAGGGAAGAGATTTCTCGGAAATCTTTGTTAGAGCTCAAAGACAATGAAGAGGTGTGACACCCCAATACAGCTCATATCATAGGAAACAGAGGAGTTTCTGTCTCACAGTTTACTTTGGTTGAACCTTAATATAATTACTGAGCGGTGAGATGGCGTTTGTACAAAATAACCACTGATACCACTGGTTGTTTTGACACCCACAGGTCATACGGGGCTTTAGTTCTGAATGCTTGCAGTTGGAAATAGGAATGTCCTTTGTCCAAAGACAAAGGAAATTTGTTAAATATTTGTATTGTCCTGCTATTCAGTTTTCCTCAAATAAATACAGATCACTGCAGATTAACATTTCGTTTTTTTTTTAATCTAAGTTGACACTTGCAAACTCCTTTGTAGCTTCGACAACAATTCTTAAGACATCAGAACAAAGCCACAAGACAACTATTATACCAATAATGCTGATTAAATGAACGTAGTGAGACGTGAAGGGGAAGTCAATATAGACATCCCTGTTACAGCTGCAATCACTCCAGTACAGCTGCCAGAGGGAGCTCCTCATTAAATGCAACGAACAGGAGATTCAGTTTCATGTGAGGTATGGCAATCAATAGCGAAAAGGTAGTGAGTCAAGCTATTCCCGGTTTCTATCACGGGGCTCCTGACTCTTAGTCAATAAGCAGTCTGACGCTTGTTGCAAACACAGAGCTCTCCAAATCTGAGCTGGAAAGATGACATTTGAAGGAGCAGGAAGGCCATGATAAAGGCCAGAGAACAAGACAGAAAGAGGGTTATTTCTACAGCAGTAGAGACACACATTGAACTTGAATTTGACAAACAAAGGCAGACATACTCTCTTCTGTCAATTTAGTCTCCAAAAGGACAAATAACACTTAGTGAAGCTAAGGACAAATTATGTCTTATTCCTCTGAGTTAAGTTAGGACGTTTCATTTAATGTCTCTGAAATTTCTTTTTTTTTTAAATACGTCAATCGGAGATCCAATGGATCAAAATCCATCATTCCTTTTATCACTTGTACACAGTCCAGATTTGTAAAAGGTATAAAACAAAATATAATCAAGTATGTCTGGGCATTGAAGAATTTCAACCTACAGCAGCGGGAATGTGAGTCTTAATGTTCATGACGACAAAAGCAGACGAGGTTACGAGCTTCTGCTTCTAAAACATTCGGTCACTGTCTGAAGATTTTTGGAACAATGCCCCCTGCCAGCAGCCGACGTGATGTCAGTGGTCTGGAACATGCAATAGACAAGGAGGGTGGCCATAAGCATCATTAGCGTCCTTTGTGTGGGACAATTCAAAGTGAGACACCACTTGCAAAGCTAACATTAATTCTGGGGTTCGTGTGACAGTCAGAAAAAGAGGCCCGCATGCATCAAGCTGAATCCAACCGAGATACGTGGAGAGAGCTCGACTCAGCGTGAGTGAGAGAACAAGGGCCCCTCTGACAGCACAGAAATCTATATGCAACTCTGCACTTCACCGCTCTCTCCTGCATGATGCATAAACTGAATCATCCCTTTCACTCCCGACACAGATGTGATAGTGTGCTCTGGCTATGGATGATACTCTCCCATCTCTCCGTCTATGATCTCCTCTTAAATCTTTCCAGGGTTACTTTCTATATCCCCTCCAGCAACATATCTGCCTTATCAGATCAGTTTGACATAATCATTGCATATGATTAACTTAACTTTTACCACAGACAATAAAACATCAAAGGCACAGCTTTGATTTTAGTCATTTAAAATCAGTTCTTGTCACAGGAACCTTAGCTTTGACAGATGCTCAAATAGATAATAAAATTACACTTTGTCAACTTCAAATAAAAACAGATACGTCATATATCTTTTCCCGAACATGCAATGGAGAGTGAGTTTTTCTTTAATTCTGACGAAGGTACACAGAGTTTCCCGTCAAGCTGTGACCAACCCCAACAACCTCCATCAATCAGAGGGTTAGGGCAGCCTGCACGTGGCTGGAGAGGCAAAACCTGGGCCAAAGAAAGTTCAACAGGCACTCACCACTGCTCACAAAGCGTATGTTGCTCTAAGTGCAGGGTAATGATTGAAAAAGGTTTTAACATTAGCATCAAATCAGGGCTTCCCTCACCTAAATTATCATATCTGGACAGTAAGTGTGTGTGTGGGGGTGACAAATTAGGAATGGAAACCGGATGTTGTGCTTTTGGATGGAGAAATAAGTGACACAAAAGTTGTCCCTTTCTGACTGACTGACTGATTTGCTCACTAGCCCATCATCCATATAACGAATAGTATTGACAGTCCATGAAGTGAAAATAAATATCTGAAGAGGGGAAGAAAACATTAAATGACGCAATGAGAGGCTCTGCTGGGAATAGGGAGTGAGTTACATGTGGTTGTAATAGGAGTAAAACTCCCACACATGGTCAACTGCATCAAAATGAAACTGAAAGCTTGCACAATAAGTTCAATGCAAAGTACAATTAACTGTATAAAACTATCGCAATAAGTTAAGAGCATATCATATACCAGAATATACCACTGGACGTTTCCTTTTTCACAGTAGAGTACGCCAACAAAGACGAAATGCGTTTTATATTTCACCGAACAGGGAAATTCCCAGCACCCTTTACGAGTCATTTCCTGTAATACAGCTCCTGGTATACAGTAACAGTATCACTATGCCACTGAATGGCAGAGATTGACCAATGACAGCACTACTTATAAGACTCTGAGTCTTATATATAGCAGCACTGCGTATATACTGCTGAAACAGGTGGCACCAACATTAGCGTTTGCCACCCGAGTAGATTAGGAGGGTCAAGGCTCCCTGGATTCCACACACAGCCTGTTGACTGGAAAAGTGTTGACTGATAAATACGACCTCTTGGCATGCCTGCCATCCCAGGAAACCACCTGTACAGACACACACACACAGACGCACACACGCTGGCCACCTACGTCACACCCCCTCAGACAACCCAGGACACGTGCTGTGGCCTTCAACCTGTGATCAGCAGATCCTCTTGTTCCCCCTTGACACCTCCAGGCTGCTGAAGGGCTCTCGGATGTGTGAAGGAGCAGATGTGAGGTGTGGAGGACATTATCTGTCAAGGAGAGGCTTTAATGGAGGAGCACGCCCACACATATGGACTGGCTGGCTAATTCACCAGGTGAACGGTGTGGGAGTTCAGTGTTGACACAGTTCTGCACAGGTCCGACTGCCTCTCAGGTTATTTTGAAACTACTCATCCAGATCTAAAGATACCAATCTATGAGTAAGACGTTACAGCGCTTCTGCCACATCATCGGGTCAAAGTGGCAGTGTGACAAATCACACGTCCTACATTTCAAGGTATTCTCACATTACAATAATTTAGTCGTTCCTAAACAAAACAAAAAAACAAGCAATTTTCTAGAGATGCTACTATGTTTGCCAGTAACTTCCAGGTGTAATTTCTACATCTAAATAAACGTACTGTTAAAACAGACTTTAGTTTGCTGATATGACTTGTAAAAAGTAAAAGAAGTCATCTAAAATATAGTCGACACATATTAAGTGACACCTGATAAAATGATGTTTTGTAATGATGTAAACTGGGAAGTTTTAATTCAATTTCAACAAAAACACGTAATTCTTCGAGATGCCATGCCAATAACATTAGACACAATGACCAAATTAACCACTTCACACTGCATGAATATTACTAATCGTAGATTTCTTTGCGCCCGTAAAACCGTGTCCTGTTTACGTTTGTTGTAGGAAAGACTTTACGCACAAACTTAGTAATGGATTCACGAATAGCTGGTGCAACCCAACCCGGTTCCAACGTTAATGTAAATTCAGAAGTCTGTATTTCTGATTAGATGACTGTGGAGTCTGAAAAATTACCTTCTTTTTCCTGCTCGACCCATTAAGTCCAATCCCCAGACCCAGCTAAGAGTAATTAAAGGCTCATTCATCCCTGAGTGAACCATACAGCTGTAATTATGACCATATGCTATTCCAAAGACTTTTAATTGCCTAATTAAAATCTTATTAAACTATTGAACAGAGATATGGGACATTTTGAACTCAACAGTTCAGGGGAGTTAAATTCATCAAGCTTGCTTCTCCTTTGGGGCTTGTGACACACGGTCAGAGGTCGTGAATTTCATCACAAGTGCTGACTTCTTAAAACGTCCCAAATTTGAAGCTATCAGGCACTAAGAATGTATTGATAGATTAGAGTAATATATGGCTGTGTAAGTGGATGAGCATATTTCATCACCTCTGTCTTTGAAACCTTTACAAGAGCCTAAATCAACCCGGTTTCAGAAGTGAAAAATAATTGAAATGATATTCTATTTCATTCCATTTCCCCTCTGTGCAAATTTCCATAACAGATGTGGAGCCAGCACAGGCAGCTTGCTGATGAAATGTAAAGTAGCGGCAGAGCAGGGTCTGTCGTCGGGCCTGCTATCGCTATCAAGGCCGGAGTGGGTGAAAGAGGAGCAGCAGGGGCTCTGCGACAGACAGAAAAGTGCATTAACAATCCGAAGGGCAGAGAAGGACAGAGAAGCAAATGAAAAGGCAAAGAAACCCTTTTTCATTTCTAACGGTAATAATAAGTATTTCTAGGCACCTCATCCAAATCAACATGTATTTATTGGTACTTGTATGCATCTATGAAGATGGAAATCACCTGAGAGTGACTAATCTCACATAGCAAATACTAGATTCAACGAGAGCTTGTGTGTGAGTCATTTGCCTCTCTTGGCTTTGTGCCCTTTAATTCCTGCGCACTCGAGCCAAATCTCCCTGTCAAAACACATCAGACAGGGCATAAACCTGGATTAAAACTATTCATGTGTTGTCATTAATGAACCCCTTAACGTGGTAAACACTGAGGGATTTAGGATAAACTGGCAGAAAATCGCACTTTTCTCTCTCTCTCTCTGCAGTCTTTTCAGTTTTCAACAATCCAGTGTAAGCTGATCCACTTTTAGGAAGCAGCCTGCCCTGTTGATCGTGCTGAAATGCCCTATTTCTTTTCTATGGTCTGTTTCACTGTTGTCACACCCTTTGCTGAGAAAAGGGAACACCTACATCTTTGAGAGTATCCTGGGTTTCATCATATAATACTCCTTTCAGACACTAATACTGAGTTGGCAACACATTTTAAAAGCCATTAGTAAATTACTGGAATGATAATTTTCTTCATCTATATCTGCAGCGTTTTAACACTCAGTCTATTGACTCATTACATGATTCCCGAGCATATGAAGTTTACAGAAATCTGTCCACATTGTCTACAAATTTAGTGGTCAAAAGCTGAAAGGTGAACGATTTTGACATTCAACAACTGCAACTGATCTGTATGCCCCATAGAAATACTTTCTTCTAGGCAACATAATATATCCTGACATTTGCTGGATCGGCAAAACAAGAGCCATACTGCGGGTCACATTTGCATTCACCCCAATTGTTTATACTAGAATAAATATTTATACTGCAGTAAATATTACATATAAAATGGTGAACACAAGGGCTCTGCGAGCAATGCCAGAGCTTGAAACTTTTAATACTTCTGGATTTGTTGTTGAACTTAAATACAAATAAAATGTAATAAAAATAATTTCACTGGTAACAAAGTTGAAGAGCTAAGGTTGTGGCTCCATCTTGTTATTCCTGAATGACTCGTTACATAGTTTTAGGCATTAATATATGTTAGGGAGGCAACAATCCAACTTTTTCAGTCTCGACACCAGTACCTGGGCTTTGGGTCTACCGGTGTGTAATTAATAACCTGTGTGCCTCACTCTGTCATTCTTTTACTTAAACTTTGCTTTCCTAACTTTTTAAAACAAAATATAAAACATAAATATAATGTAAATGAATGGTTATTTATTAAAATAATTGCATCCGATACCAGATCGACCTATTGTCCCGATCCAGCTATTTGAGCCAGTATCAGACCGCTACCCAATATCAGTATTGTATTGGTGCATCTGTAGTATAGGTATGTATTCTGCTAATCCCCATCCAAGCACATGTAAAATAAAATAAAATCTCAATGTTGCACCACAAGCGGATGAATCTGACATCACCTGCAAATTGATGCAGGTTAAATCTCTCAATCTCAGCTGCTGCTGGAAAATTCAAATCATCTCCAGGAGCTGAGCAGAGTCTCTCCGCTCTCAACACTGCAATGCTCATGAGCAAACTTCACAATCGCCGTCTCACGTCTGTCTATTCTGCAGTATTACGATCGCGGTGACATTTTTGTGGGCTTTCCTACGTCAAAATCTTCTGCTGAAAACCAAAACTATATTTATGACTGGCAGTGATGAGATATACATATGAACCTCTTGCAATGAAATTACAGTATGTAACCATTTTTCCATTTCTCTTGTCTATTACACACATGGAACGAATGCTGTCCTCTTTCTGTGAGCATTAGCTGCAACTAAACAGAGGTGTCACACACAGTAGTCACTTGATAGCAAGTTGTGTAGCCAAAGAAAGTGTGATCGTATACGCAGTCAAGTGCAGTAAACCGAAATATTTTATGAGAGAAATATGAATACGTAATAAAAGTGTACAATGTCACGTATAAAAATACAGTAGAATACTGTGCAGTGCACTGTTTAAGATAGAGGGCCTGTGTTTTTACGAGGTGTCCTGGCGTCTGCCAGACACAGGTGAGGAGCTGTTTCAGCTCTGGCTGCTGTAAGTAGGTCAGGCCTGTTGAAACACTCACTCCCATTCTAAATGTCTCCACTTGTTTGCCATAAAACTCTGTCTGCATTTACTGGAGTGAAATATTGACCCTGACAGAGCAAGTGCTGATAACACGGCATCAGCCTGAGGTACTTTATCTCGCTTGTTCTTGTTTACCTTCACTATCTTCATTTGTTAGAGTAGATACGTTTATGATACACAACTATGGTATGCAGAGGTTATATTTAAATACAATTGTATGTGAAGAAGTGTAATAATTACTCCATATATAACTCTATAGTTTTTAATTGATCAGGACAGTATTTAACACATGAACTAGAAATTAATCACTAGCTAGATAAATACATGAAAAAAAATTAATAAAAAAAAGAACAGGAATATTAATGATAACTTCTTAAAAATGCTAAGCGATCCCCGGGTTCAGAATATTTCATATCACAAATAGTGTTGAACTCTAGCTATTTTTTTCAGGTGAATTGTCTAATAGATAATGTGCTACAATAATATTTGGGCCCGTGTAAATGTACGGACCATTCAATCACCAACAACAATGCATTGAAATGTTTATCCTCTTTGAAATTGATTATGCTGATGTGGCATCCATGAAAGGCTGTAAACAAAGTGGCGTGGCTGTTCTCCCTTGAAGTCCAGAGCAAGAAGCTGTACGCATTCCAGTAGCTTAGAGGCTTAGGCAGCTCAGGCTATAGGCCATTGGGCAAAGAGCTGCACACATCCATCACTGCATGAGACCGATAAAAGGCTCAGAAGTTCTGCTTCTCTACATGCCAATCAACGGCGCAAACCACAGACCCGACTTAAATACAACTGAAGAGTTTTTTGAGTCTAAGAAGCAGATCGTAACCCTCAAGATCGAACCAGTGGGTGACTCGCAGCTCAAGGTTTCCCAAGTCTCACTGCGGAGGTGTCCAGTGGAGTTATGTAAACAGTTGTTTACATTCAGTGTTACTCACCCGAACTCATTATGTGTATCCTCGAGATCTAACAAATGGGATGGATGCGTTTCCTTCCTAATGAAACACTTGCAAAGCTCATTTTAGGCATTAAAAGGGAGGTAAATCAGTGGAATAGTGCGACATCATTGGCAGGATTATGTATTGCGTCAACACCATGCTGGTGTGCACAAATGTGAATGAACAAAACAGGGACCCACTCATGAACGATGTCTCCATTGCCCTTCTAGAGACAGATACCGGATATCGGTCTGCTACCGACTCAAGTTGCTAATCATTAATCGTGACATTAGGCCGATCTGGTAACTAATTTGATTAAGAACAATATTTCTAACTATGCTTTATGAGTTATGTTTAGTTTTACAAAGTTAGGGAAGTAATGTTTAAGTCAAGCCTGATGTTACCTTACACATAAAAGAATGACCCCACACTGGGATCCACACACTGAGCCATAGGCTTACTAATCAAACACTTGTATCAGATCGGGACTCGGTATCGGCCCAGGTATCAGTTGTGGGTCCGTAAAAGTAGGATCGGCTATTAAGCTGGACAGCTGAAAACTATAAGGAGCTGTTTGGATTATGTTGATGATGCGCCTTACTGCCTCTTGAATACCATGTGAATAGCTTTTCAAACAAGGTGTAACATGTACAACTGGAACACAATAGTGTTTAGTCAAAGACCGATGTGGATGATTTCCAGACAGCTATCATGTTTTATTTTTTTTTTACCCTTTTGAAAATGAAAAGCAAGGAACAATGATATCCCAGGGAGTGGTGTGTTCATCCCAGCAGATGTAATCAGGTTCAGTCATCTTTTGTACGGCCCATTTAAAATGACACCTGTGAGAACTGTTTCAAGGCTAATCCGGTTGTGTTCAAAGTCATTTTCATTAACGATGCCCCTAACTCGAGCAAATGCCGAGCGCGCCTTGGCATTCTACAACGAGCAAAGTGAAATCTGTACTCATTTGTGTTGTTTTTTTAATATTACCAAATAGTATTGGATATCTCTCTAGCTTGGTTTGATTATTTGCATATTTCAGAAACGTCATTCAAGCATTCACAACTCTCACCATTGAACGTAGTCTTCCTTCATAGTCACAATGCACTCAGAAACACAAGACATCTTTCAATGGATTCAGATGTAATGCTCTTTAAAAACATTGAGGGAAATAAAAAAAGCTGATAATGTAAAGACTGGCTGTCTGATACTCGCTAAATCTAGTCCATGAGATAAACTAAACAAATGATGAAAAACAAATATAATGCAGACAATTAGCTTTCCTATGCCTGTTGTCTGCTACTCATCTCTGGCTACAATCCTCAGTATTTTCTAAAAAGTTGATATCAAGCACAAGTCAAGTCCTCTCTGGCAGATAAACCACATTAAAATATCTTTGTGTGGGTAGTCCGTCCCCTTTATGTGGGGTCTGAGAGTGGGGCAGCTGCCCCCCACATGCAGTGACCTCACTTAGTAAAGATCAATAGTGAGCTGCACATTCCTCCCTCCAACTCCTCAGGAGTCACTTAGGCCCTGGTATCCCAGTCATCCAAGCCATTTTGTGAATCTTTAGCACACTGATATTGGGGGTAAATTCCAATCATTGACATCCAACATCCAAGACGACCAGCTTTGACCCATGAGGGCAGCGTATCTGGTACACCGTACGGGGGAGGCGAGCCCTTGTCACTCAAGAGTATCACTCTATAGACGATGCTAATGCAGCCACTCAAGGGCAAATTTGTCAAGGTAGCATTGTTCAGTTTAGATAAAATTTTACATGTTTGTACTTCACATTTTTGACTGTGCCCTTTTCTATTTTCCTTTTCAATCACGCTGTACACGGCCTAGCACACAGCAAAATGATGGGGCCCACATTGATCCCTAGGCTAGATGATTTAATGGCTGACTGACTGTTCTATTTAACCAGACAAGCATAATAAGGGGATTAGCAACCTATCAGATTACAGAGTTCAGTGTGCTTGGCTGCAGGTATACAGGCAGATATACTATATCACATGATTTGTTAATCGCTGTGCACATGGTATAAATTAGTTCATCCTAGGGAAGTACAATTGTAAGTAAAAAATAACAACAAAGACTAAATTACAACACAGTTTGTGACATTATTAGTGTCAAATCGCTAGTTTAGAGTTGGGAAGATATGAAGGTACTCGTGACTTAAAAAGGAACCTTGAAGTTTATACGTAATGTGCGTTTGAGATACGATCTCCTGACAGGTCAATACAGCGCCCAGGCCCCCATCGCTGGATGCGTGTAGATGGAGCTGATGTCATGGAAAGATGGAGGTGAAATGATCTGTTATTCGAAAGCTGAGCGTGTCCACTGTGATATCAGAGCATGTGACCTCTCCTCAGACACCAAAAGGGTTAGACATAGTCTGTCTTAACACAAGAAGGCCAAAGTCCCATTTAGTGTATCAGTATAACATTGTTTAAGATTAAGTGTTTTAAGAAAATATTAAAGTCATGTCAGTAAACCTCTAACTTTCTTATGTTTCTCAAAGAAACTCGATTCCCACAAACCCAACAGGCTGCGCTGAAGTTCATACTGCGCTCTGACATCACTATGGGGCAAGTGATTCATGACATTATTTATAAACTATAAGATGTAAGGTCAGTGACTTGACCCATGAGCAGGGACAGAATAAATAAAACTTATTTTCCTTGCGTCACAACTAAACACAAGGTAAAGAGGACACAGACTGAATGCTTTTCTCTGAACTGACAGCAAATATTTATACATTTCTATTTCACAAAGTAAACTTCATGTAGTATTGTCAAGTTAAGAAACTGAAACACAGTAAGATCATCATTTTATACACAGCACAAACTCCCTGTCAAAGTAGAGACAGACAAGATAACATATATTCAGTCACCTAAACCAGTAAGACCCATTGACCACAGAAGAAATCATATTGGGGAGCGTTAAGTTCCTGTGAGCTTAAACTGCACCTGCAAGCTCACCCCCTCCAGATGTCTGGAGGCCTCGCTAGACCAAGAGCCAGCACATCTATAACTGTCTCCTCCACTGGCCAGACTCTGGTGGATAACTGCCAGAGAGTAAGCAGAGATGCACGGGGATCTGAGCCCTGCAGCCACTCACGCTGCACAAAAAGTGCTGAAAGAGGCCATAAGATGGCTTGTGTGCTGTGTCTTAATATATCACATCTTCAATCCCATCTGATGAATTATTCAAACGGTGCTATCTACTGTGCCTCTCACCTAAAACATCTGCCCTGCCAGGCTGTCTGCCACGGCTGGCTTACACTCTGTACTGCCACAGGAAGCTTTTAGTCTGCTGCTGCTGTCCTGTGGTCTCTGTTACATTTAACCCCCTTACTCTATCTCTATTTCCATCTCTTGGACTAGAGGTATAACGCATTGAGGGACAGAGATCATGTTTCAGTGTCAAGGATCCATCTGTACAAGATATTAAAAAGAATTAATATCTTAAAAATGGGGATAAAGGTGCACTCTTTCCAACAGTCGCTCCACATTCGTGATGTTACACTTATTTGTACACATGAAAGGTGAAGGAAACCGACGACCCGACGGGCACTTCAGAAAAAGTATGCTGACCTGAAACTGAGAGCTGATCTGCAAAGTGCCGACAAGGAAGCGATTGCTGTTCACCAGGAGACAACCTCCTGTTCTGAAAAGTGAAGCCAATGCGGAAGTGCATTAAACGTGCATTCTTTCAAATAGCCAGCAGGGGGCCACTTCTCTTGTTGCAAAAATAAATCAGAATGTATAGAAGTATATGGGAAAATGACTTGATTTATCACTTGAGACTGTGAGTTTATGGTCGCCATCTCTAGTTTCAAGTCTTCTTCAATACAGCATGATGTTCATTTTGTAAATTATGGTCCCATTTTGAGTAAAATAGACGATATAGCAGAGTATGCTTTAGGGAGTAGCTACCTAGTGATGACAGGTCATTACCCCGACGTTGTCCTGTCTTGGAGTCTGTGTTTTCATTACAGCTTTAACCCTTTCACAGTGTGTTTTAGTTAGTTGTAACCTTTTTGGTTCGCCTAAAAATGTGTTATTCAGGGTTTCGTTCCCACCCCCATTTCTGGTTGCAAACAGCCAAGATGGCGACGGCCAAAATGCAGAACTCAAGACTTCAAAACGGCAAGTCCACAAAACAAATGGTTGACGTCACAGCGACTACGTCCACATCTTATACACAGTCCATGCTACAGACTCATGGAGATCTCTTACCATGGAGTCATATGTAACCGTTATTCAGAGATAGGAGTTGAAGACCCATCGTTCAACAGAGTCTTCTGATGACCTGCAAATGGTAGCTTTTTTTTGTATTCGATAATCATTTTACGAGTAGTCGAATAGAAATCACTTAAAATGCTCAACCCTACCCTTAAGTGTCACATAGACACTAAACATCTGGCTAACTAAAGTCAGATTTTCTCTGCTTTGCCATAAAAAAGTAATATCTGACAAAGCCTTTGAGGCGATGAATGTGTTTAGCATTCCAACTCTGGGATACATCAACAAGGGGGGACACCAAGCAGAACACAGCGCAGAGCAGGTTACATTACATACGTCCAGACCATTAAAGGGAGGAGTGTTCTTAAGGGATAAAAGCTACACATTCACCCCCCCATGGATCTTAACAGAGCATGAAATAACTAAATACCAGCATCACTCCTCCCCCCTGTCATCTTTATTTGCACATTTCTCTTTCATAACTTTCAGCAAGGATGTCTGACTGAGAAGCACGTGCCTCACCCATCACTATTTGTGTCCAAGGTTACAGAAGAACAACTTTGTCCGTCAGTCAGAAGAGTGACAACCAGTGTTTCAACCAGTAATGTGCATCAAATATCTCACTGCAACCTACTTCTTAGTACAGAATGATACATTAATAGACAAATAAAGCACAGGTTGTTTTCAGTGAGGCAATTAGACATCTGATCAGAGGGTAACGGCAGGAATTTCTGAAGGGGTCAGTAGCAGCATTAGCAGAGTAAAGGGCACATCCCGGAATGCTCAGAGATATCAAATCACAGCGGTGGGGGAGGGACAGGCTGCGAAACAAGGCTCGGTTGGTGGCTGATCCCATTAATCAGTCCTACTCTCGTACTTATGTCAGGAAGCACACAAACATATCCGACCGCTAACAACAACCTGATGCACGTTTGCTGTGTGTGTCACTCCATAGTCATCCTTTAAGTCCACCGTCAGGGGCGCAGACGTACACATAGCTACGAGGATTGAAATAGACCTTTATTGTTGAACATATAACATGCAAGATGAACAGGTGTGAGGAGGAGGGTGATGTAAACACACCCAGAAAAGACAATTTTGCGACGCTCACACCATCACACAAGAATCGCTGACGTAGATGCAAACACATGGTTTCCCAAAGATGTTTCACAGGCTTGTGTACAGTTACAATAAGGCACTGCGAGGACAAGGCGAGATCCGGGAGCGCTTCATACGTATGTGACGTGTTTTGGTGCACGTTTCATACGGGGTCTGACGGTTTGTGAGACACTGGAGAAAATACAGAGATCTGGCCTCATTCCATGTCCACAGTCATTTCCCACATCGTGGCACAGTGGTGGTTTGGGTATAAACAGAGGAGCCCGCTGTGCTCCTAGAATGCATGTTTGCAGAGTTCCCATCAGTGAGTACACAGTAATAGGACTCCCTGAAGGCCTGTATTTAACCTTTAGGTTACAAGTGGCTGGCCACTCCACAGCCCACTCCTCCTCTGCCTCAGCTATTAACCCTTTGTCACTCATTTTAGTCAGAGTCAGATAAGATCACAAGACATGAAGATCATGCAATATCATCAAAAGCTTCAGAACAAAATGGACTTTTGGGATCATTGTGTCAACCGCTCTTTCCGAGATATAAAATTAACTTTGAATCTCAACTTTTAAACCAACAAGGGAAAAAAATCCCTTATAGTGCTGACCAAGGACACTACTTGGTCAGTGTCATTCTGACCATTCCCAACTTTCACATAACAAACAGGATGTAAAACATTATCAATAAAAATAGCAGAAATGGTAACATGTTGTCCTTTTTTTAAGCAACATTTTTAAAAATAACTTTCTTTTCTACTTATGGTATTCAGGTTTTCTACAAGCCTGTATACAGTATCTGTTCTGCAGAGTAATTAGGGACAACACTACACTATATGATTAAGGAGTAGCTGTTTTTATGTGGCCCATGTTGTGTTACTGCAGTAAGCATAGCTCTAGTCTTGGAAGGAAGCATGCGATATTTTGGCTGGAGTTTAAAAACAGGCCTTGAATTTCATGAGAGAAATAACAGTATCAGATCCAATTCAGAGCTCCTGTCACATACATTCTGGCCTGTAATTACACACATACCGTTATGTACAAAAAACGATATTGTTTAAACCTGTGTTATTGTCATGAAATCTAACATTAGTGACACTAAACCATATGGAGGGCAAAACAGCATTTGAAAGAAAATCAAGACAATGTCTCTCTCACACACACAATGACGGGGAGAGTGTCAACCTGAACAGATGAAGGAGAAGGATCAGAGTAGCCTAATGCTGAGAAAATGCCCTTGGGATATTTGCTGCCAAAATGGAAACATGTGCATATGGGGCCAGCATCGGGGATTCAGCTGTGATAAAACATTGAGATTTATTTCTTCTTTGTCTTCTCTCCTCTGAAGAGATTTAGTAATCTGCAACAGGTTGCTCACTGCTTTGAGCAGCTTTACAACACAGACGCATCATTTCATCCTTTTGCTTGTATTCCTTTCAGCAGACTTGATGTAGAACAGCACCGCATCAGATTAATGTTCACTCTGCAAAGGAATGTTTCAGCGTTCCAGTTAAACTCTGCAACACTGATATACTCAGCCTTTCTCTGCAAGTGACTATCACCATGGTATGAGATACATTTTTTTGAAGAAGTCTGGATTGGAGGTATTGATATTACAGGCACCGTGCTTTACCAACGAGCCAAAGCTTTTCTGACAGCATCATACAGGCGGTTCATTGTCAAGGCCGCTGGTATCCAGAATGCAACTGCCAGCTGTTTTCTTTGTGGATCAAACCAAAAGAAAACAGCAGGCCAAGGTCAGCACAGACCGGCTTTTCTCCAGCAGACAGATAAATCTCCATATACAAAGCCATAAAACAAAAACTCCCTCTGCCACAGATGAGATAGCACGGCTGATTATATTCCACCTACTTGTGGAATAATATCAGCCACATAAAACAATGCATGAAAGCTCCTATTTATTCCAGTTCTGATTGTTTGTTGATCATTTAAGGATATGTGTCTGAAGGTGGGTTTACATCCTCCTGTTGTCTGCTCATTTTCAATATGTGCATTAAAACAACCTGATTAAAATAGAAGAAAATCCTAAAAAATCCTAAAAAAAAGTTTACAAATGTGTGTATTGATAACAGCAAAAGGTAACAAAGTGCAATAATAAAATGTGTTTATTTGTAAAGCACTTTTCTGGACTCAAAAGGAAATTCAAATAATAAATTAGTGAATTAGGGAGAAGAAGAAAATATATCCAGTCAATTTAGATATAAAACTAATTATTATTCCATGCAAACGTTTTTATACTGTAAGTTTTAAAACATGACTAGGATTGATCTTCAAATAGAACATGTAGTGTTTAATTAATCAAACACTAAAAACCTAAGCCCACGCCAAAGAAATGGAAAATAACACTATTCTTCTTCTGCTTCACATAACAGCTGCTTTGTCAAACTCTATTGACACAGGGAAAGGAGCTTGAGAGCTTTTCAAGTAAAAGGCACTTGGCAGTGCGCAGTCAAAACGTATCAAGACGAGTAAAAAAAAAAAAATCTTAAATGGACCTCATCGACTTTTGACAAACTTTTCCATTAATGCTTTTTTGTCCATTAACACCGCCCACACATCTGACAATTTGGCCTCGATTGTGCTGACAGCAGCGCGTGGGTGAGAGATTTGAATTTCACACAATAACACCTGATGCTTCTGTCTTGTGGCTGCCAGCATCACACCATGAACCCCTAAAAACCTCCCCAACAATTTGACTGTGCTGGCTCTCAGCTTTCACAACCACACGCACCAAAGACAATTAAGACTTTGTGTGGATAATTATGTTCTTGTTCTCGCCCATCAGCTTTTCCACACTGCTGTGGATCCACACAAAGTTTCCAGGCTGGGAAAGCGTGTGTGTGTGTGTGTGCACTGGCTGCCACATTCACTAACTTCTATGTGTGGAAAGAGGCCCCCCTCCCGGTCACAGGCTCACTCCTGATGAGTGGTGGCTCAGTTTAAAGAGTCAGAACCATCCTCTGTTTCTTTTTTCTGCATTACTAGAGACACTCAGACGCAAGCCAGCAAGCCTTAAAATACGAACACACCCAGGTAAATAGCTGTGTTTCCAAAGAGAACAAGTCCAAGACCAACATCTCTAAATGCAAGGGTTGCTCCTACACATACATTATCATCCACAAATACACGCACAACACACACACACACACACACATATACAGAAACTTGGACTCAGACTGGGTTTTTAATGATGCCCTTGCCCTGCTATCACCTTGCGATAAAGACCTACTGGAGAGGGCGGAGGACTGTTTTGTGTCTGCTCACACCCACTTTTCCCTTTAAAGAGAGAAACTAACAACAAACCCCACGCAGGCTTAGTCATAAAAGGTTTCTCAATAATTCTCTAACAGGGATATGACAGGCACGTTTTCAATAGGTAACCAACACTGCAGCGTTCTCACATCAATGATTCATGAAGCCCCGGCACCACACAGTTAATGAACACAGGGGTAGTCTCTGTAACAGCAGTACTTACACTCAATCCCACTCAGCCGAGAAAACAAAAACTCCCCTTTAGATCTAAAAAAGGTTTCCTTTAGGTGACACAGACAGACTGATTCCTCCTCCAGGAAGTGTCAGAAGAAAAATTCCACAGAAACAGCAGAGTTTAAAGGTCTGGTAGATGACAGCTCTGAGTCCGCAGGTCCACACTCTCCCTCTGACACAGTCTCGTACTACAGCCTGCCTCTGGACACTCAACACACTGGAGCTCCTCCCATCACACACTGTCAGAGGGAGGGAGGGAGACATGAGGGAGTCGAAGTGAGGTGCTCTTCTACAGGATGAGCGTGACTCCTTTTTGACTTTAACCACCATTGTGCAAGTTTAAATATTCCTCATATTTTTAGGAAGCAGTGGAAATATTATTACGTTTTAGAGAATCATGTTACACGGCGCAAGTAGGAGACTATTGCAGCGCTGCTCATGGCAGAGGAGCAATAAAGAGCAAGTGTCCTTATATGAAGAGAATGCAAATGTGAATCTTGGTTAAATAAATAAAACTTAACAAAACTTTCAGATGTATCTTGGGAATTTCTGGTCACAAGACTGCTGACTGTCCGCTATTGGGAAAGCATTGGCACCTAATGCAAAAGCAACATTTTGAGGTTACTCAAGAAAAATATTTATGCAACGTACCATGACGTGGCTGGATTTACAATGTGAGCAGAAACTAAATGAGACAAAGTCCTAATCACGCTGAAAGTATAGCCTCTTTGTTTTCTTAGCTCTCATGGGAGTTGGTTGCCTTGTGATGGACTGCAGATGTTTCACTCTCAGCCAGCTGCTTGCGTCCATATAAAGACTGACTTTAATGATTGTAATTACCAGTAACTTCAATCAACCAGAAAAAAAAGAATCTGACTTTCCCAAATCACAGTCATCAATTAACCACTTTCTGTGCATTTAATATCAGTGAGAAGTTAACAAAATCTAAAGTAATCACGTCGTAAAACGTCAAATCTGCTATCAGCGGCCATCCATAAACCATTCACTTCTTTAACGATCAAGATCAAAATGCTCAGAAATGAGTAGACCTGAACTGTAACTACCGGGTTTAAAAAAAAACTTTAGGAGAATATGCCACGAACCAAGTACAACATGGTACCCTTTCTTCTCATACTCCTACCATTTGTACCCTAAAATTGAAATTATTTACTGTTGTGTCATACAATGTTTATTCATTAATTCATTCATTTTTCAATAAACAATGAATAAGCCTACTGCAATACCTACTGCATGCTGTACATTTGCTAGATCACTTCATATTTAAGGCTTTAACCATCACAGTGGCCTTTTTTGATGAATCAAATGATACATCTGTGAAAAATGTTCTTTTTGGTACATATACGCACTCCTCCTTTTCCTTTAGTTTCAAGAATGAAGATGTACTCGTCCATTAGGCATATTCCATTCATTTTCAAGTTAATCATATATCCCCAGTGTTGCAACACTGCCACCCTGCTGGCATGAAATACAACAGATGCTTTAGTATTTTATCAATGACAAATCCAACAATGAGGCAATGTACTACAGGCTACATCAAAGGCATACGAAGTTGAAAATAAGAGCCGGTGTGTAAAGATAGGCCATGAAGTACTTCTAAAATAATACTTGCAACATTGGCAAGGAAATTTCTTTTCAGGCCGTGACATTGAAAGTAAACAGAAGTGATGAAACGGTCTCACAGGGGGCCGTTTCATGAATTGTAAAGTGGAAATTCAGCTCACATACTGCTCTTTATGTTTTCTTTACAAAAAAAGCTGAGATTTATTTGGTACTTGTGCCTTGATATTATCAAAACTATCGTTATTAAATGTTGAACATGTATTCTAATGGCATCATAGAGAAAAAAGCAGACGTGCATGCTTGATGTTCCAATGAATGTACACCAAAGTGTTAAATAAAAGTCCTGTTAAAAGTGAAGTGTCACCAAGTAACTTCACATGCCTTCTCCAAAAATATTCCCAGTGCAAGTAGAGAGAGGCGTAAGACAGCGGGGTGTTGAGACGGGGACGCCGGTTTCTAAAATAGCAGATTCTAATTATACACTTTAGGCAACTGCTAAAGAGGGAGACGCGATGCCAAGTTTGAGGTGTTGGGATTCTGAACGTCGGCTCCGTATATCTGAGCAGAGTCAAGATTCCTTGCGGTCACCTGAGACGTACTTTGCCACAAGAAAGATACTCAGTGGACGTCTTATTTACAGCCCATGTCAGTCAGATATCCCGTGCCACATCGGACTGGTGACACACCTCTTGTTGACTTGGACCACCTGCCACCGCCATGCAGACGACCTTTTGCAAACAATCCATAGAACGCTAAAGGGACACGTGGCTCAGTCCGGTCAAACAGACCGGCCATCTCATTGTTTGTGACCTTGTTGATGTCGCTGTTCTCAAAATGTCGCTTTTCACTGCCTCCATTCTCCCCGAGTTCTACACTAAGTGTAGCCCACTGTCATATACGGCAATTAGAAAAACAGCAGAAATGTCCATTGGTTGCAACTGGTTATAAATTATGTTTTGGGAAGATGAGAAATGGAAGACATTTGAGTATACTACCATTTTTTACTACTGAAAATTAGGTTGAAAGTGTAGAGAATGTGTTTTTTGGGGAATGAAATTAAACCTTTTTTTTACCAAATGACAAATTCATATGAAAGAAAATATTCTGGGCTATTATTATATGCTTTGTATTTACGATCATTTGTATTTCAGTTGTAAATATTGGTATCTTCTAAAAGTACAAACAGTATTTTGTAATTGTATTTTTTTTAATTGATAGAAATGTTTTTTTTGTATGCTTGGATATTCTTAGTATTGATGGTGATCTATAAAACACATGATGATCAATGAAATGTATAAAAGAACCCCAGACACCAGCCTGATGAACGCAGAAACATTTCAACATGAAAATGCAAGTTTGATTGTTTCTCATTAAGATGTTTCACACACAGCTGGCAGAAGTGCCGACAGGTCATTCTATATAAATGAATGAACAGTTTAGGAATCACAGCTCTGCGATAAGCCCTCGTGTTCCACATATTAGCTTAATGGAAACACACCGGATAGCAGCACTTGGCTACTTAAGAGTCACTAAGGCTGACAGAAGCACTGAAGACAACCCTGACACCTAACTCTCAGCTCCATGTCTTCTGTGTTCAGCCATTACACTGTTTGACTGTGTCATCTAGACAGTTTTACAGCAGTAATGTGTTCCTTAACACAGCACTGTTCAACATGTCGAAACACTCTAATTTGTGTGATTCATGAGACAGAAAAATGTGGCCAATGGCAAAAGCATAGTTCACATCTTCCCTCTTCTTTTCCTTTATCTTCGCAGTTATACATTATCAAGGGGAACATGCAAGGAAATGCACATTTGCCGTTCCACGGCTAGGCTACCTAAAGCGTTTTCGTATATATTTTATTTTAGTAGGAAAGAAGGGCAACGACACTGAGATTTTAGAATGTTTTCAGCTCTAAAACCACTGTGAACAAGAAGTGAAGCTAATCAAATCTACGCAAAAACACTGCTGTGCATCTTACAGGTTGTCAGTATACATTGTAACAATGGTCGACACTTGGTTCAAGCATCTGTTCAGCGCTACCGTCTAAAAGAAACATCCCAGAGTAATAAAGCAAAACTGATACTAAAGTCACAAGTTGTCCTCACACCACTTACGTTTGTCCTTTGGCCTGATTTTTCAGTCTCAGTCTTAATGTAACACGAGGCCACTGAAAAACACGACACTAGTGATTCTGATGACAGGGAGAACTACTTGAAAACAAGCTTTTTTGGTGCCCTTTTCCACTTTTGCACACTTTGTCCATGTCAAACACACACGTCTTTTTTGGACTCAAACTCAAAACTTGTTTTATAAATGTGCCATCAAATGTCTCAAATGTGCATCACTTTATACCGATTTTAACCAACATTCAGCCTGACGTGTTTGTCATCTTTTAAAACTACTGGATCTACACTTAAATAAAAATCTATTTGTGTGGGATTTGAAAAAGGCTTGGATGCACAGCATAAGTTTGTAATGGTTGACCCAGAACTGTCACAAATAAACAGGCTACATTTCGAATCTTTCCTGTTTGTAATTGAGGTGAATAAGCTGTCCGGAAACGTACCAGCTGAGATGGCAGCGTGACCCACAATTGAGGTGAGTGACTCATTGAGTGTGACTGGTTCAGCATGTCTGATGTGGTGTAATACACCAAGCATATGATCAATCACCCTCTTCTCAGATGGTCTGGTGTTGATATTTGGGATGTTGAGGTTTTTCCTCCAAAGCTTTGTTTGTTTGTGGAAAAAAAAGCAGATGTGATGGCACGGCATGACACAAGCAAAGGCATTACTCCACCACTCCTGACACGGTAGCTCTCCAGCAGAGAGGGTTTGTGGGATGAGTGCCCTCTGGCAGGGAGGTGATGCCAATGAACAATCCCTGGGGAGTGTGTGTGAGAGCTTTTCAGCCATCTACATGACTCACCCCTGGTCCTTTCATTACACTGTTGCATACATGCTCATATGTCACCATACTATCCATTACTCACTAGTCTGAAAACCGTTGCTGCAGTTCCCGGTAATTCCAGTCACATGTCTACTACATCATCATACATTGTCATGCTGGAAGTGTGACTTATCAATGCATGCGCTCTTTCAGGTGCTTGCTCTGGACGTGGCAGTTTTTTCCCCTCAATACTTTCATAATCTGTGTTTATCTTTTTGACGAGGAAATATGTTTGAAGTGGCTTTGACTGCCAAGCTATTTATTGGATTAACAATTTGACAAACCAGAGCCAATGGCATTCAACAGACAGAGCAAGAAGAACAGCTCGGATGCTCCTCAGGAGGCCCTCCATGTCTATGGCAGCAGCTCAACTTTCCAGCGTTTTCTACCACAGGTCCCCCTCCCCCCCCCCCCCCCCACACACACACACATACAGTAACGACCATGTCATCATCTGTGCAACAGAGTGGGGAATTAATCAAGCAATTGTTTGTGGTCCAGTGGCAAGAAATTGGATTCACCAATGAAACAAAGTCGATATGACATTCTCAAAGCTCATGTCATAGGCTAATGTCTGTCTGTCTGTCTATACATCTATCTATCTATCCATCCTTCTAATCTATTTTATCTATATCATCCGTCTTATCTATCTTCTATCGCAAAGGGCCTATAAACCATGTATCTCCACAATGGCAACTTTCCATGAGACAAGAAAGCGGTCTTCAGCTTTGACTTTTTTAGATAATCCAATGGGTTTGTTAATGTTTATCTTTTTTACCACAATAAGTTGTTTCTAAAACTAAAAGCAGTATAAAGAAAGATGCAGGAACGTGGTTTTCATTGGACAGTATACAATTTCTGAATTAAATGTATTAAAGCTGCAAGGATCAGACTTTAATCGCTTAATCTGTGGGCAGTAAATAAATCAGCATCTATTTTTGATATTCAATTATTATGCAAGTAAAAAACACTCGCTGGTTCGAGCTACTCAAACTTGAGAATTTTCTTCTGTTTTTTAGTCTCTTACAATAGAGTAAATTAGGCTTTTGATCAGTCAAAATGAGGCATTAATGGCGTCGTCTTGGCCTCGAGGAATTGTAAAAGGCAGTGGGCATTTTTCAGTTTTCTGATGTGCTAAAAACTAAATTATTAAACACGTAAGAAAATAATTGTTAGTTGCAGGCAAAAACAATATATATTGATTGAATATACAAAATTAATTCGATTTCTCTACAATATAGTGGACCTTTTTGGAGCCACTAGGACTTAAAGAGAACGAAGCTGATCAGAACAGATTCACCACTTTACCTAGAAAAGAAGCGGTTTGCAATTATTTTAGATTCAACATTTAACATCATTGATTACTTAGATGGTAAGAGTTTAAAGACAAACGCAATCATGGCCAATTGGCAGTTTCATCACTTAATCACAGTGTGGTGACGATACCTCGTCTTTCAGTGAAAATGACATATTTGTGCTTTACGTTTCAGCTGTCACATTCAGGCTGTGGGTAGATAACCCATTTTCAGCAGAAGAGTAATGACCTCAGGGATAATATGCTGTGTCTGCTGAGTCTCAAATACCAATTACCTTTACTGTAAACATGACCCCTTCCCTACAGGGAAATCATAAAATAACCCCAAAAGTACCACATGGTTTCCCTTGACTTAATCCAAACTGGGAGCCTTCTCCAGAATATATCCCAATCCCAAAGGGCTAATGAGATAGTGATTTAGAGATTTACTAGTTCATCTACATGATTACAACAAAAGAGAAAGGTTATACTTATAATGTACTGTGGGACATGGCCTAATGAGATGAATGGAGAGCATTAGACAAAAGGAAGTGGAAGTGAGTGATGACTCAAACACGGGGAAAATCCTGAGGATAAATTAGTTATAAGGCCATCTACATGTGGGGCAGACGAGACATGAAATATTAAGTTAGCATCTCATACTGTGCAAGAGTTAAGGCGAAACAACTCCTGAAAAATCACCTACTGTATATTTACAACCAACCCTCTGTGGTCCTTTGCTAGAACTGCACATCCCGTTGAAAGACAATGACGAAGAAGGAAAAGTGTTTGGCTGAGCGTCTACGTAAAGCACCGCAAATCACTGTTCAATTTCTGGAGCACTCAGAAATCTGCATGCAGATAACACGCGCCGCATCATTCATCTCGCTACATGAATGTCATTATACACGCCCAGTTTTTGTCGAGCAGACGAATCAAAGTGAGACATATGTTCTCAGGAAGTAAGAAATCTATTGTTTGTTTCTTTATAACCAAAAAAGTACAACAGTGACGTGATATTTTCAAAAGAGTATTAACAAAAAAAGCTTTCGGTTTTCTCTAATAAAAAAAAAAGCACAGGAGTTGAGAAACCAAATGTAATTGTAGCTTTCCACGACACATGCTGAATTACCTCTGAGCCAGCATGGGATCCGTGTCATCTTTACCATGGAAACCAACATCATACTACAGTACATGCACACGCACAGAGGGAGCAATTGCCATGGCATCCAGCACCAGCACCGTGGCGACAAGAAGCTTTCTGCGACCAGACCAATTTACTCAACTGGACACTCAGTCAACCTCCCGCCTATCACTCCCTAATTCACTCTCTCTCCTCTTCTCTTCTCTACTCCCTTTTTCCTTTCTTTTTTTACAATGAATTTCTTTTGTCATGACCCAGAAAGATTACCTTTTTATCAGCAGAGGACAAGGTCTTGCAGTGCTCTGTAGGAGCGGCTCTCTGTCGAGTGGTGACAGAGGAAAAGGAGCTCTGCAGGGATCCCGAGAGATGCCCAGGGATGCAGCTGAACCGGCACCGCACGCACGCATCCACAACCACTATCACCACCAGCGAGAGCAGCAGCGGCAGCAGCAAATCGGAAGGGGAGGGGAATGAAATATAAAAAATAAAAAAAAAAGCAGGAGAGGGGGTTGCTCTATCAGCAGCAGGAACATTACATCATGGGCTGCTTCTGTGGAAGGGTGGGAGAGGAGTGGACGGAGAAAAGGGAGGTGCTCCTTGTAGCCGCACTCTCTCTGTCACCGCTGAGCTGTTTTCAGTGCACGCACAAATCCAAATTTAATATTTATGATCTGGTAACTGTAAAATGCCCTCAGTGGTTACAGGCAGACGTTTTGAAATAATTAGATCAACTGCTCTTAATTGTGTATGATCACTGGGGTGTGTTGTCAGAATGGATATAATGTGATGTACACTTCAATGTGGCTTATCCCTTTGGGGCACAGGCTGTGTGTGTGTGTCTATAGAGCATGAGAGCCCACACAATGTCTATTCTTTGTGGTAGTTCAATTGCGTGACAAGTGCTTGCATACCACTGCTCAAAACGCATGCTGCTATTCAACCTCTGCAAAAGGTCATCTGAGATCTCTTGCAGTATAGTTGTCAGTGGACATGGAAAGTTGTTGGGACAATGATTATATTTAAACTTAGCCGTCACAACAAATCTGTCAAAAACTGCTGAGTGGCTATGCCGATGCTTTGAGCACATCTGGGAGGCGGAGTCCGACCATCATGGGACGGATGTAACGGTCGCCTTTTCCCAGTGGTCAGCTGTTAAGCACCTACACGCTGACGCACCACTGACCACCGCCGTGGACTACAATACTCACGACAATGGTTCGTCAGAACCACATGATCTAAATGCTTCCTAACAAATACAAACATATACCCACGTACAGTACATGCTGTCAAAAGGACACACATTTCTGAACCAAGCTGAAATACATTCAAACAGAAGAAAATAACAATGTTTACTCTGCCAGTTACAACCAGTTGTTGTGTGCAGTGCATTTGGACTTCCCCCACTGCAATATTATTGTATGACCATTTACATATTTTTCAAATTCTTCTACATGATCTTGATATTAACAGCAGGGCTGCTGCTGATGATTATTTTCATTATTGATTATTTAGCAGATTATTTAGTCAATACATCAGTTAACAATTACAATTTCAATTTCATTTAAGAAACAAGAAAAGCAGCAAAACCTTTCACGTGAGTAGCTAAAAAATACGTGAACAAATCATCAACTATCAAAATTGTTGTCCATTTCTAATTTCCGGTCAATCAACTAATCGCTTTATCGTTTCAGCTCTAATCAACATTGAATTTTTGTATTTTGAAAGGAGCCACTTAGAGGGCCAAATAATGGAGTATTGATATCCATCTCTGCAGCTTTGAAATGTCTATATTTTGCATTTACTATAGGTTTGATTCGGAGCCAATCTCAGCGATCCCCATCGTCACCGTTTACAGCAAAACCCAATGTATGCGACCTGTGAAGCACCTAACGAAAGACAAACTTACCAAGTGGCCCGGGATTAAACACGCTAAGGAATACATATTTTTGTAAGGTTCAAACCCAACTACTTGTTGTTTTCCCTATTACTACTACTAATGATAATTATTCCATCTGCAATGTATTATGTATTCAGTGGCACAGCAGTTGATAGATGAAGTAAACAGACCATAATGCATTGTGTAAATGGACTGCAGCTGTGTTCTCTGAAACTGTGTGTCAACACAAATAATTTACACACGCCATTAGATAAACGACTAACACAAAGATGAAGATCTGTTGTTCATAGCCAGCAACTGATGTGTCCAAACAAACATCACAATAAATGATGAAGAGAATCTAACTCATCTGTATTCTACTGTAAATCTGCCAAAGTATCAGTTTTCTACTGTTGGTCCAGTTTAAGACCGACAACAGGTAAGCAGACTCTGATGAAGACCAGATCTGGTACACTAGTCATGTTTTAACGATGAATTCACTCATATAAGGGCTTTTAAATTAATCTACTCAGTTGGGTATGCTTTTAAAACTTTGAATAAAAATAACAAGTCATTTTATGAAAAGGATGACTTTAAAAAGCAGACTATTGACAAGCGATCACTAACAAACTCAAAATCAGGAACACCTTGCTGTATTGCATATCCTTCAACCGTGATGAACTTGCAGCTCGGCAGGGATCTGGTGAATGTCCAGTCCAGACTCTGACTAAAGCTGACCGGTCAGGAGGAAATACTGCAATTCTGGAAGCTAGTTAGCTAGTTGCATCTTTAAAATCGTCTCCTGTATTTATTCATCATTGACTGGCTCTATACGCGTGAGTTTGAACAGCGACGGTTGTCACAGCATGTTTTGCCCTGAAAGGCAGCAATGACAGACCACAAAGACCTTTAATTTAAGGCCTGAAGGCCAGCTAACCTGACCCTAATGTCCATGGACGACTCACATCTGCAATCTGTACTCCGTGTGCATCGTGTTACCCACGCAAAAGAAAGCTACAAAAAAAAAGTTGAGTGGCAACGTTTAATGTGTTTGAGAAAATAATGAATGTAAATAGTAAAACAAGTGTTGTTTTACTCGATCAAAGACCAGAAAACTCCACACAGAGATCCGCCATTACAACTTGCAGATGTGACCTTCACAAAAAACAGTAACAATATCATCTCAGTCACACTACACCCAAACAGCAGGAGAAAATAAAGGAGCACTGTATGTGCAGCAAAGACCCTAATGAGGGTGACAGTGAACCAGAAAAATCAATGCAACTGCTCTTTTGTCCGTCTCCCTCTCATTTTAAAATGGAGCGTACAAAATTCCCCACATACCGAGTATTGTAGGTTGGCTGGAATGCGGACTGTACTCGGACAAAGCTGTGTGACTTCCAGTGTGTGTGACACTATTCATCGGATGGACGCCTGAGGAAGGAGGATACCCCAGAATGTAAACATCACTCCAGATGGATCTGACCTTTGCTAACACAAATTGGCTGAACCCCTTAAGACCGCAGGGGACAACAGCCTTGAAATATTATTGCTGCAGCACACAGACTATCATTCTACTTTCCCAACAAGCTGCTCTGTCTCACTGCTGCAAATAGATTCAAGCACTGCATGGCATAAAGGAAAACAATACAATGAAAGTAGCCTATTGAGAGACATGGGAGTGACCTTGACATGAGACCGTGGTGCTCTGAAAGAACACAAAAAGACATTTCTGCGGTTTCAAATACAAATTGTTGAAGATATGCTTCACGACCGGATGTTGAATTTGGACAAACCACTTATGAGTATCAGATAAAAAAAGCACAGATGTGGTAATAAAACACTTTGACTGATGTTCCCATTACAACATGTTCATTGTGTCTGACAAAAGATCCCTTAGCAGCTCCATGAAATATATTTAGGATGTGTATATAATGTATGTATTCAATCTGCAGCTTCTACTAGCAATGCCAATGCTGATTCAAAATTGAAAATTTTAATCTCAAAGGCCAAACTTCTTTTAACACTGCTATTACTCATAGCACTAATACTTATATTCATAATTAATCATAAAAAACATAGTTTGGAGGAATTCAAAAGAAAACACAGAATTAACCAAATTATGATTTTGTTTACAACTCATATTAAAATGTATATAACCCGACATATAGTTGTTCTCAAAACCCACAGAATCATCTATTTTCATAATCCAATTTTAAAAATATCCCCTGAAGGGTTGGGTGTCAATGAATTATTCAAATTTCACACATGCAGGACGAGTTGGTCAACTGTAATACATGGTGTTGATTGATCACACTTAGCTACGGCATCCTCGTTCCCTTCCCCCCTACGTGGGCTCTAGAGACTACTTCTGAAATGAAAAGGTCGAAGGTGATTGGCTGTTGTCCTCTGTAGTAGCTGAACAGCAGCAGGGATAATTAACCAAATCATGGCAAACACTCTCACAGCTCTGTGTCACATGCAGTATAGAGGATGTAGAAGGGACATTTTGTAGCAACATCAAGCCTACATTTGGCACAGTTTCTGTGGTGCCAGCACATCATTAGAACATGTGCCACCACCAGGTAACGCTCTGTTATGAGAGTCGTGGTCATTTCACGTATTCCTGAGAGATTAGGCTGCACAAACAGATAAGATATCAATGAATGCTCTCATATAACATCGGTATTTGTTCATAGCAAAAATTTTAAAGTAAAGACAAAAAACATTAGACAAATTGGCTTCAGACCCTAATAGGCTAACCATTGGTAATACATGTTAGCTGTCTTAACAGATGATTTCAGTCATCATTCAACTCTGGCTTTTGTCAATTAAAAACATAAAAACATGACCTACTGTATGTCAAACCGTATACACATACACCATCAGGAGATGGCTTCAACATTTGTTTTTAAAAAAGAGCTACTCCACTGGCCTCTGTGAATAAACAAGCTTTTCTAGCGTAAACATCTCGTCTCTCTTGTCCAGTCCGACCTCATCCATGTGCACATCACTACACGTCACAGCTTACAAAAGTTTTACAAAGGGGCAAGTGGGTCAAGTGGAGGTTTGATTCTTAGTGGGAACTGGCAGTACTAAAAAAGCCTTTTCCATTATAGAGGATCATTTGCATGAAAGATATGAGCCTTTAATGGAAGTTTATTTCTGACCTCCATCTCGTTCATAGAAGGGCAGTCTGTGAGGATGCCGCTGTTCGGTAAAAAGATGAAGAGCAGCAGTTGCATCTTATTACTTTGTCTTGGAGTAGTGATCTTAATCCCCAGCATATAGCGCTTACGGCTGAAAGATAACAAAGCTCCGCCCGTGGCACCCTTCTCCAGGGTCTCTGGTGCGGCTGCTCAGATAAAGCTCTGTGCAATGTGGAACATTCATAAGATCCCATCATGCAGCTCTTTGGTATTTGACCACGTGCTTGAGTAAGGCTAACTGAAGACAGCAATCTTTAAACATGAGGGTTTTTTTTTCTCTTACCCTGCGAGAGGGCCGGGGTTAATGACGGGTGCCACTCGTGTTCTCATTTCCGAATATGGTTTTCTTTGGTCAGCAGTTGAAACAGGTGTTTCAGAGGATGGAGGGCTGAGAGAAGAAATTACACTTTGGGGCGATGGTAATTTGAAGACGGAAAGCGTTTGTTCAGAAAATATTCACATCAATGTGTAGAAAGTCTGACTGTACAATGTGGAGTATTTCCTTCTGCCCATATATGGATTACCGGAACTGAAAATAGCTGTGACACTGCTCTGGAAAACCCTGACACGACAGGATTTTGAGATCCGTCCCATCTGCTGCTGATCCGAGAGGCTACAGGTAACCGCTTTGGGCTCTTTCTGTTACAGCGGCGCCTGACCAGCCACCTTGTTTGCCGACTCTCACTGCAGTATCGTGTTCTGCGTTACCCCGGCAACGCAGCGATTATGTTTCGCCTCTCTATTCGCGTCCCCCTCTCGTCCCCCCAAGAAACACTCATCTTGTCACCACACGGAGTTGACAAAGCAGGCGTATCACAATAGGCATTGTTAGATTTGATCTAAAGAAAGCTCCGGCCCCCTTGGCAAGGTTGAACCGGGCAACATCAAACAGATCACCGAGTCTACGGGTTTGGAAAAAGAAGATGCAGAAATTTAGACGGAAGCCATGTGACTGAGTGGAGTACAAGTTCCAGTGTGTTTGATTGGAATGTTTCTCTTGTAAAAATAAATCCTAATTTGACCAGCTTGTATTGAAACAGATGTGAAATGTCAAAACTACCAACAAATAAACATGAAGTTCACCGTCCTACTATTCTATACAGCTATAGTATATTCAACATACTGTAATCTTCTACTGAATTAAACCATCAGCTGCTGATCTCACTTGTATTCAAATGTAAAAATTACGAACACTTATGGGTGAAAAAAACCAGTAAAAGCAAATGTGAAAATTGATTGCAACCATTTCCATCTTTTTAATTCTGTAATCTATCTCAATAATCCAAAAGGTTGAGTAACAGTTTAAGTCAATCTATTATATCTGTCCTGGCATTAGGAAAAAGCAATAATTTATCATTAGTGTCACATTGTTCTTTGGACATTTGAATGCGTTTAATAGAGTCTACCCTTCCCCTGCTCTGCTCAGTGATGGGCTCCTTCTCAAACTACACAATGTTCTGTTTTCCTGTCTCTGTCTCAGCCAACTATTTGAGAAATGGTCATTTGAGGGCTTCTACTTAAAAAGCAGGTATATCAGGAGCAGTGAACTGGAAGCACATTGCAAGACTGTGTATTTGCTGCAAGCGCCTGTCTGCCGCACTTCTAACAACAGGGTGTAAATCCAATTTAAAAAAAGCAAATCAGCCGTCTCAATTTCAAGTTGAAGATCACAGGGGGCAATGATCAACACCTAGGAAGATTCCTATCCGTTTACTGTCTATTTGAAAAGTTACAATAGATTCATTATGTATTATTATGTATTATTGTGTACCATGATGCTGAAATATGAGTCTCTAAGACTCAAAAGCTGAGTTTTATTACAAGCATCTGTAGAAAGTACTCTGATATGCAGAGTTAGATTTGCAAGTGCACCTCTAACGCAGTTAGCTGATCAACTGAGGGCGTAACAACAATTTTCACAGTTCGGTCAATTTGCATATGATTAAATACAGCAATAAGTTCTATATCATCAAATCTTATACTCAGGTTCATGCATTTCATAGCTTATATCCACATAAAAACTAAATTGCGGCCATGTTGCAATGGTCAACGGACCTGTCTAACTTCTTCATATATTAAAGTGATCCATTTAAAAAAAATTAGTTGAGGAATACACTCAGCCTTAAGGAGGTACAATCAGAAGTCTGACATAATAATAATACAGTAGGCCACAGAAGCAGCAGAGAGATGTAGGACTGTGCAGAGGGCTTCAATAGGCCTTAGAGTGGCTTCATCATCAGTCTACCCTGAATCATTTCATGAAGTATTTAGGATATGAAGCATGCTAACAGTGGTGCAGGCACAAGCACATACTTCAGTCTCGTTAGCTTAGGTGGGATTTGCATTTGAGGGAAAATGAGGTTTGTTGTTGACGTTTGACATTGCTAGATTCTGCTGAGAGGTATGTTTTGGCTGACAAGTCAACAATTTGAGGAGTTACAATAAAACCTCTTAAAACTACAAGGTCAAAATATAGACTCATTTATAATAACTAGGAGTATAAGAGAGAATACTAGATATAGTTTAACAGAATGCATAAAAAACTATAGAAAAGGTGTAGAAATAATGTGCCAAAGTCATGATATTTAAATCAATTTAAAACAATTTGCTCAATATTATCTTCGTGTGCAATATAGATTCAATCTCAGTTAAGTTGTTGTATCAACATTGTTTGATGATCATCAGCAGGTTGAGTATGTATTATGTATTGTTGTATTAAAGCCTTGTCATGGAGTTTTACCAACAACCCACAAAGCTGAATTGTACATTGTATTGTCACTACGCATAATTTCTTAATGCTTTGACATGTTTTGATCTGTAACAAAATGATCAGCATAGTGTTCACTAATGGAAAAATGCTGAAGAAATGGTCATTTGCTTTATTTTCTGAGTTGAATATTTGTCACTGACGCCATAGTTTTTACTCTCCCCTTCACACTGGACTCTAAAGGGACTAGAAAGATGTGATTCTGATGCATCATGAGAATGACTGATGAGATAGTACCCTCCTATTACTGCATGGCAAGCACAGGGGCTGAAAATAGCTCCATGTAGTACGTGACAGTCATTCTAGAGGATTTAGAAACGGATTTAGAAACTATGACCTATTCCGGTTCATTCATGAAATAAAACAAGGCTTTAGAACTATTACCACACAATTGCTACTCAACACAAAAAAAAAGGTTTAGATTGAATATACACCTGATTTTGTGAACGTGTGAATTTGACAAACAGAGTCCATAAACTTTCCTGAAGTTTGACTGTTTACTTTTTTTGAAGGGCGCATACAGACTTACAGTAGTGCTAAATTTACTGAGGTTTAGCCAGACACTAAGTTGAATTATGCAGTGTGTGCAAACTTTAGTCTCATGCCAGGCCTAATAATACACTGACCAGAGCATACAGGGCACAGCAGATACAGCAGCAGTTGAGGCCTCCATTTCTGTGCCTCGCCCTGAAATCCTCTCCGGTCACTCCTCTCTGTAGGCCTCTAAACTTAGCTCAGCCCAGAAACAGACCAGATCAGAGGATGTCTGCCTGCTGCTGGGTCGCGTGGCAATCCCCTCAAAGGGTGCAAAGCTATGTGACAACTGCTCACATCACACCACGGACAGCATGGAACCACAACAACAGTTTAAATCCCCCTGAGTACGAGCAGCAGCCAAGACCTCCAGACGACAGGGAACAAGGAGGAAAATACTCCATCAGTGACTTGGAAAGGGTTAAGAATTACATGACAATTACAGACGGTTGCCAAGGCACAGGACCCATTTAGACCTAGAATCAGATGACTCAGTGAGGGTTGAACTCTTCATTTCTCTATACCTGCACATATCCAACTGTGTCAAAGCAAAAAGCAAAAGCAAAAACAGAAAGATAAAGATAGAAGCTAAAGCCTACAGATTACAATGTAAAAGTGAACCATCACCTGGCCATCGAGACACAAGACAGTGACATTAATTAACAACACTGTTCCTGTAAAACTCGGTAGGTCTTGATTCACTGTTACAATCATTAAAAAGTGAAAGCAGCATGTGTATACATTCAGATTACCTTCAATGGCTAGCATAGCATAGTGGTGCGAACGTCAGTGAGTAAAGTGCTAAAGTATACTCGACTCACCACCCCCTTCATACTTCCACCGCCTTAACCACGTCATCCCCGTCTTGTCCCATGGAGAACTGCAACATACTAAGTTCACTCGTAGCTTCCAGGCTAGCTTGGATACCGGGTCAATACTAGGGATGTTGTTGGAACACATTTTCCAGCAGATGAATAGGGTTTTGCCTGATCACTGGCTCGTGCTTGACATTGATCCTGCCATTCTAATTAATGAAGAATCACGCAGCCAGCTACAGGGAATGTGATTGGTTGGTGCGTGCTGAACAGAGTTGATGTAGTACAATGGACAGATTATTTTGGGCACATGATACCGGAGGTCAGACATGTGCACTGGATAATGTGCTAGACTATCGATGGTGTTAACCCAGTGATCAGCATCTGGTTGTACATGCAGCTCCAGGATAAATTAGTGTGCAGACACAAATAGAATTGCCATATAAATGTGATTTCAGGACTCAGTAGTCAATGAGTCAGTTCAGCAACAGGGAGATTTACAAGCTGATCTTTACTGATGTAAGCAATAAAAATGTATTCACATAGTAAATACAGTTTAATCTACATATTGCCTTTACAGGATCGCCACCAAAGACACCAGAGAGACCACCTTTGAGTTCCCTATGATCACAATGTGTACATGATTTCTGAAGTCTCAGTTTTAGAACATCTATCCGCTGAACATTGCATGATCTCGCCAAGGGCATCAACACTGCCATGGAAACCAGCAGTCAGTGTACGCAGACCTAAGACAGTCAAAGAGCCCTAGATTATGAGTTCAGACAGCGAACATGAATCATGCAATTAATTACAGTGGCTTAGTCTGTAGAACTAAGACGCACCTGAATGGTGGATAGATAAAACCAAAGGATGTCAGATCTGTTCAGCGATGCTAACATACAGATATATTCATTTGAGTGCAGATACAGAAAACAGACTGTACCTTTTTCTTTGCATTTATGCTGAGATGGAGCAGCAAAAAGCACCGCATGGCTTGAGTCTAACCTCTTCGTCGGTTTGAAAATATAGTGCACTCACTCACAGACAAACAGGTTGTTCATACTTCTGGAACAGAGTTGAGAGGTAAAACAGAGACTAAAAGCAAGCTCAGCATCCAGTACAACCACACAGAGATACATCATCGTTGACAATGTTTTCACAGGGAGAAAACAAATGGACGAGCATCAACAGCTTAGCTCTATGTTCAGGTCTGGAGAGATTTGTTTTTTTTCATATCAACCTGACATACATAAGAATAAATACATCAAGAATATATGAAATAAATCAGTAAAACAGTTAAAATGTCCACTGTACAGTACTTACTGCCTAGTGCCCATGTAACTTATCAAATACTGAAATGGTCATGCACCAACACAAACTGATGTGTCTGTTGTATTACATTTAAAAATGACTCATTTAACAGTTTTTCTCATATGCAGGCTCAGGGTGTAAGTTAGTGTGTGAACATCACAGTTACAATTATGCAGTTGACTGATTTTGACAAGCTGAATGTTCCCAAATATCATTCACTGTTTACTACACTACTATCGCTAAACCAGAAGAAAGAGAAAAATTTGCGTTTGAACTAGAAGTGGGGAAATGGGCGGGGCATCATAAGGTGAATAAAATGTCAGAAGAGAGTTGGAAAAACCCAGCCCATTTCCTGGCAACATTAAATCGCTTCTTTTGAACCACCAATAGTCCAAAACCAAAGATAATCCTCACAGCTTAGACCTGGAACCATTGATTATGTGGCATTCTTGCTTGAACAATAACTGCTTATCAAAATAGCTGCCAGTTGTTTCAGTTCTAATGTACACAAAAAATGAAGATGCTCTTGTATTTAGTAATGTCAACACAATTAAGTCATGTCAAGCCAACTGGAGATCTCGGGTGGAAGCATGTAAAAATAATAAGAGTGAGATACTGAGCTAGAAATAGCCCAGTGCTGTGGAGTCTGAATACGGCTCATCACATGAATGCGACAGTATTTGACACAGAGACAGTAGAAGCTCTGAGCTGGTGCATGCTGAGATCTAGCCTGGTCACTCTTGTTTCTGACCATCTGTCGTTGAAGGCCCTTGTGATATTAACGCCCCGTGTGCATATTACGTCCGCTGTTTACTAAAATCACTCTATGATGCATCCTTTGAAAAGATATTTTTTGACAACACAGGACTCAACCTGCAAGGATTACTTCTGACGACTGTCAGGAGGAGCCTGCAGAGATGACTTCAGAGGACTCCTTTTTTTTAAAATTATTTTGGCACCACACTCTCACTCAGCCCTACAGGTCCAATGATGCTGCCGCAGTACAGCACAATTACACATTCACACAAGCACACTCATCCCTAGATCCATAAGCCAATTCCATTTTCTTAAGGTTAGAATATTTCTTATAACTTTTAATATAATGTAATCTAACTAACACACTACACAACAGACCGGTTTTACGTTTTTTTGAACCAAGTCTCAAGTCTTTAGAGAGCTAGTCCATGTCAAGTATTTTAGACGTGACTTGACATGGGGCACACACACATCTGGTACATATAGTCTATTTACATAGAGTATCTGCTCTACTATCCTGTCCTGGATGCCGTCTGTCATCATTTCTCTACAATTACTGTAGAGTCACTGCAAAGACTGGAAACAATTTCACCACATAGGGTATTTCTAGTATCAAGTCATAAATGGGAATGCCACATAGCCACAATTGCTGTACCTGATCTGAGCAATTTGTTTTCATGTCTTGACACAACTTGACAAGTAGTTGTGTAAGAAGAGGGTGCAGTTTCAAAGCTTTGATAAAGTTGCATCAATTACTGTAGTGGCAGTCAAGCTCATTAATGCTGCTGTTCAACACAGACCATGCACGGATCCAGCTGCATCATCCAATAGGGGTTAAAATGACAACTGTGCTGCCTTTACAAGAAAAGCTGAGACAACCATAAACCCAACTCCACTTTGGGTATGGGCTCTTCTCTTTTTGTCCAGAAATAAAGAGCAGATGTCTAAACATCTTTGTTTCTGTGTGAAATTATACACTAATAACAATAATAACCCTCTGATAAAAATCACAGTAGCTACATAAGTAAGCTCTCCGATTTATTTCACACTCCCACGATTATCCATAACGTAAAAATAAGCTACAACATATGCAGCACAGCAAAAGAGAAACATCCTCAAAAGCTTCAAAAAGTCTAAGAATTTATCACATTTGGCAAACGATTGATTTCACTGACTTATAGCATCCTCAGGGCAATCTACAGTTACAATGACATTGAATTAAAGTTCTCTGTAAATCCAAAACACATTTTTATGATAGTCTGAGTACCTGGAGGCAACTAGACATGACTTTTTTCCAGCCAACACGATGATGCACGTTAAACCAGTTGGCAGTCAATGTGAGTGAGTCAATGTGCATCATCCAAACAGGCTTTGCTTTAATTTAATGTTATAGATATTTAAAATACATTTAACTGCCAGCCTGAGTCATCTAAAATGAATAGGAAAAAAGAAAGACATTGCACCGAATGAGCAAAATAGAGAGAGCAAGTCGTGCACTGAAAACTAAGACCGATACTTGAAAACCAAGCAGTAATGTCATTCTTTGCATCTTGATGATTTGCCAGTAGTGTGTCGGGAACTACTTGCAGACCCAATAGTTTATAAACAGGAATAATAAGGGATTAACTTGGGACAACAATCTCATGTGAATGGGTCAATCACAGGTGGAACCTGCGTCAAAACTCAAATATCAAAGTGCTGAACATTGCGCATGTGTTCAATCTAATGGCCTTTTATTCTCGTGTCCTTGGGCTACTGCATGAAGTTAAAAGACTGCTGTGACATTTCACCGGTAAAGCTAAAGAAACCAAAATTTCACTTCTCAATCTCAATTCTATGACAGATCCCCCCCCCCCCCCCCCCCCCCCCCGATGACAAATGACCACAGTATAAGAAGACTGAGGATGAAAAACAATGACCATAAAAAGAAAAAAGGGGATTTTACTTAGGATCTACACGTCAAAAACTGAAACTGATATATTCTGTAGTAACTGAATGCTTTATCAAAGCAGAGAATTAGGCCTGCAGCATAACATCACACATGGCACAGAGGCCTATTGACTATCAGTAGCCTGAAGGGGCCTTGTGATGGAGTTTCAGTCAGAATCCTAGTACAAAGTACAACCAAAGTACAAGACACTAGGAGATATTTGCCTTTAGTCTTCGGTTGTGGATTTTGGATACAGCACATATCCACTTACAGGGCTGGATTCAGATCAAACTAAATAGTTTCTGTTTGACCAGACTTCAGGCACACTCAAACTGGCCAAGGTAAAGGGAGTGGAAATAATAACATCTTTTATGCTCCTAGACCTGCCTGTGTTTTTGATTTTCAGTGCTGGCCCAACAAGCAGCATAATCTTACATAAAAGCCATTGTCTTATATCCGAATGAGAACATTTACAAGATGAAATGTAATCTGAATGTAGTTTTTAAATGTTCTTGTACTAGCGTCCTTGTTGTGGTCGACTATACCGCTGGCTAGTTTTCACAAACTGTGGTAAGAATTTATTTAAGCTTGAAACATGTTTCAACCTTAGGGCAAGTAGCTGTGATGCTTTACTTACCCAACAATAGCCACAAACATTAAACCTTTTTGGGGCAAACAGGCAACCGTTAATGTCAAGCCCTGAGTTATATAAACGCAGATATAAGAGCACTTGTAACTGCTGACTACTCTCCTCAAACCCGCTTTATCTAATCAGAGATTAATCTTTTAATCAAGGATTAAAATAACTATATATAATAAAATATATATGCATCTTCATACATTGTAAAAAGATACTAAATGTGTTGCATTCAGACAAACCTTTGATTTTAAGCCTTCAGTAGCTCTGTGATTTATTATTTATTCCTTTTCAGGTCATGGTCTGACTAGCAAACAGCTGGAACAGACGAGTGTAATCCAGTTTCAAATTACCCATATAGCTATTCTACACTATTTTAGGAAATAAATACGCAAAATCAAATACTCATGGCCACCCTCGGAGCACAGATTAGTCAGTGCAGCAATGCGATAGCATCAGATTTTGCATCAGAGTGTTGGACACACACACACAGACACACACACCCCTATATCAAAGAGCCCTTCTTGAGGCTTTGCATAGCAAACAGGTGCTAGATTAAATCAGAAGGGTAGAGACAAAAGCTCAGTGTCTGTTACTTGGCTTTTCACCACAGAAGTCAAGTCGAAGCCTGAAACGATAAAACCTAAACTTGTGTTTAAAAAGCAGGGGAGAAAAAAAGCAAAAATGAATGACAAATAAATCAAATCTAGTGACGCTAAAGTGAATTCCAGCACTCAATCAATGCAGTGTCTTGCCATGAATGATGAAGTCCTGCATGAACCCACAATTTTCTTCCCACGGTTGGACAGTTTGGGTTATTGCACAGATTTCTGGTTTTTTTCCCCCATAGCTGTTCTTACTGGCTTGAAGCAGGCAGGGCTCAGTGGAGCCAGCAAACGTGTTCGCCTGCAAAAACAATTGATTTCGTGAAACGATTAATCGATCATCAAAACATCACATCAAATATTTCAGCTCTAGTAACGCGTTATAACGCAAGGTTAGACCTCAAGCGTCGTAGCATTATCTAGTTGCAGTGGTCAGTGTGAATGTGGCCAAATTCATAACTCACTGTGTTGCAGGTGGGTTCAGTAGCTCTATTACCCCAATGTGTGCAGTCGGAAAAAGAAAGTCCCTGACACTGTGATCGTAAATATTGCATTAAGGTTTTAAGGCACTGGCTGTTCTGAGAACAAAAGGGAGTAAATCAACAACAAAGTCATGGGCAGGACAGGTCTGCACCTGTACAGCTGGGTGCTGCAGACCTTGACATCATGCAGAGTAACACAATCACCAGACAGCCCTGTTGTGAGCAATATCAGCCCAAAGGGGAATGAGCCAAACCAACACTGGATTACAATGTCCAATTTTCTTAGAGAAACAGCTCTGTAGCTTTTAAGTATTTTATACTTTTTCTTAATTATTTATCTTCAAGCAGTAACACAGAATGTTGGCTGTTTCCTTGCACCGTGTCCAGTCCTTTTCTGTCAAGGTTATTGTCACGCTTCCCTGCAGAGCTGCATCTCAAGAGCAGCCAGACCAATGAATTGTCTACTTCTATCCTCCCTCATCTGTTCACTGTCAGTCTCAGCAGTGTCTGGTGTATACCGAAACCTCCCTAAACACATCCATCATGAGACGCACACAGACCTTATCTGTGACTCTCTGAATTTGTAGATTCAGCAAAAGAAAATTTGAATGCTTCACCCTCATTTATATGATAAAGAGGTTACACGGATGAAGCCGCGCCACGACTTCACCATGCTTTTATTCGCAGACTAACAGATCACCTAGAATATGATCAAAGGACTGTGTGCTAAAATATGGTGACTCCAATCATCTCACAACAAGCTCGCAAAAAAACAATGGGAAAACTGAGATACTATTTTAAAGAGAAGACTTCTAGGGTTATTCTCAAACATACATTACAAATTTTTATTTTGAAAGTGAGATCATATTACAATGTCCTTTAAAACATTAAAAATAAAGAAGAGCAAAATACAAAAATACTCCAAACTGTTACAGATTAACAATTTCAAGTACAACATCCGGATCATTTTGCCTAATATCTAAAAGTGATATTGATGTCACCTTCAGGGGGTGGACACAAAAAGAGCAACAGCTGCGCGGTGCAGTAATCCACAATTTAAAAAAAGAACACAAAGATGATGGCAACTTTTGTTCAAGTCTGTGTCAGTGAGGTACTGATTCAACTCTGGGGTGATTAACTGAGACCATAGCTTGCGTTAGTTGGCGTTGCATTATATCAAAGAAGGTTGCTTTAATTGTGTCCACCCCTGCAAGATACCAGCTCACCATCTTACACTGCACCCCCATCTCAAAGTAGACTGCAGTGAATTATGCCACATGATGATGGATTGGGTTCCCCCTAGTGGCCTCCTGACCACACATCTGTCAACATTATGGATTTGTTTTTGAATGGACCAAATTCTGCTGTGACCTGCACCACAGCACAATACTGGCAACATATATCAGACCAGTGTGTGCAGCCATGTTTGGTAGACTAGGATCACAGCGTTATGGTAATCTAGAAGAGTATGACGTCTTTCCTGGCAGCTGAAAAAACGGATGTGACATTGAGATCTGAGATACAACGGCAAAATGTTTCACCTCCACAGAAATTAAGGTGTTCAGTTTACATTCATTAAATGAGGATTTATTAAATCACAGCATTTGCTGCACTCACATAAATTAAAGTAACAAAGAGCAACACAAAATAACAGATTACGACTGATTCTTTTCCCAGCACAGTAAGATTAAGATAAATGAAACCCTGTGTTCTAATGTGGGCTGTTACAAATGCATGTTGTCGTTTTTTTCTCACCCACGTTACTTACAATTAAAATGGACTAATCTTTACAGCCACATATCCAGTAAAAACCTCAAATATAATTGGTCCACAGTTTCTCCAATGAGAGGATTTGCTGGCTTTCCGTCTCATGTCACTGTAAATTGAATAGATTATTTTAAACCTCTGGACAGTTGGTCGGTAAAACATATATCTCAAGACATTGCTCTGGGAACTGCATTTCTCATTACTGTTACTAAAATAGAATGGCTAATCGCGTAATGTACTTGAAAGATTAATCCTAAAATGAATCAAAAATAACGAATGTCACTTTTCTAATTTCATCTCATTTTACAAATTCTCAAATGTTGTGTAATTTAAAAGGTCTGTGAAGCTCTTAAAGTTAATTACACACTATATCTGATGTATTAGTTCATAATAATAAGACCAACTTACTGCTCCACTTACCATCATTTAATTAGCCTATTAAGATAAAAGTAAAGGGGGCATGCAGCTGAACACCCTGTCTTACTCACATACACGGATTCAAGCTTAAATGGTGTATGAAATACTGAAAGCCAATACTGTATTTCAGATTAGAGCAGCACTGCCATGTTACTAATTCCTCTACAAATCACAGAGAGATGCTTTGTGGGTAATCCTTACCATAACAGCTGAAATTCAATTAATCAATAAGTCTTTCATCAGAAAATTATTTTGGTAATCAAAAGTTTGAGTCGCTTTTTTAAGCAAAATGTCAAAACATTTGCGGGTACCGGCTCTTGACATGTTTATTGTTAATGTAAAAATAAATGTGAGCATTATCGTCTTGTCTTTGTTCGTCATTGCAAACCAAATATATATTTCACTTTTGGACTGTCGGCCAGCTTTGGCTGTGTTTACTGGTGAGAAGCCAGTGAGAGACCATGTCCTTGTCACTGTATACTTTATTAAAGTGCTTACGAGGAGGGGGTGGGGTCTGGGGATATTGTTGACTCGCCCCCTCACTGGCAGGTGAAAAGACATGAGTGGTGTGTGTAAAGGACAGTGCAAAGTGTTTCAAATGTGTTCAGAATTTACGTGAAGCTAATTTTAGAGGCAGCAAGATAGCATGCAAGCCAGGTGAATTTAGGTGAAAGTACATCCTCTTGAGATGAAAAGGTTTCCACTTGTTCCAACCTGTATGAATCAAACTAGAATGTAGCAGCCATATTAAAAGGCAGTATGCTAGCATGTTAGATAAGTGTTAAATGGCAAAGACTTTGCATCCAGGGGAACAATTCAAGTTCAACATCTAATCTTCTCTGAGAATATGGTCGATTTACGATCAACATATTGGCAATAAATAGTCCTGTCTGTGGAAACTATATGAGGGAATGACTGGAGATTCAATTATCGTTGTAAGTTCCAATAATATAATTCAATGCTCATGGCAAGACCGTCTTCCTACCCAAGCCAGCAGTGTTTTACTCCACTCAGGTTTCTTTGAACACATTATTCAATTGAAAGCTACACATTTGTTATACCTTTTTAACAAAACTACAAGACAAAAACCACAACAGTGCAGGTTCAAAAGTGCACTTTGGAATATGCCAACTTGTTTTACTTAACACCAGTGACTACAGAAAAGAGTGCACAAACATGGTGTAAAAACTGTATCTCTAAATGTATTATTGATATGTAATTCAAGTCAGAAGACATCAATGTTAAGAGTTCTCAGTCCTTCATATAATTGAACGTCATCCCCCTTAACGTTAACGTTAAATTGGTTGAAGTTAACTATGTGGCAAAATGTAACCATAAAAGCCCACAAGCAATACTTTAGTGATGCAGCGTTAGCTGTTATTGACGCTAGTTGGGGACAAAATGATCAATACAGTTTGAGTTAAGACATTTAAAAGCATTAGTAAATTGGCTTCTCTGCACATTTGCAACTGTGAATGTAACGATCGCTAAGTTAACGTCACAACTAAGCTAAGTCAGTTCTCATAACTGCTGGAGTCAGAGCTCACATTGGGCATCTCTTTTTAAGTACGAGACATAAAACAACTCAGTTATAGTTTGACACTCACCGCGGTTGTGACGACATTTTCAGGATCCTTGTGAAAAGATGGCAGCCAGAAGTGACATAATGTCCTTGGTCATTTACAATCGAATGTGTTGAAGACATGAAGACTGAGAGCTTTTGATATTTTTTATTTTGTATGCCGTGTGCACATTAAGTGTATTGCTTTAATTTATCTTTCATTTTACATATTCACTGGCTACATCTTTGGTGTAGTCCCATTTTGTTCTGTTAATAACGTTTAAAAAGGGAGTAAACTGTATTTCTAAACATTGTTGTGGCAATATTATTATCTATCTATCTATCTATCTATCTATTTATAAGACATCTAGACACAACTAACAGATCACCAGTGCCATCTACTGGAATATGTCCTTCACTACAATCATCAGAAAAGAGGAGAACTGTTTATTTTGCCAATTTTGTTAATGGCCCATCTCAATAGTATTTTAACTTGTCCCATCAATGAAGTAAAGACTTAAATTGACTAACGTGTATTTTAGGGGCTATTTATATACATCGCTGATGAATCATGAAGGTGATGTTGCTTCCTTTAGCAGGTGCTGCATAATAATTGTCCACTCTGTATAATAAACCTACATAATCATTTTAATGGCTGGACTTTGCCAAAATTGAATGGTAATGCAGTACTTCTGTCAGGGTTGAAATCTCACTTCATGCTCAAATCTAAAAACCTGGTACAGCTGAAAACATGAGCAAGAATCTGTGTAAAATTAATATTTGTGTTTCTACACATGATAACCAGTACAAAATACAGTAATATATGTGAAAAAATGTACAGTATTAAGACATTATATGAAGGCTATTGGTTCAAAATGATACACATTGTTGCTTGGTATCGGTCTTTTTTACTCTCAAATACAGACTCCTTTGATTCATAACCCGAGCACGAGACCAGGGAAGGTAGAATTATTAATTCAAAAAAGGCAGAATGAGCAGCGAGGTGCAAGCTATACAGAATTAAATATGTGCAGGATTCAATATGTACAAGATAAGCATCCATATCCTTGTAAAATCAAATCATATAACTCAGATGAAGGTATTTTGAAGCTTTTAAAATCTCTTTAAGATCTAACACAACTGCAGAACCATGCAACAAATAATAATTTTAGAGCCTGCGTGTTTTATCTTGAGGGGGGAAGCATGTCTCCAGCCCTTCAAAGAACTAATCTCCCACCGCCCTTCATCATTACTTTACAGGGAACGACAACACCTACGTCGATGACCCTCCTGGAAACAGGAGTAATGCACACTGTGCCTTGCTTTGAAGAGACATGTGTCCATCTTATTTCAGTGGGTTACAGATTCAAAAATGATTGTAATTTTATTCAAAATAATCAACATTATTTCCCTGTACATTTTTTTAAATATCAAATAATTTAATTGCCACGAAAACAAAATATGCAATTATTTTAAACATTTGCTTGCTCATATGACAATAGGAAAAGTGTGTTGCCCGTGCTATTTAACAGGACAAGACGTATGTGTTTTCATTCAATGGGAACATAGTTATATATTCTTTTCAAATAAAATACCGCAGTCCCCTATATTTTGCAATTCTCTGCATGTACAAGAGGCAAAGAGCAAGAGTGGGGGATCTAAGCCATTTTGGTGTATCTCACACTCAGTGGGTGAGAGTTGGCAGCCCTGTCATGTTCAACCAATAGTGGAAAAGTTTTTTTTTCTTTCTTTCTTCGTGTGAATCCTAAGGGAACAGCACCTCTCTGAGGAAGCACTGGCTAAGCAGAGCACTGGAGGGCATCCGCAACACACGCTGCACGGTCAGCCTAAATGACCAATGAAAAGTGAGTCAAAGAGGAGTCAGTGCTGCTGATTCAGTTTCTGTGTTCAAGAGGTTTTATGAAAACGGCAAAAAAAATATTTACCGCACTTAAACAGGGCTTGAAGAAATACTACTTTTTGAACTTTGCACCAAGGCCCTGTTCTTTGTACAATAACAAATGAGTTGGTTTAACTATATTGTTCATGACTTGACACAAGCCTGGACTTTCAGTTCTTCATTGTTGCCTCAAAATGTATCTGGATCTGATGTAGAAATGTTGATATAAATATGATATTAGATAAAAGTAATTCAGAAATCATCAAGATCTGTGTCTGCAATTTGCAAAAGCTTTTACAGCAAGGACTTAAAAAGGGGACCTCGACATGTTAAGCTAAACAATAAAGTAAAATCAGATGCCTTCACGCTGTTATAATTAACAAGTCTTCTATAGTGTGGTGAAATGTGTACATTATGTTTTTCCTTCTCACATATAATGAGAATTAGCGATCCTTCTGCAGTAAAGTTGAGAAAACAGAATGTGAGGATGGCTGTTTTTAAACCTGAAAGAGGAACTGCATGGACAGGAATAACAGGATCACATCATCTGGACTTGTTTTCAGTTGTTTAATTTGATCTTTTTTTAAGACATTTTCCGCCAAACCCCATCGGATAATTGAAAGAATCTCTGTAAAGCCACCGTCTTGTATTTGGAAATGTTACCATTGACAAAAACATTATTCACTGAATAGTGATGATTAATAGGCTTTTAAGGAGGGAGTTGGATTATTATTAGTCTACAGTCTCCAAAACTGTATTCTTACATTGGATATAGTGCGAAATAGATACAAATAATATAAAACATGTCCAGGATGCTATCTGGAGTTGAGGAAAATAGATTTTTAGAGCTGAATAGATTTGCTCTGTACCAGCAGCAGCGATTACAATTTGATTGATGTGATAATGATTTTTTTTCATATAGTCAAAACCAAATACGAAGAAAGAGAAGAGGATACACTGCAGAAGACAGTTCTAATAAGATTCAATTCTCTGCCAGCAAGGGGCTGTCACACCAAAAACTGCCCCATCTTCATCTCTTTCCTCCTCTGGTTATAGTTCATCAGATTGATTTCTGTGTTGTGCATACTAAACTCTCCCACATTGGCAAAATAAAACAAGATATCTCAATCTGCAATGAGGGTGCAACTCCACCAGACAATTGAAGCTCTACAGTCGGAGTTTCCCTCGATACTTCCTTTCATGCTCCTCAGCTCCCCCTTCTGTCTCCTCTAAGTAAGCGGGCTTCTTTGGCACCCTTAATTCTTGAACACTGTTCTGGTGGTTCAAGTGCACATTTTCCATTCTTATTTTATCAAACGGTTGAAAGAAGATGTTGCTGTTCATGGTCAGTGCCCCAAAGAGGACACTCACTAGATTTCTGTAGTGCACTCCTCATCTCTGCTTGAGGCTAGCATCTCGAGGCTACATTAGCCACTACTAGCATAACACATCCAAATCTCAGCCTGAACTGTTGCTGTTTGAGTTGCATTGTGGGTACTGTAGGCAGCAGGTTTTGACAAGGAAGAAAAAGGCGTGCAATAGAAAATATTGGATTTCTCTGTTTGCGGTAAATCAATTTTGATCCTATTTTTAACTGTTGATTGTAAGTCAATGAAGTGCAATGCCAAATTGGTACTATTTTAAAACCTGGGCCACGAGGGCACCCACATACAGTAGATTCCACACAAATTATTGCTCATTTTTGAACTTTTAATTCTTTTTCTTCAGAGAGGTCTCAAGTAGCGTACAATACTTCATCTCCCTGCTAAACTGACGAGCCTGGGTTTCAGCCAAGTGGGTGAAGAAATCAAAGCATCTGGACTGCAAACCAAAGAGAAAGCGCAAGAGGGAGAAATGTCTAACCTCCTCATCAAACCATCGTAGGGACAGTTTATCCTCCACAGCTGTGAGAGCTACACCAGACACAGCAAAGCCTGTGTAGTTACGCTGAACTAAATTGTCTTTAGTTGTGTCTGTAACGTGGCATTCAGGGTCATTTGTGGTTACCTCACAGTAAAAGAACAATCAGTCTCTCTTAATTTTAGTCTTCATTGATTTTGGTGCAGATGGAAGTTTTTGGTTATACCTGAGGTAACACTTTGCACTTGATTAACAAGAAGATGTTTTAAAGGAAACGGAAATACACGTCTGTCCCGTGCACATTTCCGACGTTTGAAATTGGGGAGTGGCGGGGGTGCTGGTGGCTTCCAACATTTATCCAACAATTAGACTTCCAAAACTCAACAATCCCCAAAGCACGGCCGCTTCATACAGCAATTGACCAAATGTGCGGAGGGGATCTAGGGTTTGAACTTCTCTCTCAAGCTGTTTTTCATTCTTCACTTTAGTAGTCCTGTCTCTTTTTGTGTGTACAACAGAGTGCAACACCAAGAATGCCTTAAGGGACAGACTTACAAGAGTGGGCACCTTAGCTTGTTTGAGTTGTTAGAAGATGATGTCACAATAAGTCTGGAGGTAGATGAGGCAGACTCAACCTTCTGCCACTATTACCCAAGATAATGACGATTCCTCTTTCGCAGACCAAGATGAATCATCATTGTAACTTTGCCTCTGGCACACTGGCAGTTAAACCAACTGGTCTTGAAGAAGGTCACTGTCTGATGAACAGAAAAAGAAAAAAAAGAGAAAAATATGCTTGGGACCGAACGGTTTTGTTTTGTTTTAGAAATAACTGCACTCATTTGGAAGCATGTTACAGTTTTCTGCCTGGATGAAAATAATGGAATGAAAATGTACTGGTCACCACCACTGGCTGAGTGTACTTTGTAAAACAGGTGAGTTGAATTATCCATTGGGTTACTACCAACGTGAGCTAACTGATGTGCATCGTTTGACATCAAACAGACTGTGGACCTAGAGACTCTTCTTTACCCAGTCCAAGTGCAAAGTGTTGGAAAAGTGTGTTGGTTAACCAGCTAATTTGCTTGTGCTAGTGTGTGTGCTGTTCATACATGTAATACATGTACACTGTAACCTTGCTGTTGAGTGAATTACAGCAACCGATATGAAGCCAAGATAAACAGAGGAAGCACTTGGCAACCAAATCCAATCATTTAAACTGATCTACTGTCGGCAGTTACGTACATATAGGTTTGGGTCAATTAAGTGACTTGTAAAGGTAGGACTGCCCATGCTATCATGATTTTAACAGCTGCTAGAGTGGATTTATATTTTAACCTGCGAAGTCAAAGCCATTCTCTTATAATCAGTTAGGTACACTGGTGCAATATAATTGCAATCCAATACAATTTATTTTATTCGAATAGTATTCATTCTTTTCCAGTATGTATGGAAATGGCAATAGAAAAAAGCCTTTCAACATAATGCAGTCCAATACAATCATCGCTGACAAAAATTGAATTTATAATTAAATTTACCACATTTTTTATGGTCGTAATTGCTGCCTGGATTATGTTCTCAGGCAACATTTTTCTTTTGAATGTAGGAGGTGCTTCTGTACTGCAAGCAAACAGTAGATCACGGTGAATGGGGCAGAGGTGAATATGTTGTTGATGAACATTTTGCAAATTCCCAGGTTTGTTCGCTTAAACATTTCTTCATAATGTTGATAAGAAACGTGACTCAGGTGACATCTCGTGTCTATTTTAAAATGTAGTTGCTCTTGCAAAAAAAGCAGTATATAAATGCAATTCCTGAGAGGAAGGGTTGAGCCAAGATACCACCTTGCATCATCTCAAAGTTAGCCCACATTTTCTTGATTTTTGCATCAATCTCTAAAAATTGTATTAAATGATAACAAAACAATGTCCATGCAGTTGTTCTCCTAGGAACAAAACTGTGTGATTAAAGTGGGCAGATAAGGATTAAAAAACTTTCAAGATATTAACATCTAATTAACAGGAAGGTTTATTGGGCCGTCAATTTTTCAAAGTTTGAACAAATTTAATTTGTTTGAATTAATTTGAACACATCCCAAATAATGCCGTTTTGCCATCTACAGTGTAGAACCTAAAATACTGTCATATAGTGCTGCTTTAGTGTCTGCCTTCATTTTTACTCATTAGCTGAGTTTACTGATCGGGAATTTTGACAAACTATTTTGATTGTTATGCTAAAAAACTGGACATTTTCAATTAAAAAGGTCAGAAACCGTTTGAATAAAGAAAATGTTCCCACGCTTGAATGAATGTTTGAATAAAGAGTGAGTGACTGTAATAATAATGTAATAATAATATTATTTCCAGTCTTTATTATAATGTTATAATACTAATGTTATTAGAGTCATAGTTTTAGCCTAGAAGCAGATGAGGTACAGCAGCAGAGAACGAGAGCAATAAAGCATCAAGGTGCTGGATCACATAAATCAGACAACCAGATAGTAGAAGAACTTGAACAATGTACATAAACACTCTGCATATTTACATGCACTATTTTAATTTATTTTTAATCAGATTATACTCTGCCTATTGCAACAACATTAAGTAGGTTATTTGATTTAAGGTCAACATACGGAGCTTACTTGTCAATCTGTCAAATTATTCTTGGCATGTTTATCCACTAATTTGGTTTCTTTTGACGTTTGATTCAGTTCCACAAAGGTAACAGAATGTGTATTTGAAACAAGAGCAGCGTAGTAGGCAAATCAATCACTACAAATAAACAAATACATAATAAAAATAGCAATTGTCAGTTGCGTGTATTTTGCCATACTATTCATATTTCCTGTAAACTAACACTCATCCACTGTTGTTACTGAGGAAGTCAGCTTTCTGTGAACCATGTAACGCCTTAATGAAACTATTAAACTACTATATGCATGTAAACTCAGTGACTGTTGTTTTCCATGTGTAATTCCTACTCTCATAGTGTACAGGATTTTATTTTGAATAATGTAAAAAAATAAAAGCAAAGACTTCAAAACCTTAAAAAATATTTAAAAGAAAGTGAAAGCACCCTTTTGTACCTCCTCAGACCTTTTGGGATCAGAGGATATTTGCTGCATAAAGATGACTTCAAAATGGATAGAAATGAAAGTCTCAAAAACAGAACTCATTTAAGGTCAAATACTGATTGTCTAACAAACTGGCTGCACCTTGCATGTCTTAAATGGAAGCAATGTTGCTCACTGTCCTATTGCAATAGGCTACCCTGATGCAGTGCAGTAATAATGTGGGCCTGTTAGTCTTTTAAGATATGTGATTCTGTTTTGTAATAACTTGGCTTTAAATTTCAGTCTTTATATTTTTGCCATAAGAATGAATTTAATCATTCTGAGATGTGGTTACAAATATGAATATGAAAAGCTCTCACTCGTGCACTGAGGATGATGTTGGACCAATAGGAAGATGATACCTGCAGTGTGTCGAAGGTGCACATAGCTCATTACATGATCCTTCATATTGGCCAACACAATTATTATTGTTTGTCCCGTGCATCTTTGCTAGAGAAGAGCTGGAAGGTCAGTGTTTTCAATTACAGATTGTATTGCTGATAGCTGGTATCAGATTCTTGATCATGACATCACTGGTGCCAGTGGACAGAGTTAACCTCCTGCGAGCCACATAGACTGAGAACTAAGCCTCAGTCAGATGGAGGGGCTGCAATCACATAAGTTAAGTCAATTAGGGAATAAATGAGACATACAACTATTTCTCAACATGATTTCTTGACATTTTGAGAACTTACTCAATTTCTTGCCAAGATTTTGATGAAAAATCAACTTTTGTTAAACGAAATTCTGCAGAGTTTCTTCCATACTCTTTAATTTGACATACTGCTGGATGTTTGTATTGTTCTGATAACTGGAGTCTACTCATAACATTGAATCTGAAATGAAAGACTAACGTTCTTTCTGGTTGTTTTACTGATGAGAGGAATAAAAACAGTGCCCTGTTAACTCTGTCGAAATGCATTTATTTGGTCTCATTTATAAAGTATTTAACATGTGTGTACGTTCCCAATAACAAAACAAATATCTCTTTGAAATGGCTGGTTTACCTATTCAAGATCATATAAGGCGATTCGGAACTGGCAGTAAAAATGATCAGGAATGTTAATTTCCGCACAAAAGATGTAAAGGCCTATTGTGAATTGGGTGACGATGGTTTGTCATTTTTATATATGGGAAACACTGATCTAGTCTGACTCTGTCATAAGATGAAACACCTACAAGCATCAGGTGGAGTCTTTAACAAACAATATAGAGCATGTTAATTAGTGAGCTTTGGTGGTGCTAGGATTGTGTTACCTTTGTTACCTTTTTTTCCCCTGTCCCCAGTCTTTGTGCGAAGCTATGCTAAGCTAAGCTAAGCTAAGCTAAGCGGCTGCTGGCTGCAGCCTCATATTTACCAACAGAAGAGTCGTGGCTGAGAGTTGGATGAGAATATTCTCATCCAACTCTCAGCCACAAAGCAAATAAACGCATTTCCCAAAATGTCAAATAATTATTTAAATCTTGAAGTTAATTTTTAAATTGTAGTTAAAACACATTTAAACATCAAAGTATTTAATTTCCTTCCTGCAGCATACACAAATCATATAGTACTCCCTCCTTCTGGTGTAAACACACCTTGCATCAATAATGATAATAATAATAAGTGTTCTGGCAGACACACTGATGATGAGTAATATGGAGTAAAACGCAGGGAGGTCAAATTATGTGGTAAATTTAAAAGGTCAAACCTGTTTGCTTCTCTGTTTGACATCATATGAACAGTTTCTAATAATCAAAGCATGTGTATATATGGCTTGTCTGCTGTTTGTCTTTCATTACTATGATTGAAACAAGGAGTTTGGCCAGCCTAATTTAGCGTGAATGTTCATTTAACACAAAGAAAAAAGCTTAGTCTTTAGTATTTGCGCAATCGCTTCTGTTATTAGCGATTTTTCAAACCCATTTTGAGCAATTCCACGTAAACCTTTTCCTATCCAATATCGTGCTCCCCTCATTTTCTACTTGGAATTTATTTCCACTGAAATGTTCCTGTCTTTCAGAGCTTTCAGTATTTTTTTTTTTGCCATGCTTTTCTCTCTCTGCTTTATGCTCCTTTTGCTCTGTATCTTTTTCTGTCTCTCCCCTCCCTCTCTCTCTCCTTCTTTCTCTCCTTCAGTTTTTCTTTGGCTGCTTTTCATTCTGTTTTCTTTCATTGTTTTTCTTTTCTTTCTCGCCTAGGGACCCCATTTTTTTTCCTCTTCCTCTATTCAGGTTTTCTTTATTCTCTTTTCTGAATAGTTGTGGTACTTTAAGGGGAAGGGGAAGGCAAGGGAGAGGGGAGGGAGGTTAGTTTCAGTCAAAGCTGCAGAACAAAACTTCCTCCCACACCACATGCAGTGTCTCTTGGAATGAGTTTGTCACTGACTTGAAGACACACTCCCCTTCCTATGTATACCGCCATGCATGACAACCCTACAGTGAACTGGTATTAGGCCAACAGACACACACATGTGTCTATAGCCATGATTGTCCTCTTAAATATCAATGGGCCATGTTGTGAGGAACCACAGTGTCCCAGTCTCTGTTTGTGGTTAAGCGGTGTGAGTTCAGCGTGCGGTATCACACGGTGACACAAGATGTGGTGGTTCGTTAAACCAACCACAGCTGTGTGTGAATACGATTATCTCCCAACTGAGGTGCGTAGAGGGAGGCATTTGTGCTTCGCAAGAACATCTTCATCACTGCGGAGAAATGACAGGCTACCTTACAGGAGGCAGCCCCGCGTCGAGGAGCACTACCTCCTCAGCGGCTTCGGTCTCAGTGGGACTCAGATAAGCACGAGCGTCGTCCACGAGTAAATCACAAATAATAAAAATCATAAGCGCCAGTTTGTAAATTTGTTGACGTACTGTAACTGTTGATATGGAAATGGTAAAATAAAATGTGGTGGGGGGGGGGGGGGGTGAAGAAAAATCCATTACTGCACTCCTGAAAGACAAAACCACAGCAGCCAGTTAATCTCCAGATATCATGACAGAAATCATTCCTCTTTCTTTATGATAGGAAAAAAGACTACAGCCTCCTGCACCTTATTCTTTCCATCTCACAGTCACACACACACTCGCACATTCTGCACAAGACATTTTAATGCATGACTCAATGGCATTGAAAGTGGGTTGGATAAATTGGAAATGATTAAAAATGCAGAGTTGACAGGGAAACCGATAAAACTTTCTCTCTATAAGTAAGAACCGAAAAACCAGCATGATGGAATGGCAGGCTTGAAGGGGAGAGAAAGGTGAAAGACAGATGAAAGTGAAGAGAGATAAAAGCCGGAGTGAGGAGGGTGTGGGATAAAGCAGGAGGAAGGGAGGCAGAGATGAAAGCAAAATGAGAAAGATAAGAACAGAGTGAGAGAGACAGAGAGGGAAACGGAGGAAGAGATAGATAGTGTACAGAGCAGAGAGAGAGGTAACCATGGAAACAGGAGGAAGGTACAAAAGAAGAGATAGACAAAGGGTTTGATTTAAAAGAATGAAACTTGGACGAAAGAAAAGTAATTCCGACTGAAATTTGTTACCGGGAGGTGGAGGAATAATACAAAGGAGTGACGGCCATAGAAGGACAGTGTATGTGTCCCTGCTGTCTGTTGTAGCCAGGTTGAATGTGGTTCGCCTCTAACCAGCATATAAGGCACTCCAGAGACCTCTGGTGTTAATAGGCTTCTGAGGTTCATTGTGGGCCTCACCTTGAGTAAATCTGGGGCCATTTCACTATGTAGGACACTTGCATGATCGTCCAAATCACGCGTTTCCTTCACGTACGTCTGTCTGTCTGTCCCGCACAGATTTCCGCACCTAAAGAGAGAGAATCTGGTAAGGCTGTACAGTATGTTAAAAGCATACTTTTCCATGAATCACATAGCAGGAAGAGACTTCAGAGCGACTAAAATAGGATAAAGTACCTTGGTAAAATTCCTCTCCCACCTTACTGCAATGAAAAACTGCATTCCTGATGAGAAGATATGAGTTCTCCGTGGTCCTACATTGTGTTTGCTGACTTATTGAATGAACTTGAGGTGCACATTGAATTCTGTGCTGTTGACTCTCCCTTCCTGTTGAAAAAATGCAATGTGCCCATATATTAGTATTCATATTTGTATATCTATATAGAGTTACAGACAGACAGAGGGTTTTTATTCTGTGGTTTTTGAGTCTCTTGTGGCTATCCCTCTTTCTCCCTTCCCCCTCTCTGTTTTTCTCTCCTCTCTGTCTTTCTCTTTCGTCCTCTGTCTCTGTTTCTCTCACTCGCTCCCCCTCCCTCCCTCCTCCCTCTTTCTCTTGATCTCTCTCTCCTCCTCTCTCTCTTGCTCTCCCATGCCCCCCTCTTTTTCTCGCTCTCTTATGCTCTCTCTCCCTTCTCTTTCTCTTTTTCCTTCCATAGCTCTCTGTCTCACTCCCTCGCCCCCCTCTCTGTTCCTTTTATATCCTCCTTGCTGAATGCTCTTCTCCTCTCCTCCCTCAACTCTGTCTTTTCTCCTTTATATTCAGTCCTTTTTTTTTTTCAAGCTTTCCCCACACTCCTTTCTCCAATGTTGTCTCCAAGCAGAGCTATTTCATTGCTAATATTCTGTCTTTCCATTTAGTGCCCCCACTACAAAATGGGGAGAGCAATCTTTTATTTAAGGTTTTTTTTGCTTTGGCCATTTCTGCATCCTGTCTTGAGGTTTGCTTTAGAATGATTTGTTGAGTGAATTTAAGACAAGATTTGTCAAAATATACAGGGGGAAAAAACTAGCAAACATGGAAAGCATCAATATTGAAACAAATGCAGAATATGCTGCAGATTCCTGTTTGTTTATTCGCTTGAAGTTGCAAGTGATCACCTATAGTCAACCTTGTCTAATCACGTATGCCTCACGTTTAAAGTTGCTCTCCTTCGCAGCAGTGAGTGAGGCAATACTGATAAAGGCTGAAGCTTTATTTTTTTTCAGTTTGTGTTCTGCTGTCTGTGTGTCCAGTCTGTTTTTACTGACCTTAATGGAAGAAGCTGGAGGCGTGCGACTAGGGTGTGGCTGTTTTTATACAGTTTTGCGATATTCCATCTGCATTGCTTAAATTCAAGCTGTGTGATTGTCTGTTCTGTGCTTATGAAAAAGCCTGCTGTGCTTCTTTTTTTTTTGTGAAAGCTTAATTACAGCAGCTAATCATGCTTGAGACATACTATTATATCAGCATGCCGTGCAGAGGTGAGGCTGATCCAGCACTGGAAATAACAGAAGGTGTGTGGGCTTGCTGCCTGAGACACAGGTCTGAGAGGAATGGACGTCTATAACATCAACATCAGTCCAATAACTCAAAGTTCAAAACACAGAGCAAACCGATTCCTCTCTTTTCTTTCTCCATTTCTTATCAGAAGAAAATCCTCACCTGAATGCCGCAGCTATAACAATCCTATACACAAACCTACACAGCTCCCAGCACACCTCACATAGATGTTGAATTATAGCCATCACCTATAGCACAGCGTCTCACACAGGGCAAACCCGGGCAGTGTGCAGCCTGTCACTGGGCTGGATGAAGAAACAACACTGACAATGTGAGCTCACTAATGTACAGCAAGAGGAGTGGTGTGTGTGTGTGTGTGTGTGTGTGTGTGTGTGTGTGTGTGTGTGTGTGTGTGTGTGTGCGTGCGTGTGTGTATAGATAGAGAGACTAACCTACAGATGAGACAGAGTTACTCCAGTGTGTTGTCAATGCGAGTACGAACTCACATTTGTTTTAACCAGAGAAAAACGAAAGAAAACAGGGAGTTGTCATCAATGAGTCTTCTGCCGTTTTAAAATTCATTGAGCTTTTCTCAGGGGGAAAGCAGACAGCTGATAGCTGAATCTGTCCCCCCCACCCCCCACCCCCCACCCCACCACTCAGCCCCCAACACACACATCCACCCTCTTGCTCACATCTTTCTCTCTTCCTCTTGCTGGACAAAAAAGTTATAACTTTGACCTATATCACAGAGAGGATGTGACACTGGACTGCATGGTTGTCCTCCTATAGATAAACAACGCGGCGAACCAGGCCGGGGTTTAAAAAAACGGACAAGAAGTCGCTGGTAGAAATACAGTAAGTCATACGGACACCCGTGTCAGAAGTGTGTTGTTTCAGGGCTGTGGGGAACTGAAAGCGTGTTGGTTTCAATGGTGTGTGTGTGTGTGTGTGTGTGTTTGTCACTGATCTCAGACATCAGACAACTTGCGCACACGCAACCACGTACAAACACACATTTGAAATCCCAGTTGAGGGTTAGTACACTTGAGAGCAGGGCAATGGTTGACTTCCCTTACTCTCTCTCTCCTTCCTCATATGCTCACAGGAACCTGTCAAATCTAAGACCTGAAAGTTTTACGCTTATTATCCACCATAGCCTTTCCCAGTATGCTGTAACCCCCCCCCACACACACACACACACACGCAAATGTACCCAAAGTAAATGGACAAGCGAGCAGGTTTTTTTCTTCTTTTTGCTGTTATGAAGATTCAGGCCTGGAAAGGAGCCAGTGTATTTCTTCCCCAAACTTTTGTTGTCTGTGTCTTTTTCATTTTCCCCATAGGCTAGTTCTGTGTTGTTTTATGTACGTGTCCCTTGTTGTTTCTTCCATGTGGTTTCTTTGTCTTTCAGCCTCTTATCTCTTTGTTTCTTCCCTTGCTCTCCTTCTATTTTCTCTCCCATTCTCTCCCTCGACTTCCTGCTATCTCTCCCCCTCACTCACACCCTCACTCAATCTTTCTCTTTCTCTCTCCCTCCCCTCCTCTCCCCTCCCCTCCCTGCCTGCCTCCCTCGCGCTCACTCTCATTCCCTATCTCTCCCTCCTCCCCCCTCCGCTCCCCTTTCTCTCTATCTTTTTCATTCTCGCAGCACTCCCAGCCGCTGATGATTGATCAAGGTTTTCAAGGTTTGCCCTTTCCTGTTATTTAGTAGGAAATGTTTATGCACAGTCCTCAGCCTTACAGTCACAATTGGCATCTGTCCACACAGTGCTTGTCGCGCTCGCCTGCACCTAAACATACATTTCTCAAATGCACTTTATTTTTCCTTCTCCCCACACATTTCCCTGTTTACCAGTTAAAATGGGTAAGGTAAGCTCTGGTATAATGGAATACCTGTCTAATTATCAGGATCATCTTCAGAGCCGACTACTTAAGCACACAACCTGTACTTTGCCTGCAGGTACTCTGCCGCACTGTTTCTCAACACAGCCTGAAAGAAATCTGGAAGTTCAATAGTTAATGTCTTCCCTTGCTGTTTTTCCTTTTCCTCACTCTCTCCGTCTCTCTATCTCCTTTCCTCTCTCCATTCCCTTTGCTCTCCACCCCCCCTCCCGTCCCCCCTCCCTCCTCCTCCACCTCCTCCTCTTCTTCATTTTGACCCCCCCCCACCCCACCCCCTCCTTCCTTTTCTCTTTTCTCTTGCTGATGGACTCTTCTTTTTTATTTTCACACTCCACCATCCCCCTTTTTTCTTCTCTCTTTTTCTCTCTCCTTCTTTCCTTTCACTGCATTTTCTTTCAACCCTCTATCTCTCTTCCCATCCCCACCCTCCCACCCTCCACCACCCCCCTCCCCTCTTTCTTTTCTCTCTCTTTTATTCTTTCTTTCTCTTTATTTTGCCACATCCTTTCTTATGCCTCAGCCCCCCTCCACTCCCCCCTCCCCCATCTCTCCTTTTCCTTCTTCCTCCTTTTTGCTGCATTCTCTTCTTCCCTCCCCCACCCGGCTCTCTTTCCTCTCTCCCTTTTTCTTTCTGTCTCTCTCACCCACCCACCCAACCCCCCCCCCCCCTCCTCCTCCTCTTCCTCCACTCAGCTTCACTCCCCCTCCCTGTGCTTCTTTCTTCCTTATTCTTTCTCCCCCACGTCTGTCTCCCTCCCTCCCTCTCTCTTAACAGCTTTTCTCTCCTTTCTTTCTCCTTCTTTTTTCTTTTGTCACTCATTTTTTTTTTCTTCTTCTGAATTTCTCAGACAGTATACTTCAGGCTGTCTCAATAGTTAATTAGTTTGAATCTAGAAATAATGACAGCAAACTACATGGTCTCTGGAAAGTTTATATTTTAGCATTTCTCAGACATTATCTGTCTGACTGTTTTGCTGCTGACAGACGCACCTCCACCCATACTCTCTCTGAGTGTTTGTGCGTGTTGTGAAAGTGTGTACGTGCCTCTATGTGTGCCTGCATACACACACGTATAGAAATATGTTTGTGCGTGTGTAAATTCACATATATCGGTGTGAGAGAAACAACTGATTTGATTTTATAACTGTTTGTACGTTTGAGCACACACTCGTAAAAGAAAAGGAAATGCAAAGTATTAAGTGTGATCAAGAAAAGATAGAGCTTGTGTCTCTGTGTGCCTTCAAGAGAAATGTGTGTTGAAGGGTCATGCTGAATTGTATGTAGTGAGAAAGGGAGATAAGATGTGTATTTGTGTGTGTCTGTGTGTGTGTGTGTGTGTGTGTGTGTGTGTGTGTGTGTGTGTGTGTGTGTGTGCGCGTGCATGTGTGTGTTTGTAAGAGAAAAGAGGAGAGAAAGAGAAGTGAGATGGGAAGGAGAGGGTGGGAGGAAGAGAAAGAAATGGGGTGATGCTGTGTGTGTCTCTCTCTGTCTGTCTGTCTGTGTGTGTGTGCGTGCGTGCATGTGTGTCTGTGCGTGTGTGTGTGTGTGTGTGGTGGGGGGGGGGGGGGGCTAGGCACAGTCAGTTCTGATAACAGCAACAGTAGGAGGAGGATGAGCCGTGGGACCGCCCCACTCTCCCACAGATATAAATAGGAGGTGGATTTTTTTACTCCACTCATTTCTCCTGAAGGATGAGATCCCTGAAACACCTCAAACATCACTCCAGGAACAATGTGGTGAGTTTGTAACCCAAAGATGGAGAAAGATGTGTTGCTGCTTAGGGTTAGGAGGGGGGCTGGTGGTTACTTGTTTGGCAGTTTGTTAGTGAGGTATTTACACTCTTGTCTGTGAGGGGAAGCGAGATTACTTTTTACATTCATATGAGTCGCAGTGAGAACATCTTTTCAAAAAAAGATACGAGTTGTGTTTCTATCTCTGCCGCACGTTTTCTGCTGCTGCTCTAATTGTTTGTCCTTAGGTGTCTCTCAGATGCAACTTTAAATGTGAAAGTACGTACTCTTGCAATTACTACCCTACCTTCTCTTTCTCCTTGTCATTTGTCTTTTTCTCTTTCATTTTGTCAGCCTTTCATTTTGCTGTGTTTTTTCTTCTTTCTCCAGCTCCCCCTCCTTCCCTCCCTCACTCCTTCCCCTCTCTCTCTCTCTCTCACTCACTCACTCTGTCTTTCTGTCTCTCTCCGCCCCCCCCCACACCCCCCCTCGCACACCCCCTCCCTCTCCTTTTCCTTTCTCTCTTCCCTCCTCTCACATGCTCACTCAATCTCTCCTTCCCCTTCCCTCCCCTCCCTCTCCTCCCCTCTTTCTTTATCTTTCAGCCCCTCCATCTCATTTCTCTCTCTGTCTCCCTCCCTCCACTCCTCCCCCGCCCACAGCTCTTTCTCCTTCTCTCCATACCTCCCTCCCTCCCTCTCTTTTCTCTCACACACACACATGCTTTCAAATACACATCCAGTCTCTTTCCTTTTCTTTCTCACAAACACACAGTCTGTCTCTGTCTGACTACTTTAAAAGCAGTAATTATAAATGACGTGGTTATCAGGGCATCCAGGTCTACTCCCCTCTCCCAACACACACACACTCACACACACACATAGATACACACACACACACACACACACCTTTATTCCTGCTCTATCTCCTCTTCCTTTCTCCATCCACTCTTTTCTTTCCTCTTAGTATTGCGTCAAGAAAGGAAGCAGCTCTTGCATGGTGCGTATGGCACAGAGTGAAGACTAGTGTCTAGTCTGAAAGAAAGTAGGGGTCAGATCTATGCTGAGGAATAACCTGAAACCATTGGCCGACAATACTCGCTTCTCCTTTACCACAGATAGCCAGTTTGGTTTGTACCACAATTTCTTCCTCACAGTTCCGCTTTTACAGGCGGCGGGGTAAACATGTGCGTGTGGGTCTGAAACACTTCTGAACCATACCATTATGTTAGCGAGTCTTATGCATCGGTCTGGAATACAGAATGAGCTCGAAGCTCAATCGAATGTCTGTTATGGATATGAGACTGCCTGGTGGCATATATCATCTTGTTAAGGAAGCCCAGTGTGGCAGGCATTATGAAGTCGGCTACGGCAAGTGTAGAGCCGAGGCGCTCTGGTCCCCATGAATGAGACGGATAGGACCAGCGATGAGCTGACTTCGGTCAGCCCGGCTGCCCCGGGACCCCACAGGAAGTGCTGAGGACAGTCCACGGAAGTCAACTTCCTGGCTGGACCTGCATCCCTTGTTGTGTTCTTTATTATTCTAAAGCCTGTCAAGGAAGGAAACGGGGTGCTAACACAGATCTGCCTTATCTCCTCGGTCGAATGTTATGTGGATTCCGAGCAAAGAAACAAGGAACAGTATGAATGCAGCTTTCACAGTGTAACCCTGAAAAACATTGTCTTAATACTCTACTGGAGTCCTGGGAGGGCAAGATAGTGTTGCTTCTGGTGACAGTTTGGATTCTTAAAAACTAAATCATATCATTTTAATATTCTGGCAACAAAAAACCTTATTTTTGTACTTATAGTAAGGTTTCCAATATCATGAGGCTACAATGGGGAAATGGGGTTATATGAGGAAACATTGTGTACGGCAGGGTTTGTAATAACGGAGTCATAAAGAAAACACACAGGGAGATATTATTTCTTCAAGTTCATTTTTTAAAAACTTGTACGTTTCTTCCAGGAGGAGGAGAGTAGCCGCTTTGTGCGGACCTACCCAAAGATGACAGAGGGCCACGTGGATGTGGGCACTCAGACGGAGCCCGTGGTGGTACTATCTCTGGCTCAGGCTGCCGTTCTTGGCCTCATCTCCCAGAATGAAATCTTTGGAGCCACCATTGCTCCTAATGGCTTTTACACTGGAGAGCCCAGAGAGTGTGCCCCTCCTCCACCTGAGTCAATGGAGTATGAGTATGCAGATCAGCTAATAGGAGCCAATGGGGACTACCTGGCTGAGCCTGCTGGCGAGACGGAGCCCCAGCCCCACTGCAGTGAGAGAAGAAGGCCCGGGCCCCGCGGGAGGACCAAGAGGCCCAGGAGTGAGGAGGGTCACCCACACAAAGTAACAAGTCCACAGGCTCAGGTCAAAGGTGAACGGCTTGAGTCTGATACCCCTCCTTCCTGCATTCACATTAACAGCAGGCGAAATCCCGGCAAGTCCAAGGATCCAGTCAGCCAACAGGGATCTCTGAAAGAGGAGCAAGCCTGCGGAGACTGTCTCTCATGTGCGAGAGAGACACCCAGGCCGCAAACAGACGGACAGCCAGAACAGGAAGGAGAAGAAAACATTGGCAAAGAAAGACAGAAGAAGGAAGAAGATTTGGTGGTGGAGGAGGAAGAATTGGAGGAGGCACTAAACCTCAAGACCAGCGGGGACACTGGCAGTCCTCTGGAGAGCCGCTTTTATGAGTCCAATGAGGTGGCCTACGAGTCCGCTGACATGGCCCTGCCGGGAGAGTATGAGGAGAACGGCCAGGCCATGCTGTGGTCAGACCCAGAGGGCCTTGCCAGGCGAATGCAGATCGACCGGCTGGACATCAACGTACAGATCGACGAGTCTTACTGCGTCGATGTGGGAGAAGGTCTGAAACGCTGGAAGTGCCGCATGTGTGAAAAGTCGTACACGTCCAAATATAACCTCGTCACTCATATTCTGGGCCACAACGGAATTAAACCCCATGAATGTCTACACTGTGGAAAGCTCTTTAAGCAGCCGAGCCACCTCCAGACTCACCTGCTCACCCACCAGGGAACCAGACCTCACAAGTGCACAGTTTGTGAGAAGGCCTTCACGCAGACCAGCCACCTGAAGAGGCACATGCTGCAGCATTCGGACGTCAAGCCCTACAGCTGCCGCTTCTGTGGCCGCGGCTTCGCCTACCCCAGCGAGCTGAGGACCCACGAGAACAAACACGAGAACGGTCAGTGCCATGTCTGCACCCAGTGCGGTCTTGAGTTCCCAACCTACGCGCACCTGAAGCGCCACCTGGCCAGCCACCAGGGCCCGACCACATACCAGTGCACAGAGTGCAACAAGTCCTTTGCTTACCGCAGCCAGCTGCAGAACCACTTGATGAAGCATCAGAACGTGCGGCCTTACGTTTGCCCCGAGTGCGGCATGGAGTTCGTCCAGATCCATCACCTCCGACAACACGCTCTCACCCACAAGGTACTGGCACCGCACACCCTCGCATTTAAGGTAGTAAAACCCAGACGTTGGGCCTTCGTCAACCAGTTTATGTGTTCAACACAAAAACCCAAATAGGTACATACTCACTCTATATTTAAAATGTCATTATCAAGATATAAACATATACGTTTTAATTATTTTAGCATCACTCCTTCAGAGTCCTCTGTATGAATCCTCATAGGAAAATGGGAGGGTATTGCACACTTGCACCACAGTCTTTCCTCCAAAACCAGTTGCTTTGTAAACATAGCCTTCAAAGGCCTTGAGTTTTTTTTGTTTGGCTCAACCCCCCACTTGCATGTGTTTTGTGTTGTGTGTCATTCGCAGAGCTACTTCCCTTTGTGTCTGATGAATCACCCTGGTCTTTCTCTCCATTTCATTACATAGGAAAAAAAATATTTATTTTCATGGCATTTGGTTTTGTTAAATATTAAAATTAAAGTCAAATATATGTTGAAACAAGAAAAAAAGTTAAATCTCTTCATTGTTTGGCTGTTTCCACTCTACTTAGCGGGAGGGCTAATGTAACCTACATGTGTTGGACCGAAAGCCAGAATGCAAATGCTCCTTGTGTGTTTTCCCTCTGTGACTCATTATTTATTTTCCTCTAAACCATATATTAAGCCAAATTAATTAAGAGGCCCAAACACTCTTTGTTTCTGCAGGGTATGAAAGAATTCAAGTGTGACGTCTGTGCCAGAGAGTTCACCCTGTCTGCCAACCTGAAGAGACACATGTTGATCCATGCCAGTGTGAGGCCGTTCCAGTGCCACGTCTGTTTCAAGACATTCGTCCAGAAGCAGACCCTTAAAACGCACATGATCGTCCACCTGCCGGTCAAGCCTTTCAAATGCAAGGTGAGTGAAGCCAGTGGAGTTGTACTTCAAGATCACTGGTTCCCACTGCGATTGAGCCGGGAGGGGTTCTGACTATCGCACTCTTTTGTCTCTCAGGTGTGCGGAAAGTCATTTAACAGAATGTACAACCTCCTCGGCCACATGCACCTCCACGCCGGCAGCAAGCCCTTCAAGTGCCCATACTGCAGCAGCAAGTTCAACCTGAAGGGGAACCTCAGCCGACACATGAAAGTCAAACACGGCATCATGGACACCTCAATAGAGGGACATGGTGAGTACCTCCATTGATCATCAATATATTACACTCTCTGCGATGAAACAGATGAAACTCCTTGATGATATTCGATGATGGGTTGTGTGTGGCACATTTCCTTGTGAGGCTGCTCGGTGGGCTTCATGTCGCATTATTGTCACTCAGTCTGCCCCCAATGCACTTTGACTCAGCATGCACTGTAATCGAGTGGCCAAGTGTTTTGATGTTTCTCTGTCACTCCCTCCCCGTGTGATTAGTAAATATAGCAGTGCCTGGATTAGACATGCTTGTCTCTATCAGTAGAGGCTGATACAGAGACAGAGGGGCCATGTGTCTTTGGGAAGAGTATGTGTGTGTTGTTGAGGACAGAGTGGGATGATTTTTGTGTATTTGCTTCCTTCATCAGGACCCCCCAAAGACACAGAAGGCCAGGAGGACTACGAAGAGGAGAGCTTTGAATTCAGCGAGCGAGAAAACCGAGCTAACAACAACAACACACCAGACATTGCTAAACTATCTCAAATGGAGTATTACAGCACCTATGGGAAGGGCACAGGGCGCTTCAGTACTGCATGAATTATTGAAATGACCCCAAATTGAATATAAGTGAACTAATGAAAACAGGATTGCTTTTTTGCTTTTAAAAGCATCGTGCTTGGGTTGTTCTTCAAGTGTGTGAAGAAACCCAGCAAACTGCACATTCATATGCACTGGAATCACTCGTAATGCTACGAAATTTGGAAATATATACTTTTTACCTTATTACATATTTTTCATCTCTAAAACACAGCAAATCTACTGAATACATATATTATATTTGAGAAAAGTGGACTGCCTAAAACAGGACCATTTAGGTAAAGTGAATAGATATATATACGCAAATACATCGATGTTGTCAGTTGCTTAAAAACAGGAACATCATCCGAGCAGAATTTAAATAGCACATTTTTAGCTACAACCTTTAAAGCATATGACGTTAAACTGCACTTACTCATTCAGACCATCCCGGTCTCTCTCAAGGCTGCCGGGGTAAACTAATGTGAAGAGTTAAAGGGAAGAAGTCATTTCACAAGCCAAAGCTGATCAAGTTGCAAACGTTAATGATTCACTTTGATCTTTACTGTGATAAATTCAATTTGAGGTCTGCAAAATGAGTTATGTTCAATTGGATTTGCGATCTGTGTTTAATTGTATATTATTGTACAGAATGTATCAGTCCTCTCGTATGGTGGCTGGTACTCTAATCAGTGCGTTGCACTGAGGACCACTGTGTCTACTTTTTAGGTTTTTCATTAACAAGCATCACCCTGTATTGATCTCTAGTCTATGAATGTAATTGTTTCTGTGGAATGTTTAAAGACTCTAATCAAAACATACGTTTTAAATGGTAGGACCCCTTTACCAAAGAATTAGATCAAATCTTGCAGCTACGGGGACTGTAAGTCTCTTTTCCTTGCTGTTGTGTTGAGCTGGGACATTAGATTTCTTGGGGTCCAATCGCAGACCTCATGAAATTACATTCAGGTCCCCCCCCCCCCCCCCAACCATCTGTAGATCTTCTCTAAAGATTACCACAGAGAACAGACTGTGGCACAGCTTCTCTTTCAACCAGTCTCACCGTTTCTCTCCATCCAGGCCTTCACGAGACTGCAGCATTTTTCAGAGGCAATGCAAACCCTGCATTCATATTGCAGTTCTGTTTTTTTTTTTTTTTTTATGGATGAATCTCAACAAGAAGTGTCCCAAAAAAAACTCAAGACACAAATATTAAGTGCCCCAGTGTGTCTGCAAGAGCATGCCATCCATCATGCTGCACACTGGTCCCGAGTGATGAACGACAACCTCCCGACATGTGACAGGGCCGCGGACCTTGTGGAAAATGATTTGGGAAATGCTCAATATATTCAGTTTCCCAGTGCTTAGCTTTTCAAACTTGTAACCTGCAAAAGAAGTTATCCATTTGCGATGTTGATAGAGCGCATTTAAAATACAAAATGCTCAATTTTGTGAGTTTTTCCAGCTTCTGTGTTCATTCCATCACGTGATGAGTGATGATTCAAAAAGGGGAAGATGTTCAGCTTATATGGAATTCTGTATTAGACATTAGTGTGGAGATAATGTTGATAGATATGTACGTACAATGTTGTGTACCAGACTGTAAAATAATAAATTTATTTACCTTTAAAATGGCCGACCTTTATTTGCTTTGAAACAACAAAAACTACCAATAGTGGGTCAAAGAGTATTTATTGGCAAACATGTTTGACAGAGGCTTCAGTCCTGCCCAAGGCATTACACAGTATTGACTTATTATTACAGTACTTCACATTACAAAAATAAAACCTTGCAAATATTGGGACCGGTATGGGGAGACATCAGGTGGAATCACAGCTCTTAACTATTTAATAATAACCTAATTGAACAATACATAATCCTATTACAATACTTTATTTTCTCCTTCAGACAAAATACAAGTGAATTTATTGACTTTTTAAGTTAAAAATGAGGTACAAAAACAGATGAGTGGCATTTCCATCTCCGGGCTAACTATATTCTTTCAAGTCTTTTACTTGCCGAGGGCTTTATCCAGATTTGTCTTGATGGCGTCGAGGAAGTCTGTGGTATTGACGTAGTGCTCGTTCAGCTTGACACTGAGAAGACAAGACGGATCAGAACATTCAGTACAATACATTACGGAAGAAAGAGAATACTGCAGCAATACAATCAGTCATTAGGGCTGTCATCATTATGATCACTTTTACCTAAATTAGGATAGGCATTAGATGCATGTTATGAGCAACTTGTGTTGACTTGGTGCTACACCCGCCTGTATTCATACTCGTCTCTAGTTTAGTGAGAGTAGCGTCTTTAGTGACCAAAAAAAAAAAACAAGCAATCATTGACAGATGTGTGAGCTGCAATGCCTCATGGATGAAAATGCTTGAAAGAAAAAGTCAAGATGCGCTGAAGCTAGCAGGTGAGCCGAAGCAACTAACGGCTAATGCAGAGCAGATACCGATCATGTGCACAATACCTCCACCGGGACTACACAACCAACAAGTGAGGGCTTGATAAAACATTTTCATCTGTACCTGGATCTCGATGGACAATCCTGCAATATGTGTGTTCTTCTTCGGTATTCAAAAACGCACTCTTCATGAATATTTCACGACATTGAGAATCCTTTAAAAATCGCCTGGATCCACATTTTGATCAGCACTGAGACGAATACATTTTTCTTACACGAAATAAATCTCCACCAAACTTCATTGAAATTGTTTACGTTTTTAAGATATCCTGCTAACAAACAAACAGTAATGAAAACACTTCTTTGAGAGGTAAAACAAACTCCCTAAACCGTACACCCTGTTGTCTACAGGAGACCATCCTGGCTTAAACAAGATGGGGGCATGTTTGGGACCAGGTTTCGAGTTCCCAACCCGTATCACATGCCGGCAGGTCAGAATCAGGACAAATAACACACATGTTTTATGTCAGGGTGTTTCACACTGATGGTTTAATCAAAGGGAATATTTACTTTCAAAGTTAAAAGAAGTGAATCTGCTGGTGGAAACACCAAACATTCATTTTTGGATCATTCATTACAGGTTTAAATTAGGGCTGCAGCTTATTTGTGTATGATTGATGAATCTGCAGATTATGTTCTCAAAATGTTTCGTGGATAAAATAAAATATCAGAAAATTAAGGAAGAATTTAGGGGAAAAAACTTCAGATAGCTTATTTTGTCTGACTTAAGGTATTAAAATTTAAATGATATAGAACTGAGGAAACTTGGATGCTTGATATGTTTTTTTCTTTTCAAAAATACTTAAATGACTGATACATGTCCTTTGCAATCAGGAATAATAATAATAATAATAATAGCACTCATTGCTTTTATTCTACATGTTTTAGACTGAAATCCTGAAGAAAAACGAACTCTGGAGACAAAACTAAACTACCAGCAAACACTAGGTACATTTAATAAAACGGATATCAAGTGTACTATCATTATCTTCGTAAGTAATACATGTTTTTACGTAGTTGTTGAGTTAGCTCTGACCACTCTCTTTAACTTACTTGGGCAGGCCGTGGATGCAGCCAGCGAGGTCCTTGGTCATCGTACCGCTCTCCACAGTCTCGACACATACCCTCTCCAGAGTCTGGGAGAACCTGCACATAAACAGAGACATTTAGAAAACGCCCGTTTCATCCCAGGGTCAGTACGTTTATTCCCAATACGACATCTCTTACTTGATGAGGTCTGGGTTGCCGTCAAGTTTGCCACGATGCTCCAGGCCTCTCGTCCAGGCAAAAATACTGGCAATGGGGTTGGTGCTGGTCGGCCTTCCCTGAAAGTAGAGTTGAGGATAATGTCGCCGTTTTCAACTTCTTCAAAGAACTGGAATGTTGTTTTTAATCATCATGAACGTAAAGCATAATGCATTTACTTTGTTTGGGCATCTAAGAATACTTCTCATTCTCAATGTCCCCCACATGATGGCAGTATAACCCCACAGATCACACACTCAGTTTGTAAGGCCATAGTCTGGCTTCACACATTCTCCGTTTCATTGCTCCGTGTAAATGCTTTTCAATTTCAGAGCCATTAGATTGACAAAGATGGGTGGTAACCTTCTGGTGCTCGCGGTAGTGCCTGGTCACAGTGCCGTGGGCGGCTTCAGCCTCGATGGTCTTGCCGTCGGGGCACACGAGAACTGACGTCATCAATCCGAGAGAGCCAAAACCTAAAAACAGGAAACACGAACAGACGGGCATCTCAAATGCTAATACGTTTCAGTATTTTGCAGCAGCAAAGTTTCCCCACGGAGCAGTAGTCGTGTTGCTGTACAAGTCTCTCACCCTGTGCGAGGATATCGGACTGAACGTCTCCGTCGTAGTTCTTGCAAGCCCACACAAAGGCTCCAGAAGACTTGAGCACTTGGGCGACCATATCATCAATGAGCCTGTGCTCATACCAGATCTTCAGCTTGTCAAACTCAGGCTTGTAGTTCCTGTAGGAATCAAAAACAACATATTCAACTAAAGGGACTTCTTGCTCTTATACCTCGATCAACAAAATGTCTTTCAGTCTTGTATTTTGATCCGTTTTATTTCAGCAATGACGTAGAGCACGCATTTACCAAAAACTGTTTATTTGTGCATGAAAGTAGAAAGACAGAAAACACTCACTTTTCAAAGATCTCCTGGAAGATGTCTTTAAATCGGCCATCGTAGGCTTTAAGAATGGTGTTCTTTGTGCTCAAGTACAGGGGCCACTTCTTGCCAATAGCGTACTGGAAGCAGCTGTGGGCAAAGCCTGTGATAGACTGTTGGGGGGGGGGGGGGGGAAACACAAACAGTTCACCACTGCTGTAACCTTTTATCAGCAGTACAGGGGCTAACAACCTTCCCCTTGACACGTTCAAAGTCATCTACTATGACCTATGTTGTGAAATCAAACAGACCCGTTCTGATGAAGGCAAACAAAACAGGAGCGAAGCAGGTTGGAAAGAGGTCGAAACGACTTCTGTGTCAATTCAACAAAAAAAGCCTTACAGCAGTTCTCTTAAAGCGTGAACTCAAAGGCATGAGTACTAACAAGATGAAATAGGTAGAGTCTAGGACTACTGGGACTAGTTTGGGACTAACGTTTATATTATTTTGTATCGCTAAAATAATATTTAAAACACAAAGAAAGGGTTCAACACATTTTCTGAAGCTTTTATCTACAACGTCTCAATCTACATCTTACTCAGGTGTGCAGGATAATTTATCTTTCATCCAGAGAGAGGCTTTTAGGAAACAATCGTCTCTCACGACTTTTGTAAAAGACAGAAAGAAATCTTGTGTGTTAAAATGAGAAAAACATAAAGCTAAGTTATTTCTTACCGTCAACAATTCCCATTAAAAAGACCAAAAGCAAAGATTAATCGATGCCACTAACGAGCATTTTCTGTGGAGCCAAAGCCTGATATTTATTATTCCTCTGTGCCGTAGATCTGGGTTTCATAGATGCAATGGGTCAGTTGTTAGTTGTTTTAAATGGGATTTGTTGACAGTAAAGCAGCCTCATCTATTAATCACACACTCACCTCGTCGGTGTTGTACATGCCCATTCCACAGCCACCGGCAGGAAAGTCATAGACCTCCCACTCCTTTCCTGCACTACCATCAGCAGGTGAGAAGATCATCTTGAATTTTCCGGGCTGGTCCACAACAAAGTCTGTTGCTCTGTACTGTTGAGCAAACACAGTACATTTTATTAACATTTATGTATAAATTCTGAATTTATAACCGTTACATACGCACAAAACAGCGGCTGAAAGAGGCTTGTGTCACCTCCCTCGCAAAAGGTGGGATCTATAAAGACAAGCTTGAAGGGACAAAGTACGCACTTTAGTTTTTATAGTGGTTTTGAGTGTAAAATCGCAGCAGTGACCACAGCTTTATTTATTAATTGATCTGTTCAATCAGTCCGATTGCCGTAAAATGACATATTGCGGTGACACTCGTAACGGTCGCTGCTGGAGGACTGCATGGATGGAGGGATTAGGAGGAAATAAGTGTTCATGGATCACCTCACCCACGAGCACCTCGATTTCCGTGTCCGAAAAATGTATTTCTAGGCCTAAACATTCATGAGGCGCTTTGCATTGACCATGCATAATTGAATGTGGGCGTGTAGGGGGCGGGATATGAGGCTGATCCACGTGCTCACATTTCCAAATTGATTTGGGATTTACAAAAAGGAATTTGCGCACATACGCATGATTTTATAAGTCAGATTATTTTCGGCGTGCATTTTCATACACACAAATGAATAAATGCGACCCCTTGGTTGGTTGTTACTTTGGTCTCGAGAGGCAATAGAAATATAACTGTAAAGTGAATTGCTCCACTGTCGTCAGCATTTAGAGGAGACTCACCTGATCGCCGAAGGCGTGTCTGCCGATGGTGATGGGCTGCGTCCAGCCTCCAACAAGCTTGGGAATGTTCTTGCAGATGATTGGCTCACGGAAGACGGTGCCGCCCAGGATGTTTCTGATGGTGCCGTTGGGGCTCTTCCACATCTTCTTCAGGCTGAACTCTGAACGTGAAAAATATAAATTACTGTTAGAACAGGATGTGTAGGATGAAGGAGGCGGTTAAACGCGCTTCAGCCGCCTCACAGGGAACACAAGGCCTGACCGGTGCTCTCAGATCAGGGCACAGTCCACAAGGCAATGATCTTTGTAAGAAGAGTAACATTTGTTCTTATAAAGTTTGCTTATAAACTTATTTTGTGATAGTCTACGTTTCTTAAGCAGTCCGTTTCTTAACCAACTCAAGCTTTTCGCCCATAGTCAAGTCACTTATATATTTGTGTTATAAGTATTATAAGTATCTATGTGTGGAGGCAACTAAATACTTGTTACAGACCTTCCACTCTCTCTTCGTCGGGTGTGATGGTGGCACATTTAACCGCCACGTTGTACTTCAAAGTGGCGAGGGCAGAGTCGATGGTGACCTGGTCATCAGTCTGGTCACGGTACGGCAGACCCAGGTCATAATACTTCAGCTCAACATCCACATTGTTCAGGATGAGCTAAAAGACACAACAAAAACATACACACTTATAACATCTACACGGTAGACTGAAGTAGTGTAAAGTGGGAAGTGAAAGTATAAAAATCCCAAAATGTGTAGAAATATGTGATCGATGTATCGTAAGAAGGTATTTGCATGACTATTTAGATTTATGAATTACACATCCCCGTTTCCTTCCTGAGCCAACGCACCATCTGCTCTCTCTCCGGAGGCAGGCAGCCAGTGACTGAATGAAACCTCAGCGAAGCCCCTCCCCCCACATCATACATACATAATCCTCCATAAACCTCCCCTCACTTCCACGTGTCAGTCTGCAATATAAAAATAGGCGAGTCAGACAGCGTGGGCACGTCGTCCTCTGAGACTCACACCAGGGTTTGTGCGTTTACCCTTCCGCCTCTGGACGCCATTTAATCACCTTCTCTTTGATGAACTCCCAGATGATCCTGGTCATCTCATCTCCGTCCATCTCCACCACCGGCTGGGCCACTTTGATGCGTTTGTCGGCATCTGTCAATCAAAAACACACACAAGCAAATCCAGCTTTTCATTCAAAAGAAATTGATATTGTATTATTTAAGGGTCAAAGACAGCTGAGTAACAATCATAAACACAGGAAAACTAGTGACTGGACAAAAAGAGAGAGATCTATCTGCAGAGGACAGACACCAGTTGTTTCCTTTACGTTTGCCTGATAAAAACTGTGCCTCAGGAATCAGCGTTGCAACCATTAATGGCCGAAACCCAAGGCCCAAAAATCAGTATTTGGACATAAAAACTTGGATCAGTGCACCCGTGTACTGAACACATTTTAGTTTGCGTTCTGTTTCTTACCAAAAATGCATAATTTGTGAAACGTGTCGACGGCACTTTGCTCTGTTTCTTGATGCATTGCTTCATTAGACAGTCAACCAGTGGGATAGCGAGAATCTTTGCAGCATTACATTGCAGCGTGCATGTGATACAAACTAATCAGGACCCGCTTACTATAACACTGCTCCATAACACTACTAGTCGCCAAAAACTCGATTAGTTACCTCTAATCTGTATGAAAAAACACCAATTTAACTCTAATATACAGTACGCAGCTTCTCTAACAGTAAAGGAAACAAACACTTTGGAACCTGAATGAAAGTTGGTGTTTTTAAAAACTTCAATATCCCAAAGTGTTTTACTTTTCACGCCAACAATGACTTGAGAGAGGGGTCTCTTAACTCCTCTGCCTCCCAGTTAGTCAGCTTAACGTAGATTAGTACCTCTAATCATATCTCCTCTCATCAGACTCAGTGTGGGAGAGTTTGAGTGAATAGAAGAGTCCAGGAGGAGCTGCAGAGGATCAGGTGATTTTCAGATTTCCCAGCCAAGTTAATGCTCCCCCACTGCGACCCAAAGCCTTCCCAGAATAATGCAAGTAAACATAAGGAGCCTGCTGGACTAGTTACATAACCAACATTTCCTTATGTTAAATGTAATGAAACAGCAAACATCCACTTGGGTTTGTGGAGACATTTGACCTAGTTGGGATTATGAAGCCAGGGCAACACCTGTCAAAACAGCCTCTTCTCCGATCCCATGCTCCAAACATAACACATGATACATGGCGCCGAAAATAACCTCATTGAAAGGAGTTTATAACCTCTATGTTACAGTTACATTACTCAAAAGCATGAAGCAGGCAGAAAGAAATAAAAGCATGAGTTCAATGTTACTGGTTCGTTTTTGTGCCAGTTTGGTGAACTGAATATTTTTGGGGTTTTGTAGTGTTGGCTGGACAAACAAGCAATTTGTTGCAATATATTGTAACTGTGAGCTTTAGAAAACGTTGATGCACATTTCTCACCATTTTATAAACCAAGTGATTAACCAACAAAGTGAGTGAGCAATAGTGTAAATAATGCACCGTTCATAAAGAAAGGTTGGCAGTGGAAATATTAAGTTGTGTGTAATCATCAGGAAAAATCAAACAGCTCATGAGCAGAGAAGGTGAACTGGATTTTGGTAATTTAATAATAGACTTTGTCAGTACAGTTTCTGCCGCAGTGCATCATGGGTGCAGCTACTGTTACTGGCATCATTTCGGACTCGTCCACCCTAGATCTGCTATAGCAGGGCTCTACTATCACAGTGCGGGGGGGAGGGGAGCTGAGTGGGTTATGTAACTTCTGTATGCATCACAAGCTGGACGCTGAAGGGTGGGCTGAATGAAAGTAATGTGGGCCCGCCTGCCACATCATTCCCACATGCATCGGAGATCAGTCTGCTCACAATCTCTCTCTCTCGCCACCGGTAGCTTCAGTAGCAGAAATACACAACTAACCATCAAATGGGAGAATTGCACTCGACAGCTTACTTTAAAGCATAGCATGTTGATAAGAGCCGTCTTTCGGGCTGGGAAGTATATCCATATTATATTAATGTCAGGATGAGAGAACAGATAGTGTCTTAGATTTTGGCATATGTGTTGTCTTCTCCTGAAATGACATGACAGTTCTAGCTGTTGCATTGTTTGCCTTTACTGACTGAGTCATTATAGTCACATTACTGATCAATAGTTATCAAAAATCTCATAAATATTTTGTGAGAGCACCAATGGTCAACCCTATAGCGAGGTGTTCGATTTAATAATATCATGATATTCTCAATACTGCTCAGTCCTAGCTGTGTCTATTCAAAACAAAATACTAAACACAAAAAGGCAAACTCAGCATTTATAAACTTACAGTCTACACTTTGGAGCCATTCAAAATGTGTTGATACTGGTACAAATAAACTACCTTGTTCTCTGCACTGACACCAAAAAAATATATCTTACTTTGAGTTTGATATTCACATTGTCATACTTCTCCAAAGCATTAGTACTGTTTGCTGTTTTGACTCCTCCGCCTAAAACAGTGTAAAAATTGATTTTAAAGCAGAACATATCTTATGAAAGCATAAGTAAACAAGAATGTGGCCTAGCATTCAGTGCCAACTTTGAGTATTACGTTTTAAATACCCTGTAGCACACAGTGTTTGCATATAAGTTGAGAACTGTGAGTTTGGATAATAAGATCATTATGTAATATACATTAAGGGCAAGCAGCCAAAGACCGTGTACTTGACAGGTTGACAGCAATAACCTTCGTCTACGTAGCTTCTGTGGTTGACTTTCAACAGGAGGCGAGCCTTGAACCCATTCAGTTTAATCTTATACCGAGAAAAGGCATTCAGACAGTAAAACCAAGCTGCAGGCAAGACGTTTGTGAGAAGGTCGGTTAATTAACTCTTAAACCGGACTGAGAGAAAAAGTAGAAGCTCAAATGCAAGGTTTCAAAGTTTACACCGTCTCTTGGTAAAATCCAGAAACAGCATGTTGTCCAATTGTATGAGCACTGGGGAAATTTAATAATACTGTAATAACAGTAAACAGCTGTCGGCAAAGACAATGCAATAAAATCATGCTTCTGGCTCACTGATTTATACATGATTTCTATATCAAACACCAAATAAAATATTTTTAAAAGCTGCCACACGTGCATGTTAACAGATGTTACCCCATTGCAGGTACCTATAGGAGTTAAGGCTTAAAGTGTAGAGGTAGTACACTTTGTTTTATCCTGGTTGTGTAAACTGGGCTACCATCAATCACCACTGATAGTAAACCACAAAGCTCATATGACTTGATTCAATCACACTCTAAACTACCCTTCACCTGACCCGGCTCTGTCAACACTGAGTGGGGCTGATAGTTTAGCGTGAATGGAGACATGCATATTTGGATGCAAATCCTCGCTCTATGAGAATTTGGGATGTATGCAGAGTCCACGTGATAAACTGCTCCAAATCAGACAATAAAAAAAAAAAAGCAAGGGATTTTGGTTGCTCTCCTGGTAAGGATATAAATAAAAAGTAAAATGTGTCAACATTAACATAAAAGTGACACGCCGCAGTGGGTTTTACAGTCCTAATGCAAGGATCAGATGTGGTGAAATAAATACAACCCAGATGGAAAACATTAAGTAGGACAGCGGCAGCCATTGCTCTCTACAGCGGAGCCTCGTATGCACTTGGCTGACCTTGCAAAAAGTTTTACAACTCAGTGTCGCACGAATGTCATGATGGCTGAAGAGCAGCCATCACTCTGGGTTTGGACAACAGATTTAACTTCATTATGAGTGACAACGACAGTGTTTTAGCCCCCCAGCGAGGATAAATAAAATGTACGCACAGCTAAAAAAACGGAAGATTCCTTTTATTCATTCACTGCCAGTTTTCGCACCGCAATTTTCTCCCTGATGTATTGAGTCTTTTTAAGAAGAGCGGGGTGTAACAGTTATGCTTTTCTTGCCCTGTCACATTCGTTTTGTTAGTGGTGGTAGTATTTATTTAACTGTTTCATTCATTGAAGTGACAACACGGTCATTCAACCGTCCCTTAAACTTTTGATGTGGAAGACAAAGACGGCTATCCTCCTCCCCGGCTTCTCGGTTCTCTCTCTCGGACCTCATCTCTCTCGACGCCTACGACCCCCGGATTGTATAAACAACCGGCAGTCAACACGGGCATTACACTGTTATTAAGACACCGGAGAGCGTTTAGAGCACCGTTGGCTATGAACCCCATTAGTACTGTTACCGCTACCAGCAAACGGTAGTGGGCTATCGTTAGCTGCGTAGCTCGCGCGCCACCCAGCTTCTAACCTAACGGCTGGCTGATTTCGTCGTCGCAAACGTTATAATAGCCAACCTCGGCTACATTAAAAAGCACAATTTTAACACAAAGCTACCGTTACACAAAGATGCTGAGGATCACCCGGGATATCTCTCTCCACTCACAGTTTCTTTGTTGCAAGGTCTGGCAATTTGAAGCCGGCGCAAGCACCGCGGGGTTTCTGGAGAAGGCAGCGGCAGACCTCGAAATAGAGCTGAGGACTTTCAAATATCCAGCCATGTTTCCCCTGGCTTGATTCACTTTTTAGTTTCACACTCGACGAAAGTCAGAGGAGAAGAGAGGGCAAAACGATTTGAGTCTCTCTGCAATATAGTGAGCAGAGGCAGCGCCGCCCTTCTTCACCTCGCCGGCGGGACACGCTTGTTACTACGTCAGAGTCGCACAGACACAGAGGAGGGACCGAGAATAAATAGCTGTTGAACTCTTGCAGCTTGTCCTCCGTCTAGACAACAGTCCAGAGCAGGTTAAACCCTGAGCGTCTCACGACCTGAAGGGAAGGTCACCACCTGCCATCACTGCTAAATACATTAAATGTAGGCCTACAGCGTCTTCATTTCTCCCCTCACAAGCCCAATACCTCCACTCTGTAATGGCTGTAGAGATGTGACACATTGATTCTCTCAATATGTTTGAAGACATTTTACTGTTCACAAACACTTGGGTGTGCAATGCATATTGTGCACATTGAAAAGGCACTCTAGTGACTAGAAGTCCACCTCCATAAAGTAGCAGGACTCACAAGATAAAATATTAAAGATAAAGATTGTAGCAGCAGTAGATGAAATGCCCTTCTAGTCTCAGGTGATGACACCTGATGACATTTCTATTAGACTTAAACTCCCCATAGCCATAGGAGACATTGTTCTGTATTCACAGGCTGAGTGGTAGCCTGTACTCCGTGAACTTGATATGTAAAATCAGTGAAGAAATCCCCCTATAGAGCTTGCCAACACATGTCCCATGTGACTTGTTGAATGTCTGTTGCAGTCAATTGTGTGTTTGCAGGACTATTATAATTCATCAGCTAATGTAGACTGCCCACAACATGTACATTTATCTGGTTGCCTATGTCTCCTCCACAGATAACCTACTGAAGGTTAATATGATCCATTATTATGCAGACATATAAGTTATTGTGTAGGTTAAAAGCAAACTAATACATAATACATTAAAAGCAAACTAACACATATTTAGGGCTAGAAAATAACCCTAAATATGTCAGTTAGTTGAAGAAATAATCCTTTAAGGACACAAACCCCACTTAGTGTTTTATTTTAGTCAACTTTACTCCTCTTGATGCCATTTTGCATAATAGTAATGCATCATATTTGTTAGAAAAACATTATGTAATATTAGATGATAACTCATTGAAATGCACAGCAAAGAAAAAAAACAGCATAAGTCAACATAATAATAATAGTAATCATAATACCACCGTTACATGTGTCAATAAACAATTTAGAAGACTATGACTGTGTGTAAAATGTGCACATCCTCAATATAGCAGGTCTAAAGAATGAGTATATGCTGTGAGTTTATTAAGCTGCAAAAATAAATAAGTAATAAACTTCACAAATAAACTGATCAAATCTATTCGGCTACATTTCCAAAAGTGGATAATAAATATGAAGTAGCTTTTTACTTTGTTAAAAATCCAGACAATAAAGAAATGCACAATGTGCAACAATATAACTTGATATATGTGTATTGTTTATTGAGCTTTGATGAAAATGTTTATACATTTAGCAGAGAAACTATAAATATGCAGTGCATTCGGATCAGAAACTACAAACCGTTTTTTTGTAAAAAAAAAAAGATAAAAAGCATAAGCTCACAGGATTTGTTTTATTACTATAAAAAAAAGCCCAGATACTTCCTCTAGTGGAGCAAGAGTAAACTCAAGCAAACATTAAAAACTGACAAGAGATTTATTGAGATCCCCTAGTGTCTGCAGGATGGGTACAGGATAGTCACATTCCAAAAAGTCTCGGCAGAGGGCCCTCTAATTTTAGCAGGGGAAGGTTACCATACTGGGAGAGAAGTGTGCAGTGCGGTCACATGACGGGCTTGGTGGTGAGCCAGCAATAGAGACATCCTGCAGGTCACCTCTGAAGTACTCTTTCATTTGAGAATAGGGGGGCCTGCATTGACAAAAGTCAGATATGCAATGTCAAATAAAAATGTCTATAAACCAAAAATGTCTTGTAGAGACTGTAACTCATGTTATTGTTGCGGTCAGACAGTGCAATTACATAATATTTTGACTTTCAACTTCAACTTTTGACCCTTTATGTAAACAGTGTGCGCATGCTGCCCACGTTCACACGCACGCTCAGATGTCACCCTGTAAACACCAAGGACAAAGCTCTATATTAAATTGAAGTCCTTGTCTCATGATGGTGGACTAGCCTATTGTGCTTTAAAGTTAAGAAAAGAGCGAGGACTTATTGAGCTGCCACATTAAAACTTTACCCTCATCAATAAGCAAGGGACTAAATTATTTATTTGAAGAGTTAGCTGCTCAGCTGCAGCTTTGATCAGAGTTTAATTCAGATCTGAGGGTGTAATGCTATTATTACTGTCAACTTGCTGCTGCTTTCTCTTTTGTCTGCTCGTACAGCAGCAGAGAGACATCTTAATTTGAAAAATAATTTGCTCGTAGGAGTTTAGGATATAATTTGATGCTATATAAAGTACTTCCCCAGTGTTCTTAGACTTGATTGGTAACTGGATATAAAAAATAAAACATAGTCTTGCGCCTATATGATGTATGTGCTCCATCTACTGGACTCCTTTAGAAGGCCCTGAGACTGTGTTGGTGAGCCTACACTGACCTCTGCTGGAAGGTTTGTGTGTATTTCAGATTATGGATTTGTTCATTTACCAGCAACATCTAATGTTAAAGGATCTGAGGAGCATTTACAATTTTAACTTATTTGTCCCCTTGAAGCAAAGGCAAACACAGACTTAAACATAATTTCCTCAAAAAATAATATTAGTTAATAAAACAGATGTTTAAACCCCAACACAAGCTGGCAATGTGCAACACAATATGTGTATTGTGACATGAAACATAAAACCTGGAGCTCCGCCATCATTATCAAAGCCGGTCAAACAGCATCACCATCACAGGCTTCCAGTTAGTTTGAGGAGAAATTGTAAGATGTCTTTACTTATCTACAGGTGTTTCCCCTGACTACCTTGGTGACAAGCTACAATGATATGTACCAACAGGTCTGTAGTTCTTGATCCAAAACGTGGGATCACGAGGGAAGCAACACCGAGTGATGCTTTAAACATGATAAAACCATTTCAGCCTCGCTTTTATTTGGAAGTTATTCTTTTAAAAAAATACATTTACCTCAGCTCATCTAGGAAAATTATGATAGTTAAGATGATAACAACTGCAGTGGTTAATGTAATGATAATTGCTGTTGTCACTGTTATATTTCTATTTCACCTTATTGTATTTCATTTTAATTTCATATTCCAATTTGTAATTGTTTTTTTTATTTTGCTTCCCTTTTTACATGTATCTCCATTTTAAACTCTTCTTTTTATTATTATTATTATTATTATTATTATTATTATTAATAATAATAATTATTACCAAGAGTCCAATATAGCATCAGAAGTTTTAAAATGTTCGTGAAAATATTATTTAGAAGATAATTAACAAGAGGAACCAATAGGATTCGTCTATAGGACGACAGGAGGCGGGACTTCCTGGAGGAAGCTTGCGCTGTTATGTAGCAGTTATACACGTGAGCTGTGGTTTTGGGGTAATTTTGTAGCTCATACGAAAGAGACCGTAATGAAACAGAAATACAACTGCAATCTATCTTAAAGTGGGAACATTTTAAGTTGTAGAAACAGTGGAAGGATTGACGATGCAGACCTTCACAGCGATGCGATCGTTTGTTGCCCAGTATCCTAAAACCATTGCTTTGGTCACAGTCACAGGTAACAACAGCCAGCTCTGGTCTCGTCTGTGTGCTCACTCACTGAACTGTACGCTAATGATAATAAACTGTACGGTCTGTGATGTTTCAGTTAATGCACGGGGCTCATGCAAACACTGCGGTACTTGTTGTTATTAGAATGAATGAGATTGCATGCTTAGAAAATGACAATTGCACGTCCATTCCTTTAGCTACAAGTTCATATTCTCAAAAGTTTCTTCATTAAAATGTAAAACTACGTGTTTTTGGGAATCATTTTACTTTATGCTTTGTAATTGCTGCATTAGAGCACAGCTACAACATTAGTACACGGTTACTAGCCCATAATATAAACAAACAATGAGAGCTTTCATTATAGTTAAACAAATTATTGATTTGATTGTTGCCTCGATGGTTTTCGATATGGTCACGGGATGTAATATATGTTATTAATAGAAGGATGGATGGATAGACAGATACAATTAAATTGTCAGGGATAAAAACACAATAAAGTTAACATTTCCATTGTTGTCCTCTTTAGGAATGGGATCCTGAAGACAATACAAACAACTGAATTATACAATTAGACAAAACAAAGTTATTGGAGCACACAAGACAGACTTTCTAAGGAGTTGTAGAAGTTGACCTAATGGATTAATCTTTTAATCTATGCATTTCTAAAGAAATCTCTAAGGGCTTGAATTCAAACATCTTAAAACAGCTTGTTTTCAGGAACCCCACTTACAGTAATAAAAAGAAAGAAGGAAAAACAAACAATGTTATTTAGTATGAGAGGCTGGAACCAGCTTCAGTCATTGTCTTCAAGCTAATATTTTGCTAGAATTACTAAAAACGATTAATTGATTAACAAAAAAGTTTTAGTTTGGATTTAAAAGCATTGACAGTTGAAGATATATGGTATCAAATTTGAAGTTGCGGTTCGGTGAACAGTTTTTCTCTTTAAAGGTGCAGAGGTATTTTAACTGTGTGTACACTGACAGGAGCGGGACTGTTTGGTGTGCAGAAATGGATGGCAGGTGGAGTGTGTCGTAGCAAAGCCTCGCTGGAGGGAAAGACCGTCTTGATCACCGGAGGCAACACTGGGATTGGCAAAGAAACGGCTGTTGACCTGGCTAAAAGGGGTTAGTGACTTATACCGGTTTCATATTTTGGCAATATCTAATTCAATTTGAAATGTAAATAAAGGATGTGCTGCTGTGTTTTAGGAGCGAGAGTCATTCTGGCCTGTAGAGACATGGACCGAGCCAATAAAGCTGCGGAAGAGGTGAAGAAGAGGAGCGGAAATGACAATGTTATTGTCAAAAAGTTGGACTTGGCATCTCTACAGTCAGTGCGACAGCTAGCCAAAGACGTCCTAGCAAGTGAAGGGAGGCTGGATGTTCTCATCAATAATGCAGGTAGATGTATAAATCACATCTGACCACTGATGCTGTGATATATCCAACAGCTTTGAGACTTTTATTTACTTTTAAATATCACTTCTAGGTGTTATGAGCTGCCCAAAATGGCAAACTGAAGATGGCTTTGAAATGCAGTTTGGTGTGAACCACCTGGGCCACTTCCTTTTAACAAACTGTCTGCTGGATCTCCTGAAGAAGTCGGCTTCCAGCCGCATCGTCACAGTCTCCAGTTTAGCTCATCAGAGAGGTTCAGTTTTTGTCTGTTTCTATTTTACTTCAAGAGATGTAGATTGGTATTCTCTATCAGGAATGCCATCATTTTCAGTGTCATTTGATATTAAATACCACATCTGTGAATGCTGCTTTCACTCAACAGGTCAAATCTATTTTGATGACATACATCAGGAGAAAGATTACTGCCCTTGGAAGAGCTATGCACAAAGTAAACTAGCTAATGTCCTCTTTACAAGAGAGCTGGCTAAGAAGCTGCAAGGTATGGAAACATCTTATATCTCCCACCAGACATTACACAGTTTTTAATAAACTATCCATAAGGTGGATACATTATGTCCTATGTCTTGTCATCTTGCAGGTACCGGGGTAACTACATACAGCCTCCACCCTGGTATAATCCGGACGGAGCTCGGCCGACACTTCTGGCCCACAATGCCCCTTTGGAAGAGAGTTGTGTACACACCGCTCATGTTCCTCATCAAGTCTCCAACAGAAGGGGCTCAGACCACCATCTACTGCGCTGTGGAGGAAAGCCTGCAGAATGAAAGTGGACTCTACTACAGGTCAGTCATTGTAAATCAGTAGCTTCATTATTAGAGCTGAGACAGCCACTATCAATACAACATATATCAATATATCGAGATTCGGGGGCGATTCCCTGGCACCAATATCGCTTTATGTTCTATTACACTCGTGGCCGGTTAAACCTGCTCAGGAGCCCCAGAGCAAAAATATGCTGAGTTTACCTGACAATGTTTTAGCAAACAATTGCCTATTGATCCAGCAGACACAGAGTAAAATGCCCAGTGGATATTGTGCTTTAGTGGTGCTTATTCCCAAATTAAAATAACAGGGAATTAAATTACAGTACCACAAACCGATGGCCACTTGAGACCAGTAAATACAAAATATTGATCAATTCCTGTTTTGTGGAAAAACAATATAACTGGTAAATATCCCTCTAAATAGTTATGGGAATATGTCATTATGTTGCTTATCATAGAATCATATGAACTACTGTCAGTATCTTGTACAGAATACTATGGTACCTATGCAGTATTCTGTCCCAGATCCCGTCCTGTATTGTTAGTGACCCAGTGATTTCCATCCTTATTCATCATCGTATCCTGATTGAGAATTGGTCCTTGTGAAAAATTCAGCACTGTAGTAACGGATCGAGCCACATGTTTAAGACTCAATTCTGTCCTGATTGCAGCGACTGCGCCCCTAAAACCGCAGCCCCTCAGGGTCTGGATGATGAAGCTGCCAAGAAGCTGTGGGATCTGAGTGCCTCTATGGTTGGTCTGATATAATCACAGTGACATCGATGATGATCGTCATCATCTTCATAGTATCAACGGACTGCCTGAGGAAGAGCTGGTGCTCTTTCTAATGAGCGTCTGTGTGGCTGCTAAGCAGCTGAGCGCCTAGTTAATGTAACAAATGAGTAAACAGACAGAATGTCACAAGTGATAGACATTTATTCAGAATATACAACAAACTAATTGCAAAAATACTATGGATTTGATTATGTTTTCTTTTTTCTTAAACAGTAGCAATGCTGCACAGGTAAGTTACATGGAAGCAGTAAGATCTTTTGATTGCCATTAGCGTGAAATGACATTTTAAATTGACAAGTTTCACCACTGCCTGTGTTGACGAAGGGCTCGAATGTCATTTTTCTTACTTGATTTCATCATATAAGAATTACGTGTGCTTTGAAGGTTTTTTGAAACACTGTTGAGAGCAACATTTTCATTTTTTTTTTTTCTTCCTCTTGGGCAATAAAGTGCTGTTATACATAGCCCATCATTTTACCTGTTTGTTAAGGCATGTTTTTCATTCATTCACATCACGTATGTTCATTTTCTTTCATGTGACACCAACAATATTGAAATAAAACACATTTTGGTTACATCATCATGAATTAAAAATGCTCCTAATACATTAAATGTATCTGTCCACTCTTTTTATTTTTATTTTTTTTAGGTTTCTTTATCTTGAAGGCACTTTGTACAAATTTGCTACAAACAGTAAAATCTCATCTTACTCAAAGCTACATCTCAGACAAGTGCATCACATTTTCTTTTAAAATAAAAAAAATCCATTAATGGTTCTAATTACATATGCACAATGTGCACCCAAGTGGCCTGCTGGCTACAAATGGACCCTGTATGTTCCCTACGCATTACATTACCATGTAATAGAGCTAGTTCAGAGGAATAGTACCATGTCTTGGCATTTACATTCAAAACTGTAATACATATACAGCAGATGTTGTGAAGTCAAAATATGATAAACCTTAAGGTTGGGTGTAACACAGGGAAGAAGTCTATATATATTGCTCAGTTTCAATATATATATATATATATATATATATATATATATATATATATTATTTTCTATAAATTATACATTATTCAACATCTCGATGACTGTGAGTCTACACAGCGGAACCTATGGATGTACTTCCTGACAATTTATGTTGCTAACAGTTCTACTCCCACAATATGTGCTGCATAAACACCATCACTAACTAATGAGCTGTCTCTTCAAAATCAGAAAGCTGCTTCATCTGCTCCACTTGCATAGAGTGCCTTCTCACAAGTATTTTCTTGGACTTGAGGCCACCTCTCTTTGGTGTGTTTGGTGCTACTGGAGCTATAGATCTAATACCTGTGGCCAGAGGTGAGGAGGGCTTGCTACTAGCCCCGATGTCAGGGATGGGAGGGTTCGGGTTGATGTTGAGAGCGGGCAGGTGGCCGGGCCTGGTGTGGGAGATGTGGTCCAGCAGCAGCGTGCCCGAGCCTCTCCTCTCCAGGAGGCCTGGTGCACGTCTGTGTGCTGTGCTTGGAGAGGACGTGCTGGCGTTGCTGTCCAGAGATTCTCTGGAGCTAGTTAGCATCGCTAGAGGAGAAGTGTTCAGTTTCCTTCGCTCCACTGGGACCTTAGGAGAGTCTAACATGGCAGAGCCTGAGTAGAGCTGTGAGTCTGAGTCATAGTGATCGTTCCCCAGATGTCTCTTATGCACTGTGTCTCTCAGACTGGCAAGTCCACTGCTGCAACTGCTGCTCTCCTGCTCCGTGGGCACAGTGCTGCGCCGTGCCAGCGGCTGGTGCTGGCCCAGAGATCTCTCATATGAGGCTTTGGACGTTGGAGGAACTGATATCGAGGTTGTCATTTTGCAGGGTTGTTCACCCACCAGCGGGAAAAAGCTGTCCTTTCCATCCACACTCCTCTGTCGAGATAAAGCTGACCTCTTATTCAGAGAGAGTCCGTTAACCCCTGCGACGACATCCTCATCAGAGGTGGCTTTTTTGCTCTCCTCATGGGCGGCTGCAGCCAGGACTGAGGGAGCAATCAGCCCCCAAGGCTCTGACTGCAGCCTCTTCAGCTGAGGCAAACGTGCGCGTTTGGGGTTTGCAGGCCGGCGCGTTGGAGACGTGGGCCCGTTGGCGAGCTTTGCAGCTGAACTGGAGGTTTTCATCTTGGTCTGGAAACTGAAAACTGTGTTTTGTTGCTCTTGCTCAGGTGTGGGCGATGCAGTGACGTTGATATCAGACGGAGAGGTGCAGTATGCTGGGGAGGACTTCTCATCCATCTCTGGTGATGGGGGGACATTTAGGTACTGTTTGGTCGTTTTAGTGCCAGATGGCGACTTGTCTGTGGTGATTATGATGACCTCCTTGCCTTTGGCTTTGCACGCATCCAAGAGCAGTTTTAGTGTCTCCTTATCGTCGGCATTGATGGCGTAGACCAGGGCTGAGGCCCCGCTCCTGTCCTCCAGACTGGGGTCAGCTCCATTGCTCAGCAGGTGATCCACCACCTCGTGTCCAGCCTTGTAGATGCAGGCTTGCATTAGAGCCGTCCTACCAGCTTTGTCCTGTATGTTGGGGTCTGCCTGGTTGTCCAGCAAATATTTCACCAGCTTTGACTTGCTCACACTCTGCTGGTCAGTGTGTGTGGACATGCAGGCCACCATGAGTGGTGTCTCTCCACGTTCATTGCTCTCGTTGATATATGCGCCTCCTTCCAACAGGAGCCTGGTGAGTCTCAAGCGTTTGAGCCAGACCGCCTTCAGGAGTGAATTTCCATCTGTCCGCAGCTCCAGTATATCTGCCATCTCCCAGCCAGTCACAGATCGTCTCAGTGTTGAATTTACAGCTCACTGCCCTTTGAAGAAAACATAGAAGTGGTTAACGTTCATGTTGTTTGTTTCTCTGTTTTGCTAATTCACCACCAGCAGGTGGCAGTCTGTTTCAATGAAAAGGTTATAGACATAACTTACTGTTCCAGAATTCTGATGTAGGAAATATATATTCTTCATATAGAAATGAGGGTAATGTGTTAAAAATGTATTTTTTTTTTTCCACAGTGGAAACTAATCATGGCCATGCCCAGAAATCCTCATGCACGAGACAGCATGGTAACAGCACCTGTTAGATTCTCACACGATGGATGATCGTGAGATTTGGATATCAAAATCAAAGTTTATCTCATTATCTCTGCCAAGACAGGAGCTTCGCGTTTGTCTTTTTCCATCATGTTTATGAAAGCGACGAACAACGACGAACAAAAGCATTCATCGTCCTGTGAGTGCGCACAGACACCAGGCTTGTTCATCCTTTTCAAAAAAGATATGCAAGAGACTGTACGACAACGAGATTTATTTAAAATATCTAAAAAATGAATTGCTCAGAAAGGGGACATGGAATATCAGCCCCCTGTGAGGCGGAGGAGTCGCTGTCCATGGTTCTCATCTTGGATAACTTGGCGACAGAAACGCGCTCCATTACAAATGATTTGGTTCGTCGTCTGTTTCTCCGGTAAATCCGGCATTTTAAATTGCGTTTATTGTGTAAATGTAAATTCAAATTGTATACATTATACATCCATCTCATGTTAAGCGTAATGTAATAGGTGAATCCTATTTACCAGCCTCCTCAAAGACGAAGAAAGCAGCGACGCATGACATAAAGTTGAATTAATTAGATTTCGTTTTCAATCATTTTGTAATTTAATAATTTTGCAGAGCAACTTAATGTCTGCTAATTGTCTTACCTGGTCAGAGGAGAGGTTTCCCATGCTCAAAGTACCCAGTGTTTTCTCATGTAAGAGGGAAGAAATCGGGGGGAGGGGGGGGGGGGGGGGGGGGTGAATAAATGATTCAAAGAGAAAGTTTGTTGCAGTTCTTCGCAATATCGCAATTTTTCAGCCGCGACTGTTCCCATCGACGCGTCCTATAGTTTACAGGGCGCCGTACCTCTCTGGACATGAGCGGTGTGGCTTTTGTTATGAAGGCTCACTACATCAGTCCAATGGGGAGTATTCCTTTCACTGCGCACTCAAGGATCACAACCTGGAGGTGCTGCGGGTTATAAATAACTTACTTTCTTGCTTCTTGAATGAAACGTGTATTCTCTTGACGTCAGAGTAGTCGGCCAAAAATAAATTGATGATGAAAACCTCTGTCCTGATTTTCATAACTGCAGCACACAAACAAAACTAGCGCTATACCTCCCAAACACATGTAAATGTTCTGCGTGTGGGCATTATTATTTGAATAATTTCAAAAGGACGAAGATTTGTAAATGAAAGCAGCTGACACTGTTGGGCCTTCACATGAGAGAAATGAGGAATAACAGCTCACTGAATATTCTTTTTATCCTTTTATAAATGTCTGAATCCATGCCTCAGATAGTAAGCCAGAGCTATAAATAAGATTTAATCTGTCTGCAGTGGGGAACATCAGTGCCAGTTGTTAGAATAAAGACTTCCTATCCACCATATAAAGGATATACATAAAGGGCATATATATATATATATATATGTATTGCACAATTAAAGAGACCAAAACTTGTAGCAGCCATCACAGCTATACAGCCTAATAGGGACATTTCTATTTTTGGGTTGCTATGAGACAGCACAGAAGCAGTTTCTAATGAGAACAGTGATGTTCTCAGCCCTGCAAGGAACAGGTAAATCAGACACATAACATTCCACCAAGGACCACGAGGCTTATGTGGCATTTACTCAAATACTTTTTTGATGCTGTTTTTTTCTTTTCACTTGCACAAGTACCACCACCACGTTCAACTCGTCCTCTGACCCCTGCTCTCTTCCTCTGAGACTGGGACTAATCACTTTATGACCCATCCAAACACTCGATGTCTCAGGACTGCAGCCGTCAATGCTGCCAGTGATTTCTCACCTGTGATTGCCTTCTCAGCCCCTGCGGACTTGTTGTCGAGGCATTTGGAGAAGGTTTTACAAAACAGCACACGCAGTCGTCCAAGTCAAAACAAAGTGTCCCTCAAGAGACATTATAATATAAATGCAAATTTCTGGTCTTGATTTGGTCAAATATCTTCATCAATGAGACTAAATATTTTTTTATATCTTGAAGAGTGCAGATCTCTAAGAACTGGTTGCCTCAATGCTTTTGTGCATAGAAAACCTTAACTCCAACTGTTATTTAAATTTAGTTTAATGTAGAATCTTTGGTGATTGGAAATTACCTATATGATGGACAGACCTACCGTCCACAGGGACACGATGTACCAGGGACCAGACCAAAGCCAAAGCTTCCTGGTTTAGACACATTCATTAGCACTGGGAGTCACAAGAACGTCAGCAGTCCTCAAACAGCGTGATCTTTGCCCCATCGATGCTGTCGTCCGCGGTCTATTAAAGGGAAAATAAATAATTAATGTGGAGAGAATAAGCTCTGTCACCCCTGGGAGCAGTTTCCATTTTCAGATATCTTACATCGCAGCTGCTGCTCTTCCTCCCCTCCTTTCTAAATATAACCTTTCCTTCAGTCTGCATTGTGAGATTTTTATTCAACAGAGTACTGTAGCTCGAAGATTATTTATAGATCCTTTCAAAGTACATGTAAAAGTTATCAGCAGTTATTCAATTTAGATGCTGGGCAAAATGTCTCCTAATGTAGTCAGCAACAGAAAACATGATGTCTTGCCTTAATCCCCAACAAATGTCACTGTTTCAAATGAAAATGGAAATAAATACATCTATAAACATAAATATATGTCTGGTGCCATAACTGGCTACCATGTCTATTTTTAAAACCCTATGTTGATTAAATGTCAGGCTTTACTGACGTCAGTCCATCTTTACGAAATGTTGTGCTGATATGTCACACTTTTTCTATTTTTAAACTTTAATCCTTACAATCATGCCACTTGCATATATCTGACTCTCAAAGTCTTGTTTTAGCTTTAAATATGTATTGCAGATTCTCTTTTTCAGGATAACCGGGGCTATTTGAAAACATTTGGAGAGAATAATCTAAAAAGTAAAAGTATTTAAGATATATGATTAGATGTAGAATATTGCGATGCCTGTCAGATATGATATTTCAAAAACGAACGGTAATCCACCTAATCAGTGAAATCAGTCTCGCAATTAGTAAAATAAATCGGAAGAAAGTTTGGTGACTTTTTCTCAGGTTTTACTGACGTCAAACAATGACCCAAACCTTTCTGACTTTTAAGAGGTCAAGGGTCAAAACCTAGAATTTAAATGGGACTTTGATGAGCACACACCGCTTGGACTGCCATAACAGCCGGCTAACTTAGCTTTGAAGTCTCTGTGAAAGCTAAGTTAGCCGGCTGCTGGCGGTACTTTAGTGTTCAGACATAATACCATCTTACCATACAACTCTTGGCAAGAAAGCAAATATGTGTATTTCTCAAATTGTCAAACTTTTACTTAAGAAAATTGAATATGGAATACAGTTTTTCATGATTTACGCTGTTTACAAACTGTGTGTATTGGAATTTGAATTGAGCGCAGACACACCCTCACTGTCATCTTCTAGATATCTGCTGCTGTCAAACACAAGGATGTTTGATATTTTAAATATGAAATATCCACACATGTTGTTTTACTACAATTACCTCGTGGGGGAGATCTTTTTTGTTGTTAATCATGCCCATCTTTTCCATCTTAACAACGACATTTGCATTCTGACACAGAAGTTGATTTTTCCCGAGCGAATATATCCTCCGTTGTTGTGGTGCTGTTTGTGTTTCTTCCTCTGTGCTGGTTGTCTCTTTAAAGACGTGTGTTTGACATTCTCATGGCATTTGGTGTCTCTGCGATTGTATCAAGCGAATGTGTGGGCTGCGACAGCAATGAACTGGCACGAACCCTGCTGCAGCTTTGCACCGGACTGCTCCATGCCTCCCTCCTACCTTGGCAGATTTAGGAAAAATGCCTCCAGTGCAGCTTAAAAACCTGCCACCCCTCACATACGCTGCAAGTTCTTTTTTTTTTTTTTACTCATCCACTCATGATGTCCCGTGAAGTATAACACATTTTCGGAGACACTTTGATCTTTTCATATTGAGAAGTGCTACTTTCTCATACTTGAAATCTTGAAATGTTTCCACTCCTCCTCTGCCTCCATCTCCTTCATCACTCCTTCTGTTCTTTCACATCTCGCTGGTGCAAACCAACACCTGCCCTTCTGGCGAGCATTAATTGAGTAGAGCATTATTCAAGAGCATTATACAGGCAACAGTTTTGCTGGGTGATCATGGTGTATGTCGGCTGTATCCTAGGAGATTGGTGCATATCTAATAAGGAGTTTGTTACTCATTTTGCTGAGTGGGCACTTTGATGTCCTCCGTGTTGAATTTTCTGTTTTAGCTCAACAGCCTCCTAATGAAGCAGAGGGCCTGAAGCTTCAGAATTGGTTGCTTATCAACTTATTATAGGAGTTGTTGTGGAGCCTTTAATTGGATATTGGAATAGGAGGCACCTTAATGGCCTGTCAGTAATCAAGTAGTCAAGATATATCCACAGATGACAGTATTGTTAAGAATTTTACCATCAATATCCAAACCGAACACTTTCTTCGTCATGTTTCATGATCCCGTTTCCTCCTGTCCTCCAAATGCACCAAATCAAAACCTTACCAATGTGTCTGCCCCCCATTGAGCGGACAGCAGAAGCTCTCCCTGCTGTCAAACAAGGTATCTAATGAAACACAGAGGAAATACACAGCCATCAATAAACGTCCAGGGATACCTATCTGTGTATCAAGATTACTGGGCCTTTAAAACCTTTTCGCTTAAAGATTTTGCTCATCTAAACCTTTTAATAATTGCATGACTGGTGTTTTATATCTGCATCAGTTATAGATTTGTAGAATGAGGAAGAAAATGTGGGTTTGAATAAATTTCAGTGCGTACGATGTTTTGCGCTGTGAATTCATCACAGATTGTTTCAGAGCTGCATCTGTCAGAAGCTTGGGTCTCTCGGAGTATGTGGGTACATCAGTGTGGATGAGTGGATGTTCTGACAGTGAGTTAGAGAACTTCACTCTGCTCGCAGTTCACACCCCTGAGACTGTGACGTCTATGACACCATGAGGCACTCTGACCGAAATACACCTCCTCTGCAGCACAAGGTGGGGAAAGTGCTTTTTCCGTGTCTGTTGTTGTTCGTGACGTCAAATCATTCCAGTCCGTCCTCGAGGATGTCAGGGCTCATCTGCAGAATCAGACATGACAGGACCGAACACGATCAGCCAGGCCGCTGCAAAATGAGTCCTCTCGAGGTGACAGAGATAACAATAGATCTGAAGCTTCATAAACATGGCTATACGGCAAGATACCTGGCACCTATTAATTCAAGGACTGAATCCTGCTCCACTGAGTACACAATTAATTAGTCAGTGAGCAACTGAATTAACCGTATCGACCTATAGTAGGCTGAACTTTACATCTCTTTATATATCTTCTCTAATAAATGTAATCAGCCATAATCCTGCTCTAATAAGACATGGCTGGATGGAGCTTTTTGTTCAGAGAGCTGATTGTTCTTCAGGTTCCCGATAAGAAAACGTGGCAAGAAGAATGTACAAGCGTGTTGCAGCTCGGTCTGATCAGCTGTGTTGGGAGGTGGGAAGAGCTGGCAGGTACCAGAGGAAAAGCACAAGTCAGTAATTATTGCTGGGTGCTAAGAGAAAGGAGCTGTGAGACAATGAAAGCTGTCACACTACTCCTCTGAGACGAAATGCTCTTACACACACTTTCTGGTTTGCTCTTGCATCCAGATTTAAATTGAAAATGCTGTATGTTGTTGTAGGCTGTACTTTATTACAGCCGTGCTATGAGTCAAGTGTTAAAATGTTGACACCCTGATGTTTAGCCGAGGGCAATAATTCAATATGATAATTTATCATCTTTCAATTGAATCATATCGCGATGAATCATATTGAGATATCGTAATGCATAATTACGTTGTCTAAAATGATAATAACAAGCAAATACTAACTCAAATTTCTCAGAAAATCTGATTATTTTGCACTCAAATTATTAATTAAAAGAGAAAATACTCAGCACTCTTCATTTGCCAAGTGTTTAACTCACACAAGAGTATACAAAACCATGTGACTTCATACAGCTTCTTCACAAAATTGTTATAGAGATATTATAAGGATAGAAGATTTTAGCCATATTCTCCAGCTCTAGTTTAACATGTATGGTTGCATCATGTTCATCCCCTTAATATTAGCAAGTTAACATTCACTATTTAGCAATAAGTAATGGTAACTTCATTAGTTTTGTGGGTATTTGGTCATAAATCAAAGTATTGGACAAATTTATTTAGATGCGATGATGGCTCTACATGGAAAGTTAAGGAATCACAGAAGTTATTACAATTCATCGACATTAATGCCAAATTTCATCCAATAGGTGCTGAGACATTTCAATCAAAACCATAAATGCCATCATCATAGTGGCGCTGGAGGAAGCATTAGAGGATCACAAAAGTCAGTAGGATTAATTTTCTGGAAAGCATGAATGTTGCAAAAAAATTGGAGCCAATCCATTGAGCAGCGAAAATGAAAAATGTAACCTGCTGGTGACTCTAGCTGGAATCAGAAGTGAGAAGGACTTATCCTGTGAGCCGTCAATGTCTGTATGAAATGTCATGCCAATCCATCCAAAAGTTTCAGTCTGGACCGAAGTGCTGTGACATTGTTGTCCCCAGAGAACCACAGCACTAGCATGGGTTAAAATGTCCAGATTGATGACATGACACCCCTGTTCAGTCAATCATAGTCATATCAATAAGCAGTCATTGATCTGAATTGACCTAAAGGAAGGTTACCTCATTTTTAAGATGATGGTTTTTCTTATGTAAAATGACTGTATATACTGGCAAACAAGTCTTGAAGCAAAAAAATCAGCATCCTGGTGTTGAAAGTAGTAACACCTGCATATCTCTCACGTACTCTCTTACTCTCTAAATCGGAGCGCTTCAGCTGACACAATCGGCTGAGTTGCCCGTGTTTGTATCCTGCTGTTTGTGCACACAGACCATGGCAGGACTCGCATCAGAGTTTCCAACAGGAGGTAGAGCGAGCGAGGGTTCTCTCTGCTTGAATCACAACTCTCCTAGTTTTTAATCCCCCTTCCTGTCTGATTTCAATTCAAAACAGGCATGACAATAACGCACCACCACTGCGATCTGGCTGCTAGCCTGTTGGCAAAAATACTTGGTGGGAGGAAGATAATAGACACAATTAAAATACACAGCACTGAGTTAAAGGGAAGGAAAATTCAGTTCCCAGTGTGCTCGTGAGGCCCAAAGCGCTGAGATCCCTGTTTGTGTTGCCCCGGGCCAAGAGCTCTCATACCTGACTGAGCAGATCGAGATAAGAACCAGTTATCTTTGCCTCACAGCACTCCACATCCCAGAGGGAGATCACCTCTCTAAGTAGACACAGCAGCCTGGGATTCAATCAAAACAGAAGAATACCATTTACTCCATGTCTCTCCAACTTCCATCTGCAGTCACTTTAAAAGCAGTGAAATGTCATTAATTGTACAGAAGAGGGTTTTGAATTAGAGTGCCTTTAAGAGCTCAAATCCTATGTCTGCCCGAATGACCTGTAGGTAAGATGTAGCCGTATCAAAATAGATGCAGCTCGCTGTTATTATTTGAGACAGGCACTATGAGTCATTATTCAGCAGGTCAGAAGGTGCACTGTAATCATGAAGCAGCGAAGTGTGCAGCAAGAGGGCTGTGGAAGCAGGCTGACTTGATGTGAAGAAAACATATTGAAATCTATTGATTTGCAATAGATATTGAGCTGCTCGTCCACACTATACACGTTTAGAAGTCAAACTACTATTGTTAAAGCTCCCAAAGTCTTGGATTCAAATTTTAAGTATTTAAAATGAAGTATTTATGACGTAATAATCCATATTTAAAGTTTATGCGCTGAAAAACGCTGAAAAACTCGGCCAGTCTGCCTTATCAGGACTGTGTGAGTGTCGTTCGATCACAGTTGATTAACAGGATTAACACAAGCAAACAAAGCTGATTCAAATGTTAATGCTGAACTCTGATTGGTGCAAATATGTGCCCATTTTAAATTAATGATAAAAGCAATGACAAAACACAAAATACATAAATCTTTAATGCAAAATAAACCAAACTTTTCAATTTATAGCTAAAAGTTGTGTGTTCATATAGGAGACCATCGCTCATAGTAAGAAGCTAACTGTGAAAATAGGTCCGCAGGGCCTTTAGGCTCGATGTATGAACGCATTCTTGAATACAGTGATGTAATGTTTAAAATTCTGAAAATCACAATATGACCTAATTTGACAGAGTACACCGCAATGACCCCATCGCTGACAAAACTGCTGCCCAGACACTGCAACCTTTCTGCAGAAAGAGATGGATTCGAGCAGTCTAATGCCAAACTCATCACATCTGAAGCAACACACTTACATCTCTTAATCCATCATCAATGCTTCAGCCATACGTCACCATTAAAACTACATTCATTGATTTTCTTTTGGCCGCTTGGGGAGGGAAAACACAACATTGACATATTATTACCTTATAAGGTTGTTGTTGATCGTGTTAACACTGAGCAACATGTTTAGTCTCTTTTTTTTGTCTCTATCAACTCTTGGGAAAACAATGAACCACAACCAAAACAAAGGGGATAAAAAAAAAGGGGAAAGGGCTTCTTCGAGCTGAGGGGAACTACAGAGCTATTTCTTTCAAATCACACAGAGTCATATGATCCATTGTTATATATAAAAAGATATTGATTTGAAGTGGGGGGTTTTTTATGGCTCAGTCTTTGAGCAGACGGATGATGAACTGGTGTCGGCCCTCTTCATTACACTGGGCTCTCCCAGCATTTGTGTGAAGAGGAGTCAGTTTACTTTGGCTCCAAACTCAGAGTCACAGAGCTCCAGTTGGCACATTTTGAGAGCAATATCTTGTGTGGTCGGATGACGGCATTGTGTCTTGTTTTGAAAGCTTTTCAAAGGTAAACCACTCAGTCCAGATAAAGACTTCCTATCGGCCCAGTAGAGCTAAACCAGGGCACTCCTTCATTCTGCAGGGTCACACAAAGAACGTGTTCCACCAACCCCATCTTTGCTTTGATCAAAAGAATGTTAAATTCCTGTTCTGAGACATTTTTCTTTATTTTACTCTTCTGGGCTCACTGATATTATTCATACGGCTGTTATATTTATTTTATCATTACATTCCTAATAATTAATTGAATTCTAATTTTAAACTTTATAACTATTGTCAGGGTCGTATTCGCAAGGACTTCTACTTTCTGATGGCACACATCCCGTGGAGTTGGAGACATCCAGAGTGTGCTGGGATATTTTCCATGGCACGATTGTGTCAGTATCACAATGTGGTGACTCATGTTTATCAGCTCCTCTCCTGTTGTACCTCCTCCTAATATGAGGTTTGACAAATGTGGAAGAAGTTGTGTGTCAATGTCGATATCAGTGTCTGTGTTTTAATGTTAAATAACTTGATGTCCTACTATAATATCTTCTATGAATAAATGCAATAGAATTCATGAAAAGTGATCTTCCCATTGTATCTTCTGGAAAGGCGGCGTGCCGCTCTGCTCTCTATTCAGTAGGACGCTCTGAATGCTGAATGGAGTGGGAAGCTGATTTCGTTCGTGCTGCTGATCAAAGGGTTCACGGGGTTTTTCATTGTCCAAGTGTGCCTTAACAAAATGGTCACAAAGCATAATCTGCAGCAGCTGTGCAACAAATGTGATCCACACACGATGGTAACAAGTTGTGTTTCCTAGGAAATGATGCAGCAGTGAAGGCATTATTGAGCTTCATGAAGACCTTGTCTTTGCATGGTTATATGACTGATCTGGGTACAGCTCTATACATGCTTAGAAATATTCACTCATCTTGTGCTTGCAGCCAGCTGTGGTTGTCTTTGCACCCAAATTGGTGTGTAGATATCAGGGAGGAAGATTTTGGGTCATCACTGTGAAATCAATTACACGCTCTGCAGTTGCACTGCAACAACACAGTTCCAAACCTGCGATTTATCAAATGCTACTTGCTCTACATCAGAACTAATATCTATTCTCAGCTGCTGTGATCTTGACTAGTACTCTTCATACATGGCAATTCAAGTTTTAACCGGTTGGAAGCCGTTCTGTGTGCAAGCTAAAAATCTGTCGTGTTACAATTGTTGCATCTCCACGGACATGAGAAGATGTGGCTGTTTTACAGTGTCACTGTTGATACAGGCACAGATGGAGGGGATGTGCCCTAAATAAATATGTAAGTAGCCATGCTGAGTTCCTGGTCCTCCTGCTGCTCCCACTGATGCTATTGATCTAATTGCTCTTTTAAAGCCCAAATACCTCAACTGAAATGTTCCCGGTGTAAACTAGTCAGCAAAAGGAGCTTCAGGGTTCCTCATTGTGCTTATTATTCTGTGATCACCACTTTCATATTCTTCTCTCCTGCACACACAATGACTTTCTCGACAGCCACTTTCTAAGCAAAAGATGCTACGGATGAAGGTAAACTTTCTTTATGCATTTATGAAGCTGTAGCTGTCAGCAACAACACTGTTATGACATCTATGTAACAAATATGATATATTATTACACAGTATGTTTTTACGTGACGTTAAGGAATTTGCACATGATTAGTTATGATTGGCAAAGCAGACAATAAGACGAAAGGAGGGAATGACATTTGAAGAAGTAAAGATGAGAGAGGCAAACCAACAACTAAATTCATTAAAAGATATAATCCCATTTATCCATCTTGCAATGTATGCATTATTTCATGGATGTTTTCATAATGTTATGTCCATTATGAAAACCTTCATCCTCGGTTAAACACTTTGCATCAAACTTGTTTCAAGAGTTGTATGAAATCCACACGATCACCAATACAGGATTTGTGCCTTTGCCCACCGACCCCTATGATGCCGGATTACCTCACAGGTAGACAATCAGAAACAGATACTAAACACAGCGGAGCCAAAAATGTACTTTTCACACCAACTGGAGCAAAAGAGTAATGTTTTTGAGTATTTTTAGGGATGATTAATGTGATTCCCAATCCCGAGGACAGCCGACCAGAGAGAGCAAAATCCATGAGGGACTGTAGTCGGAATTGAATGGGGTCATCGGAAAAAAAGGAAATAATGTAAAAATAAAATACCCAGTAAATGTGCAGATACAGTAGAGCGCACTCTGCTTCTGGTACTTTGTTTTTAATAGAATTAGAGATGCATCTTTTGTTACCATTTTTTTCTGTTCACATGATTTAAACTTGAGGGTTTCTTTTCAAATATCTCCATCGTCTGCTTTTTGTAATTAAAGCAGACAATTGTCATCCTTAGTTTTGCAAAAAAAAAAAAAAACGCAATTAATAGATTTTCAAACAAATTATACCTTAGAATACTTTCTTACAATAAATCTCACAAGGTGAAAATAATTCAAAATGAGGAAAAGTTTAAAGGCCCTTCTCTGTTCTCCCAAACAATTTAGACTAACTTCCCTTCCACAATAGAAAAAAAACATACTGCAAATTTCCATACAGTCCATTAAATAAATCAACATTTTACATGGTATTTGTCAAATGCACAATAAAAGATTTCATTACTTTTATCTCAACATTGGCGCATTGTGCCACTGACATTTGAAGACAGAGATATGATTAACATTTGGTGTGAGGACATTTAAAAAAGAAAATAAGACATTGGATTTGAGGTGTTGAAGGCGCGCTGCTGTTGTTGTTGAGCACAAATTGTTAGTAGAGGTTTGGCTCGATCAATGTGATCAGCAGTGCACAGTCAGGTGTGTGGAGAAGCTCAGCGAGGCACAGGGACAGGGTTTATAAATAAACCAAATAAAGGACGAAACCGTCAGTGACCCTTGAGATGTGGCTTTGCAAAGGGTGGAAAGGGAGACGTTTATCCTGAAGAAACTAATAAAGCACTGTCTGTCAGCTGGGAGGTGAGTCAGCCCAGAATAGCATCATTAGAGAGAAGCAGCGCTCTGATCATGTCTCTGAGGGGAGATGACCACCACTCTGCACTACACATCCAGCCAAGACCACCAAGTATCACGCAGAGTGAGCAGGATCACAATACAATCTGTTCCTGCAAACAGCAGCTCTGCAGCACATGCAGGCTGGAAAATAGCACAACGCTTATGGTGTTACAGTCAACTGTCATGGTGAGAATCTCCTAATAGAAAAAATAAATCATTCATCTTATCAAGCATCTTTTGTTGGATAATGATGTGTTAGCGTGCCAAAGCAGTCATTACACCTCTCTCACACAATAGTCATCTAAAAGCCTTTTACACAAGGACATTCTTCAACTTTTCAAATGTGACAGTTGGCGAATGACCAGAAGATTGCTGCACGTCAAAGACCTATTGTCCTTATTATTGTTTCCTAGAAATGCAACATATCATAAATCATCATTGATCTATGCATGCTCCCATTTACCATCACATCAATTCCAGGTTTCTTGTTCTTTATGCTAAGCTAAGCTCCTGCTGGCTCTCTCTTTATATGCAGCGTATTGATCGGCTCATTGAACTCCTGACTAGAAAATGTTGAAGCATTTTCTCACCAAAACGTTGAACTGTTTCTTTCAAATTTCTTAACAAATCTAATAGCTTCACTGATGGTAAAATTAATCTCACACTTAGGCATAAGCTATGAACATGGACGTATTTACTCTGGCAAGTCTGCATATGCGCACTAGTTTGCTGTGCAAGGCTGCAGTTTCTTCCAAATACCAGCCGTTTTTTTCAGCCGTCTTCAAGTGCTGATACATTTTTCAGACCTGATGAGAGCCAGAAAAACTGCATGCTGCTGCAGATATTAGGTACAAAGACGAAACAGGAGTATTGAGGACGTGCAAATCTACTTTAGGCTCTTCCACATTGCTGAGCTGTTCTTGAATGTGACCCTGAATAGATGTGGAGGGATGAGGTGGGGTCAAGCAGGAATAAAAGTAGTAGTTTAGAAATAAAACTGAACATGTAACAATCTGTTTTTTAGACACGATTGAAGATGCTAGGATTTGCACTATTTTTATTTATAGGCTGGTTAATGTTGAATCCAGTTTTGTGCCAACATTCTTCCCACAGAGCTAATTCACACCCAAATATGACATCAAATGATGAGACTCTGGCAACCACGTGATTATTTTGTTTTTTGATGAAATTTCAGCAGCACGCAGGTCTGCTTGAATCATGTGTGTTTCCTTTCATGCTTACAACTATTTGCGATATATTTTAAATGTTATTTGTTTTAGATATATATTATTTTGAGATATTTATCACCTTGTTAGAGTTGAATGAATGAGCACACCTGTCATCAGCCTATTGGTATATACCCTCGGTTGCCAGTTTATTAAGTACAACTTTCTAAAACTAATGCAGTCTCATACAATAATCGTGCAATAAATGATTCCTTCATGAAGGTTATAATATTCAGTATTTGATGAAGATGTTTTACAGAGAAAATGTTTATTTTGGAGAATGTGTTTTGTGGTGCTCTTGAATTGCATTGCATTATACAAAGAGGTGTTTCTATTATTTTGTCCATGCCATTTATATCAACGAGGGTGAACCCTAAAATGTATTGTTCCAGTTAACTAAAACAAGAAATAGCACAATATTCCTCTTACAAATTAAAAGTTGAATTAATTACTAATAAAACACATCTTTTCTTCGTTCAATGCATCAGTATAAAGCTTAATGTGGCTAATGTTAGCTAAGTTTTGGAAACATACACAGTGCTCTGTAACAGACATTACTGGGCCTATTCACCGAGTTCACTATGATTCTCTTTTTTTGTTATACTGTAACATTTTGTTTTAGCATTTACCATCTCATAATTGCCACTTTTTGCCACGGTGGCAGCTGTTCAGCAACAACACCTCCTCCTTAGGTTGCTCCTAGCTAGCTTTGTAACACTGCAGAAATAAGTGACATGTTTGACACATTTGTCACACGTTTCTGGGTTGAAAAATGTCTGTTTCACAGCTTGAAAAAGATTTCAAGCAAAGTTTCTTTCTCTATATTTTGATGGGCCTACAGAATTGGTTCAGCTGTCCAGTGTATCTCATACACAGTTGAAACGGTCAATAGATTCCCGCTTTAGGTTTGAGAAAGGTCAATTAGGTGAATGGTAAAGCTCAGCATGCTGGAGGGGAGGCTCTTTGGTCTCTGACCCTTACTTGCACTGTCCAATAAAACACAAAGGAGAGTAGGGTTTAAAAAGAAAATCTGGGTATACAATGGGAGGAAAAGCTGAAATAGTTTCAATCATTCCTCTGCTTGTGTGGTGGCTCATCTTTGGGTGTGACTTGTGCCCTCCTTGCCAGTTTCCTGGTTGCTGGCGTATGAAATAAGAACATTTGGCAAAAATATGCTCATGTATGGCAGCACATCTCATATTAGCACTTTGCCACACTTCCTGTCAAAGCTGACGCATAGAGGCATGAAGATGTCGCGGGCAGACCGCTCACGACCCACCTTCACAGGTCTTGTCAGCATCCTTTGGCATGTGAATGAGGAGGAGATGCAAACCCAGTGTCACAGAGCAGCTGAGGACCTCCAAAACTCAATTTAATAGAGGGAAACAACTTTAACGAGGTACCGAATTTAATATTGAGTTGCATGGGTTTCCAATGATGATTCAACTGAATGAATAATGCGTTGATTGCTGGTTTTGTGCATAACCTCATTATTTGCATGAGATCTACACGATGGAGACATTCTGGATCGACCTGAAATTGCTGTCGTAGAGTCCCAGCCCTGCAGCCTTATCTGCGGTGTCATAGATTCCTCCTGTGAGTAAGACTCTGATGTAAGAGATCGCAGCAATTAGTGCCTGCAGTTGCTTTGCCGCGTGTCAAGCCAAAGTAACTGCTGAGCTCCATACCAAGCAGATGGATACAAACCAGTCTCAACAGGCATAGTGCTGTTCTCCAACAATTAATTGCTGGGCTCCTTCTCCGGGAGTCCTGAACCCACCCCGGGACTGTTTCTATGGGATCTGTCATTCAGCCTGTCCCCTGTGGTTGGCTGGTATTCAGATGATGCAGGTCTTAGAGGGCTGGTTTTGTGGCACTGTGGCATTTGAGGCAGTGGATGCCCGGGTAAACACTCGGCAACAGATGGTGGTGGGGAGCTCCGAGCATCAGTGGGAGGTCGGGTGTTATAGCTCGAGATGATGGGGATTTGCTGCCCACTCAATGAAAGGTGTGCTTCATTTCTCCCCCTCTTTTAGTCCTTAAAAAGGTCATTTTTCATCTCTCCAATATCCTGGCTATAATCATATCTCATTAACTGTTCTATAGTTTGACCAGCGTGGAGCTGCCATCTATTCAAAAGGACATCGTGTGTCACGATGTGGTCGCAGCTGATTTCAAGACCGTGTCAAAATAAATTAGCGGCAGATATTAATAGAACGCGGTGATCATATCACAAAATTATAGTCAAATGTATGGTGATATGTAGTGCCCTTTCTGCTTCCAGAGATGCACACCAAACCGTCTTCCTTCGCCTCTGTCTTTTTATTGTGTCGTCATGGTGATGGGTTTTCGTCTTTGTGTCTAATTAGAGAGCTTTAGATGTATTGACTATCTCAGACGATAGAACCACCTCTCTCCTAATACCTCTCCCTGTGTCATCATCAAATAGTCAATCTTTAATTGGAAAGAAACATGCTGAACATGTGTCCGGAAAACCTGTAGTTTCAGAAACAGAGATGGCCATTGCAACGTTGTTTAGTGAAAACTGATATTAACGTTGATTTGCTCGCTTTGAGAGAGAATTGTGCCTTCTGTGATGACCGCTTTCACAAATAAACTCTGTGTGACCTTTGCTGGCAGACACTGGTGTCAGTAAACAAGTTTGTTTTTAGAAATAAACATCTCTGCAAGTGTGAAAATCCCAAATTTATCCCAGAGCGTGTCAGCAATCAAAAATCAAGTTCTTAATTACAACCACATTGTTTCCATAGTTACATGGAGAATAGGAAAAGGATGAGCCAAAGCTCTCCAGTTTCAACATGGCTTTTTACGTCATGTTTTCAATGTATTAGAGGGAACATCATGTACACGCGACTGTTAATCATGGCGGTGACGTTTAGAGACAGCTTCACCTTTTTTTTTGAAGTTTAGCAAATTCCTTAATCTGTTTCTTATACTTCAGAAAGGATCTTTGGTAAAAAAAATAAGCGTGGAAGGCTCTTGGTCAAAGCGAAGAGAAATATACCAATTATTGTTCTGCAAATATAAACACAGTTATGAGTCATAATTGCCTCTAAACTTCAATAAATAATAATAGAATGATGGCAGCGGAGTCAAAGAGAAACAGCGTCATTGTTTTGTGTCAATGAATTATCTTTAAATAAAGTGAGGCATCTTCGTCCTATTAAAATAATCTTTTTTTCTCGACTTAGTTAATCTTTGCGTTACACATACTCAAAAACAAGCTGCACATGATATCCCACAGGCCTTAATGTAAATATAATTATAAGAACTATTCTTAGAAAAATCTAAAGCTGTCTCCCCCATCAAGAGAGCGTTCCTTCAAAGATTTTGCAAAGAAATCAGGCAGGAGGGTCCTTCATTTGGCAGGCAAGGATGCTTAAAGTACAGTTTAATAATCCCTGAGCCTAAAGTCTGCCCTGTTCCACGGATCAACTTCAGGCGACATTGGCTGCCCTTGCATATTTGGTATGATTAATGGTCATTGTAATATATTTTTCTATTTTAAGTTGATTGCATTCTCTCTTCTCGGGGATGTCATTATAGGAGCTTTGGGTTGTATCATTGGTGTGTCCTGTGTGTTCAACATCCACTTCACCGGTATCTGACAACCAGAGAGCTGCTCTGCAAAAGTAGTGGACCAATACCCTCTTGTGTCGACTGATGCAGCTGCAGGCTACAATCCACATCTCTGCACAGGAGAGTTTCTGCATAGCATGTTTGTATGCATGTTTTTAGGTATACGTATTATACTCATATAATGTCTAAAATATTTCTACGGTTGCATTTGATCAAGCTAATATTATGAGGAACATGTAGCACAAATGTGACTAGATGTTATTGCCAAGGCATAGTACAAAAAAATACAAAAATGTTGCAACGTTGGTAAAAACGTTCTGCTTCTATCCTCAGAGAAGCGTTTTGCCGCCGTGTGAACTGTAGGTGAAATGTAGCCACATATTTTTGAATAAAAGTGCAGTACAACATCGTTACAGCATTTGCAATTCAGCATTTTGCAACATTTTCCAAAAAAACTAAACTGAAAACAGTATGTGCATTTCGTAACTACAAAATGTATCTTTTGTCTTTTAATCATGGCTGTACCTGCATCATTGTTGTGAGAGTACACACTGAAATGTTAGATAGCGTTGTGTCTTTTGACGTGCGTCAAAGAACCCTGATGAGCAAACAGCCACACGTCTAGTCTGATAAATTGGGTACGCTAACACACTCAAGAATACTTACGAGACTGGACGGAGTTAATCTTTGCATGCTGGGATGAAAACTGTAGTGACCAACGTGCTTTGGTTTAAATGTGATCAAAATTATTTATGCGAGTATCCATATCGGCACATAAAAAATTACTCACATCAAACAATGAAGTCCAAAAATGATAAAAACACCAGCGGATCAATGAACTTGGGAAAACAAGGTAAGGGTGAACTACATATGTAGTGATGCTGTACAGAATTTAACAAACATACAGAAGCAAGCAGCTTCTCTCAAGTAAACCCTGGTGTCTCCAAAATGCCAAATTCAATAAAACAGTTTTGTAAACTTGTAAACTTATAAAAACAGAGGATAATGAAATGTTTGAATAAAAATTAAACAGGAACTTCATCAAATATTGGATTCTTGAGGTTTTTGTTGCAGCATTGATACGACACAACGGTATGACAGATAAGGGGTGAAAGAGAGACAGAAAAAGGTGGCAAAATGAAATGCATCATTGATATAATATTTTTTTGATCAAAAGTTAAAATTGAGAAAGTTATGATCTGGTTGTCTTTATGAGAAAGTCACTGTTTCATATAATGAACTTTTTTTTTCTCAGAATATTTGTCCAGTTATCAGTGAAGGAAAGTGTCAGACACATACCCTTATCAGTTCTCCGTCCAACAAACATTTGATAGATAGCTGGGCTGGAAAAGTGATAAGGAGATGTGCTCGACAACATATAACCTGAACAGCATTTTGTAATAAAGCAAAAATGAAAAACAAACTGACCCTGACAAAGGTCATAAGACAATAAAAAAAAACTTCTAAAAGTGTCAATTAGTCTTCATATTATCACCACAAAACGGTTGTCCAAAACGTTTATGAAAGGTATTTTGTCGACAATTTAAGGTCGACAAACACAAACGTCCTCAGAGGAAGTAGATCGCTGCATCACTTCACCATCGGAACCAAAATGCCATCAAGCTGCAGTCTCTGTCCAACAGCTCGGAGTCCAGCGTCCATCTGCATCCAAAAGGCCGAGTAACTACGAGGACACGTCCCGTGAGCAGTTTTATGTCCCTCTGGCCCCACCTCGTCCCAGCTGCTGTCTTGTCTCTTACTGGTCGAAAACGAGTGCTGAGATTATCTTTTCACTCTCCGGTCTGTGTTTTGTCAAGTCATTGTGGTGCAAGGGGACTGACTCTGTCCCAGGAAAGGGTGATAATTACTTCATTACACTTTTCAAAAACAGTGTTGCATGGTGCTTTGCAGTAAAACTCGGATTATACGGTAAAATAAGAAATAATAATTAGTAGTGATACAATAGTGATACAAAATCCAAATCGTAAAACATAAAATGAGATGCAGTAATTACAACCTTCCCAACAAATTACAATTTGTTAAGAAAAAGCCACAGAAAAATAAAAAAAATAGTTAACAGCTGCAAAGCATTTGATAACATTTGATTGTCATCAATTAATATTCTATAACGCTGAATGCATTATGGACAAAACAGTTATCCATTAATCCTAAAGTATTAGTGTCCTGATATCATAACTGTTTAACAATTCTTAATAATTATTATATCAAGTAGGTGGAAATATTAGTAGAAGCTACAAAGCAAATCTGTGAATGAGCTTTGAGTTAATAGAGTTTAAATCCAAATTGCTGTACATCCTAACTTAGAAATGAATAATTAACTGAGGGTTATTATTTATCATCTCAAAAGCAGCCAGCTTCATCTGTGAAAATTGCATTTAGACATCGAACATAGAAGTTGTCTTTAGTGGTCATCTTTCATTGCAACAGTCTTTTTGAATGAAAATCAAACAGGCTTCACACCCAGTGCACTGACACCCTCTGACCCCTCTGCCTGTTATCTACAGTCACTCCTGGCATGCGGTTGGCAGAGGAAGGACAGCAGACGTCTCTGTATGCTTTGGTGTTGGCTATCTCTGCCTAGTTCCTCCCGTCGGTGTGAAAAGTCCCGAGCAAATTAAACACGGGTGGCTCGCTTTCTGATCCAGTTCCGGATTTCTTCTCCACACCAGACGCCAACAGCAGTCACACGGATGAGGGGAGATCTGCCAAGCATCTCCTCTGCAGTGCTCTGCTCTCCTCTGGGATTAGCTGCACTGCATTCCCACCATCAGCAGCACCGGGGCCATCATAATCACACACACACACACACACACACACACACACACACACACACACACACACACACACACACATTTCAGTGGAGGCAGGGGCTGGGTTGTCTATACAAACAAACACACGTAAATTCCTTTTCTTTCTCTCTGTCTCTCGGTCTCACGGACTCCCACCAGTCTGGTTTAACCTTTTCTGCCTCACTAAGTGACACACACAAACACACACACACACACACACACACACACACACACACACACACACACACACGTAAATTTGTTCTGCACTTCCTTCCGGGGGACAGAGTGGTGCTGTGTAGGTTGACAAAAGTTTTTAAAGGTTGTGGTTTGTGGTTTTGTTGCGTCCACCCCTCATTGACAGCACAGAGACCCTCTCCCTTCCTCTCACCCGCCCTGGGGACGATGGATCAGATTGTATGAACAAGAGGTCAGCGCACACATCATTACATATCGCTGGAAGGCTGCAGCATTGCAATGCCAAGCAAAATCGTCCAATTCTGGAGTCACACAACACACAACCACTGCTGCATTCAAAACTATTTTGAAATAAGAAAACGGCATATATTTGCAGCTATAATAGTGCATGAGCTGCAAAAATGTCATTAATCTCTGCAGAAATAGGATTAGAACGTGTATGATTTTAGTCCTAATCTGACCATGACATTCATCAAAAGCAAAGGCCAGAAGCTTCCTGATTCCCACCACATTTGGTGAAATAAATTACCTCCACATCCAACCTCTACCATCTATCACTATTTATCATCCCTCTCTTTTCCTCAGCCTGGAGTGACCTCGGAACCCTGCTGCGTCCTCTTGGGTCATGATTGCCAGTTGTTAAATAACAATAGATGATTAGCCTAAGACAGAGGGGGATTTCCACTGCGCTATTTTGTCTGCAAACAAAAGAGGCATTCAGTTTAGTGGAGGCTTGATTAGGCTTTTCCTGGGGAGACCAGGTAATTCCCACTGATGACGTCCTGAGAGAGAGAGAGAGAGAGAGCAGGGGGAACCTGGGGATTGGCTAACTTCAGGATACTGCAGGCATGCATGTGGGGAAATGTCTTCATGAGGAAACAAGCTTGCTTTCAACATTCACATAGACACAGATGATCAATGCGGCAATGTAAAAATAAAAGTGCCAGCCGTGTGATTCATCTCGCAAGAAACAGGCAGCATAGTCCTGTGTACATGGACACATATCATCAGTCTGTGAACAGTCCTGCAGTATTGCTTGATGCTCCCAAATAGAATACAGCGCATGTCAGTGGCTGAAATTAATCTCCAGCAGAGGGCACCATGAATGCTTTCTATTTTTAGTAGTTGACTAAGATTTCTAAAGGGGATTAGAGGCTTCCTGAGGATGCCTTGCTCTGTTTTCAGGGGGGGGGGGAGCCTATTTTCTCAGATTGAGCACTAACAGGAGATTGTGCAGCAGCCATTTATCAATTCCTCAGTATTAAGCAACAGGGATAATTGTATGTTTCTTTGTGTTATCACTGTGGAAGGATTTCGCATGCCTTTTGTGTCATTGTGTTTACCTAACACTAAAGCAGCAGTATTTTGATTTGATCTTTTTATAGGCTGTCAGGCGAGATGCTGTTTAATGCATTTGCTTCTGATAGTGCTGTAGTGTTGTTTACCGGTAGCTGAATGTGCCTTGCAACTGGCACTGGCATCTAATACACATATCTCGCATCTCTTAGGAGACTTTTGCCGAAACCATTTTTGGCAGCACTTAACTTGACTCAGTTGCTATGGACACAGATGATGTTTTCTTTTTTCTCCTTTTTTATCTATCTGTGTCCATGACAACAAAATGGCTGTTACAGGAAACGGTTTGCATTTCAAGACACCAGAAAGAGAGAGAAACAGCGAGAGAGAAACAGACCGGGGGGGTAATGTCTTAATTAGTTATGGCAAGTTAATATAAACGAGCAATACATTTTTACAATCATACTGTTGTTTGTTATTTTCTCCTACAAATATGTGACTCTTATATGTGTCCAGAAAACATGACAGATTTACAATTGATAAAAAAAACATCATTCACTTTCACTTTATTTAGTTATTTTACAAACAGTTAACGGTGATCCGGGAGACAGACGATGGTAAAACCCCAAACATACGTCTGTATGTGGGGACTGATAAACTGACTCGTCACAGTGAGTGGATCTCAGCAGAAGCCTAAAGGCAGGATGAAGGCGGAGAGAAGAGGGTGGGGGGGATGGTGGGATATCCCTGATGACGGTTTATTGCTGTTTTCTAATTAGTTTGATGTTTGTAAAGAGTCACCAAATGAAAAGGAGAATATTTAATTACCCCCTCCGCCAAAGAAGTATCTTAATTGTTCACCACCTAATAATAATAATACAAGTGCACAACTGCCATATCAAAAAAAAAAAACTTTTAATCTAATTATTGTACAAAATTGATAAAACACATTATTATTATCATTAATGTATTTGTCAACAACATCTCATAACTGGTAAATAAACAGTTGGTAAGAGCTTGATTATAATTTGTAGTCATATATAGAAATATTATTTGTGAAGACAGCAGTAGTAAATGTGTTAATAACAATTTATCAAATGTTCAAGACAGGCGTGAAAGGTTTTGGTCATGTGTTATCATATCATAATATATGATTACAACTATCCTATACTCAGTATAGTATACTGTGTTATACAACAGTTATGGATGCTTGATAAGAGGATTCAAATTGTTGACAAAAATGTTATTTTAATTCCATTATTTATAATTTATAAGCAGCATGTACAAACTTATTAAATAGTTTATATCAGATAATAATTTAAGAAAATGTGAGGACAGTGTGTATTCATATACAGTATTTACCAGTAGTTTGATGACCAAAAACAATACAAAGCAACTGCAAAGAGATGCAAAACGACCAAATGGAGACGCAAAACGACCACAAAGAGATGCAAAAATGTCAAACAGACACAAAACAACCACAAACAGATGCAAAGTTACCACAAACAGATGCAAAATGACCAAAGAGAGATGCAAAACAACCACAAACAGATGCAAAATGACCAAAGAGAGATGCAAAACAGCCACAAACAGATGCACAACGACCTAAAATAATTTGAATCTGTGGCTTTGTTCTTATGCAGGAGGGATGGAGGCCATTTGTGTGACAAGGGGCCCTTTGCCTCATAATCCATGGATGAAAGGTTAAAAATAAAGTATTAGCCAATACTTCACTGCTGATGCCAAACAAGACCTGCTCCATTTGCATGACCACTAGATGGCAGCGTCAAGTCAACCATCAGCCTGGTTGTGTGTGGCCACCAGGCTCATTATTAGCACATGATGAGGCTGCACTTCTTGGGAGAAGCAAATGCAGGCTACTAGATGCATATTTAAGAGGGATAAAGTAAACAAACAGAGGAACAACAAATTCAACACAAGAAGACATCCAAGGTCCCTGTGAAATAAGAAAACCTCCCCCGAGGCCCTCGGCTCAGCGGCAGCAGCTTTTATATTCATCATGTATTCAATTATAGATGGTTTTAAGGTGTCTTGTGTGTTATGAATGTTGCTCATTATAACAACATCACATCTCATCTTCAAAGCAAACGCCACTGCCAGTTTGTTGTGACCTCCTTGGCGTTCGCATTTTCAATTATCTCTAAAGTTTTTCAGCTGATTGCATTTAAAGATGTTGGACTTGCTTACATCAGAGGGCACACAAGCATGCTGCGTGATGCTGTAAGTAGTGTTCAGAGCATGTAATGATTCATAATACACGTCGATTTTAAAATCATGAAGAAGAATGGAATTCCAGCTGTGCCGATTTTACCAACTACACACTTATCAAGATACCTGCTGGGAGTTTTTAAAAGGATTTTCTTAATACAAATAATAATACAAATTGAGGCCACTCATGAAAAAGACATGTTAAGAGCACCAACGCTTATACAACAAATGAAGCATACAGCATCTGTTATGAAATTATCTGTAACAGCAGAGCAGAATCAATGTGTTGAGTTATTTTAACTTAAAGTATTTGTGCTGAGAGAATACAGTATTTCTGCTGTGTCACACGTTTACTGTTAATTATTCCTTCTCTACTGGCTTTAGATCCGTCCAGCTGAACTGACTTTGCAGAGTAAATTATTGTAGATTATCAAAGTATGCAAACGAAAATACTGGCACCATATAACCAGAACAATAAGCAAATTTGAGCTATACATTTCTTGTACATCAAACAGTATTTGGCAGCCAGGAGAAATGTGGGCAAACAAATAATTATACCAGTTTGTTCCTGCAGATGAGGTTGATTTGGGATGATTGTTTGACTTTAATGTTAATTTCCAGATGACAGATTGATGACCGCAGAGGGTTAGTTGTGACACAAACACATTGGGAGTGAAGGTGGGGGGGAAAAAACCCCACAGAGAAATGCATTTCCACAAAATACTGCAGTAAAAAAAGGAGATAAAAGGGGGTATTAAAGATCACAACCTCAAATATCAACTCTGCACAGTGTTGCCAAGTCTTGTTGCTATGGAGATTGCATCCTACTGCAGGTGTGAGTAACGACAGAGGAAGTCAACTGTGCTTCCCTCTCTGCGTCTCTTTCTGCTCCTCTGTATCTTACATGGTCCTCACTGCATGTGTGAGCGCATGTGAGTGTGTGTGTGTGTGTGTGTGTGTGTGTGTTTCCGCCACAGACGCGCTAATAAACAGCCGTGAAGATTAACCTTGTTAAACTTTCTATGATCTCTGTGTGTTCATTACGGACACCATGTAGATCACAATTAAAAGCTTCATTGTCCTCACATCTCGAAATATTTTGCTCTCCGCCATTGTGTCAGGGAGGTGTCAATGGAGGACCTCTGAATTGTGCAAATGTAATTAGCCCTCAGGCAGGGTGTGCACATTGTAGGCTGGAATAAATGGATGCATGCGTCCAAATACTGCTCGGGAGATCTCCAGTGAACCGAGATGGCATCGCTTTGCGTCAACGCTGTTGGAAGAAATCCAGTCTGAAAAGCCAAAAGAGATCTGACCTGGCCAGATGTGATATGACTCTTTTCAAAAGTGTTTTCATGAGATTGCGTGGCACTTGTTTTTAAGACTGTGTCTGACAAAAAAAAATCTAATATTTTATTTATTTCTTCGTTTACAGTACAGTGACAGTCTTTAGCACTTCATCTCTTCTCAATGCCTTTGATGAATTGCTCAGTGTATTTTGATAACCCAGTTATAGTTTAAGTCATATTTCAAGCAAAAAAAAAGACAACAGAAAAACAAGCATTTGCACAGTTGTGAGGATTTGCCACTTTTCTGTGTCTAATAAACTTAATCTGTGTTTTCGACTATTGAACAGACAATTGACCTCGAGCTCTGCCTCACTTCATACATTAAATGATTAATCAATTGATTAAAATTGTAAAAAATTGTTACATTTATCTTAAGTATTCTCTGTGGTTTGAGTAATTTTAAAGTTGCACAAGAACGTTAAATTTAAATGGACACAGTATATATTTTTTCTCCACAAGAATTACACCCTCACATTGACTTGTCCAATTCTATCAGATTTGGAGCTGTTGTTATGCACTGCAGGCGGCTGCTGCTCAGCTTCCTTGTGGCTTTGTGGCTTTGAGTCTAACCGAGGCGGACTGAGAGAGGCTTATTAATCCCACGGCTGCAGCTTCACTCTGAAGGCCACAATCAGGAAAACAAAAATTCACTCACTGTGTGACTTAAATAGACTTCTAATGTTGATCATCTAAATATACAGGATGAAGTGCAGACGTTAAGATCCAGCATACTTGATCCAGTATTGTTATTAATAGGGGCTGACATTTTCACACCTCACGGCTCAATCATTCTGTGCAAGCCTTAGTGAGCCTGCACATTTGTATTACGATGCATAAAAGCTCACCCAAGTGTCCAAATTTGTTCATAACTGCATTTTGAAGTACAGATCAAAGTTAAAGATAAACGTCTGCAGTGAGAGAGCACAAGGAGGTTTCTACTTCCACGATTACTGCTGCTAAAACCGAGAGGAAAGAAAAATAATTATTAATTTATAATATTCGATCATCATCGGTATGATAAAAAAGAAAATTGACAAATGAATTACAAATGGAACACTTAATGTCCGTTTCTCATTAGCAGCAGACTGGAAAGGGCAGCAGTTTGATTAACAAATATCAATCAGCGATGGCAAGCCGATGATTGTGGCGGGTGCAATTTTAACTCAGTGGATTGTGGTGTGAGAAGGTCAAGAACAGCCATAACCGTCCGTAACAAACACACTCCACAGAAAGGACGCTCCAGCAAAATAGATTTACATGTAGTGACCAAAACAATGAAATATGTAAATACATGCTTACATACATCAGATGAAAGGATAAGGCTGTCTATTGACTTATCGTAAACAAGTCCCACTGGAAAACAACAATGCATTAGTCTGTCTCTCAAAAGCTTTCTGACTTCCCTCAACCTGAATGTGTCTCTCTCAGCCCTAAACCCATTGATTTCAACTGAAGACGTAAATCATTAAAAACAGGTCACAACTATACAGTGACATTTAGAAAAAAGGACTCAGTAGTTTCCTAAAACTCTGCTTTATCAGCTATTTTACTCTAATGGGACCATAATATACTGAATGAACATCGCGCTGTATTTAGGAAGAGTTGAAACTGGAGATTGAGATCATGAACTCAAGCTAACAATGTTTACTTGGGTAATAAATCAAGTGAGAAGTCGGCTAATTTTCTCATAGACTTCACAATCAAACTTCTTTTCTGCAACCAGAGGACTCGTGCCCTGCTGGTTTCACTTTTCAGACCTGGACCTGGACCTGGACCTGGACCTCGACCTGGACCTCGACCTCGACCTGGACCTAGATTAATACACATTTCGTGTTCAAGTGAGTATTTTTGACAGCAGGACTGTGTATGTGATATTTACTCAAAATAAACTACACTTCCCATGTTTATCATAAAACAACATGGTCACACCCGTTGTAACAGTGTGGCTCACTGATGTGTTTTTAATAGTTTTTGGACAACAATGACGTCGATGACACAATGGAATTAGATGTATCAGGCTTTTGCTACACAGACAATAATTGTTGCAGGATCAGTCTATGGTTGGTTTTGGTCCTTTCACAGGACTTGTTGACAATATAAAAAAAAATAAATGGAATACTTCCAGCCCTGCCCTTTCAATCTGCGCTGTCACCCAGACAAGAAAAAGACGAATGCACTGAGGAGGCTTGAAGATGGGTTCATGCTGGGTGGGACGATGGTGTTGAAGGAGCTGTTGACTGCAACAGCTGAGATAATAGCATTTTTTATTTTGAGCACTCGCCAACAGTGGTATAACCTTGCCTGGCCCTTGCTGAGCACTGGGCTGTAGTGTAAGCGATGGCACTCTTCCAGGATCTGACCATTAAGGCTCATTAGTCCCTATTGATAGCCCTGATGATAGGCACTCTGAAAAGAGCCAGCCAGGCAAAAGGTCAGCGTATGGATCTTAATTTGACCTCAGTAGCCCGTCGCTGATTGGCAGCATCTGTCATCCTTAGATTTAATTTAACGCCCCTGTTCTTTCACATAAAATCCGTGCCTGCCACCCGTTATGGCACAACTGTCTCCTGTGCCCATTTCATTTAGGCAGTGAATAAAATCGGACTGGTGCTAGGGCCGTGTACCTGCAGTGGCAATTTCTCATATTTGTCTTCCACTTGCAGTTACAGTCATTCAAACATCGAAACCCAAGAATATAACAGAGATTTAGAAACTACAATTCACAATATGTGGTACTGTAACGGGTCAACATTTTGGTCTCAGTGTTTTGTTTTCAGCTAAAGAGGTTAGTGTAATTCCCACTGGAGGTTGTGTGACGTCCTCCCGAATTTATATGTTTACAATCCATGTAGTAATTGTCCATACTGTGATTTTGCCATGTTGGTCTATTCTGTACACTCAACATCTATTGCATGTCTGTAGGTTCAGGGAGATGGATCCTTCTGTTGCTCTTATCCGAATCAAGGGATAAGGACAGAGGGTGTCGATTGCTGTACAGATTATGAGGGCCCTTGAGTCTTGACAGAAATTTTGACCTGATGATGGTGCTAGATGAAAATTCAAAGGACCATTAATAAAGTCAGCAAGATACGTTTTCCTGGATCCATGAGTGTCTGTGCAATCTGGTACAGTCGAGAGAGGTAGGTAGGTAGATGTCAAGATTTTTCTAACAATAAGTGAAAACTTTGACCTGTTAGTGCCTCTAGAGGAAAATTCATAGTGCATAGGGTCAACAAAGCAGCTAGTTTCATTATGTTTTTTACTCAAGTAAAAGTAGAATAATGTCCTTAAGCAAAAGTAGGTTCAGTTACAACGTAGCCTGAGTAAACATTTCTGCATTAACTTCTCTTCAACAGTAGAATAAAACATCACCAAAGCAGACGAGGTGGACATGTAAACAATATAAACTCCACAGCGGCTCCAGCCATTAACTCACATATTAAAGCAAAGGATGGACCAAACGTTTTTTTTAACTATGACTAGGTACAATAATGCTAATTGTAACCCCATATTTGCGCCTTAATATGATTGTGCTTAAGTGGCCCAGGCCTGTGAACTCGGCCTGTTACCGCAAATATTTATAACTTCTCATTTCTGGGAGCGCAGAGTGTTTCCTCTCTGGAGCTCCGCCCTCCTGCGGCCTCAGATACACCTGCAGCTTCGTCTATTCTCTTTCTTCTGTACCATTCTCACACAGGACTTTTTCATGTGACTTCAGGTAAATAGTAGGCCTACTTAAGTAAAAATTAGATAACAGATTGTTGGAGTCATAATGTAGATTGTTTGTTTTATTTATACATGCAGTTCTGACATTGAACACAGGGTGGAGCATTAATGTAGAACTGCATATAGGTAAGTGCCTGGCAATGAGAATCAGGTGTTAGCTTCCCGTTTTTGACCTCGTCGTATCCTGTCGTGTCGTGATCTGTCACGTGTGTTGGTGTTAGAGCGTGACTGGCATGCTCAGATTCATTGGTAACTGAATTAAGATTGAACAATGCTGATTTGTTTACACTGTGAAACTGAATAAATGCTTCAACAGCTCCAAAGAGATACAGCGCACTGAACAGTGATTTCTTTGTAGCCCAGAACACACGTCCGAACAAGTTCTTCCGTTTGCCACCCAGTGGCTTACAGATAATATTAGATATTTATTAAAGTCATTACACAGATTTAAAAGAAGAAATACTTTTTGGTGTACAAGCACACCAAAAACGACTCTGAACTAAAGTCATTAGAATTCATCTTCTGGAGACCTTGAATATCTGTAGCAAATTTCCCAACAATCCATCCAATAGTTGGAAAATATTTTCACTTTGAATTGTCAACCTCATGGTCAGTAAGATTCATCCTCTGGGGACCATGATGAAGTAATGAGGCAGCTATAGATTGTTAACGCCACAGGAAGTCAGCGAGCTAAAGACATTGAGTGTGTGTGAAATAAGAGAAGATGCTTCAAGGAGAAAGGGGCCGATTATGTAATAGAGGGACTTGTTTACGTGTCCCCTCTGAGTTCATGTTAGCTGAAGGAAGACACCCTGCCTTTGCGGCTGTTCTTGGCTCTGCCACATTGCATTAATGTCTTTACTCATAGTGACTGGTAATTGGCCTACTTTGAGGCGAGCGTTTGTGTCTCATGTAGAATTGTACAGTAAGGAAAACTGATAGAAACCACGGCCTGGAGATTCCACTTAGGTGGAATTGCAAACACAAATGTAGGAATGAAAAATGTCAGAAGCAAGCAAGTCCTGAACCTGTGGAGAACCACTGCTGCTCCGGTTCATGCATTGACAAGAGACTTTTAATTTGCAGAGTGTGTCCATTTGGAAACATTGTGCATATGCACCTCCCCCTGATTGGCTGACGATTACATTTCACACAACCATATATATATTTTTTTATCATTTTGTAATGGTTATCTAACAGTAAAAGGAAAGGACTTCTTGTTGTATGATGAAGTGAAAGTTAGTGTCTTGTATTACGGTTACTAAGGCTATGAAGACTCTCAACAAGAAACGTTGAGAGAGCCCAGGTGTCATCCTGGAAGAGCAGCTTGTAATGTGCATCTACGTGGGACGTTTCGCCTCCCAGACAGACCTTCCCCTCTGGCTGTGTTCACATCCTGCCTCCTTCACCTGGATTGGCCGACACACAAGCCCAAACATGGCCGAACACCTCACCGACTTCAGTAACTATGAAAAATAAAGAAGAAAACCGTGTGGCTCTGCAGGAGAAGGTATGGAAGATTATTGTTGCATCCAGATAATAGCGAATCTCTAGCAGGTCAAGGTCAACCCTCCAATGTTCAGACTGTTTACACAACATTTAAGTCTTTCCTGTTTTTGGTACCAAACTTACTACATTTATTTTAATGACTAGTTTAAAGTGTGCAGAGGAGCTGCAGTACATTCTCCCTCATCACGATCATTCTCAAGCATATCAAGATTTAATTTTTCAAGGTACACGCACCTTGCAGCAAACACAGTTAAGCTGACTGTGACATGTGTGAAATTCAATTACAGACCTGCTGTGGATGCACTCTGTGTAACCCAGGGAGATTGGAGGAAGCGTCTGCCAGGTGGCAACCCTGTAGGCAACAAATCACAATGGCCTGGGCCGCTGCCAAGAGCAGGGATTCTGCCATCGCACGGCCCACCAACACTCCAAGAGCAGCTCATGGTCACTCATCACAGACACTCTCCACGCGTCTCTCTCTCTCTCTCAGTGCACTCAGGTCAGTAGAAAGGGAATGCAATACACATTGTTGGCCACTTCGCTCTATAATTCATGTCCTGCTCCTAAAATAGAGTACTCGAACAGTACGCACTGTTTCATCGGTGGCTCCAAAAAATTGAATCGTGCACGTGGAGTAAAAAGCAGCATGTTTCAAATAAAAGGGGATTATCTTTATGTTCACATTCTATGTATCATTTGTCATGTGGATTGTCTCTAATGTAATTTCATTATGTTGGTCTGTTATGTACAGACACCTATGTCTGTCTATCCTGGAGGAGGGATCCCCCTTAGTTGCTCTTGCAGAGGTTTCTTACATTTATTTCCCTGTTAAAGGTGTCTGTTTGGGGAGTTTTACCTAAGCGAGGGAGGTTGTCATATGCTGTAGGGATTGTAAAAACCTCCGCAGAAAATTTGTGATATTGGGCTAAATGAATAAAATTGGCTTGACTTGACACATTAGAGATGACTGTGGTTTAGGGGCATGAGCTTCATTTTCATCATGTAGGTTTACTAAAAAGTCTGCTGGCTCTGTGTGGTCATCTCTGTGCACAAGCAGACATCAAATCACAGTGGGACAAAGCGCACTGATGTTGTGGTAAACTGTAAATAAAAGTGAAATATTTCTGGTCGGTGAAGGCTCACCAAGGCAGACATGAAATCTGCATGTGTGCAAGCCCAGACTTCCTATATATGTGACCAAGACTCAGTGGGCCCTGGGGACCCTGGAACATCTCTGTGCTGTTACACAACGGCTGCTAGCGATCAGAGTGTCAGTGAACAGCACATGGCCACAGCCAGCTCCGATAACAAGACAAAAAGCAGGGTATTTCTCCTGTAACTTGCTAAACACTTGTGATTTGACGGTTAGATATTTTGTTCCATGGCCAGTAGTATCACTGTACTGCTCGCACATTACACAGCCAGTGTCTGGTGGGGCCGGTTTCTCCCACTCCCGCACTCATGAGCTGTGAGTGGCAGGCCGGCTAACCGGTCATGACACAGGAGAATCAGCCTGAGTTGAGAGGGAGCAGCCGTGGGAGCAATGCCTGCCTGCCACATTGGAGACCGTCATCGAGACATGTCAGCCTCCATTCCAGTTAAAGTCCCAAAACCGTGTTGTACTTTAGTGCAACTCATAGGCCTGTAAAACATAGAAACAAAAGGAAAGTAAACACATTGCAGTATGTTTATTTGATGGCAGAAAACACATGCAGGATGTTTGCACAGCCTCTAATTCAACCCATTATGCATGCAACCCTTCAGCTTAAGGGGTGCTCGAGCTGCCCAAGTGCTCCCAAAAGTGCCCTCTGGTTAGCTCAAGTGCCACTTTGATGCAACCTGAGGGTAAAAATGAACCATAACCCTTCATACAAGTCCCTCTTTGTGTATGTTGTAGCTAAATACTTTATTGATGTTAATACATTATGTACTAATGCTTAGGTCAGTTAAGTAATAGAAAAGAACAACCTTTCAGCTGATGTTCTTCCTCTTATACCCACACTTGAATCATCTTTGTAGCTCTTCAATTAATCAAGAAGATCCCTCCAGTACACTTGTTGACAACAGCAAAAGTCATTTTCCGACACAAATTATTACATTTATGGCTCATAATTGATCTATCAACAATAGTAAATGATTTCTAAAGCATTAGTTGCAATTTATAAAACCTTTATAAGGGAGACTTAATTTAATTGAAAGGGGTGCCTTTAACCATGTGCATGAATTTTCACCCCTGAGTCTGTGCACGCCACTGGCCAGAGGTTTTCCCATCATGCACTGGGCAGGAGTTATTGAAGCATCCCAGACAGGTTTCAAATCTATCACAGAGTCTGGGATACATCTTGTGAAGAGAAAAATCTTTGTTCTCGTGCTTTATCATTCACATGGCGCGATTCATTTTCTGTCAAACAATAGCACAAATAGTGCTCATTTGCATACGCCGTTAATGTGGCTCCACATCATTATTACCACCGAGGGAACTGAGCAGTTAAGGCTGAAGCATCACCTGGAAGAAAATTTGTGTTGCCCTTATTGAAGAAGTTCTTTGCTTTTTGTCCCCATATTTCCCCCCACATCTCTCTGATTTTATTTAATTCCTTTCTAATAATCCAGATTGTTTGACACAACATCATGCTCTGAAAGGATTTCAGATGTCTGTTTGTATGTTTGCTTACACACTTTCAATCAAATAGGCTGTGACTGCCACAACAGCCAACTAGTCTGTTCCTACATGACAATGAGCATGAGGGAGCCGAGATGCAATTCAGAAAGCTGTTTCTAAAACAGGAAGGAGTAATTAGTAAATGTCATTTGAGAGGAGTGTGGCGAATTAGAAGCCCGGTGGATCATGTAATTAGGACGGGAGCCTTTTCATTGGCGGCTCAGGGAAGGACGAGGACACCACGGCAGCATCCTCTGTTGAACACTGACACCACTACGAGCTGTTACAGAAAACACCATTTGACACACACACACACACACACACACACACACACATCACGTGCACACTGACAGAACCACATTGTTGCACAAATACACACATGTGGGTACAGATCACAATGTCAACCAAGACTGACAGAGATGCATGAGACTTTTCTCTCTTGTTTCACACGTCTGATGAGACGTGATAAATGTGAAAAACAACATGTGGATACATAAAGAGTTTGAGCTTTTAGGGAAGATTTGGGTTTCAATAAGCAAAACCAATTTCAAATCTAATGAAATGTCATGTAATATTTGATTATGTAACAATTAAAAGTGACCGTATGTTCAAGTACAGTTGAATAACACAAGCAATATAACGTCACCTTCAGCTCAGTATTTTTCACAGTTAAAAATAATCAACAGATTGATCGATGATGGAAATGTTTTTTTGTAGCAGCTCTGGTTTAACTTTACCATTTAAGCAGATAAGAGTCGGTATTAAAAAATCTTCATGTTGGAGAAGCGAGCAGCTCAGATGTCACCTATTCTCATTAAACAGAAACAAACGTAATAAACAACACACGCACTCCCTCCACTGTGAGATGTTTTCTCCAACAGAGAAGCACAGTCTCAGTTTGCAAGAAGCTACTGGTGTTGCTGAATCACATCATTTCAAACACAAATCAATTTAAGTATAGTAAGCGTTACTTGCAGGCACATTATTTTACTGTTCTCTTTAGATTCAGTGATCCACAGAGCAGGATGGACTGAACATCTCCAGATTAAACACAACAGCCCTGTTGTGTTGCACCTTGGCTCACACAGTGCAGACCAAAATAACCACAGTGTTATCAGCCTCTCACATGTGTGTCTATGCAAATCTATTCAAAACTCGGCAGCAGTAATTGCTTAGCGCATGTATAACATTGCATCGGTTTATTACAAAACAAATCTCTAATTTCTCTACATCTCTGCCAGGGTTTCACTGACCACCTGTATTATTATTCATTTTAAATATTTGGTTAATATCTAACTAGTCAGTGACTAATTGAAGAAAAAAAGAGGCTTGTTGAGGAGGACAGTGCACAGCCTGCAAGGGTTTATGGCAGAATAGATCAGAGGCAGCGCAGATAACAATGGAGATGGAGTAATAAATAAATCTCCTCTCTAGCCGGAGGACTGACAGCAGCAGATTAGAGCCTGTGCCTTTTAAACAAATTGGGTGCTCAAAGGGGCATATTGGCTGTGTGCTCAAGCATGTTTTACAGTGCAGCTCTGTAACCACTGAGACACACAACTCTGCCAGTTCAAACATGACATCATGGTCCAGTTCAAACAAGCTAACGCTGCAAGTTCAGGTTTTTTGCAATTACCCTTTTTACTAATTGACCTATCGACCGCTGTCTCTTGCAAAAGGTGGATTCAGTGTTAACAACAAGAAATGAGACGACCAACCCAAAATAGTTTATATAATGTGAAAGTGTGTTTCTGTTTGGGGAATTACTTCACCTGGAAATACAACCAGGTGAAGAATAAAAGCTCAGATATAAATATGTATAGTATTGTTTACATGCAACTTGAAATGTGAACATTAAATATGTTTTACCTTGATTTACCAGTAGGTACTAAAGAAAAATATTTTGTCTTTTGACCAAACCATATGTGACATCATATGAGACAATAAAGGACAGCAGTTAATCTTAAACAGTCAGACCACATGTTAACGCAACATGCTGGTGTTTTTGAAAGTTTTAGCCTTTTTACTACAGTTAACATCATAACTTATCTTGTTTTAGAGTGTTTTATTGTGTTATATGACTGTTACTAATAAAATGAATGATGCGTTGGTTTGGTAATGGTATTGTGCATGTTGGCTCACTGGGAAAAGTGAGTTGAACAGAACCATTGTCAATGTTGTGAGTAACATCTGTGTCAAAACATCTGCAGTGAAAAAGGCCCACTTGGTTTCATTCATGTGAATACAGTATGAAAATCAACTTGCAGATAATTGGTGTTATTGGTAATCCATTAGTTATAACTGAACCTAAACAGATAAAAACTTAAAATATCATATGAACCATTGGCACTAATATTAAGTATGTGAGATTTTTAGTTGAGTTTGTAGTAAATGGGCAAAATGGGCAAAAACACTGGTATGTTGAGTAAAGAAATGTTTTGTTCTTTCTTGTCTTTGTTTTTTATTTATATGTCAGTCTAGCATGGAAGTTCATTATTCTACTCAGAGATGAAGACCATGAGAATCAGTTGAAAGCTCTGAACGAGCCAGTAAGTGGACCGCATACACACAGCTTAAATGTAGCATTTAAACTGTGATTCATTAAAGTGAGGCTGAACTGCACCAAAAAAATGATAGGTGATGATAGAGCAGTTTTGATGTGTTATGTAACCACTTTAAAAACTCAAAATATCTACACTTAATATATATTACGTTGTCAGGAAGAATGTGCTGAATGGTAAATGACAGTGATCAGTGAACACGAAAAAAAAAAGGTAAAAATACCTTTTTACCGGAGCCTGTCAAATGGCTGATTTCAATTAAAGACGAAAATTCTCTCTTGAATATCTGTAATTCTCATTGTTTTCTCTTGCATCCCCAGTGCTCAATACTGTAGGCTGAAACTCAATTTAGGCGGCATCTTGTTGAAACGTCCCTGTCCACGGTTCTGAAATCTGCTTTCCCAAGCATGCGTCATGTGACTTCACCCAGCACTGCCTAGCTCAGCACCAAGCCTACTGGTTTCTGGAGATTTCATGTGAGAAAAGGACGAGCCCCGAACCCCTTTCCCTCTCATCTTGCGTTGTTTAGACTGTTTTTTTCCCCCGACCCCCCTTTCTGTCTTTTTTATCGGTCAATGCGCTCGGAGTATGACAAAAGGTTTTAGGATGCTGGATTTGAGCTGCTCGTTTCCTCTCTTTTCACTTAAATGCCAGCACGGTGAATGCGTCGGACAGAGAGGACAAGCCTGCTGCTAGTGGTCCGCATTCAGAAAGTCAACATCTTGTCTTTCTTGATTTTATTTTTCCCTGGAGCGACTTCAGAAGGATGTAACGACCGATCCACCTTGCGCAGCTGAAGTCTCCTCGTCAAAATGCAGAAGGGAATACGACTTAATGATGGTCATGTCACCTACCTGGGGCTTTTGGCGAAAAAGGATGGTACAAGACGAGGGTGCTTGAGCAAAAAGAGCTCAGACAACACGAAATGGCACACAAAGTGGTTTGCTTTGTTACAAAATATGCTCTTTTATTTTGAGAACGAGTCCAGCTCCCGACCCTCGGGATTATACCTGTTGGAGGGATGCATATGCGACAGAGCGCCTTCACCGAAACCTTCACAGTCAGCGAAGGAGTGTTTGGAAAAGCAGGTAAGGAAAGCGTGCGCACACGCACGCACGCACACAAACACAAACTCTCTCTCTCTCTCTCTCTCTCTCTCTCTCTCTCTCTCTCTCTCTCTCTCTCTCTCTCGCACTGCTTCACTGTTTTTCAGGCTTCGTGTTAAAAATATCGACGACGTGCAACACTGAGTGCAGAAATTGTTCCTTTGCCGCAAACGCCTTTGAACTATTTTAGTCCCGAGCAAAGCGCTTTTCTTATGCGTATATTCATTCATTCATATCCAATCGCATCATGACCTCAAATCCAGCGCAGCAGAAATAGCACGAGGTTCCAGACTGCTGTATTGCACGTTATGTAATCCATGCATGGCATTAATGATGAGGTAACAATATTAACACCTAACGGCATTACAGCAGCCCTGGCACTGGGCTATGCAGTGTTTTGCTCCAGGTTGCAAAGCTGAGCTTGATCCTTTTTTTTTTATTGGTGGGATAGTGTTCAGTGGTGCATGAGACGTAAATTGTTTGTGTTCTTATCACAGTGGTGTCTTTGCATCCTGGTTGGTCACACATTGTGCTTTTGACTTTCAGTGATCACATTTGTTATGTTTTAGGGCGGAGAGCGATATACTAATGCTCCTTTCAACAAAACATGCAAAAAAAAGTTGCAGCCCCAAGGTTTCCATCTTGTGGTGAAATGATGAAAATACAGCTGAAGCTGAAGAAACAGCAGGGTGCCTGTGATCAGTCAGCTCTGATCACATCTAGATGACCTGAATGAAGTTCAGTCTAATACTGGATTTTTTTATTTGCAATATACAGGGTTATTAACCACTTTTTATTCGTGGTATCTTCAATGAAGACTCTATCACACATTGTTAAGGTAGCGGAAACATTTAATCCAAAACTACAAATGAAGCATCCACTCGATCTTAAAATATCTCATCTGGCTGCTACTTAAATCAGCAAAGCATGAAAGTGAGAAGTAGAAAGGGTGACATGTCTGTTGACATTGTTATTGTGGATAAACAGTCGAGGAACATAATGCTTTACTGGCTCTGCTCTCTCCCGGCTCTGTGCCTGACTCTGTCGGTAGGGCTGCAATCCAAAGTGAATCCAGGCTCTTCCTGTGAACAGCTGCCTTTGTGCTGATGAAGCAGAATGCAACACACTGGCGAATGTTGTGCTCTCGCAGTTGCTTTCAAGCCACCCAAAATAAACCTCCCTGAAAGAATTTGGATTATGTTTTATTTTTGTCAGCAGTGCTGTTTCCTCTGCAGTTTCCTGTTTTACATGCATACATAGGAAACATGCTGCAAAGAGCCTGATGAATAGATGGTCAGAATTTGTGATCAACTTGAGAGGAGATGCTTGATTGGCTTTGTTCTGTGAGTCCTGTTTGCAGAGAGTAAAAGCACCGAGAAGTGCACAGATAATGAATGTGACGGATGTGACAGGCTGCTGCTGAGTTACCTCTTATTGTAAACAAACAAACATCCTCTTCAAGGACAAATAAGAGTATGAAAATATCTCCTATCCCCACCTGGATTTAGGGTTTTGTGCAAACGTTTTAGCAATCCACCATAATCCCTACATTATATTTATCCTCAAATGCAGTTAGTGTGAAAATGATAATGCGTTTGAGCCCGATGTTTCTATGGCAACCCTTATTTGCATCCTAAAGAATGATGCAGTTGGAAGAGGCGGGGTAGCAGAGATGAGAGAAGTAGTGTGTGTCGCATCTCTCCTATTAATGTGAGCGCTATCTGGGCTAAATGTGCTCCTTGCTGTACCTTGGAGGGGTCAGTGTCCATTTATAGAAAACACAGCTCGCTCTGGAGAAACAGCAGCACTTCGACCAACAACACAAGAAGCTACGGGAGCAAGAGACGGTTGATTTGCTACGAACTGTACTGTGAAACAAAGGATCTGACTAATGTTCTAATAAACTAATAGGTGTGATATTCTAGTGATGTTGGTATAGGGATAAAATAAAGTGCCTGATTAAAAGGAAAGTGGACGCAAGTAGAGTGATTACCCACACGTAGCACTTCAGGGAATATACTACTGTACAGATCTCATTATCTGATTCAGGAAAGCCCTTTTACCGTATTGCAGCAATAAAATTATGCTGCAATTAAACAAGACCAAAGAATTATTCTAATCTAATTAATTATTTACAATTCACTCATATCCACAGCACAGCAAAACTGACAAGTGATTGTTGCCCCCATAACAATAATACTCATGTATCTATATCATAGGTTTTATCAATGTAATTTATCTCTGTTCAGATCAGTAATGATGTTTAAAGGTGCATGACTCAGCCATAAACATAAAGCAGGAAGCAGACAGTGTGCTTAACATTGCCTTACACCACACACTCACCGCGCTCTTAGAGAGATCATGAGGGAAAACTATAACATGCGTGCCTCTCTGCCAGAAATAGATTTTCTTTGACGGTAGGATGAATACCTAATGAATGTGAAGATGGAAGAGCAGTCACCCATGAATAATGATCAGTTGCAGGTTGATAGGCGCCTGTTGAACATCTGCAGGCCAAAGATTAGAGTCTGGTCTCTCTCGGCGCGGCTGGAACCGTCCACAGAAAGATGCCATTTCACTTATGGGAGTTGTGCTATCGTTTTAATCATGGCCCACTTTCTGAGGTCTTCCTTATGTTTTAATAAGCAGTATATGCTATATATAGCTCACATCAAAAAGGCCTTTATAAACACGATGCAAATCTAAGAACTATTACAATTAGAATTAAAGGAAAATTGCATTATAAATGCAGGGGCTTTCCTTGATATGCAAAGTCAATTGTTTCCTATTTGTAATTTGCCGTTTGGACGCATGCTTGCATATAAAATACTAGTACCCACTGTCCAAAACCACAAACACCACTATATTTGATATACTGTAAAGGCAATGTTTGCTCATTGTACATTTATCCAAATAGTTACACCATTTTGTCATCTAACCAGTGATAGCAGCAGTGTTAAATCAATTAGCAATAATATTATTCAAGCAAAAGTACTCAAGCATTATCAGCAAAATCTCATGTAAAAGTATTCATGTTTTTATGCAGAATAGTTCCCTACATACAAGGAAATTCCAAATAGATGTTTTACAATTTGAAAACCCAAAAGTCACCCTATCAATGACTCATACTTGATTTATGAAACTTAGTAAATTAATAGAAAAATTAAATATGTTACTGACAACAAAAATAGCAGTAATATTATTATTGATATTAGCAATAACACTACTTATAACACTACTATTACTACTGATAATAATAATATCAATAATAATAATAATAATAATAATACCTTATTTTCCATCAAGCTTCAGTTGCTAGGAAACAGGTGTCGCACAGTTATGTAATTGGCTGTGGCTCCATCCTCCACGTCTTATGGCATTTCCTCCTGGGAACCACAGACATCCCAGGAACCGATCTGGGGGAGGCTTCCCTCAGTGTGGCCCATCAAGTGTACTGGTGGGCGAGGGAGATGTGGCTTCCCCAGGCCCTGTGTGTGACTTTAAATCAGCCGCTTAATGTCAGCAGCAGAGAGGCAGCGGAACAAACACAAAGACAAAAGCAGTGGAGAAGCTTCACTTAAGCTACTATATAACAGATTTATCTAGAGGGGTATGCAATAATACGTTCTCCTTCCTGTGCAGAACATACAGCATGTCAGATTAATGATAGTCCTGTTGTTTAACAAGAACCCCCTTTTTTGTTTCAGTACTATTTCACCGTCAGCTTCACCCATGAAAATCAAAAGGCGCTCGAGTTACGCACAGAAGATGTAAAGGACTGCGATGAATGGGTGGCTGCAATATCCCACGCCAGGTAAGGGCACACATCAGTGAAATGTGCAGACACGGCAATTAGAAGTTGAATTAGTCAGTCGAGGGTAAGTCATCTCGGTCTGTAGGGGATGTTGCCATGGTTTCATAAGTGGGGTTAAAATGTGAGGAATGACAGAAAAATACTTTGTTCACAAGAAAAAACCTGATTGCTTTGATGTGAGATGAAACTACACACACTGATGTGAAATGAATTACTCAAGCTTGAATTCAAAAACCATGTGTGTGTGTGTGTGTGTGTGTGTGTGTGTGTGTGTGTGTGTGTGTGCGTGTGTGTGTGTGTTACAGTTACAGAAACTTGGCCAACGAGCATGAGACTCTCATGCAGAAGTATCTTCATCTGCTTCAGATCGTGGAGACGGAGAAAACTGTTGCTAAGCAACTTCGACAACAGATAGAAGATGGGGAAATAGAGATCGAAAGGCTTAAGTCAGAGGTAATACTCACTGTGATGCCTTTACGCTGCGGAGTAGCGATGCAAACAAATACGAACACATTATTCAGAGTTCAGCAGATACGAACAGCGTACAAATGTTGCAGTAATATTTGATCCCCCTGTCCCTCGCCTAATTACACAGTTTTCCACCTCTTCTTCTCAGAGTCCAACCTGAGTCAGATCTAAACACACCTTGCTACAATCAGTTGAGTTCACTCTTTACAACGGTGCCAGGATACCTGATGTCCATTGAGGATGAACGTCCATAAATCCGTTTAGGAATCATAGAAAAAATGTTATTCAGGTGTGTTGTCTGTACAGTATGAACAGGAACCGCTAGTAGACAAACCAGCAAGACTTTTGCATGCAGATTTCCCAGAAAGTAAACAAATAGGCTACAGGCTAAAGATCCAGAACATTGATGTTCATTCTCAATTACTTTCACCAGTCCTCACAAGATTTGTTGTGCAGTTCAGGCTGAAGCTCGACTGGTGTTGCACAGGTTTAGTTTTTACACGTATGATTCAATGTTGAAGCCTTGAGCGACTTGAGCTGAAGTTAGGGACTGTCTCAATGCTTCAGATCAACTCAATTATCCTCCCATTTTATAGAAATATACAAGGAGATTTGTGCACTATGGCACAACAACAACAAAATACGTATAAGAAATAAATGGCAGCAGAAAACAATTAATCACCGGATTGTAGATCCAAAAAAACATATTTTTGTGAAATAAACAGATAAAGATAGAAGCCCTGAATCACGTCTCTCAGGAGTATCTGTCTTGGCTATTTTAGCCTTCTGTTGGCGAATGTTTTACCGCAGGGATGTCCAAACTTTTTTCAAAGAGGGCCAGATTTGATAATGTGAAATTGCCCAAGGGTCAACAGTCCCTGCTGACATTATTTTAAACAATACAAGTAGCCTATACATACATTGTTATTTAATCATTTTATTTTCAATGACAGCAAATAGCAACGTAACCAAATGTAAGCATTCATGTATGAACACATCTCAACAACTATTCTGCCTTTCTTTCACATCTTGAAAGTCAGATAACACAAAGAACAAGCCATCTAAAAGCTAATTACATAGAAAGCGATCAATATTCTCACCTCAAGACAATCTTAAATATGACTTAGTGAGGGTAATGAAAAGTTGTCTCACATTTAAGTTCAACACACATGAAACAGGCTAACGAAAAAAAATCAAGTTGTCTCTTAGTATCTGATGATGGCTCTTCAGTGTTACGAGCCAGGCAAACATTAGCAAACTCGGTCTTCTTCTTGGGGCAATTATGTTTTCTGCTATTTTCATAACACAGTCTTTGATAAACTCACCTTCCGTAAAAGGTTTGTCATGTTTGGCAATTACCATGGCCACTTGGTAGCTTACTTTGATGATGTTTTCATGTGAAAAGGACCGCTGCTGTGAGGCCAAGTTATCTTGGAGTTGCTTCACTTTTCTAGCACGGTCGCTCTCTGATAGCTTGTTGTAGCATTAGCATGTTTGGTCTCGTAGTGTCTCTTTACATTATATTCCTTAAACAAGGCAACAGTCTCATGACAAATTAGGCAGACACAGTTGTTTGGGTTTGACATGCAATATCAACACTATCAATAGACTACTGTTCAGGCCAACCACACTCCACTTTGCATCTCCTCTCAGAAACAATGCCTCCAATAAGGCTGTATTCTTCAGATCAAATAACCATTTTACTTTAATGTGCAAATGTGGTGCTTGAAATCAAATGATGTGCTGAATATGCATGAACACGGCGTTATATTGCATCTCTTCTATGAAATGCAATGACAATTAACTCTCACGCCTTCTACAAAGTAAATGGAGACACTTAGCTTCAAACAGTTTAAGGCAGCCTGTTTACCTTTCATCAACATGCAGGACAGTGTGGAACATATTGCATTTAAATGACCAATGTAAATAAATATTGATGCAGCAGTACCAGCCAAGTGAACACAACTAGTTTAGTCAATGTCTCAGTGTTGACAGAGCTCACAGGTCCTGTCCTGGTGACTCAGTCACTTTGTTTACATGCTGGTACAGTAAGTGAGAAGAAGAAAGTGTGTGAGTGGGAATGACTGGTCTTTTTTTGTGGTTGCCTCCGTGGCAGATCTCTGGGCTGCTCAAAGACAATGAGAAGATTCACGCCAGCCCTGCAGCCACCCCAACTGATGACGACTCAGAAATCAAGAAAATCAAAAAAGTAAAGCACATGATTTAAACCTGTTGCTACATTTTTAGAGTATCTTAAGATGCTGGGAAACTAACTACAGCCGTTAAAACTTCAGGTCCAGAGCTTCCTGCGAGGATGGATCTGCAGGAGGAAGTGGAAGACAATCATCCAGGATTACATCCGCTCACCACATGCAGAGAGCATGAGGAAGAGGAACCAGGTGGTGTTCAGCATGTTGGACTCGGAGGCCGAGTACGTACAGCAGCTTCACATCCTGGTGAACAACTTCCTGAGGCCGCTCCGCATGGCAGCCAGCTCCAAGAAACCGTCCATCACCCACGATGATGTCAGCAGCATATTCCTCAACAGGTTGGATCCTCTCGTCCCATAGAGAATATTCATTTGCTTACAAAACGTTATCATCTTAAAGGTACCCCGTGGAGTTCTTTTTCGTAGAGCTATGGAGCAATGTAATTGTGAGTGGATGCACATTTGTTTATATCTTGTGCGTTATTCTACTGATCGTCAGCTGGTGGCAATAACGGGTCAAGAGATATGCCAACACAAGGCAAGAAAAGACTAATGCTAGCTAGCAAACTTATGAAACAATGCAGATTTAAAAACACTTCACAAATTAACTTTTGCAAATGTTTTATGAGAAAGGAAATGCATTCAATACCTTTGACCTCAAGGATACAGACAATGTGTTTCTTGCACGTCTACTTTTACAGTAAGACAAACAACATTTAAAGGGTATAAGACTAAGTGACATGTACTCTATTTCAACCTTAATTTACTATTGATGACCAACATAAGTAAACAAGACCATGAGCGAGAAGAGTCTATTTCTACATAATTATTCTTAATGCTCGTCATTGGTGCCACCGTGTTGGATTCCGAGCAAAATCAGATGAAATCATGCAGGTTTGCCAGAACTCCTTCAGCATAGACTCCAGCAGGGTCTTCGGCAGCGACCAGACCACCGCGGATAGACCAAGATCCGGCTTGGCCACCACCTTCAACCTGCAGTACGAAGCTCCTGTGAGAGGAGGAGAGCTCAGCACCCGGCAGCAGCGTCTCCTCCTCCAGCCAGGAGCAGAGCTTCGCCTCGCTGCTCCTCCGCTTCCTGCTAGAAGCCAACAGAAAATGAAAGTTCCATGTAGTGCAATAGCTTTAATATAAATAAAATTCCTATGAAGAAAGATATGAAGACATCAACAAAGAATAAAGAAATATAATTTCTCTAAACTGAAATTACCCTAAAATGTCAGCTGTATGCTGCATCATCTAGACAAACTTCAAGGTTCCAGATTGAGTTTTGTGTCTTGTTTAGACAAATCTTTGCCAGTAACGCAAACAGTACAATGAAGAGAATAACCTGCATGGGCCCTCATTGGCCTATTCAAAATCCACCCACAGTCCTCCCAGCACGTTCATGCTCAAAACCTGCACACTCGTGTTCTCGTACGCACTACCTGGTGTCAGGGCTTTCCTTTACCACAACTTCACTGGTTGTTGGCAGAATTGATAACACCAACTCTGTATTTGTTTCAGAAGATAATCAGTTTTTCTTTCTTCTTTTTCAGTGAAACTATCATGTTTCTACATCAGATATTTTACCAGGGTCTAAAAGCCAGAATAGCGAGCTGGCCAACATTAGTGCTAGGTAAGAACTGTTTCATGCCTTTTTTCCGATTGTTACCATTTTGAAGCCTGTGCGAAATATCATAAAATGTGATGAGGAAAGACTCCAAAGAAGGAGCCCTCAGTTTTGTTGTGTCATTGTTACAGTATCTTGGTATTGATCTCTCTCTATAGCCGACCTGTTTGACATCCTGCTGCCCATGCTGAACATCTACCAGGAGTTTGTGAGGAACCACCAGTACAGCCTGCAGATCCTGGCTCACTGCAAGCAGAACCGAGACTTTGACAAGCTGCTGAAGCAGTACGAGGCCAAGCCCGACTGTGAGGAGAGGACTCTGGAGACCTTCCTCACCTACCCCATGTTCCAGGTGAGCTCATTTGTCCCACTGATATACACAAGAAATAAAGGCAGGCCCATTTGTTTGCATATTTTCAGTCATGTGTTCTGGCCTCTATTGCCACCATCGCTCGGTGAGGACTTGGCCTCAAAGACCCGCCTTCTTCTTGAGCACTTATTGGCTCTCTCATATTGTAGCATCCCTGACAGAAACGGCAGGCATTTGTCTGCTTTTGCTCAGAATATCCCTGCAGTGTTTTCATGTCTATAAAAAGCGGTTGTTTTTTGGATCTCAGGCTTTAATAATGGCTCCTTTCTGGCCAGGCACGCAGTTTCCTGACAGTCCTCTCTGCTGGGGCCTACTGCAGGCTGTGCTGTGTTGATAATAAATTGTGCTGATGAGTGTAGATTGTGCTCTCCACTGATCTACTTCTCATTAGTGTACGTACACGTCGGCACGTGTGTATTCCTGTGTGTGCGTCTTTGTGTTGTTGTTGTTACATTTATGCATGCATGTAAGCTCTTATATTTGAGTGAGACTCCCCTTTTGCTATCGTGTTGTCTTGCTATTCTGTCTCTGTTAGATTCCCCGCTACATTCTTACACTCCACGAACTTCTGGCCCACACACCCCATGAACATGTAGAGAGAACCAGTCTGGACTACGCCAAATCTAAGCTGGAGGAGCTTTCCAGGTATACCTTCATGTAATAAAAGTAAAAGAGTTGCATGCTGTCTCAAATGAGCGACACCACAAACCACCAGTATGATGATTATCATGTTTTCTGTAATAATGTAGTACGACAAAAAACATTAAAAAAAACATTTTTAGGAGAATTTTAAGTAAATATTGAGTAAATTATTCTTTTTTGACCCATAATAACATGCAGAGGTTGTTGTACTTTAAGCCCCGAGTGGTGCAATGCAAACTGTAAGAGTCAAAAGTCAGGGCAGATTACTTTATTATCTTTATTAAATATTATTTCTCTCATTAGGAATCTGGCCGGACAGTAAGTGGTCAAGTAAATTTAACTGAATTTTTAAAAAAAAATCATGATAAAGTCACAAAATGAACATTTACAGTAATGCTTCTTGTGTTTCCTGCGTTCTTGTGTCATTTATTTGTCTCATGTTTCCTACTGGATCCTATACTCTCCTATATATCTATTGAATCAGAACGATTGAATGTCCCTTTTCCATAGAATCATGCACGACGAAGTGAGCGAGACTGAGAACATCAGGAAGAACCTGGCAATAGAGCGCATGATCGTAGAGGGCTGCGAGATTCTCCTCGACACCAGCCAGACGTTTGTAAGACAAGGTAACAGCTGCCTTCAAGTGCCGTATTTCAGATCCCAGCGAAGAAACCTCCAATTCCACAGAAAAGCAGAGTCGCGGCAGAAGGGGATTTCCTGTCCCTCCTTACCTTTCCGACAGCCTGATCTCACATCTTCAGCCCTGTATTGAGCGGGAAATACTCTGTTTTAAAAAGAAAAACTCTTGCTCTCTCTGGGGAACAATGTGTACTCCTCGTGAGGGTTTCCAAGTGTAATTAGACTGTTCAGAGGCAAACTGATGATGAATCTGGGACTGTAAATGTCACACGTCCCCAACAGGCCTTGATGGATTAGGAAAGGGAAAACAGATATTGTAGATTAGTTAATCCTTAGCATCTCATGTGACTCTACATGTATTCATATATAGAGGAGGGCAAGAAAAGCAATTTGATATTGATTATTTCTTTTTTTCAGTTTCTTTACTCCTTACTTTTTTTTTTCCAAAATCCCTCTGGTCCTTGCTCCTTTTCTACTTATGTGTCTTTCTTCTTTTCTCTTCCCCCTTCTATTCGTACACACTCTTTTATTCCCACATACAGGGTCTCTCATCCAGGTGCCGATGAGCGAGAAGGGCAAGATCACCCGTGGGCGACTGGGCTCTCTGTCCCTGAAGAAGGAGGGGGAGAGGCAGTCCTTTCTCTTCTCCAAGCATTTAATCATCTGCACCAGGGGTTCTGGGGGAAAGCTTCATCTCACCAAGGTGAGCCTGTGCTGCTGAGCTAGCAGTGGAGCTGCTCCTTATTTCAGACATCGCAATCTTACGGCACCGCGAAGAAAGAAAACAGAATCTCTGGGCTAAATTGAACGGATTAATTGACAGGAGATGAAAGCTACAGGGTTAGCGATGTCATGGCTTTTATCAGTGGCAGTGACCGCTGGAGCTCCACGCGCTCATAGCCTGCACACACACACACACACATGCAGGCTCATTGAACATGTTTAAAAGCAGATTGATGTCACTTTGATGTGTGTTATGGAGCGGTTTAGTAGTATTTCTCCACATTACTCAACATTACAAAGGACAATTGATGCTTGGAGTCTAACATGAGACCAAAAAGCTTTCAACTGAAGGCCTTACATACATATAGTTACAGTAAAACTAAGGTCTTCTTGTGAGCACAACATTGACATATCATGACTTTTTAAATTGATATGGCAAGCTTGTTAGCAAACAGTTGCTTATTTATGCATTCAGCAGGAAAACATTATCAATCATCTGAAATCTTAATTCTGGGAGTTTGATTTTGGTCTCTATCAAATCCTGACAGAAATATCTAGCACTTTACTGCTAAATACTCCATATGTTAACCAGCTAATTACTTGTTGTGTCTCTCTTTGGTGCTGAGCAGGTATTTGCACAGTGGGTTCATAGAGCTTGTTCACTGAAAACAGCTAAAAGAGCAGTGAGCGTGAACCAGACAGCGAAACAATGAACTGAAACTCTCTAAAAAGCTCTGTAAAGCCGAGGGGAACTGCAGATTGAGGAGATAGAGCTCATGTTCATTCCCACGAGCGACCCATTTCACTGTCATTTGATACATTATTATAAAAATCTTAATCATAGACTTATAATCCTTAATATTTTCATATTAATACAAAAATATATGATCCGAAATATCTCTCTGTAGATATAATTGTTAGTGGCGGGGTCGGCGATTTCTGCACTAGATTCAAATTGCCTTCACACACACTCAAGGGATTCACAGGAAACAATACACGACTATTATAAATATTATAAAATGATTATATTACTATTATAAAAAACGAAAAGACACAAGGGTTTGTGGCAGTGGCCCATTCTGCAGCTGCTGCACCACAACAGGACCTATTATGTCCAAAAGTGCAAAATGCAAGTGTTAAATTTGTTAAACTGCCCAGCTCTTGTTCTGTGACTTTGTGCTACGTTTGATGGCTGCAGGGATTAAACCAAACTTCCTTTTGTTTGTTTTACATGAAGGTAATTACAAGTCCCAATGGCATTAGCTTACAGTAAAGAAGTAATAAAAAAACATGTGTGGGGTCAACCGTGTCTTTTGAATGTATTTAGATGGTAGATATGCTGCTGAGCCATTTTCTCAATAATATATAAATATATAAAGTTCACAGTCAACAGTCAGCAGTCAATTGACTGATGAACCTTGTATGAACTTTGTAGTCTAAATGCACATTTTGAGTCAAAAAAAGGTTGAAGGGATGAAACTAAATATATATTGTATGTTGTTTTCAGAATGGAGTAGTCTCGCTTATAGACTGCACTCTACTGGAGGACCCTGAGGGGACGGATGATGAGTGTGAGTGTTTTATTCATACTGCAGCTTACAGAAATATGCATCATATGTACCATGTGTGCTAATGTATATAATGTATGATTACAAGATTGTGACAGAATGTATTAATATTTTACAATTCATATTTGGAACAATTGAAAAAGTGCTTCAGAGGCAGGCAGTGCCACTAGAAACTAATACAGACTTTAAACAAATAAATAAATAAATGTCAAATGATGACTGATTTCCCCTATTTTTAGCCAAATGTTGACATTTGGCTTGGTCTAATATTAGTTTCTTGTTGCAGTAATACAGTGTAAACACTTGAATGGTTGCTTTTTTATGTCTTTACTGTTTACGTCCACGAATTTATAGAGAAAATGACATCTAGTTATGTCTTTGTGTTCGCCTCAAAGCCAAATCAGACAAGAGCGGCCAGGACATGGAGCACCTGGACTTCAAGATTGTCGTGGAGCCAAAGGACAGCCAGTCATTCACAGTCATCCTGGTGGCCTCCTCGAGGCAGGAGAAGTCTGCATGGACCAGTGACATCAGCCAGGCACGTCAACACGCATCACAGTCTCCAGCAGTCAGACGAGAAGCAGAGGATGTCGGCAGAAAGCCTGCACGTAACAGAACTCACTAACAATTTCCTCTGTCCTCTTTGTTTACTTCTACTGCTTCATGTCCCACAGTGCATAGACAACATCCGCTGCAATGGGCTGATGATGAACGCCTTCGAAGACAACTCCAAAGTCACAGTGCCACAGATGATCAAGTAAGCCTTATTCTTATTTACAGTTTATGTATCTCTTTGCAGCTTTTTTTCCCGCATTTATTTCGAATTTTGTTCAAAACATTTTTTTATTTTCTGAGCAGGTCAGATTCAAGTCTGTACTGCGATGACGTGGACATCCGCTTCAGTAAGATGATGAACTCCTGCAAGGTGCTGCAGATCCGCTACGCCAGCGTTGAGCGCCTGCTGGAGAGACTGACTGACCTCCGTTTCCTCTCCATCGACTTCCTCAACACCTTCCTGCACTCCTATCGCGTGTTCACAACCGCCGAAGTGGTGCTAGACAAACTCATCACCATCTACAAGAAGCCCATCAGTGCCATCCCTGCTCGGTGAGTCATGTTACATGTGGAAAGATTTGAATGTTGCGAGGTTGCTGTAACAATAGACAAACAAATTTTATTAAATATGCTTTGCATCCCTCCAGACTTTATGCTGCATGAAGATGAAACTGATCTATAATGATGTGAAGCTTTGTCGTCCTCTCATCAATGCAAGGAATGTGCAAGAGCCAAGGAGCTAACAAGTTGAACTTTTAGGTTTAACTGCAGCGATACAACTTGTTTCCTTGTTTATACTGTAGGTTAGTTTCACCTGAGGAATCTCACTTCAGACATGAAGGCGGTATGCTCTGACAAACAGCATAAAACAACAATAAGTCAACAACCTGGAGATGTTACTGACTGAGGAGATGACTTCAGGAAAACAACATCCATATGAATAATACATTTTGAAATGGTCACATGATGGATGACCATGTGTGAAATTAGTTGGTTGTGGTGTGTGTTGTAGACAGACAGACAGATAGATAGATCGATAGATAGATGACTGTGTCCTTTCTTATTCGTTTCTTGCAAGTCTTTACAGAGGTAAATTTATATTTAGCATGGTTAGGAGTGTAAAGAGTGAGTCTGGTGTTCAGGGATATTTGTTTTGTGCGTTCCATGTGACATAATTCGTGTTCACATAATGTATGTGACACTGGAGCAGTGAAGTCCAGTGATCTTCGAAGTCTTCGAAGCTTTGTGTCAGCATATGGGAAGTTTGATTTGTTGCTTAATGTGAGCAAAGAAAAGCAGCAGATGGAGCAGTATATGAAGACAGGCTCTAGGATGCTTCAGTATCCCTGTTTGTGTGTGTATTTATGTGTGTGTTCAGTGATCAAAGGCAGTAATTGGGTCCAGTCTCTCCTGCCTGCCTGGGAGCGTCTCAACTGGGCTCTGTCGCTCTATGGCAACCAACCTCGGTGCTGCAGGACCCCACCCTCCCCTCCTCCCTCTCCTTGTCTGCAAAGATCCATAGTGTGAAATATTAACGAAGTGTTGCAGTGGGGCTAACTCACCGCTCCGCAGGGCTAGAGCGAAGGCCCCCACTGTGGGGTGCAGATCACGGGGAGCTCCCCATGCCCACGCCCTGCAGCATGCTCTCCCGTGGCGCTTGTCATGTCACTGTGAGACACCTACACTTGGCTGCTTGTGTCAGCAGTGGCCATGCGCACTATCACTCGGTGTGCTATTTATGGGAACCCGTGAGGTCGCCAGGAGGGTGGCAGGGAGTGGGAGAGGTTTTCTGCAACACTGCAGCTTGTATCCTGCTCTAAAACAACGAGACACGGCTGCAAATAGACTTCTGGTTGCTGGGATTACTTGGGTTGCATACATTATTTAGGAGGTGTTGTGTATTTAGTTAAGCTTTTAAAACAGAGAATAGTTACCACATATCAAAGAAAAATATTCCGATGTCCTTAATTCAAATGCATATATCTTCCCCTTGATGCAGGTCCCTGGAGTTATTCTTTGCCAGCACTCAGAACAGTAAACACTTGTATGGAGAGCCTCCCAGCTCCCCCAGAGCCAGCAGAAAGTTCTCCTCCCCACCTCCTCTCGCTATCGCCAAGAATTCATCCCCAAACCGCCGGCGCAAGCTCTCCCTCAACATCCCCATCATCACTGGGGGCAAAGCTCTCGACCTGGCTGCCCTCAGCTGCTCCTCAAATGGCTATGCAAGCATGTACTCATCCATATCCCCATTCAGCAAGACCACCTTGGACATCAACAAACTGTACGTGTCCAGTCCCGTCTCGAGCAAAATCTCTGATGAGGGAGAGGACAAGAAGGACAAGGTGGAGGATACATCAGTGAGCAAACAAGGTAGGTCAGCAGGAGCCAACCATCACCAAAGTATTGCAATTTTGATTTTCAGGAATTATGTTTGTATTGATCATTTTATTATGATACAGATCTCTCTGTACGAGAAGAACGTGACAATGATCCAAACCAGAGTGATGAAGTGGACCCAGAAGCCTCTCCCACCAAATCACCAACCACCCCAAAAAACATCAAATGCAAAAACTCCACAGGTACATTGTGTCCTAAACATGTGCAGTGATATAATTACGACGGTCTACACCAACATGCCACCAATCCAATGCACCAGCCAGTTCCACACTTATTAGATCCCTCTGCACTATTATTTTCTGTCCACAGTAACAGACTAAATAATAAAAACAACACGTGGAGCTGAATTTTTATTTTATTTTATTTTTATTGTTAGGTTTGTAAAAAGGCCACAATTTGCTGTCTGCAAGTTGTGGAATGGTTTGTTTTGCACGGAAATTGATGCTCTCACTTTGCATAAGTCAGTTGATTTATATGTCTTCCGCAAAAACAAACTTCAAATGAAATAATGAACTGGTTGATGGTTATGCTCATGTGGGGAAAGCCAATGCTTGGCTTCAGTAGGTGTTAGGGAAACTTGTGTCATAGCAACTACATAAAGAGCGTGTTTTCCCTTCCGCCCCCACTAATGAGGCTGTTTCACTGGAGCCAAGATTATCTCTGGCTTCTAAATCTCATGACAAAATCACACAATGGAGTTTAAAGCAACCTATTGTGTGAAGTAAAGAATTAACTGAAATTGCGAAGCAGCGAGTGCTTAGCTGCTTATGATCAGTCTATGTTCTCAGGATTTAAACATAGCAGACTGCAGAGAATCTGTTGATTCCTCTGTTATGCTGATATTTGGTGGCTATATTTAGCTGCAACCATCTTGAATACCAAAGCCTCTTGTAAAGGAAAGTCTGGAGGGAAACTGTTATGTTGGCTTGTAGTTCCCCCTAGTGGATGTTTGTACAACAAGAAGCAGATCATTCTGCAGTCACTACAGATTCAGTTAAACTCAGTAATATGAACAATATATTACCAACACTTTTCTGTAAATGTGTGTTGTCTGAAAGGGTTGTTCTCTTTTTCTGTATTTGTGCCTCCCTGTAGAGTTCTCCCTGTTTTCCTACAACAATGGCATGGTGATGTCCTCGTGTCGAGAGCTGGATAACAACCGCAGTGCCCTGTCCGCTGCCTCCGCCTTTGCTATTGCTACAGCTGGAGCCAATGAGGGCACACCTACCAAGGAAAAATATCGCCGGATGTCTCTCGCCAGTACTGGTACAAACATCTATTCACTTTATAGGGCTAGGCTCCGCTACAGGTGAACATAATGGTTGTGTTAAAACTGCACCATGTCAGGTCAACTGATTTATGGGTTCAAAAAATGTTGATGATCTTCGTTGCCAAAGCTGTAATGTGTCACAGCGACGAGAGTTTGATGTAGAAACTCACTTGATATGTTTTCTGCAGGTTTCCCAACGGATCAGAGAAATGGAGACAAAGAGTTTGTGATCAGACGAGCAGCGACCAACAGAGTCTTGAATGTCCTGAGGCACTGGGTGTCCAAACACTCTCCGGTAAAGCATCCCCAACACAGATATAGGCACAGTTCATATCCTGCTGGAACACTGCCATAGTTTACAAATGCATATACTGATTTCATTGCATAATAAATTGCACAGAGACACCTTTCTTTGAGGACTGTTTGTCAATAACAGATGAAGTTGACAAGAAAACTGAGCAAGAATTGGTTTAATGAAAAACTAAGCACATTTTAAAATGAAATCTCAAATCACAAGTTGGTGATTGATGATAACATAGTTTTTAGGCCACATGGTTGTGTGCTGTCTGTTGCTTTTCCAGGACTTTGAGAGCAACAATGAGCTGAAGACAAAAGTTATTGCCTTCCTGGAGGAAGTGATGCATGACCCTGAGCTGTTGACCCAGGAGAGGAAAGCAGCAGCCAACATCATCAGGTACTGTTATGTGCAGTTTGATTGTGGGATTATTATAACCACCCAAAATTTGAAAGAAAAAATATCCTGTACATACTTCAGAGCTTGACCTCTTTTTTCAGGACTCTAACTCAGGAAGACCACGGTGACAATCAGATCACCCTTGAAGACGTGACACAACTGGTGAGTGAAGTCCTCTGTCAATTAATGTTTAGTGTGGTTTTAAAACTACTGAAGACAAAATTGTAAAAAGTGAAAATGAAAAAAAGCAAATGTATGCAAATTATTACAGGTCAACTAGAAGTGCACACATTAGAGCTACTTATTTTCATTATTGATTAATCAGACAAAGATTTTCTCAATTAATACCCTTAAGTGACCTCTCCAAATGCCTTTTTTTTTTAAAACTACAGTCCAAAATCCCAAAATATTTGGTTTACTATCACAGAAGATTAAGAAGGCCAAGAAATATTCATATTTGCAAGGCTGGAAACAGAATCTCTGTTCTTAAAAAATGTCATGATCAATTCTTTAAATTGCTGCAGATTAATTTTATGTCACTCAACTTCTAATTAATCGACAAGTTGTTTGAGCTCTAATCCACATCAACTAAAAAGTAGATTTGTCTAATTTGGACATTTCTCTACCCAAAGAAAGTCCTTCCATTTATCCATTATCTTTACCCGGGGGCAGGTTGTGCGGGGCAGCAGGCTTAGAAGGGTAATCCAGATGTTCCTCCACCCAGCAATGTTTTTCAGCTATTCCTGGGGAACCCCAGGCCAAACGTGATCAATAATCCCTCCAGCAAGTTCTGGATCTACCTCTGGGTGTTGGATGTGCCCAAAAAAAATCATAGGAAGGTGTCAAGTAGATCACTTGTCCATCTAACGCTTCATTTGAGCCTCACTCGTGAACAAGAACCCGAGATACTTGAACTCCCTCGCTTGGGGCAGTCAATCTCTCCCAACACATAGGGCGCAATCCACCATTTTCTGGCAGAGAGAAATGGCCTCAGACTTGGAGGTACTGACTCTCATCCCGACCTCTTTAAAACTCACTTGTAAACCGCCTCAGTGCATGCTGGAGGTCATGCTCTGATAGAGTCAACAGAACCACATCACCTGCAAAGGTCCCCAACACTCTCCTTCCTGTGCCTTGAGATCCTGTCCATGAAAATCACAAGCAAAATTGGTGACAAGGGACAACGCCAGTGGCCAACATGCACTGGAAACGTGTTGAAACAGATCCACTGTTCCACGGCAAGGACAGAATCTGCATCCTCCGTGACCTGACCAGTCGGTTGGAGCCTTATTTCCAGCACCGTAGAATAAACTTTCCTGGAGAGGCTGATCAGTGTGATAACCTGATAATTGGAGCATATCTCCTCTCCTGCTTTGCTGCTGGGGAGCTTTTTGACTACCTCAGCGACCCCTGCCAGGATTATGGATGGATCTTCCCCTGAGTTTTCTTACTCTGCTTCCTCCACACAAGACAAGTTGGTCAGGTTCAGGAGGTCCTCAAAGAGCTCAAGTTCGCCTGCCCTGCTGAACACAGCCTGAGCAAAGTCCTGCTTTACCTTTTAGAGTCATCTAACGGTTTGGCAGAGCTCCCTTGAGGCCAACCCAAAGTCCTTCTCCATAGTCTCCCTGAAGTCTTCCCACACCCAGGTTTTTGCTTGGGTAGAGTCCAGCCCCTTTCCAGAAATTTGGCTCCAGAGCTAGTGCTATGCGTTGAGGTGAGTCCAAATACATCTAGTTGATACCGCTACACCTCCTGCATCAGCTCAAATCCCTTTTCCCAGCAGAGGGGTGACATTCTACGTCCCTAGAGCCAGTGTGCGATGCCAGGGGTCGGCTGAACCATTGCCCAGTATAAAAAAAACTTTGTGCCAAGTTGCTTGATACAATTTTGATTGTTTTCGGGCTGTTTTGTTTCTACTAGATGGGTGAAGGGAAGTTTGAGCACTTTGAGAGTCACTCTGCGTTGGAGATCGCAGAACAGCTCACTCTGCTGGACCACCTGGTGTTTAAGGTCATCCCATATGAGTGAGTGCCATCACGACTCAGCTGTACATGTCTGTAGCCAAGAAGAACACATGGACCAATCCAGTGTTCACATTTCATTTTCAATCTGTTAACAGGGAATTCTTTGGACAAGGCTGGATGAAGAACGACAAAAATGAGAAGACGCCGTACATCATGAGAACAACAAAGCACTTCAATGATGTATGTTCCAATCAACAAGCCCCTTACACATCTTCTGTATTCGTCATTGTCAAATGATAATATTGAGTATTTGTTTCTCTCTTTCCTCTGCAAGATAAGCAACCTTATTGCCACAGAGATCCTGCGCTGTGATGACGTGGTCACTCGAGTGTTGGTCATAGAGAAATGGGTGGCTGTAGCAGACATCTGCCGCTGTCTCCACAACTACAACGCCGTGCTCGAGATCACCTCCTCCCTCAACCGCAGCTCCGTCTTCCGTCTCAAGAAGACCTGGCTCAAGGTTTCCAAGCAGGTGTGTATCTCCCTAAGTATTGTTTGTTAAGCTTTTTTTTCCTAATGTTCTTCCTGCTATCATTAATTGTGTTCCCTTTCTTCTAGACAAAAGCATTGATTGACAAGCTGCAGAAGCTGGTCTCATCAGAGGGGAGGTTCAAAAACCTGAGAGAGGCTTTGAAGAAGTGAGTTCAGTTCAAGGACATAGTTTTGTACTGGATCAATACAGCAAGCTTGCAGTACAAGTGGATGATGTGTGTGTTTTTTCCCACCAGCTGTGATCCTCCCTGTGTGCCCTATCTGGGGATGTACCTCACAGACCTGGCTTTCATTGAGGAGGGAACGCCAAACTACACCGAAGACAACTTGGTCAACTTCTCAAAGATGAGAATGGTGAGATATTCGGTGTCCTGATGCATGAGAGAGTTTGTGCAAGTGTGTGTTTTAGTTGTGTGTGTGTTCAGAATTGAATATCCTGTTTCTTATGTGTTTTTTTTCAGATTTCTCACATCATCAGAGAAATCAGGCAGTTTCAGCAAACAGCATACAAGATTGACCTGCAACCAAAGGTAAATGAATAACAAAACTGTAAACAGCCTTTCTGGCTTGTGACACGTTAAGAAAAGCTGTAACAAATGCAGAGGCCAAGTGCTCAATCCATTTCACAAGCACCTGTAGTGGGTCAAGAGGAACTTACGGTTCTTTTGAAGCGCTGATCACAGACATTTGCTGCTCAGGCACTCTTTAGGAGAGCAAGAAGAAGAGGTCAATCCAATTTTATTTATGCAGCACAATATCACAAATTTGCCTGAATGGATTTCACAATGTCTACAGCTTATGACACCCTCTATCCTTAGTCCCTAGACTTTCTTTGTTATATTAATTGCCTTGATTTCATCAGACATGTTGGTTTCAAACACTTTTAACCTCAAAAGCAGAAAAATTTAAAATGAACCTAGTAAAAAACATTCTTCTTAATTTGTTTTATTTTAAAACTTTTCAGGAGGCCTAAAGAGAAAATGGTCAAAAAATAGACCTGTTTTGTTTTCTGTACTATGTGTTGTAACCACTTGGTGGTGGTGCTGACATCCTGACCAAGTTTTGCAGGAGCAACTAGAAAGATCGTGAGAGAATAAGAAGAATAGGAAATCTGAAAATATGTTATGCACTTATGCTACATAAATTAGAATTTGTTTTTTTTTACAATTCTCAAATTTTTGTTTTATATGTGAGTTGATGGATAGTTTTCTTTTTCAGCCCTTTAAAAACTTAATCAAAAATATCTTTATAAATTAAAATAGCTCATTAGATGACCTGGTGATAACCTTTAGACGTATGATACCGATGATGATGCGCTACACGTAGTCATCGCCTTATTTAATGGGGTCACAAACCAAAATGCTGGCAACCACTTACATAGACAATCAACAATCTTTGCTGCCTTAGCTATTTTGTGTTGTTTGAAAAGTGTGAAGATTCATTTCGATGAAGGGAGATTTCTTAAACTTGGTTTTGTTTTGTCTTTTAATCTTCCAGGTAGCCCAGTATCTACTGGACAATAGCTTTGTTCTGGATGAAGAAAGCATGTACGAGGCCTCACTCAGAATTGAGCCTAAAGTGCCCAACTGATGGGGAAGTTGGTCCTCCACATTATTTCCTCTGTTAATATTACACATCAGTTAACAAACGCATCAACTTTTGTATAGTTGTACATGTTTAAGATATTTGCTCTTCTGTACAGTAGATGTTTAAGGTTGTTTGATGACACAAAACCTTTCAGTGTATATTTTTTGTTTGTTACTGTTGCCATGATGCCACTTGCTTTGAGATTTCTTTTTTAATTTCTTTGGGGTATTTCAAGCATAATAACAGAGGTCCCTTTGCCTGCACATAACTGTGTCTTCTTAGTGACCAATGACATTATTTTGCATCATCTCATACTGTGTTGACTTTGCACTTTCTGAGCACTCGTGCTGCTGGCCGTTGTTCTCTTTGCCTGAGTTTCATCGATGAGTTTCTCTGCAACCAATGTAGCATTGTAAAAATGTAACCGCGTCAAATCAGGTAAAAGAGCCCAGAGAATATAGCTGGCTTTAAAGATATGGAACAATGATCAGTGGAGATAACAGCGAGGTACCAGAAGCATAACTGTCTCTATGCTTCCCAAAAACAAGAGGGATTTATTTTTTAATTTGTGCTGACTACTCGAAATTCAGAGGTTCCCAACCGTTTTTTTTGCCCTGCGGACCATTTATTTTTAGTGACAGTATCATTGTGGACCAGCCCAATGGGACGGACCGGGGATGAAACCTAAAGGATAAACAAATAGTTACGAATACCACTTTATAAAACAACTAATACTGAACGAGTGCTCATTGTGATGATGAAAAAAAGGTTACCTCACATACTCATAAACTTTTTTAAATAAGTGTCTACAGCTATAGCAGCTCTGAGAGGCTTTACTTAATGCTAACATACTTATGTTCATTATCTTTGTTTAGTATGATAGCATGCTAACATTTGCTAACATTTGCAATCCATAAAATAGCTGTTGTCATGCTGCTTTCACAGCAAAAAAAAAATCTATTTATTGTTGGTTAGAACATGACGGGGCTGATGACTGATGACATTTATAATTATGAAGATTTTTTTGCAGAATCACACCGTTTCTTCGCTCCTCAGTTGCAAATTTTCCAAGGGCCGGTTACAGTCCGCAGAGGGCGGGAACCTCTGCTCTAAAACACTTCCTCAATAACCTAAAATCGAGACTATTTGAAGTGTCTTTATTTATTGTCAAGCAATACACTCTTCCTCTTAGCCTCTTGTCACACAAGGTACCCAAACTCACCTTAGTTTATTTGATCTAATCAGTGATAAAGAGAGATTACATCTCTTTAGATTGTTGTGATTTAAAGTGAAGCATTAGACATCTGAATTTACCGTTACACTTCAAATATACCGATACAGTACAGTGAATTCTACCTATGTTTAAATTTCTTGTTTTTTGGATTTTAGTTATTAAACTCGTAAAAAAAAGATCACATGCGTTGGAAAGTGTTGTACCTTCAGGTTTGGCGATGATTCTGTCGAGTAAAAGGTTTTGCTCCTCTGTAATTAAAAGACAATCTGTCCTTTTTGCTGTTCCAGTGATTGTGGAACGTGACTGTATATCACTCTGTTATATGCATTGCTGTTTAAAACTATGATAAAAACGTATGTGAATGACCTCTGCCTGCAGCATTCAAACACTATTTTTGTAGTAGTATAAGAGAGAGTGAACTGCTCTTTATATGAAAATGGGAAAGTATTTTGTACTTTGTTGTTATTTCACCTCACTGAGATGTGCTGTACATTTTGTACATGCAACCCTGCATATTTCTCAATGTGGAACAGTGTAATCCTTTCAAAAAAAAAAGTTGTATCTTTAGCTTGAACACGGAACGCTACAACAGTGTGGTCCTGAAACCATGATTTAGACAACTTCAAAGTGTTTTGCATTTATACTGTAATCCTGTCTATAACCATTTCTGTTAGCAGGAATATAGTAACGTAGTGCTTATTCTGTGAATATTTGTATGTATTTTTACTATGTATGTACAGTACACTTTTGAAGCTCATGTGGCAGGCATGCAACACCTTCACAGACAGAATAATACTATATACTTATACTGTATACACTTATACACGCACATACTCTTATAAAGGTATATCAACAAATAAACATTTTGCTGTTAGCAATACCCAGTGGTATGAAAATTATCTTTCAACCCTCATGTTTCCACACCTTAAGAAATATTACCAGTTTTGTAAGAAAAAAAATGAAAAGACAACAAACGATAATATATGATGATGATAATAACAAATAAACAAGAATATGTTCCCAGTAACCTCTTGCTAATAAATCCATTTTATATCAGGGGCATTTTGTCTCAAGTGTTTTTGTAGATCATTTATCAGATGACACCATTCTCACTCAAACAAAATAAAATCTGTAGAAGTATTTAACATCACCAGCATTTCTCTGTCCACGAAGCCCACAGTGGACAAAAGTGTAAAATCTCAGCTTTATCTAAAAGAAGAAAAACAAATGATGTTGCCTAGTTAACGTAGTTGTATGCTGAAACACAAGTTACACTGTCAGGATATAATGTGTCACTTCCAGAGTTTCACAATAAATTGAAAATCACTCAATTTTATGTGGAGGTACCAATTACGTCAGGGTTTGTTATCTCTTCGTATTTATTTATTTTGTATGTATTTTAATGCCAATTTATAAATAAATGTTGGCTGGATGAACCTGGCCTGGGGGCAAAACATCCTCCTTATTACATGCCCCGATACAATGCTATGCTGGAAGACTATCTTACCCAACGTTTTCTTTGTGTCAGTTAGTTTGAGGAAGTTTAATCAAACACAACTGTATTTATGAATATATGGCCACTATATAAACTACAACTACAATTTTGACACAGGTGCCCCTCTTCATAACAAACAGGAAACACCTTAGTTGATTTTATGCTTTTGTGGTTTGTGGTAAATATGAATTTTTGGTTTCAGGGCAAACTTTCCTAAAATACTATCTTTATAAGTGAACATTAAAATTGTATAATGATTTTTTTAGGATATGTATTGCCTGGTTGTTCTATAGCCAGTACACCTGATTAATTAAGCCTTGATGTCACCCATTTTGTGCACAGTTTACTTAGTTTAGGTATTTATGGGAGAAATAAATAATGTATCCAACCATTAAATAACCTCTGACCTAACATGTACACGGTTTGACCATTATCACCTCATTATACCTTTAAATTAACAAAGAGGGCATTTTGAGTATATATTTGTTTTAATAGGTTTCTAGCGATACAAGATGAACCTTCAACATACTATGAAAGAAATCTCCTGAACAGAGGAGGAACAAATCTCTTCAGTTTATGGGCGCTATGTTTGACACTGATTGGTTGATTCGTTCTCCTTTGTCGGAAGGGTAATTTGAGACAGCCGTTCACCTCGTGACTTCTCATCCACTTCTTTCACTTTCACCACCTCGGTTGTTGTTGTCTAAAAGCTTTAATAGTCGAAGTGATCACGATGAACACTTTGCTTTTGTTTACTTTGCTGTCAGCAGCTTCGGCTTTTCATCTGTCTGAACGAGGTAAGCTGCTGCAATCGTCCCGTTTTCGTACAGAAGGCTACACTTACTTTTTCAGTTTTATTAACCTGCATGGCGTTTGCCCGTTTCTTAACGCCTAATTTTCTGTATTACATCGGCAACATTTTGACAATGTCACTTGTTTTCAGACGAGTTTCACTTCAAGTCATGGATGGCACAGGTATGTTATACTGTATATATCAATCAATGTGTAGCAAGTGTACAGTTAGTTATGAGGAAGTTAGCTGCAGGGAAAAATCCCTAGAATTGTTACTTAATGACTCATAAGTGCAATGTTGAATTGTGAGCTACATGATTACAACCATATTAGCTGATCATTCATCACCCATATTTAATATAGGCCTACTGTGTGTGTGTGTGTGTGTATATATATATATATAAAACAGTAATAACTCCCCCGTTTAAAGCACAACAGAGCGTACAGCGTGGAGGAGTACCATGAGAGACGTCAGATATTCTCTGAGAACAAGAGGAAGATTGACAAACACAATGAAGGAAATCGTACATTCACAAGTAAGAATAGCTTGTTATTGAATGCACTATTTTTAATTTTTTTCATATGATCCACAGTAAAATGTGTTGAGCAATGTTTCATTATCATCATTTCTTCCTGCAGTGGGGCTGAACCAGTTTTCAGACATGACATTTAGCGAATTTCGAAATACTTTCCTCTGGTCTGAGTCACAGGTAATGCCATATATATATAGGCCGACATGAATAATTTGCAAATATATGTATATATTTTTCACAGTGAGGATCTTTATTTTGCATACTATCTTTTACAGAACTGTTCAGCTACCAAGGGGAACTACTTCAGCAGCGACGGACCACATCCAGACTCCATCGACTGGAGAAAGAAAGGAAACTATGTGACTGACGTGAAGAATCAGGTGAAGTTTAACTGCACTAACATACACACACACACACACACACACACACACACACACACACACACATATTTCATCTTCAGTTATTGATCTCAAAGTTCACAGCAGGTTGTGTTGTTGCTGGGTAACAGCAGATTATAAGAGTTTCCAGCTGTCGATAATATTATAGTCCAGCCTGAATCCAGTGGGTCACAAACTAGGTGACAGTCCTCTTAGCTGCATGTGTCCCAGGGCATAGGCGTACAATACTAATGGTTGGTAGTGTGTTTGCAACAGAAAAGCATCAAAATTAACAGCCATTATGTGTACAAAAAAAACTTTGAATTTGCAAATAGACACAATTCTCCTACAGTGCAATGCACAAAGGAATTGGAAGAGCTTTGGGATAGCGGTCAAACAGCCTAAAACGTTTGCATGTCTCTGTTAAGTTTAATTGACATCATTCCCTGTAAGTGTAAAACCAGAAAGTATATTTATTTCTTGTATACTAATTTAAAAGCAGTATACCATAAAGATTAGTATTTATTCTGTTTAGAGTTAGTATGGTGTCTGTTGCAGCTTCTAAACTCAATGCGTTGCCGCCCACAGACGCCCTAACGTTAGACATGATCAACGCGCTGTCCGGTCAGTTAGTTAGTTAGTCACTGTCGGATGGTCCATGATGGTTCCGGTGGTCCAAGGGTTGTTTGAATGGTGTATTCGAGTTGGTGGGTCAGGTTCAACTGCTTCAAAACGAAATCAAATCCCCAAAATAAACAGGCCTTTCCAAAAACTTTAAATCAGTGGTGAAGTAAAAGAACAAAACTAAGATTAAATCAGCCAAAATACCCAAAACAATCGGTGGTTCCTCGTGGCTTCACCACACCTGCCTTCAATGAGAACTTCCTGAGATTTGAGGTCAGGTGACGCTGGTTTAGCACCAAAAGCTACCACTAGGTGCTGCCAAACTATTTACATTGAGGTAATTATAAACAATAAGAAATGATAAAAGCTTGCTAGAAATTTCTTTAACAAAGTATGCAATTCGTCATTGTTAATGTTATTAGTTGCACCTGTTCTTTTCCTGCTGCAACATGTTTTCTGTGAGAGAAGGTCTATGAATCGTATTCATTCCATAAATCAAATGTCTTTTTGTTTTATCTTCTCTTGTTGCAGAAAGATTGTGGTAGCTGCTGGACTTTTTCCACAACTGGATGTCTGGAGTCCGTTACCGCCATCGGCACAGGAAAGCTTGTACCGCTGGTGACTTTCACTTCTCTATCAAAACTGCTGCACTTGTATGAAAAATGTAGCCCATAGTTCCATTGTCAGTCATTTTCATTTTCATATCACTTAGTCAGAACAACAGCTGGTCGACTGCGCTCAGGATTTCAACAACCATGGATGTAACGGGTGAGAGTCACACTGATGTCTCCTACCTTTTTTAATAATTTATCCATAACTGCAGCAGAGTGCATCACCACGGACGCAGTTTTATAACGAGATCTTAATGTGTCCTCTCTAGAGGCCTTCCCAGTCAAGCATTTGAATACATCATGTACAACAAGGGACTCATGACAGAGGCGGACTACCCATACACAGCTTCTGTAACTATAAACAAAACTGAAGAATAAGTAAAACTGACTTTGACTTGCAAGTCACACATTCAATGTCTTTTCATGTCTTTTTATGTTTTTGATAAATCAGGATGATAGCTGTGTGTATAAACCAGAACTAGCAGCTGCCTTTGTGAAGGAGGTGGTGAACATAACCGCGGTGAGCAAACATCAGAATCTGTCCTCGAGATAGATGTCTTTATTGAACAGCCTGTGAGTTACAAAGTGTCCTTCTGTTACAGTATGATGAGATGGGGATGGTGGATGCGGTCGCCACACGCAACCCTGTCAGCCTTGCCTTCGAGGTGACCTCTGACTTCATGCATTACTCCCAGGGCGTGTACACCAGGTGAGCAGAAGTCACGGAAATATTGCCCAGTATGCTCTGGAAAAATGTGTCTGTCAGTGTTCATGCTTTTTTACACTTATGGGTGCACTGTAAACCGGTGATCAATAAACATGAGTGTGAGGGTACGACCACTAGAATGACATAAATGTGTATTACGGTACAATCCTTTTCATGGTAATATGTACTATGCTATCTGGTTGATAAATATTATACAGAGTATGCTTTCTTAGGGGGGTAAATACTGTTTAGTCCATAGTTTTCTTCTTTTCTGTTTTTCTCTTTGAGGTGGAGCTCACATACCTGAATCACAACATTTTCTAAGTTTTGACAAACCTGAGGAAGCTGATTCCACTTAGTTGTGCAATTTCGACACATGCACAAACACATGGAGTGCGTGCCAAGTTACTTAGGCATTTGTCAACATTAGCTGTGTTTTTTTAGAATCAAATTTCACCAAATAGCCAATATATATATATATATATAACAGTGGCTTATAAATATGTAATCGTTTTTTGTTTTAAATTGTATCTGTACACTGAGCATTTAATAAAGAACAATTACAATGGCCTCTTCTGTCAAAGCTGTTGGACTTGACAGTGTTTAGTTCCTCATTCTTCAACAGTCGTGTATATAGTTAGATCTAACTCACTTCTCCTCTTCCTTTCAGCACTGAATGCCACAAGACCTCAGACAAGGTGAACCACGCTGTGTTAGCAGTCGGGTATGGACAGGAGAGTGGCACCCCTTACTGGATTGTAAAGAACTCATGGGGATCCGGCTGGGGGATTGGCGGGTAAGTCTTCTATCTAACCACATACAGGACAGTTTTACTAAATGTATCCTAACCAAAGAAAGATAAAAACAATGTTCTCCCCTTACAGATATTTCCTCATGGAGCGTGGGAAGAACATGTGTGGACTCGCTGCCTGCTCGTCTTTCCCGGTGGTTTGATTTCTGCGTGACAGCAAACTGTAAAAGGGCTGAAAGGAGAGCAGAGTCCAAACATGTGATTTTTTTTTTATATAACCAATAGCCTACTGTGCTTACATGTACAGTACAGTGGGTTTTTACACTATGAATCAAGTCGTTTCCAGATTAATCAATACATATGAAATTATCACTCAAGTACCAATCATTCAATTCATGCAATTCAAATAAAAAATATAGAATTTTGTTTGTTTGAGTATTTTTTTATCACAAATATATTGCAGCTGTCTGCACTACATAGTGCCCAAATACGATGGCTGGCTATATTAATACTAATAATTGAGAAAGGTATCACCCATGATTACATAAAACAACTCTAGAAAGTATGGAAGCCCATTTCCTCCACTGTGATGACAAAATAAAGATCCTGTAAGTCATTGTAATGAGAACCTTTCTCAAAAGAATTACTTAGTATCTCTCTATCATAATTCTAAAATACTAAGTCATAATTATGAGACGTTAAGTCATTATTTTGAGAAAGGTTTCTCATTATAATGACTTACAGGATCTTTATTTTTTCATCACATTGGTGGAATGGGCTTCCATAAGAAGGAGAGTGCACACATTAACATAAATTGTTTAATCCCTTTGTGACATAAGATTACCTTTATTGCAAACCTCAACTGCCTATTTTACTGAACCTTGAATTAAGGGTAAAACTGGACCATTGCATCAAGAATAGTTGATATTAGTAGGCCCAAATATAGTAAACAAGACCCGCCAAGAGTCATTCTGTGGTTCAAAGGCCTCTGTAAAATACTGATTATAAGTCCAGCTACAATAATAATTTTTGGTTAAAAAATTGTATTACAATTTTGTGTTTTTTACATCCCTCAACCTCAACGGCACATAAGGATTTACCTGAGAGAAACCTGTCATACATACCGGATATTATCCACCCACTACCTCCTCAAGTTTTACATCATGTTGTCCATGTCGTAAGACTACATTTCCCAGACTCCTCAGTCCTGCTCGACCTCGGCCAATAAGGAGGAGTTTGTGGAATGGGCGCAAAATCCGTTGTGGGTGTGTTTACCTCACGCCCCTGGAGAGAGGAGCTGCTGCAGTAAAGCTAGTTGATAAAACTGTAAATGTTTAATGAAGTGTAACCAGACAAACTGAGCACGCGACTTGTCTTGTATCGTCGTTATTCTGTGTCACGAGCAATGCTGAAGAAACCGTCCGCTGCCGCTTGAACTGAGCGCCACACGGCTGCTAGCAAGCTAACACTCGCTAGCTCAGCCTCTTCCCAACAACAATGTCTTGTCTTCCACAAAATAACTTGAAGGAGCAGCTGGCGAGGCACACCAATGCTGCTCAAAGCAAGTTGTCTCTGGCTAAACCCAAACTGGGGTAAGTCTTCACGTTACAGCGACGTCACGCTAACGCTACAGCAGCTAGCTAACAGTTAGCTTTGTGCTGTCAGCTGTGCTAACTGATAAACACAACAGCGTTAGCTTTGTTAGAGTGAATGGTTTCAGGTGTGAATTTGGCATGCTTATGTCAAGAAATACTGCACTATATAGTCCAAAAGAGTAATTTAGCTGTCTGTTCATGTAATGTTTTCAAGTGTTTCCTACAGGTACTAACTTTCATTTTATATCAATAAATGTTTAGCTGTAATCACTGATCTGAGGTTTTGTGGTCTAGTTCCTGGATTTAAAAAAATCTGGATAGTCTGTATATATATATTAATGCTTAAACCAAGACAATTGTTAATTTCTGCTATGTTTAGGTTTATTGGTCTCTTAGATACACAGAAAGAAAATACAGAATATCAATTTTTGTTTCCAAATTTAAAGAGAAACAAAAAGATAGATTTCACTGTCTTCTTAAGCAAATCTCCAGGTGAATGGGAATCATGCCTTTTGATCGTAATTGTCAGATTATGTTTTAATCACACTGGTTTTATTTTTCAGGGCCTTTTCTTTCAAAAAGAAGTCCTCGTCAGGTACAACCAAGGTGGAAGTCCCAACCAAGGTAATGCGCTCGAATGTCTTTGCAAACAGGAATGTCAATGTCCCTAAAAACAATTTGGTGACTAAATCTCCTTTGACATTTCCAAACAAGCTTGAGAGACCTCAAAAATCCCAAATCAGCAACTTCTTCCCTGTAAGTTCAAAAGGCAAGTCGGACTCCATCAGCCCAGCAGGTAACTGTGCTCCTGCCGGCCTGACTCCTTCAGCAGCATCTGCTGTTAAAGTGACGACAGCTCCAACTAAACCTGGCAACCTGTTTGCAGGTGGCGGTGGAGGCGGTTCCACAAGTCTGGATGCATCTCTTGAATTCCCGATGGATGACTGGGATGATTCTGATGACTTTGAAACTCCAGTCAAAAACTACTCATTTAGTTCAGAACTATCTGGGAAGAAAACCAATCCAGTATCATCTTTTAGTAAAGAAAAAACACAACTATCTGTGATGCCGCAGTTGAGCAACAGCTTTGCAAACAGGAATGTTCTTTCCGGAAGTGAACAATCTTGTATGGAAACAGACGAAGTGGAGCACAGGGTCTGCAAAGCTGCAGCTTCACCGGGACCTAGTTTGAATAAGGAACTAGCTGAGTTTGAACGCGAAGTTTCTCCACTGAAAACGACCAGAAGACATCCTCCTGGTCCTCTGAAGTCCGTCGTGAGTGATAGTGAAGAGGACAACGATGATGTGCTCGAGCCTTTCAAAGGAATGACAGGTAATTTATATTTTACTTGTACATTGTGGGGCAGATATGGGTATTGGAAGCATTGAATTATACTATAAACGCATGCTATATCTTTTTGCATTTTAGATGACGAGAAAAAATGGATTAACCCGAAGGTGATGCAGCTCGATGACAACTCAGAGCCTGAAGATGATCTCGATTACATTCCTCCTTCTCCAATCCCTGATGAGATATCTAATACTACTTCTGCATTGGAGACAAGGTCAGTTCTTTCAATTTAATATTTAATATAATATATACTCCTGGACTCCATGGGCATTTGATTTGACCTAAAAGATCATTTAAAAAAGAAAGCGGGACATCATTTTCATCTCAAACAGATCTAAATCAGCCGATGCTAAAAGCAGAGACAGTCCTGTGCAATCGAAGGGACCCATCACCACACTACATGAATCCTCTGACAACCACTCAAAAGACAAAACAAGTGGGTGTAATACCTTTTTCTGATTTGTCCAGATCATGTGCACATTTTATTTCGCAAAGCAGAACTCCATTCTTTGTCCCTGTTGTTCATTATTTTAGTTATTTCTTGTTTCTGATCCCGTCACAGATGAGCAGCTCTTCAGTATTATGCAGTCCATCTGTTCTCTGGTTGATTCCATCCCTGAACATGAAGTCATAGCTCTGTCCTGTGGAGGTGAGCTTTTGCTGAAGAGGGCTCAAAGGTGTGTACATTTGAGTGGAAAATGGCGTTGTTGTTATTTGTGATATTTAATAATATGTCCGTATAATTGCTAACATCTTGCCTTTCTCCCCCAGGAAGAGGATTCTTGCAACTGGGAGTTGCAATTCATTTAGGATGCAGCAGCCAGACAGCACTGTGATTTCTCAATCCAGCTTTAAAGGAAAATCTTCTTTTAGCTGTGAGACGTCGAGTGTTATGTCATCCAGCAGCTCTGTGCCTGTGGACTCCAACAAGCCTCCTCCGATCAGGAGATCTTCAGTCATCTCGGTGGACTGTGACTCTGATCACTCGGACAGTATTATTAACATGCAGCCCTCGAATAGCAGGAACAGCGGGACCGAATATGTGACAAATCAGAGTATCTGTGACTCTCCATCAACCCACAGCCTAGCAGAGCCATCTTTTAATTTCTCTAAGAAAACGAGCACAGACCTGGATGCTTCAGATCTCTTCTTCTCACCCAAGAAGCCAGAGACGGTTGTTCAGAACAGATTTAATACTCCAGAAGACGTAGAACTAGATGACTTTTACACTGACTACTTTGACATAGATGACTTTAATGACGCCGATGTCCCCGATTACTTTGACGAACCCCCAAACTCCAGCACCGTGACTACAACAGTGAAAGAAAGGGGATCAAGCATGTCTCCGTGGGAGAAGAAGCCAACAACGCCTGCGCCTGCACCCAAGCCTGCAAAGATCTGCTCTCCTGGTAAACCTTGGCCTGTACTATGCATTTTTGTCCTCTTTTTAGGCGGTAAACTGCACTAAATTTAACTTTTAAAACAGATGAATTGTAGTTTGTAATTTGTATCACACTATAAAATATATATTTTTTATTTTAAGTAGATATTTTAAGTTATTTTCTCACCAACCTGGTCAGTCTTTGAATCTGTTATAAAGATATAATTTAGAGCTGAAACTAATAGTAGATTAATCGATAAGCAGATCTACAGAAAATCAACCAATAATTGAATAATGGTCTTTTTTTTAATAGCATGTTGTGGCTGATTGAATGCTGTTGGGTTATGGACTGTTGGACAAAAACAAGCAAACAGAATATTCAGTTTACGGTCCTGTGCTGTGTTTTAGTGACACAGTTTTAATGTTTTCTAATGCAGAACCCACCTTCAGAAACCCAGCCCATGACCGCTTCAGAGGGTTCAACTTCCCCCACTCGCAGGAGATGATGAAGATTTTTCACAAGCGTTTTGGTCTTCATCAATTCAGGTTGAATCAACTTGAAGCAATTAATGCGACGATTCTGACAGAAGATACGTTTGTTTTGATGCCCACGGGTTAGTACAAAAGTGTTTTATCCTAGCGATGCAACAATAGATTTCGGATGTTTTCAGCCGTGAAAATGTCCACATTTCTCTGAACCTGATGTATTTACAGGTGGGGGTAAAAGCCTGTGCTACCAGCTGCCTGCCTGCGTGTCACCAGGAGTCACTGTTGTCATCTCCCCACTCAAATCTCTCATCGTAGACCAGATCCAGAAACTCACTACGCTGGATGTGAGTATGGTTTCTCCTATTGGATCAGTAGGAAGTAGTGCACAGTAAATATGTGTGGTACCCGGAAGGTGTATTTAATTTGTAACGTTTAATTTTCAGATCCCAGCAACAAGCCTCTCTGGTAGTAAGAGTGACAGCGAAGCAGGGAGGATTTATATGCAGCTCTCTAGGAAAGAACCCATCATTAAACTTCTCTACGTCACTCCTGAGAAGGTGAGACCTGATTGATTTACACTCTAAATGTTGGAGTCAGTGAGTGTGTTTTCTTGTTTGTTATAAATAAAGTTAGTAGTAACTGATGCCTCTCTCTTCTCCCCAAGGTGAGTGCAAGTAACAAGCTGATCTCCGCCATGCAGAACCTGTACGAGCGAGGCCTTCTGGCGCGCTTTGTCATCGATGAAGCCCATTGTGTCAGTCAGGTGTGTTCATCTGCTTTATACATAATCTGCAGTTTGCTGTTATTTTTTGCGACGACCCTCGTGAATCATCCCGCGTCCTTAAAATCTTTTTAGTGGGGTCACGATTTCCGTCCGGACTACAAGAGGTTACACGAACTGCGTCAGAAGTTCCCCAACGTGCCGATGATCGCCCTCACAGCCACCGCCACCCCCCGCGTTCAGAAAGACATCCTCAACCAGCTGAATATGACACGGCCGCAGGTGTACGTGCTTTTAAATGACTTCTATTTCGTTATTCTTGAATTCAAACAACCAACAGCTTCACGTCCAATGTATTTTCAGGTTCACCATGAGTTTCAACAGAACAAACCTGAAGTACGCTGTCCTGCCCAAGAAACCCAAAAAGGTCGACGAGGACTGCATCGGCTGGATCAAGAAGCACTACCCACGTAAATAATTCACGAAGTACTTTCTCCGATCCTGGTTATTTTCGGAAACACTGCCATAACAGTTTTGTTGAAGATTCAGCTCACAGTCTCAGGTCTGTGGTGTTTTATAAAGCACATCAAGTTCTTGAGCTTGTAACAGAAATCATTTAAAATCAGTGCTTTTGTCAAATGCTTAATAGCTGCTGTAAGTAACGTGACCATGATTTGAATGATCCCCCTGGGGAATATTTAGTCAGTGATTACAGACCCTCTCTGACTGTCTTCTGTCTTCATTAATCTGTCACAGGTGACTCTGGCATCATTTACTGCCTGTCCCGTAATGACTGTGATGTCATGGCCCAAAGTCTGCAGAAGGCCCGGATATTAGCTCTGGCGTATCACGCAGGCCTGGGTGACGGTGACAGAGAATGTGTGCAGAGCAAGTGGATCAACCAGGACGGCTGCCAGGTGAGCGCACCACTCACTCACTGATCTCACGTAAGAATTACTAATAGATGGTACTGGATGCAAAGCAATGAACCTAAAAATTGGTAACATTTTGCAAGCCAGTAGCCGTTTTTCCGATTTTAAAGTTCACACTGCCTTAGTTTCACGGCTTCCTCTTGTCTGCCAGGTCATCTGTGCCACCATAGCTTTCGGCATGGGCATTGACAAGCCTGACGTGCGCTACGTGATCCACGCCAGTCTGCCTAAATCAGTGGAGGGTTACTACCAGGAGTCTGGGAGAGCTGGCAGAGATGGAGAGATCTCTCACTGTATTCTCTTCTACTCCTACGCCGACGTCCACCGCATCAAGAGGATCATCGGCAGTATGTTACCAAAATCTAGACCCTTCTTAGTTCTGGTTGTGTGATTTTCTTTCCTCCATCAATCATAACTACATATCAGTCGATGGAGACTCAGATGACTCTCCTTTAAATCACAGTGGACCGAGAAGGGGACCGACAGACCAAGGCGACTCACTTCGACAACCTGCACAGCATGGTGCACTTCTGTGAGAACCTGATGGAGTGCAGAAGAATTCAGCTGCTCGCATACTTTGGGGAGTTCAATTTCAACAAAAGCTTCTGTAAGGAACACGCAGACGTCAGCTGTGACAACTGTGCCAGACCCAACGTAGGAATCATTTCTTTATTGAATCATTACAAATTCCAAAGCTACCGGGCCGTTTCTAACTGAGCAACAATGTTTGACTCTTCCTGTGTGCAGCAATACAAGATGAGAAATGTCACTGAAGATGTGAAGAAGATTGTGAGGTTCGTTCAGGAGAACTGCGAGAAAGTTGGATCAAGGTTTGGCAGGACTGCACAGCAAAACCGACTGACGCTGAACATGTTGGTGGAGATCTTTGTAGGTAAAGTAAATGCACGTGATTGGGAGGAAAAGTAATTTAGCGATGGTGAATCCTGCATGATGTCCTGATGTGTTCGTACTCCATGTGAACTGTGAATGGTTTCTTTCTCTCAGGGTCTAAATCGGCCAAGATCCAGACAGGAATGTTTGGGATGGGAGGAGCCTACTCGAAGCATAATGCTGACCGTCTCTTCAAAAAACTGGTTCTGGACAACGCCCTGGAGGAGGATCTCTACATCACCAACGGCGGCCAAGCTGTGTCGTACATCTCTGCTGGACCCAAAGCCGTGAACGTGCTGTCTGGACACATGCAGGTAACCTGACTTATATCCACTGTTGGGCAGCATGAAGAGCTAGATCTGTAACACTTGATTATGTATAAATGTATATAAGAAAACATTAAACACTAACCAGCACTTGTCTCATCGCAGGTGGAGTTCTACGAGACCGAGAGTGCGTCTAGCATCAGGAAACATAAAGCTGCGGTGGTGGAGAATGTCTCCCATAGAGACAAGAAGGTTCAGGAGTGTCTGAAGGAGCTGACCGATCTGTGCAAGCAGCTGGGGAAAGCGTTTGGCATCCACTATTACAACATCTTCGCTACTGCTACCTTGAAAAAGATAGCTGGTAATATCTGAGACAATTGTTGACTGTCCTTTAAATAGCTCATATGATACAGCAAGCGTGTTAGAACTTTTTTTTCTTCTTCACGTGAACAGAGAAGCTTTCTCCTGACCCCGAAGTCCTCCTACAAATGGATGGTGTGACGGAAGACAAACTGGAGAAGTATGGAGCTGAAGTCATTCAGGTCCTAGAGAAATACTCTGAGTGGCAGCTGCCTGGTGAGGGAACAAAATATAGTTTTGTGCATATGTCAAGTTCTTGCACGTCCTTGCAATTCTGCACATTGTGGTATTAATCCTACATCGTCTCTGTTGCAGAGGAACAGACCGACAACGGTGGAGACGGCTGGATAGACACGGCACAAGGCCGCTCGTATGGAGACGACGAGGACGACCCAGAGTCCTCCACGTACTTCCGTAGTCGGTCTGCGCAGGGACAGAAGAGGAAGCAAGCTCCATTCTTCAAATATTCCAAGAAGAGAAAACCCTACGGCAACGCAAGTGCCAACTCTAAAGGGTCTGTAATGTGTTTGTCTCACATATTGTCATATAGCTGGAGATTGTGTGCAGCAAAAAGCTTACATTCACAGCTGAAACCTTATTTCCTCTTTTCTTCCGTCTTCTGTCTTGCGGTGGTGTTGTAGTCGTGGCTACAGCAGCAATAAATCGTGGTCATCGTCCGGCTCCAGAGGTGGATCCAGTGCTGCAGGCCGGGGGTCCAGGAGCTCGACGGGAGATGCTTCAGCTAGCAGGAGGCCGGGCTTCATGTCTGTCCCGACCCCTCAAACCAACCAGAGACCGTTCTTAAAGCCGGCCTTTTCACACTTGGACTAAGACCGTCTTCTGATCTGACTTCTAGGATAGCAAACTGCTTTGTCTCTACACTTTAAAACCAGTTCGTTAGTATTGGGTTTAAAGTATTTACCAGTTAGATCCCAACTGTTTATTGAAACCTCTACAATTGTATATTTATGCTCTGTACAGTTGTCTATTGATTGTTGCAAACTGTCGCTTTTCACTGTCCATTTTGATGTAAATCTTTTTTTTTTTTATATTAAAGGTTAATTGAAATTTTTCAGGACACTTTTGTATTTCTTGCTAAAGAAAATCAAGCTGTGTGCTGTATTTGTGTTGTAGCACAAAGCCACAGGGAGCCACATCATGTTTTTAATCAATGTTTATTTCAAGTTTGAATAGTTTTATTGAATGGCACCAGTTACAAGGGACTATTGGAGAGAAACAATATGTTATACTGACTTGTACAGAAGGTTACCGACAGTACAAACATGGGTTCGGAATGGATCAGACTGAGCAAGAACTGGATTTGGCACATGGATTTATATATGTATATATATTTACTTTATATAATGTAATTAAACAACAATCTCCAATCCCAGGATAAAGATGCAGACTACAAAACACACCACCAGACATGGTTATGCACACACACTTATTGACGTGTATGTGCAACTGTGTGAGAGGCATAGAGCAAGTCACGATGCCTTCGGTTATGACTACTTTCATCTGTCAATCCCTCAGTTCTACATGCAGCATCCTCATTAATGTGGGTTTTTGACCAGGAAGGAAATTTAGGTAAGCCACTTGTGTATAAATCACTTGATTCCAATCATCAAAACTGATAATGTAGTTATTTTTTTATCACATAGTTAAAACAGAGTAGACTAAATGACAAAAACACCCCACAGAAAGGTTCCGTAAGAAAACGCCACAACGTACGACGTTAGAAGTGACCCCCAATCATGTCTTTGCCTCCGCCTTAATACTATTTTGTATTTAAGTTTCACAAATGTAGGATTTGTTGCTTGGTTGTTACTGTACATAGTACCACGTGGGTGTTTCTGTTATTGAGTCCATCCCCTGTGTATCGGTGATTCAACTTCCAATGCACCACATTGTATTTGCATGACTGTACCTTCACTGCTGCCTTTCAGGGACGGACCAGCTGTTTCTGATTTGTAAACCATGGATGGCAATCACACTCGTTCATCAAAGGTCACACATCCGGCCAAAACTGCAGCAATCTCCCATGAAGTAAAGTAACTTAAATATGTAAACAGGACACGGCAACTGAAATGTAACATTAAAGTCAGGTTTGTCATAGGAAACCTTCAAAGGATTAAGACATTAAGACTTCAGGCGGCCCAGTGTGCATTACAAAATGTTTAAGACAGATGAACACTGTTTTTCCCTCTTGGCCTGGGAGATTTAAGGATGGAGTAGTCTGTAGTCTGTAGTACAGTTGTTAGGGATGTCGAGTCTTTTGTTCTCCATTCTTTCATCTTTGTCACTTTGGTTAACTGCAGAGTTAGGATCCAGGCACAAGGAACAATCTGTCACTTAACAATGAAACAGCAAGGAAAACAGCAGAACAAACATCCACACGAGAGGTCTCTAAGGAAAAATGGATTTTCATAAAATGTTGTTAATGAATGCAACAGTGACTAAGTGTCTCAGTGGGCACGTCATTGTTAGACAGGAATTAACAACAATTTGGTAAGTGGTTTTATAGAAACAGAAAGGACATATTTCACTTACTCTTTGTTGGTTTTTCATACACATGTTGGTAAATCACATCTTTTTGCTCTTACAACTGATTATTGCTCCTTGAATAACGCTGCCTTTTTCTTTTCTTTTTTTAATTGTTGCATGTTCAGAGAGACCACTGAAGCTACATAACGCTCATAGATGTGACAGAAACGCCTTTAGAATATGTCCTGCTAACCAGTCAGCCTGGCTGGACAGGTCCATCACGTTGACCTTTATGTCAGTAAAGAAGTAATAAATATGAAGTATGAATAGACACACAACAAAAGTCAACCCGTTCACCCTGCTCCACCCCGTTAGGAAATGTGCTTCATCTTTGCTATTTATTGGATGTATCCAAGTTACAAATTATTACTTGACATAAATAAGCCCCTACACTGTATGTAGGACAGGTTTATTGCCAACATAGCTCCAATGATGTGATATTTCCTCTAGCATCATGCTGGGAAATGTTAGTGCTGCTCCCTGCACCACGGATAATTGAAGGATAATGAGCTACAGGAGTGGATCCAGCCACAACGCCGAAGTGCGTGCTACTCTGTGGTCAGGACTACAATTTAGCCAAGGAGTGACGCGCTCGGATTACACAGACGCAAACAAAGAAGGCAGCACCATCGGGCCGTCAGTGGAGCAGGTGCTGGTATGAGAGTGTGGCATTTGAAACAGCAGGCCAAAAACAAGCAACCCTGTACAGCCATTAGAGTGATGAGTCACTGAGGGCCTTCCTTTTCCAAATGGTTTCATTAATCCCACTTTCTAAGAACCTTTCACAAAGGCCTTTGACGTCCCTGAAGTCTTCTCTATCTTTCTTTTTTCCTTCCTCCAAGTCCTCCTTTTTTTTACGTTTTCACTCCTCTCGGTCTAAACCTTCACAGCTACCACCTTGAATCTTGTCTCCATTCCTACAGACACAGTAACACCTGCACGTGGGGCAGGAGGTAGACACGCAATACAAAAAACAGATTTTACCCAGAATCCAGCAGCCGTGGCAGTTATTGCTTCCTGGAGCTGTGAGGCTGAAGAGTCTAGAGCCTGACCGACAAATCTATATTATTATATTATATATTATTTGTCAATATAATACACAAGGTACCCCAGAAAATGTCATCATTACATACTGCAGTTTGTCGAGCAGACTTCCACCAAATACTTTGTGTTTCCGCTCTCATTTAATTGTTTATTCTTAATTTACTACTAACCAAATGTTTTGTTTATTTTCATTATCTATTAATCTGCCCATTATTTTCTAGACTGATTATTACATTAAAAAATAAAATAAAATCCGACCAACAGTCCCAAACCCAAAAATATTAAATTTACAATGATAAACAACAGAGATCTGAAAAATATTTTGGAAGAGCTGAAACCAGAAAGTTTACCAGAAAATCTTTACTTGAAATATGGCAATTAATTGACTATCAAAATATCTGCCATTTTCATCAGTCGTTTCAGCTCTAGTTTTACTTCCTACTTTTTAAAATGAGTCCAGTGTGAGGAAAGGTCACAAGTCACAACATGCAGTATCGGTCTGGCTCGCAGTCACCTCTCCAAACTCTTCAAGTAAAATAAGATATGGTAAATGATGAATGAATGGTGAAAATGTGCTTTTGGATTATTTGGTATTTGTGGCGGTATAATGACATCTTCAGATTCCATGCTGTACAAATACATGTTCATTAAAATGATCATTCAAATTGCACGCACACTGAAGGCTGATTCACTGCTGGTGGAGAGATGAGATGTGATCAGTGTTGGGTGGATCTGGATAAAAAACCCTGTTTTTTAGTCCCCACGACAACATTTCCATAAACGGTTCTGACCTGACTTGAAACACGGCTCTAAAAAAGGTATAATTTAATCTTCAATAACAAAATAACATTTCAGCTCTGTTAAAATATACATGGAAAACCTGTCAATATATATTAGGAAAAAAACTAATTTGTACAAAAAGTACATCATTATTCTTATTCTAATAATAATATAGTATGTTACATAAACCTAAGGGCAAGGTTGATATTAAACCAAAATGAATCATAAACTCTTCATACAAAGAAATTATTGAAATTCATCGAATTTCAACTTGCTGAAAATTGCAAATCAAATTAATAGGAGAAATAACAGAACAACTGAACAAATGAGCACATTCAACAGTACTTAATTATTTAAACCATATGAGCATTGCACATCTATCTAGACTATCATCTATAGGTGCCAGCTGATCTTTGCTTTTCATGAATATTTCTCTAACCGCATCTGACACTACTGGGTCACATAACACCATCGGTATTGTTTATTTCACTGTATCCCTAAAAATAATCTTAGAAAAACAACTTTGTTCTTCATCAGTTTACTTTGTACACCAGGGTATACTTAAGCTAAGCTAATTGTGTCTTTAAACAATCCACAAAATTCAGTCATCAACATCTTCTAAAAAAAGGTCTTTTGTAATCACACAGTCTGCTCTCTGTTTCATAAACCTTCACCATTAGTCCCTTCAAACTGTTCTGTTTTTTTCCTGCTGAGGTGAATATGCTGTTGTGCTGTGTCTAGTTGACTTCTGATGGGGATGAGCCAATATCAAAAGATATTATATTACTTTGCCTCATATATACTTCACAGCAAAGGGCCTATTCCCTCTAACATAACTCACTTCCATCTTTATTTTAAAGACAAATCAACTTCCTCGATTGCTGTTCTTCTGTTCTCATTTCCTTAAGCAAACACATGTTTAAAAGCAATAAATAATAGTGAAGGCAACTTTCAACCATTGCAATGAAATCTTCTGTTCTTTAAAAAAAAAACTGTATAAACGTCTTCAGTTCTTTGATTTCAGTTTGAATTTTTTTTCCTTTGTGTTATTTGAAAAAATAAAATACCTGAAATGAGTTGAAATAAAAAAAAAAAAAAAAAAAAAATGCAAAAGGTGTCCTCTGGCTTTGTAGAAAAAAAAAAGAAAACAAGCGAAACGAGGAGGTGGTTGGGTGGGTAGGGGGGTTAACTCAAAGTGGAGAAGGGGAGGAGAGATCCTGTCGGTGTTACCAGGACGTGGTCCAAGCTGAATGTCTGCAGGAGGATGATGAGAGAAGCAGGGTTCATGTTGGGACGAGGCTGCCCTCCATCACTCCGGAGTCCTAACCGTCATCTCAGACCCCCGAACGGGCTTACGAAATCTACCACCTCTACGACCTCACTCTCCCTTGTTAATGAGCAACCCGCCCACCCAGCGGAGCTTGCAGGCAAACCACCGCCTGAGGGGACAAAAGTATTCGTGATGGAACTGCTGAAATTCGGGGGTCTGGCGGATATCACGTAAAAATGCAATGTCAAGGTCTGACTCGGTGAGGATGATGAGGAGGAGGAGCAAGACAAAGAGGAGTCCAATGGTCACAAGGAGCAAACGGAGGACACTTAAGACAAATTTATTCACCTGTTCCACCTCGCTGAGGGCCGTGTCCCCCCCTGCACCCTCCTGTGCACCAAAATCACCCACTTCCCCGCGCATGGGGGTGCCTGCCTCCGACTCCTTCTCCTCCTCAATGCTGCAGGGCGCCCCGTTGACCTGGCGCGAGACGGCCAGCTCCATGCTGTGCTCGGCCACCGGGGTGGGCAGGACGCTGTCGGACGGGCTGTAGGCCTCGTCCGAGATCACCGCAGTCCTCTCACTGGCATCTGTGGCCTGGCTCCGGGAGCGTGGCATGAAGCATTCCCCGTGGGACACTGAACGCACCGGTGTAGAGTGAGCACTGTCACGCAATGACTCCAGACCTTGTGTGGTGGTTCAGGGAGGAAGAGGAGGAGGGAATCGGACAGGAAGAAAGGAATATTACACACATGAAAAATAATTACCGACATGATGTGGCCATTCATAATCTAAACTTGGCCTTCACTGACACAATATACTGCTGTAGCTGCACTTCTAAATGCTGGGAGGTCTATTCTGCCGTTTGTCCAGCAGAGGTCTGTCACAGAGCAGACACACAGTCTCTACCGAGAGCAGAAATCTGACCTTGCTTTCCCCAGAGTCAAGTACACAGGGGGGGGGAGTATTGTCATTGCAGAATGCTCTTAAAACTGATGTGATGCCTAATAATCATCTTTAGTGGAAGAAATCATCATGTTCCACTTGCACTGGACGTGTAGACCTTATTCGATAAACACAGTGTACAAACCCATTAAGATAAAGTATACTTTACACCAAGCCTGCTTCCAGATGAAGTTGCACTCTCAGAGCCCTAATCTACAAACAGACTCTAGAGGTTACAGCACTGATCCCACTTTGAATGTTAGATTTCTCAATATGTACCGTTGTTTTAAAAGCTCGTGTTAGGATGCTTGATATTCTTCTCAGAGCCTCATGGCTTGAACCACAAATACAAACCACAAGGCTCATTCTTAAATTAGGATTACAATAAGGATAGGTTTAGATTTCTTTCTGTCACTGGCATCCTACGTCCATACTGGCTGAGAGGACGTCCCATTCCATGATTATTCAATTCAATTCAATTTATTTTGTATAGCCCCAAATCACAAATTTTCCTCAGAGGGCTTTACAATCTGTACACATGTGACATCCTTTGTCCCGGGACCCTCACGTCGGTACAGGAAAAACTCCCTCAAAAAACCCCTTTAACGGGGAGAAAAGAGGAAGAAACCTTAGGGAGAGCAACAGAGGAGGGATCCTTCTCCAAGGATGGACAGAAGTCCAAAAGATGTCATGTGTACATGTTATACTCTGTATATGAGGCTTACCGTCTTTGACGGCATGTGAGTGTTATTTTAGGAAGACTTGAGAGAAAAGCTTTAATGCCTATAGAGAAAGTACAACCAGCCTGCTTGCATTTGCACCAAACAGTTAAATTATCTTTCCTTAATAAATTAAACCAAAATTATAGGATAAAAATATTTAACCTACAACTAGGAATGAGCCATCTAGATAAAATCTTCTATGACAGTATTTGTAATCTGATATTGTGAGAAAATAAAAAATGTTTATGGATAAACATGGCTGTTTGGCTTATTTCATCTAAATGAAATACACCTAACAAATCAAGGTACTCCACAAGATTGATACTGAAATCATACAAGAATCCAATATTGCCATAAAACAACAATGCTCATTGATTTGCAGCATTGCCAACAGTGGTCTTATGCAACTGTAGATGCGTCAAGGCATGACATATATTTACTGCTACTGTAAACTCTACTGTTCCTTTTGCAGTATAAGTAACAGAACAGTATGTGAGAGCCTCACTGCAGTGTACATGTCAGTGACGATGAGCTGCGGTTGAGCTTTGCTGACGATATCACATTCTGCAGAGACTCAAAGCGGCAACATTACACCGTCACTATAAAGGGAAGGGATTCAAATGCAGCTTTCGATGAAGAAGCAAATCATGAAAAGGACTTTTTTGAAAACTGCAGGAAAAGTAGAACCAATTATGTCCAGTGTGTAAGCCCCTGCTGACATGAAACTCCTGTCAAGTGATAAGAAGGAGACATGACGGTTGGGTGAGTGTCAGCAGCCATCTTTACTTTACTGTTGATCTGCCTCAGTTTATCCTGCATTATGCTTATAAAGTGAGGCAGCAAGCAGGAAAAGCACCGCTTTAATTTGAAATTCCCATGTTTATTTTATAGCTTTTAATTTGAAACACTAACTTTAAAAGAAACGTATACACCAAACCTGTTAAAATACTGTATACTGGTTGGAACCAAACATAGCTGCTTTATAAAGAGTCCTCCAATCTAAAATCAACAAAATGACCCTCACATAGGCACTAAGAAGAAAACCTCCAGGAGGCACAGACAACCACAGGAATGGCGTTGCTCCCTCCGTGCCAACATTGCTGAGACGGAGACTGATTTAAAATAGAGAAAGCCATTGGCGCGTCCATGTAAAGCACATCCCTGGCTGGCTCTGTGACGTTTACCTGGAGTGCCAGGTAGAGGGGTGCCGCTGGCAGACTCCTGCTGCCCCATCAGGGCAGGATAAAGGGGCAGGATGCCCAGGGCCTTGCCCAGCATACGAGGCCCCAGGCTCAGCACGCGAACCTTTACATCCCGGTAGCAGTGGTTGATCATACGCAGGTGGACGTTCACCCGGGTAGTGATACGGATCAGACACTTAACCATGGTTGCGGCATGCACGTGTTTATCCCGTCCTTATGGTCCCTGTCCCGGAGTCCAGGCCACAGTCTCGCTGTGTGTGTGTTAGGCCGAGGGGTTCTGCCTTAGTTGCGGTTTGCAGAGAGGAGTGTGTGAGGCAAAACGGTGGCTTTCTGCAACAGCGCTACACTCGTCGCCATTGGCCTGGCCTGATTTGGCCCCACCCAGGCTAGTGACATACATGGAGTAGAAGACTCAGGCTATTTTCAGTTGGGGTATTAATACCACTGTAAGACACCCAGTCAGCACACACTGGGGGTGGGAAGCTCATATGGCTCTCTTGAACCCACAGAAGAAGAGCCTCAATATACACAGTACACCTGCCTCTGACCTCCATTTATCTCATACAGTATGTACTTGAAAGGCAGAGCCAGAGGGTCTCACTAGTGGGTTTTAACCACAGCCATGCAGGACATGCAAAGGGAAGTAAGGCCACCTGTTCAGGGCCATTCGCCTGCAGGTGGGCGGAATGAGTGACTCTTGCTGCCACTGTGTTTGCATACCAAATACACAATCACTCAAACACACCCACAGCTCTAAAACTCTGCATTGTTGCATCAAGTGGAGTAGGCTGACTGACGCACACACCTGCAGCGTGTCCCACTAGCGCTGTAAGCATGAACTGGGCCAAATGGCTCAAGTTACAGCGCGCGTGTGTGTGTGTGTGTGCAGAAGGGTGTTTTCTCATACAAATAGGAGTACACACAAATAGGACTAATGGCTCCCTGATCCATTTGAGATTTTATACCAGCCAGTTATAACGCATCAACCACAATTATATCTGAAGACTGGGGTCGTCACTGCTTCGGAAACGACAAATTACGTGTTTCAGTGGCTGAGGATGAAACAATAACATACTCACTGTGAGGCCTCTACTGAACACAAAATGTCTTGTGAAAACATAAGTTTGCCATCAGCACTTCCATGGCAGGTAGGTGATTTGTTGCTTGCTTAGGTCTTTTGAAGCTTGGGGGGGGGGGGTGAAGCTAAGTTCTTACCCTCCATAATAGATATGTGCACAGCTCTCCGACGCGTGCGCGGTACACTGGTGAGGCGAGGCCCGTGGGTGATGGATGGACAACTTCTGCTGGGCACGAGGCCAGCTCTGCAGTGACAAACAAAAACAAAAAAGGCACAAATGTCACTGCACACAGAAACAGCTACGAGCAGAGGTAACTCATACTGTAGCGAGTAGGTGCTGCTGGTATAAAGACATCTACAGTAGCTTGGTGCCTAAGAAAATGGAAGAAAATTAACTAAAAATCGGATTGAGGACATTCTGACCTCTCCTGAGTTTACAACTCTACCTGTGTATTTCTGGAGGTTCGCGTTTGATTTTGGCACTCTGCTCCATCACCTCTTTTGCCACTCGTCCACTGTTATAAAGCACAGACACGATGCTCAGGATGAGTTACACACGCACACACACACACACACACACACACACACACACACACACACACACATACAGAACCAGGCACCTTGGTGTCACCCAATGCAATGAAAGCCATCACTGCAGTGGAGGAGTACAGTGCATGAGCATCATGATTGAATTAACCCGGTGAATTCAGCTTTGTGTAACTGAAATACCACCAGTCAGACAAAATGCATACACAGACTTGCAGGAAAGAATATCAAAACAATGATCATGGTTTGCCCTTCAACAGTAAACTCAACATTTAACTGGCTGGGCTTGTGATTTTAGTTCATATACAGTCTCCATGTATGAATTTTAAATTGTGAATGCAATGTTACATAATATACCTCAAGTAGTTTTGGTTTGAACAGCTTAGGGTTTGAGATATCAATATTCTGCCACCACCCAGCTAAGGAAAGTCAATGGAAATTCGTCAGGTTTGTGGATTATCGAGAGAAACCTGAACATTGTTTCTGCAAACACATGTTACAATTTCATTTTTCAACGCAGAGCAGAAGAAAATTAAATTTAATCCCAGTGGCAAAAATGCAGATGTATATCTCAAAATCTGAGCAAATAAAACAAAACTATCATATCAAGCTTGATACCACTAAAGATAAGTGAGGCATGCTTTTTGTTTAATCCCTTGGGTGAACTGGTCCTTTAATAAAGGACAATATCTTGGTCATACTACAGGTTTTTAGCTCATACAAGGTGATAATGCCTCATGTGATCAGTCCCCTTCATTTTCCCCTCTGTGTCCTCTTGTGAGGTGTCAGTCCTATCCGCCGGGCAAAAAGTACGCTGACGTTACAGCACAGAAGGCCAGGAGGCCACGTCTTCTGGGAACACTTCTGTCCACTTCCAGCTGGGGGTTTTCTGCAGTGTCCTCCCCTCCCTGCCATCAGTCATACTGTCTTGTCGTGTACTCTACCTGAAACGGAAGCGGCTGCCCTTGAAGAACAGGTTGCTGCTGGACACCGTGCGAACCTGACTTGACTTCTCAAGCCTGAAGGAACAAGAAAAAAAAAGAGAAAAATCAAGCCTACTGCACGGAAAACAAGAAAAACAGGAAAAAAAAACTATTAGTATGAACTTTTACAATATAAACAACACCCCACTCATTATCGCAATGATATACTCCTAATATGATCTCAGTGTTGAAGCGTGTATACATGTAATTCTTGCTTTCTGAATCCCAGAACAACGTACAAACTAGGATCAAATACCCTGCTATTAAATGATGCATGTCCACTCCTCGCAGTATAGGCATTGCATCCTCGACACGGCTCCATTCAATATGTTTATATTGTCATAGTAAGTGAGACATTAATGTTTAATGTTTCATTTTGCTTTCAAGAGATGTGTGCTTCTCGGAAAGACATCTAGATCACATGTTCTCTTGCCTTTTAGTTCCCCAGACTCCTTATTCCGGGAAGAATTTAATAAGTGGGAGGCTGATAAAATATCTTCCACTTCAGAGGGTCATCAGAAGGACACATCATATTAACTCCAATACCTCTGCCCTTCCCGATGCCCTTCTATTTCCATCTGCCAACCCCCACGCACCCTAAATCACCTGAGGCATCAGCCCGACTCATTACCCCACTGCTCCCTGCTCCCTGAGCTCACAGGCTGCTTGTTTGAATTTCTTTAGCTAGAGAGAACAGAGGGGACCCGCAATATTATTCATGGCTGACACAGGGGAGCTGTATTTCAGAGGGAGTGGGTGAAGTGCTTGCAGTCTCGTGCCAGCGCACACTCATTCAATAAAAGGTCAGATGCAACTCGCACCTCATTTTCCCGCCGACAAACAACCCAGAGGGAAGGGGATTTTAAGGATACCAGCGTACTGTGACGGTAACCTGTAGAGTAGGTAACTGAATCATGGCGGTGCGGGGAAATAAGAAGAACATTGATATTAAATGAAGGAAGAAGTGCAGGGACTCACTTATAGAACGCTTGATTCTCCACTCCACACTTCCAAAGGTGCTTGCATGCCTCCGGTGTGGGTGCAAAGTACGTCAAGATGATCTTTTTGTCCTGCACGTTTAAAATGACAGAACGTGCAGGGAAATATAACTTACAGCAGTGCATGTAGAGTGTAGTTTTTTTTGTTTTGTCTTAGTTTTGTCTTAGTTTTGTCTTAGTTTTGTCCCCACATCCAAAAATTCATGCTCTCACCTCGTTCTGATTTGCATATACGTGGAACGTCTTGCCTTCAAACTTCAGTTTGGTCAACTCGTTCCTGTCCAGGCAAAACAGTCACACATACAGAAAGCGGAAACCGAAAGCCACAGCTTCTTTAAATATTCATGACAACCACTTTGAGATGACATAAACAGCCACGGTGCTCTGTGTTTGGCTGACAAAACAAATAACTGATAATATTCCCTGCAGACTGGGAATGGAGAATGAGGGTAACCCGAACGCTACCAAACAAAGCCAGTATAACGTACTGCAACCATAAAAAGTACATCTTCGTTACTGTAACAGGAACCTTTTCAGTTAAAAGCAAACAGACAAATTGTGTAATGTAATTAGTCATCTGTGCACATGCTAGCCGTGGGCTCTTGTCACAGGTAGAGGCAGATGGATGAGCTTTGTTGAGTGTGACTGTACAACCAGTTGTAGTGCGCATGCTGTTTTACGTAGAACGCCCTGCATATAGGGCATGTATGTCAAACCAGGTCAAATTAAGGCTTGCAGTACAGTGTTTGTCTATTTACATCCAGCAAGTGCTCGAGGAGCTAGTGCGCTGTCTTTGGCGTTGCACATTTGACTCACCATTTGAGAAAATGAACCCTCTTGTTTCCCTGAAGCACCACAAAACCAAACGGTGTGAAGGCGAGGAAAGCCGGGTTCCCAGACACATCCTGAGAGAGAACAATTTTGAAATATAACTTGACACACATTTAACATGAATAACACGTAAATGAAGAGACTAGTGTTTCAGCGTGTGGTGCATGTCCCATAAGTTTCAATGTTCATATTGGACAGAACTGTTTGCTGAAATGTTTACTGTCTAAAAATAGTACAGCAGTGCTTGAAAAACCTTGCATGGATGTGGATCAACACCATATGTCTCCAGCATCTGGGCTTTCTGGAGGAAATTTCGCTCTGATGTTTCAGGTGTCTGTCCACTGAGGGAGAGCAACAACACACCGAACATCTGTGTCAGTCCACCATAAGCATAAAAAATGCACAAAAGTTTTGAAAGGCCAAAACACTTCTGACACAAACAAATGAATACATTCATTTAGAGGATGAAAGAGGTAGACAGAGGTTATACAGATCAAATGTCAATATAAGACCAGCAGAGGCAAATCAGGATATTTTTAAAAAGCAAGTAATTATCGCCACGTCAACTCTCGTTTCATTCAGGCTGTCAAATCAATGTGAGTATTCACAGTGAAGCACTGTTAATTTGGTGAAGAGAGAAGAAACCACTAGTGGGTAGCAGAGTCTCATGGCGTTTGTCATTCTGCTCTTACTGCATCAAAACTGGACTTGATGTCTTTCTACTCTACTGTACGTCATTAAAACAGCGACTCGTTTACATTAGAAATAATAAATTACTTTTTGTAGTATAACTATGAATCAGTTGGGGGAGTTGGATGGATCAACGTGTGAAGGAAACCCTTCAGCAGCTCAACTGCTGCCTGAGAGAGTAGTGTGTGTGTGTGCGTGCGTATGTGTGTGTGTGTATGTGTGTGTATGTGTGTGTGTGTGTGTGTGTGTGTGTGTGTGTGTGTGTGTGTGTGTGTGTGCATGGATCTGCTTTGTCTGATCACTTTTATTATTGTGCTCTGCTGCTCTTCCAGTTATAGCTGGGAACCATCACCATTAACTAGGATAAAGGGCAGGTTATGAGTTGTTAGTGTGGAGAAGAGAGCGCTTTTCTCTGCTATCCGCTCAAATAAGCGACAATAATGTAACCCAATACAAGACAATGGTGCCACATTACTGCACTTAATTATATAAATGTCAGAGGAAATGTGCTGTTTGTTCAGCCTTTATAAGAGCTTGATCTGTAGGTATGTGAAAACAAGAGGTATTGATTGTTTTTATATTTTGGCACTTACATCAGCTCTCTCTTGTGTATGTCTGAAATCCGGCGCTCCAGCTTCTCCGAATGTTTAGGGAAGAACTGGAATTTGGAGCTGTAACCATCAGGATGCTTCCCAGGGTCGTAATTTCCGATCTCGGCTGGAGGGAGGATCAGAAAAAGTGAAATGTTAAAACATTCACAAACATTCAGGGCACATAAGTTAAAACGATGTCCGCAGCTTTCGGCACACAGTGCTGCTTTTGCAGGGTAAACATGGCCAGGATTATTTGTGTTCCTTCATGCCACACTGCACTCCCTCGGATGACCCTGATGCCGATTTCTCTCTGCAAGGAGGAGCTGACCAGGCAGTCCATCTTTAATTCAGCAGCCCCTCCTCCAGAGGACCTGCCTCTCCTCAAACACTGTGCATCCTGTTAGCTGTGCCATCATACCTGAAGTGTGTGTGCGTGTGGTGACGATAAGAAGCCAGGTAACCACTAGAAAGATTTTGTAATCAAGTGTGGTTTCTTTGTTTATTAAAGAGTGTGCAGGTCACTTAGCTAATTATCGTTAAAAGCAGTATGGGAAATCACAACCAATGAGCGTAATGCTTACTACATGTCTAAAAGCATTTAGAATCTTGTATGAATTAAAAAAAAAAATATATATATAATATAACACTGGCAGCATATTCTTTGAAGACCATCACTATCACCTAATTCAGCTTCTTTCCACATAAAAACACATTTGCTTGGCTGTCAGCATCAGACTTGTGAACTACAGGGCATGGTAAAACAGAGGTCACAGAACACAGAGCGAAGCGGTTCAAGTCATTCCCATCTGTCACCTTCCGTTACCTTGAAGGATGTGTGCAGCCAGCATGGCCGCGTCGGAGGTTTTACACAAGAGCCGACCGTGGTAGAGGTCTCTCTTGATTTGCAGGAAGACAAAATATCTAAAAGGAAAGGACAAAAATCACGTCGGACGATCTGACGGGCCTGCTTAAGAGAATACTGATGATATTCACTCAGTCATCCACATTTCTCAGTGAAATGAAAATAGTAAGGAGGAGCAGCAAAAGAACAAACCTGATAAACCTCAAAGGCTGTTGACTTCATGCTCCCTATGGGTGGTTTGAATATTTCTTTTTGATTTAGCTGAAATGAGGGTTTTGTTTTGGAGAAAGGAGGGTAGGAAGGCCCTGAGGGAAAGCTGCTACTGACGCTGTGCTTCTCTTAAAGCCTCCAGCCTAGTTTCAGACTCACCCAACCAATCAGCTCCTGAAGCATGAAATATTTTCTGAGACAATATCTGAAGCAAATATCAGGATGGTGATGATGACTATCATTATTATCACTATTGGAGGTGGGCTTGTTAATATTCTTACTTAAAACCCCTCCCATGCCATGAACAGGACATACATCTTGTTGTTTTTCACAATCAGCCAGCAGACCTGCTTTCCATCTAGGGCATTTCCACAAAGGATAATAATGTTTTCTGCATGGAGAGATGCATTAAAAAGCTGCTTACATTCCCCACCTTGTTTACTCTGCAACAGACCCGTTTGAAGGTGCGTCAAGTACAATATATGGGTACTAATTAATTAGCCATTCAGTGCTGATGCCTGCTGATGTTTTGACTGTATTACAAAATATCTGCATAATACAAACATGCACTCACAGACATAGCACACTATTTCGCCTTCACAGTGCAAGGCGTAACAATTTCCTCTTAATTTGAAATCCCTTTTTTGGACTAAAGGGGCAAAACAGCTGTTGAGCTGACGCTTTGAAATTAAGGTTTGTAAAAATGGCATTGTTGATTAATGTGTATTGTCCCCAGTTAAATCAACTAAAACGTCCTACGTATTTTTCCCCTTCTTTGTTTGCATTTAGTTTTTTTGTCCAGTGGATCATCTCACAGGTGAAATTGCTTTCCTGTGAATTTCATACAAACTGTCATACGGTGAAGGCTTAAAGCCGAAACACATCAGCAGTTTTGTCAGTCCATTTCTTGGGAAAAGACATACACTTATCAATCCTTTCATCTTTCTTTATTTTTTAATCACTAGAGTGGTACAGCTTTCCTAAATTTGCTTTGGGTAAACTCACCTGGAAAGCATGTTAACACTACTGAATGGGCCTGTTTCACAGAAGACATTTTGACAAGTCACATTGCGAAAAGCACAGGCGTATAATATAGTTAATGATGTCTGAATTCCATGTAGCTGCTTCAGTTTCAGTTCACTGGGACGCTTGAATAGAACGAAGCCATCGTTAACGCCATTAGAAACACCTGTGCTTTTTCCATTAGCAGAAGTCAAAATGCCTGGTGTGAGAAAGGCCTACAACACGAAAGGCATCACCATATTTTATGGAAAAGCTGCCTTTTCATTTGATATTAACATGCTGTCCAAAAAAAATCCTTGCACAATATGATGAGAGGGAGTACCCACTGAATGAGCCTTGTATGTGATTGATTATTTATCCTCTCCCTCCCTCGGTGGTCCGCACTCTCCACTCTCATCATAATGTATCACTCTCTCCTCCTCACCCCCCACGCCCTTCATTCACCCTGCTTTTTCTTTTTCACCCTCCATCAGCACTCTACATGTGGTGAACATTACATCTCATTACACATCAGAGAGAGAGAGAGTGGCCTACTCTCACAGTCAGTGATGAATGCACAGATATACCAGCTGGCCCCTTTTCATTAACTAAAGGCAGTGCAAACTCAGTCACCTTCATGCTTTTAATTAGTCACTTTTACCTTTCTGCTATTTAATCAGAATCCCATTTGGGAAGAATTAACATGGAAGGAAATCTGTGACTTTATACTCGAAAAAGACTCTTTTTAGACTCTATTTACTTTCCTCGCTGCTTCACAAGTCCTCCTGCGAACTGTGCTCTGTGTAATATTTATCATAATGTTTTAGACAGTTAAGTACTCAGGCATTTTAAATATGCAAGCCCATGAATAATGTTTTAGAAAGCCACATGTTGGCTCTGTGTTAAAATGTTAGAGCACAATCTGTACTACAGGAAAATCAGAAATAAAAAGGAAATAGAAAAGGATGAAGCACAGCTGATTTTCACAGGTTCATCAAATGATGGCAGTCTATCTTCCTTACTTTTAAACTGAAACAAAAAGGTACACCGTGGCAGTATAAGAGTACTTGTCAATTCATCTGAAGTGAAAACAACAACAGGAGTTCATACCGAGTGATTTCCTCCTTGAGATAAGCGGGTTCAGGAGGGTAGAACTTGACTCTCAGACACATGGTGAATGGAGGCTGACCTGGAGGAAACGCACAAAAAAACATTTAAGAAACAGATAGGATTCCTGTCATTGCAAGAGATCACACATCATCCACAGGAGATGGAAGGAGACAGCAAGGCTGTTTTAAGACTCCGACAGAGGGAGATTTATCCCCATGGAGTAAAAAGTGCAATACTTTTGTGCCTCAAATGTTGTGGAAAGAAAACATAAAATGAAAGTACTCCAAAGAAAAGGAATCTTAACATTAAGCACAGAGCAAATTAGATACATTTCATAACCAGCAAATGTTTGGTGTTGATTAATCAGTTATCGGGGTTTGCATTGTTTCAGTTTCAGTTATAAAACAGTAAAATGATATGGATAAAAATAAACATTAAGTCATTTAACATAAGTCCAGATCTCGTCTTCCAACATTAAAAAAATTCTATACTCAAAGTACTTACATTTCATTTGCTTTGCAATTGATTTTGAGAACTCCAACCAGTGCTGCATTGGAAAAAAAAACAGATGAATGCAAATCAATATGCGGAAGCGGCATTGAACGTTAAGAACGTGTGTGGTATTCTTTTGAAAACATGACTGGAGATCTCTTGAGACACTGTTACAGCACGAGGGCTGATTAGACAGTCACACGGTGTCTTCGGCCAGATTCAGATTCTTCTTTCTCTCTGGGAGCATATTCTATCCATCTTTCTCTCAGGTTTCCTTCTCGCCAAACCAAACCCACCAACAGCAACAACCAACCAAAATAGTCCTGAGCGACAGCATAGGAAATGCAGCATCAGCAGGACTTTGCTCTTGTCTGCAGGACTACAACATGATCTGTGAACATGTGAATACTTCATGAGTCAAGCAGTGCTACTACATGCCTCACAACAGAAGAGCCGGATGAAACAACAGTCCGTCTAAGAGGCGGGGCATGAATAAAAGAAACTGAAGAACACAACTTTTCACTCTGTCCCACATTCTCGTTCTTCCAACTGAATCAAACCCGAAAGTATAGCCACTCATGAGTTTTCTATTTAGACACAAAGCAACAGAGTTATGTGTGCACAAAGTCATTCTGAGTTCACATTCAACCACCTCTACCTTTAAAACATAGGACGCAGTGGATCTACTTAGACATATTTTAAACTTGTCATTTTAAAACTGGGTCTAACAAGACGAGTAGAAACTATGCATTTTTGTTTGAAATATCAACAATGCTTTATTTTTTTATCCCATTGCAGACTATAAAGTATTAGCTCAACATTTTGGGAAATACTTTGATGAGAAGACTGATGCCACTCTGTGAGTTAAATACAAAGCTGGAGTCAGGAAGCTTTTATCTTGGAGCTAAAGCAGAACATTTCAAAATTAGGCCTATACCCGCACAGCCGAAGTATGAAACGATTCCTTTTAACTAGCAACAATGGTACCAAATCTAGAGGCTTCACACAAAACACACACATTATAAACTTGAGCACTATATTGTATTATGCATCTTATAATTGGAATAGACTACAAAACACAAATTTCATGTTCTTTTTACACACACTTACCCGCTGCTTGTCTGGATCCACATATCTGATGCCAAAATAGTCTTTTTCCAGCAAGTTGAGGTGGTGGCAGATGAGGTCAAACAGATACTGCCCCTTTGCATCTCGCTGTAAAAGAAGAGAAAAACTAAAATTCAGCAAGCATGCCCACAGAAAAAAATCTGAAACATATTTGAATATGTAGCCAAGAAAAGATTCAACAAAAGTACTGTCCTGAGTTCAAACATGAGAAATAATTGCTGCTAGCAGAATATGCTTCAGCTTTGTTTTTAAACCCTGCCAGAGATATCTCAGATTCATCCAATATTAATACACAGTCAGAGCTATCTGAAGTGTCTGGAATAAACCCTATCCACAGCTAAAAGAGGAGCGCAAAGAGAGGATGGATTAAATATGGTGAAACCTCACTGGGGTTTTGCGACAGTAATACTCTGTATTCTGAACCTCGTGAGGATGCTTCTCTTAGAGAGACACTTGCGTATACTGCAGCACCGAGAGAAGCCTGGGCGTCCTCCACTGTCTGATGCATCTGATGCCCCGCTTCATGTTCACAACAATGTATCTGCATAACACCGCTGAGCATTTGAATCGACGGGACAGACTGTCTTGTAGGGATCCAGCAGTATTTTTAACAGCATTCACTGCTAAGAAACTCCTCTCAAACAATGGCAGGACAGAAACAAGCTAAAAGCTGCTCTTCAACCATAATTCATTGCTTTCGCTCTGGAAGAGCGTCATACACTAATGAGGGATGCAGATACAATTAGCATGAGCGATGATTACAACTGGGCGCATCAATGCAGCGAAGCCAGGTAGAGTAATAAGTGACAGGTCTTTGACTAATCACACAGTGCAAGTTGGTGTCAGTCACTGTGAAGGGCTAGAATCAAGTCTGACTGCTAAAGACTCTTAAACTGTACCGTTATATCTGAAACAACTAAAAGACGTCTTTTGGGAGATGACATACCTCAAATGGTTAATTAGGTAAAACTCTGCTGTCAGTGACATTTCAGCATCTTGACTTCTCCGACATTAAATCTTTGCATCAGAGCATATTTCTAGTGAAGAGATAAGGTTGAAAAGTGATTGTGATTAATCAAAATCAGAGAGACAGCAAATATTAAATCTAGCACCACTCCAGTGCTGATACTATTCACCGTCTCTCCATGCCAGGGAGACATCGTGCCCACATACCACATCACAGACTTGGCTCATGGGGATTTGTATTTTTGAGGATTGCTTTAGTGGATCATTCAGCACAAAGGCCCATGAGGAGTCTCACTGTTTATGGGCATTTTGGGAGGCAACTGTAAAAAGCTAGTTTTTATCAAATGGAAAGTATTTTTTTCTAAATTCAGAGTATTGCTTATCTATTTGCACACGGTGATGTAGTTACTGTATGTCCATGCATCTGTTAAAGCTGCACTTATCCACATTTTCACATGAACAATGGGTCAAATGATTGTGTAATGGGAAAGTCCCAGCCGACTCTGCAGTTCCCTTCAGCTCTATGAAGCATTTTAGCGACTATAAAGTTATCATTTTGGAAGTTTAAGAACATGCAAAGGACCCGAATGCCGATACAAAAGCAGGCTGACTGGTGCAGTTGACAAACCCGAGATGCAGGCAGGCTACGGGCAAACAAAACTACATCCAAGATGAAAAACAACACGATGGACTGACTAAAGAAGAGGGGAGCACAGAGACTAAATACACAATGAAAGGAGGGAGATAACGAGGGACAGGCGACAGCAGGGCTGATATGTAACAGGTGAAACTAATGAGGGCGGGGCAGAAAATCACACAGACGGGAAACAAAGAAAGGCAGGAAATAAATCTAGACAAGAAACCAGAAGAGAGGATTTTGTTACTAAAACATGAAACAGTCTTTAACAAAAAGCACCATGACAGAGACCAGAGCTAGAAAGAGAGTGAATATTAAAGTTATGGTCATCGGGGAGCCAGAAACATGACAGCAAATGCTGATGATACTCTGTGGATCTGTAAATAGACATCTGTATCAACTTCAGAGGTTGATAATATGTCCCTGTTGTGTTTATAGCCTGTTGCCCTTCTTTAAAATGGCCCAAAAAAATAATAATGCAGATTTAAGATGCACATTATCATTTCTATGGCTGAATAAAACCAACTATAATGTGTCTGTAGTATCAAGTGAAAACTCTGTAGGTAGGTATCAATAAAGCATCAGGCAATAAAGCCTGATCTTATCAATAGTCTTGTTACTGATTATTTGTTTAAATATTTTCTCATCTAAACTGGGAAACTTTGCTCATTAAAGCTTTCATACACGTTTGTGTTACATACAAATGGAATACGGTTTTGTAGAATATCTTTCTTTAACTACGATATTCAAATGATTGAATCACATGTTAGCTGAGGTCTGATGCGGCACTCGAGTCTCACATAATGGCTCAGGAGGAGTGCAACAAAGTTCAATGGTTGGCCGTCTCACTCCTCCTTCCTCTGCAAGTAGAGGTGTCACTGGCAGCACTCTCCTCCATGTCATTACTCAGGCTGCCGATAAAAGGCACTTCATTAAGACAAAGGCCTGTCGATGCTGGGCTTGTCGCTTAACCGCCGTGACTCTCTGTGACCAAATAGAAGCTCTGCTGCTGGATGTAACTGACATTTCTGTGGTGAGAGGGCTTCATGGGTGCTAGCCACTGTCACTTCGAGATTATTTCCTCTTTGTTACATTACTAACCAATCTGACGTGCCTGCTAGCTTAAAGGGGCACCATCCTTGTGGTGTGCTCAGACGCATGAGCACATACAGGATATGCATTTTTGAAGAATCACAGACACTTGCATGCAGACAAATAAACTAGAAACCCTGTCTTTGAAATCAAGGTAGAGGATTAGAGAAACACTGCTAGGTTTATCATTGAGGAAGGTGAAATATTGGTTGAGGTATGTAAAATAATCCAATCCTGCATAATCTAAATAAAGTTATAAATAATCAGGCTGTATGCATTTAAAATACAAAAAGGACACAATGAAAGGTAGAAATAATATTTCTGTTTTCAAATTGTAAAGCATGCTTCCTCTTGTGGTTTCATCATTTGGCTGAGAAGCTATAGAGGGAGCAACTGGGAGGAACAAAGCCAACCACAAATTTAAAAAAACGGTTCTGTATGGAGAGGACATACTGAGTCAGAAAAGACATCTGCTCTTTTGTTGCAAGGAGCAAGTTTGTTAGTATTCAACAGCACTCCCACCAACCCCCCCCCCCCCCCCCTTTCTTTCCCCCTACCTTCGTCTCTACTCCACACCGACCACAGCTGCATTATTCCCCGCCGGTCTCTCTAATTACAAGACTGAGGTGATTGCACGAGAGAAAACATGTGAAATTTCTAATTAACACTAATGAACCTTTTCCTCGCCTAGATTGGCATCTCAATAGAGCCCTACAGGAGCCTCAGCAGATTTACAAAAGGGTTTATGGGTTTGACCATTTAAAATAACCAAGTGACTGGGTGAGACCCTACATATTGACAATATCCAATAGTGCTGTGCTGTATTTGTCTGCCACTTCCCTACGAAATAAAGTTAATAAATAAAGTGTGAGAAAATAATAGGATAAATTGTGATAATGCAAATGGGGATGGATTTGTTGACTATAAATCAAAAAGGGCATCTCAGAAAGACACATGATAATTAAAAATATCTTTCTGACGTGCCTCTACCTGAAAACAACTTCCTAAAAAGCCCCCAATGTACAATGGGCACTCTCCTTTCAGATTAATCATTAAAATGGTCTCCATGTCAACGCAGGAGCACAGACCATTAATAAAAGATTGTATCACTTTATGGTGAGAGGAGTGGAAACATAATGCCATTTACTGCGTGTGTGTGTGTATGTGTGTGTGCACAGTGTACAGCTCAAGGTACATAGTGCCCTGAGGTGATTTCTTTGGTTTCATAAGCAGATTACTTTCTTTCGTCCCAGGAGGCTGAGTGATTAATGTGTCAGAGCGATTCACCGTCCTGACCGAGCTGCACGGAGTTCAAGTCATGACCCAGCCACTTCAGCTGGGACTTGGAGCACACAAAGGCCAACCCACAACCACTTACAATTAATAAGAAGCCATGTTTGCTGTAATATCATGTCTGTTTATCTCAAGTCATAAACTGGTTTAGTCAAAGCATACACACAAACAGTTAGCAGTTATGCAGGTGTTTAAATAGAGCACATCACATCAGTCTCTGTGAATCATGTATATTATTAGGTATGTTCAGGTATTATGTCATTATTATGCATTTATAAATCAATAGGATAGCACAGGTTGTTGCAGTGTCAAAGTAAAAATACAGTGCTTTCAAACATGTTTTAGAAATCAAATTTCAACACCCAATATTAATGTGGCTAAATGATTAAATTCAACACCAACGCGTACAGTATTGACACAAACAGGTCGAGCTCTTTTTTCAGACTCCTCCACCATCTAACAATCAACGCCACGAGATCAGGGTTTTGAACTGTAGAATCAGCAGTTGTGAAGAGAAGACTGCAACAAACAATGCACTTCGTTCTCAAGATAACACTGGTGGCTGATGGGGTGAAAACAAGGAATAAACTGAAAGAGTTCTGCAGCTTTGATATAAAACGTACTCTCCCATCGAGCCACAGTCAGCAAGCAATTATCACAGTCATTAGCTGAGGAGGACAATATAGGATTTTTGAAGCGGAAACCTTATGATTTTACTGCACCCAGAAAGACATCTACATAAAAGAAGTGGTGGGGCCAAACACTTCATAAGATACAATAAAGCAAAAAGGCTGAGGTGTAAAACCAATTGATCGGCACATGGTTGGACATTTGCTTTCAAATAGGGTTATAAACGTATGTGTAACCCTGGGCGGTTGAAAGAGACACGGAGCATGTAATAGAAAGTGTAAGAATGTGTTAAGAGTCATTAGGCAGCTTCACTCAGACTTCTTTAAATCACTAATCATGAAAATATGGTTGATTAAGGGCCAGGAGAACATTGACAACATGCCTTGAGGAGCAACACAGCAGAAAGCGCAAAGACAAAACAGTACCTATTTTAAGAGCGAACAAAAGTCTCAAGCAAGTGTACGCAGAATATACACCGATTTCCTTTTTCCCCAGTCAAATAAGAAATGTTTAATTCATATAGAAATGGACGTTTTTAATGGCATACACAGATATAAAGCGATGCAGCTGTAATGAGTCTTTGTACAAGACGATGCTGTCAACCAGAGACAGTTTGCAGCACAATCTTACCAAGCGGGAAAGTGGGCCATCAAAACACGATGGGAATGTGTGAGGATTTGCCCCAGAAATGTGAGGAATCAAGAGACTAAGTGCAGCAAAAGAGAGCTGAGGATAGAGCGATATGGATAATTGCTTTTAAAGCTTCTCAGCGGTGGATAGTTTGAATGGGTGAAATGTGAGTTGGCATTTATGATTAAAAGAGGAATTCGTGAGAGAGTGCATTTTATTCAGCTAAATGCCAAGAACGCTGACATTGTTTTTGCATAATTGGTATGTTTAACTGTCACCTTGATTGACAATGTTGGCAGCGCTTTCAATAAATCAATGACGTTATGTCTAATGTTATTGTTCTTTTACATCAAAAATAGCAGACAAGAATGGATTCAGAGATCTGCAAGACGAGGCCAACTGTTATCTTCTTGCCAAATTCTATTTCACATTAGTTGTCTGCAACATTTTGGGGGTGAGGTTCATTAGTTACCTTATCCAGTATGTAATAAGATTGGAAGCACAATAATATGTGGGAATGTTATGTAATTATAGCAGGAAAAAAGAGAAAACTAATGCATATTTGAAACTTTTCTGAAGCTCTATGTCCACTGTTACGAAGCACGACACTATTTCAAGAATTACTAGTGTTGTGTTTACAAATTCAAATAAATGTTGGGGCTTTAACAACTCTATAACCATTCTTTCTGATGGATATGCATCATTCATTTGAACTGAAGCATCTTAAACAGGCATACTGCAAAGCTTTTCTTACAAAGGTTCACAATGACAATACTTAAGATGCTAGTAAGCAGGTGTAAGACCATGTTCACCATCGCTTTTTGTTGACTTGCTAACATTTAGCGAATTATTGGACAAATTAAAATTTTGACCTGATGGTGGCGCTAAAGGAAATGTCAAGAGATCTTCAAAGCTATTACAATTCATCCTGTGGAGACATGAATATTTCAACCAAATTTCATGGCAATCCATACAGCATTTGGTGAGATTTCCGGCTGGCCTACAGTGGTGGATTGATGGACAGACCAACTTAATCATCCATAAAGCCATGCCACCATGCCGTGGCTTAAATGGCATAAAGACAGCTTTTAATAGCTATTGCACCCACATTTTTCCAAAATAAATGTTACAATAAAAAGATACAGAATGAATTCAAAAGGCATCTTTGCCACGCTGCAGCTGGATATGGCTTTCAGACGTCACTGGAGTACTTAATCCTGTAAAGTTCATACAGGTTTGGAAGCAGACTGGTGGAGCACAGGAGTGTCTACTTTTACCTGCACAGTTTCATCACTCTTGAGTAAATAGCATTCATAACAGCATTCATGGTCATTCATAAATAGCCACTGCAAAACACTCTTACATACATGACTACTGGAGATACAAACAGGATGTACCATCAGCAACTAAAGAAGTGGCTCTAGATGTGTGTTTGATGTGTGCCTTAATGATACTTTTCCAGAAACAAGGAAATAAATACATTTCTCAATGAGGATTTCTGAGTCATCCGTTCTTCAGCCCACAACTGATGGACTTCACTGCCAGCCTGGTTCTAATAGCTTTTCTGTCACATCTCTCAGCTGCACATACAACTGAGCATTGCATGTGCAGCTGAGAGATTTTAACTGCATCTAAATATACTCCCTGTAAACCCTAGTGCAGAGATGATAATCAAAGCAAGGATCAACCAGGCATTCGATTGGTCATTTGATGACCAGCTAAATGTTTTTCTTACTCTACACATCCCTGGTTACCATATATATTTGAGTGAGCATGGAGTTGCTCCAATAACAGCTAGGTTTTCTTACTAAAAAGTGTGACAAATACCCCCAAAAACAGAATGAGCAGCACAATTGGTGTCATGCTTGGGATTAGCATATAAACAATGCTTAATTTTTCTGGCATTTGCACAGCTTTGGTGATGCGCCAGTTTGGTCTCCCCCAGTGGAGTGAAAGGCTGTCGGGCAATGACTCAGTGTCGCTAATTCAGTATGTGTCAACCCTTCAGACCTGACATTTATTCTCATGCACTGTTAACCTCTACATGAAATGAGAAAGTGGGCAATCTTACGGCATGCAGTTTTATCATAACTATATCTAGGTTTAGCCCACAGGCATGACAAGTTGTATTTGCACATTCCAGTTGCTGTCAAAGATTTATTCACACGATGACTAATGTCTGCTGTTTATCAGTGTAATAGCCATAAGCACTATTGGATTTCTTGGCAGGGAAAGCTATTAAAGCCTCTGAGCATTCAGTGTTCTTTTCATCCATTTTATAAATTACATTTGAGAACATAAGTCCCTAACAGCAACTATTCCCAAGCAGGTTAGTTATGAGAAGTTATCGTTACAAGCTGCACTACGTGGTCTACTAATTGGTCTCAGGCTATAACTTCCACAATGTGTCTCAGCCCTGGGCTTTTATGTTTTAACAATGAGACGACCAGTTCACTGAGCTCCAGCTTCATCCTCTTTTCCAAAGCTAAACTCCTGTCAGGGAAAGGCAGGCTTCACCTCTGGCTCTTTCTCTCCAGCCTGCCGTCTCTGAAATATGCGTGGACACCCATCGGGCCTTATTGTTCCACTACCACGACACCGTTTGGCACGTTTATCAGTGATACTGTGCTGATAATGCAAAATCCCTCTCTGTGAGGGCTCACACTCGCTGGTTTCTTCTCAGGATCCCCTCTTGACTGTACACTGATGAACTCTGATGCATTTCATCTGCACATTTACTGACTTTACCTACAATTTGACTCCCGTTTTTCCCACTTAACAGTTTGCTCTAATAACTGTCCTTTTTGCTGCCACTCAAAGAATCTGTTGGCACAAACGTAACAGCTGGTTAAAGCATTGTGTCTCCTTCAATAAGCTGCTGCGGTCAGATCTTTAATGAAAAGCAAGACTGCATGAGATGGAAGGTAAGAAGAAAAGGGCTTTCTGTGAAGAAGATAATTCACTCAGACACAGTTATCTCTTTACTGTCAAACTGTAATTTCCCTTCTGAATTCTTGGTCTTTTTCTATCATTATTGAAGAGGGATATTTCCTAGCCGCAGCCTCTCCTATTTTTGTCAAGTGGGCTGATTGAATGTGAAGTCACAGGAGACAACACTAGTTGGGAATGTCGCTTTTGCCATCTTTTCAAATAGCATCACAGCTAAATAGTGAAAATATTGCATCTGAACATTATGAAATTATCAGCAGTTTTCTAAAAAGGCAGAACAATTGCTTTGTGTTGTGTCTGCATACCTGAAAAGAATAGTTTTGCACTTCAGAGCCAATTGGGTTGCAGTGAAGAAGAAGCCTCGAGGCTCCATCGATGGAGATTCTTTTCCTGAGATTCCGTCCTCCTCTGTCACATTAAGTTAGTCAACAGTCAACCCATCAGCAAGCTAGAACCAGTGTTGACCAGAGGTGATGACAGACACATCACCTAGTGAAAGGGTGTTTAATAAATAGCTTCAGAAGAGCATAATGGAGTTAAGATGTCTTTTTTTCATTACATATATATATAAATAATGGTTAAATTATGAAGCAGAAATTCCAGAAGATATCCGTTGTTGTCTGAATGAGCTTTGGTGTCATCATGTGTATTGTTTGCTCGAAAGGGAACCAATTAAAACAATCAAAAAGCTTGACTGACACCAGCAGATGTAGGCTCATCTTTCTTGTTGTCCTGGGTGTCTCTGGTATATCTGCAGATCACTGACACAATGACAACACTCTGTGTTTGGAGAGCCTCTATCCCTTTTGCATAATTAAGAGCTTTTGAACAACTCTGACTAATTTATCTCCCCGGTAAAGGCCGTGCATTAGCTGTGGAGTGGAATTTAAACCTTTTTTATTTCACGGCAAATGCACGAGTCTATAATAAATAAAAACATTTGCAGACAGGTTCTCCAACTACTTCCCCTGCAGCAAAAACACGCACAAGCAGCACACCGATAGCACTGTGCAGCATATTGATAGATAAAGAATCCTGAAAAATGTAAAAGCCAAAGCACACAGAGGCTCTATTATTTACAAGGCCATGTAAAACTGCACATTTGCCACCAGCACACAGTCATAAGAATGCTGCTGTAAAGTCCAAGGCAACACATTAAAGTGAGCATGAAAAGACAAAGGCAGCAGAATCCTTTTGAGTGAATTCAAGCTTTTCTGTAGTGAGTAGGCGGAAGCTTGATTTTTCTGGCTCTGCCGATGAATTCACTTCCAGATGGAATAATGTTTGCTTAGTAGACACACCTGTTTTTCAGAGGGACTTTGCAGTGTGGACCCACTGAGGAAGTCATTGTCAGTCAACCAAAAACAACTTGCCACCATCGTCTAATACACCTGGAGATGTTAAAGGTATAGCTACCGTGGTATAAACAACACCACAATGCAGTTATGATGTAGTGCTTCTTTGTGAACTGCATTCAGCTGCCCCCTCACTATAGTGATGCCCAAATTTTATTCAGTGTGCCTTTAGTACTTATGATGACCTCCCACATATTTTCTAGCCGTGTCTGACTCCAGCATGCCAGAGGCACTCAGTGAGCTGTAAATCAGAGTCTGCTCAGGCCTCTGAAGTACACCACTGGTGCTACAAACAGCTATCACGGTTGTTTACTTGATTTACTGTAGTGCCTAAGAATCTGAATATCTGGGTCTGTATATGGTGTAAGAGCAGTACTTGTGTGACTGGCAGACAATCTGGCTAATTGACTGGTAAAAAGATGTTGAGCTCCATTTCTCAGATTTGGCACCCTTTGGCTGTTTTAAACATCTTATGCTGAGCTGAGGGGCCCTCCGTGGTGCCACGTCACCCCCTCCATTGTCTCCAGAGCCCCGGGAAAGATCCATTTCCAGTGGTGAATCCAGCCATAAAAATGCAGAAAGCTGTTTGGCCCTGAAGACTAGCTGCCTGTGCACACAGGCGTGAAAGGCCCACCACTGCCACTGTGTGTCAACGCTCTAATGGAGGCCCAAGGGAGATGAAATCTTCTCAATAAATGATTGAGAGAAACGAGGTTCTCGTAGAATGCAGTTGCACCTAGCTATAACTAGGGTAAATCTGACAGTCACTTAATCGTTTAAGTATTTTTGAAGCAAAACATGTTTTAAAAAATCACTGGTTTTAGCTACTCAGATGTGAATATGTGGTGGTTTTCAAGCAAATTGATTATGCTTCATTATGATTACCTTGGGCTTTGGAAAATGCACTAGACATTTTTCTGTTTTTGACACTTATAAACCAACCTATTAATCGTTTAATTGAGAAAACAATCTACAATGCAAATGAATCAATAATGAAAAATAATCGTTTGTTTCAGCCTTAATGTTAACTGCAAAGAGTTACCGAACTGAGCCAAGATTCAAGTCTGTAAATGTATTTTTAAAACACATTTCAAATCTTTGAAACACTGCAGCTTGCTTCAGACAATGGTCAGCAGTCATATGAAGTATACATGATATGTAATATATGGGGAAAAACATGAAGTCTATTACTATCAGGGGTGCACTGAGGTGAAATAAGCCTTCAAAAGTCAGAAGCTCTCATCAAAGCCAAGAAAGGCCAGGCTCCACTTGTAATGGGGAAATTAAGAAATGATCGTATTGGTCACACACAATTGGATCGCCTACTGGGAAACAAGGGGAAATGTCTTTCAAATCTCCCAGAAGACACTGTAACAAGTCATTGTCCTGCAGGCAAAAGAGTAATTAGGCTTATCTAACCACTGTCTGTCACGACCATTTTACAATTCTTACCCAAGATATATTTAAACAATGCATTAAGTTGTTTTAGGATTGCTACAAGACCAGACATTAAAGTAAACCATGTTTATCATTGATTTAACTTAAAGAGATTTAACAGAGTCATTTTCAAAAAAACTGTAAGAATCTGTTGTTTGATGTAATCTGATGTGACGTAATCTTCATGGCAGGCACTACACACTCAAAACTGTCCCGAGTAGGTTGCTGAGTTGGACTTAGGGCACAGCACATCTCTACTTATTTTTAACCATCGTATAGACACAATAGTGAGCAGAGTCATTTCTTTGAGATTGGGTTATTTTTGTTGATTATTTAGTGTGACAGCCATGAAGAGTTTAACTATGAACGTTAGGGCGCCTGCTGTCTGGGACCCACTGTGCTGTACGTGGCGACCAATCAACGAGGCAGGAGAAGCTAGAAAGTGCTGTTGAATTGTCGGCTGGGGATTTGGAGAGACAGCTTATTTGAGAGATTTACTGTGGTGTCACTTATGAGGCTTCAAGGAGTCCCCCAACTGCCTAATCCATGACACTGTTAGTGCTAAATTGGACACACTGTAAACATTTCCTTTGATCAATGTTTTAATAAGGACAAAGATAAACAAAGTGGCCATCCATCGAACTAAATTTGACATTAACTAACAGCTTATCTTTGACTTAAATGGCATTTGAACACAAACGGTGAAAAAGTTTCAGTCTTGGTATTATTAGATCTCAGTGCTACATCCGACACGTTCAATGACAACATATTACGAGACAGACGAGAAAACTGGGCTGGATTCATTGGCACAGTGCTAAACTGTTTTGAATCCTATTTGAAGGACAGGGACTACATTGTGTCAATTGGTAATTACACATCTGAGAGTACAAAAATGACTTGGAGTTCCTCAAGGCTCCGTTCTCAGGCCTCTTCTCTTCAACACCTACATGCTCCCACCAGCGTACGAAACATCTTTTATACAGATACATTTAATATCAAAGGAAATTCTTGCTCAGCAGTAGGCAACACACCTTGATGCCATGTACATCGCAGATGCATAACATCTTCTGTTATATTGCAAAGAGACACAGGAGATGGTCAGCTGTGACAGATACTGGTAATGTGTGTGTAATTCACCTGCATGAAGTGCTTAACAGGAGTATTCAATGAGCTGACCTGGCTTTAGCATTTTTACTTTAATGAATTAATGATTAATGAACTTTATGAATCTGAGCACACACCCTGACAGTGGACGCCTCTGCAACTAACCTTGTCTAAGGTTAACCACGGGGAAAACGAAGAAAAGCATAAATTAATTGGTTTTCATGCTTAATTAACAGCTGGTATTTGGTACAGCTAATATAAATAAGCCTCTTAGGATGAATCTTCAGAAGTGGAGCAAAATATAGGACTTTCAAAGGCAGCTGTGAGAACTGTTATAGCCGCCTTTCAGTTTCAGTCCCATGCAGCTTAGCCTGTTCTCCTCAGGGGACACGTGGTGCTGATTTTCTAATGGCCCCACAGGGGCCGAGGGTTAAAAACCTCCCGTACAATCATATGGATCCAGCAACACCCTTTGGTAAGACAAAGCAGAGATTGCGTCTCTGAGTGTTCCAGCGGTTTGTCAGTAGCGAACAAAAAAGGAAGATATGTTAACAAAGCTGGCACACTGAAGCACAGGGTCATTTAACTGGGTCATTTAGCTTTTAGTAGGCAAAGTAATCTCAAACACAATTTGTCATGTGACCCCAGAATTGCACCCTTTCCAAAACCTGTCAATCTGAGTGTATTCCAATAACCACTTCCCTCAACCTTTTAAAACTTAACACAAACCCAGAGGGACAAACATGCCCTTCTCTCCCCCTGTTGTTCATGTCGTGTGAATATATTCTGCTGATAAGGCAGCAGTCCACAGTGAAGGATACAGGAGCGGAGTCGAGCACAAATCCCGTAACATACAGTGTACTTTCACAGCACCGGCTTCTTATTCCCGCTGCCTTCAGTGGGTACACTATTGCATGTTCATAGCAGAAGGCTTAGCATCATTTTTATGCATATCGGCCTAAGCATTAGGTGTTATTATATATTATATATTTCAATTTTTCTGAAAAAATGTTTCCGACAGTCTCGTAGCAACAGCAGTATCCGTGACAGCACTTCTTACAAGCCTCTCTTACTCAAGGCCTTACTCTTCAATGCATGGCCTTTGAATGAAGGTAGGCGACTTCTTGCAGAACATACACAATGTAAAGATAGCTCTCACTCTTCTTCAGTAACAGAGTCTCAAATTCATCTCCCACGCAGCTTACGTAAGGTATTGATTTGAGTGTGCCAGACTTCAAATGAAAAAAAACAAGTGAGTAAGACACAACTCTAAATAGCTTAGCAAATGAAATATTTAAATGTTATCAAAGGAGATCTGTTTGACTCAAAGTTATTGCTTTCTATCTCACTGGGAAATGGCACCGAACTGACACCTTAGAATTGGGAAGAGTGAGCTCAGAAACAATACGTCGCCCGAGGCACAAACCTCACCTTCACATGCCTCCCCAAAATCTGAACATTTGGTGAAAGAATTGAAAAAGAAGAACACATTTCATGCATAGTGGTTTAGTAAGAGGTAGGCATATGTTATTATCTGGTTAATCAATTGAACAGTTGAATGGTTGTCTCACACACACACACACACACACACACAAAATATCCTCATAATAACCCAATGTTATTATCGGAAACTGACCACTATACCATGTTGAAACATTAGACAAAGTTAAGTCAATGCAAAACATGCAGTTGTGCTTGTTTAACTACTAAAGTTGCTGTTACTGTAAATGTTACGTAATCTTAGCTTTCTGTCACTCACTAAACTGTTGGGTCAAAACATCACTTGGCCTATAAAACAACTAGTCTACCCTAACACTGACTTTTGCACATCGTTACTCTGAGGAGTTCAGCTTCTGTCGCGCTTCAATTACTGTCATGCTAGTATTCTTTTTATTTGATATAGAGAGACAGACAGGAGCGGCAGAGGGGAGAGAGGGGATGACATGCTGCAAAGGGCCCTGGGCCAGACTCAAACTGTGGTAAGGACTCAGCCTTAATGGTACCAGCGCACCCCACGCTGGTCATCTTTTAGAGTATGTGTGAGGCAAAATGCTTTTTGAAGCATTTTGGCATTGAGAAATAGCACACAACTACACAATGCATTATACAGTTTCTTACACTGGTCGATAGCTTTGATACATAATAACTACAGCTGATTGTGGACAAAACAATCTTTTGGGGCATTAAGTAAAAGGGACTTATAGATTTTTTTTAGCCTTAAATTCAGTATTTCATTTAACTTTAGAGCATTAGCATATGAAACCCACCCTGAGTTACATACATACATATACTTATGATAATGAACACACAGGAAGATACACCAGACATTATTCAGTAATTCATACAAGACAGAACATTAACAATCTATTGAAAACATTACACCTTATGGAAGTTAAACCCTTAAATGGCAGCAAGATTTGCCATTCTTCTGTAAGCACGCACACCATCAACCTCTAATTAAGATAGCTACATCTTCACAATCGAAAACAAGTGTCTTTACAAGAGCCTTCTACTTCACTCTGTATAATTCGATTCTTGCCCACAGTATTGTAATACCACAATGGAAAACAAACGCTGTAAGTGTGACTGGAAATGGAGAGAGCTCCTTGTTTTCACCCTTTGAATACCCAACTCCAACTAACAGTAAGAGAGAGTTCTCACAGACAGAAAATGAATAAAAGGAACATAACTATTTAAAGAATTTGGTGTTTTTCATCAAGCTTATCCATAGTCTCCAGGTTTCCCACATCCACAAAGCTGATGAAGAGTTCAAATGGTGTAATGTCAGAACAAAAACTCTTTTCAAGGAAAATGTAAAATATTCATCATTAATGTATTGCTAGATCAGTCTTTCGTTAAGCCTTTGCAATGCTTTGATGGATCAATACTCCGGGGAATGCAAAATAAATCAGTGCTGGGTTACACAAATTAGGTTTTATGTTCTGTGGTCTGAAAGCTACGATTCTTTGCCAATGAACAGGAAGAGACGCGACTGTTGTAAACCAAAAAGTCAATACCCACTGACAAATACATCTTACTAAAGTATTGATTATTTCTCACAATAGATGAGAAGCGAATTAGGTAAAAACAAAGAGAGAGTGTGACAGTTTGACACGAAACAACCTGTCAATGTCAAAGAGTTAAATGGAAGAGTTGAACATAAAGTGAAATATTATAGTTCTATGTTTTATCCTTTGCTATTTATCCTTTGCCTTACTAGTAAAAACTGATACTCCTGTCACGAGGCTGCTGTTTCCTTCATTGTACTGCAAATAAAAGCTTCCTTGATAACCTTAAAAAGGTCTTGGGGGCTCAAAAGCTTTCTCATCTTGTAGGTCAAGGCTTCTTGCACACCTTGACTACTGCAGAGAGTGAGTGAATGAGGACAGTGGATTGATGCTGCAGGTCAAAAGGAAGTGGAGTCTGCTGACTGACAGAGTGGAGATGTGAGATCACCCCAGAGGGCTGATGGGAGTACAGGTGCATACTGGTCCAGACCACCCAGTCCGGACCTCATCAGTCAAACAAATAGCATTCTGCCCCTGGAGCATCCTAAGCCATCAAAAAGAAGGTGAATTCAGAAAAAAGTCACTCAATATCAGTGAAATGCTTTCAGCTACTGTTCCACTTTCTCACTAAAATAATCCACATCATCAGACACTAAAAGCTGCAGGATATGAACATATGATGTGTGATAAATGTGGTGGATACTGCAATGCCAATATACAATACTATAAACAGATTCAAGCAACCAACTTCTGTTTTGTAAAGGACGCATCGAATGGTGGAGGTCAGTAAATTGCACTTTCATTTTATTGTTCTCGTACAAGCAGTATGCAGCATGCTCCCAAGTTATTGCATTTAGCTTCTTCCAAGCAAAGAAGCTGCGACTCACAGAAAGTTTTCTCTATTTTGTTTTGGTCATAGAACATCTGTTAATTGAGGCACCTGATTTTGATTTTCGATCTTGTCTTTTGACCAAACACACAATTATGTCATGCACTTTTATTTTTTGCCAACCATTCAAATGCAAGCCTTGTTGTGTACAATAACCATGGTTACATGTGTTGTGCCCATATATTGTGAGGTTGGCGAAAAAAGGCACTGTTTGCTTGTTCACACTCCCAGAGTGCGTGTCACTGTGCTCAGCAGGAATACAACAGACTGAATCTGCTGGGTGAAAGGTTGCAAACTCTGAACTGCTCATTCACTGACGTTCCTGCTCCATTACTGACTGCAGGAGCAACAAAAAGAAACTTGAAAGTAGTAATAAACTGCAGTTTTCTTTAAATATGCCACGACTGTTAGTTTGTAGATTGTCTCAGTCTTCATGCCCTTTTCAAGATGGACAGGACCAAGCAGAACATTCAAAAAGCAGAAACAGCATTGCTGGTTGAGCGCTGCACAAACAGCGAGCAGCCAAGAGGAACAGATTGCTTCTGCTCTGCACGATCACAGTAGGGACTGGCCTGAAAGGGGTCTTTGTTTGCCCAGGGGGAAGCAAGAATGGCATGGCTTGGCTGCACAGGGTGGCATGTGGTCTGGTGTAACTGGGACCGGGGTGGCGTGGGAGGCTGCGCTTTTCACTGCAGGCCCTTTCCCCCCATCTTTCCAACTTTCTCCACTCAGTCATGCAGCTCTGGGAGCTATGATGTCATCCAGCGCTGCAGGCAGTGGGCTGGCTCCCTGGTGAGTCTCACTAAAAAATACTGTGCAAAGTCTAAGATTTAAAGGCTAAAATATTCCTGTATCCATTACCTGTGCTCCATGCTTGATACAAACGCTTAAAACAAAATGCCTTCAACAATTTGCTGAGTCATGCTTAATGGCAATGTGTGATGTATCTGCGGTCTGCTCACATGCATAAACATTTCCCTCAAATCCCAGAGGAAGATGGTCAGGAAACCAATTAGCAAGGTACCATCGACAGAAAATTGCGAGCTTAGGAAACATAATCATTCCATCTGTACACAGTATAGCTGTGCATGAATGTTGATAACATCTCTTCTTTAAAGCTAAATAAAGAGTTATCCCTCTACAGACCATGCCAGGAGTGAGTGCTGAGCTGAATAGAACAGTGGTGGGTTTGGTAGAAAACATCCATCAGCTCAGAATGAAGCAAACAGAGCGTAGTGGTCCCAAAACAAAATGTGTGTGTCATCATTATCATCACCTGCATCGCCCCCTGTGCTGCTGCTGCTGCTGTTTTGCTCTAGATGGATGAGTTGTTGTGTAATCTCACAACCCATAAAATGAGAACTTCCCTAGTCAGCAACGGAAAATTGCAAGTGGGAAATATGCTGATAGGTTTGTCAGCATACATGAATTTATGACTCTATAGCGCACCATCAAAACGACAAGAAAGAGGGATTCACTGTAATGAATGGAAAGTATATGTATGAAGCCTGGAAACACTTGAAATCAAAATGCTGACACTGACATTGAGAAATGTGCAGTATTATGCAACCTGTAAAGACACAACTCATGAACAAGTCAACTGAAAGTGAAATGGATGGTGCCTTTTAGTTGACTTTTGAATTTAATTAAAAGTGCAGTATTTGTCCAAAACATTTGAAGGAAGCGTAGACACAAAACAAGAATAAGTCGTTCGAGTTGACTTTCTAAACGGAATAGAGCCAAATTGTTTCAATCCCACAGAAACAACACAGCCACTAAATCTGTTTTAATCCGGCCAAAAGAGGCTGATGCTTCTTTTTGACTTTCCCTAATTAATAAATACTTGTAATCAAATTGTAATCCCTGTTCTGGGATGAATGAGGGCGTGTACAGCCATCCATTCATTTTCATTTTTTGAATTCAATGACAAGACTATCAGAGACAATGTTGATGTATGGTCACATCATTAGGGACATGAAAAAACTTCTCTATGCTGCAGGAGCCAAACAAAGAAACACTCACACACTCAAACATACATCAACCATGTGCAACTGGCTGTCTGGTCCAGTGACAGTGAATGATGAGGGTACGCTAAAGAGGTCTTTAGGATGATGCATCGCTTATTTAAATACCAACTGTCATCGCTTAATGTGAATCTGGGATAATAATAATCAAAACAAAACAACTGTCTCTCACTCTCTCACTTGCTTCTACTCCATAAGCTGACTATGGGCAATCACTCTATGTTAAACCAACAAAATTTTGCTTCAATCTCCCGAAGCCAATCATATTGTTGCCATCAAACTTTAAATAAAGACTGTTCTCCTCTCTGCTGTTAGTTGTCATTTTAGTGCGAACAGACAAGACCATCCTCCATCCATCGCCAAAGACTCTCCACAATTCGAACTTCAGTCAAGTCTCTCTTGATTGAGATATTATTAGTATCATCATCCTCATCATCATCGTCGTCATCATAAGCGTAATAATGGCAGGAGTTCTGTCCTATGATCTTGGTTAATGAAGGCAATAAACACAAGGTGCGAAGGTTGACAAGAACTCCGACCTTTAGTCGAATTCACGAGAAAAAGCCCTTCAAGACAAAAGTCCTCTAAACTCTGCTGTGGAAGCCCTGAGAGAACTCTGCAAACCACCAGCTTGAGCCTAAAATTCTGATCGCATTACCACCATGTAATCAACCTTTTTAATGATCAGCCTCCCTCGGATCACATCATCCATCTGCTCCACTGGGATTCAGGCCTCCTCTCCAATCCCTGAGCACACTGGAGCACCGGTGCTGGATTAGCAGAACGCTGTACCCTTCAGGCACTAATTACGGCACCAGAACAAGCGGATTTTCATCTGCGGGGCTGTGTCGCTCACAGTAATGTGCCACCACTTGCTGTTGTTTCCCAGTGTTTGCTGGCACGCTGAATTTGTAAATACAGGAAGGGAAGACCAACAATTATTGTTTTGTTTAGCGAGCCGAACAGAAGAACTCAAATATAACAGGTCTGGTACCCAGTTTGCATATCAACTGTGGTGATGACTCGCAGATGTGAGCGATACGCTGAGAAAACAAAAGGAAAAGCTCGGCGCAAACAAGAGATAATCATTAAATCATGAATGCAATAACATGCGGCTCCGCGATGATAATTGTACGGTCTTATGTGAGGTGAGCGAGGAAGTGCAACATGAGGTGAGACATAGCTGGGAGCAGAGAGAGTTTGGGCGCACATTACACAGCAGCACACCTGGGGAGCAATGACGAAATGAGCAGTTGCCATGGCGATGCGGCGCTACAGCATCCCAGAACTCCAGGGACGTGGAATCGTAATTTCTTCCTTGGCTGCCACTCAGGAACGCGGAAGATAAATGAGAACGCAAATTAAAAAAACGCAAGAGCCCGTTTGAGCTGCTGTACAACGTTCACGACCTTTCGAGAAATCAAGAAACATTTTATTCCTGCTTGATGTTTGTTTATGAAATATTTGAAGATATGTTACACGTACAATGATGCCTTATTATTAAACTTTAAACCGACCATGTATTCACACCAGAAGGATTATTATTCTCAGAAAGTAGGGCCGCGTCTGAATGGTTCGTTGGGCTAAATTCTAAAAGCGGAATGTTTTTCTATAATCCTCTCAGGCTAGTGGTTACATAATGCATCTTGATTGAGAGAAATAATCCACTATACTGGACATCAGAACAGGGTCACGGATAAATAAACCTGTAGAGCGGGTTGTGATCTACACATAAAGGTTTGTGTGCAGAAAGAAGTGCAGATGGAGACTCATAGCAGCTAGAAAACCTGGATTAGACCTGCACAGCTGCGACAACGTTCAAGCTCAAGAAAAAAACTGGGAGATGATTATGGGGTTTGATCGGTCAAAACCATCTACTTTCAAGGACGGTATAAAAAAGATCGATAGCAGTATAATATAATCTTTCAATACCTCTCATACCTAATTCTCTGTGAATTTGATTACTGCTGCCTTTCTGTGACCGTGTTCTCTAAAAGGATTGAGGCATTTATCTGTCTTTCTCCGGTGTGGACATACTGAAGGATTTGTGACCGCACTTAAATAATATTATATTGTTGGTTTGGCAGTCTGCTGTGCCTTCTCCCTTTCGCTCATTGCCTCCCTGCAGTGACTCATCAGACAATAACCTTGACAGATGACCTTCCTCACCCACAGTCGGCACAGCAACACTGATGACACGATTTAAAAAGCACTTTAAAATTGGCCCTCATTACCTTCCATCTGTCATCTTCCCAATTACGTAGGTCTTCAACATTTATATACTCGTGATTCAGCTTCTGACCAATCTACCAGGGAATTTGATGCAACTTGATGGGTTGGTGCGCTACAGATGTACGTATTACTGCCTGGCTCAACACGGTATTCCAGGAGATTTCATGCTGTACCTTGCTGGTGAGGTTGTCAACCTTGTGTATTTGGGTTTCACACAATAGAGGGCTGTGATATCTAGATTATTATATTTGTCTCAAAATAATAAGAGTTACTGCTACCTATGAGGAAAAACAAAACCACGATAATTTGTGGTGTGTAGAGTACGCAAGGAGGAAAAGTAGAGCAGTGCCGTATGCCAAGCACTGTCCTAAGAGACAAATGCAATCTGCAGCATGTATATTACTGCCTGTGCCTATTTGAATTGGGCCAAAGAGACATGCTTATGCTGAACACCTTAAGTAGTATAGAGGAAATGCATGCGTTCTGAGGACACGCGGAAAACTACAAAAACTATCAAATAACCAGTACTGTAGATAGGAAAAAAGCCACTTTACTATTAAAAAGCAGAAACTTTGTGCAAGTCAAGTATTGCATTAGTGTATATTACTGATAACTAGCTGTGCAGTTATGACAGAAAAGGAGCAAATTGCTGCAAAACAAATTGTCTTGTGCAACACAGGTGTAAATCAAGTCTCCAAGGACAACGCTATGGTGTTCAGCCATTTCAGCGCAGAGTCCCCGGCTACAGTTCACACGGCTGCCTCGTGTCCAGAAAGACTCTTTGCCATACTCGCATGCATTACAAAACTGGGCATCACATAAATTGAAAAATTGCTCTTATAAATAAGCGATTATTAGAGTCATGTGGAGCAGCAGTCAGCAAGGCCGAGCCACAGAAAGATGCTAATGAACATGCATTATGGACAGGCAAGTAAGAAGCGATAGATACAAGTCTATGTGCTGGCTAAGCACATTTAACTGGAATGGATGGACTACTTGGTGTGGATGCTCCTAATGTTTAAAACGTCCATGTTAACGTGATGTATATCATAGAGCTATGACCTTCAGTAAACCTGAGGTATTATCAAAGATGTCCATCATTCTCCATTGACAGAGACAGACAAAGAAGGGATGTGTGTTGTTTAGCAACTACTGTGCCATTGAACAGAGATCCTAATAGACCACAGCAGATGTTTTGACTTGTCATAGGAAAAGCACAGGTGTAACTATTAGAGTTGGAGGGTCAGCTGGTTTTTTTCCCAACTACCAAATGTTTCTTTAAACAATATCCTCAATGTTACTCCTGGATTATGAAATGACCCTACAGATTTATGCTGTGACCACCAGTTTTAAATATTTCAATTTTGTTTCTGAGAAATTATGATTCGTTCATTATTTTGGCTCGCCGGACAGATTTGAATATTAGTAAACCCATGAGCCCCAGCCACGGTTTCCATGGAGAAGAAGCCATAGGCACGAACCAGAGCGATGGAGGATTGAGAACACTTTGGCGGTGCAGTTGGGAACAGAAGACGATGCTTTAGTTGTTACATTCATCCAGAAATACAAAAATTAAAAGGGAACTGGTTTAAACTTGCAGATTGTAAAATCTGTTTCCTCAACAGCGCATTTTTCTAGCCTTTGCCTGCTTTAAACGCTGCATGCAACATAATTTTATGCTCTGTGATTGGAGGTTTCTGGCCACAATGCACCATGGGAGTTGTAGTTAACATCTACCGCTAAGTGTTTATGTACACAGCCTTGTAACTTTGACTTTTTATGATTAATTCAGGAGATTTTAATTCGTAGAAGTAGAAAAATGAATGGGAGTTTTACTTCTGAAAGTGAAGGAGCAGGGATAATGATATACATGCAATTACAGAGCTGTAGAACTGGCACACCTAGCATGGTATATAATTAATATTATACGTTACACCTGTGATTGGCAAGTTAAAATGTGTAGAAATGTTTGCTGTACGAAAGGCCAAACAAACCACAAAAAGAACATTTAGCTGATCCTTCAGTCACTTGTCTCGTGTTCTTTGACTCAGAACCAACCGTCTTAGCAATAAATCAAATCAAGGTGATATTTACAGTGAATGAAGTAGTGACTGCAAAGTCTGGCCAACTGTCACAGAGCAAACAGGGCCGGACAGCTGGCTGGTAACTACACCACCGTTAGCGGAAGGCCACAGCCTTGGCAAAGACTCAACCATATTTCGCCCGCATTACAGTTCAAAAGGATGAAAGTTCAAAACTCAGTGAAAGACCAGAGACAGGCAATATGCTGATTTCTTCTAAATTAGCAAAATCCAACCTTGGCTTTGGTCGAGGGGAAGTCCGTGGTCTACATTTAGTTTCATTAATGTAATGCAATATGAATTTCCGAGTAAAGCGAAGTCATATCTGAGTATCGCACATCCCCAGTAGCCATACAAATGCACCATTCCTATATGCGCTTATCTATTATATAGCCACTTGCAATTTTAAGAAAGTCTGGCTGAGGCAATGTTGTAATTAATACAATATAACAGAGGATGTACCACATCATCTTGGGATTTCATCACTTCCCTCGGGGCTAAAATGAGGACTGTCAAACCTGCTTTACTCTTGTTTCTTATTAATGATGCCCCGGTGTACGGATCATGTTCTTTTCTACTGTATGACGAATCGAGCTTAGAGAGTCTGGTGATTGAGGGATGAAAAGTACACAGCTAAAGAATAATAAATATACTGACAGCCGTTACACCAGATTTGTAGCTATACAGTATATGATCTCAGCTTGATTGTAGCTCCTACAGACTGCAGTACTCCTCAGCCTTGACTGCCGCCACTGCATCATTACCAAGCCAGCAGCAGCAGTCGCAGTCTGCTCCCACCAGAGGAGAGGGAGAATGGGATGTCCTGAAGGGCACTCCTGGGGTCTTTCCATTAAAGCACTGCTGCCACTCTTCAGTTAGCTACCCTCATTAATTATAGAGGCAAGTTAATGCCTACTGTAAAAGAGGCGTTTCAGAAAAGCCCAAAGGAGTCGGGAGTGAGAGCAATGGTCAATGAAGATGCTGCAGCAAAAGCCAGCCATTCAGGACTCAGGAGAGAGGGAAATGTGTCACTCTGCTCAATCCCATGGAGAAGGTATAAGCAATAAACTGAGTCAAGTAACACAGATAAACACAATGTCCAGGAATGTCCCGGCATTTCTTACGACAATGTTACAGCATTACTTGATGCAAAATGCTCAAACCAATTAACATGTACTTAAAATAGAGAGGCAAAGTCCCGCCCCTTCTGGAGGCCCACTATGGGATTTTATTTTGGAAAAAACATGTGCGGTAATAAACAGCAAGAGAAACATAATTAAATTATTCATCCCGTTTGAATTGTGCCACGAATTACACTTTTGAGGTTTGTCAGTTGACATCATTTTGTCGTTTAGCTGTTGAAGTATAAGACTGTGAAATTCATAATTACAAAGACTACACACTCAAAAGTTGCGCAAGTGGCATTTCTCGCTGAAGGTACGATGCCAGTGTATTTCCTACCGGGATGTGCTCACATGAACAACAGGTTATGCTTCTTTTTCCACTTCCCTGATAATAAAAAGAGTCGCTGGATAAAACACTTCAGATAAGATAACGCTACATTTGTGCATGGATATGGCTAAGTTACCTAGCTAGCTAGCAAGCCAAGGTAACGACCGCGATGGTGACGTACATTGTGCGGGTCGAGACGAGAGATGTACTTCACTTAGACAAATAACACATATAAGGAATTTGACCCTGGTTCAGTAGCTCTCAATTGTACATAATACACCAATAAAACTGATAAACACGCTCATAACTAGTAAACGGCTAATGTAATATCTCCAATAATATCCGAATGTTAGGCTAAACACATTTATTATGTCACATTTGTGTTGTTGAAGTGTCAAACGTGTGTATGTGTGTTATTAATTTGCTTGTTTGATTGTTTGTTCATGCTTTGTGCCTTGTTGTGAGCCTACATACTACTTTTTATACAATGTGAAAACATTCTAAGACTCCTTTGACTTGAAAGGCAATAAAACTGTAGCACACTGTGAGCAACACAATCAATCCACGATACATCAGCTTTTACGCAGGGCACCGACAGATCAGATGATGATAGTCACAGAATGTGTTCATCGGTCATTAGCTTTGTATTGTGCTTAAGGCAGCATGTGGGCGGAGGTGACTAGGCCAACTCCTCTGTAGAGTTTATTCCCTGTACCTGCACTGAGGAATGACTTTGGCTAAAAATAGCTAAGCTCACCACAAACTGGACCACAGCGTGATCAGCATCACCAATACTATATAACTACAGCCCACAGGATACCTAATTGATTTCTGTGTTGATTGCATTGATCCACACTTAATTGCATTCCAGTTAGGATAGCTCATGAGCTCAAATGCTAAATATTTTTTTCTAGTCTGATATATTTAGAGAATATTGTATAAACGGAACCAACAGATGTGTGAAGGTTTTTCACTATCCTCCATTTCACGTATGTGAAACTCAAGCGGCTCTTCACTTCTTGCTCTGCATACGCAGCCAAAGAGGCCCGGGGCAAACAATCACTCTTCCCTTCCAAATGAGTTGGGAGACTGACGTGCTGGGTAGCTGTGCAAACAGCGCTTCATTCCCCTCAGCAGCACCTGTCTCCCACCCAGGGGACAGAGGGGAGCTCCATGAACACCATTTATTGAGAGGAAAGCACCACTGTTGAAACAATCCCCTCCAGACTGCTATTCTGCTGCCATATGGCACACCTCTGTCTGTGTACTCAGCCGAAACAAAGGCACAGAGCTGTGACCAAAGGCTGAGATTATTTCCTGAGGTCTTGCTTTGTTTAAATTCTGCAGATTTTCAGTACTACCACAGCTCAAATCATATGAACAGAAGCAGCGAGACTTCAGTGATCCCCTGACTTTTCACATAACGCCATCATCTTCAATTTGTCCAAAACCTTTGGTTTATGAATTGCGAAATTCATGCCATTCCTATCAGCCTCAGCGGTACTTTGTCTTTAGTGCTAATTAGCAAATGTTAGCATGCAAAATCCTCACAGATCTGCTAGCCTGGCTGTAGACTCTAAGACTCTAACCATACACAGGATTTTGTACTTTCCTACGGTTTTGAAAAGATTTTATGGATTCAGCCAGGTTGTTCATGCCAAAAGTTTTCATAAGCTACATTCCAACAATGAACACTGTGTAAATAGTATTGCTTTTGAGTACCATCATTTTTCATATCCAACTCTTTCAAAAAAAAGGACCTTAATTCAATTATGTGATGGGAGAACCTGCATTCTCGTCTATTACATTCAAAATAAATATCCTTACAAACTCAAAAGAAGACTATTTTATTGGCAAACACTACGGTTACTGTTGTTAATCAACACATTTTCCGAATTGACCCAGAAGCTGCAGTGGACCGCTTTGTGTCTGTGGCTTGTTGTGTATTTCCACTTGCCAGCCTCTTTGTCCCCTGCATGTGTTCATCTATCTCCTCTCCAGAGACACTCATCTCTTCTGACTGCTGCGCTGACACACACACACAAAGGAAAAGGAGACTGATTGCATGCATGAATAGCTGTTAGTGTAATCTGCAGGCCCAGACACACGTGGAACAACGGTAGCCAGGCATTTATTTGATTCTAAGATGGAATAAAACATTGACTGGCGGATGATAATGTCTGCAAATATACTACACAGGCACACGTAATGCAAGCAAACAGTGCTAATGCACACAAATAATGACTCTCATAAAGCAGCTCAGCCTGCCATCTATCTACCCAGTGGAAACATAACTCCTCTGGAGGAAAATTATCCAGAATGGGTGGCAAATTAGACTGAGATGAATTAAACATTCACAAGGTGATTTTTCAACTCTAAATACCAAAAACAACCAGCCCGCCTCGACTCAATGTCTTGCTGCACCAATACACACGGCTCTCTTCAAGCTCCCCCGCTCTCTTCCTTCTTAATTTCCATAAGCGGATTTGTTCAGCCGTTTGCCGTGGCACACCTGAGAGACGGTGTGTATTGTCACTCTTTTGAAGAGAGATAAAAGACGGTAAAGGAGAGCAGGAGTGAGGCCTGCTGAGAAAGAACAGACCTTGTACTCTCAGTGCAGCTCAAGTGGCCCTCTTCAGAGGCTCCTAGCCACATCTGTACGAAGATGACAAGATCTCGCATTTCTCTCAGAGCTAGAGACTAATCTGTGAGAGAGCACTTTCACTGCTCAAGATCAGCCACCTTCCTCCTGGTAAACAGCACCAACCTGCCAGCTGCCGTTGCTCCACAGGAGGTTATCCTTAGGGGTGTATAACTATAAATCATTCTCAAGGGTACTATCATTGTTATTGTTTTGAGCATGCAATGGTGTTAAAAGATAATAATTTGGCACTAAAGAGCTTAATGTGTGCCAGCAACATTAGATACAAGCTAGAGTTTCTTAAATCAAATTATAACATCAGCATGTCGGTTTAGACACCTGGATTTGTTGGACCACCTATACTTGTTCACACTAGGCACTGATACACCACTCTGATACACAAGATTGTATACTCACTGTTACTGACCATGGCATGACTCATCCACATTAAATAAAAGTCCTGTATCAATGTCATTGTAAAATCAGTTACAAATATAGATGGACAGAGAGGTATACGGATTTTTAAATGCTCAAGTATCGGCAGAGGAAAATAAATGGATTAGTGCATCCCTTGTTTGCAAAATAAAATTTTCTAAGTTCTACAATCAAAAGCTTTCAGTAGTTGTATATTCTTGTCCAGGAGCGAAACGTCCTTTGTCCTCAACTGCAGCGGACAGGTTGTGCATTCTGAGACTCCTTCATGCAGATCACTACTGCACCAAGCTGTAACTTGAATAACCTCTCCCATCACTGAAGGGCTTTTGTTGACATTATGTTTTTTTTCGTTTATTGCCACACTCTTGGCAAACTAATAGTGTGCGTCAAATCTCAGGACACCATGCCAGAAGCTGTGCATGTGGCAACAATTGTCATATTGCTTTAAACATTGCTTCAAGCATGGAACTTATGTGAACTATTTAGTCCGCTGCTTAACTTCGCAACCCTGTTTACATGCTTATGTTCATTTTTTTATTCATACATGACTGACTTACTGTCTGGTGGAGATTATGGTGGGGCTTTTTTAAAAACAGAATAAGTGGAAATTAAGGCTATACATATAGAGTGGTTAAGTGCTGTTTCTATAAGGATGAGATAAGCTGTTACCAAACAGTAATTCTGCTTAACTGCTAAACATGAAGGCTGTAGGACCTGACAGCTCTTCGTTTGAGGAACTGTTTACCTGCATGTTACTGAAGACATTATGTGTGAAATTATTCAGCCAACACAAAGTCATCATTCCAGTCAAATTAATGCACTGTAAGCAATACCTCAATCTGCTGAAGTTAAATCCCAGGTGATCCAATAAACGAGGTGCCTTATGAAAATCCACTGAACTACAGATCCAGTTTATCTGAACACAGTCAACCTTAAATTAAGCCTGAACATGTATAATGGCACAGCTGAAGGACTGAAAGAAACTAGTTGTCACTCTACACTTAAAAGCATTTTGATATCCTCACATACTAACGATAACATCAAATCTGTTCCTTGAACAGCAATGACCACACTAAAAACATCACGGAGGCAAGAGCCCACTGAGCACGCCAAGTAGGTAAATCTGCTGAAGAGACAAAATAAGACACGAGACACTGAGGCATGGGCGGAGGAAAAGGGAGATGGAGGGGAGGGACGGCAATCATTAGCTCAAAAAACCCTGCAGTGAGGCTGTGTGCAGCAGAACCACAAGCCTGTAGATGCAGAGAAAGAGGTGACCCGTGGAGCAGATGAGGGCGGGATAAAAGAGAGAAATAGCAGGAGGACAAAAAGGGAGAAAGGAGAAATATGTCTCATAAAAACAGCTCACTTTTTCTCTTGGGAAATGCTCCCTTGTAGGACAGCAAACTTATAATGAAGACTGAACTGAGGGTTGAAGATTAAATGAACCTCTCTACCCCCCATCAGTACTTCCCTGACTTTCACTTTTCTGTTGGCTGATCGGCCAACAGAAAAGTGTCACGGCTGTCAAGGCTGCATCTGATTTCAGCTCAGCACCTGTCCTGAGAGCTGATGACACCCACATTATTTTCAATTTCCATCACAAAGCAACTTTTGTGTTGGAGTGCGCGACCAAGAATCATTCACAAGTAACGACATTGTTGGACTGAAAGAGACTAAATACGCGTATGCTCTGGTCCCCTACATAGCTGATAATAGAATAAGAATTGCATGCAAATCTCTAAATTTTCCGCCTGCTGTTGCGCAACAACGTCAACAAAAGTGCTGCTCTGCTGTTTTTCACTGTCAGTGTGGTAGTATACGAGCATATGCCTGTGTTTCCTCATTAGTCTGCAGAGGCACAGGGCCTTGAAGTACAAAGCGAGACAATGGCTGTATTCTCTTATACAGCAGAGAGCCCTCTGGCCCACAGACAGACTGGACCAGAGCGATGAGGACCAAGTAGAGAAGCTGGGACAAAAAGAAAAGTCTGACTTTGGATAGCAGCACAGTAACATCTGTGTGCTAAAACTTTTTGAAGGTATACAGGTCAGTAACACAGCAGCAAAAATAGAGCAATCAAGTCGTAGTAAATGGTGAATAATCTGAATAAATTTCAGTTTCAAAATTGCAACGCTGCTAACTTTTTTTGTAGAACAATCTTCCCAAACAACAGATATAGATATATCACAACTGATGTAAAATCAAATATTTGTGCCCTCCATTAGCAGCGGCCTGCAAAGCTGCGATTGAGCACGCTATGGTCCCAAAACAAAACATTAGGGCTGAACAAAGAATGCTCTGCACCAAATTGCATCTCATTGTAAAACATAACCCGTTACCAACCAAGGCTGCTACACTTAATGCTGAGTCTGATATAACATTGCAATTAAAACTATGCTCACAAATTTTTGAGGTCAGCGTTTGAAGACAGCTCTTATCTGATTAACTCTCTGGCTTGAGGTGGTGCATCACTCCTGTGCATCATCGCTGCAGGTTACAAACACCCTTTGTTATCAGTAATTGATCAAAGCGACACTGTTTCCCCCCCCCCCCCATTTAAATGAGTTATGCTTTCCAAGGCTCTCCCTTTCGCAATCCCCACCAAGAGTTGCACTGCACCATGTTAACTCATTTATAAGGCCACTCAAGTATATAAATATCACCAACAAGCTATACAATTTGTTTGCATTACTATAGCTGCAGGCTATCTCCTGTTAAAGTGAACCTTGGCCTGATAGGGGAGCTGGATCATCAACACCGCTCTGCTCATGTCCACTGCTCTTATTAGCAGAACAGTCACCATAGGAATATATTGCTCGATGTTTAATATTCATGCTCCCAGGTGGAGCATAACCTCAGGCCCCTCTGAGTTCCTCTCTGTCACATAATACATCCCAGACAACACAATGGAGGGCTCAGCAGACTGCCACCAACACACTGACAGACTGCCTGCCTGCTCTACATCCAGCCCACACACACACACACACACACACACACACACACACACAAAGAGACACTGGGGAATATGAGAGGGCCATTTGGTGAGACGAACCCAAACAAGCTCTGCAACCACATTTAGTGGCTCTACTACTAGTAGAGCAGGGACGTCCTTCAATCAGAGGATCGGCGGTTCGATCGCTGGCTCCACTAGTCCATGTAGATGTGTCCTTGGAAAAGACACTTAACCCCAAATTTTTCCCGCAAGCTGTGCCTGCTGTGTTATGAATGGGTATGAATGGTTTATTTTGGGTCCTGATGGGCAGGTGGCCCCTTGCATGGTAGCCCCTGCCATCAGTGTATGAATGTGTGTGAATGGGGGAATGATGACATGTAGCGTTAAAGCGCTTTGAGTTGTCGGGAAACTAGAAAAGCAGTCCATTTACCATTTAGCATCTTGATTTGATGCAGTGCAACAAATTGAGAAAAGTGTTTATGTGTGTGAGCTTTTAATGAGTGCATAGCCAAAGCCATCTCATCTTCAACTAAGCTCTTTCATTAATCCCAGTAAGCTAATGCAGGTCAGGCAATGTTTGATTTTTCCAGCAATACCGCACTGGAGTATGAGAGCTGTGTGTGAGATAGCAATGACACACAAGGCTGAAGATCAAGGACCACATCCAAAGGCAACCTTGACACGATGCACCAGCCCTTTTATTACGAACGAGACGTGACTGATAAAGTATAACTGGCAAGTGGCTGCTCCCACATGTCAAATCCCCTTGAGAGAGATTGGAAAGGGCTGCAAGGGGCTGTCCTGCCCTGCTCTGCTGTGTAGATGCTACAGTGATGTAATCCTTAATCACAAACCAGCCATGCGCCACACGTTCAGCCAATCGTGATGCTGGTGCGCAGTGATGCTGGTAAACACAGGTGACGTTCTCCGGAGGTTATTCCTCATGAAACATTCAGACCTAGCACACATTTTAATCATTCATATGAAGCATAGCAACAGTGTGTCAGCATCAGTGAGCTCTGAACACACACACCTGCACACAGAAGTATGCAGACTTCCAACCCTGGATGACATTTGCCTATAGCATACCTGGCGCAGGAAACTTCTGAAGGTCCTGACAGTGCAAAGTCAGCAAAGACCTGCAGTCACCAGGGTTCTCTGAAGTGTCACATTGTACGCTGCAGCTAAAACTGTTATAACTATATATAAAACAGCTTTGCGCTGAGCTCGCCGCATTCACGGTGAAGACCTTGAGTAAAGATTATTTTGTCTCATTTCGATACATGAACAAAAGACAAACAATTCACTGAAAACAAAAATAGTGAAAATCAAAGCACATAGAGTTGGGTAGCGAACCTTAACGTAGCAACTGAAATGTACCTGTAGCTGAGTATCGACAACTGTGAACAAAATCTGTCATGAAAAGTATGATCAGATTTGCAATTTTATTTGGTTATTATTTGATCACATATACTGATTCAAGTCATAATTATGCCAACTTTTTAAAGCAACGTTATTGTTAACGTTTACGTATGAGAACTTTGGTTTGATTGTTACACAAAAAGGATTTAGCTTATACTTTTCAAAGTAAGGTCAAAAGTATAATTTTGGTATGTTTTATAGCAGACGTTTTTCACGTGCCATAGCAGGAAAAGCACATGTGTTACTAATAACATCAATAGTATGAAATGCACAGGTGTTATAAATAACACTGAGGATGGCTCTGTTCTATTGAAGTGTCCCAGTACGACATGACAGTGAGCGAGCATTTACAATACCAGTACCCTGAAGCAGCAAAATGGAATTCAGCCATTATTAATTATATTATTCACTCCTGTGCTTTTCAATACTGTGATACGTCAACTCGGGTATAGCAGCTGCGCTAGTATCAAAAATGATTAAATGATTCCCAGCCCAGAAGGCAATTGCCAATTTTCCAACACATCGAGCTGTTCATATGAGCTTTAAGTGCAGATTATCTACGACGAGAATGACATCACAGTAAAAGACTGAATGTGTGTCAGGGGATCAGTAGGACAGTCCCAAGCAGATTGTCCTGATTGGTGTGAGCATGGCATCGGCCACATCACCACCACTGCCCTCAAATGGCATTCAGCGAAATAAATTAACTTCCTGTGAGCACTAACGCCCGAGTCTTTGTCAGGGCTTTTGGAAGGGGAATCCTGACCAGTGAGTGATCTCACATTTTGTTAGGGTAACTGTGGAGTCACCGTAGCAACAGCTGAGACACTGGCCCCATTTTTCAAAGTAAAGCATCCTAAATACACACACACACACACACATACACACAGGCTCCCATCCCCCGGCAGTCTCCTCACCAAGATGTCAGCGGACCTAAGGAGAACTTGTTCAGGCCTGGTCACTAGTGAAAGGGTGGAAAGTCTTGCACCAACTCTCAATCATCTTGGTGCAGACTTCACAACACACACACACGTTTTTTAACTTGTGGGTGGATTAGTGGCCTGAAAGCTGGTGGTTGTGGATTCCAACAAACAAAACGGTTATTAGAAAACTAAGGTAAATCACAGGTTTCACAGGGTGTAGGCTATTATTAACTCTGCAGCTGAAAAAGAGTGGGTCAGTTCCCTGTGCTGAAAGACATTCAATAAACCTGTAATTAATTAGAAGCACAACGACAAAACACTGGAGGTTTTCGGAATGCGTGAGAGATAGTAAAGGAGAAAATAAGTACGATCTACATCTTACATCATCACACTTATAAGAAATAAGAAATCAGCAAATGGAAGACACAAATTGTCAGAAACAGCAGGCCTTGGGTGGAAGGGAGCTTCAACCCTTCCACCCAAGGAGCTATTCTTTTTATATTTAAAAAAATTTACTCAAATAGCTTTTTTGAGTAAAATTCTTTCAGGTATGGACAAAAACTGTTTCCCTGTCAGTTGATACAGTCTTTCCTCGCTCTCTTTCTGCCTTCTCTCCCCACACAAATCTCACAATACCTGTTCAACTGTTTTACAGTAACAACAGGCACGCAGACGCCTTAAGAATGGAGATGCAGAAGAAATATTAGCACAAACTGTGAGACAGAACTTTTAAGGCTAACTTGGGACAAAACAATTAATTTAGATATCGTCAATATTGCATCTGACAGAACTAAATTGTAATAGTGTTTGACTCATCCTTCAGGTCAGACCCATAAACAAATAAGAGCGCATGCTGTATTTGTAAATCCATTTGGTTCTTGTCTTTGATTAATATGGTATTTTCTTTACATGTGATTTACCTGTTATTCAGACGTGACACAAATAAGAGACACTAGTGAAGTCGGACTCTCTGCTGCTACATTGCATTAAAATCAGAAGAGGCCTGAGGGCAACAGAGGAATTCAGGCACTTCCATCAACCTGGGACTAGATGAGAGCTAAAACTACAGGTCTGTGTAATTATGAGTGCTCACTTTTCCTCCTCCAAACATAGTGGAAAGATCCATAATTCATTAAAGCAAAACTTGATGCATTACAGCTTGAAAGATGGACACATTTTCTGCCCTTCTTTTGAATGCTCAGCTGCGGTGCATGCATATTTTGTGTTTCTGCTGAGGACATTTCTGCTGAAGGTGGCTTTATAAATGTAGACACCATGGGGGTGTCCCTGTAATTGAGGACGTTGATACCTGATTCAATGTCAGAGAACGGAAGGAGGCGAACATAAGTCAGGGACACATCTGAATTTGGAGCCATCAAACAGTTAAGGGAACCGATCAGAGTGTAATGGAAACATGGGAATAAATTCCTGGGAACAGGATCGGAAGGTGAAAAAGAGAAGGATGAAGAGACAGAAACACACAGAGAGGAGATTACGAGAGACTGAGAATATATGACCTAGTTATGCCTCGTATTTTGCATTCCTTAGTCTAGGTACCCTGGGTAATTTTGTTTTTTAGCAGAAGCTTGGATGGGAAGGAAGAGCAAAGTTTGAACTAAATGAGGACTACACTGTAGCAGTGCCGTTAGTCAGGTGGATTAACCCGCTCCCTCCCACAGCCGGGTTAGACAGAAAGATAGTCAGGATGCCAGACCGTCACAGCAGAGCAGGAGCATTCTCATCTTTCACTTCCCATCTTCCAGCCTGCTGACGTCAGCCACCTAGACCACACGACTCTGCTGCATTCAGCACACCTGCTGGCTTCACAGTCCATCTGGCCCAGCTCCGTCTCTGGCTCGGCTCTCCAAGCAGAAATGCAGGTCTTTTTACAACCTGGGCACACAGTCACCATCCTACAATATGGCAGTATCCATTTCACGCTTGCTCCTGGGAGAAAAGAAGGAGCGATTGCAGTATAGCCTGCTGCTGATAACGGATATCAAAGTGGCAAGAATCATGCACGTCTTATTAATGTTTAATTTGCTTTACATTGCAGGTTAAATGTTTCCTTGCTATGTTGTGGAGCGGATTTAATGTGTCTACGTGTTGCTGACTAGTCAGAGAATTCTCTAAGGATTTTCTTACACCCCTTAACTACAAATGCACGGCATCCACAAAGGGAACAATGTTGTGTTGTAATTGATGTGACAGGCCCTCTCACCTACTTTTCTTATGAAATCAGCATGAACATAAAACTGCACAATCATCAAAGCAGTGCTTGTCGTAGTGAGACAAAAGGCGCATCTCAATATCAGGACCTAGTTCTGTTTCCATCTTAACAAGTAATATATGTCAGCTGACAATATCAATTGTTTGTTTCCCACTGTGTCCACACAGTGTGGTAAATTGCCGTTTATTATAAAAGAAAATGTCATAGATGCACATATGAATCCTGTAGTCACTAAATGACAACATTCAGTCCTGCATCAACACCACATGCTTCAGTTACGCTTCTACCAGTGTTTATCTGGAAGGGCCACATAATGTAACTTAGTAGGTTCTCCAGAGCAGTAACGGGATCCCTTATGTGCATTATTGATGTCAGCGGTTCAAGGGAAACTGCACGAGCAACACTAAATGATGGTAATTAATATCAACAAGCAGTAATCCAACAAGCAACAAGGAAAGAGACAAACTGAAAAAATGAATCCTGCCAAAACGCCCTTTCAGTCATGAATTTCAGAGCACAGAGTGCTTTTGACACCCCATCAACCTGAGCCGGAGGGAACTGCCATGTCTGTCCTACAAAGCTCCCTGAAAGCCTGCCACTAAATTCACTCATGAACTCTGGAAATGATGGGTCTTATCTTATGGGTCAGCCTTGTGTTATTTGAAATTACAAAAATAACTCTATATAATTCTGTTCAGGGTATATTGTCTCTTAGACACCAGCAGTGGGACATGCAGGCACTTGCTGTCCCTCTGCTCAGACACTCGCTTTTCCGTCTGCCAGGTCGGACACAATCGCATCGTTTTTCAGAGAGTGGTCGACAGGTGACTGACCTGAATGGTGCACGTATATTCCGAATCATCCAGCAGTCTGACGGTGCAGCTGTATTCCCGATCAAGATTCCTGATGCTGCCACTCATGAATCGGCTCAACATCTTCTCAGAGAGTCGCTGCTCTGCGTCTAGGACCAGAACAATAAACTCAACACCAGCGTGCCAGTGAATGTCACATTGACCACAATCCCCGGTCCCCTAAGCTACCAGCAGCCACGGATTCAGCCGCCGAGGCGTGCACCATTGTTGTCCCGTTAAGTTTCCGTGCAGTGGGCCCGTGCAGAGAGCAGCATCCAAGGATGCCCGCATCCAGATCCAGAAGGCAGCGCAGCCCTGTTGTGTGTCTGTGGCGGAGCCGAGGATTATCTCTCACCATTCACCGCCGCCACTTGAGCGAGCGGGCGGGTCCCAATGAAAACTGACGTCAAAGTGAGCCAACGGGAGTGTGTGGCGTTTTCCCTGCGCTTTAACATCCAACATTGTTTTTCTTACCCCGCAATTTGTCCTGACACACAGCAGCTGCCTATAGCTCAAGCCAACTGAAAAACTGTCTTCTGTTTGTGAAATATCGAGTGAATTTAGGGTCATTTTTATTCATACAGCAAAACGGGTATTAGTCTCAGTGCCTTACCCAATTTTAACATAATGCTGGAATGATACAATGCTTCCATCCAGAATACACAGGTAACTTTTGGCTGAGAGGTATTCGTGAATAATCGGTGGGACTAAGCCTGAATACAATTTATCAAATATCTCTTTGTGAAGAGCTCCAAACAATATCTGAATAGAAAATATCTCTTGGAGTGTCCTGTGGGGTTGATTAACTGACTTTCAACCAAAACCATGCCAGACTGACCTAAAAGCATTAGCCACGGTTTGTTTAAATATAAATAGTTCGATCATAGGTAAGGCATCCTGGAAGGGGGCAAGGCATTATTTATCGTACCTCTTCCTAGATCATGTTGGGTGAATATTGAATGTATTCTACTGTCACCTGCAGGCCAGTCATCGTCAGTGCGTTTTACGCGCTAAATTTCCACTCACTTATTTAAGTTACTCGTAGCAAAATGGACCAAATCATTATCACAATGCCCCCTTGCTTTATTTACATGACAGCCCAATGTCTTTATTACAGCATACCAGAGATATAATGATGAGTCAGCGTTAGGAATATTGTAACATTTGAAAAACTCTGTAAAACGCAGTACCTAGACTGCACCTTCTGTGCCGTGACCCGGATTCGAACCGGGGTTGCTGCGGCCACAACGCAGAGTACTAACCACTATACGATCACGGCGAGCTAGCGGTGACTGGTGCTGTAGGCAGACATGTTGTGTATAAGACATACAGGCACGAGAAGGATGATATTGTTTATCTGAATTGGTTAATGGACAAAACTGTTAATACATTTCGTCTGAAGTCATGCAATTCAACGTTAGCTAGTCAAAAGAAGCAGTACAGTACAATACAGTATTCATTTTGTTGATGGTTAGTTTACGTGTAGTCTATTCAACGATACAAGTTTGTTATCCATATACATATTTTATTTGACTAAGCTAGCAACAGAATGGTGTGTTTCCAAAGACTGAGAATCAAATAAGGAAAGTAGTGGTCTTTATTAGATAAGTTATTAACAGTAATATTAGTCTTTATTTGTTAAATTAGGCTAGCCAGCTCGCCACTGATATAAAAGTATTTTACAATGTACAATGAAAATCTGTGGCTTTGAAGAGTAGTTAAGTGTTAATGTTTATTCAGTGTTAAGATAAGAATTGATGGCTGGTAACGCAAACCAAACACAAACCCCAGTCATTCACTCATTCATTCATCATTACCATTAACCACAGATGATTTAGATGCATGATTCAGCGTCACAATTTCAAACTAGTATTTACAAAATGACCGTCAAGGTCTAGTGCCGAAGAGTGAAGTCTTGCAGTTCATTTTCATCGTTCTCTTCAGGTTCGTTGCTCCTTGAAACTGCAACTTCAGCAGCACACTCTGCCTTTCTGGTGAAAGGGCGACATGGATCAGCCGGAGTCTGATGCAGCCGTGGTTTGCTGCTTGACATGTTGCCCATACTTTGAGCGGAAGAACCTTCTCGTTCCTTGGCTGTTGTCCCATGATTCCTCGTGTACAGTTTACAGGAGGCCACCAGAGGCCTTCCTATGTCCACCTGTTGGCTTTCTGTCTGGCGCAGCTTACTGTCCATGTGAGTATAGTGTAGATCCACCTTGATGACCAGCGTCTTCTAACAAATGCAAATGATAAAACAAAATTACACATTTATTTTACGGTCTTTCTTGTAAATACTTGCTCTGTTTTGATTGAAATGTATACTTAAAATAAAAGGTACAGAATCGGGACATATATCATCAACTGCGTACCGTAAGCTTTTGAAGAGCACAAAGTCGCAGAGTACAGTCCGTGTTTTCAGATTTACTAAATAGTAGAGAGTCCATCTCCTCTGACCTGCCAGGGCTGGAAAATATGTCTTCCATTGGCTAAGGATTTAAAGGATAAAATATGTTGTCAGCATTATCACAATTTTTAAGCAACTATATAACATTTAGAAGTTCACTGTCAATAAACATGTCCTGTATTTACACGGGCCTGGCACTCACTGCTAGAAATGCACTACAACAACGAATGCATTCATAAATCCGCCACTAGATGTCAGTATGGGCCAAGATTCTGCATGGATGCGTTACACTAAGAGAAGAACAGCACTATTACTAGCACTACATCCTGCTTTGCATGTGGCTGCAGCAGGCTGGAAGTCCATATATGGGCAGAACTTCTTCAGACATGTGAAACGTGTCATCAACGGCACATGACAAATTCCTGGTGACTCGTGGAAACAGGGTGAGCAACATGGAATTCATGATGTAGACATAACTTGCAGTTTTTAAACTCAATGTTGAGTTTACTCACTCTTAAAAAGACTAAATCTGACTGAAGTGATGTGTCAAAAAACAAACAAAGGCAGTCAATGTTTCTGTCTATTGTAAATTTACTTTTTACCTCTAGTGTGTTTCTGTGTGTGTCTATTAAACAAAAGTGCCTTGGCTCAAGAATGTCACTGTATAGATCTGTTGTGGCTCCTATATGGATGATAATAAAACTTGAAAGGATAGTTTTTAAGTAAAAAACGTAATATTTACAGGTATGCTACTCAGGGTGACGGTGCAGTCCTGGGTTCGGAGGCCTTTAGTCTTTACAGTGGCAAAAGCCACCAAGACATTAGAGAACAAAGCTGAGAAGCTGACTTCCACTTCTACTCCGCAAGCAAACTTCAGCCTCTTCTTCGGTGGTAGCTCTGAAAGGATATATGAAAAAGTGTTTTTTTTAATTCATATTTTCATGATGACTACATATAACATGCTCCACAAGTGTTTTAACACTGAGACAGAGAAGCTGATTTAGCCAAACCCTGGATTAAGCACATTAGGGACTTTCAGCCTTTCAGTTCATTTAAGCCGCAGACTTTTTATCTTTCATGTCTGAGGGAGACTGAGGAGTTCCTCAGACTAGCTGACTGCTCTATTATAAAAGGGTTGGGTCAATTTGAGGAAGTGATGGTGTCAAAAGTCAACTTCCTTCCATTAAACAGGAAAATACTCTTTGTAAAACGAACCAGTTCCTTGTTTGATTTACAAAAACAGTGAAAATATCACAATCAACCACAACGTCTGCACTTGGTTTGTCACATGCTGTAGTGTAGGAGGTGTGAGTAAGAGTAAAGAGAACGATCTATCACATAATCAAGGTGACATCAGATCACGAAACGGAACTGGGTTTTACTTAATGGAAAATAAACTGGAATGTGGATGTATTTTACATATCCTTTCTGCAATGCGATTTGACCTAGAATTTTTTTTAAAACATAGGAAAACCGCATAACACAGACAAAACAAATTTTCCTTAACTCACCATTTGCTTGTCTCCAGCAGGCCTCTCGCTGGTGAAGCTCCCTTGTGTGGCCGGTGGTCCGAACTGGGTCTGCAAGGGATCGAGGTTCCTTCAGGGTGTGTTTGATCTCCACCTGCTGCTTGCCTTTGACTAGAGGGTCTCTGCTTAGATCTGGTGTAGAGAGAGGAGGACAATACAGGTAAATATGATGCCTGTAAGAGCTGATGACAAAACTCTACAGCAACTTTACAAACAAATGTAATTATTTCCAAGGTGTTTTCCCCTTTTGTACTAAGTCCACTTTGACCAATATTGAGAAAACCAACACTTCATTAACAACTAAAACCTCCATAAAATTGTTAGCAACGACAACAGCCTGTCCACCCCTACTCTTTGGCTCATGGGGCTGCCTGAGATTTGCAATAGCGTGGAGAAAAGGTTCATCAGGTTCACATGGCTGGCTTTGAGGAACTCAGGGAAATATGACACGATAGTAAATATTCACAGTAATTGACTGGCTAAATGTGTTTTGGACAACCCCTATTCACGATAGAGTAAATACATGTAAATACATGCAAACGTAGGAATCATTTAAAAGGTTAACAGGGTGGAATGGCTAGCCAGTAGTGAAACCATGGTAAAATAATTTAATATACATGTATTCTTGGCTTTTGAGAGGATATGGCATCAGGAATATTTGGGGCGAGCTGTCTTCGCTATAATGGATGAGCAACCAGCAGCTCATCATCATCAGCTCTTTTTCCATCTCTAAATAAGTCCCGGACAAGATGAGCAGATATCACAAACAGAGGCTTGGGATTTTTTTTAAGTTACTGCCACAATGTGGCTCAAGGATTTCAAATAAGAAGTAAAAAGGGATGAAAACCTGTTTTAAGAACGTCACAATCATGGTTCATTTGTCCATCTAAATATATCCACAGACACACAGTTTTCCGTCAGCAGGCAGTCCTGTGAACCCATCAGCGCAGTGGCCGGGGTGCCCAAACGGCAGAGCAGCTGTCTTGCACTCTGCAGCTCTCAGGTTTCCTGCTGTTCTCTTGCCAACAGTGTGAATTTCCAGAGAATGAGGTCACATGCTAATGGTAACTCGAAAAAGTATTCAACCAGAGACCCATCAAACAGACAAACACACTCTCAAGATGGGACAACTTCATAACTCTGTCACAGCTATTTACAAGTCCTGAGTAAACAACAATAAAATGAGTTGCCAACAATTGTATAATGTGTCTGTGGTTCACTCCAGTGCACCAAAGAACAACCTGTTCCCTTCAGATCTGTTTACCCCAAATCTACCACAACTGTCAACCTACTGAGTGGATGAAAGTGAATATGATTTTAGTGACAAACAAGCTTATCTTCTCCTTCGAAGCATGGTTGATCAACTACAGCTATCCTTGTTACAGCATCACTTTAGAATCATTTTAAGGCTGATACATTTTGGATTTATCATCATGTTCTCAAAAAACGCAGTCCTTTTTAAATCAACTTACCCTCGGACACCTTCTCTAAGACATGTGTGACTTTCTCGGTCTTCAGGATGTGCTTGTTCAAGTATTTAGTGAAGATTCCAGTACTTTTCCCTCCATCCTGGACCTCGTACGCCTCAGCATCTTCACATCTGCATTCGTTAACAAAGGAAATGTTATTGAAAAAAAAAAAAGAAAAAGATTGCAAAGGATTTAGTTCTGCTTTTTTAATAAACATAACTTTCCATTCCACCGCATGTTGACTGAAAAAATAGGTATTGGTTTCTGTATTTGTAATTAGATATTTATAAAAGAGCTAATAAAAAGGTACATACGTGGCATAACCGTAAACGGTGTTCCCACTCGGTCCCAATGGCATGATGCCTGAAGCTATGCAATCCTGGTTGTACCTTCAGAAGGAAAAATACAGTAAGCAATCAAAAACAATCCTGATAACTAGCACATTATGAAAAAATCTAGTATTATGTACAGTATATAATAGTATGTACATATGTATAATACAGTATGTATAATCATCAGTTTACAAATAAACGTGAAAACACATGTCACTGTCTTCTATTAGTGAAAACGTAAATGAATAACTGTGCCTACCATTTTCTACAGGTATCCAGAAGAATTACACTGAGTGCAGTCCGTCTTTGCTGCATACTGAGCATGACCCTCTGCACACAGACACAGTTTTCAGGCCGGTACGGTTGGGGAGCATCGACAGCCACCAAGTAATTCCTCCCAACACGCTCATATCCATGACCCGCATAGTAAAAAAGGCCTGTCAAGAGTGTTAAAATGCATCTAGTTACCACTTACAATCATCACATTTTGCATTGAACATACGCAATCCTTGTAATGTTTGGAGGTCCCACTGGGGAGAAAGACACTGAGTCCTATACAGAATGATAAGTTTCAAAACTCTTTATTTTCCATCTTGGTTTCATTATTAGCAAGAGAAAGTGGAGAACAGTAACAGAGAGTATCATTCTGATACAGCATGTCAGTTCTCTTATCATTGCTTCTATACAGTCATCAATATCATTTGTTACAGGCACACAGGAAGTGCCATACATAATATATGAAGTTAACAACGCCTACGCTTTTTTTTTACCCCTTGTCTGCCCACTCAACCATGCATGTGTGTGAAGCTACAAGTACAGTGAACCACGCAGGGATTCATGAGCCAGGACGCGAGAAAAAAATTAGGTATCGCAAATTCTACTCACCATAAACTCCTCTGTCAAGGAGCTGAATGAACTTGTCAATAGCCGCCAGCATCTCCTCCCTGGTGAGATCCAACAGGGAAACCACTCTGAAGCCAAGCTGCTGCAGGAGGTTGGCCAACTCATGTACATCCATAATGGGGGCCATTAAGGTAGGGTGATTGGAGTAATTCAAGTTGCCAATGAGTAGGGCAACTTTATCAGTGGCTAGAACAAAGATCACAGTAGAATTCTAATTATAGCAACAAAAGGAAATGCTCATACATAACGTGATCGCGTTCTACTGTTGCACACTAAAAATAGTAAGGGTTGACTCTGAGTTTCTTTCCGTAAAACCGTACCTGTGGGTGCTGCAGGGGGAGGCTGATCAGTTTGCACTAGAGGATATAAACAAATATAGGTGCACACAATTAGTTTTATAAACAAAAATCTGATTTAGTGTACTATGATTTTGTCCAGGGGACACCTATCAGGCAGTACAATTAACAATTTCATCATATATATATATATATATATATATATATATATATATATATATATATATATGATGAAATTGTTTTTATTTTTTTTTTGTGATCTGCACTGTACATGCCACAACATAAGTTACAAACCGGAGAAACACTGCCAGAACTATAGTTTCACTTTACATCACTTTCCTGTCGTGTGTCTTAAGGCTCGGATCAAGTACTATTTGGAGTCTAACTTCCTTGTTAGTCTTTAGAAATGGGAAAGTACCTGCTGCATAATGGAAATAACTTCTAAGTGCTAAATCAGTGGAAAGAAAAGCGTGGTAAAAAAAACAGATTTTCTTCACAGCCTTTTCATTGGAAATGGAGGCAGTATGGTCTGAGGAAATAAACAATGATACAACTGGGAAAAGACAGAGTTTAACCGCATTGATAAAAGTAGTTTCAGTTATGACTTACCAATGTCAACATCGATTGGTTCAGCCCACGTCTCCTCTAGCACGTTAGATATGGAGCACAGGTATGATCCTTTATGTTCGGCTGTTGCACGGTCGATCTGCAGGCACCACAGTTGATTATATTCCTACCATTGTTTGTCTTTCTGGCTATTGCCCCACATGTAAGATTACTCATAACATCAATATTAAACAGAGAGTGCATGATTCAGAGCCATTGAATTGAAACAGTAAATATTGCACAGTGTAAACAATCACTGTAAAAAAAAAAACTTCCTCACCTGCAGCATGCCACTAGTCTTGTCCTGCAGCGGCTGTCCATTTCTGTACCACTGATAGTGGGGAGTGGGGATGCCAAAGGCAGCGCAGCGGAGAGTGAGTTTCGTACCTTGTCGGACTGTCTGGGGTTTAGGGTTGACAGCAATGTGTGGCTCACCCAGCCAGTTTTCTGGCAACCCTGATGATAGATAGAGATTTAAACTCAAAGCAATGTTCTAGCAATGTGCATGATACTGATTGATTGCCAGCTGACAGGCAGAGGCTATCTTGCAATATGCAATACAACAAAAAGGAAACAAAAGCACCACCCTACTACAATATAAATCAACATGAGAATGCATACCTGATTTATCAATGTCCAACACCTTCACTTTCACCCAGTCGCTGAACACCCAGTTACAAAAGTGGTCATTCACTCGACACACATAGAGCTGAGTTTTTTGAGCTTTGATGGTCAAGTCTGCTTCAGTGCCTCCAGACACCTTGAAAACAAAACAAAATGATATTTTAACAAAGAACAGAAAGGTTCATGGAGAAAAGATTAAGATTTGTGTGAGACTGTGTGAGATTTTCTCGATATGACTCGTTTCAGTTTGTCTGGTTTCATTGAGCTCAAGACAGCTGTGCACTAGAGTAAACATGCACAAGCATAGACAAACAGGGACACACAGTATCCACATTTAACAGTCATAAGTGTCATTCAAAATGCTCGAGTGTGTCTTCAAAAAAAAACCTTCAAAAGAAACTATATTTTAATTTAAAAGTTTTTTGTAACTCAAAACACATTATGCACAAGTGAAATCAACAAACCTCCTTTTCATCAGTGAACCACTGGTAGTTGAGGATACCTGTTCCCTCAGCACGGACACTCAGAGTCACCTTGTGGTTCGCAGGTATACACACAGAAACAGGATGGCGCACTACGACAATTTCTGAAACAAATCAAGAGAGAATCTCAGTCATCTGAAATCATACTATGGTGTCTTTATTTTTGAAAAGTCCCTGAATGTAGTGTGGTGAAGAGACGCATGCCATACCGCTGATCATCATTGGACAGGGTTTGTTGCGGGATCCAGTCGTCAGTGCATCTTCTTCTTATTATTATTATTATAGCACAACAGACTGCAGGAAGTGGAGTCAAAGTGTTCAATTAGTATTTTTCAATAACTCCCTTTAGTAGGCTGCTGGCCCAAAACCGATGAAAACACCACGTAATGAATGTCTAGCCTCTGGCACTAACTTTTCGTTTCTCGTGAAGTTTAACTAACGTTCAGGTTATACCGCAGTGAACAATCATGTAGTTTCGGTTAGAAGTGCCACTAATTTAGACATAAATATGATCAGTGTTCAAAATTCTTTAAACACTCATGTGTTAATGCATACCTGCCGTCAGCCTCGGACCAGTTGAGCAGCTGTCGGACCTCAGCCAGTAAATGTTTTCCTTTTAAGCTTCAACTTCATTTATATCTAGAAAACTCTCCCTTTCCCGGAACGAGGCAGTGTACGCACACATTACCGGTAGGCCTATAATATGAGAGCATCTTATAGAATATAACCTTTGGCACACTGGAAAAAATACAGAGATTTTATTTTATTTTTAAATGGTACCGCTTTAATTTAATAATTGTCCAAACAAACGAACCCTGCGCTGGATAGGTCCATGCGAATCATGTAAGGGAGATGCAAGTGGAGCCACTTTTACAAGTATTACGGTAACGATCGTTCTGGCCCTTTTTCAAGTACTGTACAATTTACCGGCTGAGGTTTAGGGAGATAAGACTGGACACGCTCACTGTGTTTTCAATAGTCTAGATTTTGCCTGATTTGTGTTAAATTTCCTACAAAGATGTGAAATTAAATATTGTCACCATGTTGTGACGATGAATTATTCTATTCTTGGCTTATGTACACAAAAACAGCATTTCACTCCCACAAATTGCCCAACATCGTAGATCATGTGACCTTTACACGGGAAATTCACTTGCATAATGTGTGTCAATCATGATTAAGTGTCTTACTATAACAACACAACATTTGTGTATACGTTTTAACACAGAGTTAAGGGTTATGTCTTAAAATATATAGGAAGTAAGTGTTTATGATCCTTTATTAACCATTCATTGAAGCATTTGAATCAAATCTATTCAATAATAGGTTTATTAATATTTACTTTGTAAAATGTGTGTACTTTCTGTATACAGTTACGTATATCAGAATCAGAATTAGAACCGTTTATTGCCAAGTACGTTACACATACATAAATTTGACTTGGTGAATGGTGCATAACAATAAACAATGAACACTGAGCAATAATCGAGACATAATTAAAAAATTGAAAAATATTAAAATTTACAATAAAATATGGTACAGAAATAAACAAATAACAGTACGTTAAAAAAAAGTGGCAAGTGTATTTTAATACAGAAACATGGGATGTGCAATATAAATGAATAGTTATATTATTTCTTAGTATCCCTGTCGCAATATATCTGGCCTGTTTACAAAACGTTATTAGTTTCAAAATTATGATATTTGCCTGATTTGCGGGTGCTTTTTTTGTTGTTTAAACTAGATTGTATTTTATTATTATTTTATTAAACCTTAATTTAACCAGGAAAAGCCTCAAATTGATGTGAAACGTCAGCAGTAAGTGGATCTCTATGTTGTCACCATGTGTTGCAATACAAAGTGAGGGGGGGGGCTGTCCCTAAGCAACTCTTGAGCAAAGCATAGCACTTAAACTATTGGTTGTCATCAGCTAAGGACACAGACATGTTTTGCAAGTCCACATCCACTCCACTACAATGTCTCAAAGATGGGACACCCTTTTTCCAACTTGTTAAGACAGATCAAAACCAAGCAGTGAGATTTATATCACCATCAAGGAATTTATTTTTATTAATATGTTCTGGTTTAAATGGTTAGCTTTTTCTTTCAATTTAGTTTGGTTTTTAGACTTCTTTCTTAGGTCTAGTTTTGGAAAATCGTATGCATCTTGCACCTATTTGTGGGGCTTCTATAAATAGGCCCCTTCTGGCAACACATGCGTGTCTATGATAGGCAGTTACAAAGATTTTCTTCACAGACTGTGGCTCCAAAGCAACACTGACAACATCTCAATGGTAAGTTGGACAATTTTACTAGTTTTAAGGTGATCAAGAAACGCCTGAATTATATTCCTAACACGTACAAGTCAATAACACGTCTTTGGTTCATGTTTGACCACTATCAGCCCTACCACAATCTGATAGCTGATCCTATTTATAACTTGCTCCAATGCAAAGTACTTTGCTTGGTCAGAAAGGACAAGCATTGAGACTGAACTGTGTGTTGGATTTTTATATCAGCAAATGATCCAGAGTGTATCTCCACTTTATTTCATTAACTTCCAACATGTTCTTTTACTATTCTAAAGTGTTTCTTTTTTTTTTTCTTCTGCAGGGGCTTTTACATGGATAACACCGTTATATTTAAGATTTGACGAATTGTGGACTTGAACAAGGAGTAGTTTCATACTGTTGGTGATACATTTACCACACATTTTGCATTTTTTGTGAATCGCTTCAGTGGAATATGACTTCCAGAAGGCCAATGACTCGCTCTCTCTCTGGCAATGGGAGGACAAGCAGCTTCGGTGAAGAGGAGGGCAGCTCTTCCAATGGCCGCACAGAAAGCCGCAATCCTTACCTCTCCAGTGTTAGGCCAGAAAACAGGTATAGCCTCACATAGTCCACGTATATGCAGAGGATGTTTCTTGCGAAGCAGATTTGTGTTTTATTTATTTATTTATATTGCATGGTGGTAAAGAAAAAACATCTGGGTTTGGAGAAAGAGTGAATGATAAAAATAGTCAAACCAAAGATTTCTTTTCCACATTGTTCAGCACATCACATTGTGGGTCAAAAATCACTTTTATCACATCAATTATGCCTGTTTCTGTTTTCAATCTACACACCATAAGAACAAGGAAGTGCTCCTTTTGTCAAAGAGGAGGGCAGTTATTAAGGTATTTCATGTAATTGGGTTATCTATATATACGCAGAACTTAATCATTGACGTCCCTTCGTTTGCCTCCTCTCCGAATAGCTATTCAAGGTATTCTCACTACAGGCCAACGAGGTAATCCACACTTTTAAAACATTCCTCCCAACTAACATCTTAACCTCAAAAACTGATTTACCCCAAGAATGAAACCTACACACGTTTGAACTGTAATGTAAATGTCCAGTTTGTCCAGTGTTGCGTTCAGTTTTTAGTGATGAACATCGGTTTTAGTGTTGGATTGACAACTTTGTTTTGCTTGATACCTCACAAGTCTCTGTGTCACTCTTTCACAATCACGTCACTCCCCGAAATCTCCATTAACATCCTTGTTTCTTAATTAAGCAAGTTCTTGGAATGTACTGCACAGAGGTATAGAGGTCACTGAAATGATACTAAAGTGTGAATCCGTCTACGATTTGAAAGCAATACATTCTCTAATGTATCAGTGTTTGCTTCCAGGAGCACGTTGTGCAGCGTCATGGCTCAGCTGACTGAGGACATACAGCCATCCTTTGACACCACCTTGAAATCAAAGGCAGTGTCAGAAAAATGTAACGTGAAGTTCACCTGTATGGTATCAGGTAGGTTTGTTCATTTGCATGTTTCAGCTTTTTGTCTGTTGGAGGAACTGAAACCTTTCAGATTGTTTGTGATGCACAGAGACATGGTGTGACTAATCTCAAAACAAAGAAAGGATTTCACTTTGAAGGGAACTGCTTTCATCTTCCTGAACTCGTCCTTAAACTCAACAGACCATATCATATTCAAGCTGGTTTTTCAGGATGTGTTTTTAACTGCAGGCAGATTGGATGGGTGGGCTCGTCCAACAGCAACAGCTGTTCCAGCAGCTGTCACTTCACAAACATGATGCAACTGCCTAAAAACACATTCATGCCAAAGCTTCTATACTGTAATTTATTTTACTGTACAACTTCCAAAACAAAATGATATTTAGTGCAAACCAAACTGACCCTGCTCCCTGTGTAACAAATATGCATAGATAAAGTGCTTTGTGGCACGTTTATAACCCAGAGGCAATCAGTTAATTATAGTCTATCGATGTCTTTCTTTTAGGTTACCCAGCTCCAGAACTGAAATGGTATAAAGATGATATGGAACTGGATCGCTATTGTGGACTCCCAAAATATGAAATTCATCGAAATGATAAAATCCACACCCTCCATATTTACAAGTATGTATCACAACCTTGCAAAAATAGTAATCTATTACATCAAATTATTAGAAATGCAGCTTTTTGTTGGGAATTGTAACGCTGATAGCGTGATATGAGGTTAATAAGTGTTTCTGTTTTCAGCTGCACATTGGATGATGCAGCCATCTATCAGGTTTCAGCCAGCAATAGTAAAGGTATTGTCTCCTGCTCGGCAGTTTTGGAGGTCGGCACCATGAACGAGTTCCAGATCCACCAGAGGTTCTTCGCCAAGCTGAAGCAGAAAGCAGACAAGAAGAAGAAAGATCTGGAGGAACACACCAAGAAGGGGGATAAAGAAAACACAGAACATCCTCAAAGGAAGCGACACGTCCCGCTACAGGAGGAGAGGCCATTGGTCCAGGCTGAGGCTGAGGAGCAACTGGGAGCTGCTGCAGAACCTAATGGTGTTAGCTCTGAAGTCAAGGAAACAGCCTCTGTGACATCCAAAGACCTGGATGAGATATCTCCATTTGAGGACACCTTGACCAAAAACAAAATAAAGATCACTAATGGAGTAGATGACGGGGTTAACAACAGCAGCAGACGCAGCAGCAGAAGCAATATGATGGGAAATGGAGGTGAAAACTGTTACGATGGAGGAATGGGTTTGACACAATTTATGGCAGAGACTCTCCAGTCCCGGGGTGCTGAGGAGAAACAGAGTTCATCTCAAGGGGAGAACCCTAACGAGATGGATATACCTATTGTAAGTGTCAGTAAAGAGAAAGAGAGAGAGCAAGAGAGGATGCAAAAAGTGAGGGAAGAACAAGAAAAAGCCTTAGAAGAAGAGTATGAGAGAAAGAAAAGGAGAGAAGAAGAATTGGCTGTAGAGAGGGAGAAAGAAAGGGAAAGGCTGTCGAAGACGTCGCATACAGTCCCGTTCACGAAACATAGTTCAGAAGTCAAACATCACAGCAAGGCTCATAAGGATCATGACCATCACAGCAAGGCTCATAAGGATCATGACCATCACATCAAGGCTCATAAGGATCATGACCACCACAACATTCAGGCTTCCATCTCCTCGGTGCTGCACACAGTCAAAGACTTCTTCTTTGGTAAGAGCAAGAAGGACTCTCATGATCACATGGAGAACAAGGAGAGAGCGTTTGACCACTCGCATGCCGCAACGCCACCATCATTTCGGCTGCAAACAGAACAAAATCAAGTTTGCAAGCCTCTTACAGAAGACATTGTGGCTATGGAAATAGATAAACCGAAAGAAACTTCAGAGACTGTGGATACAGAACAGTCACAGAAGCCACATGAACTTAACAATGAAGACATGGTTCTACACACCGACCAGCCACCAGCTCATAAATTGCTGCCTGAGAGCGTAGAGGAGTCCACAGCGCGGAGTGTCAATGTGGCTGATGCTGCTGTGGAGGCCATGGAGGTGTCTGTGGGGCAAGAGAGCGGCAGTCCAGGTCAAGAAGTCCTCACTGAGGTATGTATGGTCTTCAAGGGCAGCTGACTGCCACTTGAGAGTTATAAATAGGCTGCACTTGTGTGAAAAGATAATACAAGATGAGCTACTTCAGGGCCAAAGCCTGAAATATGTCAATAATGACACAGTTTAGGCTTTGAGCTGCTGCTGGTTGCAAATGTGGTAGATATGGCAACTCACAGTTCGATGTTATATTCATGGTGTGGGACAGTCAGACAATACAGCCGCTTTAAAACACGTGAGTCTGTGGTTTAACTGCATCAATATCACTCAAGCGCATCAAGCTAGATAGTGTGGGAGAAATAAGGAACCAGAAGAACCGAGCAGCTTGCGCTACATATGTGTGGGGGTGGGGGATGTTGTGGATCGACACACTGTTAGATAGGATGGGGAATATCTCAGATGCTGGCTGCAATGAGTGGGACACCAGTGCGTCAGAGATCATGATGAAACCTGAATGTCAGAAGTGGTTCTCAAGTTACAAACAGGCTTTGCAGGACAGACGGCTGTGTGCTCTGGATGAGTGGGAGTAGAGCGGCAGGCCTCTGCATGAAAGGAGGGCCTCGTCACATTGGACACATTCCTCACTCCCTCCCTCCCTTTATCTTTAAATAAACCTCTTCCTCATCTAGAGCAGTAAGAGGAAGGCAGTACTTCTGTCATCTTAGCGTTCAGCTTGGAGAATTGTTTCAAGCCTGTCATGTGTAGGGAATTAGGACGATCATGCTATGATTAATATGCTGTACAGTACATGCCCATACAGTAAGAAAGCTGGTCGGGATACTTTGCCACTTATAATTTTGGCCTTGTTTGGCGTTGCACTTATATAGTTCAGTTTGGTCATGTGACTGTGACAATCTTAGCTGTTTAATATAGATTTGTGTTGTGACTTTCTTTGAAGTGATAACACTTTTTTTAATGGTTCAAATATGTGAACATGTATTTTCATCTTGGACGCAAAGTTTAAACAAAAAGATTCTAAATTAAAATTCTCAGATTGCAGCTGAAATTATTTTTAAATAAGACAAATTTGCCTCTATTGATGCCAGAGTGACACTAGTTTATTCAGTTCATACTAGCTTAGACATAGTTTATGAAAAGCATGTTACATATTTGGCTATAATATATTTAAATCCACTGAAGTAATTGCCAAAACATACGAGCATGCAAGTATTCTCAAAAATCCAATCTAGCCAGATTTGTTTAGTTGTACACTCACTTAAACATTTTAGTTATTTATTCAGCATATTTTGTTCAATGTGTCTATATGCTTAAGGAGGAAGTTGGGAAGAATTTGTTGAAATACAATAATTTCTGAACCTTTATGTGGTTACTTTAATCAAAATCTGAATTTGTATTACATATATTTGTATGTAAATGTATTCTGAGTTTGTGAATTGTTTTGTTCCGTGAATTTTGCATGAGATGCTATAACACAGTCAAGTGGATGTAATTAATTCTGCATTTGCCATTAACATCCAGTTTGCTGGTGCTCGATGACAAGTGAAAAGGGGAACTGACATGTGTGTTTAAACATGATCAACCTGCAAAGCAATTGTTTGTCCATAATGTGGAACTTCAACTTTACCATTGCTATGTTGGTCGTAAACTCTGCGCCCTCGTGAATGACTAGTTCGAGGAAGTCAAACGATTTACCTGAGCAGTGTTTTGTCACATGTGTGTGACATCTATTTACACTGTAACTGTAGTGCCAGCCACAGCCTCATTTTTAGAATGTGACACCAGTTCCCTTCCATCGAAAGCAGCAACTTCTTTTTTTCTCAGTAGTCACTGCTGGCCAAACATCTTGTCACGAGGCAGCATGTGGCTTCATTACTCTTCTGCATTCATCTTAATAGTGTGAACAGCGGGGACAATGAGCGGGAAAAACCAAACACTTGGATATGTAGCTTGAAGCTTTACCTGTAAATCTTTTCTTTGGTACTATGCACACTCAAATGTAAGATTATTTTTTAGTTTAGTTTAGTTTCAGATTTAGGTGAATCATTCGTGTTATGATTCGTCTTTTGTCGAGAGACAAGCGATCGTTCATTCACTGCCCAACAGGTTCTTTGAGTAAACATCTGTGTCAAGAATGTAGGAATTTCCCTGTCCGTGCTTCAGCATAAGAGGCAGAGCACACAAGCACTTTCAAATGAAGGTTAATCATAGACATAAAAGTTAGTATCAAGTGTGATCATGGCTAAATTCAGACAATTTAAGCTAATCCCACTTTGTTCACAAATTTAAATATTGAATTGGAACCTTGCATGTGTAAACACTTGGTTAATATCAACTATTGATCAACTTTATTAACAGACTGATTACAGTGCTCTTCCTCTATGCCGGGGAAGGTAACACATAACACAATGCATGTTTTTCAGAATCTGTCACTGTTTATGCTTCTGTTGATTTATGATTGCAAAATGTGTCTCAGTCTAAACGTGTCACGGTGTCAAAGGTCACTGCAGTAGATTTGTTCCAACAAGCTTCTTAAAAAACTCCTCAACATGACAGCATGTTTTTTTCCAGTAGGTTGCGTGGTCACTAACAAATCGTACTGTTAGAATGACTTCTCATGCATGTAAAATGTATTATTTTACATGCATGAGAAGTAAAACCAGCAGTGTAAGGCATGTGTGTGTCATGTATTTTTTTTGTGAAAAAAACAACACTGCTGCAAATGCACTGAAGTACTAATATTATCTATTTTTTTACTTCTCTCATCAGGCTGAAGAGAAAGATCCTCAGATAGTATCAGTTATCAAAGAGGATCCCATACACCAGCAAGAGCCAGCTCGCCTGGTAGTTTCACCACAGCCTAATCACCAGGCTGCAAGAGATAAGTCTTCACCCAGGGAAGAAGTATCTGTGCTGCCACAGACCCAAGACTGCTTTAAAGAGGAATACTCCTCCACATCCACCCTCACGAGCTTGGAAGAAAGCTGGACTTTCCCTCACAATTTAATCTCGGTGTCAAACAGTCACAGCCTTGGAGAGGCATTCGATAAAACTTCACGAGAAGAAAAGATGAGTGTTGATAAGATGGACAAAGAAGGTGAACCTGACACGGAGGAGGGCAGCTCTTTGAATAAGCTATGTGAGGAAGAGAAAGCTGAAGTGAATTCAAACAGACAACCGTGCTCAAAAATAAACAGATCTGAGATTTCTGAATTAACAACATGTTCACTGGAAAAGAGAATAGGGCCATGTCAATCTAAAACAGCACATCATGTTCCTACGTCTCTGCCTGCTGTGACAGCATACGATGTAGAGAGAGATGATGTAAAGGAACAGGCCGAATGTACTTCACTGATTCAGGAAATTAATGTAGGGTTTCCGCCCACTGCAGCCCCGGAGAGTTTAGAGAAGGGTGACCTAAAAATGCTGCAAGACTACACGTCTTCTATAGGAGAGGAAAGCACTGAAGTCCACAATGTCAATGCAGTACAGAGTTCAAACAAAGGTTTTAGAAGCAGTGAAGAGGAAAGCAAATTGAAAGAGGTATTGATTTCTGCTGTAGATGTAGAAGTAAACTCAGCTAGCAATCTTAAAACCCAAGAGCAAGTCATTGTAGAAGGTGAGAGCGCTGAAGGAAGAAATGAAAGTTTACAGTTTGAAGTGGAGACAGAAAAGAGAAATCCAGTGGAAGAACAGTTGGTTGACTCAAAGAGCCTCCCGGTAACACAAAACAAGATGTGTAATGTGTATGTTTTGGAGGAAAACAACAATGTTGCACATCAAGAGAGCAGTGAGAGACAGCAGGGTCAGCCCTCAGTGAATATCCCACAAATCCAAATATCTGCTATTGATGACACCCCAGATATTAAACCAACTGTGGCAGGTGTTAAACCAAATGAGCATTTTATAATCCCAAAAATTGAAATAATGGAGCCAGAACTTAAAGAGTGCACTCTACCACTAACTAGTTTGGGACTAAACAAGCAAGAATCAGAGCCTGCTACTTTGCAAAAACATGATGCAACTAGTGTGTCTAAAGTAATAATCCAAGGCCACAGCCTGGCTGATTCTACAAGCTCGCTGCCCACACAGAAAAGTATGCAGAATGATATCACCCTCTCACTCACAGAGAATGTAAAGGAAGTTGTCCAATTAGATGACGAGAGTAAAAAGTTAGAGCGAGAGCAGCCACGCGTGATAAGTAGTGAACGGCTCCCTCAGATGGACTTAGCATCAATTCCTGTTATAAACGTTTCGTGCACTGATGACAAGGAGGAGGATGTGTATGCAAACACCCATGTTTCAGATGCACAGCAGCCTTTAGAAACTCCACCAGTGCCTGTGTTTGTGGTGCCACCGATCTCTATCACTTGTCATGAAAGTGATTCTGGACTGGCCACACAAAGTGAGTGGACAGAAACAGAAACTTCAGCTGCCACGCAAAGGGCTGTGCCTGAAATAACTCTAAGTAGAAAACAGAACCGAGAAGAAACAGCAGAAAAGAGTATCAAAGAAAGCACTCCCTCGATGCTATATGAAGCTCTAATACCAAAAGTTGGTGACAATGTGCCATCATTCAGTAATTCAATAGAAGATAACATTGTCCCTGAAGTCTTGAAGACAAAACCCCTTAAAGAGGCCAAAATGGAGAATTCTGTGTCTGTTGAGGACCTTCAAAGAAACAGATCGGCAGAAAGACTCTGCTGTAAACCTCCGGCACATCCATCATTGAGTCCAGCCAGTCTCCGTAAATTCATGTCCAAAGCTGCTCCAGACTCTGAAGTAATCACTGTGGGTGACCGTCAGATAGACAAAGCAGACGAAGATCTAAGTGGAGGCTCAACACCAACATCATCCCTCTCCTGTGAGAACAGTCCCCGTCTGAAGCGCAGAGACAGTCTATCACTCATTCGCTCTGCCACGCCTGAAGAGTTGGCCTCCGGAGCTCGTCGCAAAATCTTCATCCCCAAAACTAAAGAAGATGGAGAGGGAGCTGTAGTTAGTGCGCTGGAAACCCAAGGCAAGAAAGAGACCCCTTACATGTCACCCAGCCAGGCTCGCAGAGCAGCATTACTGCAAACTCCCACGGGACAAAATACCCCACCAATGGAAAAGCGCTCTCCGCTGCTGAGCCGCAGAAAGGCCACCTTGGAGGTGCCAAAATCCGTGGAGCAGACTCCCACAGAAGAGCCTGTTAGCACCAAACAAGATGAGAAACCAGCTGAAAAGAAGCTAAACCCTTTGAAAGGTAAAGAAGCAATCCTTCAGTCCGCATTTTGTGCGTGTTTTCCAATAAAATTTGTATGAACTTGTTGGCACAATATAATATATTATGGCTCAATACTCTGTGTAGAATCACAGGTGATTAGCTGTGGCAGTCTACAGTATATTTGACTCTTTTGTGTAGTTTTTACAAAATATCACAATATCACAAAGGGTTGTGTGAAATATTTAGTTTGTCAACACATTAGTCTTACTAGTCCACCAGTGCGCGAGGAAGTGGAAACATTAGAAAGCCTCCCCTCTCCAGGACAGTATATATTTACTTTGGCACCCCCTCTGTCATGCACCACCAGCTCCACAAGTCATCCGTAAGATCAGGGGAGAGCCGTTCCCAGATGCCTCCGGACACTTGAAGATGTGGTGCCAATTCTTCAACGTACTCAGTGACTCCACCATTAAGTGGTACAGAGAAGAGGAGGAAATAGTAGAGCTGAAGAGAAGGTAAAACCGACCTTCTTCTCGCACAAATCAACAGCAATGTCACATTGTGTTGAATTTGTTGTATTACTTGTCACCTTTTCTTCCGCTGCTATTGTTTTGAGGATTTCCAGCTGACATGACTGGTAAAAATGGACAGGTTCCAAATCTAAAACAATAATGCAACAAGGATTGCAGAGACGTCCACCTCATGTGACTGTGAGCCCCACAGCTATGACACAGAGAGGTGAATCTCTGGCTAGACACAGAAACTGTAACCTGACACAATATCTTTCCCATCTCCAGGGGGCATTAAAAGTCTATATGTGTGCTGTTGGCTGCTGTGTCAGCAGAATGCTGCCTCACAGCGTGGCCATCTGTCTCGCAGTGACACCTTGTGGGTTAAAGTTGAACCTTTGACGTTCTGTGCAACTCAACTTGGCGTGTTTTATGATTATGTTTTCATGTTTTTTGTCCTCAAGTGGAGGAGATGAAAGCCAAGTCGCACTGGCTGTTGTTCTGGCATCCAGCCACGACTGTGGAGTATATGGCTGTTCGATCAGTAATGAATATGGGACTGATACCACTGACTTCCTGCTCAGCGTAGACAGTGAGTATATGCCTTGAGAAATCAAGTGTGAACTCTAAATGTTATATATAAATAATGCTTCACGAGTCTTTCTGTTTTCTGTCTCACAGTTCTGTCTGAGATACTACTAAAAGAGGATTTGGAAGGATACGGTAGCTTTCTTTAGTTGGAACATATCAGCTTTTTTTCTTTTACATTTTCTGTGAGTTTACAATGTTCATGTGAATACGGGTCTTGTTTTCCCGTAGTTGGAGAGGAGATTGAGATGACCCCGCTGCTGTTCAACAGAGGCCTGGCCGACTGTGGCAGCTGGGCTGAAAAGTACTTTGGCCGCATCATGACCGAGACGGTGCACATCGGGGAGGGCTGCACTCACAAAGCCAGCAGAGTGAAGGTCATTTACGGCCTGGATCCCATTTTTGACTCTGGAAGCGCCTGCATCATCAAAGTTCAAAGCCCCATCGCCTACGGGACCACACAGGAGAGCAACCTCACAGAGAGAAATCTACAGATAACCAAGCAAGTGAGTGGTGGATTTAGTTTCCAAGAATCTTTAGTAAATTGCTCCCACTAATTTCCTAGTGATCATGATTGCAGTACAGTGATCTGCTTTATTAAATTGTTTGTGTTGCCAGGAATGCAAAGTCCAAAACATGATACGTGAATACTGTAAAATCTTTGCGGCTGAAGCAAGAGTTACTGAGAACTTTGGCTTTTCACTTGAGTAAGTACCATGCTTTTTATACAGTAGCTCTGATTCCTATATCAAAATCTGCAACACTGCCTTGTGATCAACCGCCTATTTGTTTGTGTTGCCCACAGAGTAATTGCTCAGTATCTGATGTACCGGCCTGCGAACTCTGTGCCATACGCTACGGTGGAGGCTTATTTTGAGGGTGTCTTCCTCAACTACTGTATGATGGATCCTAAAGGCAGGCTGATTACACAAAACATTTCTGAGGTGGAGCAAAAATGCTGCACTTTCCAGCACTGGATCCATCAGTGGACGCATGGCAATTTGCTGGTCACTCGGCTCGAGGGTAAGACACTCATCAAAGGTCATAACCAGCACAATCAATTATCTATTTCTGAGAATGATAATATTGATAATCTTCTGGGATTCTTTTTTTTTTTTCAGGAGTTGAAACGAAGATTACAAATGTCAGAGTTGTGACCAAGTCAAAAGGGTATGTATCTAAACCAGGAAATGCAAATGTTATTGTTTGTCTGAAATAAAAAGTTAACACCTGTATTTCAGATACCAAGGACTAACAGAGCACGGCTCTCCTGAAGTGTTAGAACAGTTCTCGACACACCATCAGTGCAACTACTACTGTGGACTTCTTGGCCTGCGCTCACTTAAAACTATGGATAGTCTGCAGCAACCCACCAAGATGAAGAGCTCCAGAAGCCCCCTTCTCAACCGCAAGTTGGGCTCCAACAGCCCCCAGCTGCAGCGAAAAGAACACAGTCCTCAGATGTCTAGAAAGGCTAATTCTAGCCCAAAGGTGACTAGAAAAAATCAGGAGACAGAGGACAATAAATTAGGCGACAAACCCCAGCCTGCAGAAACTGTTGATGTCCTTGAAATGAGGTAGAAGCGGCTCTTCTTTGACAAGCAAGATTTTACTGCTTGTAATGGTTTAGTATTACCTGTTTCTTTCCAGTTACCAAAACCAGCAAGGACTTGACGAGTAAGATTAAAAGAAAAGCAAAAGTTTGTTGACCTGACTTATTACAAAGAATTACTGTGAATTTATCAGTCGCTATTACAATGACAGTAAAAAGACATCCAGCAAAAGCCGTGTTTTTAATTTTTTACTCGTATCAGATCTATGAGTGGAGAAACAACTCTCCAAGAAATATCTGTAAACTCAAAATCATCAGCACTGAAAAATCAACCGTACTTCACACTGGGACATTTGCATTGAAGCTCTTTTCTTTCAATGAAGAGTTGAACATTTTCCTGGTTTGATTTAAATAGTTGTGGAGAATAAAACCACAGCCACAGAGGGAGTTCCATATTAAACGTTGCATGTTCATCTGTGATGTACAGCATGCGAGTAGGACATACAGTTAATTATAGAGACATTATGTATGGCTTGTATTAGAAATGCCAATGCATTTCTTTAAGCAGCAAAGTTGAGCTCATGCTGTGGAATTACAGCACCATTTTTAGATCAAAGATATTTGTGTGCACTTTGTTTTCGGCATTACTTTTTAGTCGTTTTTAAGTACTTTGTATCCGTTGTGTCTGTGTTTTTAATAGGTCCTCTCATAGTATTTCAGAATATATGTTGATAAATGCAAAGCAATGTGCAGTAGGGGCTTACCAGTTAACTCTTTAACAATGGTATGCTCATGCTCATCGACATGCAATACTCAAGTATGAAAGCTACTGAATGAGTTCCACACAGTACAGTATCTGACCTATGGACTGTGGGATAAAAGCACACTGAACAAAATAACCAAAAGTGCAGGCTCAGGACTTTTAGCAGCCTGTTATCACCAAGTAAGGCTCCCTGAATGAAATCTGTTTTACAGCAACTGACAATCACCTTCCACTGAACAAGAAAAAGGAAAAGAAAAAGAAAGTGAGTTTTGCTAGTGTACAGTTAGTCAGCAAAATACAAATCAGAATGAAAAGTATTTATTTATCTTGTGAGATTGCACAGGTATTCATTGTTCATTTCAAACAGGAGTCATTTGCCTTTTATAAATAACAAAGAGCCGACAAGAAATCTTTAGGAATTCCTGTTATGGGTTATTGGTTGATGATCAATGAGAGTCTTCAAAGTCTTCCGCTCTTACACTTCAGCTGACCTTATATTTACATCACTGAACTTGCATGACTGTTTATGACAGAACAATTCTAAAAGAGGTTGAAATATTGACCAGCTAATGATAGTGCAAATACTGTAATGTTAAGGTGTGGTGTGACGCTATGTTGTGTTCAGGTGTACATAAAGTCAAAGGATGAATATCGGAAGTAGTGTGAACAAAAACATGTGAGTGGGTGTGTGTGAGTGAGTAAATGAATGAGTGATTAAGAGAGAGGAATGCATGTGTGTGCTGTCTTTGTTATGTCACATCACGTTTGTTTTGTTTTTTAAATAAATATCTAAAACATTTGTGTTCAACCATAGATCACATTTTCATTTCAGGTTTTTAATTTTTTCGAAAAGTACGACTGTTTGTATAATTGTCAAATATTTAATTTCATCAAACTGTTGATGCCTGGATATTTCCGGATCTATATTCTGAAGGAGTGTCCTTTTAATCCATGGCTTTAAATAAAAGCCAATATCTGAATTAATTTACCATATAATACATAAAAAAAGATACATTCATCTTTAAAAGACATGCATATAGACTTTACATTTTTACATCAACTGTTACACAAATATACAAACACGGAAACACGCTAAATACAAACTGCCACATCAGAAAGACCACAGCACTGACAACAATTAGAGAAATACAAAGTGGCGTTTGCTACTGTGCTCCACCACCCTTCAAATGAGATGGTCCCGTTGTTTACAGTGCTGCAAAATAAAAAATATTTGAGATGTAAGTCCAAATAGCCCCATATCACAGAGAGATATACTCAGCTACCTGAGTGCACATGTAAGAATCTATTAAGACTGTGTGTCACTGATGTCACCCTAACATTTATATCCCGCCACTATAAAATGTACATGCTTACCTTTGAAAGAGGTCTTTACAGCAAGTTTGTATATTTACATCTGTAGCACTGAAAGCAGGTGCATTGAACAGCTCCACGCAGTCAGGTGGAGGAACGAAGAGGATCCCTAAGAAATAAAGTGGGAAAAAAGGTTACTCAGTTACATTACAACAGGACTGCACTGCCAGTTTAAATTCAAAAGTTCTCACCTGCAATGCAAGCATTGATGAGAGAAACACAAGTGGCAGTGATCATAGCTCTCAACACCAGAGATGAGACATCGCTTCTTTTGGATGGGCATATAGAGGCTTTGAGAAAAGATGAATCATTACTGAGAGAGTATCCTGTGGCAGGACAGAAACATGACGATGGAATGATGAAATACTCACATAAGCCTCCAATCATGATACCCAGTGAGCTTAAGTTGGCAAACCCACAAAGAGCATAAGTGGAGATTATTTCTGATCGGATCTGAAAAAAGAAAAAAACGAATCACGTAATGTTATTTTGCATTGTGTAAAATCGTTTCTCATTCTTTTTTTTGTCCGGTGCTCATGAATTTATACCTGTAACACCGCAGCACTCACTCCAATTAAGAACATTTACTCACAGATATCCATTGTCTTTCTCCTCCAATCATTTCATCAAGTCCTTTGAGTCTGTTGTCCTTCAGTACAGATAGTTTCTCATAAGCCACAAACTCGTTGAGGAAGAGCTTTGTGCCGATTAGTTCAGCCACAATGAAACTCTCTTCATAAGGTATTCCCATCATAAAGGCCACGGGCATGAATATGTAAGAGCAAATTATCTGTGAGCACAGAGAGGCATACGGTTATTTGGATATTGTTAGACTCACTTGTTGAATTTACAGTACAAGCAAGCAAAATCTGTGAAATGTGTAAATAAAGAAATACATGTATGTCCAAATAATTAGTTAAATTATCAGCATTAATTAGAAAATCCATCATCAAAATGTATATTATTCATTTCATTACTCATTTTTGATTTGGATTGTCAGTTTAGCTTTCTTATCTTTTGACCACCTGCACATTTTTGGATAACCCCCCAAAATTTTGAAAAATCAATAAATACAATTTTAAAAAATCCAAAAGCGTATTGCACATTGTAAAAATGGTCACACTTAAGTTATCAGTCTTTTACTCAAATGTACCTGAAATGTGATTAAAGGATATCCCACCATACCGCCAAACCAACTCAACGCTGCATTTATGAACCCGAGGATGGCAAGAAAGGCGATCAAATTTGCTGCAATGTTAGCAACAAGAGCTATTGAAGCAGACGCTCCACTGCTAGCAGCCTCCAAGATGTTCTGTTCATCTCTAAGGAGTAAACAAATTAATGAATTTACACAAAAATCGCGATAGGAGAAGGGAAGATATGAATGGACATATATACACACCCAGAAGCCACTTTGATATTCTTCTCATCCTTGAAGACACTCTCCTCTGTCTCTGGGTAAGAAAGTTTGGAGATGGCCAAGGCACAAGGAGCAGCCATTACAGAGGCTGATATCAAGGAAGATGCATCAATCTGCAAAACACAAAGAAATGTCCTTTAATGCAGGCCATGGTGGAGTTACTGCAATAATCAACAGATACAGTATTTGACAGTCTGCATGATTGTTGTTGAAATGGTAAAACTGCAAATAAAAACAAAACAGCCAGTGTTCATTCGCCGGCCGGCGTACCGACAAACGTTTTTACATCCACACTTTTCTCTTCTTGAAATAATCTTTGTGTATGAAATGTCCTATATGGATATATTTAATCATCATTATATGTGGTGGTATAAAACAACCTTATCTTACCCCAAATGAGATGAATGCTCCCATGACGCTGCCTGCAATTGTGGCAAATCCGCCAGTCATAACAGCATGGATCTCAGATTTGGTCATCTCGCTCAAATAAGGGCGGATCAGCAGCGGAGCTTCAGTCTGATACACAAACAACGTGGAGCAAAAGTAAACAAGCAGAGTAACTGTATGATATTTTACTGCAGTTGTTATATCACCATAAAAGTAAAGTACACAGACAGTCTAGCTCATGAAATCAAAGTCAAAACAAAATGTAGTCAGAGTCAGACTAGTATCAAAGATAGTGTTGCATCATGTCTTGCTCAGACCTGCCCAACAAATATATTGCCTGCCACGCTCAAGGTCTCTGTGGGAGAGGTTCCCATCGTTATCTGCATGCACCATGCGATCTGCGTGGACAAAAACACATGGATATTGGTCATAGCATGACACTGCAGGTGTAAGCTATATTCACCCAGATCTCGAGGGAGCCTATGAGGCAGTTTAAACTTTCTTTACCTTCAGAATGAGCCACTGCATTATCCCCAGAAAGTAAAGGATTGACATCACGCTGCTGAAGAACACAACAATGGGCAACGCCTGAAGGAGAAATAACATTACATGAAGAAAACTAAAGTTTAACACGTTCAATATTCAAGAAAGACTAAAATGTCATCCACTTACTTGAAAGGCAAAAACGTTGTCGATCAGGTCCCCAAAAACAAAACTTGATCCTTCTTTGGTATAGTCAAGGAATATCTGTAATCATCAGACATGGGGAAACATGGGTTACAGTATTTCAAATGATTGTTTCTTTCCTCTATTCATTCATTCATGACATTTATGATGCAATTACTTATTAATTCAGATTTTACTATAGGAAATCATGGAACTAAAGACCATATAGTCTGTACCGGACGTGCCTGTAGACCCAAGAATAAGGGTGAACAACATAACAAAGAAGCTCTAAAGATAAGCATGTATGATCCACTCAGTTAAAGGATATTGTGCCCCGGTAGATAAGAAATACTGTGTGCCATACAAGCAAAGTATATTGTGCAAACCAAGAGCTTCAGGATCACATATGATTTTAGAAATTGTACGGTAATACTACTCCTTGATAACATATATATAAATGTAAATTTCTGATTATTTTGGTGTTAATATAAAATGGATGGTATTTGCAATCTACGCTCATAATGAAAAAAACAAATGTACAAATGACTGTTCATGTTGTGCATGCTCATGATTTGAAAGTGGAGCTTGTGTAATAATCATCCGTGTGTATCCTATTATTCAACGGTTCATGTTTATTTCCTGTTAGCTGATGTCATTCACATATTATATTAACATTCATAACTGTGAAGCGATCACTAATAGGTCACACACATGCCTAACTATTTGTTGATACAAAATGTAAGGTTACACCTGCTAAACTGCATATTCTTAGCCCGATATATGTACGTTTCCTTTAGTTTCCTTTATTATAACAGCGTTCGATATTTATTTTAGATAGGGAAAAATCCAATACCTTCACTTGGTTTCCAAGCCATTCGAATGCTACGAGTCCAGGCTGTGTCCGTATAACAAAAATGCCGATACAGAACTGCAATCCGAGACCCCAAAACACAGGCCTCCATGACACCTATAAAAGATTAGGAAAGTCTTTCTATGACGCTAATGTCTATAATGCCTCATATAATGTGTTATAACCTGTTTATAGCACTGTACAATCTAATTTAAAGCATTCATTACTATTCATAATGCTTTTTAACAATAATCATAACACATTAACAAGAACTGTATAATGACTTGTAAGGTCAAGTATCCTAATTGTTGGTCACATTTTTAAGGATCGGAGGGTATTATAATGACTTGTCATTTTTTGCAAGGATCATGGTGTTTTATAATTCTGATATATTTAATACTTTATAATCTTTTTATAATGCATTATAGTGTGATTATAAGTTACTCTATGTAAGTAGTTAGTGTATTAGGGAGTCTCCATGACGCCTTATGTTATCACAAGGAAGCACTTCTGCTAAACCTTAAGATGGTACGGGAACAAGGCCAAATGATATCCAAAGTCTCAGCAAAACAGATCAGAGATAACTTGAGAGATAACGCCCGAGCATATTTCCATTTCTGTCATCACAGTGATTATTCATCCTTTAGTAGAGTCAGTGACCCCATGCAAAACTCACCGCCGTCCTGTGTGCTGACAAGAGGAACACAAGCACGACAAACATGCACACACCTCCAAACGAGATCAGCTGCTCGGGACGCTGGCTTGTGTCTAAGACGATCCACAGAACAAGCAGGGCCACAGCTGCTAAAATGAAAAGCCTGAAAAGACGATAAAACACACCTTCACTTCATCAACAGATCGCATAATGTTTAGCACATTGTCGTTAACGGATAACAAGACATTCACTCACCATTTGAACCATTTGAAGTTAGATTTAAAGCATCGGACTGCGGGTCTGAAACACTGACTGATGCTCTCTCCTTTGTACTCCTTCAGAAGTTCATATGATTTAGCAACAACGGCCAAACTGGTTAGGACTACAAGAGCGATGGCCCTCTGGAAATCCAAAACACAGGCCGCAATAAAGTATGCCACATAACCTACAGGACAGAAAAGAGCGTTTAATCGAAAAAAACACGGTCTATATTCACTGATTCTACATTTTGAACACAAATTAACAGTCTATTTATATTACCTGCTCCAAGTGTGCCCAGCACAAAGAGTTTGAAGGTTTGTGAGTGAGCCTTGATGTAATCCTCTGTGACATTAATCGGCTTGGAAACAAGGCTGAAGTACAGGACAAAAAATGTGATTAAAAAAATTCCTTCACATAATTATAGATTCAATATCAAGTCATATATATTTGCCAAAGTTTGTATTGAATTCCATCAAATTTTAACAAAGTTTACAATCGCACAGAAAACTGCTGAACAGATTTTCTGTCGGATGTATATTAAGCGCTGTTCATAATATAATCATGATCAACATGGCAGAGGCTTAATGCTGTGCACCTGCTGTGATAATTGCACCCCAAATTAAACAAGTATTACTTCACAAAAAGTCACTTGAACTGACACACCTTAAGTATGAGCTCAATCCCTTTTTAGTCTGCCTTTTGACGTTGCAAGTATCAGTATTGATGTCGTCCTAGAAAAATAAAGGCATTTTATTAATTTTTTTAAAAGTTCATGTTGTGCCTTTTACTTTAAAAATGACATGTGACATATACCTCTTGTTCATAAGCCTGGTTGTCCAAGCCATTTCCATGGGCGTGGGTTACATTTGCAAGCTCGACACAGTCTGTTTCCGCTGAAAAACACAATCACTGTTTACTCTGTGAGATAAACAAAACAGAACTTAAAATAACTCAAGCCACAGAGTCCTTGTGGCTTGTCTTGTGAAGAACGGTGCACAAAAATACCAGTTCACAACTGCAAAACAAAACGGCTTAATTCAAGGAAAAGCAGAGAAATTGGCTTACTCATTGTGCGTCCTCCTAAACCCAGCAGTCAAATGCTGTCCTGTAAAACATACTGCGGGAAAAGAGTATGTCCATGAAACTCCTCATCATTAATTAACAGACACGTTGCGTGTGGCTCTTATCTTTCTCAGGAAGTAGAGCACACACTCAGTAAGTGCGATAATACAACAGAAATTATCTAATGGGTCATTTGAAGCAACATTTGATTAGGAGTGATTTATTTTGAACAAGTTTGCCAAATCACTGGGGCAACAGATGGTAAAATATGAATTCTTGTTGACAGGTATGAATTCATTGGGTCTGACTTTAAGTTTAAAAAAAAGCTAATAATAATACAAGGAGGATACACAGTGATTAATCAAATGTGTATGTGTGGGAGGAAGTGATCCACCCATGCTTTAAGTCATTCATAATAAGCCTTTGTGTTCCATTCATAGAGAAAACATTCCTCAGAAGTATGTGAATTAACAATGACTCAACTATTTTACGATGAATGAGGCGTAACTCTTTTCTAATTTTACTGAACTACAATACAATTTATTTTGTCTGCACCAAAACAACTTTAAACATCTTGAGCATTTTTTTTTTTATACAAAGTCTAATGGTGTCCCCCTTAGATCAAAACGTAAGTTGCCCTTGTATAAACAGACAGACATACAGCTATACTACTAACTAGTGAATGATGTTTGTTGCAGGTGACCCTTCTCATTGTCAAACAAGCTACTGTGAAAAAACTATTTTATAATGTTAGAATAGAAAGAACTGTAACATGAGAGAGCACATGTTACTCCAGTAAAACAGTCTAAAGATAAGTATGTGAACTTTGAATCTGTTATATGACTATGTGAAGTTAAATGCTATTGTGATGAACACAAAGTACTTATGTGCAATGTCAAATTAATTAGCATTTTAATGACAGAATGTCATATCTTTAAGTACGAGAGTGCAGAATCAGATAGCCTCGAAATCAGTTACAGCTATCTGGACCATTAAATATATTCCAGTGTAATTTGCAGTTTACTTTCAGTACGATGATTCATGGTTGGATATAATGGCAGCTATTTGTTCTACTCGCTGCTGTTCAAATTTGATCTGATCACACACAAAAATCTCTGATTCTTCATAAAATGCTGTTTGTCCATGGTTCATAACACTCAATGGGGCCTCTGTCTGTCTGGATGGATATGATAAACATGAATTCTTGTTTAAAAGTAAAGGATATTTTTGAGTGCAATACGTTTTCAGAAAGCCTTGCAGACCCTGAAATGATTTAGCAGATGTTAATGACCTAATAGATTTTGCAGCACAACATTAAACACCTTGGTTTAATAACCCAAGACATTATTTGCATGTGCACCATCACCTCTGTTTGCCAACAGCCCCAATTTAACGATTAGATGTGACAGTCAAAGCTGTGACTGAGAAAACCCTCGTTGAGATAACATTGTAATGCATAGCCTTTTTTTAAATCCAGATGTATTCGATAATAAACTGAACGTATGCAATGTCCCACCATTCAGTGTGCTCACTTCTCCCTTTAATCTAACAAATTAAAGCGTATTTATGGCCATTGATACTCCACAGAGCTGTTAAATCCTGTTACATAATTGCTCCTGTTACGTTTACAGTTACCGAAGCTTTCTCTCTCCTTTAATCTTATACCAAAGTGCAGGAATTGGTGTCACCACTGCACAGCATGACTATCGGGAAGAACGCCAAGGCTGGAGGCCAAACAGTAGTTTTTATCCCTCACCGTTGTCTTACAGGACATCAAAAACTAATTCCCTCTCAAGAGGCCGTGCTCTGTCCCAAATCAGAGACTTCTAAGGTCATGGATCCAGCGACACGAAAGCTAAAAACCTGCTCCTCCTCCCCAAATGCAACTGGTAAATCACAGCTGAACATTTAAGGTAACAGTTGCCTTTAAATGGGAAATACCCATAGGAAATACCACTGGGAAGCTGGGGCAAGGTCCAGTTTAGGGCCAATTCCAGATCACAGTATGAGTTGTGATGTCTGAAATTATGGCAAACTGATCAATCTAATTCAACTCAGTACCAATACTGCCTTCTAGGAAATCTTTGGTGTTTAATATTAAAAATAAACAGTAAAACAAATTTCTTTATCTATAATACCATGTGATTTACAGCACATCCAGGCTGCTAAGAAGAGCAAAAAAAGGAGAACAGTGGTATTGATGCCTGGTTTCCTTTATTTACATCCTGATGATGACATAACAAACAAGGCTCAACAAAACGCCATTAAAGCAAACTGTCACAAAGGAGGATGGGGAGCATATCAAAGGATTCATGTTTTGGTGTTAAACTCAACAATTTATCATGAATGTGATTTTGATAACTCTTCCTCTAAATTATGCAGCCAGAGTGACATCAGCTAAATGTCACTGCAACAAAATCTCAAGTAAAGGTATTTTGATCATGAACACAGTTTTAAGCTGTATTTCACTGTATGTGCAGTGCAATGTTGGCCATTTTATTTAATTTGGACTTTCACCAGGGAAGAGCGGTCTAACGAAAGATGCTTGATATGGAAATTGAACCCAGTGTTTTAGGGATGTGACTTATACTAGTAGGGACAAAAAAAGTCAGGACATTGCAACCACTGCGGCTTCTGTTTGAAGACTATATTTTGGGATTACCCCTTTCACATGCCAGACTTGGCATTTGACACACAACCTGGGCTATTAGAAATGTACAGTTAGGTTTTTTTATATCAACTTATCACAGAAAGAGCATGGCAAGAAGGAGTAGACAATGTTGCACAGTAGTGATTAGTTAGGGGTCCATAATACAGTTTACCAGGGGCCTGCGGGTTGATATCTTGGACCATGGCATGCTCCAGCAATGCCAGGCATGCATATGTGTCTTATTTAATTATGGTTATGATGCATTACCTACCTACCTACCTAGCTTTGGCTCTGACTACTTACCACACTCCATAGTGTCAACGTTTGTGTCGTGTTAGCAGCTGAGTCACAATTAATTGCACTTCTCCTTGTTATGGGGTGCATGCAAACTTAGCAAGTCACCCTGCGCTTTATGGAGCCGCCTCCCGTCTGTAAGACATCGCCGAGGGCTTGGATCACCCAGCGACAGGAATAGGAAAACGAAGTCAACGCTAGTAGCTAGTAGCCTAGCTATGAAACCCTGCTACAGACTAACCTAGCTGGCTCACACTAAGCGCCCACAGTTAACGAGCTTTATAGCTGATTTACTAGAGCTGGTAAACATAACCGGATCAAATGGTAAGCCCACTCGTGTATCGATGAGTGGCGAGTTTACTAGCTTGGCTAAATGATTTACGCAATAGCTATGTTGCTAAGCTAGCTTGCTAACCTGCTGTCTTGGCTCCGTGATGTAGCTACTCGGCTAGCTGCCTCTATCTTGTTAGCAACGCTACCAATAAACAACATTAATGTAGCTAGTTCGGCCTATGAAAGAGTTTATATTTGGTAATGCTTAGTTGCCTGCATTACATGTGTGTGTGTGTTAATGCATGCTTTGGTACGGCATAGTAACGTTAGCTGCATAGACGAAGACCAACAGATCTTGGTGACGTTTAACTTGCTAGCTAAAGCTAATGTTAGTATAGAAGACGTTTCCCAGCTTCTTACGTCTTCCCCGTAATGCTTACTGTGTGAATGGAAAGATAAGACATTAAGCTAACTCTGTATGTGTCTGTAGGTTCATGAGACTGTGCAGCCATGGGTGACATGAAAACCCCCGATTTTGATGATCTTCTGGCAGCATTTGACATCCCAGATGCCACTGGGTTGGATGCCAAAGAGCCCATCCAGGGGAGTCACGAGGAGACTGACAGTCAGCTGAAACACACAGGGATGTGTCTTGATGACAGCTTACTGAGTGACCAAGCTGTCACAGCAGCAGATGTTCCCGCTGTAAGTGTAATTGTGAAAAACACAAGTCGCCAGGAGTCCTTGGAAGATTTCGAACCGGCATTGCAAAACGGATTCAGTGGACAAGAGACCTCCGCTGACTCTGTTGAGACCACCGACACTTGCTTTTCCAAATCCTTTGTCTCTGCTTTGAATGGGGATAATTCAAGAGAGCTTCTTGGAAAGGCACCTGTTCATCACAAACCTGATGGAACGCCAATATTTTCCCAAACACTTTTGGATTTCAGTCCCATCTCCAGTCCCGAGTCTGAAGACACTCAGTGTAGTAGAGATGAAATGCAACCGAAACAAGACGGACTCTGTTTCCCACAAGCTTCAGATTTGGTGGAACCTTCTATCCAAGACGATCCCAAAAAACTGGACTTCAGCATGTTTGATGACTGCCCAAAGGACTATATTCCCAAGAACACTGAGAGCAGCAGAGATGAAAGCAGTACAAGTGAGGAGTCTTCTGACAACTGTGTCAGTAACAAAACAGATAAAACACCTAAATTACACAGTGCACTTCCCCCACTAAGCATCAACCAGAACTTTAATGAGACCACCTGCAATTCAGGAACCACACCGGATGTTCCCGCTTATCCACACGTCAAATCTCAGGCACCTAAATTATCTTCTTGTCTCGAGGCTCTGGTGGCTCTGAATGCTAGAAAAGATCCCAGCGAGCAGATCAATTCCAGCGAGTCATCGGCTGTTCAGAATGACTGCGTGAAAGCGAGCTCCAGCGTGCCTATATCCCCACGAAGTCCACTAGAAGCTGTGAAACGGTTAATGAAACCCTCTGATAGTCCCGTAAGCATCTGCAGCGACAGTAGTGGCAAAGCATCCCCTGCCGTGGCAGCTGGGTCACCCCCGGCCATACCCAGGGTGAGAATTAAAACCATCAAAACCACCACGGGGCAGATCAAGCGCACTGTCACCAGTGTGCTGCCTGATTCAGAAACCGATGAAGTTCACTCTGCATATGAAACCTCTCCATCGCAGAGTATGATTAGTGAAGATTCCGACAGCAATATGTCTCCTCATCAATCTCAGAGTGCGCCAGTTGATAGTATTGTTGGAGTACAAACTAAAGGTGTGTCAGCCAGTACCCCTTCACCAAAAGTGTTACGCAACAAATCGGAGGTTAACTCCAGGAGGCCGGGCATAACGCAGTGTGCAACAGTATTCCATAACACCAGCGGTCCTGTCAAACGATCTGCTGCACACCAGGGGCAGAAACCAAAGAGAGGATCGGCCGCGGCAGGCCATGCGACTACCACCGGTTTTCTCCCCAAAGCAATGCACTTAGCGAGTCTGAACCTGGTCCCTCACAGCGTTGCTGCTTCCGTAGCCGCACGATCCACATCTCATCAACAGAGCCCACACACGCTCTCCTCCACGGTCTACAGCACCGTCCCGCTGGTGCATCAGGTCAAATCGGCCAACCCTCGTCCTCGCACGTCCACTCCCAACACAGCGGCGGGAACCTTAAACAGACTGTTGAACAAAGCCAACCCTGTGCCTACATACGTGCCCAACCTGAGCCCCCCTCCGGAGAGCAATATCCGCCTACCACCACACGGGTACTGCTGCCTGGAGTGCGGGGACTCCTTCGGGGTGGAAAGTAGCCTTGCGTATCATTACAGCAGGAGGAGTGTTCACATCGAAGTAGGATGTACGCACTGTGCGAAGACCATGGTGTTCTTCAACAAGTGTGCCTTGTTGGCACATGCGAGGGAGCACAAGAACAACGGCACGGTGATGCAGTGCACACAGCTCCATATGAAACCCATAGCAGAGGAACACATGTTTGTACCTCAGAGCTCTGTGAATGTGGACTCCTACAACTCACCCTCACTCAAGAGCCAGCCCGTCCTGCCCCTGTATCCAGACAATGTCGTTCGCCACCGACTCCGTTGCCTGGAGTGTAGCAAGCCGTTATCCGACTACAAAGCACTTGCATGCCATTACCAGAGGCTGTCTGACGACGTGGAAGGACTTGTGAGTAGATGTTTTATTGAATTATTAAAGGATGTTTTTGTTTTTGTCAACAAATCCAATAAAAGCCCCGTCTGTGGCACTCATCTCCAAGCCTGTGCGTTCCCACTGAAGACACATATCTTTAAAAATGGTAATATTTATATCTTTTAATGGGATTTGTTGACGGTAAGAACAATATAGAACATCACCAGACTCATCCTTCAAAGGCCCTGTGACCAGCGAAGTTATGTTTTCCATGTTTTTGCATTTATCTTTTGTGACTTTCCTCTCGTTTCTCACGACAGATGTGTAAGGTGTGCTCCATGTTATTGCCCAACAAGTGCAGCTTCAGAGCTCACCAACGCATCCACGCACACAAGTCTCCTTACTGCTGCCCTGAGTGTGGTGCCCAGAGTCGCTCTGCAGACATACAGAAGCACGTCAGGGAGAACTGTCTGCACTATGCTCGCAAAGCATGGTACAAGTAAGTAAGCAAGCGGAAAGACCGCACAGGCCTCAAAATGTACAGTACATTGTTACAAAACAGTCGTGTTTCCTCTTTATTCCAGATGTCTTCACTGCGATATGGTTTTCAAGACGCTTCAAGGACAAAAGACTCACATTGAGGAGAAACACTGTGAAGTCTTTTACAAGTGTTCCATCTGTCCCGTCGCCTTCAAGACCTCCAACGGCTGTGAAGTGCATTTGAAAAATAAACACAGTGCGAGCAAAACATCCCCGCTGTAAGTCAGCACCTCGTGACCTGACAGAGACAAGTGGCACATTTCTTTTTACGGTTCATTTTAACGTGTTTTTCTCTTTCTTTTGCAGGTTAATCTTTAAGTGTTCATGTGAGACGGTTTTCAAGAAAAAGCAGTCGCTGTTTCAGCATTTCCATCAGAACGCCACCAAGCGTGTGACGTGTGTATTCAAGTGCCCCGAATGTAACTCGGTGTTTCCACAAAAGCAGCTGTTAATGCAGCACTTCAAGGTTTGTCAGTTTAAAGTAAATAGTGATCTATTTAGCATGTATTTGTGGGTTGTATTTTAAACTTTCATAATGCAAACAAATAGCAACTGTATAATAATTTCCATTATTCTCATGAAAACTCTACGTTGTGCAAAAAGTGAACTTGAACCTGATCCTTCCCTGATTAAACATGATCATATACACGAAGGAGAGAAAAAGGGGTCTTGTTATGTTTTGTCACTTTTCGGGATGATTGCCATGTTTTCTCTCTTTCGCAGGGAGTTCATGTTGGAAACGTGACGGCAGAGACGGAAAAGACCGGTGAACAAACAGACAATCCCGACATGGACGCTCAATCTGTCCAGCTGCAGAAGAGTCACAGGCCTGGTAAACACACAGATAGTCCCCGAAAAAAGGCCGAGCGGGACAGAAGACCCCGCGTGAAGCCCACCGGCTGGACGTGTGGGGAGTGTCTCCAGTGGTTCCCCGAACGAGACTCCTACGTGTCCCACGTGAAGACCAACCACGGGAAGGTGAGAGGTCATGAACTACCCATGCTGGAATGTTTACGTTGACCCCAAAATCATGAATGACTGCTGCACTCACTTGTAATAGAAAGCCGCAGTGTGGTCCCAGATTAACTTGTATGTGCTGTTTGTATTCTACTAGTTCAGGTGTTTAGCATGCTTAGTGCTTACAGCAGCTTCTTAATGTGTGGTAGAACTCTAGAAGTGTTTACTAACCTACGTATTGGTCGATACAGACGCAGAGAGTTTGTGACATGCACAAATTCATTACCCTGTTTGTTTCTCTCTGAGGCGTCTAGTAAAGCGTAATCTCTGTAGACTGCTGGAATCACACCGGCTGCACGAGATGCGTTCAGGCACAGTATTGAGAGTAGGTCACCTGTGCTTTGGCAGCCTTCAGAGAAACAGAATAATACACATTATAGTGTAGATGGCTGAAGTGGTGTCTTTTTCTGGTTTTAAAGGTTTCATTCTAATAAACGTCCTACCTCTTCTGTTCTATTATTTCCCTTTACTCACACATGCTAATGATTACCTCTTAAAAATCTCATTATGTAAATATGAGACACCGCTGTCCTTTGAGAAATGAGGAAATGGTTGTGGGGACATTGTGTCTTGTACCGGAGGTCAGAGTGCGAGTTGATTTAACGGACTGAAGCCATGAAACAAGCTGTGTTACACTGTTGGTAATTCTCAGCCCCATGACATCATGTTTAATTCTATTTGGCCTTCTAGATTTTTATCTGGCCTGGTATCACATACTAGAACTACCCTTTTTAGCTACGTGTGGCACAGTTGTGATGTTATTTAATGTGAATCTTGAGATATTAGATTGTTAGTTTGGGTTAGAATTCATTAAGTGATGATCTCTTAATGATTACTTGTCGTTGGATTATGGACTCATTAGAAGTTTATAATTACCACAAAAGAATCCTTTACTTCTCTTTGTCATCTTGTTTTGTCACACCTTTTTATTTCTATCTCTCTTTACAGTCAGTTAAGAAGTATCCATGTCGACATTGCGAACAGTCTTTCAGCACCACAACCAGTCTGAGAAGACATATTCGCAATGACCATGATGGGAAAAAGAAAATTTACACTTGCTGGTAAGATGTTTATGTTTGAAAATGAGCCAATCCTCGCTGTCACAGAGTATCTCATCAAATGACTCGAATCCACGTCCGTTTTGTTTCCACTTCAGGTATTGCACGGACACCAAGACAACGTTCACGACGAGCGTCATGTTGAAGAACCACATCAGTTTAATGCACGGAATCAAAAATCCTGATCTCGGCCAAATGCCGAAAACAGCCGTCCAGGAATCCAAAAAGGCTTTTGGCAAGGTAGTAATTTATCTTTTTCTTTTTAGCACAAACAACAAAATAATAACTGCAGGCACGAATCAAATGTTCGCAATCTTACTAATGATCATTTTAAAGCGTGTGGCTTCTGTGATTGGCAGGGATTTTTATCAGAAAGGCCTTCCGTGGACACACGGGTGGAGGGACAGGATGGCGCCTGTCTCGAGGCTCCTCCGGCGAAACGTCTGAGAACTCAGTTCCGCTGTTCAAAATGCGGTTTCGTCACAGACGACGGCGCCCAGTTCCAGCAGCATATACCGCAGCATAAAACGGATGAAAACACTCCTCAGTGCCTTCGCTGCGGCTTGTGTTTCACGTCTTTGTTGTCTCTCACCAGACATCTTTTCATTGTACACAAAGTCAAAGACACCGAGGAGGCGGAGAAACGAGCAGAGGAGGCGGCGAGGGAGAAGGTGCAGGTCAATCAGCCGGTTAGATCAGCCGATACTGATGAGGTCAATGACTTGTTACCGGCGCTAAATGAGCCGGAGCCCTCGCAAGAAGCAGCAGAGCCGGCGAGTCCGCACTGTGACGAGACCTCTGACTGTGATTCCAAACAGAGCACGCACTCTCAGATACAAGCCGTCTCTCTCCGGTAGTGAGCGCTCTTTAAATCTGCTTTAATATCTTCAGCTGTCATGTGAAAGTAACAAGGGATGCTCGGTGTTCTGCATGGGTGTGTTTGGGCCTTTTCAACTTTTATCTCTCGCTAGTTATTCAGAGGCTGTGCTGTGTATTCAAGCACATCCTTAACATTTAAGAAATAACAGTATTTTCATAAATGAGAGGACAAATTAATATTAGGTTGTCGATTGTTTTTTATTTAACTTTGCATGTTGGTAATATATATTCATCTTGCCCTGCACTCATATCACACCTGGAGCTTTTTAAAATTTTTATTTCTTCCTTCCCCAAATGTTCCATCCACCCCGACACGAGAGTGTTTAGGTCCAGTGTTGGTTGATGTCACAGTGAAGAGGTGGATTTTCGCCTTTTGTAATCAACTTTTATTTTAATTTGCTTTTTTCTTTGTATTTAATGCAACGCATTATTACCTGAATGGGATTCAGGCTGCAGTTTTTAATGTCATGACTGTGTTGCAAATGTTTTGCAGTACAAAGCTATATTTGTAGTCGCCGAAACATGCTGTAGTTTGGTATTCATTTAACGTGGTATTTCTGTATTCTTGGTAAACGGTTATTCGTAAAACTATCCTGTGAGATGAAACACAGGCGAGGTATCTTGCTAAGCAAAGCCTACTGAAGTTAGGCTACACAGGACTTTCTTTTTACTTTCTTTCACACATAAGAACAAGACTTTATTTTTACTATTTACACTTTCTTTGTCAAGTGAACGTGTTTGAATTGTGGCTGCATGTGTTGTCCCAAATCTGGCCTTTTATTTTTTTGGAACGCGTGTTAAGGTGAAACATGGTGAGGTATTGTATGTGTGATGCAGCAGTATTGAAAATACCTCAAATTGCCAGAAGTGTATTTTTCAGGCAAGTGGACCGTCGATGTAATGTCAAATCAGGGTACATTGTTTTGGAGAATCCAGAGCAGGTGTGTGAAAGTGAAGTTTGGCGGCATATCGGAGATGGTGTTTTATAAGTCAGGACCCGTTTAACATGACGATAACGACACCGGTGGGATTAGAAGAATGAGTTCATTCCATAATGAAATGTCTTCGCTCGGCGCTCCTACTGGTGGGCACTTCCTGTTGGCGTGACCTGGTTTGTAAAGCAGCACCTCTTGTTTTGTTATGAATACATGACAGTTCCTACCTCTGTGGTCAATGGCAGTGATTGTTAAACAAAAGAAGAGTTGAGGAGTTGCAGGTAATCTCAGTGCAATGTAAAAAAAAAAAAAAAAAAATAGTTTATAAAAATGTATTATCCCACATTATTGAATTTTATAAATTAGTTTGGGAATGATATTAAGGCTATACGGTCATATTGACTTAACAGTTAAGTGAACTTTTCTATTTAAGTGCTATGTGAGCTCTTTATTTCTCTTATCTTAGATCCTTCATTTGCCGCGCTGCAGCTGTTGAACTGCAGAGGCTGAAAAGAGTGACTTGTTCTTTTGTAACGCTTGTTGGAAGATGTTTGTACTTTTGATACCTTGTAAAGCGAGGACTTGTGTAGGAAAGTAACCTGTGTACATAAGTAGCCAATTGAACCCTGGATTCACAGCATTTTCTTAAGCCATTACATCTATTCAGCATGCAGTGGCCCATGTGCCTTGCTGTAATGTTTACGTCAAAGTACCTACAAATAAATTGGTGCGTTTAATTATACATCTGCTGTTTTGTCTTGTGTTAAAATGGTGTTTGGACCGGGTGATTTGTGGTTTTGAAGTGAGTCATTTACAATCATCATAGCAGGTCAGATTGACACAAAGCACTCTAATGTGCATCATGGATCCAATAAGAAACCAACCACCGATGGATGACTTCATCACATTAGAATATTAAGCCCATCCTATCTCAGTATAACTGCCTGGCCCCGAAGTAACAGAAGAGCAAAGAGATTTTAATTAACTGGCAGCAAATCGCGTAGAAGACGTTTGAGGAATGAAAGGCACTTTGACAAAGATCTGCAGAGCAGGATTCCTGTCTTCTTTCATTCTTGTCTTATACATTGCCATGACATCTTCAATGACTCTTGATTTAACTGAGCTGAGAAATAACGTTGCAAAGATGAAGATGACTCCAAAGGGGAATCTCTGGGCAACAGGTAAGAGAAATAACACTCTTCTGGCTAATTATTTCATGTTTTTGTGCCATTTAAAAAATATATATGTATAGCATTCATTTTTTTTGACAGTTTATATTGATGTTTTTGTTTTAAGGGCATTTCATGGGCAAGAAAAGCGTTGCGGATAGTTCCTTAATGGAGTCTGCATTTGAAGATGTACACGTTCCCACTGCCAGAGCTGTTAGTCCTCTGTACCGAGTGGAAGACCTACAGGCACTGCTCATCCAGATGTTGAAAACTGCCCAACAAACACAACAGAAACATGCATTGAACATGTAAGTTGAGTATTATTATTATTATTATAATTATATAAATTCATTAACTGCACAGCTAATTATTATTTTTTCCCATCCATTTAGAAGAAGAGGGGATCCTGCTTGAGGAACATTTCAACCAACAATATGAAGTCCCACTGACGAGGAGAGTTTTAAAATACTTTTTTTTTTTTTTTTTAAAGCTCTAATATGAATATGGTGACGTTTTTAATGTGATATGTTACATTGTATATGACAATGTTTTGTTCTTGGGTCCACTTATTTGAATAATGTATTAACCTAGTACCACCTGTCAATGAACTATAGTACAGAAATCCAGACCATTTGTCAGCCATGATTTTCATCTTTATGTATCTTTTATTGTATTAAAAATAGCAACGAATGTAATGAAAATGTGTGTTTAATTTCTCTAAACCGAAATATTTTCACATGATAGTTGAAATGTTATCTTACTCATATAGGGAATGGCTAAATCAGTTAAATTGCGTCAGCTTGGTGGCGCCTCCTGTTGGTCGTCCTCCTTAGTCTATTAATAGTAAGTTAACCATATCCGGGTGAAGGTTCCCCGCATGTTTTTCAGTTTATTCGGTATCTGCCTGTGTAGTTATGCCTCTGATAGTCATGTGTGGTTACCCCTGTAGTGGTAAAACACGACGGGCAGAAGAGCTGAAGGTGTGCTTTGAACGCAACACTGACAGAAAGGTTCATATTATAGGAGACGGAGCACTGGGCGTTGAGAAAAACACAGTTTACGCAGGCAAGTTAAGCTCATGCCAGCTAACGCTATGGCTTCAGGCAGCGTTAGTTACTTATGTTTTGTGGAAAATGTATCGGGTAACGTTACTACGGAGAGTGAGTGCATGTCGAGGGTTTGGCATTAAGTCGATGGTATTTCGAATGAAGTGTGGTGTGCAAATGTCCCCACTGTCCTATGATGGAGGCTCTCCCTATGAACAACATGGCAGGGATATCTGGTTTTACCTATTGGTAATACTACATCAGTTAGATATTTGGGTATCACATTTGGTTTGCAAAATATTTGATCTCGCCGCAATAAGACAAAGCAAGGCAATGAATTTGTATTTATTGAACATTTCGGCGACAAGACAACTCAAAGTGATCTACATCAGACATTAACAGACAGTGCAAATAAAAAGCCCAAGAGAATAGAAACCAAAGAGAGATTTTGAATGCAGTCTAACGGTCTCAAAGAAGACTGGATTACTAAACGGTAACCTTTGACTGTTGTGTACTCCTGCTGTAATTTAAACCTGGTTGGATATGTTGCAGATTCCCAAAAGGAAAAAAATGTCCGAGCATCTCTGAAAGCTGAAGTAGAGAGGTGAGGTCTTTCAGATCTGTTCCTGGATCAGATTCATCAGTGATGTTCTGCTGTCGCATCCCTTCTAACCTTCATTTATTTGCTGTTTAGGAAAGTCAACAGGGATGACGTTGTCATTTTTGATTCATTAAATTACATAAAAGGTAATCCTTGCTCTCAATAGTGTGCTATGTTATGTATTCAAACATTGTGATTTTAAAGTTGAAAATACCTTTCAGGCTACCGCTATGAACTTTTCTGTCTCATCAAACATGTGCAGACACCACACTGCCTGGTAAGTATAGAAATAACTATATACTGTATCTATAAAACTATTACCCAAACACTACTCGCACAAGTCTAAATCATATACTTCCCTTTGATGAAGGTATACTGTCTGACGTCGGATGAAGTGAGCTCAACGTGGAACACCAGCAGAGATGCTGCTGAGCGGTACACCCAGGACATGTGAGTGAGAAGCCTCCACACACATTAGTGCTGGGCAATTATTATGATGATGAAATGACCTTCATTGTGATGGAGGACTTTGGGCCGTATCGCCCAGCCCTGCTGCACACACAGGGGCAGGTAGCGTGTCAGCACGTCAGGATTTGTGTTCATCTTTGGATAGGGTATAAAATACTTCTGTGCCTGTCATCGTCGAAAGAATGAAGACTGCGCAATTTAGTTTTTGTATCTGTTTTTTTATTTTGTAGCTTTGATGCATTAGTGCTGAGATTCGAAGCTCCAGACTCCAGAAACCGATGGGACAGTCCCCTCTTCACCGTCCTGAAAGACGACACGCTTCCATATGAGGACATTTCTGACGCGCTTTTCAAAAGAAAAGCACCCCCGCCTAACCAGTCTACCCAGAGTGTGAGAGACACGTGCTGCATGTTTTTTGTTTTTATGTAAATAAATTGTAAATTGGATGTAAATGTGTGCTCTTTCATGCTGCCTTTTTGATTATCTAATGGTAATGTCCTTTTTCTGCGCAGCAACCACTGTCATCTGCAAACTTCTTGCACGAGTTGGACAAGATCACGCAAGATGTGTTATTGGTATGTCTTCATATGTTCTTTTGGAATTTGTGGTTATTTCTCAGTCACTCAGACTTTTTCTCTTGGGATATTGCTTTTGCTGGAGCCGGTCTTGTCTTTTGAATCATGTCATATTTCAAGATCACGATGGTAAAAAGTTGAATTGACAAAGCACAAATAATTTTAGTATTTCTTCCAAATTCACTTCCCTGCAGCTGGGAAAGATCCTATCAATACCGTAGAATGTCGAGATGTACGCTTATGTTCATTGATTCTGACACTCTACTTGTGTTCTACTTGTTTCATCAGTATAGTGGAGGTCATATTAGGTACATGAAACACTTGCGTCATGGTTTTGTCCATTAATTGCAGCGATATGCATTTTAGTTTGGTGGTGTGGCTCTGCTTATGTGATGCTCTGTAACTGACTGACCCTGAGCTCACAGCGCTTCTGATGGAGCTTCTGATTCGAGATCTTTCTGTCGATATGATCAGCAGACAACACGTTCTAGTGCCTTATTATCTCAGTAAGTGAAGAATGTAATGGTTTCTACTGCACTTAATAAGAAGTATTTGGGTCTAATGCGTTGCGATCACCAGTGTGCCCTCCCTCTGAAAACAATTAGCGTCAGGTGTCCTTCATCATTGGGATGCGGTTGTGTGTCCTGTTTTGCAAATAACTTTGCTGCTGTAATTCTTTATCTACCTGTTTATGTGATAGGTTGTGTTAGCCAATAAGAAATCACCTGGTCTGTGCCCTTGATTTGCTATTGAGTGCATGTTTTAACTAATTTGTCACAAATTCCCTGTAAATTATATTTTTATTAGAAGAACAAGTACTTTTCTTATTTCAGTCCAATTCAATTATTAGTGTGCAGATCTCAAACTCCTGACAAACCAAAGCACCTGGGGAGCGGTATTGGTCAACTTTCTGTATGTCATGAGTCTGTTTGATAAAAGTCTTTTAAAATTTTCAGGCAATTTTTAACTCCCAGAAGACGAGTGTTGCCGGGGATCTCATCACAGTACCAGGAGCTACAGAGAAGATATCCTTTTTACACACTTGCATGTGCACATTTTAATTTAAAAGCCACCTTTTGAAGAATCATTTCACAGGTAGTTCTTGTTTTCATGTGGGATGTCCAGAGATCAGTGACCTTTCACAGCTAATGGCTGTAATGAAATTAATATTACCTCTGTTAATTTGTGCTAAGGAGACATATTCCCTCAACAGCAGGAGGCAAAGTATCCTCGACATCAAATGACGTGTTTGAAGGAGAAGGTGGATGAATGCAGGAAACTTTTTAAATGAAAGGCACAGCAGCTGATCACGGTTAAAGGTCGTGCCTGCGTAATAACATGAACAACAACCTTTGATTTTCTCCTTTTGAACGTGTCAGTCCAGGCAGAGGCTAAATCAAAAGCACACGAGGTTCTGTTCTGGTCAACCTTTAATGACAGGTGCATCATTAGAGACGACGTCAGTGCGTTCAATACTTTCTGTTGTTCTCCTTAAAGGTTGAGACGTGACACTGTGACATTCAGGAACTTTTTGTCAGTTAGTTATAGCTTCTCATGTGTTCAGCTGAACTGTTTTCTTCTCCTACTTAATCTCCTTAACCTGACGTTTAACATTGAGGTCACCAGCAGCATCAACATGGCAGAGCTGAGGAAATTACGCCGCCAGTTCATCAGCTACACCAAGATGCACCCGACCGAGAACACCGGACACATTTCCAACATGTTTGTGCAGTATTTAAATAAAAGTCTTCACTGACATTTTAATAGCATTGGTTTCAGTGCTTTTATTTTCTGTGACAAATAAATGTATTCAATAAATGTAGTTGCATGTTTGTGTGTTATTGCATTTTTAATGACAAGAAATTCAAATCCAAGTAAGTCTTTCAGTCAAAGCTTATCACTTTCTCAAGTATGGGTTTTCCTTAATTCCTCTTATTGTACTTGACCTATTTCTTGGTGACTATCCCAACAAACAGTATTTGGTTGTCTTGTTCAAAAGCTTCTTATGCCTAATTAGATTTGTAAGCAAACTATTGCTGAGTAAAGCTTTGTTTATTCTCGCGCTTGGCGGCGCGCGAGCTCCGCATTATTCTCCGAAACGCCAGAGGCCGTAGGTACAAACAAAATGAACTGTGAAGAACCCAAAAGACAGCGAGTGTAACCCGTTGTCCCAATCCCAATGTTAAACCCTGAACCCCAGGAACTTACCGACGTCACCTGGTAGGTTTAGTGGGACAGACTGTACAAGCTTTAAATGTTGTAAATAAGAGTGAGACAGCACTTTGCTGCAAAACATCACGTCTCTCACACGCACACACGTGCTCGCACACACTCGACACAACTACATCATTTGTATTTTACTTTTTTATTTTGTTTGTAATGTGATATATTTCATATCTTGTAAAACATCTCGTCATATCTTATGCATATTCATTTTATGTTCTCTGTAATTTAGTAAAATTGTAATATTATATAGGTGGAGGCTTCAAATAGTTGGCTTTTTGCATCTTCCTGCACTGTGATATTAATTTTGTTTATTTTGATGTTATTGTTTGAATTGTGCAAAATACATAAACTAAACTTACCATGACAATGTCAAAAACATATTATGTACAATTGTGGGTAATTATTTCAACTTTTTACTCCATGATGTGACGTCTTCCAGACTCTTTCCTCACAAGATGAGAGGTCATTTCAAATAATACATTTTACTCGTTTTGATGAATAAATCTGTGTAATATAATCAATGCTTCCATTCCTCTGATTTCATGTGTTTTTATGTTCCATCTATAATCCTATATGTTTCTGAGTAAATGTAATTTGCCAGGCTGAACACCCATGTGCAGTCCTCTTTGTTTACCTTTTTGACATCTCCACGCTTCCACCATATTAAACATCACATTGCTATGAATTGTGGGTAATTTCCTTGGGCAAAGTCTGCATCTAATGCTGATTTATGGCAAAGGGTTCAAAAAGGGCTCAAAATGTCTGCGAGGGAGCCCTCTGACACTCAGTGGGATGGCCCTAAACCCTGAGTGGGGAGATTGGGATTGGGCCCCACACCCCGACCGTAATTACCTGATTTACTGGCGCGCGCACCTCGCGCTGGAATCACTACAGCAAGTTCACACTAAGCTTTAAGCTATTTCAAAGATGTTTGTATTATGTAAGAGGATTGCAAGAACAAGAAGTTGTTTACAGAAATGCTTTGCTGGCAAGTGTTACTATTTACTGCTGGTTTCTGACCATACATGCATGGAGAATAACGTATTGAATGTGTCCACATGTACAGGACTTTTAGCCCATATAACACCAATAGAAACACTAATCCAAGACTTGTAAGTTTAATCATTTTATTGAATGACAGGCCATACAAAATACACTCTTCATCTCACACAGCCTCACAAAGAGAACATGGAGGAGCAGCAAAGAGGCAGCAAGTGCTATAGAATTAATAGTTATCAAACATATTTTAAAAAAAAGAATGGATGGTGAATGCGACGATGCTGAAATAATTGACAATAACATCAGAAAAAAAAAAAAAACACTATGTGCAGTATTTACAGAATTTCATTCACATCTCTTCAAAGTCTTTTTCTGCTGAGGAACGGCGGTGCCGAAGATTCTGTCCCAGTGGCTGAAGAAAGGAGCGTAGTTGCTGCTCGGCTTCTGGTGGTGCATGTCATGAGCCGGTGCGCCGCCCAGCAGACCAAACGGCACCAGGTGGTTCAAGGTCCACGGCAGGTCATAACCTATGTGGTCCTCCACAGACATCCAGATACTGAAAACTGTGGTCAACCACGTGGTCAACGGGTGGCACTTTAAAAGAACTGGGTCCTGGTTGCTCCAGAGTCCAATAGTCATCAGCTCTGGGATGCTGAGCTGCTCAGTCGACCAAGAAAAAGGCGCCATGTATTCATGGTGGATTGCATGAATCCACCGGTAAAGCTGTGAATGCTTGTGATGTATGAAATGCCAAACAAAGTACTGAGTGTCAAAGAGGAGAAGTATAGCCAGTCCATCAATGATTACCTCATACAGAGTAGGAGCATCCTGTGGTATTCTTGGTGTAGGCAGTATGAACATGGCGATTAATACAGCTGGCAGAACAAAGAATATGTGGTTATACATGGCTCTCCTGAAGCTCTTAGCCATCATTCCCACTGTCGGCCGCCTGTCTGGTTGGATCTTGTACTTATAGAATGAAGGAACTCTTTCTCCCAGGAGGTCCAGTGCAGCAAAGGGTATGCTGAAGAAGAAATAGCTGGAGAAGGCGAGCAGGACGGGTAAAAAAGGAGACGAGATGAGAGGCAGGTGGTGGAAAAGCAAATGATCCCAGAATGGCTGCAGTAGACGGCCCGAGGACCCGGAGGGCAGGCGCTGCAGAGGAAGCTCACTGACGTTCAACATCTTGCTGTGGTACCACTGAAGGCTGCTGCAAGTCTCAGGATCAAGACAAAGTTCTGCCTTTATATAGTGGATTTCAACAGAAGGGGCAGAACAGACCAGCAACAACAAGCGGACCATCACAAGAAGATTAACAGAACCATTCAAGAATATGTATTAGACACAACAAACCGATAAGCTTGTAGCTGCAGTACAAGGTTAAGTATTTTAATGCATGGAAGGAGGACAAAGACAATCAAAGTGAAATACTTCCTAAATAGTTTTGTTTTCTAATCTAAAAAATATTGCAGAATAGACCCTAAATTTGTTTTTTTAGAAATGTCCCAACATCAAAACAGCTGCTTATTTCAGAGTTGATTAAATTGTTCGTGTGTCGATACAGCCAAGGAAATTTATCTCAGTGTTTTATGTAACTCCTCTATACCTTGAGCAGCTGATGCGTCATAAAATGGTCAGACACAACCATACATGCTGTATTTTAGTCCATGTGTCATCTAAAGCAGTATCTACCTCTTTTCTTGCACTTTCCATTCTCCTAAAATAAAAAGATTAACTCGGACAGCTAGATTAGACCGCTGGCCTACTTCAATTGACCAGCTTATCTTTTCTCACAATCACACAAAAATGATCATAACAACAGGACTTATTGGGTCAAATATATTCATTGAAATGAATCACAAATTAAGGCAATAATGCTCTTCTTCGTCAGCTACTTCTTTTCAGCGACGGCCTTCCTTGAAACCGTTTTGTTGGTGTTTGCATATTTATGTCGATCATTTCTGAAACAAAACAAAGTGTTACTTATTTTAATGAATACAACCATGATTATGTTTTCGTCAGTAATGTTAACACCAAACAAATGTGAACCTTAACGTCGTTAGATGTACCTGCTCATTTTGGTTTTGTTTCTGCATCCCAGTCCTCCTTCCCAGTGGCTGGTGCGTGCACCTCTAGTCATCATGCTTCCACAGGTGACGCAGGGCTTTCCATTGCAATATGGCTGCGACGACAAACACGTAAAAAATGTTTCCGTTCAGAAGTAAAACATGAGCCTTATACATTAATGCTTCCCACACAGACCTCGATGCTCTTTGCTAGTTGTTGATTTGGGATATTACACCAGTCAATAAGCGTACAAGCCAATTCACTCGGGATGAATAAAGTGTCTTCTTGCCTCTGTGGCTAAAATGTCTTTAGCTCACCTGTTCTTTGGCACAGTAGCCACAGATCATCCTGTTGGCCAGTTCCATGGGGTGGTCCTGGTCCTGATCATGGCACACATCACAGGGGTAAGCACGTCCACAGCAGGGAAACCTGAGGGCAGACAGTGGCACGAAGCTTTCACAATACTCTACATGTTCTTCTCAGAGACGTGAGAAAGTGATGGGACACAGAGACGGTGGTACCTCAGCCAACGATGGCTCTGTTTGTAATGTTTGCATCCTCCTTTGTCCGGCAGCGGCTTCCCTTTTTGCACAGCAGGATCTCTTATCGTCCTGTGATTAACAGCACAGGCACTTGGACCTGCAAAAAGGAAAAAAAACGATATATTGGTCTTTCTGATCTGTTTAGGTACAGTAAACATTTCACTTTGCGGACGTATAAATGCTCATGTGTGAAGTTGTCCATGCACTGTGTGGCTTTTTCAATATTAAATAATGTGAGGTAACATTGGTGAGAGAACAAACTGTGCCAGATCTTAAACCTTTGCTGATCCCTTTAATAGCAAATGTGGGTGACCTGTTTTGTTGGCGCGTGGCTGAATGTACTGGAATCTTGTGCTCTCGGCCAGAATACTGAGCTTGCCGTGGCAGTGTTCACAATTAAACTCCTGTGTTTGACCATAGGAAAGGTTCTGGTGAGAATTAAAAGACAGAAAAAAAGCAATTTCAGAGAAGGCCAGAGCTAAAAAAAACAGACAAAACAGATTAGGCAGTATTAGGCAGGACTGTGTTTCATCACCGGCACAGGGCCTTCCTGGGAGCAGCTAAGGCAGCCCACAATGAGTTCACAGTCCTGAAGCACGAGGTCAGCAGGCACAGCGTTGTGAAGGTCCAGGTATCCCAGGACGTCGCTGTAATGGTGCAGCATGCAGGGCCTGAACGCAGCAGTGATGCTTGCGCTGCACTTTTCACACTGAGCTGTGCAGGGTGTCCTCCCAGTCAGGGACAGGTCTGCAGTTACCTTACACCTGCAGAATGCACACAAACAGTCAAGCTTTGAGACGAGTGTCGTTCGACGTAAACAAACTCTAATTGGTGACGTGGATGTGACATTTAACTCGTTTTCCTCACCGGCTACATTGAAGACAGACAGTGATTTGTTGGGCCACTACTGTGGCTGTGTTCTCTCCCATCCTCAGGCCCAGCAGCTTCATCTCTGTGCCTCTGCGGGGATCGCTGATCCTAATGTTCTCCACCAGATGACTGGCTTCCTCCTCCTCCTCCTCCTCCTCTTCCTGCCCTTCATCACAACCTGGACCCTCCTGCTGCACCAACGTCCCTCCCTCCATTGTCCTCGTGCCCTCTGTCTCGTCCAGTTTTCCATCATCACTGACATTCTCATCTGCATCAGCAGCGGTGTCAGAAGAATGATCGTTCCCAGATTTTTCACACATCGTTGCCTGGAGCTCCTGGTACGGTATGAACTGCAATCCAGCCTTTTCTAAATCAACGTCTTTTTTCAACTGCAAAAAAATATCCAAGAGAGGATCGTTGAGCGTTAAAAAGCATTTATTTACAGGTAATTTCGTAGATTCCAAAAGGAAAGCACACAATTCACAATCTAGTGCAAGTCGCAGCCTCACCTGCCGGGCTCCTTCCGTGAACAGTCTCTCCATGCTACGATCTAGCCAGCGAAGAAAAGGCCGGAAGAGCAGCTCTACCTTTCCCAGAAGCTGATTGGTCGCATGCTTGGCTTGAAGCCACTCCAGTGACGCTTGCTGTACATGTCTATTTAGCACGAGATTTATATAAGATATATATATATATATATATATATATATATATATATATATGAATATCAACACCAATGATACTAAACATTAAATGTCTAAAATAACCTGTACATGCTTTTACCTGGCCATTACTGGTGGAAGCTCCTGGTCCAACGGTATGTCCAATGTCAAAATCTAAGAAAGTGAATCAAGATGATAAGGATGGCAACCATTTCCTGTATAGTATATCACAGAACCTGTCATGTAAATGGGAGCAGTGGGCTTTACCTCGTTGGGGTAACTGTCTGGGAAGCTCACCATGATGTCGACTTCTTTCAGGTCGAAAGGCTGTAAGTTCAAATGCAGGGTAAGTATGTTTCCAGATAATATTGTCGGTGAATCTACTAACTAAACCAAAGCATTGGTTCATTCGGGATTTAAAGTAGAAACTTGTGGATTATGGCTTTAACAATGCTGATAAAATGGATTAATAGTTGTGATTCTGCAGTAATGTCCATTCAGTTAAATAGCTGGCTGTTGTGCCCTGTACTGGGGTTTAGTGGCTAATACACTTGCTCAAGTTCCCCAATTATAACTGAGCTGTACTGTATTATAGAAATAATATGTGGGTGGATTTTTTCGCTCTAAACTCTCAGAGGAGAAGAGGAGAAAGAAATGCTCACCCAGTCTGGATCAGTGGCCTCCACAGTCAGCCTGTAGTAAGTAACTTTGCCATCACTACGTTCCTGAATAATCAGCTGATCTTTGGGAAAGCGCTTCTTCAACTGCTCGATCTCCGTGTCTCGTAGCTGCTCGGCGACATCCTCCGTCAGGTCGCACAGCTTGACCTCCTGGAGGTTGCCGGGACGGGGGACTGGCGGCATCCTCTGTGCAGGTCTTGGGTTATTGACGGGAACAGGCTGGTGATCCACCGGGGGGAACTGTGGTGGATGCCAGAAGCGACATCTGTCTTCCATGGTGCAGTGGCCTGAGAGAAAGTAGCGACAGGGGCGGCGGCTAGCTGCTGGGGCAACCCTAGAGGTACTCGGAGGAGGCCTGAGCCCCACATCCTCTCCAGGGACCTCAGAGTTTGGAGATGGGACGTATGACTGACTGTGTGTCCCGGTGGTTTTCTTCTCATGAGCTTTGGCATCATCTCTTACGTGTAGGAATCTGCATTTCTTCCCAAAATTGCAGTGTCTTCCTTGAGAGAAGAAGCGACACGGCGGCGGCTGTGTATAGAGCACAGGCTCTGATTCACCCACCTCGTCTCCCTCAGCATGCTCCATCAGTATCGACACCTGAGTAAATAAACACAGCGACACAGATTTAAATAAAAAGCTGTGAAGCACTGTTTTAGACAACGGTGTTCTTCTGACTTTGTGGCAGCTTTTTGGGAAGTCCCTTTGTGTGTTTAAACATGACAGTGTTCATACGTAGAACACTGTAGAACTAAAAGGCAATCAGTAAAAGAAGTAGTCATTTACTTTTATGTAAACACTACATGGCCGAACATATGTGGAAACAGAAAAAAAAACATTTGTGATTAATATGGGCAGTAAAATAACAATCTCCATTCTTCTGAGAAGACTTTCAACAAGATCTTTGTACCTGGATGCAGGTATTATGCTCTCATTCAGCCACGAGAGTCTTAGCAAAGTTGGGCCATAGATATATATATATATATACACACACACAACAGCTTCTCTTAAAATAAAGCCATGTCTAGAAATGGACTTTAACCACCTGTATTATTGCTCTACGTGAAGGATCTATGTGACATATTGGTAACATTTGACCCAACATGGGGCGCATTGATCACCGGATCATCTGTCATTGTTCTTCAGTACCCCCTCTTATCAATAGCGTGGCATTTTTGCGCCAATGTTAACTTTAATATGGACAGAAAAATACAAACGTTGCGAATAACCTTTTAAAGTGGCCTTACCCCGCTACCTGCCAAGCGGCTGCACCGTTTAGTGTTTCAGGAAACAGTATCGGTGCCTTTTTAACGACAGCGAAGTGCTTTGCGCCACTACGTGCGACGGTTCACACTCGGTTGGGGGGGGGGGGGGTAACAAATCCTCTCTCGTGATGTAAACAAACGAGGCTTATCGCGTGAAACGGTTATGGAGATTTTAGTTACAGACGGTCGAAACGTCCTCTGTTGTACACTGGAGATAAGTTCTGTCGCCCTCTACAGCTTGGGAGTGTGGCATCGACGTGAAGACGTTTAAAATGCATTCTTCAACTCAACACAACGACTTTAGACGTAAGACAACTTAAATGGGACCAAAGGGGCAATGTGTGGCACAGCACAATAAACAATAAACGGAATGTAGACATGATTAAATCACAGAACAACAGAGACAACAACAAAAACTCATGATCATGAAATCAAAAGAGGAAAAAAGGGCTCACCCTACCACAGCTTAAGTTGGGTTGTTGTGTTGCAGGTTGCCCTATGACACAGCTTGTTAAGCTGGGTTATAGTCATAGAAATAAATGACTTATTAAACATAGTTTGTGAGTGTCTAGAATTGCACTGAAAGTGTACGAGATGTATCCAGACAGATCTTGTCCGCCCTGGTCATGTACAGACTGCTTCATCCCCATGATCTTTCCACAGGTCTGAACAATTTGTCATCGGTCTTTTTAGTTGCTGCTCGGGAGTTTTCCATCCAATTTGTATCAGCAGATGGAGTTTGCTTCGGGGTGATGGAGTTTCCATTTTTCCGAGCGCTTGTGATACTTATCCCCCATGTTGGCTTATTAAAGGCTGAGGTGAAAAGTTCATTCCTACTACACAAGTAACATTAAGCAACTGTTCTAGACGTTCTGATCATAACAGCATTAAGCCGACATTGTTAAACCTTGAAGTGTTCGACTCTCCTGCTGAAAAACATGTGATATGATTAAAAGCTCCAGAACAGCTACTGAATGGCAATCGAGGTGAGATGTTCTTTCTTCTTTCCCACCGTAGGCCTGCTGTAGCATGTGGGCCTGTTGAAGTGCTAAGAAGTTTGAAACATCAGCACAATGAACGATGAAGGCTGTTGTACTTACTCGTATAAATTTAACATTCACTTTATATGTAGAAATATTTGTATTTTATATATTTTACACTAAATATTGGCCAGATTGTGCACTTGGTTTGCATTAAAATGGACATGCTATTAAAAGCTGTACTGCCTCAGTAAAAGTACTTAGACGCGAACAAAACAAATAAACACCACATATAATATATATTTTTAATGTGTCATTGTATTTAGTGTCATGTTTATTCTATTTTTGTCATCATGAAAAGTGTTACCGATATGTTCTTTGTGTCTGTCTCTTTAAGCACCTTTTGCTTTGCTGGTCTTTTTTATGCAAGAATAAATAATCAAAATAAGAATAAGTAGATAATAAATACTTTTCCCATAGTGAACAACCTATCACGTGGAGAGCTATCTGTTTCCAGTTACCCAGGGTGTATAAATAATGTGTTGCATTCTTGCACCCCGCTGTCACTTGATACCCCACAGTGAAGGACACACTCATGGGATAAAGTCTTTACCATAGCTACAGATTTTGACTGGAATGTCAACATTCCTCAGACATTTGTAGGACATTCACCTTGCTACTTTTACTTCAGGATGGATCTTGCAGATATCAGCGTAGATCTTTGGATAAGATGCTTAGGAGACGACTCTTTGCTGCAGCGTCTGTGGGATAGCATGAGGCTCAACTACAGAGACTATTTGACATCTCCACTCTTCCCCATTGTCCTGACTGTGTCCTCCTACTTTGTCTTGTGCATTCCTTTTCTTGTTTGCGACATCATGGGAGAAAGGTGGCCATGGGTGCAGCAATTCAAGTTGCAACCTAGCCGTCGTCCTACAGCCTCTAAACTGCTGCACTGTGCAGGCGTCACCTTGTACAACCATGCGTTTCTTGTGCTCCCAGCGTCGGTGGCCCAGTGGGCATGGAGACCGCCCGTGGACCTGCCGGACCGGGCTCCGTCCCTGCTTGAACTGATTGCTGGGGTGATAAGCAACCTCCTGCTCTTTGACTTCCAGTACTTCATCTGGCACCTGCTCCACCACAAGATCCGCTGGCTGTATGTCACTTTCCATGCCATCCATCATAACTACTCATCTCCCTTTGCTTTAGCCACTCAGTGTCTTGGCGGCTGGGAGCTGGTCACTGTGGGCTTTTGGACCACTCTGAATCCTGTGATCCTGAGATGTCACCTACTCACCACCTGGGCCTTCATGGTTTTGCATGTCTACGTTTCTATTGAGGATCACTGTGGCTATGATTTCCCCTGGTCCACATCACGCCTGATACCATTTGGCATCTATGGAGGGCCCAGCAAACATGATGTGCACCATCAGAAACCCAACACCAATTTTGCGCCACACTTTAGCCACTGGGATAAAATATTTGGCACGCATGCGGATTTCAGCTTCTCTACTGCTATGAAATAGAAGGCAACACTACTGATAGCAGCTATAGACAGAGAGCTGCGCTTCTATGTGTCTGTGTTTGTTTTCCTACAATCTACATATTCCTTTGCAAACAGATGTAGGCCTGTTGTATTGTGTTTAAAAACAACACCATCCAACAACATCTAAATAATGCTTGAATCCAACGGCCCCCAGTGTGTCTGGTTTCCTCATTTGAATGTGATCCTGAGCTTTGGACATGGCTTATGTTACAACTGTCCACTCTTTCCTTTCAGTTGGCTTTTATTTAATTTGACTGTGCGGACAAAAGGGGCAAATATAATTTGACTACGTTTCCACTTTGAATATTCATAGCAGGGTTGCCATTGGTTATACATACAATCGAGTTATATGTACATCCAAAAAAAGTGCACATATTGATGATTTAGTGATCGCTGACTGAAGATTGGTAGGTTTTCCCTTTTATTTTTCAACCATAAATCACCTTATATCTGGAATTCTACTGTGACACCGGTATCTCTTGATGTGTTTCAGGTCATGTAATCTGACCAGTGATCACAGAGTAGTGATACTGGCTGTAATGACACACTCAAAAAATGTTTTATGTATAAGGGACAACTAAGTCGAATTACACATCCACCACTAGATGTCACAAAAGTACCTCTATTGATATCACAATTAAATATGTTATATAGTCGATGCTAATAGTTAACAGAAACATATCGCATGCATCGTATTCTGGTAACTAGATCAATAATATCCTCTACATTTTGGGGTGGTTCAGCGACTTGTTTTATGGAGCTTGATGTGGTTACTGTGGTTGTGTCGGTGGCGCTGCGTCGCTGCGCTGCGCCCACAGACCGATCCGGTGACACAGCGCTGGGATGAGTAGCTGGCAGCAGCTGGGACATGTCTGAGTAGAAACCTGCAATACTTTCACACACACACACACACGTTCAGCATCAACCCGCGGTGAAGATGGGCCAGTGTGGCATCACGTCGTCAAAGACGGTCCTGGTCTTCCTGAACCTGATATTTTGGGTAAGTTTGGAGGTTTTTAATGGACGCTTTGAAACGTGCGTCACTAGCTAGCCGCGTGTAGCTACGTTAGCTGCTGTGTGTGCGCAGGTCAGCTGCGACCTTTGTTTACCCAGGGAGGGATTCGTTTGCCAAAACAGTAGGACAGACATCACGTCAAACGATTTATTTTAGTTTTAATGATTTACTGCAAACAAGTCATTGTTAAATGCAGCACCTTTCATTTCGTGTTAGAGTGAAAAAGACATTTTTTCAGCTTAATATATACAATGTCGCCAATAGTGGAATGTATCTGTTACCTTTAACTCAACTATCATTTTGAGTTACTTTACATGACTGTTTCCATTTTTAAGCTACTTTTTACTTGTAGTTTGCAGAAGTAGATTATTAATACATAATGTAAACCACCTAATAAAGTACAAGTGTATTATTATACGTTAATCTGTATATAAAGTAGTTAAAGTGAGCTCTACGTTTAGCTGTAACATTAAAGTACACATCACTAACATTAAGTTTAATCCAGTAAATATGATATATATGATTCTGAAATTTGCCATTCTGCATAATTAGAATTATTTTACTTGTAGTACTATTTTTAAACTACTATGTTTGTACTTTCACTTCAGTAGAATTTTGAATGCATGGCTTTAGCTTGCAATAGAGTATTATTACCCTGTGGTACTGCTTTCTATACTGAAATAAAATATCTGAAAACTGCTTCCACAACTTAGACAAACACCCTTTAAACCTTTTGCAATGTGTTGGTGTGGTGATGGTTTGCTTTCTGTTTTTTTTTTGTCACCCTCAGGCTGCTGCTGGCATCCTGTGCTATGTTGGAGCCTATGTCTTCATCACATACGACGACTACGATCACTTCTTTGAAGATGTGTACACTCTCATCCCAGCGGTGACCATTATTGCAGTTGGAGCCCTCCTTTTCATCATTGGGCTCATTGGATGCTGGGCTACAGTGAGAGAGAGCTACTGTGGTCTCACAACGGTCAGTAAACCAGTTTATAAGTGTCATGCATTTCACTTTTGCTTATATGCATGCGTGTCTGTTGTCTCTGCGTCTCAAATGTTGAAATTCGATCCACAGTTTGTCGTCATTCTCCTGCTGGTTTTCATGACGGAAGTGGCTGTGGTGGTTCTCGGATATGTTTACAGAGCAAAGGTGTGAAAGTCCAACACAAGCCTACAAGATTGTTTTTCTTAGCCTTATTTGTTGCTTAACTTGTAATCCAGCAGATCTTCCAAATCACTGAATCTGTCAATCATAGATAACTTAATATAATCTCCTTGTGCTCGCAATCATGTTGTTTTTTTACTGTTTAAGATTAAATGTCAAGTCTCACACTTCTTAACCATCGGCAGGTTGAAAATGAAGTAAATGTTTCGATCAAGAAAGTGTACGATGAGTACAATGGCACCAACAGCAATGCCCAGAGCCGTGCCATCGACTACATCCAGAGACAGGTGAGGACAGAAGTCCTGTCTCCTCTGTAAATCACATACGATGATAATATTGTTCGCTTTCTGTATTTCTGTTAGACTTGTGCTGACTGAGCAAGTAGTTGAAAATAATTTTGAGTTTTCATTGTTTTCCCTTTTACAGCTTCAGTGTTGTGGGATCCACAATTACTCAGACTGGCGGAATACACACTGGTATGAAGAATCCAAAAACAACAGCGTGCCCATCAGCTGTTGCAAAACAAACTTTGGAAGGTGCACGGGGTCCCTCACTCATCCTGAAGATCTCTATCAAGAAGTAAAACAACCTCTAAATGTGTCATGTTTTTCTAAAGAGGAGTGACTCGTTACGGTTTCTTACGTTTAAACATATTCTCTCTCTCTGTGTGTGTGTAGGGTTGTGAAGCTCTGGTGGTGAAGAAGTTGAAGGAGATCATGATGTATGTCATTTGGACTGCACTGACATTTGCTGCAATCCAGGTATGTAACTGTAATTAAGATACCTTGTTTTGTAGGACATCACATGTTCACTGTACAACCTGTATTCTCTTTTTTTAACTGGACCTTTGTCACATTTACTCTAATTCTATAGGACGTTGAGCGACGGGCACCCAGGAGAAGTAGTGAAATAATTACATAAATGTCAGCAGCCTTAGCCTCAGGTTTTTTTTTTTTTATAACAAAGAGATACTTTCTGTAGTATTGAAAAATCGTGGCACGACGTACATCATTTCCCTACATGCTTGAGAAGATCGATACCACTCTCGTGTCTATCCGATAAATATGATCATACAGCAAGCAGCCGCTTAGCTTAGCATTTAGCTTAGTTTAGCACTGCTCACGGCAAAGAAATAGTGCGGCATATAACACCCCATAAAACGACTTGTTGTTGTTTTTACACTTTGGCTTTTGTGTGAATTGTAAGGTGTTATTTAGCTTTAAAGGTATTGGTAGGTGGATTTTGTTACCTTTGGACAGAGCCAGGCTAGCTGATATCCCCCTGTCTCTAGTTATTGTGCTACAGCTACATGTTTACCATGCAGACATGAGAGTGGTATTGATCTTCTCATCTAACTCTCACCAAGAAAGCAAATAAGTGTATTTCACAAAATGTTTAACTATTCCTTTAATTATCTGGGTCTGTTTGTTTTCTGTCTCATGAAAGGGTGCTGCAGGAATGAGTCCTAAAACCCAGGAATCAGTTAGCATTAGTCAATGTGTTTAACATTTTGTACTATGATATGAAATACGTCAGTAGATACCCCCTCATGGGAATTTCGAAGCTTCAAGTGTCTTAAAAAAGGCGGTGGCTAAATGAGACCACGAATCGTCATCACGCCAACTAGTCCGCCTTCACAGCCGTGTTGTGCATACTCTCGCTTACGCGACCGTGGCGTAGAATGTTAATAATCTTAACATTTGTTTTGTTTTTTTTTAGGTCTGGCGATTGCATTCACGCCTCAAAAATCATAATGTATCTGTCTCTTTCTTCTAGATGCTGGGGATGTTGTGTACATGCGTCGTGCTGTGCCGCAGAGCCAGAGATCCTGCCTACGAGCTTCTTATTACAGGAGGCACCTATGCATAAAGGACAACACATTTTTCACACCATAACACACACTTTCAGAACTAACTATTGGTGAGAGCATGAAAATAATATATTACCGCACTAACCTTAAACAACAACCACACTATAGTTCTATATTTTACCTGTTTTTCCCCAAAAAAGCTACAGACCAAATTCTTAAATGGTCAATGAGATGTAGAACGCATTCTGGTGCTTATGATGGCACGAGGGCGTACAACCTCTTGTGTGGAGTAAAATACCGATGGGATGTTTCCTCATATTTTGGTTTGCACTGTGTGTATGGCTTTGAGTATTTCATGTTTAAATCTGTTCTGTACCTACCTATAATTTGAATTAAATTACCTCCACTACTACTATTCTACTATTACAGCTCAGTTTTGGTTGAAAGCTCACCTTTCAGCAGCAGTATTTTGTCCGGAAATAGTGGACACCACAGCCCAAACTAGTGACAAGTTATTGCATGTAAAGTGTGTAACTCAACTGGCGTCTGCTTGTCTGATCTTTCTTTTAAGACTCCAGCTTTTTAATCCCCTTCAGTGTGTGTGGGGGGGGGGGGGGGTTTCAAGTAGTAATGCATTCTTAACTCAAGATAGACTTTGTCCTATAGCGGTTTGTTTGTTTTTGTCTCAGCAGTCCACTTCTGGTAGTTTAAGAATTGTATTTGCTGATTTGTAGCAATAGCAGGACTCAAGAATGTAAATAAAATGTGGGGGAAAAGTTGAAATTAAATGAGTGCGTTTTTTCATTTATTGTTTTTATTGTTGTATTTGCTCTGACAATTCTTTACAAAGAGACGATATTGCTTCCCCAAAATGTGATTTTACTTTTCTTTCTGTCTGGACAAAGCTCATAGTCTACAAGGGAGGTCAAAGTTCAGGTGTTTCCCGTGAGGGAGGGCTGTAAGAGGTTCACATATTTAGTCAAATACTTTGGTCTGTGTCTAATCTTTTATGCTTTGTAGCTTTTTGTTTTCAAACTAGTTTCAAGGTTACCGTGGGCTCAAAATATAACGCATGCATATTATATATGAGCTCTTCCTGGAATCATGAGATGTCGTTGTATCCACTTGTGGTTTAGTGACCACCAAACAACCATTGTGGACATGTATACACACTTAAAATGTTGGTGAATGGCCTACGCTTTGGTAACTTGATAGACATTAATTAGGTCACGTCTCCCCTGTTGCTCAGTAACCAGACACGTTTGAACCAGAGGGAGCAGACCGCTCAGCCGCATTACCCAAGTACAGTGCCTGGTTGCATTTCAGCTACTGCGATTGAATGGTTCTGGTAACATTCAGAATAGAAACAATAACTACACATAGAAATTATACAGACGGCAACAACAGAAATAAAGCATTCTGCTTCATATTTAAGACTGCAGGTATACAAGAGTGCCACATATGAATAAACTTAGTGCAGAGACCTTGCGCAACAGATCACTTAATCTCCCGGCTGTCATTGGTATGAGGAGCACTCAGCACACCAGCAATAAGGGCAAAGTAACATGAATATGTGCCATAGCAATAAATATCTCCACACTGTCTCGTGCTACTGTATGTGACAGCCCCATTTTCAAATGCTACTCAAAGGGGTTTTGATGATGCATCCAATCACAAATATGTACAACAAATAAGCTCAATATAAGGCAATTTGAAATGACATGGCCTGAATAAAATATGACTTGAGGGACTGTGGTAGTCATAGTCCTACATATGGCTGTCAGGTAAACTCATTCTTTGCTAAGGTAAGAGCCTGGGACCAATCCAGTGAGGCCATTTCTTTTCACCGTCCACCAGCCATCCTCATTTTGATCTATGACAACCACAACGTCCCCGGCAGACACAGAGAGCTCATCATCCCCCTGAACAAGGACAGACACATTCAGTCAACAGTCATCACTTGAAATGAACAAGAATTAGAACATTTGAATGTGTCTCATGTAGAAGCTGACCTGTGCCACATAGTCGTACATGACCTTGTACCCCTCGCTGCTCATCTGGGATCCCTGAGATGCAGGTATGGAAGCATACACTCCCTCTGATGTTTCTGCTGAGGAGTTGACAGGATTTCAGACATAATCAGCACTGGTTCATTTACTGTGTGAAGCCACTCGTAACTTGCAACTTCCCAAACTAGCTACTAAACTGATAGTACGACATGTCAGGTGATCTCAAGTGATCTTCATCGCCACCACCTGTCACAAATCAAATGTGTTCATTTTGACTTTAACCTGGATGTTAATTGAAACTGTTTAATGTGTAAAGGTGGATACTGTCGTTTCACACACAAAAAAATAACACTCCACTCCTCCCATTCATTTTTTAATCCTATTTGTGTCCATAAGAAAGGTGGATATATGTATATATTCATTTTTTCTAAATCTTAACTTAACTAGCTGAGCTACGCCACAATGTTTCCACATAAGCCCTCATAACTGCCAAAGTTCCCTCTGTAGAACAAGGAGTGTCACCTAGTTGTGAATCACTGGTGTGAAGAATAATAATTGCAGTATATAACTTATAGTTGCTCCACACCTCGTGTTGCAAGGCTCAATGTGGCTTTCACAGTCATTTCTGTCATCATTTTGGAAATTGCAGTGTTACTGACTAAATAACTTTGGTACTATACCAGTAGGTTGTGCAACTGGTTCATTGATGCTCAATTTGGAGCCACTGGAACAGTTCGAATGAAGAAGATTTGAAAACCTACAATTTGGGGAAAGAATTCAATAAGAAATAAAATATATAATAACCATCGTCATCATCATCCATTTTGAATTGTGTAAAAGCTTTACATTGTGTATTTCTAACCTCTTCATCACTCCTCCTACGAATCCAGCACTGCCATTTCTGACATCTGCAGCATCCCTCTCGTAGTAACTTTGGTATTCAATTGGAGCTGAATTAAATTTAAAAAAATCGAATGCTTCAGGGGCGATGACTTGTTACACACAATCAATCACCTGTTTCAAAAGGAGTCAAACATTTTGTTGTGTGTTTCAGCAGCAGCTGAGAGATAATATTAAAATTTCCACCTTGGAACATATTCAAATCCAAATCAGGAAAAAGCTGCAGGGCGGGTGCTTACCTGAGGGGGTCGAGCCGGTGCTTTTCATCTCCACAAAGCTGTTAATGTCACCAATGATGTCACACGTTTCCAGTGTTTCCCTCACAACCTCGTAACACTGAAAGAGCAGTTTGCACAGTGAGTTTTGAATAAACAGTACAGAATATTGGAAGGGCTTGCTGAAAGTCTATCCCATACAGAGCTGCACAAACCTCATCGTCTTTAACACTCTGCATTGATAAATGGTTACAGTGCACCCACAGAGCATTCCTTAGTACGCTCAGGCGGTCCTCATCCTGCTGCTGAAACACCTGCAAAACAAAATGATTACAAAAATAATAAGTAATCTAGAAAACATTGAAGCACGGTACATTTACAACACTATACAGTGCTGTATGTACACTGCACACATGTAGTTGAATGGCTGCCTAAGATTTGTTGGTGTTATCACATCTAGGAAGGCTTTGTTGCCCGGACAAAGTTTTGCAGATTAATGACTCACTTTATAGTCTGCTAAAAGGAAGTATCGTACATCCTCATTGACAAAACAGGCCTCGGGTATTGCCAATCTTGGTCTAAGTCTGTACATTTTTGAAATGCATCATGTTGTAATTTGCATGCCTACCTTGATAAATGCAGTGAGAGGAGAAATACAGGTTCTAGTGTTGTACTTTACCTCACATGTGTTGATGTGTGTTGATTCCCACTCTTCGCGAGTCTTGTCAAGCTGTTCAATGTTTGACAAGTACTGTTTCTCTAAAGACAAGTTCAAGAATTCATTGTAAAAAATAAATAAATAAATGAAGATTTTCTATAACGCTTTAATAGACTTTGAGATTTATTTATATGCTGCATCTAACTCTGTTTCTGGAACCCTCAATGGAAAGGGAAGTAAATAACCAGCATCCTCAAAATAAATGTTAAATCATAGAGGGTTCCTACATGAAATGACAAAATACAACATCTCGCTGCTATTATCTGTCCTTACCAGCCTCCACCGCAGCTTCTCTGCACTGTTTAGATTTGTTGTTCATCTGAAAAAATACAAAATAATACATTACACACTTATTTTATATCTGTAAACCTGTAGTTTCCCCAATAAAAATAAATAAAGTTTATTGCGTAGGTGCTTAAAAATAATCTATAAAAATGACGTTCTCAATGAGAACAGGAACTCACAGTTTCTAAATGACTATATTAAATAATAAAGGCAAGGACAAAGAGAATTAAATGTCCCAGTCGGTTGTGGAGTAACTGTGTAATAACTGGCAGTGCTGTTTGAGAAACTATCTCTGTTCTTCTCCACGGTAAAAAAGTATTTAAAATATACCTACATTTAATGCTAGCATTTGTTAATACCACACCTTGTTTGTGAGGTGCCCAGTATACTCGCAAATACAGTTATGATAGACAAAAAACATTCAAATGACAATGTCAGTGCAATGTCCAAACTATAGTAACAACATTTTCATATTTCTTGTCTTGAAACTAAAAACTATTTTTACAGAGACACAAATACATAAATGTTTACAGTGTTTAAAAATGAGAGACCAGGCCTTTGTGTGAAAAATCCAAAGACTGAGATGTTCTTATTATTTCCACCAAGATAATCATGGTATCAGTCGCATGTGTGCGTGCATATGTGAGTCAATAAGCGTGTCTGCGCCTCTGTGTTGTCCACAAGATATGGAATGTTTTACATGACGATTTCAAGCCAATTGCCTGCAGACATCGCCGCTTGTTTGTACAGCCCATTGATGTCTCGACTGGTGGGGGACATGCTACTTTAGTCGGATGTTTGGCCATCACTGTGTAGAATATTGTATTCATAAAATGAATCTGCTGAGTGGGAAAGTATCTCTTTGTTCACCTTAAATCTCAGTTTCAGACATGTACGCACAAGCAAGACTTGGTGACATCACAACAAGTCTGGAAATGAATCACGGTTTACACAAACGTGATCTGTACGCTTAAAACCTCCAGTGCACATACTTTTTACACGGAGAATAGACTTTTAAGTGAAGTCAGAGACATCTTGAGTCCAGTAGTTGAATTATTGAAATGAACACTATTTGCATATTCATAGATTATTTTCAAGAAGGGAGGAGTAGATGTCACGAAAGGTTGTGTAACTAGGGAATTGAAAATTAAAAAGTATTTTTAAATATCTTAAAACATGTCTGGTGCGGGTTTCATTGGTTGAATTTATATCTAAGAGAAAAAAAACAGCACTGATCCTTTTAGAAAGTCAAGCCATAGCTTTTCCTTTCTGAACTGGACCTTTAATGAGTCATACAGCACAGATTTACCTTCTCGGTCTGTTTGGGAGTAGCTGTGGGAGCGTTGGCCATCTTCTCAGCATTTTGCTCTGCCTCATCTGCCTCCCTGCAGCGCTGCTCATAGGACTTTTTAGACTAGAGGAAAACAACAGAAACCATATGAAACTGTAACACCCATGTTTTGTTCATCATCGCTTTCTGAACCCTCGACAGGAAGGATGGGGGGGCATGTTCAGTCAACTAAGACATGCCATGTGTCTGAGGGAACATAAATGTGCAGCAAGTAACACCTCACTTCCTCTTTTTGATTGGATTGGAGAGGTTTATAAGCTTAAGCTCCTCAATTTGTCCTTCACACCAGTGAGTTATGACTGACATTGACCTGTCTTGCGAAACCCTCTTCCTCTTATGCTCATCTTAAATATAGACGGCAATACTTCTCTGCTGAAGTCTTTTCAGAATGCACTTTTCTTGCTCATACTAAGCAATATGTAGCTGCACTAAAATATACAGTTTACTGCTGCCACAATTATATAAAGAGGATCTCTGTAAAACTGTTTACAAGGCCCTCCCACACAGACGAGGTCTAATCATAGATCATCATGATAATATAAATTGTTCTTACGTCTATTGTTTTCTTGAAGAGAGAGACTTTTGTCTTCTGGACCTTCTCCATGATGACTTCAAACTAGGAAGTGAGGAACATAACATTAAATTAAAAAGCATCAACGTCATCAGAAAACCACACCGAGAGGCAACTCTATTTACATTTCCTGTGCAAATGAGAAAAAAAGAAGCTCATCGTCTGTACCTTTTTTCTCTGTTCCTTCTGTCGCTCTCTGAACTGCTCCATTCTCTTCACCTCCTCCTTTAGCGATGCAGATAGCTGAATGTGCAAGTTTCCTATGTTTTCAATTTCTGAAAAAACACCAAAACATATACAGGTAAAAACTCAGAGCTGACTGAGACGTGTATGAAGTGCACAAGAAAAAATAACGGAGGAAATATATCCTGTGCTTACGTGTTTTCATTTCGTCAAGAGAGTTTCTCAAAGTGCTGTGAAAACAAAATGAATAAGGAATAAAATGTCATGCATCTTTCCATGCAATAAATAGTCCCTATGGTGCAGAACAAATGTATTGCTTAGAAAGGCAGACTTAGACGTATGATGAGGGCATCAACGCTCAAATGCACACACATACCTACCAGATCTCATATAAACCCCCAGCCTTGCGGGCGATTGTGACCAGTTCCTTGCCGTATTTCTCCTCTGCTGATGCCCTACATAGACAATACCACAATGGAGCTGAACCACATTACACTGAGGTCACGTCAATGATTCATCAAGTGCACTTCATCAGAAATGTGTGAGCCCACCTCATTTTCAAGAGCTCCTCCATGTCTTTGCATGTCCGTCGACCATCATTAAGTTTCAGACTGATGGTCTCATAGCCGGTATTACTGATGAAGTCCACTCCCTGGAACCATGAATACCAAACCATGATACTCATACTGTCAGTGATAAGGTACTATGTTCACAGGGATATCTCAGTTTTAACACAACATGATACATTTAGGAATAACAGTCTAAATAAACGCTGTTTTACTAAATGTTTTGTGTCCATTGGAAATAAAATATTACCGTTTCTTCATTGCTCAGTATTTAAGAGACCCTAATGATCACCTTTAGCCAATAGCTGATGATTTAAATGATACTCAACAGCAACTTTCACTTTGATTACTTGTGAGATTTTTACACGTAGGTGGTTTCTCATCAAGGATGGAAATTGTAACGTTGAGGTCTGAATGGAAAGCAACCAAATGGGAGAACCCCCTCTCATGAAAAAGTATTCATACTTTGCTGAATTTTAAACAATGTGGAAGTACAATTACTGGTGTAGCAATCTCTGATGTTCATCGATAATGTAGCTGGGTTACATTTGACATGAGGATACTGATAGCAGGATGATAATAAAGAGGAAAAGGGAAGCACACAACTTCATAATGTGAACTGAAGCTACACTAGAGTTACACTGACCGGTTGTTTCTGACTGACCAGTTCCTGATGCTTTGCTTACAGTTATGATAAAGAGACTTGTACTGAGGTTCATGACCATTTTGAGTTCTGGTCTGGTAACAGGTGCTCTGTACAGTTCTGAACAGGCAGTGTCAGAAGACCAAAGGCACAAAAAAGAGATGAGATTAACAGGAAACTCTCAATAACTCTACAGAACACACGGTTAACATCAAAGCACTATTTTAAAAAGTTGTACTGAGAAAGAGCTGTTTAGTTTGTGTGACACACCTGATTTTAGATGGAAACTGTACACAGCCCAGAGATAAGAGAACAATTGTGTTGCATATCAAGACTGCATAGATAAAAAAATGTTAATGTTTTAATCCGAGCAACAATTCAGTACCTGTTCAGTGGGTTTCAAAATGAGAAAAAGGAAAGAAATCAAAGCAGATCAGAAGTCTAAAGACAAAGTGTTAAGCTAACTGTAGTCAAAGACTGACTTAATACATTACTAGTGAATGGTAGCATGGATACTGTCCAGACAAAATGAGAAGCACAAATACAGAAGAAGTGGAAAGGTACACAACATAAATTACCTCAAAACTCCGGTGAACACAACACAACAGAACAAAGTATGGATTAATAGCATCACACTAACTCACCCAGAAGGCATCTTTAAATAGTAACGACATCTTGCCAGAGGTTAAAAATAGTCCCTTTAATTCACTTTATAATGCCCAGCAGTGTATCGGGCTGTTGCTTGATGCAAGTGAAACGGATCATGACACATTCAGGAAACAGCCCTCTAACGGCAACACTCACTCACTTAGTCTTTTTTATTTAAATGAGGAAGAGCTGCAACATGTCAGTGTTTAACACAACTGGACTGATACTCGTGTCAGTTCACTTTTGGCACGTGTCAATTTATTGTCCTTAAAAAGTGGTACAATCATATTACTAGTGTATTGCATAAACTACCATTTAACCGTTGACATGATCCTGAACATAATTTAACCCCTTCAGATGGCAATGTTATCCGTTTTGGGGAGCTCTGATAGATAGAGTAGTAGTTCATTGTCAGCTAAAGGGAAATAGGAGAATGATGAAATATTTTTGCAGGACATTTGACTTTTTCTCTCAGTTCTCCAGGCAGGGCTGGAAACCTGTGCTGTGTTATGCTGGTGTTGTCATTTGTCTTTTCATGTTATTTTGTCCAAGTCATTCAATACTGCAAACGCTTGTTGATGGATAAGATCAACCATGACGTAAATCCCATGACTAATGTCGAAGTACAAGGTAATAAACAACATTATGTCTTCATGGAAACAAATGAGAAAACAAGAACATGAAGTATAGTTATAGTTCATCATGTGACGCATGCAGCTGTCGGCCATAGTCTGTCACTTCACTGTTCATGAATGTTTCTTGATTTTTCAAGACTTCACCCTCTGAGATCTGCCCGTCTCCATCTTGGTCCATTTCCTTCATGAGGTGAAGAGCCTGTTAATGACACGAGAACAAAACAACGTTTTTCACTTTTTCGTGGCATCTAAGCATCTAAGCATCTGCAGAGTGCCAACTGACACTGACAAGTGCTTGTGCCTAAATGTTAGAATTTGTTTTGTTTGTATATGTAGGTGTCAGTAGGTGCCACGAGCTGCCAGTGCCAATAGTTGTCAAGGGAGTGTCACCACTTGTCACGGGACTGCCACTAGGTGTCAGACGCTGTCTCTCTAAATATACAAGTTGGATCGGTTGAGTCTTACCTCTTCTCTTGCCGAGCCGTAGCTATTGGGGGCAACCCAGCGGAGCTGCTCGTCTCGATTCAACTTGCCATCCTTATCTTGATCATAGAGGTCTTCAAACCGCACTGTTTCTTCAATCTCCCACTGTGAAGGGGAATCCTCTGGCAACAAAATGAAGTGTCAACACTTGGGATGAAAATTGGGGCGCAGCAGAAGAAACTAACAACAAACAGGTCCTTCTATGTTTTAAAATAATCTATGTTGTCTTACCCTCACCACGAACATCTCCAATAAATTCATTCAGGTTGATGAAGCCATCTTTATCGGTGTCATATTCGTTTAACACATCTTCAATGGCAAAATCCTATTAGGGGGAGAAAAGGGTAAATTATTAAATGTTAAGATGAAATATGAAGGGCACTCACATAACGCATGATCAGGTTTTGCAGGAGTCTGAGCTCGTCTTACGGCCATGTGATCCACTTCAGACGGGTGGGTGAAGGCAAGAAACTCTGTCACATTAAGCCCGGATGAGCCGTCCACATCAGCAAAGTCAAAGCGTCTCCTCTCCTTCAGGTGGAGCTAATGGGGATATGTGCCAACGTTAGGTTATCACGGATTAATCAGGCTGTGGTTTTAATGGGATTCTTAACAGGACAATTAAAGTATACCAACGTCTCTGAGGGACTCTTGCTCTGGATCCTCCAGAACCGCGTCATCATCAAAACTAATAAGCTGGTCATAAGCGACCATGTTGTATTCCTCCCATGTTACAACACCATCTTTGTCCGTGTCGAACTCAGAGAACCGCTCCTTTGTGTCGTCCAGAGCATATTTTCTGTAGACGTGCTGAATCCACAGCGTGATCTCCTCTGTCGACAAAAACACAGCAGACTGAGTATGACCTCTCATCTTTGTCTTTGCTTTCTTTTTAAATGTTGAGAGAGACATCAACTTACCCGCATTTAGCAGATTGTCAGCATTTGTATCAATCCGCTTGACAATTTCCATCATCTTTTTCTTCTGTTCTGCCGGACTAAGTGTCTTTATCTCCTCTGCGTCCTAGAAGTGCATGAGGTCAGAGTGAGAAGGGGATGAATGAAGATTAGAAATTGGGCTAAAGAGCAAAAAGAAAATGAGTAAGGAATATTTACAAACCTCATCTCCCAGCAGGATGTCCAAGTCATGTTCAGGGTTGTGCTGCTGACCATTATAATGATCTTCATGGAGATGTTTTTGAGAGGCCTGTCCAAATCCAAACTGAAGTACCAGCATTACCAACAATGCAGAGGATGCCATCTGTTGAATAATACAGTTATTGAACAGTAAAACAAATGAGTGGATGAATTGAAAACACCACTAAGTGCAATTAATTAGTTTTCTAGTCGCAATGCAACTGTGCGACCTTGTGGTCAGCTGGTGGAAGTTCATACTAAACTGTATGTGCGTGAGCCTCGTCCTGCATGATGATGAAACCATGAATTTTGGATGAAACCTGCTAAATCTACCAGGAACACGTGCGTATAAGGTAGAGAGAGAGGGACAAAGAGGCTGAACGTCTGGTAGAAATACTAGTTATTGTCTACCGTCGTTTTAATTAACTCCAGTTTATATTCGAGAAAAGGAGACAGGTTTACCAACAGGCAGAATCGAGGACAAAATCAACAGCGTTAACCAAAATAATAGACAGTTAAAGACAACGCACACAAGTCAATAATCAAGAAGTAACTGCGACAAGGCTGACAGATAATGAAAATGGAAGACGCTGTTGTGATCGTCAGAGAACTTACATTAGATTTTTTAAAAGTCCTCTGCACAAGTGTTGACGCGATTGTTATTCACCCTAGAGGAGACGTGTACTTCCGGGCAAACATTTCAAAGTAAACGTTTTGTTATTCTGGTGTATGTCAAACTTGTTTTGGTAATTTAACAGGATTAATTCCTTTAGGGTGTCGTGCTTACAGGACTGGCAAGACTAACACAAAGATAAATTAAAATGTACAAAAGTTTATCTTTCCAGTATATGTTTCAGCTTGGTGGCCCTTTGTGCGGAGGAAAGGGGCAATAGTCTGGATGAATGAGAAAATATTTTAAATAACTTTGTCATGTCTGAGAGAGAATTTGTGTTAACTTTAGGGTGTACGCAGTTGACCAATGTAATTCTCTCCAACTAGATGTTAGCAGGCCGAAAAGATGATCCGGGCCTGTTTCACGGTAAGGAGTTATCTGAATGACATTGTTAAGTACGTGTACAGATAGGGCCAGACAAAAGAAAATGCTGACGCTGAGAGTTTGTCTCGGAATTATAATATTTAGTCACTTTTGGGTGTTGGATTGCTAGATATACTCTTTCCTTGGGAAGTTTTTACTCTCATACAGCGTTTCTCAAACCAAGTTTTCTGTGTACATTTTGGCAGTCCTACATTTAAAATAGAATATAATAATACGAATTAACACATATATACATATACAAATTTAGAGGAAGGCCTGATAGACATGCATCTAACTGAGCGCAACACAGTGATTAAGCAAACATAAGCTATGTACAGTCAAGTAGATGAATTAATAGACACACATATTACACAAATATTTTACGTAGTCATATCTTATGCATATTCATTTTATGTTCTCTGTAATATTGTAACATTTTAATATGATATAGGTGGAGGCTTCAAATAAGCCCAGTTGGCTCTTTTTCTCTTCCTGCACTGTGATATTAATTTATGTCTGTTAAGTTTGTTTATTTTTATTTTATTGTTTGAATTGTGCAAAATAAATAAACTACAAAAAAAACACGGAGATAAACAAACAACATAATTTAAACAAAAGAAAGGTGTGCTTACAAAGGCTTTTGTTTTGAAGGCAGGTTCCCTTCTTTTCCGGTCTGTAGATGCTTGACACACACGCGCAATCAAACAAACGTCCCGCCCGATCTTCAGTCTTCATGGTTGCCATGGTAGGCGGTTTGAAGTCCCGCCCCTTAACCTAAGCTATACTGCACGCGATTGGCTGGCGCATATGTTGTGTCGCTGTTACAGCGATGTCATTGGATAACCCCATTGTCAGTCAACACGTGAACTTAACAGACTTCCTGCTTAGTTAGGTTGTCCTCTCTGTCATGTTTTTATCTGACATGTTATTCCATCAACTCTGACAACAAGACAACTGTGTCCGTAGACTCGTATTTCTCACCGACTAATAAGCGTTGAACATACTGCGTGGTCGATGTCCAAAGACAACCGCCATGATGGAAGACGGCGTGGAGCTGGGCAGCACCGCCTCGGCCCTAGAGCTAGCCAAGGTGGGGACGGGAGGGAGAGGTCTGGTAGCAACAGCTCAGGCTCTTCGCATGGAGGAAGCAAAAGCAAGAATACATCCATAACCGCTCTGAAGGTTCGTATTGCCATCCTAGCTGGTTGCTAACAGCCACAATATGGCTGCTAATTTAGTCAAGAGCATGGCAATCCCAATGCACTGCTAGCTAGCTTGAGCTAGGTGATTTGGATAATTGAGAATGGGTTCACTCAGCTGACGGGTGCAGCAGGAAATAAACATTTTAGAGACATCTGTGTGATGTAGTCAGCCCTTGTAGTCCCCTTCCACCAGCACCCACTTGTGCAATTTTTACTAAATGATGATAAATGGCCCTGTGAGATGTGTGAGAACATGCTAATGCATCATGGGATGTGTGTGTACATGTGTGTTGTCTTATCGTCAGTATAACATAAATGTGACGACAGGGCAGCACAGGAGTAATTGTGATAAGTCTGTACCAGGTCGCCTTGCTTATCCTGCTGTCCCAGTTTATCCCAACTTCCTCTTGCACACTTTGTAAGTTTGCATCATTTGTAGGCGGTCAAACCGCGTGGGCCTGTGTGTTTTGTCCCCCCAAGCAGCCTATGAATTATTGGATGCCTAGTCCAATCAGATCCAGAGCATCGCCCTGTGAGGCTAATGCCTGGCCAGGCTTGCGTTAGCACACACACACACTGTCTCTGAGCCTGCAGCGATACTCTCATCACTGGCAACACAGGATGGGGGGGCAGAGCAGCTGGCTGTGTGCACATGACTGCGCAGCGTTGTGGCAGAAGAAGAGTGAGAGATGAGAGAGAGAGAGAGAGAGCGAGTGAGAGAGCGAGTGGGGGCTCTGATGCAGAGGATAGAAGCTGTAAATATAGGAAGCTACATGCAGTGGAGAGCAGAAGAGAGTGGCAAGCAAGCAGACAGACAGCGGCGGGCAGAGAGTCGGGCCTAAGAAATGGCTGCTAACTCAGCAGAGCACTGAGGGCTCAGGCTAAGATTACAGACAAAGTGGACTGGCGGACCGCTGAGCACTTGTCCCTCTCAATCGCCACTGGGAGAGGAGTTGACACAGCTGGGCAAGTTGCTATAGCAGTGTGGGCTAAACAGTAGGAGTCTATTTTTGGTCCTGCTGTCAGATGACGATGTCACTTTGCACAAGTGGCGGGGCTGGTGTGGGGCAACAGGTTGCCTGAAGTGGGCTGCAAAAATATGTCAGGGGTGGATAAGGACGAGGAACCTGCTTACAGACTGTACTTCTATTCTGTATGTATCCTCTTATCTTTTTAATTTTTTTATCTGTGTTTCTCCTCATGAGCGAGATCTCCCCCACTGTCTTGCTACTTGCATCTGTTGGTAAACCTTCCCTGTCAAAAAGGGAAACCCTACACTTGCCCCTTACTCAGCACAGGCTAGAAAATAAGCACTCTCTCTGGTGCATGGCGAAGGAGTGCCTTAGCCAGAGAATTAAACAGAAGTTATGCTCCAACAATGTATTTTTCTCCAGTGTAGCCCAGGAGACAGCTTGTTTGCAGCTGGTTAAGTGGATCAAGAGAATGTTGCTGTTGGCCTATTTTTTGTTTTTGGCCTCAGGCTGCTGCACATAGTTCGCCAGCTATCGGTTGTAAGTAGGTACGGTTTTCCCACAACATTCATCTGTCATCAAACGGCTGCCAAACCCAGTAACAGCAGAGTAAATATTTACAGAAAGTAGCTGGGAGCTGGTGCATTGATGCTGACCTACGTCACTAGTTCCTGCTCCTTTTTAGATTGGCCTGTGTTATTTGATGTTCCTTTATCTCTTTGCAGTCCCTTTTCTACTTGGCCGAATAAAGCCACTCGACGTGTAAAGAATTTTGCTCACCAAAAGTAGGTCAGCTGGGTATCTCCCTTCGGGACATTAAATAGCATCAGACCAATACACGCGTGCTGTTTCTGCATGTGTAACGCCTAATGAGCCATGCTCACATTTACTGGCAGTGAATGATGGTCTGCAAAGGTTGTTACATGTTATGTAAAATAAATCACTTTTTTTTTTGTTGTCAAATCCTTGGATAAGACATAAACTGTATCTCTCTTCTTTTCAATTGCGAGTGTGTTCCAAGAGGAATGATTTATCTGTATTTTTGTGGTCGTGAGAGACAGCCGGGAAAAGAGAAAGAACAGAACAGTTTGTTCAGTGACTCATTTGCTGTTATGAGGAGAACTGGCTCTCGGTTTTTGTGTTGGCTTCAGGTAACAATGCGTTTCAAGTCTAGATGTCCGACCAAAATACAGTTTGCTCAGGACTTTAGTCAACATTAGACTAAAGGATTTGTGAACAATACAGAGCAGGCTGCTGTAAGTGAAAGATCCAGAACGATCAGCCTCTAGCTACAAGCTTTTGTGTAGTTTTATAACCAGATGGCCAGAAGTCAGAACATTTAAATGTGAGATTTAAATAGGCGAAATATACCATATTATACTAGACTGTTGGGTACACTGTGTACTTTTGTCTTTTGTTTTTTCATTTAGAAAATGGAGTTGTTTAACAGATTTGGTCTCTGACTGCATCAATGACTGTTGTGTGACAGACTGTTTGTCAGTGAGACGGGGATGCAGAGAGTTGTCGATGCCACGTTTTCCTCACAGGATGTCTTCATGTTCCAAACTCAAAGGATGTGATGATGAGTGATTTGTTTTGCTTCACACAGAGTGTCCGCTTCACCCCGAGGTTACAGTCATGTTTACTGATGCATAGTCAATGTGTAGGTCAACCATGATGCATGCTGGGAACACAGTGGGTTCAGAGCTGCCGCCTCCAGCTGTTTCTTGTCACAGTCTGTGCCTTTAAATGAGTGTGTGCACTGTTGAGCCTACCTTTGCTCACATCCACACACCAGGGCTGGGACAAATTATTGAAACGTCATAGTGCGATACTCTCTTGTGGTGCTGAGTATTGCTACTTTACATCGACTAGAAGGATTAGGGATTTGATACAGTCCTTTTTTGATCTTTTGATACATTTTTAACATTCTGTTAAACTGATTTTGCAGTTAACGTGTGTTTTTGTGGCATTTATGTCTGTTTTAGATTTGAATCATGTGTTTATATGCACACAGTTTGATGTCAGTTATGTTTTAAAATTCATAATGCTTTGAACAAATGCAGAATACAATCGACTTGCTTGTTTATAAACACATTTGAGCATATTCAGGGCTATAATAACACACTAGACTATACTTTAAGCGCTGTACAAAAATAGAGTGCACGGTGTTAAAACGGAGGTAACCATAGCAACACTAGCTATGCTTCAGGCTGCGTTACTGGTTAGCTCGCCGCTGAAACTATTTGGTGACTAGTCCGTCTCTTAATTCATCCCAACGTCCCTACCCTGTCTGTGGCATCTTTAAAAACACGTCACAAGTACGTGGTTTGTACAACCGGGCACAGCTGTTTTGTTGTTTTGAGCAATTGTTCCGATTGCAGGCGTTATTGTGAATGTCGGGGGATCTTGTGTTTGTCATGCAGTACATCATGTTTTTGTTAACATTTTAAAGAATTCAGGTATACATAACACAAAATCACAATATAATGTACAAAATATAAAAACCGCCATCCCATTTCCCCACCCTCTGGTCTCCTATTCATCCTCTCAGTCCATCCCACCTCCCCGTCCACACCCGACTATAGTAATGATGATGGCAGAAGGAAAAAAACATACAAAAAGAGAGAGAAAGAATCATACATACACCAACACATATTGATCCACGCATTGTTGCACTATGAGTCATTTCAGTTTGTTATCCCAGTGACCGTACTGAAATAAGATATAAATGTACATCTACTCTCTTCTCTGTTTATGATCACACTTCATGACTCATGTTGTGCTGCTCTACTCTTCCCTTGCAGGCATCTTTTCAGCGCTCTAACAGCCACGACAAGGTGAGGAAGATCGTCGCCGAAGAAGGCCGCGCCGCTCGAAACCTCATCGCCTGGAGTGTTCCTCTGGAGAACAAAGAGGAGGAAGGTTAGTAGCTGCACGCCAGACGCACTTTCTACGCATGCCAATGTGCTGCTATTCTGCTTTTGTTGCAGGTTTCACATTAATGCCATATTAACAGCACAAGTAAACGGCGTATGACATTTGTGTTGTCCAGGTCCTCATTGTGCAGTGGTGAGTGTTGCAGCTCGTGTTTGCTTTAGGTGATTTGATTTCCCATATCTTTGGGACAGTGGGAGGTGTTCAGTCATTTATTTGCAGTATTCCAGTGAACTCAATGCTCATTTCTCATCTCAAGGCTAGACTGATGAGTGAAGGAGTGTTGAGAATCTCTTAAGTGGGTTCAAGCTCACACTGACACCTGGTCCCTCGTTATGTCGAAGAGCATACCTTTGGTGGCACAGTTCACTGCTTTGCTGTGGTTCACGGTGTAATAATAACAATATAATATTATGTAGTAGGCTTTGAATTGTTTACACAGTGCTATAATCTTTGGAATCCTGAAATGTCAAAGAAAAATCACTGGTAAGATGTTGACAGTATTGTTTCCTGTATTGCATGTTAGTGCCACATCAAATTATCAAAGAAGGCTTCATTTAGAACAGCCTTCACCACAGCAAAGGTTATTTTACAGGCTCTTTACAGGGAAATTCTGTATAATGTAAGTTACATTCTCCTTTAAATGTAAATAAGAGTCACTGCGGACTGGTAGCTGTGGTCGTTTTTTATTATTATTCTGTTCCAAAATAAATTTGTCATAATTTCTAAAGCTTGTGAGAGATGATTTCAAGTTACAGCAGTAGACTGCACGTCTTTTAAATCGGACTTCCACAGACTGGAACATATTAATGGACGACTGTCAAAGCAGCTGGATCCTCACTGAACATGTCCTGGGACATCATCTCTAGAAAAGATTGGGTACCCTTATTTTAGCCACCTAAAAAAAAAAAGGCCCAACCATGAAAATAGTTTAAATAAACGGCATATTTAGAATATTTTCTACTGCCTGACCTGATCATCTCACCTGAATACCTCCATCGCGATCATTTGAGATTGTTTATTTCATCCGTTACTATACGCAGTACACGCCTACTTTTTCTCTTCCCCGTAGCAAAGTCCAAAAGCAACTCCAGTGGCAGCTCCAAGGCCCAGAGGATCAACGCTGCTCAGCAAAGGAACAAGAAACAGGTTTGTGTTTTATCTTCTTCCACTAGAGGGCACAATTCACCAAGCTAAGTGTTGGCCCAGTCCCAATGTACCCTAAAGCCTTTAAGCCCTGAACCCTCAGGGACTCACTGAAGTCACCTGGTAAGTGGTTGAGTATGACAGACTGTATCTATTTATACAATTATATCATCTATTTATTCGTTTTTGTCAAAACAGCTTCAATGACAAAATGAAATATTTGATGAATCAATAAATAAATATCCTCTGATTCCATGTTGTTGTTTTTTGTTTCATCTTTAACCCTTAATGTTTCTGAGTAAATGTAATTTGCCAGGCTGAACACACCTGTGCCGTCCTTGGGATTGGGCCAGACTATTTATTTTGCCGCGCACTGTAAGTGGATCTGTGACGTCATGAGACTTCCTGTTTTTGCTTTTGTAAGTCAGTCTTGGAAAAGCTGAGTTGACAAAGAAAAGGAGTAAAAAGGTGACCAATCCTAGTCTGCAATTGTGTTGTGTTACGTGCCTGAATATTCCTTTGCTGCACCCAACAAAAATCCATCTCAACTCAGATCTCCTAATTTCATTTTAGGTGTTGTTGCGAAATTTGTAAAAAGATATGCGTTAGATTGCAGCAGGAGGATGTTATAAGCCAGATGTCTCACTGGACTAGTGAAATGTTATTTTAGCTTTTTTTCTTTTTCTTTTAGTCCCCTAAATTTATTGATGCTTTTTATTTTAATATTTAATACTTCCTGAAACCACTGGGATACTGTGTGGAGCCAACATTGCCACAAGGGAGTTCAAAAGTTATATAAAAGCTGAACCTCATGTCCCAACCAACAGGAAAAAAAAGTAATGTGGTTGCGATATAAAAGCAACTACAGACTTGCATGACACTGCGATGAGCTTGTCATTGTTACCGCAATGTCTGGTCCACACTTTGTCTCCCCAGAATGCTGGAGTCGAAAATAAAGGCACGGCTGGTGTCTCGTCGGACAAGGGGCCGGAGAAGAGCCCCACCAAAGCCAGACAGCCCCGCAAGGTGGACCTGCGAGCGCGCTACTGGGCTTTCCTCTTCGACAACCTGCGTCGAGCTGTGGACGAGATTTACGTCACCTGTGAATCCGATCAGAGTGTCGTAGAATGCAAGGTTAGTCCGCTTTGAGGAGAGACAAAAAACACCGGCAGCTAGAAATGCAGATTCTAGTGTCAGGATGAGTGGGCACATGATATGTGGAGCCTGAAAGGTGTTGGGATTTATGAACACTAGAGGGGGACTTTGAGATCATAACACAACATCTCCCTCACAGCTCACATTCCTCTTGATTTCTGCTTTATGTCAGAGGGGCTCTCTGAAGGCTCGCTGCTGAAAGAATCATCACAGGACTCTCTCTTGGGCCCGGTGACAGACTGTAAACAATATTGCCCATGCACTGTGTTTTGTCGTCAGGCATTTGCTGAAATGGGGCTTGGCCATTGGTCAACATGTTGCACATCTAATCAACAGCATTCGTCTCCTTTCTGTGGAGTCGGTGTGTTTGTTTGGGTGCAGCCTTGAAGTGATACTGTGATGTTGCTTTGATACTGATGGTCCTGTGTTCTATCGATTCTTCTGCCACGCTGCATTACGCCGACCATGGTTCTGGTGACGTTCTGCGGTCAGTACCGGAGCCCAGTTCCCTGTGGTGCGGTTGGCTTGCTGTCAGTGCCACAGTGCAGCTCCCTGTGGTGTGATCAGGATGTTGCCAGTTGGCCTGTGTCAGACATCTGGCTGTTCCCCCTCACACCACTGTATCTCTCTCCACCCTAATGCTGTCTAATGGCCATGACGCTGGGTGCTGTTCATAAGCCCCTATCCCACCCAGCTCGGGCTTAATGGACACTGATAGATGATGGAGTCATCGGGAGGGGAAGCAGAGTGCTCTGATTGCCCCCAGCCACAAACCCCCAGTGTAGCCGTGGGCAATCTGCATCGTGTGCTCTCACATAAATTGCTAACAACTTTCCACCCGCAAACTTATGGACATAAACATAACCATTGTCAGGAAGTGATGCCTAATTCTCCATTAAGGCTATATTTTGTTGCATGAGAACCTCAGTGCTGATGTAATATGTTTTGCACACAGAATGATTCATATATGCTTATTAATAATGCCCAGCCCTCTTTAACCCAAGCCCCCAGGCCTAATTAGTTCCTATCAACTGTTCCTTCATCCCGTCTCTGATTTATTAGACGGATCACACAGACCCGGCTAGAGAGGTACTTGGCATTCCTGTTCGCTTGGAGGCAGATGAATGAATTTAATTCTTTTTAATTTATATAACCGTTTTAAGTAGACAGAAATAGGCTATTCTGGTCTTGAATGGTTTGACTTAAAAAAAATCAACCAATCAGAACTGAATAATTTACCAGCGGTCAGTCTGAACTCGGCTCTACCTGTTCCTTCTTGTTTCTGCGTGTGGACCACGAGCTTTTACTGCCCATCCTATTTTATGGCAATGCCGCTGGAAGGTTAAACATTTTGTCATTCCTCGTGAAATGTTATGCGAGGGTTGTATTTAGGTAAGTGTGCCTGTTAACATGCTGAAAGCCACTTTACGGTGCCTTCACTCATTGTTGCTTTATCTGTCAGAGGAGCAGCAAACCTCTCTCCATCTCGGCCTTCATTACCAAATGAACACCGCGCCATGGTGGTGGTCTTTGCCTGTTAACCAGCTCTAATCAGCAGACCTGCTGCTGGACACATCTTTCACTGGCCTGACTTGTCTATTAACTAAAAGCACTGTGGAGCTTTACTCTCAATTACCACTCCCTTCACGCTCCCCATCAATCAGCTGTGTTCGTTTCATTAGAGCTCTGGGAAAAAGCTCCACGCGGCCCAACACTGAGTCACTGCAAGTGCAGATGAAAGGCCTTTTCTAGAAGGAGTTTGCCTTCTCGGTTGTTTCTCAATCAAGCGTTTGTCTGTTTGTTATTTGATTATCACACACGTAAGAGTTCTTAAAGTCCAGATAGTGAAAAATAACAAGAAACGGGACAGGAGATGTCAAGAAGCCACAGACTTTATAACGAACCCCCCCTCAACATGAAAATCTATAATAGAAAAAAAAAAGCTATTACAATTCATACAGCAATAATTAAATGACAACATTTTGTCTTCGCTCATGAATATGTCTGCAACACTCCTGATCTAGCGATGAGGTCCCAGTCACTGATTTGCACTCTCAACAAGCATTTCAAGGGCCAGTTATTGGTTTTAGTTTTAAAAAAGTATGTATGATTTAATCAAACTGATCATAAGCTCTAAGTAGCAAATAATAACGAATATAGAAAGCATCACTTTATGCTTACGTCATGCTCATTGTTTTAGACAAAACCACATTTTTAAAAACACGGTTACATGACGACAAGTTTTGAATGTTTGTCTTGGTTTAATTGTCTTGGTTTATGAAACAAAATCGACTTTGCCTTTTGAAATTAATGTCGTGCAACAAATGGTTTGTGCATTGCACCTTGTCTTCATGTTTGTGTTTGTAATTATTCTCCCTCCTGTTGTGACTGCTGTCTCTAGGAGGTGTTGATGATGTTGGACAACTACGTACGGGACTTCAAAGCTCTCATCGACTGGATCCAGCTCCAGGAGAAGCTGGAGAAAACGGATGCCCAGAACAGGTGATCTTCCCCTTTCTTTATCTCTCACTCTCAGTCACCTCCTCGTTTTCAATCGCTCCCTGAGGTGAGCGATTGGTGAGCGATTGGAAGTGCCGGCGTCTGGTCCCTGGCTTTGAGTCGCAAACAGAACGGATCAATAGCCTTGGCTTTAATTCCAAGAGATCCATGAGTTTATTGGCTTCTCTTTAACACAGTGAACACTGCAACCGTAAATTGACCAAGAAATGAAATTCCCAGTGCTGCCTCCCCAATTTGTTCCCGTTAATCAATAGGACAACCTGAAACTTTTACATGCTCCGTTTATTGCGTAAATTGCTGCAAGTAAATCAGCCATTTAACTGATTTGCCAAAGTGTGAGCCAAGTCTGTGCGTGTTTGGCGACTAGGAATCGTGATTAGTGTTGGTTATGTAATGTTTGCCACTTTTACTTCAGGCCCACGTCGTTAGCCTGGGAGGTGCGTAAGATGTCTCCAGGACGTCATGTGATGCCGAGCTCCTCAGCGGACAGAATGGTTCCTTCTCCAGGTGCACGTCGCGCCCTCACCTTTGGGTAAGCTCTCTTACTGTATTTCACCAAACACCATTAGGCATTTGATCCATTTAAAGATCAACATGTTATTTGATTAAAATTGTCTCCTAAGGCATTCTGCTATTAACCAATCAATATTTTAAATGTTTTTAAAGGGGTTAGAAGATGCAGACTACGTTATCTTACAATACAGACATTGATTCCTGACGGTGAAGCATTTGTTTAATGCAATTTGTCGAGTCTCTCACTCTTTGGCCGTGGAATCAGTGGAAGGTGTAGATGAAAGTGTCAGTTAAAGACTGCTGAAGCATCGGTTCAATATGTGCACTGCTCTGTAATCGGATGCTGCAGGAAATGGATATTGATCATAACGGAGGCCTGTTGTTCACTACAGTCCCGTGCTGCCTCAGAGTGGAGAGTGCTGGCGTGTTAGATAGACGCCGTCTTCAGACGGCTGAAGCCTCTCAGACAGGCTGCTGTAATATAATTGAAAATCAGACCTTCCGACAGCGAAAGCTTCATTGTCAGGTTCACATTTGTTTGTTCTCGTGTGTGTGTGTGTGTGTGTGTGTGTGTGTGTGTGTGTTTGTTATTCAGTGGTCCCCCACCTACACTGGCTGCAGCCCGGCTTTGCCACGCAGGCCCCAGCTGGGCGGACCGGGTGAAGTGCACTCAGTCCGTCCCGGGCTCCAGTCAACAAACCAACGCCCCTGTAGAGAAACTGGGTAAGAATTCTCCTCTGCACAGACCCAGAATGCACTTTAAGAGAATGGAGAGCGCAGTAACGCGTCTTGTTATCCTTGACTGACACCGTACCTCTCGTGTTTCCCAGGTAAAAAGGATGCCGAGGGCTGGGAGACGGTCCAGCGAGGACGTACTGCCAAGCCCCGCTCTGCCGTCATAGTTTCCACGGTCAGCCCCGTCTTGGTTCATGTCCCCCCAAAGCAGGACAGCGTCAAGTGTGACCAGTCACTTCTGCCACCAAAGGAGGAGCAACAACTCCATCCTCTGTGTCCCTCGGACGAGGACACGACCCAGAAGGACGCTGAGCAGCCGGGCCCCGTGGAGCCCGACCCCCTGGACAAAGCTGGATGTCCAGAGAACGGGAACACGATTGAGGTACTGAGGTTCAGTACCTTGTGACGTCTTTCTCCCAGAGCGGTCCCTTGATATCAATTATTCACAAGGAGCAGAGTAACACTAGACTATTTTATCAGCCACATTTGTTTTTGTTTTGGGCTCCTTGGTATTCGTAGACATACCGTCCAGACAGGCATATCAACTTTAAGGCGATTGATTGTACGCTGACATTTCAGAGGCAGAAAACCCATTTTCACTATCATGAAATAAATACTCTGTCGATGCCTCAAGACACACATGGTAAGAGTGTGTTACAGCCATCGGTTGATTTTTAAATACATTACATACGTTACATGGTCATTATTTCCAAACTATCAGTTTATTTAGATCATGATTGGATATTTAGGGCATGTCCGTACCAGCTTTCCTGCATGATTTGTGTTTTCAGCTCTGTGTTGATTGGTTTAATATGTTTTGTTACGTTTTTTTTTTTATGTTATTGCTCTCATGAATTGCTTGAAATCTGCATGTCTTTAATTGAGTGTGCGTGTGTTTGTGTGTGACTGTCGGTGCAGCCCCCAGCAGAGAGTGTAGAAGACTCGGTGCAGTGTGTCGACGCACCCTGTGAAGACGCGCCTCCCCCCATTCCAGCTCCTACCCCTTCCCAAGCCCCAGAGCCCCCCCCATCCTCACCAACAGACATTACGTTGTCAGTCCCGGTCCTCCCTGCTCCAGCCCCCTCAACATCCCCAGACCTTCCCCAGACGGATGGGCTTGGTGCTCTGTTGGCCTTTGGGAACAGTGTGGCTGAGGGTGGCGTGTCGCAGGGCATGGCCACATCTGCTCCAGGACAGGCTGAGACTCCCGAGACAGCCGTGAAACTGGAGAGTGTGTTGGACCCCACAGAGCTTTCTACTGTGAGTGCTGAGAGATGGGAGGAGGGGGAGGGAGGCAGGGAGGGGATCCCCAAGGGTACTTCACCGCCAAAACAAAGTCAATCTAAAGAAACCTCCAGTCCCAATGTGCAGGAAAGACTGCATAGCTCTGTGTAGTGTTGTTATAGCGCCTCTCACTGTGAAGAATAGCTGTGAGCAGATGACTTTTGTACTTGAGCATGTGCTCCCGGGGTATGGCCTGAATCTAATCTCTCAATTTGTTTTAGTTATTTTGGCCAAAATACCAAATTCTGTGCAAAAAATAGTGCTGCGGAGCCCGGACTGATTTTCCAGTTTGTATTCAACCCAGCGTCTGATCTGAGGCAAGCACTGTCCACCATCATCAGGTGTTGTCGCTGTTATTAAGCGTCATGGAGTGTGCAAACAAAGAGCTCCCTATACTTAATCATGGACGACTACACCTTTAAATGGGATACTGTCAGATTTTGACAGTTTGTGAATTGAACTGGAATCTGCCGTGAAGGCTATTTGGCCTCAAATTTAACACCAGTCTCGTCTTTGACCTTGTCCAGGCAATACCTGTGTGCTTAAGATTTAAATCCAGAACTTCTAAACCTTCCCATGCATACCTCATATAAAAGACACGTACTGTTGAGAAGGCTCTATAATTCATTTAGAGTAGTTGCTGCTCTGGAGTAGTCTCTGAGTCATTCGCTTATCATTGCCATGTCATGAAAACTCCCAAAATACTTTTACGGTTGAAGTAAACGGTTTCCTTGTGGCAAAACCATCAGTCTCCTCCTGTCACCATCGCTTCATCCTCACGGTAAATGTGCCCTGCATGACTCTTGAATGCTTCCTCACTTGTGATGATTGTGTGGTACAAACTGTGATTGGGTTGATATATGGTGTTCAGTGTTTAAACCAACTGCACAGAGGCTGAACTGTAGCATTACAGGTGCTGCACATTGAATATTATTCATTCAAATAGAAATATTTACCACATTTCTTTACTTAAGATATTTCATAATTTGTACTCATTTACGAGAAAAATCGAAACGTCTGCTCTATTTTAGTTGGTGTGATATATATATACTGCATCATAATCAAAGGGGTTTCAATATTTTGTCAACATAATTGACCTATAGAGAGCGGCAGAAACTGCTCTTTGGCATAATGTAAGCAATGATGGAAAACAGGCAAACTAGGTACATATATATACAGTATATATATAAATAAATAAAAGTAATGTCTCAGCGGTTGTTTGTATGAACTCAACATGTATGAAGTGTGAAATGCTTTGTGTGTGAGCTGGTATCTGTCGCATGTGTTCAGCCACAGTCCATGGCCGAGGTCCTGGCCAAAAAAGAGGAGCTTGCCGACCGACTGGAGAAAGCCAATGAGGAGGCGATTGCCAGCGCCATCGCTGAGGAGGAGCAGCTGACCAGAGAGATCCAGGCCGAGAACAACGACCTGGACACTGACAACGAAACAGACTTCTCTGTAAGATGAATCCTGCTCATTTATACTGTACATGTTTAGATTATTTTTATTTATTTATTTTGTGTTGTATGTATCAACAACACATTTGTTTACCACAGGCTAGCATCGGCAACGGAGTTGGAGGTGTCAATATTGATTGGTGTGAAATGCTGGCGGATTATGACGGTATGGACGTCGACATCTGAATAAAAACTGAGCTCTCATTCTTTGTAATGGCAAACACGACACTGATCCGTTTGTTTTCCTTGCTCGTCTTTCCTGTAGCCCGTGAGCCATGGCGTCAGAGTACCTCATGGGGGGACATAGTAGAGGAAGAACCCGCTCGGCCTCCTGGACACGGAATCCACATGCACGAGAAATTGTCCTCACCGTCACGCAAAAGGTGCAAAACAGTTTCTTTATGCCGTGATTGGTTGAGCACATCTGCCCCTTTTTCAACAGCTTCATTTGTTTCTAACACGGACAGCATCCGCACAGTACTATTAGCTTCTCTGCTTGTTTAGCGCCCTCCTCGTTCACAATCCCCTCACCTTATTTTGACAAGGATTTAACCCAGCAGCCTGAGAGTCAAAGGCCCACTTACTGCATATGACCTCTTTATTTTTCGGTTACCACCCAGAACGTCTAAACAGGCCCTAGTGCCTATCAGAGTCTACGTCTGCCTTTGTTGATAAGGAGGTTGAGATGAATGATTTGTTTCCATGTTTGTGACAGAACCATTGCAGAGTCAAAGAAGAAACATGAGGAGAAACAGCTGAAGGCGCAGCAGCTGAGGGACAAACTCCGGGAGGAAAAGACGCTCAAACTGCAGAAGCTCTTGGAGAGGGTGAGTACAACATGCCGAGTTGACGGAAAGCACCCTGAAGAAACTCCACGCAAGCTCAGCCCAGCCTGGCTCATAATGAGAGGTTTTGTCAGCACGCTGCCTGATAGAATCGCTAAATATTACAACCCCCTCAAGTCGCATCCAGGCCAGCTGGCCGCAGACAGCCATGAGAGAGACCCCTGGCCAAAATCAACAGCCTTTCATGAAGTTTGTTTTTGTTCTCAAGACCATGGCAAGATGAGTGAGACCTAGAATAAATCAGAATTAACCACATAAAACCATAAAGTGTTGTGTATTTGCATTAATCCCCATTAATCCCCATGTGCACACACTGCAGCTGAAAGATTATGGATCCATTGTCTGTGTTGTCCTAGATAATGTACATGATTCTTTCTGCAGGAGAAGGAGGTGAGGAAATGGAAGGAGGAGTTGTTGGAGCAGCGTCGGAGGATGATGGATGAAAAGCTGTTACACGCAGAGTTAAAGCGAGAGGTTCAGCTCCAGGCGATTGTGAAGAAGGCTCAAGAAGAAGAGGCCAAGGTAGAGGAGGGAAATGCAGTAACTATATACATGTGACAGCTGAGGAATTTTCTAAATCAAGTGTAATGTAAAACATGAAATCTACAGCTTCAAATGTCTCTTTCATACATACACAATGTCCCTGAAAACAGAGTGATGTGGGTTGCTTGCGTAAGTTGGGTTGATTCTAGCCCAAACAATTTTTCAACACTTACATTTAGGCTAGATACGTCTCTGTGTACATGTGTTTATGTTTATTTACATATTATATACTGTGTGTGTGTGTGTGTGTTCATATCCTCGGTAATAAGTATATGTGTCTGTACAGGTGAATGAAATCGCATTCATCAACACTCTGGAAGCCCAAAACAAGAGGCACGATGCCCTGGCCAAGTTAAATGAGTATGAGCAACGCCTCAACGAGCTGCAGGATGAGAGACAGAGGAGACAGGAGGAGAAGCAGGCCAGAGATGAGGCTGTGCAGGTGCTACAAGAATCAATACTTGATTTTGAAATGAATAATTCTACTTAAACGTAAATTTTCACATTTGGGTGCATCTTCAACAATATCTTCTGTTTCCTGTGTAGGAGCGTAAACGGGTCCTGGAAGCAGAGCGGCAGGCCCGGGTGGGGGAGCTGCTGGTGCGGAGGAAGGAGCAGGAGGCTCGTATTGAACAGCAGAAGCAGGAAAAAGAGAAGGCTCGAGAAGACGCAGCACGGGAAAGAGCCAGGTATGTATTCCCAAATCCCTTCAGTATGGAAGTATGTGTACACAGGTGGCTACTTTGATAAATGTGAGACTTGTATTTACATGTACAGTTGTTTCACACTGCTTTTCTATGTCGTATCTGAAGAGATCGAGAAGAGCGTCTGGCTGCTCTTAGTGCTGCTCAACAGGAGGCCATGGAGGAGCTGCAGAAGAAAATACAGCTGAAGGTACGTTTAAATCAGGACATTTCCATTTGGACACCGTACAGGAATCCCAGTTTCCCACATGATCCTTGGTTTTCTGGTTTCTTCCGTAGCATGATGAGAGCAGCCGCAGGCATATGGAGCAAATCGAGCAGAGGAAGGAGAAGGCTGCTGAGCTCAGCAGCGGTCGACATGCTAACACAGACTACGCCCCCAAACTGACACCCTATGAGCGCAAGAAACAGTGCTCCCTGTGCTGCGTTATGGTATGTCCAGTTTCATCCCGTCAGGGCTCATGTTGGTCTCCCTAACTTCTATACACTATGTTGCTAACACCACAACCTCCACGTCCTCAATACAACACAAAGTCCTGGTAACTTTCAAATGTACACATGGGTGTGAAGAAAAGAAGAAGGATGCATGCTGCAGCATAACCGCGATGTTAACTGGTTGTACATAAAAATGCTGAGGAAGGTGATTCAGAGGATTTTTGGAAGAGGGCGCATTTAAATGAGGATTTAACCGCATTGATTAAACATGGACTCTTAAACAAAGATTTATTACTGGGCATGGTTATTCTTTTTCGAGTGTCAGGCAACAAATCCACAAGCAGACATATTTATCTCTGATGGATGGGCTTCCCCGGCAACAAGGGGGGGGGGGGTGAGACACCTTGAGTCTTCAAACCAGCATCAGATAAAGAGGAGGGTTGGGAGTCAAAGGGGGAAATCTTGTTAAAATGTTGGATGACCTTGGCCAGCATCTGACACCAGAGATCATGGATGGGTCAGCAGCGAGCACTTCATTTAATGACATTGAACACAAACCATTTGAAATGGGCTGGTTTCCAGAGATGGCAGAACAACACTGCTCGCTATACACCTGACTCGTGTTGTGGCCATTTCTCAGACCTTTTATATCATCTAGTCCACAACTCTCCTTTGGCAATATTTGACTGAGTTACAATGTAATGCAAGCTAATTATTATATTATTTTTGAAAAAGAAATAAGGCATTTTGAGGTATTTTTTTAATATATATTATGATCCCAGAGGAGAGTTGTTGTATTGAGTGGTTTCCACAGCTACACTCTGTCAACTAGTATTGTAAGAACAAGATAATGCATTCATGAAGGCATCTTATCTGTATCGCCAAGTTACACATAACATCACGTTTCCTCGCCTTAGTCTTTGCTTTAAACGGAGGTTCAGGAAAGACACAGGTCATGTCCCATTGGTAAAGAAAAGCCCATGTGGTATATTGTTTCACCAGAATCCCACGGGGCTCTGTTGACCCTTCCCTGCCTCTGTCTCCATTGTGTCCGCAGCAGTGACCTCTGACCACCGTGTTTGTGTTTGTAGATCACCTCAGAGGTGCACCTGTTCAGCCACACCAAGGGCAAGAGGCACCAACAGGCCGTGCGAGACAGTAGCAGCATCCAAGGACGGGAGCTCTCTGACGAGGAAGTGGTGCGTACACACACACACACACACACACACACACACACACACACACACACACACACACACACCCCGCCAGGAACAAACGTCCACTCATCCTGTCAAAGATTACCCCTGCATGTGTCATGTTAAAAGACAAAGACCGTACACCGTAGTTGTCTTTTTATGACGTGGTCATTATTATTGTTTATGCATCCCCTTGTATACGGCCACGGCTCCGTCGCTGGCTTTGTGCGATTACAAATGGGCCTCGAAATGTACACAGTTAGGGTTCAGTGATTCAGTGGAGGGGTGACATCACCCCCTTGTCTCCGGGCGTTTTTTTTTTTTTGTCACGGAGCGCTTCTCCATGGGAAGGCAGCTCGTTAATGCAAGGTAACCTCTCAGGCTGCAATATGAGATTGGCTTTTCAGCAGTGCTCATTGTGAGGCTGACAACTGTTGGTGCTATACGCAGCACCTTTGGCCCCAGCAGCTCCTTCATTCAAAGCTTTTTCCAGCGAGGAATAATTGATACCCCCCTCCTTCCTTTCCTCTAAATCATTTCCTTTCCAAATGCAGGTCATTTTTTTTCAGTTTGACAGTATGATAAACAAGGCACTTCACCGATATAGCACTATGAACAGTCCATATATGAGCATATACATTTGCAATGTGTCTCTTTCCATATGATATAGTTTTACCGATAACCATAATGTTGAGGCTTTACTGTTTTCCCAGCTTCTAAATTGTCTTTTTGTCAATACTTATCAGTCAAAGTTTAAGCCCTTGCTGAAAGTCGTCCTTGTCCTGTTCTGTATCCGGCTAAATCTAAATGTGAACAGTTTGTATTAAGTGTGTTGTTATTGGATTGGATTGTTAGTCAGTGTAGCATCTCTAATAGATGATATTTAGATGTCCTGAACTACTATTTCTTTCTCTATGTGAAAGTATATTAAGCCGTCCAATAGATCTACGCCTGGAGACTTTGTTTAGATAGACTTATGTGGCTCCTTGTTATTTATATCAAAGCTCATTTTTGTGTCCACTATTTCATTTATACCACTGCCAGCTATTTTCCAGACTGCGGCTCCATAACTCTTCCGGCGATGAAAGATTTTTAATTAAAATGAAGACGGTTGGTTCAACTGTGCAGAGGTCACTCTATAGTTTTTCGGCAGAAGAAGCGAGCAGCAGATGCCCCGCGCCTTCATATTTGGTCACTTCCTCTCATTCTGACTTGTGAATTAAATTGAAAAACTACCAGAATTATCAACAGGGTGGGATCCATGTATGGGGAGGGAGCTTGAGAACTGCAATTACTCTTTTCGTCCGCCATCTGTCCTGGTTTAATACGCTGCAGGTAATATTCAAGACGCATGGCTTCTGACATAAGGACTTTATTTCTTGATCACCGTTAGACACGACAGCTAAAAAAAAAAACGCTCTTCTGCTTGTCTGTAGTGCTCAGTAAGCACGGCCAATAGAGGGTATGAGAGCTCCCAAAGGCACTGAATAGTGCTGAAGTTCTTGTCGTCAAAGCTGCGCTGATGGCCACAAATTGAGAACCTTGATGAAATATCCAGACTGCCAGCTGAAGCGAGCCTCTCCCCCCCCCCCCCCAGACTGTTTTGAGATCTGACATTAGTCTAGTTATAGCAGTGAAGCTGCTGTTGAAAGAGAGAACCAGTGAATAGTTTTGAGGTTGTTTTTTTTTTTTTTTGTCTTTGAGTGACTCGTCCCCTCCTTAAATGTCACTGATAGTATGCAGTTCAATACAAAAATGTCATGTAAACCACTGTCCTGATGGTAACTCAACACTGCGCATCTTATCTAGTAGCCTGTTTGTTTCACGCCAAATGGAAAGCCTACCTCTCAGGCCTTTGTGTGTGACAAAAGAGGCAGTGGATGAACATATCCCATGTAATCTGTATTTGTGTGGGAGCCTTTTGGATCTGTGTAGTCGGGGAAAGGGAGAGACGTGTAGAGCGGTATCGTATTCCTCCCACCTGAGGCATCGCTACGTGCGGTAGCGATGCCCTCAGGCCAGCGTCTTTGCTGCTTTGTTACAACGGTTCAGTGGTCGGCACCTGTCTGTCATCGAGTCTGATTGTCTCAAACAACTTCTACCATTCTGTCTCACCTCCCAGCAACAGGAAATGGGATGTAATCATTATATATTTATTTGCTCTCATAGTCGGTATCGTGGTCTCTATGTCAGCATTATATTGTATTTGACAGCTTAATATTTCAGGTAGCCCTTTATGTGACCGGTGTGATTTTTGCAAAGATGCTTTGGATGTGTTACTGAGAAATTCCATTAAGTGAGTGGCTTGTGCACTGGATAGCCTCTCAGAGAGATTACTGAACAGCTGCCTCCCATGAGAGGGACCGCTACAGCCATGAGTCATGACTGACCTGTAGTATCCTGGAGGAGAGGGCAGAGGTGTGCGCACACAGACACACACACACACACACACACACACACTTCCTTCATATCAGCATCTTTCTCCCCCCTATTTTACTCTTGTTGCTTTTAGGCCCCAAAAAACGACTAAAATAGTTCTTAAGTTAGTTACTTGATCTTAACTACTTGATAGAAATTAAAGCTCCGAAAGATGGTGCTTCAAATCTAACATATTACTCCATAATATTGAATATGCTTTACTAAGCGCACAACAATAAAACTCTTATAAAATATATACAAAAAACCCAAAAGCCAATTTGCATCATTCGGAATGTTTTGGTGTGGTATAAGCAGATTTGATTGAAATTGCTGGCAACATGAGCATGTATGTGACACCACGTTTTCCCAATGGAGTCCCGCCGACTTCCAAACATTGAATGAAGCACAGACAACAATATAACCACAGGATATGTGTCATGTAAGACAACCAAAACGGTTCAGTTTCATAGTAAGAAGCTCGTTTAGAAAACAGGTTTTCTCGGCCTTTTGAGAAGTGAAAACCCAATTCAGGCAGCAGGTGTACTGACGACACTCGTGACCATCGGGTACACGGCATCCCACGCACGGGTTAGCTCGACGTCTGAATGGAAACCGTTTATCTGTGAGGCCGTCCTATCCTCCGGGGTGCTGGATGACAGCATAATTGGGTAATTGGTTTCTTGCACATGCATCGTGTTGTTCAAATTGGGTTACATTCCCTTTTCTTCTGGTGGAAATATCCGAGTCATCTGACAGGAGGCAACACCTCCAGCCTTTTTAGCATGGTCCATGGGCGAGCGGCTTCAAAAGACTAAAGCATTGGGGGTAATTACAGGATACTATGGTGTTATTGAGCGGTATGGATCTACATGGCACACTATACATTCAGTGCCACATCTGAAGTGTACAACCTCTGCTCCTAGAAGAACGTCTTCCTGTTCTCTGTACAGTAGTGGGAGAAGTATTCCGAGCCTTTACTTTTTATTTTATAAGCTGATTACGTGTTTTGTAAATAGACGGAGATTTTCGATAAATTTATGCAGTAAAAAGTGCAATATTTCCCTCTGAAATATACTGGGGTAGAAAATGGAAATACTCAAGTACAAGTACCTTAAAACTGTTTGTCAGTACAGAGTAAAAGTACTTATTTACTTTCCACCAGTGATTTATGGGCTTGTTTTTGCACCAAAAACAGACACAATAGCTTATTTTAGAAGCCTGTTATAAGTAATGGTTCTTACAATTGCCTGCAATCTCTTTGATGTATTGATTTTGTCTACTCCAGGAGCATCTTTCCTTGAAGAAATACATCGTGGATATAGTGACGGACAGCTCTGTGTCTTCTGAGAGCATGAAGGATGGAGAAGAGAGGCAGAAGGCACGGAAGAAAGCTAAGAAGCTCCGCGCCAGAATGAACTCCAGGTAATGCATCCATTTTCTTTCTCTCTCTTTCACTCTCTCTTTCTCTCTCTCTCTCTTTCTGTTTCTCCCTCGGCATCCTCTCAGAGGCGCAGAGGACAAAACTTTGCCAGGATTTTTTTTATGAGTGACAAGGAGATGGAAAGCAGATGTTATGTGCATCCTGGCTGTCCACAAGGTAACACTGATGAGCTTAATTTATGACCACTTTCTGGGATTGGGGAGCAAAACTGCAAATCGATCTGTTGGGCCCCAGCTTTCACCTGCAAAGAGCTTTCCTCCAAATTGCTGCCATGGCATTGCCAAATCTGAAGCCTTCCTCTGTGTACAGGATGTTTGTTGAAGTATGTATGAGCCATGCCTGTTTTTCTTCTTCTGAGCTATTGATTTTTAAATGAAGTATCAAAGAAAATCAATAGTAATCAACAAAAAGGAGGCATAGCTGCTTGTGTGTCAGAACCCGGACCTGGAGCTCAATCAATTTAACTGGCCGTCACAACAGAGAGGGAGAGGAGAGAGACACAATCCTGACAATACTTCCTGTAAGATGTTATTGATGCAGATTATTGGAAGTATTAATATCTGAGACATTAATACGCTCTGAAGGCAGGAACGTTGCATACTAAAAATAATGAAAAGAGACGTAAAGTAAGATACGGCCTCAATCAATCTCAGTCGGTGGCAGAGGAATCACTAACACAATGTAAACCTAAAATATGTGTGTAGCAGACAAGTACAATAGTCTATAAATAACAGTGTCCAACTCAGGTTAAAATGTGCCGTCCATTTACGATATAATGGAGGGCGTGTTGATAATGTGGTCTTAAAAGTTGGACATAAGTAATCCAACTATACGGTTATCAACTATTACATGAGTTAATTGATCCTAATAGAGCCTCCAACCTCTTGTCATGATTGACCTCTGGTCTCTAATAAGATAATTCATTATTATTAGGCTTTTCAGGAAAAAAGACTCAAAAGAGGCAGCTACAGGCGGAAACCTTGTAGCTGCTACAGACCGAAACCCTGTAGCTGCTACAGACCGAAACCCGGTAGCGGCTACAGACCGAAACCCTGTAGCGGCTACAGGCCGAAACCCTGTAGCCGCTACAGCGCTTTATTCTCAGTGCTGCTGTTCTAGGCTTTGTTTCCTCAGCGGTACTGAGGAAGTGACAACATGATCCGTCTCTGTTCACCGTCACTCCTGTGCCGGCCCTGCTGAGACCAGCACTCAAAGGCAGCAGGCTTTCAGAGGTCATAAATAACACGGAGCGCCAGTAAACATAAAGGTGAGCCGCTTCACCGCCGGGTGGAAATGAAGCGTTTTATTGGAACACCGTATGGTGTCCGTAAAACGTGAGTGCTTCTCACCAGGCCAGCATTGCAGCCTTGCTCTGTCATAAAGCAGCGAAAACACTTTTTAACCCAATTTTTTTTCTTCTTTTTTTAGCGGTTTGGCAAACCTTTCATGATAAGTGTTGTGCGATAGAAAAAAAATGCTATTAAATTTTCACGTAAGTAGTCTGTCAGTTAGTGTCAGGATGGTCTCCACTTATGCTCCGGTACAGTGTGTGTGTGTGTGTGTGTGTGTGTGTGTGTGTGTGTGTGTGTGTGTGTGTGTGTGTGTGTGTGTGTGTGTGTGTGTGTGTGTGTGTGTGTGTGTGTGTGTGTGTGTGTGTGTGTGTGTGTGTGTGTGTGTGTGTGTGTGAAGAAACTCCTGCAGGGAGAATGGTATATACAGTATGAGGTGGGAAGCATGACCTAACTCATTTTAGCGTCTGCTGCCCTAGATTAAGGGGAACGGTCCTGCTCGTGAATGAACTTACGTCCTTAACAATGCATATGCAAGCTACATGGGGTTTAAGTACATTGAGTTATTGAAGTATTAGTATAATTTTAGTTCTCTTTATTGCCATTGAACTGATGCCTGGCTTGCTTTCTAGGTCTGTGTTGTGTACATTGACGTCGCAGTTTGAATAATGTGTTTCTGCAGCATTGGAGAGAAGTGTGTCTCTGTGAAAGATCTGTTTTGTTATAAACTGTTTAAATTGATTATATAGTTGTGTTTTCTCTTCTTGCTGATCACTGATATTTATTGCTGGAGGCCCAACATGTGCTGCTTCTGACAGTAATGAATTGCTCTGCAATTGCTCCCTGTTTGACCTGTTTAGGTATAAACCTGTCTGGTATTAATATTTTAATATCATAAATGACAAACAGGGCGGATACAGTTCAGGCCCTTCTGAAAGCAACTCTGTGCGACTCATTTATCCTGCTCACTGGACACGGAGCATAACTATACAATGAATGTATATTGTTATCCTCGATCACAACCTGCTCTATTGAGATTCTAATACAGTGATAGCGTTTTTCTTTTCCTCTTTTTGATAGAAATATGGCCGGTCTTGTTGATTGCATGTTGAGATTTTTACCTTGATATTTGAATATGAAGAAGAGTATGGTATTTGATAAGACAAGGCTGCTTTTTTAAAATTCTAGTCTTAACAACCGTTTTTTTAACAGATACATCTATTTATAGGGCGACTGTGGGTAAGCGGATAGCAGGGCCGTCCTTCAATCAGAGGATCGGTGGTTCGATCCCCGGTTCCGGCTCTGCTAATCGCATGTCGATGTGTCCTTGAGCAAGACACTTAACCCCAAAGATTACTCCTGTAGCTGTGCCCACGGTGTAGAAATGTGATAGAATCTGAATTGTAAGTCGCTTTGGATAAAAGCGTCTGCTAAATGACTGTAATGTGTATCATAATAATGTAATGTGAGGTGAGTTATCAGTTGTTTTTCGAGAACCGTCCTTGAAAACAAGAGATTGTGATTAGAGGATGAGGGTCTGGTCGATCCACGTACGGCCTGCCGGGACAAATCCACCTGTCGTCTTCCAGGAACTTTGTGATCCTATCAGTGTAGAGATGGGTAACCGGAAGGTGCTCAATCTCACTCTGATCAATAGTTACTTATCATGTCTGGGAATACCTGACTGACAGATAGAATCCCCCACAAACAAGAACAGGGTTTGTGTTTCTCCGAGTCTGGCTGTTGGAGCAGTGCCCCGTAGATACCGGTCCCCTAATGACCATGACCTTTTACGAGGTCTCGCATTGAAAACACTGCTCTAACCCCCTTTAACTGTTTATTTGACAGTGAGTGAAGTGGAGAACTTGAGCCTCCCTTGTTAAGAACGACTCAAAGGAAGGCGGATTTTAAAAGGAGAGTTAAGTCGATGGCAGCCAAACACTCGTCCCTGCAGAGCCGGTGTCTGATTATTTTAAACCGAGTTACTTGGTGAGCGGCTGACAGGCCAAATAAACAGACTCAGTTTGAACTTTTTCTCGATCTCTTCACACTTTCATCCGTTGTGTTCTTCACTGACGGGCCAAACACTTTTTTCCTGGTAGTCAAAGACTTTTTCCTACTTTTCCTCCTGCAGGGCGAAGGAATATGAGCGGTCAGTGGAGGCAAAGACACAGGTCCCCGAGTCCCCGTACAAGGCCAAGTAAGTCTTTATCTTTTCACAATTTAAAGTTTCATAGGTTTACTTCATTTTTTATAATTTACTCTAGTGATTATAAAGCTTTGGTGTAGGGCAGCAACTAACAATTATTTTATATCATACAAATAAATCATTATTTACATTCCAGAGGCAGGAAGAAGCACAATTTGGCATTTTGCTTAGCAAATGATCCAAATTGTTGCAGGTTGATTTTATTGTTTTACTCTTTTCAGCAATATTCAGATAGTTTTGTTTTCTGTTTATTGTCCTACAAAACAAAGAAAAGCAGCAAATCTTTACATTTGAGAAGCTAAAACTGTAAAAACTGTTAAATTACCATCAAAATTGTTTCTGTTTCTGTTGATTGACTAATCATACATTGAAGTAAGAGTTTTAGCTCTTCTGTGGTGGATAGAAGTTGGCCGACGTTGCGTGGAGACACGGATAGAGATCTGGTGTTTGTGAACGGATCTCTAACCTCCATCGGCTGTCGTGTGTTCAGGTTGCAGCGCCTGGTGAAGGACCTGTTGAAGCAGCTGCAGGGTCAAGACAGCGGCCAGAGCGCCAACAACAAAGTGTCTGGTCTGGACCGAACTCTGGGAGAGATCTCTCGCATCTTAGAGAAACAGGTAGAGCAACACACCCATCCCATAGATGCAATAGACAGCGTGAATGAGTTATACGTATCTTTTATTAGTGAGGTGGTTCTAAGATATTGGTTGTATATTAATAATCAAACTGTTCTATGCACCTATACCCTTACTTTTCTTTACCATAGATGTCCATCTCAATAGTTTGTTACCAGTTCACATCCTCTCTGGTGCATTTTGTGCCGGTCTGCTTTGCAGCAGTCTGCAGCAGTGCACAGGTCATGCCAGCCCTTTGGCATGTCTCCTCCCTGATGAGTCGTGTTTGGCTGTGTCGCCCCGTGTCTCACCCTCCCAACGTAGAGTATCGCTTACTCCAAACCAACTTGCCTTTGGTTATTGGCTGATGAAGACCAGATTAGCTGTGTTTTCATTGTGCAGATGGTACCAATAGAGGAGCTTCCCAGCACGAGAGCGAGCATTGTCTCGTGTCTATGGGGCTCGCACGACTCAGATGTCACTGGTTTAGACAATAGTAAATTGGATTTCCAGATGAAATGCCATGAATTCACGAGACTTTATTGAACAAAGGCAAGTGAATTTGACATTTTTTCAGAGATTTGCCTTTTCTCTTACACTTCATACAGCTGTATAAATAAATATAATTGTCAGATATAATGGCAGACATTTATAACTATAGTTGATTTGAAACATTTGTCACAGAGGTTTTGTGGCATGATGGGTTTTTTTTTTTAACGGTAAAACTCGCATCAATTTTAGACTGAGAGGAGGAATTAAAACACCTGCCACCGTGTTTATGATGAGGAGAATATACAGCCCACTTCCTGTAATGAGGCATAAATTTCCTGCCAAGTTGCGGTTCGAGCCATCATAACATCCCACTGTGCATGCCTCTGGGCGTGAGGACTGAGAGATTATGGTGTCCCATCAGTGACGAGGGGGGCCGGCTGGAGAGGCTATTACCGAATTTCCCCAGGGGCGAAGAAAGAAGTGGCTGAGGTGGGTGGCACAGCGTCCTGTAAAGAGAGAGGAGGAGACCAGTGTGATGTGAGTAGCTCACAAGCTGTCACTATATGAGGGCTCCTCCCCTCAGCTCCACGTACTCCCAGTGGGAGGTCAGAGGTCATTGGGCCACAGTAGATGTGCTCTATTCAACAGCGGTGTCGCTGTGAAGGAGGCGGCTCCGTCCGGGTGCCTTTGCTTTGTCTTTCTTTTACCTCGGCACAAAAGCAAGTTTTGTCAAGTTCTGCTTCAGCAGCTTCTTAGAGAAATATCCAGCCGAAGCCGAGAGGAGCAAAGCGATTGGCCGACGAGGCAGCCTAAGGAGCACTTCTCTCTGTAATCCCTGGAAAGTCAAATAAATAGAGTCTCCGTCAGCATGGCTGTCTGGCCCCTGAGTCACATCAAGTCGGGACCCTTTAGATTATTTGACCTAACAAGCATCTCTCATGTCATTGACTCACCTAGAGATTTGTTTTTCTCCCCCATATCTGATTCAGTCTCCACTTTCTCTACTAATTCCTTAGACAACACCCGACACTCCCCCTCCTGCACTGCTGTTTGGGTCCCACCCTCCCCTCAGTCCTCCCCTGCTTTCTAGGCTACGTCTAGTCTCTGACCCCAGTGTGTTTCTCCCTCTGAGGCCTCTAATGGTTTATTTTGTTTTTTTTCTTTACTCACAGTGATTGAGAATATCAATTTTCCCGATGTGCTGCTCTTTTCTTGCCTTATTACTGAGCACTTGTGTTTCCCAATGGTTTCAGTTGAAGCCTGTCTAGAACAGAGCAACATGAACGTCGTGTAGGTATGAACTGTCAGGAGCATGGTGCTCTGACAACCAAGACGTTTTCCTTTGGCCAGCTGTCAGAGCCTGGTTGGGACTGGTGGGAGTTGTACCTTGGGACGTGGGGGAAGGTGAAGGGCAGCGTGGGTAATAAGGTTCCTAGCTCGGGCCTCCAGCAGACTGACAGATACAGCCCAGAGCAGCAGCGTCAGAATGTTGTCACAGGCGGTAAAAGTGAGCAGCATGCTATTCAGTTTAGACATTTCAGAAGCAAAATATTCTTCTGTCACACTTGATTCAAAGTGTTACTGTATTGATCATTACTTCCTGGTTTTAAAGAAAATTGAGTTAATGACTTTGGTTGTTGCTATCTGTCAATAATAATAACATAATAAAATATTCAACAAAGCATCAATCCTGATATTATTGTAATCTTGTAAACATATTAATAGATTAATAGTTTTTTTTTTAAATAATGTTTCGTACAGCTGACATGATTAGTCAATTTACTTGTAAATTTCCTTGCTTTTGTTTTCGCTTCACACGTTTAAAAAAGTATAAAGATTCCTTTAGCCTATGAGACGGGCATTTGTCAGTGTTTTGGACATTTAGATGAGATTATTGATCAAATGAATCATAGATTATTTGAATCATTAGTTCCAGCCCTGATGTGATCAGACATGTGTATCATTATAATGAAGGCTGCCGTTTGGTTGTGCAGTAATCTGATGATTAATTGAAAGAATTAGCTTAATCGTGAATGGAAAATCATCTAAAAGTTTCAGCTCTGATGTAATTGTATTTTGTCATTGTCATTTCTTCCCCAAACAATGTCCTGTTTGTTTCCTCACCACAAGACAAATAGGGAGTGAAATAGTTCTGAGCTTCTTGGTGTATTTGTTACAGCTAGACGCTGTCTGTGGTTTCTGTGGAAGCTTTGGTTTTGCGCCACACTGGCCTTTGATTAATCTTGGCTGATTTTATTGAATAAACATAGTTTGTAGAATTATCCTTTTTCCATGTTTGCCCAGAACTCACACAGTCCACTGAATCATATGCCATCATGTCTCGTAAACACACAAGTTTATACTCAACCTTAAAATGTTTACTCCAGCAGCCTTGTTGTGGTTTGCAGTGGACTCGTCCCACAGAGCTTTGTTTACCACTCGTACGATTTTTTTAGGAAGCAGTATAATGATGAAACTGGTGTAAGGAGAGGGGTGTCCTACTTGTCTTTGTCGGGTTGCAGTTGTGAAGGAGTGAACTCCTGATTTGAAGGTACAGACTAAAGTTGAACGCAGTCCTAAATGAACTCCGCCAGTTGTCGTCCATCTGTTGGTGGGGCAGCACTGAGGCGGTGCCCTCCTCTCTGCTTTAATTAAATTGTCTGGTGGGAGGAGCCTACGAAGTGCAATCTGGCTGGTCTGCGGACACTGTCGCAGGATTCACCAGCTGCTTCTGGCCTCTCATCAGCTGGGGTAACAATGGTCACCCTGGACAATAATTGGATAAGATTCCCCCCGTTGTATTATTCAGGAGCCATGCTCCTCGCTTGTGTCTTCATGCTCAGCCCTCAGTGTTTGAGGGGAAACTAGTTGCTCATCCTGTTACTGTGTTCTGTTGGGGTGTGACCACGCACTGACAGATTGGAACTTAAAGGGACGCTCATTTTGGGAAATATGGTTGTTGGCTGTCTTACCCACAGTCCCAATATGAATTCCATCACCTATATCAATGTCATGTGTTTTCAGTACAGAGATACTGAAGTGCTGGGACATTGTTTAGCCTAGCTTAGCACAAATAGTTAGAACAAGGGTTAATGGTTAGCCTACATTTCAAAAGCAGTTTAGTATGCTAACATGCTCACAATGATGTATTGGGTATAATGATTGCCAAGTTCACCATCTTAGCGTGTTAGCATGCTAACATTTGTTAGCCACCCATGCTTCCAATAGTCTCTTTGGTTTTGTTCGTAGCCTCAATGCATGGAGAGGTAACTGATAACTACTCATTTCATCTAACAAGTGTACTTTCCAAAGTTTCGTATCTGTTTGAGAACACTGGGTGGAGCTGGGTGAAAACATTGTTTCATAAAGTTTGTATGCAAATTCAGCTTAATGGCTACATACACTGTCCCCATAATTACATACAAACCGTTACCCATTTGCTTAGAATGTCGACTTATTTGCACAGCGCGGAGATCAACATCTACAGAGCTCGGAGCCGGTTGGCAAAACAAACCTTTACTTTAAACATTATGTCTTTGGTGAGACGTGTGTCCTCACAGTAAGACTCTGGTGCCTGCTTTGTTTTTTCTGTGGACCATTGCATGCAGAGACCACCTAAAGGTAGTCTGTCAGGTAGTTTGAACCTAATCCTCTTCACTCGTATTGTTCCGTCATCACAACAGATAAATCTGTCAGCAGAGCAGAAAAGACAGCGACAAGCCAAGAAACCCGGGCCAGGACTGGGCAGGTCCCAGTTCCCCCCTTTAATACCGTTTGATAAGCTGCTATGAAAGAGCTGCCTTTTCTCATTTAGCCGAGAAGCTTTTAGGTAGGCGTGTTGATGGGAGGGTTAAGAGAGGGGTTAAGCCAAGCTCAGTGACTGAGACCCAATTGATTAGGCATGGAAACTGCTGGCAACGTACAGAAAGAAAGTCAAAATGAAGTCTTTGAGACATTTCTCATTACGTTAAAGGCAAAGGGTCTTTGGCGTGTTTGATAATGTTTTTTCCAAAACCCTAAAAGATTGTTCAGTGTGTCTTCTGTGTGTGTGTGTGTGTAACACCTGAATCGAGGAGCAGTTACCTCAGCATGAATGACAGATGAAGAGCTTATCTGTAATTTGGTAAAGAACTCCTCTCTCTCAATGTGTTCAGGCTTGTTTGGCAGCTTCCCATGTGTGGAACAAAAAGCGCTGTGAAGAGGCTGGATCCCTGTGCTGCCACAGCACCGAGGAGCCTGTAACCTCATTAGGTGTAGGAGTGACCCGCGGTGTAACACGGCCCTCTGTCCCTCCATCAGCAGCTCCTTCCCTCCCCGTCGACCCGGGCACTAACACGCCCGATAGTCAGCGCTCGCTCCTGTCTTTGTACTTGTTGATTTATAAGACACTGTAGCAACAGCATCTGACCTACTGCCAATTACTCATCATCACAGGAGCGCAGGGCCTAACTATTTAGATGTGTTCATAAATCTGATGGACCGGACTTGACTTTTTTCGCAACTTAGGTTAGTTTGTATTCAGTTTTTTAACCTCAAAAGTAAAGTGAGAAGTTAAAATAACTACGGATTTTGTTTATAAAGAATACATGTAAAAACTTTTGGCAGTTTATTTCACTAAAGGTCCTCACTGATTTAGAGGAAGGAAGATCTTGTGACAGGCCATTAGAGCCGAAGCATTGTACCATTTAGTCAAACACACTGAAATGATGTTGTAAAGAAAAGTCTGCTATCAGTGCAACACTTTTAGATCTAAAGTAACTAGAAGTGTTAGAGCAGCTTCTTTGCACGCGTGTTGAAGGTTAAAGAAAAGTGTGTTAACAGGATTACGTCACTCTTTAATCCCTGTAAATGCTGACGCAATAGGTGAAATAATGTAAATGCTGCATCTTTATTACCTCAGTACATCTAATGCATTCTCAACTTAGGTGTGACTATGATAAGAACGTTTTTTTCAGTACACTATCCTAACAGATCGATTGTCTTGATTGTAGTTTTGTAGCTGCCCCCTTCTTTGTTTGGCCAAGTGACGTTTTCTTGGTCTGTGGTGATCCGTTGAGACCACCCCGGTGCTAACTGGAGCCTGCAGAGCATTTACCGTTCACAGAAACTTGACTGTTGTAGGGCGGAGTCGGGTTGTGCACTTTTGAGATTAAACAGGAATACTTTTGGGATCACTTTGTTTCAGATTTCAATCCCTCGCCCCTGTTGGAGAAAGAGCGGTTCCCTCTCTGGTGAGAGCCATGTAATCCCCTGTCCAGCCTGTGGCTTGTTGTCCTTTCACTGTACCTCTGTTTCTCTCTCTCTCTCTCTCTCTCTCTCTCTCTCTCTCTCTCTCTCTCTCTCTCTCTCTCTCTCTCTCTCTCTCTCTCTCTCTCTCTCTCTCTCTCTTTCCCTCTCTCCCTCTCTGTCCTTGCCTCAACAGAACAATGCAGACCAAGTGGCCTTCCAAGTAGGCGGCGGCCTGTCGGCTCTGGAACAAATTCTGCAGGTCGTTGCCGCTGCTTCCACTCCCACTGCAGTTCCTCGTATTCCTCTCAAGTGAGTACAGTTACCAAATTGAAATACTTGGATTTCAATTAACATCATCATACACTTTGAATGTAGAAAAGTAAATGGTGTGCTCGGGTATTTTTCCACGATTTCAACACACAACTCAATAAACAACAAAAGATTATTGCGATACGCTCAAGTTTGTTATCGTGACTTAATCAAGTTTCTGTTTCAAGCCAGCAGGGTGAGCTGTCTCTTTAGCTTATAATGGGAACAGTTTGATTTCTGAAACTCTATGACCAGTTGTTGTTTAGATGACATTAGCCATGCGTGGACGTGAGCTCGCTGACTAGGTGTAAGTCTAAATTTAGGTTCATTGTCAGGATGGGAACAGGTGTGGAGGGATTTTCTGCAATGACAGATATTCCCTGTGAACGATCTATAATGAACAGCACGACCCCACTGAAAATACACATTTATTATCACATAAATGTTGCTCCATAGTGTTTATCTCGTCAAATATAGTATTAATATATGATATCTAGATAAACGCATATTTACATTTCTCTTTGGCCGTGTACAAATACACTGGAAGCTCTTTGTGTTGAAATGATAAAGAATTATCAGATTTGTATTATTGCGTTTCTGATTGTGTTTGCAAAAGGTAAAGGACGACATACTGCTTGATGTCTGTCTACTCTTCTTTATTCACAAGGCCTCAAACAGCTGTCACAGTCTGACTTCCCTTTGACTGTATCCTTTCTCTGACCCTACTGACAAGACTTCTTTATTTCCTCTCTCTTTGTTGTTTTTTTTGCAATTGCCCAAAGTGAGTAAGCTATTCTCAACGAACCAACTTCATCATTGTTTATAAACTGTTTCATCTCAGTAAATATCCTCAAAATGTATAAACGAGGAACAGCGTTCGAGAAATTGAGAGCGTTTCCATTTCCGTAATCAATTTGTGCTCGTTCTTTTCTCTCGAAACACAAAAAGCACACGTGTCCTATCCATCATTTAGAGTGCAGAGTATTTTTGAGTTGTGGGTCTGGTGTTTGCATGGCCTGCCAGTAGATAACCTCAGAGAGGCTGCTGTACTCACTAGTGGGACTCTGTAATGGACTCGAATGGCCTTGCACTCCCATTCATTAGCATTTACTGGTCTCTGAATCTCTGCTAATGGACAAATGCTTCTTATATTTATAAGGCTTTTAAAGGGCATCACATGTATATTGATTTTCTTCTACTCTCTCTTCCTCAATCATTGTAATCTGAGGGAATTTCGAGCAGACTTTTGAATTTAAAGAAATGTTATTATCTTAAATGGAAAGACTGTCTTCTTGCACAAAGCGTTTGTTTGCACATCCGTGCATGACGCTGTTGTTAGCTTAAGTGCACACTATACCTCCTCGGCTTTTAAGACATCTTCTTGACACGCCGCGGTGAAGGAACAGGAGGTGAAGATTAGACCATTGTGTTTCTATCACACTAGTTATAGATAATTATAAAAGTATGGTCTTGAACTGAACCTTTCCCTAATGGCTAAACGGGTTTCTCTGCAGAGGAGTTTTACACAAGCATGAGATTAGCAGTAGTCGCACTACGGTATATTCGAGGCCTAATAGGTTATTTCAGTAGCTTGTTTGGAATCAAGCTTAATACCTCAGTTCACCGGCTTGCCTGTCACTTCCCCCTGTGCTGCTAATACTGCCGGACCCTTGAGAGTTTGCCAGCTGAGAGCCGAGAGCTAAACCGGTGATAAGCCCTCGATGAACACATCAATCCAGCAACCAATGGAGACATTCATCCTCACCACGTATATATTGTACGCAAGATGTTCTGTAGTGTAGATTGAAACGGCTTCTACCATGATGAATTAGCTTTGTTATTACATTACAGCGATAGGCTACTACTGTGTGTACATAAAAGGGCTCTTTATTTTTATGAATCCAAACAAATCTCTATTTATTTTTTTTTTTCATGTTTTGTAAACCTTGTAAACAGCAGGAGAGGGTCACCCTTCAAAACCTTGTGATGCACCTCAGTCGGGTCAGCGTGTTTGGGAGTGGGTGACGAGATGCAACACAAGGACGCAGCCCGACTGTCTACTTATCACTATCAATCATCTGGATGGCTGTGTGGCCTAATGGGCTGCTATGTAGACGCTCGCCCCAGAGTGCGCTACATTATCTGTTTACAGCGATGCTGCCGTATTGATCACCTCCTCCTACCAGATAAGCTGAGTGATTTACAAAAAAAGGCAGCTGCGGAGATGCTCCTGCCATATCTCTCCCCGGGGAGGCTGATTCCATATTGTTACCATTACATTAATGAGCTAATTCCTCTGCGAGGCTCCGCTAATGTCCTGGTGTAACCCTGTGGTCACTGGAATGTCTCGATCAGAGTTGAGCTTCAGCTGGCGAGATGATGCCTCACAAAACGCACAATGACATCCAAAATGTTTGCATGCAACGAAATGAATATCACTTCACATTCATTTTATTAGTTTATTAGCTTTTCATTAGGCTCATTATTGTTCTTGGGGATTCATATTCACGGGCTTTAATATGCTTAAATCACGCCATTGTTCAACATATATCTGTCTCTTAGTAAGACCAATTAGGGCTGCGACTAAGAATCAATCTGCGTATTACTTTCACTAAGAAATAGAAGTCTAAAATAATCTGTAAATATTCCCATTTGAGACACTGAATTTTTGCCTTATTTCATTTTCTTTCAAACGACTAATCTTTTAATCAGCTATTATTTTACATTTAAGTCACCTTAATACCAGAGCTGAAAACAATACTTTGATTAATAAACTATATATTTAATGTTGTACTGTGTGAAGTACCCAGTATACCCGTCATATGTACCAGCATTTGTACCAGGGATATCCAGTATATAATCACTATATGTATGTAGCTTATGTAGCTGGAGCTGTTTTGTTCCCAGACTGTTTAACTAGTAAGGACAAAATAAATAAAGGGACCAACTGTTGTTTGCGTTTCAGTAGTTGGCTTCGATGGAAGTCCTTTTTGTCTTTCTGTTATGAAAACTGCATATTAGTTCTATTAGCTAGTTAAACCCAAACCCAGTGTCAAAGATCTCTCGTATCTTTATTTGGCTTCCAATAGGGGTCACTGAAGACAAGACCTCTGTGTTGTTTGTAAATGGTCTCGGCACTAGACCCAACACAACTTATGCTTTTAAACACCAAACACCTAACGGAACAGAACCAACGCCTGTTATAATAATGATAATATGGGGAGCTAAAATCTAATTCAAAAGTAATGTTTTGGTCGCACTGTCTGTTGACGGTTTCCATTGATTTAAAAAAGAAGAGCAGAGCTATGAGGGTAACTTGAACAGGAAGTGAAGGGTTTAGGAGTCTTTGGACATTGCGTGTTAACCCAATTTGTATTTCCACAACTGTCTCACATGACCTGGCGTATCCTGTGAAATCAGACCTGCTACCTGTGGTTTTATTTCAGGATGTTTTCCACCATTTGTGAGTGTGTGTGTGTGTGTGTGTGTTTGTGCACACACTTTTGCTCCCGTGTGACGGCTCATCAGATTTCATACCTGGCCAGTGTGGCACGACAGCAAGAGTAGATGTCTTGGAAGCACTCAGGGTATCGGAGAGTCAACAGCAGAATCAAATTAAATGTCATTTAGATAGAAGTGAATGAAGGGATTGTTTGACAGCACAAGGAAATGGATTTGCCTCCTCACCTTTTATTTTGGCTTAGGATTCTTTTTCTTCCCCTGAACACAAATTTACCCTGTTTAAGAAGAAGGGACTCAACCTGATCTGGAAGTTGGTCCGATTTCTGCAGCGTCGCTCCGGTCAGGCTTGGCTGCGCACATAGGAAACGCACAGAGAGGGCGAGAAATGTGAGACTCGGGTTGAGGAGCACAGATCTCCGGCTTGATAAGTGAAGGCAGTGACAAAAAGTATAAAGACCCTTTTACATGCTTGTTGTCCTGTTGTCAACTGAGTTGAGAGTTGGCCATTTACTATAATGAATGGCTTAACCATACGTCTCTCTGTGAGGACAATGTTTATATGTTTTACTTCTGATGTATGCTGGAGAGTTAGCCAGGCTGTGAAAGGCTTTCTGAGTCCTGTTGTGGACAAATAATGACCGTCTGGAATAGTTTCTTATTCTTTGTCTTTTTTTTTTAGCGGTGTCTATCAGCCTTTTAATAAAATTGATTAAGTGATATTTGAATATGAGGGTTTAAATTCAGAGTCAGTTGCACACCTAATCCCCCCCTACACCCAAGCCTCCACCTTATCATGCATGGGCCTGTTGGCCACCCAGGCAGAGCCCCCAGAGGGCTGCAGAGGGGCGAGACAGGATCAGATGTGCTCCGTCCCTCTACCTCTTGGCCGCATGTCTCTATGGATCTGAATAGCTTTGCAGGTAAATTGTTATTCCCAGGCTGTGTGAGGTTAAGCTGGTTGGTGCAGATGGGCGGATTGCATCGCTCATTATTCGCATCTCACTTCCATTCTTAAGTCCAACTTCAAAGCAGAATTGTTCTTAGAGTGATAATGCACTGACTGGATCGTGGTTGTGGTCATTTTGGGAGGAAGCACAATCTCTCAGAGTAATGAAAACCCCGTAGCGGTGTAGGTGGAGGAATGTTGCCTGCTCAGATGGACTGGCACACATCGGTCCCTACAAAGTTTTTGTGCAACGTGAGACAGGGTGGTGTGGCACTTTACCAAATTGTTTTACAAAATCTTTGACTGGAGCTGTCATCGGGGGGGGATTGAGATAGCGAGAATCTCAGAGAGGGCGGACTATCAGGTGTCGTGCTCATCAAGCTCAATTAGGTGGGAGGAAACCAAATACAGATCACTGTGATGGTTCATTGTGCGAGCTGGTGTAAGGGCATAACTCAGACATGCCTCTGACAGCCTCCTCATTTGTTCAGAGACGACCAAAGACAAGCCTGATTAGTTGTGCTTCAAAGCAATGCTATGCTCATTACATGAGCAGTTGAGTGAGTCGATTGTGAAGCCAGAAGGTCCGGTCTGTCGTGACAGAAGTCAAGTGGTTTAATTGGAATATACTTGTCAGTTTGTAGAGAGACAATAAAGCCATGCTTTGAGTTTAAATTCTCAGAGCCTTAATATCACTGGTGTGTAATACTACTTTCTTATTTGTCCTTTTTTTGTGATAAAGCTGAGCTTTTAGAGTTCCCTGTTTATACTCTGAAGTAGTACGAGACAAGGCGACCAGTCTCGGGAATCATTGCGTCATTTGCCGAACCGTAACAAACTGCATTTGAAAAATGTGGTCAAAAGGTGTCTGACGTAGATAGAGCGACAGTTACAAGTGGCTTCACACACTTGTCACATCATTTCATTATAGGTTTTGGCAAAGTTGCCGTGTGGAAACTGCCTGTATCAAATGTAACAAACAATATGTTTTGATATGAGTTGTCCTTGACTCTTTGTTCGTAGATAGGAACATTTTTAGCATTTATTTATTTTTTTTAGATAAATGTTTTTTGGGCATGTTGGACTTTATTGAGTCACAAAAGAGTGCTTTGCCTCTCAGGTCAGCTGATCGAAAACTTCTCCAAATCTTTACGAGGAGTTCAAAGTAGATTATTGCTCTCTTCATTTCTTCTGGAATGAACGATTGAATATCCCATCATAGCGGCTAGCACGGCAACAATCCAAGAAGGGTTGAAGCTGTTCTAAAAGAAACGGTGACAGTACTGCTTCCCAGGTATACTTTACGTACAACAAACATTCATAAGGAAGAGAGCATCAAATCTCAGTTGTCTCCGGTGTAACCCGACTACTACCATTGAGCAAGATGAACTCTATCTGGCTGTTCAGAAAACAGCTCTTTGACAGTAATCAAGTCAGTCCTGCCTAGTCATTTTTATCTCTGATAGGTCATATGATATCCCTACTATTGTGCTCTGCTTTACTCACCAGGCACATGATCTTAAATACCAGGACAGTGACTTAACGTACTAAAGTAGCTCTTGTCCTTTTTATAAAATGTACGTGTCAGCTAGCACCGCTTGAATTTCATAAGCTATTTGGAACATTAAATTATAAAACGGTATTTGAGGAGAAAGCAGATGAGTTGCCATCTTGGTATTTGCATAGAAGCTGATCTTCGTCCCGTGTTCACTGGAAATGGAGAGTCCTGATGCCTCATGGCTGGAAACGGCACAGTTTGGTTGGGATCTCATGTTACCTCACCTCTTGCTCCACACAGACTGCTCAATCAGTGCACTTAAGCGTTACGGTTTAACTTTTTCCACTGTCTTTATGCTTTAATAAAATTACTGTCAATATAGCTGCCATGTAGGACATTAACAACTTGCAAGAGGCCTTTGCTCTGTTATTGTTTTCAGGTTGACGGAAGTGAGCTTTGATGCGAGATTTGGACGCTATCCGATCACTAGAATATAGTGCTTCTCACATTAACACCATGTTCCACGTCTGACAGCTGTACTCTGCAATGTCAATAATGATGCAGCAGAACGACTGAATGCAGAGCAAAGAGTGGAGGAAGTTATCGACAGACCTGGGTCTGCCTCCGCCTAATCTATTCTCCTTTCCCATGCCAGCGTGGTTTGACCGAAAACGTGCAGCAGATGTGAAGGTTTCGGTAGATATCAAAATGTTTACGAGTTGAAATAAACATGGCCTACTTTAGGCACTGGAGAGGCAGATTCCTTTCCTCCAGCGAGCAGATAGGACACGCCATTCTGCCAATGGCTAAAATATACAGTTGTCAGAAAATATTAACTGATGAAACGGGAGGCGAGGGGGGAGTAGCAGTCACAGCAGAACGATGGCCAGTTATCTGAAGCATTAATCTTCTCTGGGGAGGCTTGTGTTGGAACAGAGGCATGCTGAGGAGCTGCTGAGAGGAGTGGTGTTATCTCTCCGGCGGAAATGCTGAGCTATCTCAGCCAAGATGGGACCGAGATTGCGCTCAGCTCCTCTGAAGGTGGCTGTGGTGGGGGGGGGGAGTCTCCACATAAGTAGCTGATATGAGTGTTTTATTCCGCAAATCGGCTTCCTTACTCGCGCCGTCAGTGAGATATGCGTTTGACTTGTGAAGACAAACTGCCCCCTTAAGGAACCACAAATACAGAAGAGTGTGTTTGGTTTCCTGATGACTGCAGATAGTCTTGTCAGTGCCCAGGGCGAGACATTTACATCCCAGTAATGAGGTTACTTTAACGGATTGCAAGGGGAGTAGCAGCCTGCTTTGAGGTGTGTTTTTTTTTTTAATTTTTACTTGTGATCAGTAACCATTTGTAATCTTTCTGTGTTAGGTCCCTCTGTGCTGCTGTAAACACCTACTACCTGGCATGTTCCTGCTGCCCCCCCAGCTGCTCATATGTGCTGTTTAGCAACAAGATAGCTCTCCTCATGGACCTGCTGCTGCATCAGCTAACAGTAAGTGTTATGCGTCCCAGCACATTGCGATTACATACAAGGCATACAAGGCGTGATCAAGGATTTGTAGCGAAGCCACACATTCATTAAGCCTTTTTATTAAACCTTCCTTGTTTTCTTTACGTTAATCTGTTTGTATACAGTGCTTTGACCGCTGCCTTCTTTGCTAGTGTCGGTTCCTGCCACAGTGTTAATGAAAGACAGAGCAAGACACAAGCTAGCGAGTAACAAAGCGTTTGCCCAGCCTCTCCACAGATGCCTCCTCCTGACTGAGGGGAATGTGAGAGCGCAGGCAGGCAGGCTGCATTGCGGCGACATGTCAGCCCCATATCCTTCAGCACTCTGTAAGAAGGACTGTAAACATCAGCCCACTCCAAACATCTAACGGTGGCGGCTCGCTGGGGCCGCCTACGCTCACAACACAGACAGGACAAGGCACAGGCACAGGGTTGTGGTACATGCATGAACTCTGCTGGGGCTTCCTCCTCCAGTGAGTGAGTTCCAATCCAAAGAAGTCATATTTCCTTAGGGCACACAGGGAGAGGTTAGTTTGGTTCAGTTTATATAAAACATATCCCAGCAGCTGCTCTGCTGACTGACATATCCAACAGCACTGCAGGAGACACACTAACTGTTCTCCATGTGTCCACTGCAGATTAAGAATTAGGCTCAAAACTCTATTCATGCTTTGATAAATTGTAATTAAATTTACAAGTGAGACAATAAAGTTTTCAAATTCCGCACAGCTTTAATTTTGTTATTTTTGTATTTTCGTTGCTTGACTGAGTGTGTGTTCATGTGTATGTCTATGTTCTGGTATGCGTGTGTGTAAGCAATAGAGTAAAGCAGTGGGGGTTGCACTGCCATATGAGCATGTACCCTTTTAATTCGATTTGTGGAGAATGTCGGTGGATTTACCTTTGCTGTCAGCATGCACCCCAACCATTAGAGCAAATGAGAAGCTTTTACCTATGCAAGCTTTTCCATGTTACGCAGTAGCACTATATTTTAACAGGGCCCTCTGCTTGTGTGTTTTATCAAGTTTGTCTGGAAATGCAAATGAAACGAGAAATGCTCGGCTGACTACACTATTTAATTTAGTTGTAGAGCCTTTTTATACGAGCTTTATCTTGTCACCGTGTAGCTCGTTCTTGGTACATCTTTACTCGTGTACCCCGGCTTTTCTGTCATTTGTGTGGCCGAGGAAAGGCCTTGAACAGCTACTGTATGCCCTTTACTGTAGCTACTACAAATAACGAGTGTATTCTGCTACTTTTTGGCCTTAAGCTGGTGAATATTCTCACTAAACCGTGTAACGGGCCAACAATGTGGGAAAATCCTTTTGCTAAACAAAAAACGGTCATTTAACATTAGCCTCAGCATTACATTTTATCAAATCTATCAAAGAACACAGTTTTAATTAATAGGTAAGCTATTATTTATTATTTTCCTTCCATTCTTGCAGCTATATGTCCCAGATGAGGACAAATCTATTTTCGGGCGCAGTGTGAACAAACAAGTCTTTGAGGGTTTGACGACGGGATTGTTGCAGACCATCGCTACCATCCTCGGGTCCCTGTGGCCGCATATCTCTGAGTCTGGACAAGGTGAAAACACATGGATTTCCTCCCCAGATGCCAAGGTCAAGAGCTCTGCCACAGAGTCCTTCAACACTCGCACACAAGACCTAATCAGGTATTTTCCTTCCTGCGCTCTGTACTACTGACGCTGCTTCTCCTCCTCCTACATGGCACCTTGTTTTCTCTCATTTCCCGACCTTTTTACCTTCTTCAGTACATCCCTCCTTCACTCCTCTTCACTGGGTTGAGAGTTGGTCAACCTCTGATTTCCTCATCATGCCTTATGTAAAGAATTGGCTGACAAAATGTCAGATCTCTTTGGAAATGGTCCAACTGGTGTCTTGTTAGAATGGGAGTAGTGTGAGAATGAGGGTGTATTCTGGCATCCTTCCAGCTTGTACTTTTTCCACACATTCAGCGCCGCATTTCAAGTAAAATCCGTTTTAGGGGGGGGGGGGGGGCACAAAGTAGCATAAACAAAGAGCACTTCCACAGCTTTGAAAGGCCTCCTTGAACCTGGCGTTGGAGCTCCAGCCATGTGGGTCTGGGCTGTAGGAGTTGGGGCCGCGTTGGAGAAATGTGGGCTGTGAGGAAAGGCAGGCCCGGCCTGATGAAGCCTCGTGGAAGAGTGCAGTCTTTCCACCACCACTCCCACAAGCCATGATTCATCTGGTCGGAGCAGCTGCACAGGCCCACCACTCTCATCCACTGACCCAGTCGTAACCCTGGAGACAGGGGAGGGCCTGAGAAAAATGGTGTCGTCAGACTGGTAATCCCAAGTACGAGCACGAGATTTACATCAACTGCCTTGTATAATGTATATGCTAGTGAGGACAAAAGATCAAAACATTTTTGGCTTTTGCAACACTCTCCCATTATGCAAACCCATACATCACACAGAGAGGAGATCGCCATTTCCTTTCCTCTTATTACCAGTTCCTCAGTTTGACTTTCAGTGCTTTTAGTTCCCCATCATTGTTGTAAATGCTGAGGCGCCGAGCGGCAAGTTCGACCACCGGGCAGGTTGTCAAACAGAGAGCAGGCGTCGTACAAAAGCAGTCGGTGTGAGGAAAGATCCTTTCAACCCACGTAAAGCTGTGGAAGAGGATCAAGTCAAAACAATGGGGCTCGGTTCAAGTGTCAGATGACCTGGAGTGGAGGTTGAAAACGGTCATAATCACCTGTTTTGAGAGGAAACTCAATGAGTGACAGTTCTAACAAAAAAAGGTATGCGAAAGAAGCGAAGAGTCAAGACGGCGATTAGATGAGGATCCGTGGCTTCACAGCGGCCACGTCGGCTCCTAGAAAGCCTTGATTGGCAGCTGTAGTGCTGTGTCGATTTCTGTAAGCTGTTGGTGCCTGAGCGGAGCCCGAAGGTCCAAGCATACCGGAGCTGTGAGAAGACGGCCCCAGGTTAGCACACTGTGTCAAGGGCCCCAGAGCTGGGCTGGCACAGGGGCCACAACAGCCCTCTAATGACACTATTAGCAGTGATTTGTGGCTGAAAGAGTACAGGGAACATGATCACGAGACCTGTCATTGGCAAAGACAAATTGGAGATATCGCAGTAATAGCAGGGGTGGAGGGCTTAGGTGAGGTGTCCGTTTTCAGCTGCAGTGCTGTGGAAGTATGCACAGTAAAGGCCTTTGTTTGCCTGTGTGAGATGAGCTTTTTTTTCAAAGGAAGTCTACCATAGTGCATTTGGGGAAGATGATATTAACCACTGCGTGTTTTTTTTCTCTCTTGTGTGTTTCTTCCAGCTATGTAGTGAACATGGGTCTGATCGACAAGCTGTACGGGTGCTTCTTGTCGATCCAAGGTCCTGTAGACGAGCTGCCCAAGATGTCTGCTTTCCTCCAGCAAGCCTCGGCTCTGCTGCACAGCATGTGTAAGCTGTGTTTTGTCGTAACCGGACGGTGAGCATTTCTCTTACACGCGTTTAAACGTCTGTGTGATCTCTTGATCGTCCTCTGACAAACACACACACACACACACTCACTTTTCTCTGTGCGTCTAATGGCGGAGACCGAGTCACCGTCAGTTCTTTAACGTCACGAGGATCCATAACGACGGGAATCCCGGTTACTCAAACAAAGCCTGTGGTTCCTCTGCAATCAGCCAGCAGGTCGTTTCTTCCAGCCAGCTAGCTGGCTAAGCTGTCGTTACTGCACATAGAGATAGGCATCTACTTGACCCGGTGCTCTGTCACTCACCATAAACCTTAGCCTGCAGCGTGGGGGGAGCCCACACAACGTGTGCTACAGTGACCTCCACACAGAGAGGTTCAGCGGCGCCGCTGACAGAGGCGACGCACACAGTCACACCAAGGGACGCCAGTATCCAAATTCCTCACTTAAAAGGAAATGCTAAACCACGGTAGCAAGGAGATATGCTTTGATGTTGTGCATTGCAATTGCAATAAGCTTTATGCATTGTAATTGTCGATGCAGAATCAAGGTATTAATCCAGCCAATTAGGTTTCCTTTTCATAACTACTGCACCACTTGGCAGCACATTACGCCATGATCTTCTCATTGCGTTTGAAGTGTCGCCCAGTGTGCTGCAGCACCTTGCCAGCTGCAAGGTGCTGCAGTAACAATGACCAGCTGCTTCACACCAGCAAAGCAGAAAGATAGCTACGGCGGTTTTGTCACTGAATATCTGTGAGAAAACATCGTGTCAGACTTTGCAGGTTTAATGAGACCCGTGTTATGATCAATACGGCAGCCAGCGACCTCCGTTCTGCCAAGATTCTCCGTGTGTATAAGAATGCTCAATCGGCACGAAGAATATTTTGGCCATGCCAGTTGCTGTGTCAGGGGATTATAATGGCATTAGGAAGGCTGTGTTCTTGCCTAGCAGCATATTTCACGCAGAGCCTGTTGGCTAACATCAAGTATCAGCATGCGCTGTAGGTTCCATCCAGAGGTCACACCCCCTCCTTTCTACATGGCTGCAAATCATAGCCGGTGCTGCTGCGGTAGTCTTAAATTGTCTGTCTGTACTAGCCGAGGGTTTTCACCAGAGTCGTCCGCGTTGATACTGGAGAGAATGAACAACACTGAAGCGTTAATTTCTCTCTTTTTCTTTATCATTGCAGGGTTTTTATGTCAAAATAATGCAGTCATGTTGAGTGTAGTTGATCCTGCAGGTGCTGATATGATTAGATAATACATATTTCATCTTGGTAAAATGTTGTAATTGTTCATTTTCTATGATTAGATTCTATCTTTTGAAGCTCCTAGCATGACAAATTTTCTTTAAGAAATGGTTTCTAGACTGAGGCCTTTTCTCCATCCTGTGAAGCTTTTATTTAATGTACCTCCTGTTTTCAAAGCAGCGTTGTTCCTGGCTTTGTTGTTAAATGTAATGTTCAATAACAGGATGGTGTTACCGATCCCTTAACCAAGAAGGTGGCATATTGTTGAAACCAAACAAACATATCGCCTTGAATCCTTTTAAGCAGGCCTTGATTAAATGAGTTGGAGCACTCAGCACCTTGTCAGGCAGCTCTGTGCAATCCGCCAGCTTGAAGTAGCTGCCATGAGCTTCACGTCATGGCATTACTATGTTTACTGTAGCTGGAGGAGGGAGCGGAAGAGACTATCTTGAATCTTGAATGTCCCACTCTTCAGCTGCACCCAAACTGGCTGGCAGTGAATTTTACTAGTGAAGTTAAAAAGCTCCTCACATATAAAGACTGCAAAACTGTTATTCCATAAATAAACGGGCATCTTGACATGTTGGATCACAGCTTCATCTTATGCTCCACATGTTAAAGTCTGTGCTCTTCCACTCGCAGCAGTCAGTTAAGTCAGGTAATACGAACAGGGTAGCGTCTCTTATCTGAAGGGAAAGTCATCTCTAAGCCCTTGTCTGGGGAGTAAATCTAGAAGCCGCCGAGGTCTAGACTGTATGTGGCCGTAGTCTTGGGATGTCCCAGTGAGTGAACAGTCTGAAGTTCAGTTTTGGTTGTTTTTTTGCATGATACCAGCAGCATAAAGGCACAAATAAAGACCTAAATGCTACAAAGTGTTTCCTGGTATCTGGTATATATGTGTGTGTGTTTATTTATGAGCATGCACATTTATTTTTGGTTTTGCTGACCACACACTCGCCCTCTCCTCCTCTCCAGTGCTCCCAGTATATTTGACAATAAACGCCAGGACCCGACTGGATTGACGGCCCTGCTGCAGTCCACAGACCTGGTGGGAGTGGTGCACACGCTGTATTGCATCCTGCTGCACAGTTTCTCGCCAGAGTCTTCTTCCCAGAGTCAGGAGCCCTATGGCCCCGGGGTCATCCAGGTGGCTTTGCAAGGCATCCGCTTCCTCAACAGTTTTGCCCTGCTTGACCTGTCCGCCTTCCAGGTATCATCCAAAATATTCTGTTTTCACTTTTCACAAATCTTTACAGGTCTGCATCTGATGTTTGTTTGAGCATTTTTCTGTATCGTAAATACATTATTATACCATATATATTTTATATATTTTATTGAATAACATTCACAGTACATGGATTGCTAAAGGAAAAGCTGGTACCTTTGCATTAACAAACTGGTATTTGAATAAATCGTAGAAAGAGCAATTTAAATGACATGTCCCTCATCACATGTGGTAAAATTCCCACCAAATATTTAAACGATACTCCCCTGATTTAATAAAAAATCAAAGATGCTAGTTCCTTTGTTAGGAGCCATTGGAAGAGGAGTTACTCTCCTCAGGACAAAGCTGACCTGTGGACATAAACACGGCTGTCCTCTGACCCCGGGTCAGTGGTTGGGGTTGAATCGAGCCCGGTGGGTCAGCAGTTAGGATGGAGCACGAGTGATTATCACTGTATGCAGGGCCGTACATTACCCACTCTGAGGAGGAGGGGGCGACAGCTTCACTGAGCTCGGTCACCACGTAGACGGAGAGCCACGAGAGCAAGCGAGAATGCTGTTAATTATTTTAATGTCTTGTGGTAATCACCTTGAAGCGGCTTCCTCTCACTGACCCGCCACACTCGAGCAACTCAAAACAGCTGGAAATGAAAGCACTTCACTGCCGGAGTTTTATGAACATTTTAAATAATGTTTCTTCTTTTGGACGGGGGTCGTAGTCACCTTGTGTTTCACATTACCTCCATAGCACCGGCTAATAGGTGTTGTGAGTGGATGATCAGAGTGCAGGCCGTTAATGCTCTCTGCTGCCGCATCAGCTCCCAATAATTAGTTTAGAAAGACATTTCAAAAGGGTTCAGTGCAGTATGAATAACAGGGTTATGCAGTGGTTGCATTTTGGCAAAATATGCAGCAACAAATCAGATTTACAAAAAAAAAAGAAAGTGAATGAAGGAACTGTTTTTTTGATGTTTTTCCTGTTTTGTTGAGTTGATTTTTTTTTTTTAAATCTAAAGTTATTTCGTTATTACTGAATAACAATTTGCTTCCGTTCCATTTGACAGCTGCTTACATGGTTCAGTGAGTTTAACACTTTGCCTGCACGCATACTCAGGTACTGCATTTATGGATGTCACAATGCTAACGCACCCAAACTTCCAGTGGAATAGTGATGATCTTCTGGTGCTCCGTCACACTGACATGTTTAATAAATACTGTCTGTAAGCTGCTCCTAGCATCTCATTTCTGAGCAGCATTGGGGTGTTTTATGGTGGGACCCCGCCTGAGTTGCTCATACTCTTACACTATGTATGTTCCCAGCAGCAACACATATCGTCATTCATTACTTTGTATTGTTATTGAGCTCTTTGTAATCACAATCATAGACAATTCATGCTTCATTTCCTGTAAACATACTAACATGTGTTGTCTGTGACCCGTCAGTCTGTTCTAGGAGCCGAGGGCCTGTCTCTGGCCTTCCGACACATCGTCAGCTCCCTGCTCTGGTACTGTACCCAGCATTCCTCTGAAGAGCTTCTGCACGAAGTCATCGTCTGTGTGGGATACTTTACCGTTAACCACACAGACAACCAGGTAAACCGGCACTGACTGCACAGAAATTACTTCAGTTTAACAAAACCAAACTACAATTTACAATTACAATTGCTTTTGTTATTTATCAATCTACCAATTTGTGACGATTGTATAATTGCTTTGTAAATAAAATCTAAAACAATCATGACAAATTCCCATCTTAATGACCAAAATATGTTGGTGATTAGGGAAATTAAAAAAACATTGATTTCAGATGTCTCCAAATCATGACTGTTTTCACTTTATATGTGACTGCTATTTGTTTCAAGAAATGTTTTCAAATGTCAATTTTAATTCCCCATAAATTAAGTTGATCTTGTTTTATCCGATCAACAGTCTAAAACCTTAAAATCCTCGAAACATCGAGCATAAAATCCTCATAATATGAGAATAGGGATTATTAATCGATTATCAAAATAGTTATCTATTCATTTTTTTTATTTACCAAGTAATACATTTATCTACTTAATGTTTCAGAAATACTTTACACAATTAATCAATTGATACAATTGTAATTGATACATTTTCTGTCAATGTACTCATTTTCAATTGTTTAATTGTTTCAGCACAAGTTCCATTTGATTCTTTCAGTTGTGAAAAGCTGTCCGCTGAGTTAAGAAGAGCCTGGTAATATCACCGTACGATTGTCCTGTTCACGTATCATTTGTCAAAAAAAGGGTCGTAGATTTGTAATTGTAACAAAAAGCACCTGTTCAAAGATTCATGACTTGGCACCTTCTTGCTTTTGGTCTGTGTGTCGTCTATTGTACCACAGAGTGACCCATTGTTCCTTCCTGGTAACGCTGGTCCCGGTGTTACAACTACTTAGGAGCTCTGTGGACGTGAGCAGGATGTGATGGAGCAGACCTGGCTGCTGTGTAATTGGCTGTCATGCATGGCCCGTCTACCGGGCCCCTGATTAGCCATGCTACAGTTGGCTGGGCTTTGATTATGTTAAGCCTGACCCACACAGGCAGCCGCCACATCTTCAGCCTCAAACCTCCGATATGTCATTTATGTTCGCACGGTCACAGTCAACCCCCATAACCACTATTTATAGGCTGATTACTGATTCTCTCTTACCAGCTTTTTTTTACTTCTAATTAAAGGGTCTTCCTCCAGTCTACGGCGCTTTCCTCTCAGCTCCTTTGCAATTTAATTATTCTGATGTACAGAATTAGCATCTGTTTGTCATTGTAGATAACATTTGCATATTATATTGAATAATTGAATGAGGACTGAAGATTAAATTAAGCGGGTGACAGATGATTCGTCTTTGAACAACGACAGTTAACAGGGCAGGACTGTGTTCGGTGAAAAAGCATGTTGCTAATTTCATGCAAAATCCACAACCTTGATGCTGCTTATAAGAAACGTTTATAAGAAACGTGAAAAAGCAACAGCAAAAAAATCCTTCAGTTCAGGGTTTAGTTTAAAATAAATATCATATTTAAGTATATATTGTCGGGGGAACAAGATCCCACACAACCTCCACACAGAGTTGATCTTTGCCAGTGGTCCAGTTCCTGGAATGCGTCCACTCAGTTCCGCACCAAGATGGATGGCGTTAAGGAGAATATTTAGAGCAGCTTGAGCTTTTCTCAAGCTAATGTAAGCATTGGCAGAGCACAAAAGCAGCCCGACCCGAGGCCTGTGCGTTGGTGGAGACTGCTGATTCACTGTCGGCACACCAGCTTTTGTTTATATATATATATATATATGAATAAGGCTGCTCATAAAAAGCAGAACTTTGAAGCAGCAGTAAATGTAGTGATGTATTCCCTCTGCTCTGGAGGCATGAATAATTCACCTTGTCACACGAAAAGCCATCGGTAGAGTGACATATGCAGGCTTGTGTGTTCTTTAAGTGCGTCTCTGCTCGTGGGGGCCACAGAGCCATGTAGCCATATGTTTCATTGTCTGTTGGGTGAGTCCCTCGAGACCTTTTGACAAAAAAACAAAAAAAGCAGAACAAATGACACCTATTTTGCAACAGACAAGTAACTGTACTTCCCTTTTCCCCTTGAAGAGATATGTGCCGGTAATCTCCTCGTCTGTGAATGCAGTGATTCATTTGTGAATCATCCGTGGTGATGATCTGTTGAAACTCTGAGCTGACGAGATTTTAATTGTAAACTGTTGACATGTTAATAACCCACCTGACTCCCGCTGGCTCCTTTAGAAAGACACGAGCGATTTGAGAGTGTGGAAATCTTAAGAAAACCTTGCATTTTTTTCAGTACATGGAAAATGGCCACACACACACACGCAAGCAGAGTGAGCGACACACACAAAGAGGGTCTAATTTCAGGTAGTGTATGGACGTTTTAGAAATGGAATGGTTTTCCCTGCGCTGGCTCATGAGATTATCCGACTCCTCTGCTTATATTTCGTAAACAGCTTTCTTTATACCTGTAAGCATCACAAGAGCTATGGATCACCTCCAGACTTCACATCTCCTGAGCTCAGCCTCATCCGTGGGGTCATTCCTCTTCTTCCCATTCTCTACGAGGGCGTTTCCTCTGCCCCGCAGGCCCAAGCCGAGCTTTAGGCCTGTAATTCCTATTAACCTGATGTTGAAACGCTCCCTGCAGCAGTCCATTACAGCCAAGGCACACCAAGCCCTCGCTGCCTGCAGGGTAAGTGCAGCTCGTGCAGACCATAGGGAGCCAGCAGCAGGGAATGCACACTGTGTATCACCCAGCGGAGTAAACAAAGGCAGAGTAACGCAGGCAGACGCACTCTCCACTGACTGGCAGGAGAGGGCCTGATTGTTAGCTCGGTAGATGATTTACACTCTGCTTCAAGGGTGAGCGCAGGTCCAACTGACTTTAAGTGAAGCTGAGGACATTTTTATCCCTGCAGACCTTTCAGTGAGGAGTTTCCATTTGTCTGTAACACTGTCATCAGGTTAGTTTCAGAGCAGAATTATCAGCAGTAAAGATCTGGGGTGGAATGACAGCGTCGGCTCATAGAGATAAATAAAGAGTTATTAAGCTTCGCTGTGTAAACAGCAGTTTTTTTTATGGGATTTTTAAAACAACTGACAATTGCCTTAAAAGTCAAGTTGGAGTGTCTATGTCAATGTCTGCGTCGCCAGCGTCTAATTGTCCAAAGGTAATTTACACAGCGTCCTGTGCACGTCTCAGCCAGCCATTGTAAATGCTGTAAAGAGGCACTAAACAGCCATTTGACTGACTTTGTTTTGTGGCGCATGCTGTGCTGCTTGTGTTATCAGTAAGGCAGTTCCACTCTGATGGATCTGGTTTGTATTGTGGAGTCAGTGTCAGATATATGGCCCTGCTCTGACGCTGGTTCCTCCTGAGGTGTTCGGGCTGTCTAGACGTTACAACGAATGGAAATTCTTCTACACGTTCAAGATGAAATTCATATATTTGCCTTATCCAGCAGTGCTGCAGCCTCATGCACACAGGCTAGTTATGCTGTTTGAGATTATGCTTTATTGCACGGCAGGAACAATGCCGGCCACTTCTTTTTTTTCTTTTTTTTTCCTCTCCGTTCTTAAATCTGCTTTAACTTTGGTTTACGCTTCGACGCTGGGGTTTTTCCCCGGGAATTTGTTTGCGTTTCAGAACATTAACTTTACACACTCTTTGTTGTCATTGTGGACAGTGGGGAAGTTATGTAATGGAGGCGTCATAAAACTCGGCACTGTTTGAAAATGCCAGGTCTCTGAACTTAAGAAAGAACAGAGCAGCCGAGACACTTGAGTTTTTACTGGGTCTGCGTTGTACGCGAGCCAGATGCACGGGTTCAGATGCTTGTTGTTAGTTTTATGATGTCAGGCTTTGAGCTGCAGATACTTCAACTGAGCTGGGAGAGGCAACGCTACGGGGTAATCTCTAGTTGGAAACCATTTTGGGCTCTGGTGTTGCTCTTCACCTGGTAGAGGCGTGGAAAGTTGGCAGGAGACTCAGTTTGTGTAACCGCTATACTCTTCCTGCCACCAGCTTTGTTTTATGTCTTTCTGCGTCGTCAGGCACTTGAGGGTGGACAATTTGTTTAGGCAGCTGAAGATGGAACTGTGCGTGGTGGAGGATTATGAGATTGCCGGGTGATTTGTGGGTTGGATCTTCTCAGAGCCCCGGCTCAAATATCCAACACTTGCTTTGGTGTTAAATGACGATACCTAAACCATAAATATTCTGGATTAAAACCCAAGAATGAATATATTCTTTAGCTTTCGTAGAACCACGGTTTTGGCTGCATAACTCCCTCTTCAATGCCAGTTAGTCTGTGAGCAATGTTGCAACAGACGAGATAAATACGATGATGTGGGATTTAATGGAAAGTAGCATGAAAATGCTAAAACTACATGCAGTGAAAATAAACAGCTCTACTTTTGAAAACAGCCAGACCTTGCCTTTTTTTTTTTTTTTTTTTTTTTTCTTCCGTGAGTGGATGAATTTGTCCGAGTCCCACATTCCTTTGTGAGAAACACTTATTGAGTCAGTGAAACTGTGGGGATTTTGTTCTTCCACCGTTACGCACACATATTCACAGCACGGTTTACCTCTTTAAAAATGTACTCCATGGACTTCAATACAGCACTCGGTAAAACACACCAAAGCAGACCTCGTGTTCTCTTACCTTCTGAAAATTAACACTCGCATTTCAGGTTGACAAATTCAGTCCTCTCCACATTTTGAAGTATTTGTAATGCATTAAAGTTCAGATTGTTTGACCTGTCCATGCGGATGCTTTAAACAGAGGACGATAGGAAGTGGCACTGCTTTGTGTCCCTTTGAACGCCGCTGTAGAGGCCAGCTCTGAGAAGCTTCACCTTGAACTGATAAAAGCGATGAATTATCGCTTTGTTTATCCTGCTGTTGAAACTTGGAGTGCATTATCAAAGGAGAAGCCAATGGCAGAGTATTAGTGGGTGCATTTTTAAAATCTTGTAAATCTCGTGAATTTATGTCACCGTGACTTGGGGACCTCACCTCGCCCTTCTGGTTTCTATTGGCATGGAGCCGCCCGGTCCCGTCGTCTGTAACTGTAAAGTAGTGCCGTGTCTTTTCAGCCAGGATTTAGCACGCTGACCCCCTTGTGCTCTCAGAGGGGTGCTCGTGGTCTTCTCGGGCTCAGGGGAGATGACCAGAGCATTAGGCCAGGACCCCTTCATTTGCAGCAGTCCCCTTTCTAATCAAATAAGGCTGGGAGTGATTTGCTTTTAATGCTGGTGGCCCGGATGTGATGGTGTGTGATTGACAGGCTGTGATGAAGAGCAGGATGTCGGCAGGGTGAAAATACCATTAATGGTATTGCTCATTTCTCAAAGTGGGGGTGGCCAACACCGTTGGTGGAGGTTTGCTCACCCTGCCTTTCACCCGCCACCCCCACCCCTCCATTCCCCCTGTTGCACTTTGAATGCCCTCTCAACCCGAGCTTCCCTCCTACGGGGCGGTAACAAGCTTTTTGCACTGACTCTCTGCGTCGGTGTTGCTCAGAGAGCTTAACACAGAACTTGAAAGTGAAGTTTTAACCGCTGATAATGACATCGGTTCACATTTCCCTCTCGTGGTACAGCATCTCTGCCGTTGCTGTTGGTACAAAGGAAGAAGAAAACATCCCATCATTGTGTTTTATAGCCCATAATTGCGTGGTGGGAGGCTGTGCCCCCCAGGTCTCCTCCTAATGGCTGTTTGTGTGTTGTTTTAGTGGCAGATTTACATGTGGGAGGGACAGTGCGGTGATTTACAACCAACAGTGCCACTGACTGGCCGCCTGACTGGCTCAGTGACTGACTGGCCTTGCTCCATGTGTGTTCCAGGTGATAGTGCAGTCTGGCCGCCAGCCCAGCGTGCTGCAGAAACTGTGTCAGCTGCCCTTCCAGTACTTCAGCCACCCGCGCCTCATCCGAGTGCTCTTCCCCTCCCTCATCTCGGCCTGCTACAACAACTCCCAAAACAAGGTCATCCTGCAGCAGGAGATGAGCTGTGTGCTGCTGGCTACGTTCATTCAGGTAAATATAGGACCATGGTGTCACATACAGCAGACATAGATCATAGTTTTACACACAGTTGACCATCACAGAACAGGCTATAATCAGAGGGGAACCTCTTTGCCTCGGCTGGTATAACAGTTGCTCATCTCGGCCCCGGTGAATCTGTAACAGGCAGGCTTGTACAAAGATAAATGGCTTCCTTCACAGTGGATTTACCTGCCACTGGTTCAACTCCCAGTAAACAGCTTGTCTCCTTCATCTTCCTCTGACAACCCGCCCCTCACCACTCTGCAACCACCGCTGTTTAGACACCGATTAACTTCCATTCAAAGGGAGACAAGCTATTGTCATTTCTTTCAAACAAAGCAATAATGCATGGTGTCGTGCCCCGCCGCCCTCATTGTTGAGTTAACCTCAAGAACATTCCTCGGAGTGAAACGGTTTGATCCTGTATGGTTCTTTATCACCCGGCATTCTAAAAACATATATTTTGATTAGAAAATACATTGAGATGTAGTGGCAACTTTTAAATAACATTATTTGTATATTTTTTTTTCTGACTGGAAGGTTTTAATTATTTTAGATAAGACCAATTAAATTGTACACACACACACACACACACACACACACACACACACACAACACTACTGGTACCTGCAGTCTACTGTTATCGTACTAATGCTCGTGTTCATTCTTCTAGGACTGTGCTGCAAATGAGAAAGATTCAGACAACAAAATAAAGCCCGGAGGTAAGTTATTCTGATAAATGTATGAAACGCAATGCAAGAATTTGGATGAATTTAATTATATTTCATATTTTTAATTCTAAAGAATAGTTGACTTGTTTTAAAGAAGGCGTTGCCTCAGAACAGACATGACGGTTACACAATAGATCTGGAATATGTTTAATGGTAGTATTGAGACTTAAGAATTTTTCCTTGTGATACATTTATCTTGGCACATTGGTTGCTTTCTGACGGTTTTAAAAGGATTGCTGTTGGACTCCCGTTATATAATGAAGTTGTTCTTCTCTGTCTGTGTAAAGTTTCCCAGCTGCTGGATTACTGCGAGTTGTCTAACCGCTTTCCAAGAGACCAGTGGGACTCAGCGCTGCAGTTCTTTCTCAAGAAGCAGGAAGAGTGATGCACACTGTCCTCAGAATGGATAAGCACAGTATGAACATTTCAAAAGAAACATGTGGACTTTTGTTTTTTTCTCTTTTTTCCACAATTTTAAGTCTGCACACGAGCAAATATGTTCTTCAGACTTTGTCAGTTGTGAAGCCTTATCATATGTTGGTTTATCTGTTTTGATTTCTTTGAAATCAGTTTGATGTTTATGATTATTTGCACAAAATGTCTTCATTGTTCATTGCAGTTAGAACACATGCACAGCTATTCCATTTAAAGTCTATACAAGCCATTTGTTTATCTTTGTGTCCCTGTTGTAGATACAAAAAAGATCCATTTCAAAGCAGGGACCATCTAAATCTGAAACATTTAGTTATACTGTAATTTATCGTTTGCCAAGTGTTTCATGAATACTGTTTGTGTTATTTATTATATTTGTCTCATGTTTGAATGTGAATGGCCAGAATGTTATTACTAGTCTACATGATGTCAGTTACAAGTTACGTGGCATGCCTTGATTGCCAGCTCAGAATGATCCTTTTCAAGTTCACATCTTTGTCTCTTCTTTATCTCTGTTAGGCGGCAAACTTACAAATTAATATAATTTATTGAGTTATTTACCTTCATGTGAAATAAAATACTTATGGCTATATTTTGTTGTCATTCTATTTTTTTCTGTGTAAACTTTACAAAGTTAAATTGATGAGTAAGATACAACAAAGGGTGGTGACTCTTGTATTCCTGTCAGTTACACCCTCATGAACTTGAATATTGAAGATGTCCTAATTTAGTCTATGGACAAATGCAATTCATAGAAACAAATTTGATTATTGAATCTTAAATAAACATGAATATATAGGAATTGGTTGTACATATAGAAATGTACTTTCACGCTCTTGAATTCCTCAAACAGATTGTTCAGGTTTAAGAGGAAGCCATCTTCTTCTGCACGTATTTATTGGTAGTTTATTAATTGGCATATTTATATTCAAATAGTGATCAAGTTGTTTTATTCCCAATGGTTCATCACTACAGCATCAGTGCGGCCTCTAGTTATGCACAGATGACAATCAACCAGCAGGTTCAGGTAATATTTAGAAACGGGATAAAGGGATTTGTTGGGAATGAAAACAAAAGTTATATTCGCAAAACATTTCCCACAGTGTGAAACTGCTGGAACTTTCATCCAGTTTGTCCAGTTTTAGATTAAAGGCAGATGTTGCACATTTGGGAGCTGTTTAATGTGTTAAGTATAAACATATAACTATATAAATTCAGATAACCCGTGTACTTATTTTAAAATGATTTGTGATGTTTAGCCCCGTCTTGTATTTTTCTAACATTTACTTGAGTGTATTGTTGTTACAGTTGTACTCACAGTTTAAAGTTGTTACAGGCTATATCAGCATGTCTTAAAGACTTAACAGGATTCTGAATTTCAATGCACTTCCCTCACTGATAAAGGCGATCCTCCCCAACAAATTATTGAGGTGTAGTGTGTCAGTCCCTGCTTGACCTGCGTGCTCTCTTGTCCAGCGGCTATTTGCCGTTCAGGATTCCTACAGGAATGAAAATAAACTCAAGACACGCCAGGATGCGTCCGCAGGCTGGGAGTCCCGTCAGCGCTGCGCGGCTACGCGGTTTGTTTTGGGTCCATTCAGTGTATCCTTTGCGGGTGATGCCAGATGCAGATAAGCGGCTGCCGCTGCCTGTCCTCTGTCTAGACTTGTAACCATGGGCCTCAGGTTGGTATGGCACTGTGACATTTGTCTAAATAAGACCAATTTGATCGTTTTATCATTATGACGGGAACCAGATATTATGCAAAATCTGCTATAAATATAGGCTCTGGAGGCTTTTTTTTTTTTTTTTTTTTTTTTTTTATATATAAATGAAGAAGATAGAAAATCATGTGAGGGCACGAACTCGGACCTCAGCCCATTGTGTCTGATTCAGTGACCTATGACACGTGGGCCAAATGCTTAATAATATCGTGTCAGCCATCAGTCACTCATCCACTTGGCTCAGAAATTCAGGCCTAAATATAAGCAGGGCCTCTACCTCAGGGTTTACTGTTTACAGACAGAGAACGGCACCCACAAATGTGGGCAACTGAACATTTGTAATACCGTAATATTTCATTTCTGATTGCCCAAACGTGCATATTTAACCATTTATTGTATGAGCTTTAGGCCGTCTTACAGCCTAAGAAGTTGAATTTTCTAAACAGGTGAGCTCCAGCACTTCAAACGGTGTCAAGCATTATAAGCACCAATTGCTTTTCAATTCACTTAAAAACTGATTTATTTTGCCGACTATAATTCTAAAAAAGATCTTGTGGTTTACAGAACAAATGGAATTGTGCATGCAATAATCAGTTAAAAGTATGGTTTTATTGATAAGATCGGCTATGTCTGTCGTCATAATAAATATTAATAACTTATTTTCTGGAGAAAACGCGAACACTGCGCATCTCATCTGTTTCCTTAATTTACAAGAGTCGATATTGAAACAAAACATGCACATCTACACAGTTTGGTTCCTGATAAACATATTGTAACCTTCAGACGTCCATTACAGGACAGTGTGTTTGAATCCCGTTACACATTCACCACGTTATGGCCAGTTCAGGCATTGGCATCATGGTAGAAGGTCCCATAAGCCCATAATGTCCATAAACAGCTGTGAGTCCTGCCGAAGTATCCTTGAGCAAGACAGTGAGCTAAAATGCCTAAATTTAAAAAGAATAGTCAGACCTCCCATCCTCCAGTCGGCAACCTGAATGTATCCTCGAGCATAATCCATCCTGGTCCTTTAATTCGTTTTTCTTTGATTGAATGTCACTGAGGTCTCTGCGCGTCCCCTGCAGAGGGCGCGGGCGCGCGCTCGGGGGCTCCAGCTGACCTCGAGGACTCTTCACGTGTCGACTGGACTCGGCACCATGCTGTTCGGTGTGTCCGGTAACTGAGACGAGAGTGAGGTCACATCACTGCCCGAGGAGTTGCCCAGGGAGCCCGACTCAGAGAAAGACACCTGCCGAAGGAAACCGAAGGAGTCAGATCAACAAAAAAAGGGTTTTAAGATAGACCAATTTTCTCTCTCTGCTGGTGCAAAACTTCTCACGTGCCCACAGTTGTACATGTCAACATGTGAATGTGCTCATGACCAGAGCAAGGGATACATTTATTTTATTTTGTCAAAGTATCAGGCCTATCTATTAAAACATAATAGGCTACAAATCACCTTATCAGTCGTGCACGAGACCACATCAGCGAGTGACCCACATGGAGCCCATACACAAGGTTGATCAACAGTTTGGCGCAAGTTTGCACTTGAATATTTTGGAAATTCAAGGCGTTACTAAAGAATTCTCTCAAATTCTAAGCGTTGTTTTTTTAATCATCATCATCACGTTTACAAAACTGCCCTATGACCATGTCTGAATTATTATTGGATATGATTGAAGTTTAGCAAATCCTTCTGTTTCCTCTCTCTCTCTCTCTCTCTGTCTCTCTGTCTCTCTGTCTCTCTCTCTCTCTCTCTCGCTCTCTACGAATGTAAGCCTATCAGTCCCTTTGTATTATTTTAAAAGGCCTATAATTTATTTTAAATATATATACTGAATGTCATCCTACCAGCTGTTGGAAAGCGGGCTGGTCCAGGTCGCTCTGCAGGGCGAAGTCGCTGAGGGTTTTCCACGGTGGCTGGTAGGTTTGCACCTCCACAGGATTCCCCTGCACGGTGTTGTCGTGCCGGATAGGACTACCTGCCACCAGAGGTGTGCCTGTCAGGCCCTGCAGATTCTACAAGAGCAACGAAACAGTTAATTCGACCCAAATATTGGCCATACATTGAATAAATTCTGCTGTTCAGCCACACCAATAAAAATCATATTTTTTTTGTCATTATGAGGGAACCAACAGCCATTTTTCAGCAACAACAAACATAAAACGTGCACAAAAAGTTTTAATTGTATGAATTAACTAGCCTTACAACTGTTAGAAAGCATATTAGGTTTATATGAGCCTGTAAAATATCTAAATCTAATTTTGCAATAGTTAAAGGATACATTGGGTTTAATGTGGTCAGCTCTGCAAAACATGCAATTATTTTTCAATTACAAAATATTTCAGTTCAGTAGACTAACTAAATTGACAATTATTTTCTGATTCATGAAAATATACCACCTGTATATTTAAAATGATATGGAATTTTTTTTTTTAAATGGAAAAACAACCTCCTGTTTGTTAAGAGTTGTTTGACAAATAATTTTATTTTCTGTATTTTTTATCCACAACAATCAGTCTACGATATGTTTATGTTTCCTGCTGTGGTTTCTCTCCAGCAGTATTGCCATTCAATTATTTCTTTCTTTATCTTATCGAGATAATGTGTGGCGATACATTTGAACATGAACATTATCTTGAATACAACCTTTGTTAATTTTTTATTTTTTTTTTAAACCAGTGGAGAATTTAATCAAGTTGTACGGGGCAATAGTGAGTGCATGACAGTCAGTTATTAAGCACATTAGAAAATATGCTTAAGCATGTGTTGCCCAAGATCAATTGGGCCTTTGGAATGAGAAACGGGTCTATAATAAAGCATAATGTTTTCAGCTATACCATGAAAATATAAAAAACATAACATAACTCACGGTTTTTTCGCTGTGCTGCTGTGATTGCATCTGCTTCAAGAAGATGATCCTCTTCTTGTCTTTGCAGCGCTTGTTCTGAAACCAGACGCGGATCACCCTGGGGCTCAGGCTGGTCATCTCCACCAGCTGCTCCTTCATCAGCGCGTCCGGTCGCGGGTTGGCGTTGTAGCAGGTCCGCAGGGTGTGGAGCTGCTTCTCGTTCAGCACCGTCCGGATCCGAGTGGTTTTCTCGGACTGCTTGTGGACGTGGTTCCGGTGATGAGGAGGATGTCGGACAGAAACAGGTTCTGGAAAAAAGGAAAAAAATCAATTTGAAACTTAAAATAAGCAGAAAAAATGTTTTATGTCGGAGGAATTATAAACTTAAATGAAGAAATTAAAGTAACAAATAGCTTCGATTTACAAGTAGGCTAGGCCTATCGCCGGCTGTAGTTTATGAAATTGAAAACATTAAATATTGCACCAAATATTGTTAGGCGTCTGTAAGTCACTGCCGTCATTTTAAACGTCAGACTACTGTATGCATTTAAAAAAATTAAATTGTAAATTATATTGAATCTTTTTTTGTTGGCCGATGCACACAAAATATTAATATTTAGTCGACTGTTTAGATTTTGCCTAGAAAATGGCAATACTTTTGGAAGTCAGAATGTACATAATAATAATAATAATAACACTGATGATAATAATAATAACAACAATAATTATAATAATTATAATAATAGGTTATAGCATGCACGATTTTATGCAGATCATTTTCTGTGCCTACTGTGTTACTTTTATAGGTTCATAATAAATCAGTTTGTAGGCTACCGGAGATGTGCAGCTGTCTGGTATGGATGTTCCCCGGGCTGAGTGGGCTGTCTGCAGGGGCCCGGTCCGCGAGCAAGCCGTGATCCGCCCGACACAGCAGCTCGTCGTCCCGCAGAGAGAACTCGTCCCCCGGCAGGAGGTGACGGCTGCAAACCGAGCACCGAAAACACTCCATGTGATACACATTGTCCCGAGCTCTCATCACCAGGTCGCTGCTGCAGAAGCCCATGTTACACTTTGCACATTTGATGCCAAATAACCTGAAAGGGAGCATGGAGACTATACATTGGTCTCATGCAGTAGCCCTAAAATGTTGCAGGCTAAACGAATCTGACGTTGATCTCAGAGCACGTTCCAATCAACAGAAGCGCAAAAAAGTTGCGAGCTGATATAATAATCAGGAAAAAGAACACAAATCTGAATGCCTGCAGCACAGATCTTATTCAGGTTTGTAGTTCATGACGCACAATTTTGCCCACTTTCATTTACACCCTGCACATTTGCCATTCAAATTGCCATTATCATTATGAGATTATGATTTATCTCATCTCAGGTGCCCCCTGTATATCCTTTATATATAACACTTTCTTTTCAACAACCCAACACATGGTCTCTGAAATTTAGGAGAGTAAAAAAAATCCTGAAAGTTGCACTCTACCTTGCATAATCTCTTTTACAGTAAGTCTTTCCGTCTCGGACGAAGCAAGTGCAGGTCTCGTCCAGGTACTGGCTGCACTCTGCACACTTGAGACAGGCTGCATGCCATTCCAGGTCCGGGGAGACTCTCAGGATGTACTGGTCGTGTATCTGACTTCCACAGCCCACACACATTGCGATTCCCGACTTCTCTGTGTGAGGAGCGGAATGCATTAATGCAACACTGTGCGAGCTCTTTTAATCCCCATGACATCCCTTAAACCCCCTTCACCCCTCCACCTTAAGGAGAGAAAATCTTTGCGCGTATCACAACAAACATCAGAGTTCTTCCAAGAATATTACAGACTTATTATAATGACGCAACAGGAGCTAAAAATATCACCAAGTAACCTACGACAAGGGTCACTTCAAACGCACCACACGATATAAGTTTATAAGGATATGCCCATATATATATATATATATATATATATATATATATATATATTAGTGTATTTTTCGTTAGGGCAGGTCAGTTGATCATACCTTAGTTGCGGTTTCGATATTATTCTGCAAATGCCGAAATGAATCGAGCAATTAGTCATTACATTTAAGAGACTATACCCCGGATACGTCTTAAAAGGAAATTTAAAAACTCAGAACAAAACCCCGGAATGACAAAAAAAGGAGTAGAGAGAGATAAATAACTTACTTTTTGAATGATCCCCCATATCATCCAAGAAAGAAGTATTGAGCCGGATATCCACCATACAGGAGAAATAGCCCAGTGCAAGCCGATAGATGGAGGAGAGGAGCGGTAGAGGAGACCGTCCCGTCCCTGGCTGGATGATAAACTTGTATTCCTCCACCGAGAGGTGGAGAGAAAACAAAGATCCTCGACCAGTGACGTCTGCAAACCTGGACCTCTGTTGGTCCGGGGAGAGGGTGCCATGCAAATCTCCTCCTGGACCCCTGCTCTTTTTTTCCTTTTGTCTCTTTGGACTGGCTGTGAATTTTTTTTAATCCATCTTTTGTCCCACAGCGCTGCTATCTCTATTTCCTGAAGTGAAAGCAATTTCCCTGTTAACTCACAGTGCAATTAGGTATACTTGTGAGTGTGAGATATGCTGTTGTTGTCATTTATTTTGGTATATCCCATTCTCTTAATATTTCCTTATGGGCTTACGTATTGTTTATTGTAAGCTTATCCGTGTCAATATTCTTGTTACTGAGATATTCTGTTTTTTTGTGTTTAAACAATCATATGTTGTCTGGATTCCCACTAAAATACAGAGTTGAACTTGGAAAATGTTTAATGTTCAATATTTTGTTACTGCTATAAATTATGAACATGATCCTATTTGCATTACTATAATAATATTAATAATAATAATAGTTACTAGCATTATTATTATTATTAATAAGAATTTCATTATTATTATTATTGCAGTCTGATATTTATTCTAGAAACTATTTAATTAATTATTTTATTTAATACTAACTTTATTATTATCTTTTTTTTAATGCTGTTTAAGTTTGATAGTTAACCAATAGTCTCACGCTACTGTAGAGAGCCCTCTACTGGATAAAATATCACATAGAGATCTTGGATCCACCGAGCGTCAATAAACTGCACAATTTAAGATCTAGATTTTGTTTTCTTTTGCGTATGGATTATCCATAAATTCGTACACCTGAGCTTTCGTATATTTGTGATTGATAGAAAGTCCTGGCCACAATAAATAAGGACCCGAAGGATGGCTATTCAGTTCCTCTCACATACACAAGACTCAACTGTTAGAATAAAAGAGACAGAGAGAAGTAGTGAGAGAGGCACACAGCCAGAAGACAACGTTTTTTTATGCCTGATATTAAAGCAGTTGAATAAAATGTACGATCAGATTCAACAGACCAGAAAAAACGTACATATTTTTGTGGGTTTTGTTTTGTTAAATATTCTAGTATTTGTATATTAAAAAATTGATTAAATAGCCTACAGCACCCATTGATGTGGGCTTGACTGTATACGTTGAGATAATGATTGTAAAATCAACAAAATATCGTTCTACATAGAAAAATATATAGTTTTTTTCATGTGAAACTAAATGTAGGGTTCTAATATTTAGCATTATTTATTACTTCCTGGTCCGTACTTGTTACTTTGTACTTATTCAACATACAATTAGTTACACTAACAGTTACACTATGATTAAAATAGGAATTGGAAAATAGGCTTTATTTTGGCTTTATATGTCTTCTTTATTTTGTCTCTGAGGGAGAAATTGAGCAAAAATATCAACTCTAAAAGACCTTGTTATGACTCTCACGAATCAATGAATCGCGAATGTTTCCATATGTTAAACTTGTAATAATAAAGCTTCAACCTGCTCTTTATTTTGAAATAATTGTTTGCAAGCGCTTTTGAGAGTGACCGGAAGTTGTCGTCTTCGTAGATGTCGCGAGACCTTAAAGCTTACGTCAGGTTACCTTTGACACAGTTTTGTTTCTGCACCTGAGAAGCAAGCAGTCTGAAGGGTCCAAGATGAACAGAGCGTTCAACAAAACAAGTCTGAAGCAGTTGGTAAGGGGGTGACAGTTATACCGTAATAACATATATAGACATTGATATGTTCTCGCACCAGCACAGTAGAAAACTAGCTTACTTGTTGGTTTGTTATTGCCAGTTGCTAGCTTTGCTAACTAATTTAGACGCGTGCTCGTCTGGCAAACCGTGGTATTATTTCTCAATTTGTGTGCGACAGCGTTGTGTGACTTGTTTTGACCACAACAGTATATACACATTGTAATGTTGCAAGAATATGGCAACGTTTTGCAGGTTTTGTGTTTGAGCTAGTGCTAACTGGTGTTAGCACAGCTAGCCTAGCATTTATGCAACCAACGTCAAACCAGTAGTTACGAAACTGTGAGACTGTCATTGACGCAGCGGGTGATACTAAAGTGTTACCTAAAGCATTGCATCTCCTGTGTGTAGCAGCATAGACTATATAACAGCTCATTAAGTAACCCAGCGTGTGGGATTTCACGTTTTATTTCTTTGACTTGATTTAAATGACCTTCATCTACTGCTGGTGTTCAGTCATGTCCAGAAGAAGCTGGTATTATCCTGTTTTACTGTGATAATGAGATGTCGACATTTTCTCCAACAGGCCGGTGTTCTCCAAAGGTTTCAAAGCACCTTGGTGATTGCAGAGCACAACAATGAGAAACTGACCCCTATCACACTCAATGCCATCACTGCTGCCAGTAAGCTTGGTGGTGAGGTGTCTTGTCTAGTTGCTGGAACAAACTGTGCACAGGTAGGCAACGCTTTTTACACTGACCTGCTCAAGGGCTGTTATTTTGGCGTCACCATACCGCATTGACATATGGATAAATAAAAACATTTTTTTATGTCTTTTCAGGTTGTAGAGCAAATCAGACAAGTCCAAGGTGTGAATAAGGTTCTGGTTGCTCAACATGACTCTTACAAAGGTGCCCTGCCAGGTATGTGGCACCTATTGTAAGTTAACTTACAGAGCAAATATATACCGAACATGTCTGTTGTTGTTTTTAGCAACAAGCTGTTTCATGTTAACAGCTGGTTGATGTAGTGCTCAAGAGCATCTTGGGAGTAGTAAACGAGGGAGGGGAGTTTGTTTTTCATTTGATCCATACTCGTATATTCAAGTTGTCTAGAACTGGCTCAGCAGTAATCATTTGTATTGATATCTGATTATTATTTTTTTTATTCTTCAGAGGAGTTGACGCCGCTTATCCTGGAAACTCAAAAGCAATTCAATTTCACCCACATCTGTGCCGGTGCGTCTGCCTTCGGAAAGGTAAGTAACGGAGAGAGATTCCTGTACAATTTGTACATGTTGAAATAACATCATGTTTTCACTACACAATTATTCTGGCCAAACTTTGTTTATTGTGCATTTCGTCTTCTTTTGTAATAGTATGACGTAAAAAGTATAGTAAATGTATGTAATTCATAAAAAAGTCCCAGTATTGTATGCCATGTAAAGTTATGGTATAGTACATCATAAAAAGATCATACATTTATTTGCAAAAAAATGCACAGTCCAGCATGTCATAAACAATAATTCTATAATAAGTTATCAAAAAGTCATAGAAATTAATTTACTCTCTCATGGCCTCGTCGAGATGAGTTTCTTTTCTACCAAAAGTTTTAAGCTCCTGCTTCAAATATTTTCATTTTTCTAAATATTATATTCTCCACATATTTGTCCGTCTATCAATGAACTGCAGTCTCTTTCTCCTCTTGATTCTTCATCAACGTTGATCATTGCATATTTCCCTGCTTACGCTTAGTCACCATTTCTTTCACCAGAACCTGCTTCCCAGAGTGGCTGCCAAGTTGGATGTTGCTCCAGTTTCAGATATTATTGAGATCAAGTCTCCAGACACGTTTGTCAGAACAATTTATGCCGGTAAGCCCTTTTTAAAAAACACAGGTTTACTTCAGAAGACGTGATAAATCATGTTACCTGGATTAGGTACAGCTTTGATATGAAGCAGATGAACTCTGCTAATTATTTTGCAACAGGATTTTTCTCTGGCAAGTTTGTATTAATGATGTCTCTGTGCTTTTTAAATATGGCATGTTAATAATATTTTGATTGTACAGGAAATGCTCTCAGCACAGTGAAATGTAACGAGTCGGTGAAGATCTTCACGGTCAGAGGGACGGCCTTTGAGGCGGCTTCAACAGAAGGAGGAAGCGCTACATCAGAAGATGGTACAGTAGATATGACTTGATATTATGTCAAAGTGTTGTTGAAAACGACACGATATACCACAAAGAAACAAAATGTTATTTGTTCATCATTTTAACACAATGATCCTCCTTGTCATGACTGATCTGTAGTTGCTGCTTCTTCTCCCGCTGGAGTTTCTGAGTGGCTGGAACAGAATCTGACAAAGAGCGACCGCCCGGATCTGACCAGCGCTAAAGTTGTGGTGTCAGGAGGTGAGACATCCGTTTGTCTTCTGAATCACTCGTTCGGTCCAAAGCAATGTCGGCCATTTGTTTGCAGTGCCACTGTTTGTGTTTGTTGTGAATTCATTAGCTTGTGTGCTTCTTCAGTTTTCTTTCACAAAGCAGACTAACGGAGTTTCCTTCTCCTAGGGAGAGGCTTGAAGAGTGGAGAGAACTTCAAGCTGCTGTATGACCTGGCTGACAAGATGAATGCCGCAGGTAAAATGGAATTTCATAATCTTACTTTTTTTTTTATTTCCTAATTTCTTTACTTATGAAGAGTTTAAATTGCATAATATTCTTTTTCCAGTTGGTGCATCCAGAGCAGCAGTGGATGCTGGGTACGTCCCCAATGACATGCAGGTTGGACAGACGGGCAAGATTGTAGCACCGGTAAGTTTTTCCTTTTTCTGAAGTGACGTTATCAACTAAACATTTGTCAAAAAAAGCAAAATTTCACCAGTTGGGTTCAAAATCTGTTGCTTTTGACAAATACCTGTTTACCATTACACAGCGTGGTTGCAATCCAGTACGATCCGGGTGGCTGCTCTGCCCTTTTTTTTTTTTTTTAAAAGGTTAACTGTCCATTATGTGACTCAGCCGGGATACCCCGGCTCTAATTATCCACACATTAGGCCCGGCAAAATGGACTTGATGGCACATTTAGGGCCCTAAATGATTTAGCTGATCCATTAAAGCAGAGTGCAGTGGATGTCTGGGCAGAGCGGCGGCTCGGCCAGACTGTCCAAATTAGATTTTCCAAATGTTATGACAAGCTTGTTGAATTTGGCTAAGTTGATTAAATATGATAATAATCTAGTTTATCCCCCCCCCGCAATCTTAAATGTTGTGTATTCAGTCAAAATAATCCCTTATCTGCTGATTAATATTCAATATTTCGTCACAAAATGTACCGTCGACATTGGAATCGTGTGTGTTTAAACTGCTGTTTGTCTCTGAATGATGTGTGCTAGAAACAGCTTGGTAGTTTTAAAATGCTGCTCACTCACCGTCACAGCACCAGTCTGTCTACTCTCAGATGCTTGAATTGATCCAGGGATTGTGTTAAAATGTATGTAATGGAGACACAGTTTCAATAATAAGGATTCAGTTTGAATGGCGTGTCCGTTCCCGTGAGCTTTCATAATCTCGTAGGAATATGTTGCTTCTTTGAGCTCTTCTGAGACTTCAGCTGCAACATTAAATAGGCACTGAAATATTCATATGGCACTGATGGTGGAGATCTGCGTACTGACCCTTTGCACACCGTGGTCATTGTGCCACCAGTCACACTTCATGTCTACAATCGAGTAACACTTGTGTGCTTGTCTTCTGTTCGTGTCCACAGGATTTGTACATTGCTGTCGGTATCTCTGGAGCTATTCAACACCTGGCTGGAATGAAGGATAGCAAGGTAAAGGTCATGAATAGACCTCCCCTTAACAACCTATGAGTTTTGAATAATGGAGTAAAATATTCCACTTTTTAAGGAGATTTTATGAAAACTGATATACGGTAACCTTAACTCTCTAGAGTTGCCATACCCTGTGATACAATGTTTGGATGCTTCTGTATTGTTTGCAGTTAAGAACCAAATGTTAAGGCTCATAAATCATCACGTTTCTTTGACATTTTGCAGTTAAGCCCAATTCTTTTTTTCCTCTTTATTGAATGATCATAGTTTGTTTGCTTTTGTTGAAGCATAAGACACAGGCTGTTAACAGTTTAGGCAGTTTGTTCCTTTGTCTTCTGCGTACTGAGAGAAACCCGTTTTTATTTCTCTATTCAGACTATTGTTGCCATCAACAAGGACCCAGAAGCTCCCATTTTCCAGGTGGCCGACTACGGCTTGGTCGCTGATCTTTTCAAGGTGAGTCGTGTCACTACGGTCAGAACCGCCGCTCACTCGCCTTCTGCCGGACTTTGGGGACCAGAGTGACAGTCAGAGTATAACGTTTGCTTTCTCGCTGATCAATTTTGCACGATGCCTTATTCCAGCTAATGGAAATGTGCAACCGTTGAATTATTAAGTCCTTGAATTAATCAGAGGAGAGCTTTCCCTGAATAGAGAGACTCATTAGCACATCAAAAGATATATAAAAAGTCACTTGAAAGGTGGCTTCAGTTTAGTATTGAGCTTGTACTTGCCAGGCTTCTTACCCGCTTGGTTGCTTTCTTGTATCTAGCTGGTACTTGGGCAGAGTGAGCCAGGAGTGTTGGCACAAGCAGCACTGGAGTCCAGTGCTGCTTGTGAAAGGCTAGTAGCTTATATTTTCACGTGTTGGTCATGTTTTATTTAGCCCCCACCCCCCCCCCATGAGCAGCCCAGGTGTCCTGACGACTCTGTAGAAGTGATTAGTAATAATGGCTAGTGGCAGTAGAGTTTTGACCTGCAGGGTGAGATCCCCTTACAAGTGATCACTCCTCAGATAGCTGATTAAAATGGATGGGCTTTCTACTTTACCCCAGAATGGACAATTGATACCTCGGACAAACTCCCAGTGACTGATGATCCACTTGTGAAGTTGCTTGACTCACAAGGAAAGCCGTTTGGATCATTTTCTACTCGTATTTACCACAAACGGCTTCTTGAATGCGTCTTTAAAGCTACACGGCTGGTATTATCAGTGTGCTGACTTATGGGCCAGATGCCTCCCCTTTAAAATGAACAGAAAGTCTAAATGCCTAAAAGATGTCAAGCTCAGTTAACAAGAGATTCATTTAAAAGTACACTGGAGCAATTACAATTCTGTGAGTTTCGTCCTGCTAAACGGTCGGTGTAAAGTGTTTGTTGAATGTCTAGTTCTGAAGTCTCTGCACTGTTTTCTCTTCAGGCTGTTCCTGAGATGACGAAGGCACTGGACAAGTGAGGAGAACCAAAGTCATCCCACAGTTGGAACCTGCAGTAAGAAGAATAGAGAGTGGACCACAGGCTCCCATAGCCACTGCCTTAACACATTTCTGAAGCTTTGTGTGTTTGCATGCAGAAATAATTCATCTATATAGAAATAAATGCTTTAAAACTACATGTGTTCAATGTCGGTGTACATTTGTACGTACCTGGTGACGGTGTTTTATGCCTTTAGTAGTAGTACAGGTGTTAATTTGTATTTCATTTTCTGGTTCAGCAAAGAGCATCTCTGGGAACGCCCGACATGTCTCCGACCGAGCTGGCTGTAAGATGTAGCTCTTCATGCTAACCTAGAGCATGTATACTCACTGAGGTGCACTTGGAAAATAATGTATTAAATTGACAACTAATAACTAGTTCTCATTTTGCCATGTTTTCTCTTTATTGGATTCATTTTGCAATGCCCTCTTTCCACAATCAAGATAGAAAATGTCTGTCAACAGAACAACAAACAGGGTTGGTTTCAATAAGAGGCTAATCTTGAAGGTTCATGCTATATTTTACTTTTTGACATGTTAGTGTAGCTCCACTTCAAGTCCCTCACCAAGTGTGGCTGTGATAAACCCATTCTGAAATACATATATATGCACAGCTTCTAAACATTTAAATCATAAAAACATATTTTAGACCCAAATGATGTATCATAATTTGGTATGTGTGGGACAAAATCTCAGTAAACACTTGAGTCAGCTGGGTTTGGTCAGAATCTAGTCGTGGCACCTGGATAAAAACACTCATCCACCAGGCAAAAGTCTGCCACGCTCTTTCTACTCATAGAATTAAGATACAAATGTTAACGTTGCTAATATAGAAAGACAAAGATTAGAAAGAAGTTGCGACTGATCCAATGTACCCTGCAGCAGTCCCATCAAAGAGGACTGTTCTTTGTGAGTTTGGAGACACTAAACTGACCGTCTAAACAGCAGATACACCTGCACATTGATGTTTCCAGGACTTGTAGCTTGTGGAAAGTTTGATTCACCGTTTGTGGCCTTCGTGATCTCATCTGTTCATCATCTCCAACTCCTACAAAGTGCATCAAAGGAGCTAAGCCCTCAGCACCACCCCCTCACTGCTTTCACTTCCTAGAAATCAAACCACAACTTAATATATAAAAAGCCAGATTTTTTTCATCTTCTGCGCAAACCAGTTTTCTGAAAATGTTAGGGCTCAAGCCCGGTTGCTGGTTTCTTTTGGTAAAATTTTTCATAAAACTCAAAAAAGTGTTTTTTGTGAGTGTCAATTCCTGATAAGTGCTGCCTGATAACACATTTGCCTTCTCCAGTCTCCTTGCCCTCTGTTTTTGTGCTGCTCTGGCAAGTTCATCCTCTCAGTCCCAACAGTACAAAGAGGATGACGGACACCGTTTATGTGCCAGTGACTCCCAACAACACCAGAGTTTAGTAGAGCGAGTCCTGTGAAGTGAGTCTTATGTCTCTGGCAAACGGTTGACCGGCATGTCCACTGGCTCCATCATCCTGTACTTCTCCTCTAGAAGAGGCTCTCTGCCCTGCAGATGGATGAGAGGCTTGGAGTGCAGCCCGACTCTGCTCTCCTGGTTCCTCTTGTTGTAGATGTTGACCCTGTGTTCCAGCTCAGGGCTGGTTTTGGTGGAACCCGCTGGGCTGGGTGGTTTAAGGTTGACGGGGTCTAGGCCCTTCGGGGTGAGACAGGTATTCTCAGAAAGAGAGGAGAGCAGCTCCTGCATCACAGCGCTGGGACTGCCACGCGGCTGAGCGCCCAGGGCCAGAGGGCTGCTGTACGGCGGAGGGTAGCAGCGTTGGTCGCTGTAATCTGTGGAGGTGGAGGCCTCGCGCACCGTAGAGCTGCAATCCGTGGTGGAGCCCAGCGTGTGGCTGCTGATGCTGTGCTGCCGGATGCTGAAGCTGCTGCGGGACACCGTGGTGGTGGACGCTTCGCTGACGGAGCTGCCGGTGCGCCGCAAGCGACTGGACGACGCTGCGTCTACACTCACCAAAGAGGAGGGAAGCTGGCTGGGGTTGTTAGGCAGGTGCACATCTATGGCTGCTGTGGTGATGACTCGTGCAGGGTCTGGGATCCCCATATCTACAAGAACAGAACACAATGCACACAGGGCCGTGAAAACGTTGTGGCGCTACAAGGACCTGTGGAAAAGAGGGGAGCAGGATGGTGTCGGTGCTCACCGCTGCTTGCCTCACTGTAGTACTGGCTGATGTAGTTGTTCATGTCATCATGACCGTGGTGATCTGAAGAGGATTAAAAATGGACACTTGATGTTATTTGTCTCGGACACAATGAAACTGAATCCAGTGTTAATTTGCGAGTTAATCATTGGTAGTGTTTCACAGTCCAATGAGCAATCGGACGCTTTTAAAATGATTCAGAATCCATACAAGTTGGTTATAGTTGGACAATCAAAAGGGGCAACATTACTATAAGTCCTTTAGTTTAGTATTTACTTAATTCATTGTTTATAACGCAATATACTTTAGTTGTAAGCAGTGTTAATTAACAAATATAGTATCTCCTCCTGTGGGCCCCCATAAGTGGAGGTTGATGTGTAAACAGATAATGAATAATAATATAATAAAACACAGGTGTGTTATAATATAAATTTATACTTTCTATCTTATTATGAGAAGTTGTAATTGCTGACAAATACTATAGCTTAAAAAAGGTTCTGACCTGCTTACAACTACATTCATCATTTTTTATGAACCCTTCCTGTGGATGTGGTCCCCAGATCCTGAATCAGTCCGTGTGTTTCCTTTAAGTGCTAGTCAAGGTCCCACAGGACTGTTAGATGGCTTACATTCAATTGTGTTGGGGCTTTACATATTCATTTTATGATTTATCCCAAGAGGGGCCACATTGTTTAGCCTTGACAGTGACAGGGACCATCTCCAGATGATCAATACCACATGAGTACATGTACAGTATATGAGGAGCAGCCGCAGGTAAAAGGATGTCTGACTAGAAACACCGTGGCTCAGATGTATCGCACTATGATTTATGATTTGATAAAGCAAAAGCCTCACTGTTTTGAGCACTGGCATCACCTGCACTGACTGCGCTTTGCTGCTGGAAGTCCTGGAAGTTATGACCTGTCAGTGTACGAACAGTTTATAGTCCATCTCGGTGTGGCTCCAGCATTTTGATGTGATGAGACGAATGCTTTTGACAAGAGGACACCAACTATTATTCACTGTCCTACAGCCCAGCATGGAGCTTCAGAGCAAGGGGTTGTTTGCTATTTGCAGAGGTGTCTGGTTTTTGCAGGGACATGTTGTGCTAATTCAGTTTTTTTCTTTCAATAAGCATGAAGGTCTAGTGAAACAACACATATGTTAGTTAATAGCATTGTGGCATTTCTGACTGATCAGTGTTGCTGTTTAGGATGAGGAAGGTTGTCTTATCTAATCCTCCAAAAACGCCTGAAGAATTGAAACCTGCAACTTTGTATGTTTTAAGTACTTTGGTTACACAATTTCAGCCACCCCTTATCTTGGAAGGCTCAAGAGACTGAGGAGTGTCTGCAATCAACTGCCCTCTTTGTGCGGACATGACGCACTGCTTAGGTCTTCCCTCATGGTGCAGAGAGGTCTTTGATAGCCTGTAATACAATGAAGTTGGGTGTTCCAGATGGTTACCTGCAGGCCCCCCAGGCTCTCTTGCTTTAGCTGGCCCGTGATGCTCTGAGGCCCCAGAGGCCAGTCCGTCCACCTCCTGGAAACTGTTGCTCTGTTTACCCCACATGTGGTGGATCTGCATGGCTGCTTCACGCTCTGCTACCAGATCTAGGTCCTGCTGGGCCAGGTGGGCCCTCAGCTGCCTGATTTCAAACTGGAACGAAAGAAAGACAAATCGGATGACTGCCAAAAACTCCTGAAAGTAACAACACACAGTAACAACACACAGAAATGTATTATTCTACTCACTAAAATTCCATCTACTATTGTCCAAGCATTATATTTGCTGTAATATGTTGCTATATTGCTTGCATCACAGTTCAACTTTACATATACAGTACAGGGAGCTTATGCCAAAGTGCACATTTCCAACCTCTCTAATATTTGCAGTACAACGCTTGGACGTACAGTAGAGACTGTTCTCCTCCTCTGGGCAGACATTTGAGAAATATAGAGCACTCAGTGGATGCACTTGCAGTCATACTTATGAAGTTCAGTTATAAAGTTATTCTTCAGCTTACTAATATGACCTACTAACAATATTAGAACTATCATAATCACATTGTGAAGTAGTCAATAGAATGCTTTGAGATAATGCACAGTGCTGGCTATCCGATACCCACAAGACTTCTGTAAATGTATTATCTAGTGATAAAATAGGATACATCATAGGCCTCTTTTATGCCCTTTTAAGTACTTTGTGTTCTTGCATAGGGCTTTGCTGCCCTCTGCTGATTACATGCAGCTATACTTCAAGGCAGAAATGCAAATCTGAGTTGTCTCAAGTATCTAATGGTTGTAAAGAAGGTAATACCATCTGCTGCATACCATCTGGTCCGCTTAGAGCAGTGTATAGCCATATCTAAGGAATTCAAAGCATGCATCACCACTCCTTTATCCATTGCATATGGTATCAGTATTGATTAGTTCTTTGGTATATGATCACTTTAAACAGTGCAATATAAAAAAAACACACACACAAGGAAAAATTTCCTTTAAAGTTAATAACTATCTTGGCCCTAAACATGGATATAGAGTAATGTCACTCAAGGTAGGCTAATAGGAAAATATTGTTTATAATTAAGCATTATTATTATTAACATTACTAGGGATGTAATAATAACCATAACCTATTTTTCAATAACAGGAGATTGGAGTACAACCTAATTACAGGGAGTCTCCAACTAATGACAGCTTATAATTGACTATCTTAACACGTCCCTCTAGCCCCTCAAATCCAGAGACGCTGACAAATCCAAGTTACAAATCCAAGTCAAGTCTCAATTCTTTGAGGGGCAAGTCCAATTAAAGTCTCAAGTGTGACCTGGAGTCCCCATCTCTGCTGTAAGGTAAAAGATATGAGAAAGATAAGAGGACATACTGCCTGTTCCTGGCAGATCTGGGTGAGGCGGTCCAGCTGTTCTTCCCTCACCGCCTTGCCCTTCTCATACTGCTGGATCTCCAGCTCCATCTCCACCTTCACTTGCAGCACATAGGCTAAAACAAAAGGGTATATTACAGTCAGTTTTCCTTCTAAAGAAACAGGTAATCCTGTGTTTTTCAATCATAATTTCAACTGCACCTTACATTGACTTAATTCATTCATTCCCCCTCCAAAAGTGGATCTTGCAGATAGTGTATTATTGCACACACGTTTTCTAAATATCAAAGTCAACTACTGTTTTGTTTCATCAAAAGTCTGCCACATTCACTGGCACATGACAAAGGACTTTGACTAACATATTGTACACAAGGTGGACAAAACTACAGCACAATGGATGCTGCAAACAATGCTACTGTTGTGAGACTTCAGTTAATGGTTGGGAACGTTAAAGCAGTAGTTTATGGCGGTGTTTTATTGCATTGTGTTCACCACAATGTATCATCCCTTTGAACACGTACTGTACTATATTCAAAAACCACAAGGGGGAGCAACACTGTTCAAAAAGCATTCCTCCTAATAAATAAAATACTCTGTGTGCACCTATATGATAAAAAATATTTGCATGTAACATCTGTTGTTTGAGCTTCGAACCATGGGTTCATTACGATGTACTACCTGGTAAAAAAAGAAAGAAAAAAGACGAACAAATAATTGAGCAAACAACCTCAATATTGAATGTAGCCGATACCGCAGAGAGCACACTGCAGTATCTATCTCTGTGACCTGACAGTAAAGGACAGGATACAAAGGACATCAGTCACTCCCTGCCTCACCATCGATGATCCTCTTGACCCTCCAGATGCGCAGTGTGATGATGAGACCGATAGCATCCCAGGGGCTGCTGGGGCCGTTGGCCACTGTGGAGGCCACCATGGGGGCCAGGGACAGGACGATGACAGCTCCATCAAACACCTGACAAACACACACACACAGCTGCTGTTATGTCTGTAGCTTCCACAGTGGTATGACATTGAGGGAATGACACTGCAGTGAAAGGAGCCCCGGGTAATAGGACTAATGGTACCCATGGGAGCTTACCTCTACTTTGTTCTCTATGTAATCCCATATCCCCAACACCACGATCCTGAACACCGTCTGAGACAGACAGAGGGACAGAGATGGAGACAGAGAGCAGGTTATACACAATGATAGCAAGACTGGATGATGTAGGCTGAGCATACTGGGTAGTAATGTCCAATAATTAACCTGACAGTCCCAGTAAGAGGCATTTGCAATTGTGATTCAGACCTCTTTCATCCCTCCACTGGTAATTCATCAATGACATCATATTCATGCACATCACAGGCAGCGCGATAGGATTTCATGCAAACAATTAGAGGCACTGCATTTAGCTCCTTCTGCTGACGCAGCAGGGGCTGCAGAGAGCAAACAACTCTCCCTTTGTCGCTGTTCCTCTTCTGCCATCCCCTACCCTCCTTCCTCGTTTCAGATATTCAAGGTTGCACTTAAGCAGGAATCATCCTCCCTGCTGTTTCTACTCATTCAATGTGTCACTGGGGCTGGGGGGGGAGGGGAGGCTGCTTTTATTGATAAGTAAAACTCCAGCTACACAAAAGTTAGCAGTGGGGTGGTCAAGTGTAGGGAACTAAGACAAATGTGGCTGAATGTAAAGAAAATGGTAATCAATACGGCGCACCTGAGGCCTAGAAATTATTTAAAACTAGCAGAACAGAAAAGCTCCATCTGCATTTTAAAGTGTTTGTGCTGCGTATCAATCGAACAACCCGAGAAGGACCAACTCTGCCAGCATTAACAACAGTAGTTATACGGTTTTGTTTTCGGTATACTGATGTGATTTTGTAGCCACTTCCGTTAAGTACACTTTTAATAGAGTCGTACACAAGTTCACCTCTACTAATCAAAATCGAATCAAGCTGTGACAGAGGACACGGGGCGTTTCATGGTGTTGTTAGTATTCTAATGAGGATAATACCGCACAACATAGCATTAATCGACAGGCTGCTGCGTCAGCCGTAAGTGAGACTGCGTTTGTGTTGAGCAAGGGGAAGATAGAGACTCACCTCAGTGAAGAACACAGAGAGAATAGCCAGGCTGATCCAGTGGATGATGCTGGCAAAGTGGAATGCATTATTAACTGTAGGAATAAAACAGAATAACTGGTTATTTTTAAGGACAGTTTCTGTGACATTAAGTGGTGGAAGATGTATGTTTCGTTTTTTGTTGGTGTCTCTAACAGCGTTTGCCTGCTGCGTAACACTGACAAGGTGCAGTAAAGTGGAAAAAAATTAGCACATTCATGCACACACACACACACATACATAAATGACAGAGGCATGAAGCAATTCAAAACATACATGTGTCTGTATCTTCCTGTCAATTCATCAGGCTAATTGTGGACAGCCTGAAACAGCACTCGGCTGTCAGCTGAGGCATTTCTCTTCACGCTTTACCTCTCCCTCCCATCTGTCTTGCGTTTGCCGTGTTCAGTGATCTGTCTATGAGTCCATTCATCTTCCTCAAGTCATCCCCACATTCTTCCACCAGCCAACTCTGTATTGCCTGATTTCTTTGTCTGCTAATCTCCCTTCACAAATTTCTCTTACTTTTCCTTGGTCTTGCCTGTCTAGTCAGTCAGTCAGTCAGTCAGTCAGTCCGTCACAGGGGAACATGCATTTGGATACTGCCGGAGTGACATCAAACAGGTATGACCCCTCACCTTCCACTCATAATAAGCGAGGATGTCTTCACCATACCAGATGATGTAAATGAAAGCTATACTGGGGTGACATGAGTCATAGTGGTGTTTGGACCACTTGACGTTTTGTGTTAACTGTGGAATACTAATAGGAGAATTATATTCCCCAGATCATGATTGATCAGAGCCTCTGGTCCCAGGATAGATCATCAGTGACACAAACTAATTATAAAGTTCAGCGTAGACCTTTTGCACATGCTCACATACGTGCTGTGTACATCTAAATTGTGTTCTTTGGTCATTTTCCACACACACACACACACACACACACACACACACACACACACACACACACACACACACACACACACACACACACACACACACACACACACACACACACACACACACACACACACACACACAAATATCAAAATGTTCAGCTCTTTAAGGACATTCTTCCTATGACTTTTCTTGTTTCAATCTCTTATGCTTTTTGAATTATTAAGCTTTTTGCAATTTTCTTTTGAATGGGATCTCTATGGAGAAAATCTTCAAATCCTCTTAAACTTTAAAAGCTTTCTTCTTCCTCATACTTTCAGCTGCAGACACCATTTCAACTTTAAAATGTTGACAAAACGTTGAGCTATTTACTGTATTCAGCTTTCTCAGTCCTTTTCTGACTTTACAATGGGTGTGTATTGCGCAGCTCAGAGTGCGTGATGTGAAGTGGAGCTTTAGAATATTTCTATTTTGCCACGGATTCCACAATTTTCACTCTTCATGCATAATTTTGGGTAGAAAAGTAGCTAATCGTGTCCTTGTCATAGAAAAATGATTGTGGAATCCCACAGATTTACACATTTGGTACTACAGCCTCTAGTTGAGAGGAAAACCAACTATCTGCTCAGAACAATGTTAATTCTTACTTCAAAAAAATCTTGCACAGACAACCGTACAACATTTCTCAATCGCCACTGAAGCCACTTTTTTTTTACACTACAGACACAAATCTCACATGATCTGTTCTTCAAGTCATCCTTCCTCTCCAGTTCTAATATCGGAGCAATAGGAGCTACGCTTATGGGGGTTTTGAGGATTTGTTTGACAGGTGTTTCACAGCTTTATCTCCATGTAAAGGCTGCAGGCACACAGGTGTTTTTGATTGAGCTAATTAGTGAAGCTGATAAACACACAGACACACAAAAAACACTTCCTTATTATATTGATAATCTCAGGTGACTTTACACTCTTTTCTACCACTCACACTGCAACAGCTTGATGTCTATGAGCATCTCCAGGGTTAGCAGCACCACCACCAGAATGACACAGGCCACCAGGAAACAGTTGAAGCCCACCGACAGCAGGCAGACCTGCCACAGCGCTGCCCTTCGCCCACAGCATGGCTTTAGCCAGTTCGACCTGACCAGGGGGAGAGGGGGTGAGAGACAGAGACGGGAAGAAAATGCGGTTAGAGGAGCTGCGTGTGCAAAGATAAATGGGTCTTGTTGCGGTGTTATTTCAAAATGTAATACTGGTACAGAGTGCGCGTCTGACAGGCAGCATGCAAGGTCAAATCAATAAAACACAAGAAACGTCAAGATACACAAATCATGAAGTGTGTTCAACCTTGACTTTGCTCTGTTTTCTATCAGTCAATCTTCTTCTAAATATTTCTCAGCAGAGGGCACTATTCTGCATACAAATTCAGAGCATGCGCACTAAAATTAATTCACTCTCTTAAATGTGATGGGAAGCATAAATACATGGCACTGAGATGATATATTAGTATGAAGTAATTCATATGAATTCATAATATCCCCCCCCCCCCTCTTTCCTCATCTCCTCATAAAGCCGTTTATTCTAACCTTTCCTGCAACCCTCCACTTCCCGGTAAAGCTCTCCTTTTGTACGCTGTGTAGTCGTCTTACTGTTACAGCCATTCCTTTTTGTTTGCCTATTTTTGGAAACGGATTACATGACGTCTGTTGTAATCCAAATTTGAGCATTAAATATTTTGTTTTCTTCCTATCTGAACATGCTTGTGTGTATAAAGCACTAATAGATTTAATTATTGAAATATCAGAACATCTATAAAGGAGGTGATACCTGACTCCATGGTCTTATCGTCTCTAGATTTATTTTGACATGATACACAACTATTGCATCACTGGGCGACTAGACAGCTCTCTGAGTGAAAACTGGCCAGTTTGCCCATCTGGGCAACTGTTTAGCTAACAACCAGGCTGGTAGTTAGCTCACTGGCTCTACTCTTGTTGTAGCTCTGGAGGACTGAGTAGCTGGCTGGCTGGCTGACCGCGTGGTGTAATTCTCTTGGCATGACAGTGGGGCTGCATGTGCACCATCTGGAGGGTGTAGTCGCACCTGGCTGGCTTTTGAGAGACCATCACTCATAATTCCTGAACCTAGAATGTGTCATTTCTCCCACTGGTTAAGCAGCGACTGCTTTATACACCTGCCTCCACATTGCGATGTATTTTCCATTCGTTTGGAGTGTCCTCGTGTCCCTCTTGTGCCGGCTCCTTGTCCAGGTACATTGGTTCTGAAGATGTGAGTGTCTTACCTGCCTTGAATCCATACCAACTCTCCCCTTCAAGTTCCACCAATCAGAAACTGACTGACTGAGACTCTTGGGGATTTATGGTCAATAAATAATGACACATTTTCAGGAGGCACACAGGGCTTTCCCTTCCTGTCACAGCTCTGCATTCCATGCATGAAAGGCAGTAGGTTTCGTAAAAAAAAAAAAAAAAAAAAAGCTATCTTTCGTGACCTGTCCCCCATAGGAGGAAAGCTACTGGCAATGTCTGTCAGAGGACAAAAGAGGATGCAATTTATTCTACTCTCCTCTTGGTTCAGTTCAATATAAAGAAGGCAAACACAGAGAGGAAGCAGGGTGCAGCTGGTTCAAAGGCATTGGGACTTATCCAAAAGTGAAGTGGAGAGAGAGCCAGGGAGGAAGGAGGGGGAGTTGGAGAAGGAAGAATGAGAAATAAAGAACAGAGAAAGATGCAGATTGACTTGAAGGATAATTCCACTTTATTAACTTCGGCCTTATTTGTCGTAATTTTGGCCTCATCCTCTTGGTTAGTATTACCGATAGGAATGATGGCCAAAATTACAACAGTTTTGCACTCACCAAGTTAATTGCTAAGATTTGTGTACGTGGTAACATTGATTGACAAGAGGTCCAAACAGGCATGAAATACTAACGGTCAGGTATGAGGTTTGACTCCCAAGTTAGCTAAACCTATTTGGAACGAGGGCTGCGACCACTGGTCATTTTCTCAAATAATTGATCAATTGATTAGTCTATAAATGATCAGAAAATAGCAAAAAAGTTTGTTGCAATTTCCTTAACCACAAAATTACATGTTCAGATGTCTAGTTTTGTCCAAAACCCACTTTATTACGTTAAAAGACAATGAAAAGTATAAAATCCTCATATTTGAGGAGCAAAAAATAAGGGATGTTTGCAACTGTGGCCAACTGTACTTGTACTATGAGGGGTTATCATTGACATTTTGGGCACATTCTGGTTTCTTACAAATGACTTTGGTGAGCAGGAATCATGGCCAAATTTCTAAAAATAATACAAAAATATAATAAAAGTTAACCGTTAACCTCGGCTGTAGCAAAACTACACATCATCTCCATCCTTCACCAAGGTCAGCAGAGAGGCAGGAGCTTGCCCATGTTTTGTCAATGCTCTCCCAGAGGCTAACCGGTGCAGCAACCCCTCAGTACCAGCCAAATGCCAACAGATTAGGGGCTCAACACCTGCAACCAAGAGGTGGTGGAGGGTAATGGTATCATTAGCAGATACCATGGAGACTCCCAAGCACCGATTTGTTCCCAAGGAACAATGTCAAACCCCATCTGCCAGTGGAGGAGAGCCAAGAAAAAGAAACATTTACCTAAAGACACGCCGAACACACAGTCATCGCACATTTATGGACCATTATTTAGAAGACGGAATGAGCAGCACACACACCAAGAGACACCTCACTTACCTTCAGGACTGAAAAGCACGATTCAACTCATACTGTGTGGAATAATTCATTCAGACCTCTCCCACGAGCCAGGCAGAAAAGGTATTAATTTAATAAACCTGGAAAGAAAAACCCTGTCTGGAAGCAGAGTAAATGGCAGTGATGGATTACTCCATGCTCGAAAACTTAATTTTAGGAAAATCACTTTAAACTTTGAATGCTGAGGACCTGAAGTATTTATGAGAAAGTGAGGCTGCTTCAGTGGTGGAGCAAGTCAAGGAAGGACATCCCCTCACTCTCTCCCAGGGTCACGGTATGTGCGGATCAAATAGGCAATACCTTTAGGGTAATGCACAAATATGTGTGTGCACAGGCAAACATCACACGCACGCATGCCTGCATGTGCGCGCACACACACACACACACGCTGTTAAGAGCAATGCGTGGAGGAAATTAGAGATTTAAGTTGGCATGTGTTGTGGACAGGTTCATAAAGACATCCAACAGGCCAGCAGCTGCAGTGCAGAGGGAAAATCGAAGTGGTCTCGACAGCAGTGCAGAGCGACGGGATTAGATCATGAGACCGGTCAATAATGGCCTCAGATGGAAGTGAAGGCATGCTGTACATGACATCGGCTGCAGCGGGCCCTTGCAGCCGAATGGCCAGGCTCGACAGAGTTGACAGAGACGTCAGGCAGAGTGACTGGCGCAGAGGAAGGTGTCTGGTCGCTCTGTTGGGGCCCATTCACACAGACGGTACAGAGCTTTGGCTCCAGCCCCGGCTAAGTAACTCTCACTGAGGTGGGGAGCCTATCACAAGGTGCATTTATTTCATTAAACTGTCTCCTGTAATTGAGACACAGTAAAATACAATGTAAACTCATTAGATAGTAGTTAAATGGAAATTAAATCAGAGAGGCGGTGCTCTGTTTGTGTGTGTGTTTGTGAGTTAAGAGATTGAGTGAGAGAAAACGGAAGGGCTGCAAAGGGAAAAATTCATTCAGAAGTAATGAGTCTCAAAGACTCTATCAACTCGTCTGAGGTATTGATTGAAACACACACACACACCCACACACACCTACACACACACACACACACACACACACACGCACACAAGCAATGAACAGCTGCAAATACCAACCTCTCCCTCAGAATGTTTGCAAAGGAAAGCCTAAAATAGTGTCGCTCTGAACGACACTGCTGTGCAAGGCCTCTAAATAATTGATTGCAACTCTTGATTGATGTCTTGATTGCACATTTACAACAGAGCACATTTTCTCGGTGATAAACTCCAGAACATTAGGCTACAGACCTGTGGCAGCCCTCACACTGCTTCCAAAATGATTAATCATGCTATGAGTCTAAACACAAATCTTGGCCTAGACATCTTCTCACTGTGCCTTGTGGCCGTCCATTCATTTATTCAAGCACACCTAACATTTTTACTTTTGTTGAAAAAGATGTCAAATTTGTCACCTCAATGAAGTAGTTCCTATCCTATTTGGCCCTTGCCATGATACTACTTGACTCAAGTTTTCTGTCTCCTATCAATTACTCTCTCTCTGCACTGATAACTACATAGCCTTGTGGTTCTCCAGTACAAACTTCTAACAATTCACACCAATCTGCTGAACTCAGCAGGCTCAGGCAGGGGGAAATGGACCACAACTGTGCGCCTGCAGGCTATTGAACAGCTGAGGTTGAAGGGCTTCATCCCATTCAGGCTCAACATTAGACTTGCTCCTTAACTTACTTTATACATTTGAAAGAGGCATTTCTTTTAATCCCTGATATATGCATTTTTTCTCACTCAAGAGCTTATGTTTCCTGAGAAAGCATAGGTGCCAGCATTACAACTGGCTCTAAATCCTTTCCTGTGTAACCACTGCTGAGTCATCTGTGTTATCACAGCCAAAAGAGGCAAAGAAGCCCAGAGAGGAAAACCAGCTAAGCAATAAATATGCTGAACAAAGTGAAGTTATCATAGGTAATCAATTGCACATTTTACTTCCGCGTCTCATCGCTATTAATCTCTTACAGTCTCACGCCTGGGGAATCAGCAAACACTTTTGCTGTAAATTAACAAATCAAATAAAAAGGCCTAATCGATTACAGATGCTATGAACACATTTTAGGCTTTAGCATTCCCTGTGAGTAGGTAAACTTTTTTTTTTTTTTACTTATTTTGAAAATTCAGGCAGCTTTCCAGTATAACCAGCCCTTTCCATTGGTTTCCAAGCGCGATCAGCTATCATCTCTGCACTCCTTGCATCCAACTCCATGGTACAACCTAGCAGAGGGAACTCTGAGCTGCTCTTCGCCAGAGAAATGGGCCACAGATACTGAGCAAATGGAGATGGATGGGGCTCCATGTGCAGAGCAGCAGACAAGCTGTCCCTGATAAATGGGTTTTCACCAGGACACTTGATCTCTCTCGCTCTCAGCCTAAAAAGCAATCTCACACTTTGCATGTCTGTGAATATTAACAAACCCTCAAACCCTGCACTCAAATGTCATCTATTGTGTCGCACATGGTGCCAGGCAAGAGAGCCAATTTGATGGAGAGGACTGTTCCTCTTTGGGTTTGAAATAGAGTCGGGGGGGTGGGGGGAAGAAAAGCCTGTTCTTTTTTCTGACATCCATCAACACAGAACAGGTAGTATAGCTGTGGTTTCAAAGCCCCGTGAAATATTGCTGCTGCCAAGATTCATACTAGACTCTGGCAAAGGTCCGTCACTGCTATTTTCTACAGTCTAGATTTATTATTCCATTATACTTAAATCTTGAGTATTGTCAACCTAGTTGTGATTATGTGCATATCGACTGCTTTATTAATGCATTTTAGTGATTAGAACTTTATTTCATATGGGAAGTCCGAGTACTGTTCAGTAATGTCTAGGTAACTCTAGGCTGGTCTGGGCTCACTACTGCTTATCTAATACCCAACATTTCACCAGACACTGTATTAGCTAACTGTGGCTGTCACCATGCAACGAGGCACAGGGTTAAATCCCACAACACCGTCCAACATGAACAGATAGGACACTCTTCAAATGGATCCATTTCCTTATGATCTGCAGTCGGCAGCTTTGTGAATGAAAGTGTGGAGGAGGGTCTTCCTTCCTCCATCCTTCTCTTTATCTCCTCCACCTCCCCTGTCCTCAAGTTAAAATCAGCAGGTTGACCCTTATGAACCATATGTCATTACAGCAGTGCCTCACACCTCTCAGCTTGGCCCCTGGAGATCAACGGCATATGCTACTGCTGCTGTGGGCAGCAGGCTGATCTGGAGATGATAGCCAAGGACAACTGCAGGATGTGAAGCACGGGGTCTCGAGACTGGGGCCAGGCAGGGAGGTGCGGTCAAGATTAAGGTGGAAGAAAATCTCACCACAGCACCTTACTACTTTGTTCAGACCAGTAAAATTGAATTGCATTCACAAGGGCAGTGTATAAAAAAACAACAACACAGATGTATCATGATTCAAGTCCTCCGAGTATGCTGTGATCCTCAACATATTCTGAAATGACTAAAGAACGGAGTTCCATCAATTATCTTTTCCATTATCTTTCACAGTTTTTCCTGTTCAGGCTGGAGCCGATCCCAGCTGACATTGGGCGAAAGTCGGGTACACCCTGGCCAAGTCACCAGACTATGGAAGGGCTTACATACAGAGACAGACACACTTTTACGCTCACATCCACACCTACGGGCAATTTAGATTAATTAAACTAAGCTCCATCTCTTTGGACTGTGGGAGGAAGCCGGAGAACCTGGAGAGAACCCACGCTACCACGGAGAGAACATGCAAACTCCACACAGAAGGCCCGTCTAGCCCAGGAATCGAACCCCAGCCCCTCTTGCAGGGTGCTATCTACCACACCACCGTGCAGCCCTGGAAGCCATAGAAGGGAGTTATTGGTGACAAAACAAATTTTTGGCAATTGAAAATGACCTGTGATTACAACAACAGATGAAACAGATGCATACTCCATTATGTTACTTCCATAAAGAGTGACTTTGTTTATGCTTTGCGCACACACAAACAGCTATTGTCACTAACACTAATTACACACGTCTATTAGATCTATTATGTTGGTTAGGTTGCTACAGTTTAATCAATACAGTAACATGACAAAGCATTCAAATCCACTTAAAAAGCTAATATTCTGTAGTTTGCAACAACATTACCCATTATATAAAAAGACAGCTTTTAAATGATACAAATGAGACACTACTTAAGCGATTAAAGGTGGATGTGAAATTACCCTAATCTTGGACTTTCCAGCAAGTTCTGTAGAAGATGGTACTGCCAAAATCTATTAATATCTCCATCCAGCTCACTACTGCATAGAATCTGCGAGGACTGCGTGTGCCCCTTGTAGACCGCAAGAACATCCACCTCCTACATAATCGCCCACGCCTCCTGATAAAGAGCCACGAGGAGCTGCCATGCAAGACTATATGCGCACCTCTGGTGTGTATTATTTAGCTCATTTTTTCACAACCATATGTAACAAAAACCAAGGCCTCACCATCGAAATATTCAGGAATGATCTCTTACTTATCCCATCGCTGACCATTGGTATAAAGCTATTCCTTTCACCTTCATGCTTTTCCTTTCACCATGTCCAGATCCCAACCGAAGCCCTGACCAGAGGTCAATATAAACTTTACGAACTAATAAATAATTATATTTATGATCAAACGGAAATCAGTGCTCACCTGCTCATATATCTACAACCACAGGATAGAGTCACGTCCACAAAATGAAATAACTAAATATGAAAAACCTTCTCAGCAAAGTAAGTCATTGTAGCTTGAGGAAACAAACCTGCTAATCATCAAAATAAATGCCCAAAGTCACTGCAACAAAAATAAAGTGGGTATATATTCTTGTACACAATCATTTACAAAAGTGCAAAATTAGCCTGCAGAATGCAGAGGAGTCTCCGTGATGACACATTCAGATAAACAAGAGCAAAATAGTTTACAGAGCAAAGTAAACCAGCTAGTTCATTGCCTTGCCATTAGGGCCTCTGTGTCATTCCTCTGATGTTACACACATGAGTCACAAAGGCAGCCAGATTCTGTGGCGACAAGCTGGCTCTGTTGCTTTTTCCAAGAGCGCTTCCAAAAGATGAACGTGTGAATGAAACCGTGATGACAGGTACGTCTTGGAATGCCTGTGACCTGAAAATCGTGAATTCCAATCTAAAAAGCTCACTGAGCATACTGCAACATTCACTTGGGTGTCAGATTGCATGCTGTTTCCACTAGTCTGCTTCCTGGACTCTGAGGAAGGTGTTTCTCTGCTAAGAATGAATGTCGACTTACTTTTCATGATGAAGAATATTCACATTGTTGACTTGATGAATCCCTCAGAGACATGTCTTGACACTGCATGACTTTTCCACTGCAAGATGCCAAATTCCAGGTGACCAGGGTGTCATATGGTGCTGTGTGAGAGTGCCCACTGTGATGATAATTGAGCTGGGATGCCAGATCCTGCCCTCTGCTGTGGCATTGCTATGTGCGCATTTTCTGCCCTTTTTGTGAGCAAGACGAAGTGAGAAAGCGATGAAGTACTATGAGAGAGTGGGTGTTTGGGACAGGACCCATCTGTCCCTGCCCTCTGTCCCACAGAGCCATCGGCCCGGACCGGGCCAGACCAGGCAAAGTCCAGCCGGACATGGTCAGCTGACACACCGGGGCTTGGATGGCGAAATGGCGGATGCTCTAATTAAGCTTATGCTGTTTGACGACTTTCTCTGCATGGATGCCAGCATCACAGCATGCCAAAGGGTTGTGAGTCACGCTTCCTGAGTGGAGAGCCACGGACACTTGCTACAGGGGTGCTCTAACAGGGGCGTGTCCTATCCTGAGCGTACTGAGCCTGCAGCATGGTGATAAGAAAACAACACAAACCCTGGACAAGCAGGCCTCATGGACAGAAACAGCACCGCCACGGGGCTCTGACATTTCAGGAAAGCTATGGTGCTAACAACACTCTTTGTTTTCTGCCAGAAATCGACATTATGAACAGAAGCCTGTCTGGTAGTGAGAAATTGCTGTGTCATTGAGCTGAAATGAACACATCAGTGGAGACATTGTCCATTTAACATGGTGACACTAATAAATTCATAGCCAAATATCCTCGACTCACGGACTCTAATATAAAATGAGGGGTGATTCACTACGCCAGGTGTAATTACCATGTGCAATAACGAGCAATGGGAGAGGGATGGCAGAGCTTTTCTCTGCCAGGGTAGATTATAGATTGTGGTAATTGCGATTCTGCCTTAATTATGGATGTAGCACTTTCCCGCAACATCCCCAACACCATATTTCTAGTATCTTCTTATGATGGCCAACATCAGGAACATCAATCAATATGTAATTACATTTTGGGCTTTTTAGTATATAAATTAATTACAGAAAGATTTCATTGATAATCATGCTACTCATTTTATTTCCAGCGTCCTTAAAATGTATGATGTTTGATATGCTTCAAACGATGAAAGAGTTCACTGTTATTGAGCTTCACAATCCTTGAATGCAGTCCCTCTTTTTCTACACGACCACACTCAAGTTGCTGTTGCAGGCTTACTGACTGTGGTCAAACTATAAAGCAACAACAGAAAGTGAAGGGTGCTGTCGAGGTGGATTTGTGGGACGTACCCCTCTCTGTTGTCCTCTTCGTCTGGGTTCGAGATGAGCTGGGATCCAGCGAGGGATATGTCCAGGGCGGCCAAAGGCAAGTCTCTGTAGGCGAAGCTGACCAGCTGGACAGGCGCCATGCACTGGTTGTCCTCCTCCACCTGCTGGGAGATCACCTCCAGCTCCGAGGCTCCGGCCTTGGGAGGAGCCCTGTGGTACACACACACACACACACACCACAACCAGAGCAACATCAGAGTCATGTATAATTTGTGAGTGTCATGTTTAACTCGGTATACTTTAGCTAATGTTTTTTTTCTGCAAAGGAAGTACAGTGCAAGGTTGTACGGAAGTGTGTTGTTTATTTTGAATTCACCAGTGCACCTACTTGGGAAATGCTCCAGATAGCAGAGTGTGATAATAACTACTGGGACTATGCTTCATTTTGATGAATGAAAACACAAACATGGTGTGAAATACCTTGTTTGCAGTGTTTTCTGGCGCGCTCAACAAGGGCACATTTACCTGGCAAGTGATAACAAGCTGATCTACATTTCTAAAGGCAGACTATGAAGTGAAGTCTCAATCCACAGTAAATACGGCAATTAGCATTCTCCAAATAAGGAAATATTACCATTAACAATATATCAACTTAAACGACGACTCATGTATACTTTACATTCTTCATTGATGTTTGGAATGATTGCTATTCATCACTACAGACTGAAACTCAAACTTGAAACTTGCTTGAGATGAATGATCATTACAACGAAGAATTTGATGCATTTGCCTTTTCACCAGCAGCTACCATTTTGAAAACTCTCTGTGTGTACTCAAGGATCCTCCAACACCTGATATTTCAGAATTGGTTGCCATTTAAACTGACACTCTTTTTACAACATTCACTCTCCAGCATTTTCATTTCTGTAAACATTGTGCGACTACTGAATAGTTAAGACAGAATTACCAATTAATAAAATGACTAATGACATGCCTGTTTTCACTGATGGTTTACCTAAGTTTATACTTGACAGAATAATGAAATGAATGGAAACCAATGGCTGCTGGAAATCAATATAAAAACCCATAGCACGTGTCAAGACATGCAAAACTAGCAGCATCATCTTACAATTTTTTTTTTTTTAAATGGGCTAAATTACATTGGAGTGCACAAAAAAAAAACTTGTTTCAGCTTTGTTTTCCATTCACTGTATTTTCTTTGTGAGGTTTGTTATATTCAGCAGAACCAGACAAAGTGTCATTTTATCTGCCATTGAGGTCCTGAAACTTGAATGCGTGGTGAGGACTATGATCCTTCAAGCTCAGCCAATAGCGGACAAGGAGAAGTCACCTTGGAACAGGAGTCTCAAAGGGCTTGGCAGCTGTCCCAGTGCAGCCAGCGTGGAGACATCAATAACTCCAGTGCTTAACAGTGGAGGAAGGCGTTGATTACACGACAGAGGGAACAAAGGCCATTGGCTTGGTGAATTCTACAACCTCTGTGCTGGAGGTGAAACTGAGTGGGAGGAGACAGTTAGTAAAGATCACTGAGCAGACCCACCTTCCAGTTAAATGTTAATTTAGGCAGGGCAGGAAAGGAAACTAGGTCCTTTTCCTGACTTACTTCTTGAATAATAGTGGTGTAATGGACTCTTTTGAAAGGTTATTTTGTTATTCTCACACAAAACCAAGAATCACTTGAACTATATCAACTTAAAATGGCACAATAGGACGATGGAACACAAACTCTTTTTCTTGTGTCCTCACTACATTAAATGCCTTGCCCTTCCTCTTTTCGCTATGCGTATCCTGCTAGATGTGTCGTTTAGCCTGAGGGTCAAACGGCCATATATTTACATGCACGCCACAAAACCCAGTGTTATCTGTGGACTTGGCACCTCTGACCAACCGCAACAAGGACGCTAATCCGTCGTGACACACACAAACTGTTCAGTGCATCAAAATCACATTTCCAGACAATCACAGAGTGGGCCAGGAGCCATTATGTGCAGAGCCCAGTGGAGTGGCTGGTTGCCATCCTGGGGAGGGAGTGGAGGCTTCACATCTGAACACCACGCTCCCTTCAACAATGCAGGCAAGGACAGCCAGTAGCCTGCTAAAGGCTGTGATCTTTTCAGAGGCCTGTGATATTAGCAACGCCAAGAGGACGCAAAAAGGTTAACATAGAGCATGCATGGCTTGAGGGGAAATCTCGTATAGATATCCCATATAGAACAAGAGTTAAGTCTCATCATGAAGCCCAAAAGGCTCAAAGAATATGCTTCTACGCGAGCTAATGTTACTAAAGGTCTGGTCACTATAAATCACCATGCAGTGATCAACACATATATAAAAACCGAATAACACCCTGCATTCAGAGAGACTGCCCAGTAACATATTTCTTGAAAATACATACAAGAGCGCCTTTTTTCACTCGGGCATCGTCAATAGGAATATCTTCTCTGCAATACTCAGTGGTTCCATAGATCTGGAGTTTAAATGAATCTCACTTGTAATCTATTCTAGCCTCCGTTTCTTGCAGCAGTCTGTGAGAAAGGTACTCAAATACCGCTTAAGTCCAATATTGCTGAACTCAACAGAAAGTGAAACTATATTATATATTTGTACTCTGAATGCTAACATCAGCGCACACAAAGGAGGTTCAAATGCAGAATAAGACACATCAGGAGGGAATATGTTAACTTTCAGGGCTGTAGCTGTGGCCGTGTTAACAACAGTGTGTTTACAGTAATATGTAAAGTTAAGACTAGACTAAAACCAATGTTCAATTAATCTTTTTTTTTTTTTTTTTTTAAATGACTCATGAATGTGTTCAAGTAATGTTATTTAGTATTTTCCTTCATACTTTTTGATATGTGGTTAAGACAAGTTTGAAATGACTGACATCTGCACCCAACTTTTCTCTGTGTTGTATTGGCAGATAATAGTCTTTTGGGGTAAAAGGCAGTTGTGGGAGTGGTCTTTCGCTCCAATTCCCTACAATTGCTGTAAAACTATAACCGACATGTCCTACACACAGCCAGTCAACCTTCAGCACTCAGGTGCGACTATACAGAGCAGCTATACAACTTTCTTTGGATAAATAACTGTTAATAAAGTCAAACTAAACATTGACGACAGCTTATGTTCATTATAATGTGATGCATAACACAGGACAACAACAGGTGATATGAGATTGATGCCTGTCACTTTATATCTCAAATCACCTATTCTGAGCAATACATTCTCTGCTGCTGTCCCTTCAGTGGATTTTAAACTGCCTTCTCAGCATGAACTGGTGGTTTGCAGAGGGCATCGGTATCATTGTCATTCTGAGTTCTCACTGCCACGGTATTTCTGGCCAGCTGTCGACATCCCAGCTGCTCTTTCATACCCAATACGTTTGTATACCGACACTTGGCTACTACTTGGTGCACAGCAATTCACTGCCCTGATATGACCAGGAAAGCGGAACCAATGGGCCAAATCACTTATATGGGCACCGTCCAGATTCCCCAGCAGCAGCCCTGACAAAAGCTTCCGACACACTGGTACATTTGTAAGATCGGATATTTTAGGCAATGCCTGCTCTTTCAAAGTCCAAGGGGAAATTACAGCAGTTCACAATTCCACTGCATCAATGAAGAGTGAATGTGTTTTGTTAGTCTTTGGTGTTTTCTTTGTACTGTTAATAGAGAAAATGCTTCAGCTGTCGTTTTATGTCCGTATCACCTTAATGAAAGTAAAGCCTGAAATATTAAGATTTACTCTGCAGACATCCCAACAGCAGCATTCAAGTTATGTTGGATATGGACACACAGTAACACTTTAAAGGGTATTATTATTCATTCTTCTATATTTTTCTTATTGTCCAAAAAATCCTTTAAAAAGGCCATCACAGACTAACAATGTGTTAGTCCCTCCCCTGCTTTTGGCACCCAGCCCCAAGTTCATCAATTCCCACTGAAAAGGTAAGTCTTAAAAACGGGTCACAAATACATAGTTTGAATTAAAAAAGGGGCAAAGTCATTTCCCAAAACAGCATGGCACCATTGTTTTTTTGCAAAAGTTAATCAGACTGGAGGAATGATGCATTTGTTGGGGACTATTTTCAGCCTATAGGATTAATACACATTTAATGACTCAAAATAAAACTACAGTGCCCAGGTTCATCATGATGGAGAAACAGCACGGCTCAGCACGGCTCAGAGGAATACAAATACTTTACAGTCTATCAGGTTTTAGCTGCAGAGACAATATTTGTTCATAGGAACAGATAAATGTTGGTTTTGGTCATTTCATGGGATTTGTTTACAATAAGAAAAATATATAGAATATTGCCAAAATTATTCTTTAAATCATGTCATTTTCAGATTTAATGTATTCCCTTAAAAAAGGGAATCTGTGTTTCAAAAAGACGATATTATGTTTGAGTAAGATGAAATAACATTATACCTAACAAATGTATGTATTTAAAAACTTCCACTCAACAAAATGTTAAAACGTGACACATTATAGCCTAAATATTTAATAGTTAAGACTCTTATTAGGCCAAAAAATGTATTTGAATGAAATAAACATTCCACAATTTTTATCAGATTTTATTCTAGTGATTGCCTAGGGGCCTTCATTATAGAGGGAAATTAAGAGCAGCAGGACACATCATGTGACGCAGAGGTTAGTTACAGTGAATCTGACCCTTTTTAAAGCTGCTGGGCTCCTCAGGGTGAGTTGTTTGCTTTGTTGTTGTCTTTTACAAACAGCTCCAAAATGGACAAACAGGAAGAGCACTACCTCATCTTTCTTTGTATACCATTTTTTTAAAATGTATACAGACAGACATAAATATGTACATTTTTTTAATACATAGTTATGTGAAAAATGCAAGATAAATCCCTTCTAATTTGTTGTGTTTGAGCATCTAATAATTTCCCCATCCCGCCTCCCACTGTTTCCACAGCAGAGATGCTACAGGGCTTCAGAGAGAGAGGGAGAGAGAGAGAGAGAAAGAGAGAAAAAGGTGATTTACAGCAGCAGCAAGAGAGCTGGGGTGAAAATAACTCCAAAGACCTTTCTCTGCATGAGAGTTTCCCATCTGTCACAGAGAGTCACCGTAATTCAGCGGCATTAAATCATGCCTTTGTACTACTAACCACTCAACACATCCTCTATATTATCTGCTTACAGATGTTTTGCACCAACGTTCCTCTTCAAATGGAATCAACTGCACTAATCTGCTGGTTTAAGGCCCGGACAGAGCTGGTTGGAAGCAGCACCCTGTGCCTTTAACCAAAAGATACAGCTGACTGAACCCATTTTCCATTCACTGTACTCCACTCCACTCCACTCCACTCCTTTCCCCCTGCTCCCTCTTTTCCCTTCTCTTAGCCCCAACCGTGGCCATCATCAGAATGCAGGGTCTGTCTGGAGGACCACACACAGAGTAATTATTAATAAGAGAAGATGACAAGTGAACATCCCTCCTGAATGCTAAGAGATGCCAGCAGAGACTGGAGATGGCCAGCCAATTCCTCCCTCTGGACGCTGGAAGAGGCTCCGCTTTTTCACGCTGAAGCCACTCGCATGAGGGTCATGAGAATATGCAGGTCCCATCCTGCTAATCGCATCCTTCCACGCTGAGATGCCCTTTGCATAACACTGCGTGTTCATAAATAGAGATTTACGATTTCACACTCTCTCAGACACGGTTTCAAACAAGGTTCTGGCGGTTGTTATACTCACTGGTGGTTGCTCATGTTGAGGTCTTGTTGCTGCAAATAGACGTCCACACTAAATGACCCCAAGTGTGAAATGTGATTTCACCACTGCAGAGACCTGGCTCATACCACACCTATAGAAAATATAAAAGAACAGTGTGATTACTAGGAACAAAGGAAATCATGAAGCAAATTATGGGCAATCTCCAACCGCTGAGCAAGATTGTGAGATATGATTGGAAGCTTCAGAGCAGCTTTTTTGCCAACTGCTGTTTCCAAGGTCAAGGATGAACATTTAATCTCAGAATCATGAAATATCTATACAGTTATGCAGTATAACACAAATGCATGCAAAATGATCAATGAAGTATCTATGATTATGCTGTTCCTGAAGGCGCCCTGTCCTAACTTCAGCTATATGTTCAACTATTTTCCTGGGGAGCACTAAACTGTAAAGGATTTTAAATCTCCTCCACAATACGCTCAGCTCCGTGAATCAGGGACTGAGGAACATCACACCTCTTGCATAGCAAGTATAGCAGGATGCTAGCTCTTTGTGCCACGGGATAGAGAGCCATTGATGTCAAAGTCCGTTCAGTGAAAGCCCACTCCAGCTGCTTTGCAGGGAACAGACATGACACGAGCAGACAGGAAAATCTCAAATGCATAGTTACAGCTCAACACGTAATGTCCATTATTACAAACAAGCCCAGTTCTCAGTGTTGCAAAGTAAAAGGAACACTGAAACCAGCTGTCAACAAGAGATGAAGTTATGACTGCAATGCTTATATATTTGCATCATTGTTCACACCTTCGTGACTTACACCATATTTCATGGATTCGGAGAAGCGTGTGTGACACACAGAGGCACAGTGAAAGCCTTCAGACATGGAGAGGTGAGGAGTCAGCATTCACAGCCGCAGCAGACCACAGCAGAGTAATGTAGTGAAGCACAGCAGATTAAATGCTACTCAGGATAAATCAGCACAGGTCATTCAAGGGCTGAGAGTGACACTGTTTCACCGCAGCACCCAACACATGTGGTCTCTTGCATTATACTCAGGAAAATATATATTGACCTGGCGATGAGATGAGCTGAAAGTCACACAGCCAAAACACTTAACAAGGTGCTTGCCTTTCTATAAGGAGAAGCGAAAGGCAAGCGGCATCAAAGATTGTTTCTGGATGTAATTTACTGCAGAGCAAAGTATTTCTGGAGACGAGTAAATCACAGTACCAGAGAGATTGAACTTCACAATCATCATCTTGAGCTGCCACTTATTACAGTAAGTGATTCATCAGCGGAGGTGGCTATCCACAAAGACAATTTGTACTATTATATTTCACAAAAACAAGCACGGTGGGCCATTTCTGCAATTCACCTAATCAAAGTGTATTTGCAATTATTTCCCACCAAGTCGTAGCTCCATTAACAGTTATGGTGCTGTAACATTTTCCCACTGTGCTTAAAGGCCACACGGTCTCATTCTTGTTCAAAACCAACACAAATGCATCAACCAGCCAGCGCGCTTTTAAATCAACACCGACTCGAAAAGAAACACAGAAAAGACGCACTAACCTCGTATGTGTTCTACATTGTGTTAAGTGTGGTCGTGACTCCTTCACCCTCGCAGTGATGTTGGTAATATCTCCCTTCTCGCCGATAATGATGATCGGTGTGAGAGAAGCTCCGATCTTGCTGTGTGTAGGCTGCGATTCCCCTGAAATGTGCGTTGGCCAAGCACCCGTATCGCCTCTCAGAAGACAGCGCACGACGAAAACACCTACTCCGGACTGAAAGCAGCATCCTTCAGCGGAGACGACGACGGCTGTCACTGAATCGGGGAGATAACGACATCTTCGGAGGGAGGCATAATGTGCTTGCGGGGCTTCCCCCACAATCACACCAGGGACTCCATGTGCCCGATAATAAGAAGAAGAGGTTCACTATCGGGAGCTGTCCAGGTGCTGAAAACGGGATTCCAGGGGGCTACAGATGTGTGACGAGCAGCGAACGCCAACGCGAAGGAAACCGGCTAGATCTGCACACACAGTAATATCAAATGCATCATATAAGTAGTCTAGATTCCTGTTAAGAGCCTGCAGACATTCCTCTTTCTATGCCACCCTAGAAGCGTCGACGTTGAAAAACACTCTCGCTTCACTTCACCTCTTGAGATTCAGAGTTCCTCGCGATAACAACCCATCCGCACGAAAAGAAGAAAAAAAAAGAATCACTAATATACTCAGTGACCTCGAGTGTTTCTGTGGTGTGTTTACGACCAAGTCTGCTGTATTTAATGTCATTTATCGGGCTGCAGCGTCACTGCGATATTGACTTGGTTAGCCTTGCTGAGATATTTTAGTTCTTAAAAAAATGTAGCGCAGGAATTAGGCCCTGGAAACGCATCCATAAAGGATAAGCGGATAAAAGAATGGCAACAACATATCTGCCTTGTCATTGTTTTCAATGAATGTGCTATCACTTTCAGATAATTTACCCTATTATGAACCATCATGAAAAGGTAAAGCCTTTTGGATATACAGTGTATATATATATATATATATATATATATATATAGGAGGAAGGGTTGGTTGTACTGTTGTCCTCAATTCCCAACGATTCGTATATTCTCCTGCTGTGACAATAGGAGCCTTTTTGTATTCCTGTTTTATTATGTGTTCTTATGGGCAAGCCTGGTTTACACTGTATTATTTACGAGTAAAATTAAATTACTATAAAGATAAGATTTTACATACTAAACATGATCAGTTAAAATATGATCCATTGGTACTGACTAAAGTGGTAGTTACAATTAGCTCCATCTTGACCAAAGACAAGATCAAAGTAAGACTTAGATACAGTATTAATATATAAATGATAATGATTAAATAGTAATATAACACAGTGTAGCCACTCTGCATTATGAATCTTTTAATTTTTCCTTTAAGTAGATTCAGTTGCCAATACTTCTATACTTTTACTTGTAATTGAGTATTCTCATATGTGGTATTACTTTTACTTAAGTTAATAACTTGAATAGTTCATCCACCACTGGAAGGCAGTGAACAATTAAAAATGACAGTTGATGAGTCACCTAACGGTTCCGGACAGTAATTATCTGTCTGACGGAAGTGTTCATAAAATACTAAAACGCTCCCACGATTCCATTCATGTCTTCTTTGCATACCAGTCATTCAGTTGTTTCTTACCAAACCCAAACACGCTGAGCTCACATGCACAACAGGGGATTTGCTCAGTCATCCTCGCATGATGCAACTAAACCTAAAAGAACAAAAACAAAATATAATGTCGTCAGTCTTAATCTGATGTCAGCTCTATTGCTCTCACGACATTAAATGACACCATTTATCACACACACACACACACACACACACACACACACACACACACACACACACACACACACACACACACACACACACACACACACACACACACACACACACACACACACACACACACACACACACACACACACACAAATGACCTAATCAAGTAGTATCCTGACGTTTAACTTGCCATTCACAATGTGGACAAACTGCAATCCCAACATTTTTTTGGGGCGAAGGGAGGAACACGCCCACACGACAGCGTCTTCAGGTAAAACAAGAAGCAGTTCGGAGGTATCGTGAAGCGTCACTATGACTCACCTCTGCAACCTGCTCTAACTACCAAAAGCCGGGATTTCACGAGCTGGTAAGGACAGACGATTTGATCGATTTCAGTCATGGTGATGATATATTCCTCTCACAACGCAACATTAGTTCATGACACCTTTCAGACTTAAGAAACTGTTAGTATATGCAACAGCTTTGCTTTCACTACTGGCCTCTGAAACTTCTGGTTTCCTCAGTGGTGAGACATTACTTCCTTTTGTCAAACACAAATGTTTCTTGTGTTTGCAGGAAACAGCTCGAAAACAACATTCCAAATGATGGCAGGTAAAAACAAAATCATTTTAAGAAGCGATTATTCAGTCACCTTAAAACTATCATTCCTGAAATATTGTTATGTCTGTAGATCATGGAGAACTTTGTAATGGGCAGGAAGCCACCTATTGCATGAACGGAGGGACATGCTATAAAATACTTTCTATGAATATACTGTCCTGTGTGTAAGTAAAAAAAAAAATGCAATTGTCCTTAACTTTTACGTTGGAATATCTGTTGATGTCACCAGATGGCGGTATTGCTGACAAATGTCCTTGTATCTTAAACCAGGTGCAATGCAAATTACAAAGGCAGCCGATGTGAGCAGTTCCAGCTCTTCAGCACTAACCCCAATGTAACAGAAGCAGGGTTAATTGCAGCCGTGGTCATTGTTGCTCTCCTATTATTAGTGATGCTGGCAGTTGTTATCTACTACATACGCAGGTAAGTACATTATGGATTAAGGATTACCAAACGTTCTCAAGGCGTCTAAAAATAACATCAGGATGTGGAAGTGTTTTATGTGCGATACAGTCTTGGTATTATTGTACATCAGGCGGAATGTATTCTTTCAAAGCCAATAACCATTACTTTTGTCCACACGTAGGGTGTTGAAAGCCAAGCAACAGAGCCAACAGAACAATCAGCCACAGTATTGGAGAGTAAAACCCAGAGTATGATCTTTCTTCTGATGTACATTTGTTCCTCTGTGAGTGTTGGGCGGGATGATGAAAGAATTCTCAGAGATGAGTGTCACTTGCCTGTTGGACTTGGTACCGTTTTGAGTGTGACTAAAGACCAATAGGCCAGAGGAAAACTGTTGCATTTGACTGGAAAGGGTAAGCTCAGTATCTTTCAACTTATTCTCCCCATGTTTTGTGTCTAAGTGACTAATGGGGACAACAGTTTAAAAAGGGTCCAGTCTTGAGGACCCTACAGAGAAAAAAAAAACACGCTTTTTCTTTATCCTTCGCTAAATCCTTTCTCTTTGTTATTGTGTGTCTTGCTCCAGAGAGTCTCGTTCTGTAATTTTGCGTGGCATTAACACAGTCAAAATCAGCATTAACATTCAGCTATGAGATCAAAAATCTTTGCGATAACACTAAGCTACGCTTTATATACTCCAACTGACTCCAACACAACAGTGTCTGCAGCGTTATCCCTCAATACTGGACCAGGTCTAAACAATGTTGTCCCCATTAGTCACTGAGACACAAAAACATGGGAAAATAGAGTCAAGGTTGAAAAACACTGAAGTTGTCCTTTAACTTAAGTCAAGAGCTGACAAACACATCGTGAGATTTCTTGAGTCCATGCTGTTTGCTACAGAAAGGTGTAATTCATTTACACACAAACAACAACAGAGTGGGTGGGAATTGAATCACGCCTTGCACAGCAGCCTTTTTAACAAAGCTATTAAGTTGGCGCTGGTGTTACTCATTTTAAATCACATTTCAATCTATGTGCTTTGCCTGAAATGTCCAAAGCATAGTTGGGCTTTGTAATATTATGTGAACTATTATTCTAAATATTGAATTATGAAATGACCCTCTGTATCAATCAATCAATATGTTCAATGTGCTATTAAATAAATATTAGTTTGTGTTAATATATGCAATGAACCCTCATACTGAAAGATTTGACTGTGTGATTTCTGGTGGGATACTGCGCGCGCGCACACACACACACACACACACACACACGATGGACTAGTCATTCTCCATCCTCTAACCATCAGCACTTCATTCCTAACCTCAAACGTTAGCCTATTCTTAACCTAATCCTACATTTGATCTCAACCCCAAACCATAATTGCCCCTTGAAGCAGCCAGGACTGGTCAAGATGACCTCACTTTTCAAAATTGTCTTTACTCTGCAGTTTTAACACTCAAACTGGCTCTCACAAAGCTGGACATGCACGACGACACACAGGCAGCAAACGTAGTGACACACTGTGTGTGCGTGGGAGTCTATATAATTAGCGTATCCCAAGCCATTCATCAGTCCTATAAATCTAAAAACAGGGGCAGAGGAGATCCCAGGAGGCTTATAATGAAAATGGTGGCATCAAATCCGCGAGGTTAAGAGACAATTCAAACTTGTTGGACTGGATAGACAAAAGTCTGTTAGTCTTTCCCTTTTGATGGACTTCCAAGTATTGTCAAACAGCTGCCAACAACAAACTGTAGGAGGAAAAAAAGCTACATTTGGACTGCCAACAGCTTAGTTGTTCTCTGAATTACCATCAACAATCTATCTCTGCATCAAACTCATTCAGGCATCAACATCTGGAATGGTTCTTGTTCCTTTAAATACAAAGACAGGATTGTACTTGTGGTTGAAGTACATTTTAAGACTCAAAAGTTGGCTCAGCAGTGAATACACAAAAAAATGTGACCCTATTGATTATTGATAGAAGGGCAGTATTAGGTCAACACACAGCAGAGTTTTCCCCGAAGCACGTCATGTTGCTATGAGAAGATATACGTGTTCAGGGTGGGCCCTAAAAGTCACTACATGGGATGTAGAGACTTTGAAGGGGTACCATGCGTCTTTAAAAAGCAACCAACCTCTTTCCATTGTATATAAAATGTTTTTATTTCTCTCAAATGCAGAATTACAGTTATTACAACACTGTTGTATTAGCTTTTTTAAAAAGGTGGAGATGCATGAACCTCTGTATTAAGCCGACACACCGATGCCATAAGTCAAAGGCTTCTTTTTGTGTGTCGAGTTGCTGTAAATTGCTTCCACCTAGTGGCAGTATGCAAGCGTTGTAATGGAAAGTAAGTGGAGTTAAATTCGCAAATAGATGTATCAAAATGTCACGGTTTTCAAGGTTGATCTGAAATACTTCTCAGTAAAATGTGAAACTCGCACTTCTGTAAACAACCGACTCTTACAGGCGTCTGGCTTTGTCAAACTCGTGTGCAATTTTCAGCGCTGTGCTGTTGAGTCCAACCGACTGCATGTTAGTGATGATGGTGACCACCACTCCCTGAGGGAGGAGAGGGGTCCGTCCTTGGTTCTCATCTATCGCCTCACTGGGTAACACCAGGAGCACGCTGCTCGCCCCCACAGCGCTTCCTGTGTGTGACACATAGTGTCTTCGCTTCCTGCACTGCCCGTATTTCTGTAGTTTCTCCACTACCAGCCAGCCTTGGGCATACAGTCCGTCCTTGTCCCAGCTTGCCTCCGTCCTGTCAACTGGTGACCAAAGATCGATGGCAGTTTGGGGTTTGAGAAAGCCAGGGAGAAAGCCCTCGGCGTCCTTCAGGTGGGCCACCTGGTAGCTGTAGAGCAGAGCGTTACCGAACAGCAGCAGGTCACCCACCGTGGAGAGGAAGCCGCCTCCCGCCCACTTGTAGGAGTTGTCTACATACGGGCAGTTCACAACACGTCCTCTCTTGTTGAGGTGATAGAATCTGTGGAGGAGCATCAACAGTTGATATGTTGTGCAACCATGTCACTCGCTACCCAATCAGGACTGGCCATGTTAAACTCCCAACAGAGAAGAAAGAGAAGCGAGGTGTCTCGCTCGTCAGCTCCTGAAAAAAAAAAAACGATCACCGTGTCTGAAATCGACGATGACGTCGTAGCTCATGAGTGAACCAACGTCGCTTCTTTCTTGTCACTGTTGAGAATTGCACATGCGCAGTACAAATCGGGCAGGGGTTAGCAAAATGTTAGCATTATGTCTATATTTTACACTGTAAGATCTGTCAAACTAGATAATAAGAGAAAGGCATTCATAGTTACTGGAACCAGTATCGGAAAATAAATGGTACCTGAACATCTTTACACATCTCCCCTGTACTCATTTGTGACATTCTGCCACAGCGATTGGGCCGCAGCTTGACACCAATGTCCTCATACATTACCTGGAGCGGTGGTAAATAATAGGGTCGTTCTCATCGGGCACAGTATTCAGCATTCCCAGCTCACGGAACATGTTCGTCATGACATCCAGGAAGCGCTGTCCAGCAGCTCGCTCCACAGCAGCACTTAGCAGGGTAAAGGCGTGGGTGGAGTACAGAAAAGTGGTGCCTGCACAAACAGAATCGTACTCATCAAGACATTGACATTGTATTATATATGAACGGTTTAGCGAGCAGATATGCGCTTTACCCGGTTTGAAAATGAGCAGGTCGTCCTTGAAGAGGTCCAAGGCCTGAGTGACACTTTCAAAGTTGTCCTTCAAGTAGTATTCCTCGTGCTCAAACTCTTTTTTCTTCTCCTGAGTGGCTTCTTTGTCTTTGGTGTTTGGTTCTGTTGCAGGTTTATCTTTGTTTTCAGGTGAGCTCTTTTCATCTTCCTTCTTTGCTGGCTTTAAGAGACGCTTAGGTTTCTCCTTGTGCTCCTTCACTTTCTTCGCATCCTTCTCGTAATGCCGTATACCACTCAGGTGGGACAGAATCATACGAGGGGTTATTGTGACCTGCAAATGAGTGACGTGCATGTGAGCAGGACAGCGCGATACTACTCCCGATAACAAGAACACTCTGCCATTTCGTTCCAAGTGACTTACATCCTCTCCGCTAAATTGTTTCTGGGGAAATTCTGGGACGTATTTCTGGACAGGCACGTCAAGTTGTAGTTTCCCCTCCTCACACAGTCGCGCGGCAGCTGCAGCTGTGAGGGGCTTACTGATGCTGGCGATCCGCATCACCGTTTCCGGGCTGCACGGCACGCGATTCTCCAAATCAGCATAACCGATCCCTGAATCACGTGTTAAATGCATCACATATACACATCAAAGTGTTTTGAGAGGAAGATTCCATGTATTGCAAATTTAAAACTATTTATTGTGAAATAAACAATAGCAAGTTATTTGTGTCTTGTGTTTTCACTTGTTCCTGGGTTTCTCCTAGGTAGTAAGCCAATGATGGGCTCATTTAAAGCTGACTCTGTAGGCACACACCTTCACTCCAGACTTCAGCACCATCCACGGAGACCCCAACCACCAGACCAGGAGCCCCGACCTCAGTCTGAGTGACAACAGACGAGACACAAACACTGAAGTGAAACAGGTGACACCGAGGTCAGAGGTCAGGCAGGGAATACAAGGAGAACCCCAGCAGTGCATAGGCCTACCTCAAGGCTTACCTTTACCCTCTCCACAAGCTCCAGGCCAACTTTGATGGCATCGCTGTATCGACCAGTCCTCTGTGCTTCTTCTGCTTCATCCTCACAGGAAGTGTTGGCTGTGTCATCGCGGTATTTCAGTCCGACAGCTAGAGCGACCCCCACAGCGACCCCGCATATCCAAATCCTGGACTTTGACCGGTATTTAAAAAACGCTGTGTTTGACCCTCCGACATACCGTATTTGCTGTTGAATAAAAACACTCGGCTTACGCTTGACTCGCGCTCCGGCTCGCGATGTCAGCAAAGGAGGCCCGCGCGCTGTTAGTAGGGTACATTTGACACAAAAACCATTTGGTAAAAGCAGTCGTGACATTGTTGGATATGCTGCTTCTCTTCTCTTATTTTGGAGATAACTGACCGTTGTTGTTGTTCTACTTCTACTTCTTCTTCTTCTTCTGGTTTTACGGTGGTTGGCGTCCAGCTTATCGGTGCATTAGCGCCACTTTCCGTGGAGTGTGGATCAGACAAGATACTTACAATCTTTCCATCAAAACAAAACAAATCACACACACAAAATAAAATACCACACATACCACGTTAACCTATATATTTATCCTCCATGTTTTACACTCTAGACCTATAAAATCCTAGCATCTGACAAGCACCTTCAACTGACCCCTGTTCTCCACATCCCTCACACCAGTCTGTCTGGCATTTTCAGTGTTTTGGTTCACGCACACTGGACCAATTGTCAACACTGTTTCCTCTCTCCTGTTCAAACTACTTTGGTAACTTGGACATGTTATACATGTATCCTTTTATCTTCTCTGACCTTTTTTTGCCACATTTGGTGTATTTTCCCCCAAATAATACACTTGACTGCTTTACTGATACTAATTTGCATATATTTCCTTTCTTTAAAGCCCTCTTTGCCAACTCATCTGCCCTTTCATTCCCACTCACCCCTGCATGCACTGGAACCCACGGGAACTTAACCTGACATCTCAATTAAACATCAACTTGTTTGCATGGTTGAGCCAGACCGAATTTGGCCCTATTGACACACCACCTCCCACCTCATGTACAATATGTATGCAACCAATCACCTCTAAGTTTCCATATAGTACGCAACACACAACACACAATACATGACAGCTTCTTTACTTGCTCTGAGACCAACCATTACTCCTTTGCACAAATAATACTGACACCAGGTTCTCAGGGACAACCAAAATAAAAACATATTATATGATAGGACTTTTCAACAAGACGGAGCCATGAGATCAATTTTACAGGACGCACCTGGCGATACCTTAGTGCTGATGTGGGCCTTTTGGGTACCCTGGGTGGCTGATGTTCCATTTTTTTTAATTTTTTTTTACTTTTAAAGTTTTTTTTTTGTTATTTGGTACATTAGGTATTTATGGTCAGAAAAAATAATGATACAATTTTTACTAACATGTTTGTGTCATGTTCAGGGACATCTCACTGAGTAGTTGTCAGGATACAGGATCATTTAACCCGTAACTGTGATTCATACATAAGCACTGGCGTTTCAGGCGGACAGAATGGTGAGGAAACTACTATTCCTGATGGGTTCCGAACCAGAAAATTACACAATTTAACATAATGCACAATTTTGCATTTACCACCCGTTTCCCTCAATTTTCCGTTATACTGCTTAATACCCCGTTTGTATGCAAATCCTTAAAGGAAGATGTTCATGTCCAGTCACAGTTAGTCAAACGTAGAATAAAAAGAAGAGCAAAGACAAGAAATGAGATTGATTTAACGGCTGAAAGGTTACATGACACGCTAGCTCGCAAGCTCTCCCACACATTTTGCAAGTATAACACTTCTCACCTGTGTGAATCCTCATGTGTCTTTTAAATACTGAAAGGTCACTGACTCTTTTGCCGCAGGTCTTGCAAAGGTACGGCTTCTAATCCGTGTGGGTTCTCATGTGGCCTCTCAAGTGATCACGAAGTCTAAAGGCCCTCCCACATGTTTTACAGACATATGGCTTCTCACCTGTGTGGATTAATTGATGCGTGTTCAATGTTGAAACTGCACTGAACCTTTTCCCGCAGGTCTTGCAAAGGTACGGCCTCTCACCTGTGTGCGTCCTCATGTGGACTATCAAGTGACTGCTAGATCGAAAATATGTCCCACATATTTCACATGAATACGGCTTCTCATCTGTGTGTATCATCCTGTGTCTCTGCATATATGACCTATATCTAAAACGCTTCCCACATATTTCACATGAATACGGCCTGTCATCCGAGTGTATTAACCTGTGTCTCTGCATATATGCCTTATATTTAAAAGATTTCCCACATATGTCACATGTGAAAACCTTTCTACCGTTGCGAGTATTACAGTGAATAGTTGACTTAGTCGGATTACATACATTGTTACTGTCAATTTGGCCTTTGTGATGTTGAGTCTGTTGTTTTGGCTCTGCACTGGTTGATCCAGAGTCTCCATGCTCGTCTCTTATCGGATCTTGGCTCTCAGCTTCATGAGCGCTGTGAGAGTTCAGACTGTGATCATCATCACTGTGGCCACTTTCCTCATTAATGGGGATCACAAAGTCATCAGTCTCCTGCTTCAGTACAAGCCGCTCTCCCTCCTCACTGGTGCAGAGTTGCTCCTGTTCCACTTTAATCTGCGGAGGTTCTGGGTCCTCTTGGTCCAGACTGGAGTTCCTCACCAGAACACAGAGCTGCTGCTGGTCAGAGAGAACCTCGTCCTCCTGAAAGACGTGTTGCTGTGGGAGCTCTGGAGGGTCGAAGGACAAAAGGAATAATAAACATACGGACATCTGAGCAGAACAACATAACCCGTATGTCTTTAACGCATTAGGATCCTATATGAGTCATATTCACCCGTTAGCTTTTTAAACACAATGAGGTTTGACGCACCTATCCTGTGTAACTTCACTTCAGGTTTCCAAACGATATCCAACAGTCTGCGCTGACGTTGGATCTCTTCCTCGTACTCCACGATTGCGTTTTTAAACACTTCGAATATTTCATCAGCTGCAACAGTTAGTCGCTCGTTGACAAACTCTCTCAAATCCGGAAATACTGACATTGTTTAGTTGCAAACGAAATAAGTATCTGTAAGTAGCTAATTCAACACGCTCATACAAATGTTTCTTTTTTTTTCTTCTTCTTGTTCTTTTTTTCCGGTTGCGGTTGGCATCCACCTTGTTGGTGCATTACCGCCACCGTCTGCTCCGGAGTGTGGATCAAACAATAGACTTAAAAATGTATCCCCCCCCCAAAAAAAACACACACATTTACCACGTTAACCTATATTGTATCCTGCTATAAGACCTACCTAGACCTGCTATAAAATCCTAGCCCCTGACAACCACCGTTGCACCCCATCCCTGCTTATCCATAATATCCCATAAAAACATACCAGGCTGTGTCCCTTAAGAGAGCCAACATTACCTAATCTGTGCTCTCTCACCCATGCGTAGTACTCTATTTTTTATTCATCTCGTTCTGCCTCCCATACTCACAACTCAAAACTAAATGCTCAAGTGACTCCTCTTCCTGATGTCCCTCATACAAGCCCGTCCACGTATTTCCACTTTAGTTTCAGTGTTTTGTTTCGTGCACAATGCCCCAACCTTAACCATGTCCACACACAGTTTCCTTTCTCCTGTGCCCACTACCCACCCTACCAACGTTGACACTCTTTAGACTATGATGTAGACGTCTCCCTTTCCCTCATCTGTCCTACCTTTCTACTAATTTGCATAGATCTATATTACCTTTCTTTACAGGCCGCTTAACTAACTCATCCGCCCTCTCATTCTCTACATACGCTGGAACGCACAGGACTTTAACCTGACCTCCCTGATTAGTTATTCTTGTGGCTGACTGAAGGACTTCATACAGTATGTCTTGAAGCCTGTTTGAATGAAAATACTTTAAACTTACTGGGCTGTGGATAAGTCGGAGCATATCAACAACTATTCCTGTCTAGTTTTTTTCCACCCATTGTAGTACAACCAGCACTGCCAGCCTCTCCACTGTGTAAACCCCTAGATTATTGGATGCTCTTCTTCCTATTCCTTTAGCTGGTATTGCCACCCCATATCCTGTCACTCCTGTCCCAGGTTTCTTAGCAACATCCATGTAAATCTGTAAAAATAGTGTAAATCACTATACTCTTTCATTACATAAAACCAAATCAAACCTCTAACAAATACCAGTCTACAGTATATCAGGCCACGCAAGCTCCATGGAGCCACCACCGGGTAAACTACTTTGTAATGTCAAACTCCCTTTGTGTCCTGTAAATTAGCCCAATAGTTTGCCATCAGTTGCATCCTCCTTTAATCCAGCAGCATACCTCCCATTTCTACCTGCAGGACAGGTGTTGGCGATGTTTTAAATGCTCCACTATACTCTGAATGCCTGAGCCTGAATCACATCAACTTTCCCAATAATAGATTTGGCTGTATGGAGCCAATACGCTGTACTGATTACATAGATCTTGTCAAGGCCACACACATTGTTTTCAACGATGAACAAGTGGCTTCCCACCAGTCATCACATTTATTACTTTTTTCCTCAATTTTCCTGATATTGTCTGCTTAAGTTAACCGTGAGTCAAAAAGAACTCCCAGAAATGTTCCAACCCTTTCTAAGTCTTACCCATACATCCTTAGCTTCACCCCGTCCTGATGAAAAGTAGTTTTCTTTTCCTTGGCATTGCATCAGGTTTGATTCATTCACCCAAAAATCTATTACGGCCATTCATTTAGGTCACCTCTAGATGGACAAAAGGCGATGTATACATGACAAACAAAGTTAGAACATTTTCAAAACGTGCTTTTTATTTTTTATAATTTGTAAATTTCAGATATGATAAACACTTGAGACATCCACATTAAAACAATGCTAAAACAATGCACAACCAGATGACTGAAATCTATACTTTATAAACATGATGAAACAATGTTGAACCATGGTTTTAAAGGATAAGACTACACTGTAATGCATTAGCATGTCCGGGCATTGCTTAACATTACATTAGCACCAGTATACATGATGACAGGCATAGCCAATTTATACTTACACTTGTTATGAAAGTTTCTGGGAGGAGGGCATGTATATCTTTTTAAACATAATTTGTCTTACAGAATTCATGTTCAACTAAGTGCAAAATGTCTCCACTTTGTCCTTCTGTATGTGCATAATCTAGGTGGAATGGAATGAACCAGATCAGCTTCAATGCAGTAGAAACCAATCTTACAAATGTCACTTCACCAAATGACTTGTCAAAAAAAAAAAAAAAAAAAAAAAACTATCTCAAGGATTGCAAAAGGCAGACATCATTACAAGATTAAAAACGGGCGAAAAAACAATATTGTTTCTCAATTTAGGCTTCATCAAAGGGAATGCTTAAGCTTTACTTCCCCGTATCTTTGCTCCTTGGTCAACTTCCGCTGAAGGCAGGACGGTGAAATAGGAAATGTATTTTGGCCATTTCATCTCCACCATGGGCAAGGTATGAGAAGAGGGGTTTATGGTAAGCAAGGTGCATGAACAAAAAGCCAAACCCACAGTGCGTCAGTGGGGTCAGACCGTGCTTTCACAAATTATTCAGTTCCATTAGAGTCTGGTCCAGCATCTGGTGCATATCGAGGTTCTCTTCCTTAGCTTGTGACAGTTTCTCTGTTAGAACATCAAATGAAGAAGTTATAATCTCACACAAGCAAGCAAAGTTGAGTGGTTAGCTTGCATTATTAATCAAGCTGGCTACATCGCTAAGGTCAGTCACGTAAATGATTTAAACCTACACTTAATGGACAGAAAACAAGTGCAACACATTGAGTCAACAAGCTCATATTATGATGTGCAAGCCATCATGCAAACAGGTTACAACAACGTTCTCATTAATACACATAAACACAACAACAATCCATAAAAAAATATTATTGTATTATATCGTAATACTAGGCTGCAAGACTATACAATATAGATTTGAGTTAATCCCTGATTTTTACCATACTTCAATTACATTTCAACAAACAGCAACACAGATTTCAAGCAGTGCGGGCATCGTACGTGGACAATGCAAACGGAAGAACTTTGGATCTTGCTCTGGATCAGATTGTCACACACACACACATTAAAGACAAAACCGTAACAAACACGTAAAACATTCACGCAATTTAGTCCTCATTCAAGGCCACGCGCAGTTCGTTAGTGAGAAGGCGGTTTGTCTGAAGTTGATGGTGGAAGCGATCTTTGCAGTCAGAAAGCAAGTAGAAAAACAGAGAGAGGACAGGAAATCAGAGGAAAATAGGAAAAGAGAAAATGCCCATTGACACCTACCTTCTCCAGGCCATCAGTTACTTTTTTTAGTCTTTATAAAACACACCAACAGTATCTGAATAGCCATTAAATAACATAATCAAACAGTGTTTTGATGTTCTTGTTTTGAGAGGGGCGGTTGTGTGTAGAGTGAAAACAGAGGATAAGCAAATTTAAACTAAAAAGGTTAAATGGCAGCTTAAATATAAAACCTTTAAACCTGGATAGGGTGGGAACAAAATAGAAAATAAGATACTAAACTACATGTATATCTGACATTTTGGTCATACCATTCTCTATCAAGTGCATCTTATCATCTGCTTAAATATGGCGGATCAATATCCAAACTGAGAATCAACCAGTTTGTTGTGGTCCGACAATGTCAGAATGGGGCTCACCTATTATTCTGCCGTCCTATTTGAATTATGACATCTCAAAACACACACCACCAGAACATTGCTTACTTCCGCTTATTGCTCTGGAGATATGGGGACAACTTTAATAAAAAACACTCAGAATATATGATTGTTTGTTTATTCAAATATATGACAGGATACTGTGTATCATACAAAGCCCAGGGTCTCATAATCACTGATCGCAGTTTACTCCAATTTTTCCAGCAACCAGATGAGGCTCAACAAATCTTACATACTGTTCTGTACTCCATCATGACACCCTTTACTCTTCTACTTCACCACAATCTTCCCGATAACAATCCAACACTAATTCCCTACAATTCTCAAATCTTTTCCAGTCAGCTGCTCCTGTCACAGTACTAAATGTTGAAAAGTGCTCGCATGCATCAGGCTCAAACGCTAAGAGAGAAGACAACTTGGCTCAGCTTTCAGTCCAGTACCTGCAGTTGTTTCCGTGATCATGGCACTACTGTGATATTCCTTATAGCTCAGCTTTACAGAAAAATATTTGAATAAAATAAAAATAACAAGAAGAAAGAAAAGCTGGGTGAAGCTCAACTAATGGCTTGATGGGATGCAGGGAAACGAAAATGAAGATCATAACTTAAAATCAAGGCTACTTGGCTTTATTAGAGCCTCTTGAAAATAAATAAATTAAAAAGAAGAAGAAAAAAAAAGGACAGAGTAAAGCGATACAGCTTACATAGAAGGAAGGACGTTTATTTTTTACACAATGCAGAAAGATTTTAGGTGTCTGTACAAGTGATGGGATGCAATTAACTTTGACATGAGGATGAAAACACGAGGAGGAGAGGAAAGCAAAGACAGAGAGGGATGGGAAAATTGAGAGATGGCTTGAGAGAGCAGACAGATGCCGCTTAGCCGACAGGAGGCATCTTTGATGAGGTGTGAAATATTTATCTGTGTGGGAGAGAAGAAGTACAGTGAACCAGGGGGGTCGGCGTGGGACCTACGGGAATTTGAGATGCACACCACAATACACCAGAACCACAGGAGTCACGGCACGACACGGCACAACCAGAATTCACAATGGCAGTGCATTGTGAGGTGGCACACACTGGCAAACACAACCAACTCCTTCCTCTGATTACATTGAGACCTTTCTGCTAATGCAGGAGGAGCACCGCTTTACCAGATTGATGCTGTGCACTTTGTTAATCTCCCACAGAATGGCCAAATGTTGAGGGACAACACTAATTTAGCAAAACTGGGGACTCAACGACAGTGATGCTAAACTGTGACAGTTGTGGTGACCGACTGGTACAACGACAGAACAAAGGGGGATCTTGCAACACTCAGGGGGGGGCCTTTCTTCTGGACAGAAGTAGACCATGTTAGTAGAAGAGGAAGCATTCATAACCTGGAGTTAGAATCGGATTCATTGAAATGCTCTCGTGATAACGTTAACAGCAATTCAATAGACGATTTCCATGCATTGCCAGAATGTCAAAATATCATGTGAAAATATCACGAGTGTTTAGAAATGACTATGAATCTGTAAAGAATGCATGGACTGACAAAACCAGCATATGCATAACATTACTCAAGTCCAGTTTACAGTATTCTTCAAACATCAATGATACTGATACAAAGAGCATTCAGTATCATAACCACACTAAAAAAGAAGAAGTGTGATGAGTTGTAATTATTGCCTGTGGACTTCAATTACACAGACACGGAAGACCACAATGTCTGTTTTAAGACGTCAAACTTTAAGACTATATAAAAACATAGCTGCACAACTATTTTTAAGTGTAGGAACAGATACAAGGGTTGGATGTACTAGTTATGATGGGTATGAAGGAAATATAAGGGAGGAGATGAAGGCGAGGTAGCTGGTGTACAGGTAAACAGAGGTGCAGGGAAGAGAGGTGGGGGCGGCGGAACAAGCAGGCGCAGCAAGTTGAAAATTACATGGAGGTCATGTCGTTGAGGGCGTGGTCCAGCTCCTCGCTGATGGCCTTGTACTTCAGTTTCTGGGCATACAACTCATCTATTGGTGGGCCAGGGGTGCAGGGGGGAGGGAGGGGGTGAAGGTGAAGGAGCACATGGCAAGGAGGTGAAGGGTGAAGCATCCAGAAATATTGACGAGAGAGAGAGAAAAAGATAGGAAGAAAAAAAAATTGAAAACAGGGGAAAAAGAGGAAAAACAAGTTACACCAGAAAATGACAGAATGGAAGTGCAACAAAAGTCAGGGGAAATTCCTCAGCGCCATGAAGAAATGGAGCATATCTCTCACTCTCAGCCCTCAATCACGACTCCTTGAACACTAAGTCAACATTTAGGCCTGATAGCTCTGATAAACACCAAAGCCATTCTTTCCTACCTTGAAACTCAAAAAACAAATCAACTAAACATAATAGAAAAAAGGTAAGAGTCACCACAACAAAAGTATGTTGCTGTCTGGAAAAGAGCCGTGACGGCATTAAAAGGGAAGCAGAAGTAGAGTTCAAGAGCGAAGCAAATAATAGGCTGAAATACATTATTTTTTTTTTTTTTAGCCCTGATACCATCAATGACACAATAACCATTTCATAATAACCAGAATAGCATTCTGGGGTGAGGGGTAAAAAAAAAAAACATACCTTCCAAGTCATCAATGGTCTTCTCAAGCTTGGCTACTGATCTCTCAGCGAACTCAGCACGAGTCTCAGCCTGTGTAACAGAGACAGATGTATAAGTGAGTCCAACACTCAAAGTGACTTGTACAAATCATCCTGGAGTCAGCCTGCAACCCCAGATAAGGCCTTGTGAAGCTTTACCTCCTTCAGCTTGTCGGTGAGGACCTTGATCTCCTCCTCGTATTTGTCCTCCTTCTGTGAGTACTGTGGGACAAAAACAACGACAGGTGTCAAACACATGGGCATGGAGTCACACTCGGAATGTCCTAAGTGCGTAAAAACACATGTCTATAATTTTTTTACAGCTGTGGATGGATTATCCCCAAGGCTCCTCTGCTCCCCATCCCCCCCAGTCTAACCGGGAGCTGAGGGGGTTTGACAGCATGCACTCGGTCAGAAGGCTGCACTTACCTTCTCAGCCTGGGCCTCCAGTGACTTCAGGTTGTTGGTCACAGTTTTCAACTCTTCCTCAAGCTCAGAGCATTTGCTGGTGTTTTAGATGAGGGGATGAAGTTGCGAAGGATAAAATGAGGGGATAGTGGAAAGGGCAGGAAACGAGGATGGACAGAACCAGAGGTGGACACAAACCAGGAAGAAGGAAAGTAAGAAAAAGGGAGAGAGGAAACAAGATAAATAAGAACTACAGGGATTAAACGACGAGGGAACCCCAAGTGCCTTAAAAGTGCCTTAACAGAGCCGGATTGTGAGAATAGAAATGTGAATCTTGTGATCACACAAAGAGTAGTGGGTTGCAATGTAATCGTTAATTTGGTTAAAAGCTATTTCCGCATCTAAATATCATGCTTTCTCTTAGATGTGAGGTGTTATTCTTGCACAGTCTCTGCCATGTTAGAGACGTGAAAGAGTCGAACTACCCCGAATATAAGAGCATAAAAGAGGAAACAAGCGCAGCAAGCAAAGCAGAGGGGACACTTAACAGCATAAATGACAGTGGGAGGAGCCAGTTATCAAAGATATGTGTTAGTTTTTGTTTGTAGTACCTTTGTGACTGAGGAGTTTAGTGATTTCATGCTTTGCTCCAAAACCCTTAGCTCATCGTCCATTCTCCGAGCCCGTCTGTTTATGGGTGTGGCGTACGTGTGCAAGCCAAAACCATTCAAACCATGGACAGCATGCAAATAATAAACACACACAGTATGAACACAGGGCACACTGTTCAAATGGATACAAGTCTTGTGCTTTGTGTATTAGTGCTGAAAGCTCAACTGTTGAAATTGCCAGCGCACGTGCAAATGTGAGTGCAGCTTTGGTGCATGTAAAGGTGAAAGATCTTACCCCTCGTTCAGCTCAGCGCGCTCCTCTGTACGCTCCAGTTCACCCTCAATGATGACCAGTTTACGGGCCACCTTTAGGTGCAGCACAACAGAGTGTTACAACGCAACACATGACTGACACAACTAGGATGTGGGTTAAGTTTTTTTTCCTGAAAGTGTGGCCAAATATCTAATATTTTAAAACTACACTTGGTAACACTTCACTTTAACCCCCATTAATAGGAATTTATAAGCATGACATAAACATTTAACGAATGGTTTATAACACACTATAATGTAGTTATAAGTATATTTAAGAACGTTTTTGTGTTTATTCAGTATTTTTAACAACTATTACTTCTTCTCGGAAGACACATTTGATATTATTACAACTACTTGTGTTAGAGTACCTTTTACTTGAAAGTGAAAGTACTAATACATCTCTGTAAAATAGTGTATTGTAATTAGGAAAAATATACTTAAAGTATCAAAAGAAAAGGTACTTAATAGTCTCTCAATTGAATTATATCAACTAGTCGTTTAACCAACTACTTGTTTCAGCTCTAATAGTATATGTATGTCGTGAAGTAGAAAGTAATGTCAAATTAATATACTCAAGTAAAGTGCAAGTACCTCAAATGTGTACTTAGATACCGTACTTGAGTAAATGTAGTTAGTTAAACTCCCCCACTGATTACGATTGTGTTTTACTATGTTATCATACACCAGAAAAATACAGGAACCATGTGAATGGTGATTTTGGATTAAAACTTCAAAAGGTTTGTCATAATTGTGTAAAAATGCTTCCTTATCGGATCGTAAAAACATAAAAAAAGTTACATTCTATCAACAGATTAAGATATTATTAAACAAATATCTTGGAATTCAATACGGGTAACACGTCTGTCACACAGTTACTGGTTGCAGTAAATGAGCAATGTTCGATGTTGCAGAGGTTTTTTGAGGTGGCTGCCAGTGGCTGAAAAACTCGCCTCCTCATATTTGCGGTCAGCCTCCTCAGCGATGTGCTTGGCCTCCTTCAGCTGGATCTCCTGCAGCTCCATCTTCTCCTCGTCCTTCATGGCCCTGTTCTCAATGACCTTCATGCCTCTGTGTGACGGAAGAAACAGATCATGATGTTAGGAACCAGGAGCTGAGACCTGACCAGCCTACAGTCTCCCCGAGGACACACAGGTCGAGTGCACAGTAGTGTCGGCTGGTAAATCTTTAATACGTCCTTCCAAAGTGAATAGCTAACTGTTTTCTGACATGAAAAATGGATAAAACACTGAATGTATGGATGTTAAGAAATGACTGCACTATTGGACACAGCTAGTGTGACAGTGAGCTGTGTGATATCCAGCTCTGCAGCACAGAGGCTCCGCTTGCACCCCATACGAAGAGACAGGAACACAGCCCCGCCACCTGGTCTCTGCAGCGAGAGAGCCAGATCAGAGGTCTGAGTCATGAGAAACCCACCTCTCGCTCTCATCAGCTGCCTTCTCAGCCTCCTCCAGCTTGGTCAGGGCAGTGGCCAGACGCTCCTGAGCGCGATCCAACTCCTCCTCAACCAGCTGGATACGTCTGTTAAGGGAAGCGACATCGCTCTCAGCCTAGGGAGAGAAGAGGAGCAAGTGAGGAGAAAACTTAGAGGTCGACGTCTTCAACAGAACAACCTGGAAATTACGCCAGTGCATCCGTACAAGTCAGCCCAAAGAATGAACGAGAGGTGGTGGATTGTAATTTTTTTTGTTTTATGCCAGGTGGGTGACTGTAATCGCTGTTGTGCAAAAGTGTTTCTGTATGCAACCTGTTGGGAAAAGCCCTCCTTGTACCAGTGCTCCTAATTGACTATTTATAATAACAATGTCCCAAGCTGACAGCAGGTTGAATACCCTGCCTCATTACTAGACCCCTGAGGAAACATTAACACGGCTCAAGTCAAAGCGAGACAATAAACTGTATACGACTGCTCTCATGGCGAAGAGGAGACTCCCTGGATAGTTCACAACTGTAGGAGACATTTAAGTGTAATTCAACTCGTCACATATTGATCCAAATAGGGGAAATGATCTGGTATCTTGAGAGAAAAGTTACTCCGCTTTGATAGGGACTTGAAAAAGGGCAGACCGTTCCTGTGATTATTCAAACCTGTGGAGTGACTTCTGCTTCATGGCGGCTGTTCAGCCGGTTTGAGGCTCTGAAAACAGGCTACAACCAGTGGTTTGACGGTTTCCCCTGCAGTTCAGGCGTGAGTGAGCAGTGGCGGACCAAAGTGCATCGGCGGTTGTGAAGCAACAAGGAAGTAATAACTTATAAACTGATGACTAATAACCTATAAACTGACGCAATATGCTTTCAACCCTATTTCAAACCCCTCACGGGTGATTAACATAAAGCCTGAGATAGGCCCAGACTGCTATAAGCCCCCTGCAGAAAGATTTATTTCCCGTCTAGATAACCGCCGCTATGTTCACACGAGGGTGAAATCACTCTTTGGTAGCTGTGCAAACCTATTGCCCTTATAAGGGCAACTCAAAGAGCATGCACACTCACAGAGCAGACTGGCACCCTAAATGTTACCACGGATTATTTGTAACTTCCTGGTTGCTTAAAGTGATCTATTCGCACGTTTAACCTGCCGTTGGCGTGCGTGCACAACCGAATAAACGGAAGTTACTGGAAAGCAGGTTGAATAAGGACCGGTAACGGCATCAAAGTGCATCAAAGGAGACGCAAGTGAAACACAGTAGCGATATGACGCGACGCACCGATGCAGAGTTCCGCGTTTTTTTCCCACGTAATATGACTTGTGCATCGGTGGCCTAACGTTACCAATTATAAACGCTTAGCCGAGAGCAGCAGGCTACTTTGTGGTGGCTGGCACTGCATGGAGCCGTGTAAAGCTCAGCTTGCAGCACTGCGGTTGCGTCAAGAGAAATCCCGCTATATCACAGGGTCGCCTATAATTCAGCGGAACAAACACGCACACGGGAAAGGCTACAAGAGGAAGATGTGCGATATTGGGTTTAATAAACAGCTCCTCTCCGGCTGCACGCGCGGTAAAATAAAAAAGAAATGCTTACTTGTTCCCTGGCATTCCTCTCCGCAAGTAACTCCCTCTGTAATTTCTCGGCTCTCTCTTCAGCACCGTCCGCCTGATCTTGTAAAGATTTGATCTTTCGTTTGACTGCCTCGAGGGATGTAGCCCCGGCCATTGTTTACTCTGCAACTATGTTAAAATAAAAACTAAGAAAATACGCTCCGAGTGCAGCACAATTTCCGAGTAATTGTCAAGGGTCGAGATGACGTCCTTGATTGTGCTGAAAGCTGCGTGAAGACTGGACGGCGCGCAAAGCTTTCTGGAGACGCTCTCTGCGATGCCTGTCATTTGTCCAGGAAGTACTGCTGATTTCAAAAATAGACCTGCAAATGAACTATTCTGAATGATTGTGCACTGAAAGATTTACACTGTGGAATTATTCCGGATTGCCCCAGGAAATAACATCACGTGAAATTGAATTGATGCAAAGCAACAATGTATATTTAATGACAAGAACACACCCAGTCAATACACTGTAAATAGCCCGCTTGTAGCTATCTAACAGAGCCACCGCGCCATCTGCTGGTCAATTGTGAGTAGTGCACATGGCAGTAAAATACTTCTACCGACTACAGGCCATTCAGTAAGTCTTCACTGAATACAGTAATTACAGACTACGCTTTAAACTTTAAACTTAGCAAATATCACAGAAGACCCTTGAAGAATATGAAAGGGGGAAAAAAACAAGGCTATAAAACACTAAGTGTAGTTCAACTTGTTTGAGCACTACAGCCATACTTAAACCTCCCTACATAGAAATATTAAGAACAAAAAAACACAGCAATACATGGGCCTACAGGGAAAGAAATACAGCACCAAGTATGACGGATGTGGCTAAAACTCACCAGACTATAGTCACACTAATGCCTAACTCCCCGGAGGAATCCAATTAAAGGATTTTTTACACCGGGTTATCCCCGAGGCCACTTCTAAACCACACTACAAATTGATTCCCCTGATTGACTCTTGTGAACAAAGTGCCTGCTGCACCGGACAGTCACACTAACTCGGGCATTTACAGGATTCTTTTTTTTTGTCGTGAAAAACGGTTTCCGAGGATTTTCTCCAAAAGCACGACCTTTAACATGGCTAAATTGAAATTATTTACATAGCTCAGTTGTCATGTATTCATCCGAAGGGAATTTATTTTAAAACACTAATTTATTTACAGCGCTTCCCCCTTGTGGTTAGCATAGAGCGCAGCCTGCAGTATGAGCTCTATCATGACCATATAAAGCAGTGGGGCTATATTTATCCAGGCGCCTTGCTCCATGCGCTCTGAGAACGACTGCGCATCAGGACACTTCTCTGAAAGACACTTATTCAGCCTAAAAGCTGTACGACTGAACACAGCAAGGCCTAAAACACAACAGAAATATAGGGTATCAATGATATGAGTTATCCTACGGATTAATTGGATTTGAAATAAATAATGAGCGTTGCAGTTAAACAGCCAATCTGACTTTCTTTGGGCAGACTTGTGAGGGATTGTGCATGTGCTCATTTAACACAAAGCGACAGTTCAACAGTAATTGGACATTTGATAAAAAAGTCCATGTGGACTTTGATGCTCAAGTTTGAATGACTACAGAGAGGGAATTTCCCTTCCCTGTGTTGTTGAACTGTCGCCCGTCGGAGAGTGAAGAGAGTAAAGGTGTGAAGAAGCGTGGTGTAGAAATGGTGCCATTGTGAACCCCCTTCCTTACTCACATCGGCGGCTTTCTTCTCAGCCAGCTCAAGTTTCTCCTGGGCATCCTTAAGAGCCTCGGAGTACTTGTCCAACTCATCCTCAGTTCCCTTCAGCTTCTTCTGCAGAGCTAGCAAATCGTCCTCAAGCTGAGGCGAGTTTCAGTTTCAGAGGTGATCAGCGAGGAGTTGCGTGAACGCGCACAGGCGCGAGAGGCGTACAGAGAGAGACACACAGGACAGGACAGGACAGGAGAGGACAGGACAGGAGAGGACAGGACAGGAGAGGGGGAAGAGAGAAGAAAAGTTAGGGAAGCTCATGCACGTCAGGATCAGATACCTTGGTGGCGACCTCCTCAGCGGTCAGCAGCTTTTCCTCAGCAGTTTGGAACTCCTCAAACACTTTATCTCTTTCGTCTTCAGAAAGACGCAATTTCTTTTCCAACTCTCTTATATCGTCCTCTAACTATACATGCATATAAGAAAAACATCATACAATTAAACACATTATACAAATTAACATGCCATTATTTAATTAATAATCAAACATATTTCTCTCCAATTTACATTTTCTAAATTATCAACATGGTTTGGCTATATTTACATCATCAAAACGGTTGAGAGGAGGATATATATAATCCAAGAAGGATGGATTATTCTTAATTTAATCCTTATTTGGGCTTCTCCATGAAAGTAATTAATCCGTATTTAGGAGGTGATCCATTTAAAGGACAGCTGCTTTAAACTTCTACTGATATTCCTGCTTTTAAATCTTTGTGATTTTCCACAAAAGAAAAAAAACACATCAGCCGACCTGTTTGCTTCTGTCCTCTGCTGCTTTCTTGTCTCCCTCAGCCTGCTCAGCTCTGTCCAAGGCATTCTCCTTGTCGAGCTTGAGCATCTGCATCTTCTTCTTGATGGCGTCCATGGCTGCTTATTGCTGTTCGGCTCCAACAAAACGTCCAAATGAAAACCAAGAAGGAAATGGGAGAGAGGCTTGGACGTCTGTGCCTAACTGAAGACTAAGCTGGAGTACAGGCGCTGCCTGACTGTGCCCTGTCAAATATGTACTTTGAAGGGGGGGTGACTGGATTCCTTTGGACATCCAATACTTTTTCGGAGGGGGCGTGTGAGGGTGCCCGGGCGTTTTTTAACTTATGGCTCTGCTCCGCGATTCGTTGCTCCCAGACATTTGACTTTTGATACGCCTTTATATGGGATGTGATGGACAAGCAGGCAGCTCCCACGGAGAGGCTTCCTAATGGTAGTGTTACAGAAGCCATTTAATGCATGGAGAACATGCAGATGAAGCTTACTGTATGATGACAGCATAAAATATCTGCATGACAGTTTGTTTTACCACTGTGGCAACACATTTAAAGGCAGCATGCGGTATTTGTCTCTCTATTGAGTGTCTCTTGAGTTTTTTGTCTATTTCCAGTAGAGTATTACTGAAATCTGGGATACTGTTTGCTGTTCATGTAAATTATCTTCACAGTATTCTCTTTTTCGTCGGTGTTTTTTGTCCTGTTACAGGCCGAGTGGGACCACAGGCAGCTGCTATAACAGTTTTACCAGGTTTTTGTCAACTTGCAGCAGCTGGTGTGTGTGTGTGTGTGTGTGTGTGTGTGGGTGTGTGTGGGTGAGCGTGGTAGCTCAAGCCAAATGTGCTGTTTGAGTGGAGATGCTTTCGATAAGCCCATCAAGCCCTAGTGGCATTGTTCACAGTCTGGGGAAGTGTTTACCTGATAATGTATCGGATATCCTGCCTGTAAACTGTTGATGTGTCATTTGACTGTGGGCAGAGTTTTATACCTCAATTACAGCAGCTGAGCTGCTAATTAACTTGGCATTTAAGAGATGTTTACTGCTATATAAAGTGCTAAAGAAGAGTATTTCAGTTTATATGTAGCACATTTTATTAGTAGCTTTATTTCTGAAAGGGTATGAATGTGTAACATTATATTCTATGCAATTCTATGATATTCAGTTATTACAATGCATACATTATTAGTTCATTATTAGATAATCCAATAATCCCCATTTTTAAAGATATTATGAAAATGCACTGAGCTAATGAAACGTTAAAACACACAACTGCAGCGACTGAGGGACCCACCAAGTGTCTTCTAGTCTTCACAAGGCTCCTCGGGGATATTTTTAGGACCTCCTTCTCTTTCTTGCACCTGCCTTCGTCTGTAATATGGATTCACGACTGTGCCAAGAGGGCAAAGTCCAGTGCTATAAGATATGTTCCCCAAAATAATCCTTGTCTTGTTCAGGCTTTCGTCTGTTTTACAGATTGTTATTGCTGTACGCCCGGCTGACTTTCAGTTGTAAAACATGACCAATATTAGGAATAGTGTTTATAATTTTCTCAAGATATTGTCCAGTTAATTTAGGCATCAGCCTGGTCTTAGACTTTGATTGAAAGGCTCAGTAATATAAACAATATTTAGTTAATCCTGGGCCAGCCCATGTTCTAATAGACTGGCATTTGTATAATTGTGACTGGCATTGAAAAGTACTGGTCACAGATCAGGCCTTATTTCTGTCTGCTTTTCTCTTTCACTGGATCAAAATTGGTTCATACATGTGATTTTCTGGAAAAGGTCTTTTTCTTTTTCTCAACTTGCTATGAGTAAAAAAAATAAAACACTAAATGTACAGAACTTGGAGGTTACTGCTGCACAGAAATGGCTCTGAATATGCCAAGATAATGCATTGCTTGCCAAATGAAGTCATTTACTTTCTCTAATGTATAAAGAGGGGTGTTCAAACATGTGTTAACGTGTGAGATATGCTGCCTTGTTTCTATTTAATACTGTGTGCATATAGTATTTTACACTTTTGTCACATTGAATATCTTCAGAATTACTTGTCTTCATCAATGTCTTTACATCGTTTACAGAAAGCGTGATTTGCAATTTGATCTTAATTATCTTAAACAGCCTTTCCACGTAATGGACTCCGGGGAGGTTTGTAATGGTACACTGGATTTGCTGTGGCATTCTGGGAATGAAAATAAGCTCCATAATGATGTTTCCTTTACTGCACTGGTAGTACAGTAAAAATAGCCCAGGGCCCAGTACGCTTGCTTTGATTAAAGTAGTCTCAAATCTCTCCCTCTGTCCAGACGTTATTGAAAAAACACTGCATTCTGAGTTACATTGGAAAATGAAAAGCTCTCACACCTTAAGATAGAGCAAAAGGACATAAAGCATAGTGTTCTTGCGTTGACTACCTATAATGAGAACAGCAATAACAAAGTATTTAATATTTAAAGCAATTTTTAGGCTGTGGTGCTGTTCGGAAGACAAGAGTTTATTTTTCGTGGCTGCTTATAAGTAAAGAAAAAAAAATCTCCAGACATATAATTTTCTGCTCTCTGAAAAAAAAATATTTGCCTCTCAAGGCCTCCAAAGCCTCCTGCCAGAGGAGCCAATGAAAGCATCTGAAAAACATTTAAGTCTATGTCCTACCATCTACATTTTATAGCTTTTGAATTGGTACTGAAACATGAAAACCCATTAGATGTCAACTAATATGGAACTTACTCGTAGGAACAACACGAGTTATGAATAAATAAATAAATTGCTATATTTTCTTCTGTCCCAAATATTTGCCAACAGTCACATTAATGACGAGTTGATTGTCTTCAGAAGGCTGTGTCTGTGTTGAAAACAGTGATTGCATGAGCTCATTGAAAAAGCCAAGAATCTTCTCAATGTTCATCCTCAGAGGTGGCAAACAGCTGAAAGGAGGTAGCGTGACTTTACTGAATGACGAATTAATTCCTCACAACATACTGTATGTAAAAACAGACCTGCCATCAGACAACAATTGCCCATTTTCTGGACAGATCTAAGATCATGTCTACATGAGGCAACAGCTGATTGAAACAGGTGCAGCAATGAGCAATGAATTCATATATTCACATTCACTAAGCTATCCTTATATTCATTTCCCCACCATGTGAGTTATGGCAGCCATGGTCATATACAAGGTTGTCAAAATTACGAAATACAGAACGACATTAAAACACGAGACAAGTCTGAGGCCACGAAAGTATTTATAGCTTTAAGTCTCAAGGGGACAGAAAAGTCAACTGAGACCTAAGAAACCCTCAACTCTCAGACTTTTAACTCTGTTACTTTGTGGTCTAGGTGGTGGTAGTGCAGTTTGTCCTCCTGCCAATTGAAGTGAGACAACAGCTTTCCAAGAGCTTTAATGCTAATACTGTAACCCTGTATTAGTTAATCTGTTAGGCCTACAGTGACAACCCACTATGCATAAGGAATGTCCAGTTCTTCTCGGTCGCTGCTCAGGGAGGAGCTTGGCTGTTGTGCCTGAAATCATGTTTGCGTAAGACTACCCTTGGGAGATACATGTAAGGCTTTCTCATGGCTAAAATGTTACTGCATTAGAGACAGTATGTCTCTGCCTCTGTTGAGTCTCAGTCACAATACCTGTCCGATAAAAAAACGGAAAATCTTAAACTGTTTGCTCTTTACTAAAATCACATAATTTATTGTAAAGCTATAGCATTCTGACATGTGTGTGGTTGTTTTCTAATGACTGCAACGGACACAGAATAGCAAGGGAGCACTCAGGGTAGCTGCCCCTCCATGTTGAGAGCAGCCACCGAGTGAAACTCTGAGAAGCACAGTGCTGGCAGGTTCCTTGTCAAATGCCATCTGAAGATTTCTGCAGACATCGCCCAGATATATATAGAGAGAACTCCTTGGCTCTTTCAGACTGTACTCCTGGAATTAGATAGCTCCATGCAGGGGCATAATCATTTAGCATAGCAAAAGCGAAGAGAGGGGGTGCAACCCAAGCTGTAACCCGAGCCCAGTCCCTACTGTCGCTTGGTTTATACACAGTAATGTTCCTCGGCCATATACTGCTTGTAAGACTCAAACTAGTATATTAGAGAGCACAGGTGGACATCTAATCACAACCACAGAAACCGGTACAGTATTCTACTTGATAGATAGTTGCATAGAGGCTGTGACACTTTGACTCACGCAGTTCTGTGTGGTGATAAATCTGTCATTAAGGGTGTAAATCAAACAACAAAGTGTCCCTCAGTCAGTTGTAATTCCATTTAAACTTTCTACCTAGTTAACAAAAACTGAGAGTGCAGTGTAAGCCGCTTGAAATTCCAATTCACAGTTTCTTACCACGGACGGGCATGCTTGATAATTTGAGTCAAATTCCAGAGGTATGAAGGTCAAATATTTTAGTTGCAGGTGCTCCATTGAGGATGGGTAGCATTCTTCTTGTGCCAAGTTTTTTCAACAGTACAAGTAGCTGCTGTTAAATGAAAGGATCAGTCATCTCTGAGACTGTAAAGACCTGTAATAAAACTCCTACAGGCCAGGAATGGGGCACAACATTGTTTTGTCTCATATCGTTTCATAGAAATCCTCACGATTGGACACATTTTTTCGACAGATGCATTTTTGTCAAAGTTGAAATTTAGATGTCAAGTTTGCAGAGAAGCCTCTGTGGCACAATGCAAGCAGCTGTGACTTATTGAGAGAAAACAAGCTGAGCTTTGGTGTAAAAAATACCAAAAATGAAAGCTTCCAGCACTGCAAACACAAATGTGGGAAGAAGTCATAATGGAGGAATATTTGTGGCCTCGGCAGGACTCCTCCCAGACTGTTTGTTTGTGTTCCCCCTCTACAGATGGAGACACACAGAGAGGCAAGAATGTCAGCCATATCTGATGCTGCTCAGTCAGCTTAGACCAAAAGAGGGGAGGAGAGAAAGCATTCGGGGGGGAACTGTCATGATTCATTTCAGACTCATGCGGGGATGCCATGCTAGAATTATTGTGTAAAATTTAATTCTCCAAAAGGCCAGACATGTCATAGCAGGAATACTGGAACAGAAAAGTCAATCTGTCTGACGTTCTGCAATACAAATCTGCCTTCAATTTAGAAAAACGACACTTTTTGCACTTCTGTTGTGTTTATTTGTACACAGTAAAGGGCAAGAGGGAAGAGGGGAGCAAATGATTGTTCACAGGCAGCTTGAACTTCTCCCAGATTAGAGATTCCTTCCACAGCATCAGAGTTGTGTGCTCAGATATTCTTCCTTCAGGGATCAAAGGCTGTTGAAAGATCTATTTGAGATGCTGACTTAAATGCTCACTGTCCTTTGCTTTGTGCTTGTTGATATCCTCTTACAACATAATGATTGTTGCTTGCTCTTCCACAGCTGCCCAGCATCTCGGTGATGGTCTTCTTTAAATATTTGCCTTCAATCTTTTGCCCCTCATGTCACAGGGCTAGAAGTTTCCGTGTTTGCACACAGAGGGAGAATCTTTCATATATGTGTCCATATATGGGCTCTCTGGTGTTAGTGAGGTAGAGTAGACAGAGGGCTAAGTTGCGGGGGCTTTTTGTGAGGTCCGAAGACGCACTCGATATTTCTTTCCATTCCACAGGGCTATAAAACTTCTTGGTATGCACCTCCAACTCAGCCACTGTTACAGTCCTGCCTGTCAGAACCCTCGGCTGCAGAGAAATGAAACAATGGCAAAGAGGAGGAGGATGCTGGACTTCTATGGGAGTATGTTAGCTTCCCTGTCTATGTTTTTGATCTTAATAAAGCCCTTCTTAACAACAAAATCCATCTAAGCTCTCCTTGAGGGAGAACAATCATCATCAAAACCGTTTCAATTTCCATTTTTAGCTAACAAAAAGTCCAGTTTTCTAAATTTGAGTGAGAAAGTGAAGGTTTATATGAGCGTATGGACTTCAAACCGCAAAATGACCATGGCTTAGCTGAAGAAAAGCCATGGAGCGTGTGCGAGAATCTATGGTGATGAGACATTCCAGTGTGGTTTTGAGTGGCTGTTTGAAAGCTTGCGGCCGACGTTCACTATGACTGGGTCACAGTGGTCTCTCTGCAGCGAGGAATGCCACAGGAACCCAGAGCTGTGCGGCACCTGCATTCTTACACCAAAGCCTTTCTGCAGCCCCGCGTTTGATTTAATGGCGTGACCATTTTCCAGTCAGGTTTAGACTCACCACACAGCTAGATACAACGGTTGTGCAAAGTCAGTAATGAAACAACTGTCTGAGTGCAGGGACATGAGAATAAATAGACATCCATCGGGTGTGGTCTGGTTGATTCCTGCCCCAACAACCAAGGCCTCTGGGTCAGAGATAACAATATACAGTACGATAAGAGAGTAATTATGCTATGAGTCTGCTTAAAGAACACATCTCTCCCATCAAAAGATTAAGAAAGACCGGAGGAGAAAGACGTTTTCAGATAATTTAGATAGTTAACATACCAAATCATGAGCATAAAAAAATAGTCCTGAATTCAAGATCCTATGAGTAAAAGTACAGAAGTAGTATCAGCAAAATTAACTTAAAGTATTAAAAGTAAAAGTATAAATCAACCCTGTAACTGATATATTATCAATAATTCGTACTAAACATTTTACTGAAATAGCTGGTTGTGCTAGTTTCAACATCTTTAGTCAAGTGGTTTTTCAAGCTGGGAGTCGAGCCTCCTCTTTAGGGCCACATGAAAAATGTGAGGGGTCCTGATACAATCAATGCAATAAAAGTTCCGCAACACAAAATTGTATTAATTTATTGGACTTTTCTCCAATCCTTGACTTTTGAATAAAACCATCTGAAAACTCTTTGGTGGAACTGTTTGAAATGTGAAATTTTTTTTTTTTTTGTAAAGGGTCAAAAACTAAAATGGTTGCGCAATGTATTGTATTAAATAAGCTTATCATTTGTTTTGTATGTCAAATCTTAATCTGAAAAATAACTACAGCTGTAGGTATCTGAAATGAAGCTAGGGGAGTATAAGTAGCATAAAATAAATTAAAAAAACTAATAGTAGAGTACCTCAAAATGATTCTTAACAGTACTTTAGTAAATGTACATACTCTCCACCAGACAGTGAAGACTGTGAAGAAAGTTTTTCGGTCACTCAGAGGTAATCAGCTGAGTCTCTGGCTGAGTAAATACAACACAAGAAGGGCAGACCGGCAAACTGCCCCTGTAAGACATAATAGTATGGATAAAGTCACACTGATTAATCATCTGGGCAGTCTCCACACCAAATCCTTTCTTATAAAAACTGGCATCAGTGTTGAGAAAAATCTGCTGAGCACTAAGTGGAGTGACTGTTTATTCAGCTTTAATACAGGGCGGGGAGGCCGCAGGATCGAGAGAAGAAAAGGAGCCAAGGACTTCTTTCTCTGCAGAAATGTAGCCTGTCATCTAACGAGTGTGGAGCAAAGTTTCCTTATTAAGATAGAGGGTTTGGAGGGACGAGTGTTACATTTCACTCTAGACAGCTTAAATCCCAGGAACACCGCAGATCAGTTCCAGTCGGCAGCACAGTCTGAGGCCGACGGTTCCCCTGTTCCACGGCTCATTCTCACACTGTTTAAGACCAAGACACCAAGAGAAATCACTGTAAATCACTGGGGAAACTCTGACTTTGGAAGAGCGGGTGTTGGAGTCACACATACGTTTAATGGATATTCCTGATGTTACTTGTGGAGTCGTCCAAAATTAGCACCCAGGGTTCGAGTCTCAGCTGTGACCCAATATAGCCCTGCTGACTGAGAAATACTGCCCTCCTTACAAGAAGGCTAAAGGAGCTGCTGTGCCGTCATGGGAGAAATGGACAGCGAATGCTGTCACTCAGCAGTGGATGGACACTCTGAATGTGACTGCAACTAATTCACATACTTCACATGAAAGCGCCACTCACCTGTTATCTCGTGGAAATGGGTGAATTCTGTCTGCTTCAGCATTACATGAAGGAATGTGGGACACTTCCTGCAATTTGACACTCAAACTCTCACTTCTTTAACATTTGGCTGAGCAGTAGCAGTATGAGAACCAACCCTGTTTGTCATGTTACATAGAAAGCATGGTTTCCATCTAATCTAATTTAGCCCAGTTGGTCTCAGGAGACTTCCATAATATCTGTAAGATAGGAAATTTGAAACAGCCAAATCAACAATTTAGGGCAATATGACAGTAACCTCTTGGCTTTTAACTCTGTGAAATCACAACACATAATATAAATTGCCATTGTACCAAGTTAAAAAGGCACTGAGGTCATCTCTAAAGACAGTTCACTATTCTCATTAAATCAAAAGGTAAGAAATGGAGCCAATACGTTGGGAGAAACATGCTGATGACCTAAAATAGTCATGTGCTCCAGACCCGAGTAAATGGCTCTCTTACATCCATCAGCTGCTGTCCTCCAGGTTTATGTTAGGAAGCCCTGCTTCTCAGAGCAGCAGAGGGGTGGTGTGTGAATACGAGTAAACCACAGGCATCTTTTTTACACAATGTCACTGCCATATTCCTTTTCTTCAGCCTTTTCAGAGCATTTAATTGCCGACCCAGTGCAAGTATATTTACACAAAGTCCATGTACACATACACAGGCTGCATCCCTGAAACATGAAGTGCCTCAGAGAGTCTTGTTGAAGGAAACATGGAGAAAGACGGACACAACAGTTGGTTCAGTCATAAAAGCCATCATCTTCATTTACATAAACAATAAGAATAAGAGTGCAGAATAAAAAGTTTTGGTACTTTTCCTCTGCTGTTTGAGTGGCGTCTATACTTCTCTCTGGCATAGTATCTTTGGGTCTGGACTATGTGAAACTCCCTGACAAAATGGACCAAAGCCAAACATTAATTACAGCTATTTACCGATGAACAATGCTGGTTTCCACTGTTTTATCAGCTTGGGCAAGCTGTAAGTTTCTTGGCTTGACATGCACACCGCTAGACCCCTTCCTTTACTCCTGCAAACGTTCAGATAAACCTTGAAGAGCAGGCGTGCTTGAAATAGGGATGAGAACATCACATAGACCAAAGTTTACACCTAGACCTCTCTAGACGTGAGAAAATAAGTCACTGCGAGATTGAGATAATGTCTGTGAAACAAATGAAAGTTTCAGTAGCATGCTTTGGTCAAATGGCCCAGCCCAAAACCTAAAGCCTTTCCCAATGTGCATTTTTTCAAAACCTCACTTCCTCTTTCATCCTTTTCTCTACAAGTGGAGAAAACTGGCTTAGGGGAGAGACTGTTTCCCTCTCTCTATGCAGCAAAAGACCATGATACCCTCCAAACCCGTTTTTAAATTTTAGCCCCACCAGAACTGGCTTCCAAACAAAAAATACAAGAATTTACAATTGTTTAGTCTGGTAATATAACCGTAGAAATAAATCCCAAATTAAGAAACTGATAAACACCAACATTTCAAGGCTTAACTGCCATAACTGGCTACATAGCTTCTCAGTGTGACAATTCTCAGTGTCACCGAGGCTGTTCTTAGCACAAGCCGTGGCTCCATTCCTGCACAGTATCACTTCCGAACCTACAGTAACTTTCCTTTTATTCACACTGGGAAATATATAAACATATAGATTTAAGAAACCCATATAAAGCCAAGTGCATTTGCTCTGCCACTACTGATGTAACATGCCGTAAATTAGTGCTGAAACGATGAAAGAGGAGAGTTGACCCAGTGTCCTTTGGTTTAGCCATGGGTTAACATGGCTTCATTTCTGAGAACTTGAGCACGGAACAAAGCCTGAAACCAAGTGGCTGCCAGTCTGTGGGGATTAGGAATGACACAAGTCACAGTGCTGCAAAACACAAACACACCTTCCAACACAACAAATATAAGACATTAAGGGTGCCAAAGATGAACACTGTTGTCGCTAAGGATAACGGTTTGTGTGTAAGACTTTAAGAAACTCAAAAAAAAAATCGTTCTCAGGCTCCAGTGCTTCATTGAACAATTTTAAAATGTTGAATGTCTGCACCATTATTTCAAACAGAAAATTCAAGATGTCTTGTGCACGATAATTATATCTGCCACGGTGTCCGGCATCAAACCTAGAGCCAACCAAGTGCATCTGGAGTCCACACCTTCTTCCATGCGCAGGAAAATGACATGTGACAGGAAGTCTTGTTAATGGCAACCAATAGAAAAACAAAGAGAGAGCTTGGGAAACAGATATAGGGGAATATATTGAGTGCATGAGACACCCTATTCTTTATTTTCATTTCAACCATCATGCTGAGCATGGTGCTTCTTCTGCCAAATGAACAGTTTTCAGGAAAGGGCTATAAATATAGGATATTTGTTGAAAACGTGATTATAGCTATAACACAGGTATAACAGTGGTTTACTAATCAGTCTGAAATCATGAAGTTCAGGACAATAAGAGGACGAACTCGACCAGCCTGCGTCTCTGCTTTACATCATTCATCTATTGAGGTCAAACTTAACCAGACAAACATCCTCCTGGTCTTTAGGACTGAAGGGAGAGAGAGGGTGAGCAGTAGATGGGCACTCCCAGTTAAACACATGGCTTCAGTTTCCCCTCTCCACTGTGTGGCCTGGCCTTGCATGAGACCAAAACACTCAAACAACCAAATATGGTGTTCATTAGGACAACTCAGTGTGTTAGTGGCCACCTTTAATCACCCTTTACACACTATGCCATCATTTGCTGCTGACACAGAAAGAGGATCAGCTTCAGAGTGAATTAAGTTAGTATTAGCTGAGGGGAAAAAGGCAACGACTAGGTACAAGTCTGCGTTATTGCCAGTAGCAGACCAACAACATGTCAACATGAGGCTACTTCTAAACATCCCTAAGGTTCTAGCTGTTTAACTGTGAAAACCAGAGTGTAAAATGGATGTGAACTCTCATTCATGACCAAAACATCGAAATGGGAATCACTGCATACTTCCAGGTCTGGTTTGTGAACCAGGAGGGGAAAAAAAAAAAGCACATCCACTATGTCCATATTTGGTCTGGCTATCATTGCCAATCCTTCCACTAGAACATATTTCTCCAAACATCCACTGAGCCCTCTGACTGATCTGGGAAGGATAATGCTGACACCTGCTGGAAAGAATGCAGTAAGACATCTTTTTTTCCTCAAACACATACCTCGATGTGAAAAATGACAAAAATAATCTTAATGACGCTGGTTGTTTGAAACTCTTTATTTTTGGTGAATACAAAAAATACTTTTGTGACCAGATAAATATTATACATACAGCATCAAATGATAAAACTAATGCAGTCTGTTAAAGAAAGCACAACACCTATTCATAACAGAGCTAGTAATGTTTTCTAATTTCCGTTTATACTCGGACAAATCAGTTAGACAATATATTTCAGGGTAATTCTTACATTTACTGATTTTGTTATAGTGGTTAGACAATGAAACAAGGAAGTTATTAAGTCCAACATTTAAGAGAGACTTGGCATAATGATTTCAACAATTTCTTGACTTCAAACACAAATTGCCACATGCTCATGGAATGCAGTCTAGTGTCAAGTCTTCCAACACGCTCTCTAAATCCTAAGGTATCCACGGATGCCCTTGTCTATCAGCATTTTAATATTGTAGGCAAGTAGGCCACCAGCCAAGGCATTGTATTGTATGGCAAAGGACTAAGTGACAGTTTAAGACCCCGATGGGGATTAGACTGGCATAATGGTTCTGATCCAGAGAGGACAAGGCTCAGGCTCCCACTCAGCCTGGTCTTCAGCTGCTCGCGGGGCAGACTCAAGTAAGGCACTAGTACACAATGCAGTCCACACACTGGCATGGACAGACTGAGGAGATGAACTGCTTCAAATTTCCAATATATTATAAATCAATGTAGCAAAGAGAGAGAAGAAGCATTTAATAAGTTTCCTCAATCAGAGCTCGAAGCTATTTTCCTCTAGTTTGTAAGAAGAATGTCCTACTTCTAATATAATGGAAGCTTTAAATCGCCGTCTTCAGTGCGTATGTTTATGAGCAACTGCAGTGCATAATGTATGCTCGCTTCATTCAAGAGCCCGAAGCCAAATATCATTGCACATAAACAATCTTACAACCGATAACAGCGCAGACTCTCATTATTATCAAGCCAGGATATTCAGTGTAATGTATTGCTGTAGACAGTCGGTCTAGAGTGAAAATGCCTTTACCATTACAGGGCGGTGACTGGTGGAGAATAACTGTGTGTGTGTACAGTACAGTGGGTACCCGAACAAAATCTGGCCAGTGTCAATATGAGAGGAATTAAAACATGAAGACAAGAGAGAACAAACATGACAAGTAATGTAAACATATATTCCTTACACAGCTCTGTATATGTGAGGGAAGAACCGATGGGGTTACATGAAGTGACGAGATGTTCAAGCAGCATGACATATTTGGTCACATATAATCCAGATTCTCTAAATAACACCTGTCTGCTCTTTAAGAAAAAAATCTGCCAAGAATAAATATCTTTATAGCTAGTGTTGGCCAGTGCTCTGTAATTGTTTATTTACTCCAATCAGAAACCCTCATTGTTTGGCATCAAGCTGGACAGCATAGCTTAATCAGAATTATTTTATTTCTAAAGATTTGCTACTTTATCAGCAAACCCCAAATTCACATTGTTATTAGTAAAATATAAGTCCCTCTCCAAGATATACTACTCTATTGGTTAGTAGCGTCATTGAGATGTATAGACATTATGGTGCATGCAAGCCAGTGGTGAAAAGAGGCATCCCCCCCCCTCCTGCCTTTGAGGTTTTTACATTTACAATAGAAGCTATGGACCCTTAGGTTTCTTCTGCCAGAATCAGGTCATTTATATTTGCTCTAAACCTTCAATAATTATAGGACATTCACTGATTATAGAGGATTTCTGCATTCACAACATCTTCGATTGGTGATTGTAACAGTCGATAATGCTCATGATGCAGTAACACTCGCAAAGCAATGATACGTTTGTCATACAACTTTATCATACTGTCTCCACTTGCTTATAGTGACAACTGTAACAACCTTGTCCATGTTGAACTCTGAATACCAATGCCGTTCACTAACAAATACATACATACGTCACACACACACCACACACACACACACACACACACACACACACACACAAGCACACAAATACACGACAGAGCACAGGCACTTGTTTTTCTCACCAAACAGGCCTGTTTCAAGTGCTGTATATTCCTCGGTAATATGAGAGCAAAGCAGCCAATCGTACATCGGCAACGTCTCCCCATGACAAGAGGGTGTCATCAGCGCGGCTCACACCCCGTCTGTCAATCAGCCCTCATCCTCCCTCAGCTCGCTGGGTAGGAACTTGTACTGCTGCTGTCGGATCTGAGCCAGCTTTTTCCGGGCTTCCTCCAGCTCTCGCTCCTTCCTCAGCATCTCCTCCTGAGCCGCAATGATCTGAAGAGGACGGGAACAGCTGACAGGAAAATGTGCCTTCTACTCAACATAATCCCATTCCTGCGGATAGCTTGATATGGAAACTCAGCAGTACAGATGTGCAGAGGTGAACTCCAAACACAACCCGTTGAATACAGCCTCTTATAGTGACAAAAATAAATAAATAAACAAAACCTCCTGAAAATGTCTATACATTCAAGTGGATGAGATTGGTAGTGATGCATGTAGAAAGAAGCATTTAAACATTACAGGGGAAAGGTAATTTCAGCATTGTACTCTATTGTTGAATTTATTAATCAGATTCAAATATTTTTTTTAACTGTTTTCAGAATACAAATGAATAACATTTTGAAACCGCCTCGGGGCTGTATGTCTCCGCCAACCAGTTAAGTCCAAAATGACATCACTTTATTTTTCATCATCTTATCCTATTAGACATCGATGTGAAATTGGCATGTGGTTATGGCCAAAAATATGGCCTCACCGTGACCTTTTGTGATGTCACGATGACCATTGACCATCAAATTCTTATCAGTTCAACTTTGAGTCCAAGTGGATGTTTGTGCCAAATTCCCTCCAGGCATTCCTGAGATATCAACATTATGAGAAAGGGATAGCCAATAATAAAGCTTATAACGCCGTTATCATTTGGGCCATTTAGAAAAAAAAAAAGGAAAACTAACAGTAATTGGTCAGACTCAGTCTAAAGCGGTTAAAGACCAAAGCAGAAATCAATGAGAGTGAGCCTTACTGATGCCCAGCTGAGCTGCACCACCAACTGAAACAGGAACTCAATCAATCAAGATGAAAAGTATAGCTTCCTGTGGCACCCTGGAGTTACTTTCAGTTTTTTTTGCAGAGATGAAACAGAAGCCAGTTTTCAAGAGATATGATGTTTTGCAGCTGTGGGTGTCTGGTAAACAGCTTTGAAATGAAGCTGATGGTTTCACGATTGCAGAAAAAAGGCACATCAGCGAGAGGTTCAAACACACAGTGAAAAGGGCAAACCACACAACAGGAATGATTTCTCTTCCAGGTCTCACATACCGCAACATTTTTACAGACTTTTGTCTTACCTGAGCTATGCCTCCAACGAATTTGGTCTTTACCACCACGCTGTCAACTTCAGTCTTATCAAATGCTGCTTTCTGAGCCGCCTTCACCAGGTTGTCTGAAGCCCGCTTCACTGCGTTGCCGGCAGCCTTCAAACAGATCATCTCAAAGTTAGCACATAACATAACAAAACATGCATCTGTATGCAAATTCCACGGACAAGTTAAGGCTGTGTTTCAGTGTTACCTGTAGTCTCTTCATGGCTTCAGAATCCTGGTCAGCCTTCACCTTGCAGGCCACCAGCAGCTGAGCCGTGGAGGCTGCAACCTGTTTGGCCGAAGAGATGAGCTTCTCCTCGCTGGCGTGGCCCTGCACTGAGGCGTTAGCTGACTCACACAGGCTACTGGTGGCTGTGGCTACCATACGCGCCTACAGCAAGCAACAAAGGCTTTTTGGTTTAATCAGGGTAACATTAAACAAATGTGTACAGTGATTTGCAAATGTGTTTAGGGGAACTTACAGCTGATATGAGACCCTGTGACCACTGACCGTCATCCACTGCATTTGCTAGATTGGATCCCACCTGAGGTTGACAGTGGGTAAGAGAGATATTGTGTATCTTGTTTAATATTATTAGTAATGTATAGGATCTTGTTGAGCGTCCGAGTATGTGTGTTGACTGACCTTGCCTTGTGCCACCAGTTCTCTCTGAGCTGCCGATGCAGATTTAACAAGAGCGCTGGTCGCTGCAGCGATGGACTTTGCTGCTTCTAATATCTGCTCCTCAAAATCCAGCGTCTCATCTGCCTGCTGAAAGAAAAACCACATATTAATTTAGACTTACAACTATAGTATGCTACGATAATAATAGATTATTACCACTGTGTCAACTAGGGTCGTGACCAGGATTTTATTAATACTAAAATCATGAGTCATGATCACAAAAAACAATGTTTTTATAGTATGTGGAGTTTGTCGTTAACGAACAGTTAACGACAAACTCCACTGTACATTTTACTCCCCAACATGATGGTCTAATTTCTGTTTCAAAACCTTTTCTACACTGCCAGGAATAAACTTCCGGTGGGGGAATATTGATTCACACACTGATTTTTTTATTAGCATAAAAAGAAGTATAATTTGCATACAGAGAATATTTAAAGTAGCCTATCCATCGAGTATAACATTCTTTTTTAAATTGTAGTATTTAGCCCATTCCAGCTTCGTAAAACTCACAAAATAAAGAGTGCATGACCTCAGTGTCCTCAATGGTAGCTACTGCCTAAATGTTCAACCTAATCTTTCCCAATCAGCACAATCGAACATGATGTCCCATTTCCCAAACCTGTACTAAACACCATTATGACGATCCCAGTGCATCAGTTCAGAGACAGCTAGCACATCTCTGCCTCAGCAGTCATCAGCATGTGATTGACCACAGACCTCCATAAACACATAAGGCACACGTGGCTGGAGACAGGGCGGGACACTGTAGGAATATGTTTGATATATAGTTGGACGGAATAACAACCTAATATATCAAACATATCAGACAGAGCCCTGCAGAGAAGGCTTCCAGGTATACAACGGCTCAGAGAGGGATGGGGAGGCGGGACAAGGGAGCATGCTGGGAGCATCAGAGTCCTCCTTTTCTTAAAGTGTGAGAGGGACAAAGGAGCACAGAGGAGAGTGAGTAAAGAGGAGGAAGAAGGAGAATCCAAGCTGTTTCAGACAAATTACACCTCAATCTAAGGGGCTAGTTTACAGACCTTAGAGGGGCTTGATGCCTCTATGAATTGTGATATTTGTTAGCTCTGTCTCGGAAAAAGAAAAGTAACTAAAGGAAGAACATTATCATAATTTCAAAAAAACATATGTGGTCCTATGAAATGGTTTCAGACTACTTTGTGGACTACTTGAATAAGCAGGAATCCCTCTGAGCGATAATGTGTGCACAGCATATGAAAACAAATATTTTAGCTTCTGACTACGCTTCTGCTAAGACATGCTCATGTAAAACACTTGAACTGTCCTCACAAGAGGGAATAAATGTAGTAGAATCCAGTGGTACTAAATGCTGTATTGTAAAGCTTGTTTCCTGTTCGATCACTAGAGGGAGACACTGACAAACTAAAAAGAGGTAAAGCTTTTAACTCACTAATCCCTTTTTATAAACACAAAGGTCCTCATAAATGCAGTCTGTAGCTGTGGAATTATAGTATGAGACAGAGCATTATATGGGCTTTATTAAAAGTGGGGTAGCCTAAATATGCTTTAATATATATTATATGTGCAGAGGGGTGAACTGATACTCACTCTGTGGAAGAGGTATAGAAAATGAGGAAAACACTACAGGCACAGGAGGAAGAACAATGGGATCCAACTATCCAGTCTCCAGAGACAAATAAACAAACAACACGATCATGCAATACCACACACCACAAACACGACCCTGTGTTACATACACACCAATATAAAACAAATATCACTTTCCAAGGGCACTATCACTACCATCTCCCAGGGGGACGAATAACAGGCTAAGAAAAAAGCCTCCCTCAGTTTAGTTTAGAAATTAGGAACACTGCAATAAAATAAAGGAAATACGTTCAATAAGACGGAGGCCCTCTCTTTCGGAAAGTTCATCACACATTTGAACTCTCCAACATAAGCTTGAGGACCCATCCGAGGACCCATAATTGCGTCTCCTGGCAACACAACTCAAAATAATGTCCAGAAGTGCCTTTGAAGAAGGTTTTCTGAGCGTGATATGTTAGCTCACCAGACCAGCTGTCTGAGTCAACATGGTAAGTGTCAGGAAGAAACATTTCTTTCTCCTTTAATGACATGGAGATCGCTCCTCAGTCACTGAAAAATAATGACTCCACTTCAAAGTCAGTGTCACCTTTTCCTACCTTTGGCCCACATCGACTCCCTGCTGATTAATGGCAAAAAGCTGTGCGTGGGTTTTGAGGGTGGAAAGGGTTGAGAGGGGCACTTATACCTTGGGCTTGGCTCTGGGTTTCAGCTGCTCTAGTTTCTTGGCTGCAGCTTCAATGGACGCTGCTGCTCCAAGGAGCTCAGTCTCAGCGATGACAGTGGGGTCCTCGGGGTCCACACACTCTGAGCCTGAAAGGGGTTGACACGTACCAAGACGTTGGTTTTCATATAAATACACACAAGTACAATGGACCTCATGCAAAAAGATTTTCATATTCTTATCTCCAATGTTTTTTTTGTGCAACGTCATATTCAGAAAAGGCTCCTAACATCACTTCCTGCAACCGGAGCGGGTTAAATAATTTAAGATTTTCATGTTGATATTGTAATGTTATGCAATAGTATCAAAAGCCAATTTAATTTATTGGTGATATTGTTAGGCTACATGAATACATAATAGAATGATATTAGCCGATAAGTCAAGCAGGATAATGTCAATATATTGAATATATTGATATGAAGTGTAATGTATATATATAGTAATTTAAAATATTAAGTAATGAAATATACAATCCATTAGTGACAAACTTTGACTTGCCTAACAGCAGGCTGCACATGACTCTTACGACAGGTCTAGACCACTTGTATAATTGTGCTCATATCGAAGACGAATTTTCAAAATACGACAAAATTGGTGAATGCGGCGAGTTCTCCTAAATTACTCATACAAGCCACTTCAGAATAAATCTGTTTGTACAAGTGCTTGTCTTGCATGAGGCCCAATCGTTCTGTTGATTTTATGTAACAAGAGTTCAAAATCATTCTTCAATAATAACTCATTCACACAATCCAGGCCTCACAGAGATGCTAACTCTGCCCCTACTTCAGCTGCAGAAAATGAGCTCTATACACTCCACAGAATTGTTTGCATTGTGACAGTAATGCCTCAAAGTTAAACAAGATAAACTAAAAGTTAGAAGAAATGCACATTTGATGGATCATTGTCTTTTTATTGTTTTTTAAGTGCCCATAAAACAGAGCTGTTTGGGAACAGCTTGGTAAAGCAGATGGAACGATGTTTTCATAGATTATGTTGAGCTCTGGGGAAATCTGTTCTGCACCCCCACCCCCAAGCCATCTACTCCGCTACCCCCATCTGACTCTGTGAAAGGTGATCTGGAGGAACAAAACACACCATATCCCACTTACCTCCATCTGAGGCAGCGATGGAAGAGAGGGGGCGAGAGAGGGAAAGAGCACATGGGACATTAGAGAGGTAAAGTGGATAGCCCCGCTGGGTCTCAGGCTATACGCTGAAATCTAATTCTCATCCAAACACAATCTATTACTGCTGTCAGAGGCAGCAGTGCAGCTTCTATAGGAAACACTCTGCGTCATAACGATCTGCAGAGCTTCATTTCCACGGCAGTCACTCTACGCTGCGATTTCAATATTCTGGAGTAATTTTCATCTTTATTACAGACGCAGACAGGTTTTGTGGTTTAACTCAATAACACCGTGACATTATTCATGCACAAGAGGATTAGGACTCCTTTGACTAATCTCTAACATCGCCACAATCCTGTCATGTTTTTCGTTTCGTTTTGCATTTGATGAAATTGACTTGCTTCCTCATGGAAATCCTCTCGCTTCAAACTGACTGTATTTTCCAATTACAGCTTTTCCTAGTTTTACACTGCGGTGGCTATAATGTCTCAATTTAAAATCGAAATCAGCTGCCAACAATTTTTGGACAGCACACACGCTTCTGTAAAATTCTGCCTCCTAATAAAATAACATCATTCTGTTTTATAAGGTACCATAAGCATTTGGAATACTAAATATACAAAGATGTCATGTGTCCAATGGTCCATTTAATCAGTCAGAATGAGGTCACCAGAAAACTAAAGGTTGTCAAGCCTGACTTTTGTTTGCGTGCATTGTGTAAGAGTGTGTGACAGTGTGTGTGGCCTCACCTTTCATGGCCTCAGCTGTCTGGACGAGCTCCGTCACACACGCTGCCACATGCTTTGAGTGGAAGGCCAGCTGCTGCTTCTGCTCGGGTATGGGCCTGTGCAGCACCTGAGAATACAAAAGCCCGCCAACACAGGAACAAGAGGCAAGAGTAAATGTAGTGTAGAAGCGAGCGAGAGTGCAAAGATGATTAACATTCACGCGGCTGCCAGGGACAGCCGACAAAAAAGCATTTACAGTATATCTGTTCTGCAACTTTTCGGCAATTTATGTAAAAAACTACGTGGCGACACTAATAATTAACTTGAATATAGCGACAGCCCACTCTTTATATTCAACCACATATTACAACACAAGTTACTTTTAGTGGCTAATGTCCTGCCAGAATCAACACGATGTCCTCCTAACTAATTATATGAGATAATTAATTAAGTTAATTAATACCTTGATTAACATGTTTTACATCTCAACACACTTGTCTTAACATAACGCATGGGGAGTGGTATTATGAAAAAAGGTTTTGCTGATTTTTATGCAGTTTTATGCAACAAGGTGCTCAGAATTAAAATCTGATCCTTTGTAAAGGTATTTCTAAGATGAATGTGGTAACACACATATGTATGAAGTGGGTATTATTCTATAGTCTTCCTACTGACAATGAGCCTCGGGGACACCAACAATACTTTGGACTCCCCTCCCCTGACTGTGACACTCAACCCCAAACCTATTTTTTCCTACAAAAACATCACCCTTTTAAAAACAGGACAACAATATATACTTTTAGTTTTTATAAAGGGCTGAGTATTGTATTTGTTTGGGGCTTTTTCAGTCTTGTCCTTCAGTTTTTACAGCACCAGGACTGTGTACGGAATGTGGGATCGATCCCACGTACACACACATATCCCTCATGATCTGGGCATTAATAGAGGTCTGTGGCACAGAGGAATAAGCTACATCAGGCTTTGGCTACACAGATAATTCTTGTTTGTAAGATCAACTTATTGTTGGTTTTGGTATTTTTGTGGGATTTGTTGTCAATAAGAAAAACATTAGAATATCACCAGCCTTCTTCTTTCAGTTGAAGTGATGCTACAGTAAATGCAAGCATGACTGGCAGGAAGCCAGGAATACATTTTCAAACATTAAAGGATTTAATCCTGCAGATAAGACCTGTGAAACCTCACTTGGTAAAAGTAAATATCAGGATCCACTCATCCACACTGTTGCTACACACGTTTACGCGCACAAATGCAAGTCACTTCCATCCTTTATTCATGAGACACGAGACTGTCTAAGTCTAACCTGCAGGACTTGCTCCAGAAGGTTGACGTATTCGGCTGTGCACTCAGAGCCGTACTGCAGGGCCTTGCTCCTCAATTCCTCGCCTACTTCTTGGTGGCAAGCTGCTTGCTGGAAGGGTGAGAAAAACAATGTTGTGTGGTGAATTCAAAAATTGCATTTCAATGTTCTGATACAAAAGTGAAAACAATCTATGTTAGGTCTGGAATATGCACATTATCTAGCGCCAATCACAAACCACATTCATGGCTCAGAAAAAAAATCATTCACTCATTTGTAATACTTTGATTTTCAAAAGCATAGCCTATAATTCTGTATTTTTTATGTTTTTGTCTTGTAGGTGCTCTGCAGTCACTGACGACATCCTGACTGCAGCTCCGACGACTTTGAAAAATGGCCGAGTCACTACCAGCATGAAGTAGACCAGACTCTAATGTCCTATCTGCTCCCAGCAGGCTGGGCTCACATGTCCGGCGATGTCTGTGTGAGGCCTGTTCTGGCAGAGTGGTGTGGATTAGCACCTTGCAGGAAGTCAGCATATCGGTGATGGCTTTTCGGCTCAGGTTGGCCGTGGCGATCACATCCTCCTGCTGAGCAGAGTTTCCTGCGGCCACTGCCTTGGCCGTTGCTATAGTGATGCCCTTTGTCATGCGGATGAACTCCCCGGGTGTCGTGCACTTGTCCGGGACGTCCTTGGACTGGAACACCTGACATGATGAGAACCCAAAGACACAGGTAGTTGGATACATAGTAGGCATGACAGGGGCTCAGATATGTTAAAGATACTACAAAGAACTTTTAACTGGTTATGAAAGAGCCTCAATTTAATACTGGTGCCTCTATATGACCATCAGCAAGAATATTGGCTATTTCTATATAGTTATTCTTAATTCTCATCATCAAGTCCGATTCCCCGCAATGGCACATAGGTTTGCCAGAAACTCCTTCAGCTTAGACTCTAGGAAGGCCTCCGGCAGGACCTGCAGTCGGAGCTCCAGAGGGCTCCGCGTCCGACAGCAGCGGCTCCTCCTCCGGCCAGGGGCGGAGCTTTGCCTCGCTGCTCCGCCTGTCCCACGCTGGGAGCCAACACCGACACTATGCTGCAGGAGGCCCAGGCTGTATTGGCCTGCTGGAGCAAAGGGAGGCACGGGAGAACCAGAACCAGCACTGAGCGGTGCAGATTGTTAGGCCCTGCTGCAGTAAAGTGAGAGGTTTTCTATAGGAACTTCGGTGCTCGCAAACACTTTTGTCCACAGGGACCGTCAAAATCAGCACAAAATGAAAGTTATCCGTAGTAGCTTTAAAACAGATGGGAATATTCTAAGAGAAGAAATTAGGAAGTGCACACGTGAGGCAGACAGAACGTCTTGTGCTGTATGATTAGGAGTTCGGTAGACTGTGTTGAATACGGCTCTTCGTAAAGCCTCCTCTCGGGCTCGGGGGTCCTCCGATAAGGATTAGCAGCAAATTACAAAAAAAACAAGCTCTTGAAATCTTCTTCCTTTCTCACTTAGCCTGCGCCTGCTACCCAGACCCTGATAAGAGCTGTGAGAAACCTGCAGGGGCTGAGAGGGAAGGAGCTGGACAGATAATAAAGGAAAAAGACCAAATAGCTCCCCTGTTATGTTCAGAATAATAGACACAGATATCCCTGACCCTCTTGTGAGACAGTTTTGCAAAGAAGCGGTGTCTCATCCCTCAAAAAGACAATCAAGAAGAGGTTCGGTCTGTGAGGAGCTCTTACCGTCAGCTCCTGCTTGATGCACTCAATAGTGGCCTCCAGTGCCCTCGTCCCGCGAGTCGCTTCATCCTCCACTGCCTTCACTGTTTTTAAAAGAGACGTTACGTTGGTCACCATGACCTGTCAAAGAAAGGGAGAAAGGATGAGGCTCACAGTCAGACCAGGAGGTGGAGCTCTTTCCCCTTAGCTGCAAAACATTCAATTATATTTTATGCCTCCTTCTTTACTGATTCCAATACAGTGAACATTGGTTACATGTGTTGAAGGTGATATTCTCATGAAAATGAAAGACATCAGCTGCTCAACAGAAGAATGAAGGTTGCATTTCAAATCAAAAGAGTATGATTTACTACTTGTAATGCAGTTTATTGACTGACACCTAGGATGGGAAAATAAATGATTAAAGTTCTTTTCATGGTGATACATTCTGTTCCGTCAGTGCTGCATTCAGCGAAGAGTGTATTATTAAGTTAGGAATTCCAGCAACATGATCACCAGGAGTTTGAGGGGGTCCCATTTGGAGGTCACCATATGTTGGTGGAACAGAAACAATCTGTCAACATGACCGGGTCCACGGGTGGCCCTAATTCCATTTAGATGAGACAACATAAGAAACCCCATGCAACAGTTAGAGCTACATGCTGTTCTTGGGATGATAGTTGTGAGAACAATAAATAAATACTACGAGGACGTTTGCAGAAGACGAGCAAATCTTTGATTTAGAGGCATCTGAGGCTCTGTCCCTGCCAAGGTTACATGCAAAAGGTCTGATCTGCAGTTTTCATTTGTCAGCAGATGGCAGGTGTGACAGCGGTCATGACGATCAAGAGTTAAATGGCAACTCTCTCCCTTCTTCTGTATGAATAGTCCAGTTTCTTCCAGCTCTTGGCGGCATTAAATGTACACTTTGACTGACTTGACGTGACAAAAATAAATTGTTAGCCTGTCTCAACAGTCACAATAGAGGGAGTCCTGTGGTCACAGATATTACTCAGTATAGCATACCAACCCTCTCTCTCATACACAATTGCATGCACACAATGCACGTCTTAGTGATGGGTCTAGTAGTCGAACAAACATATGACAGAAAAAGCGAATACCTTCCAAACCCTGATAAGGACTGTCATGTCGTTCTTTTGAAAAAAATCCTTATTTGTGCTACTAGATACGTCAATCAAAACATAGAATATATATCTACATGCAGTATCCTCGCTCTGTGAGGAAGCATAAGCTGAAAGATAAATTGTAGACTTACAGCGCGGAAATCAATACACAGTTAAACCGGATATGATCGCTGAAGCAGTGTATTCCTTTACCTTGGCAGCGCTCTTCAGCTGATACATGGACGGGTCGTCAGCTGGCTTGCCAGCGGCACATTTCGTGGCACCGATGAGTTCGGCCAGAGCCTTTGCCACATCCCGCACCGCGTTTATCAGAACCACCTGAGGAGATAGATAGAGCTGGAATCAATACGGCACAATGGTCAGAGTATAGGTTTATCAGTAGCACCCTGGGGAGAGGATTTAACACTGCAGCTCTTATCACTCCCACCTACTGTAGTCATGATACTTCAGACTTAGTGAAGGGCAGAGATAGAGGCATACACACAGAGGAAAGAGGAGACACAATGTGTATCAGATGAATCTGCAATTACACAGAGAATCTAATGCTGGGTGTACAGAAAGATAGAAGGCATTCATTGTCGATGAATAATATTACAGAAAAGTACAATGATAATGGGTTATAATAGATGGTTAAAGCTCTGTGCAGCTGAATTAAAAAGCAATAACTGAGCTTTGTTATAATAAAAAGGCGTACCACTGTGACTACATATGGCTGAAACATCTGTGGTTGTATGAGACATTCTTTAGTGGAAATGTGTTTTAGATTTTTATCACCTGTGTCTCGGGGTCCTCAGAGCCCATGCTGGTCGCTCCCAGTTTAACCACCTCAGTGAGCTGGGTGATGGTCTTGGCTGAGGACTGGGCAGCCTGGGCCAGTTTCTCCTGGCTGGACGCAGCTCCAGCAACCAGCAGCTTGGTGTCCTCCACCAGCGCCTTGGCCGTCTTCAAGATGCTCTCCCTGAGGGACGGGACACATTGTGTCACAATCTGCTCCAAAGTCACACAATCAAGAAGCAGCAATATGAAGGGATGCTGTTGGTTTTCTAACAGAATGCGTGTTTAGCAAGGAGGATTTTCAATTTACATCCATTATTTGAAATGCATCTGAATATTGAGTATTTTTGGCAAACTGCACAGAGTGAGTCATGAAAAGAAAAAGGGAGCTCTGGTGTCACAATGTAAAAATAACTGAAATATTAAGATGTATTTCCTCTGTGCTCATGAAACCTATGAATCATATACACCTTCTTTTTTTTAATTTTTTTAAACAAATTCAAACATTTATCTTTTTTGTTGATTAGAGGTTTTCATTTAACACATGTCTTGGTCAAGGTCATTGCACCTGTGGTCTGCAAAAGACTCTTCGTTCTCAGGGCTCAGTGTTCCAGCTGAGGCGAACATGATGGTGGTGTCCAGGTCAGCGATGATGCCAGAAACAGCACTGGCTGCTGTGATACAGGCCTGGGTGCCTTTGTTCCCCGCCTGCAGTGCAGACAGTACCAAGGACACCTGGAACATGTCAAACATAGCATTAGATATGCAGAGAGGTCCTTCAAACATGCGGTTTTCAGAGTAAAGAAAACAGAAAAAAAAACCTGGTTTCTGTATGCCTTGTACATTTTTAATGATTAACCAGCAGCTTTCCCTCTTTGTAGGGTGTTGACAGAACATTTATACATCAGGTGAGGTTGTAAATGTTTAGAGGGAAAGATCTGAACGTGCTAGGTTAAATGAGGACGCTGGGAGTGAGACAGACAGCAGGGTTAAACGTGTATCAAATCAGAATCTGCTGCACAATCACATTTAAGCCGATGAGCCTGACTCTGCAAATCACGCACCTCCCTTGAAAACTGCCCATCTTTCCTAAATAAAAGGAAAGCCCTAAGAGGTACATCTCAACAAAGGCACAGGTTTCACGCATCAGCAAACAGGGGACCACAAACTATTCAAGTTTGGTATGAGCCCCGAGTCAAATCATAGCCTTTAAAGTGGAAAGAAATTCCAACGTGTGAGCAGCAAGGTTAGCTGCTTCCAGGGTCGCAGCAGGAAGACATTAGTATTATCATTAACTGCACAGTGTGAGGGTGATCAGGAGAGCATGCTCTCATGACCTGCATGACTGGTACAATAATACAGTAAAGCACCAGTTATTACCACCTAAAATAACATACATTAACCCTATATTCCTCTGACTCTATACTACTTCAACATTAAGGCTAAAGCTAAGCCTTAATAACAAATAATGAATCCAAAATAAAATACAAAGCATACCTGTCATTTACAGTATAGTAGTCACTTATTCACTCCTGAACGGCTTATTCTTAAATCTTGAAGTTAGCACACGCCTATATGTTTTCTATCACTTTATTCAACTGTACTGAGAGATGAATGAAAAAAAATATATATATAAACATATAAACAAGCTTCCTTATGCATGAGTTATAGATGCTGTACCAGCTTACCTTCTCCGTGACTGCGCGGGCACACTCGATGAGTTCCCTTTTGGAGAAGCTGTCCGTGGGGCTGAGCTGCAGGGCTCCAGCCTTCTGGACCATGTAGATGCAGCCGTGGCCCAGTTCTTGCACCCGTGTCTTTATCTGGTAACCAACCTGAAAGCATAACCGGGCATTGACTTACACTGCATCCATCTTCTCATCTGTGCCACTGTACTGCACAATTATGATCATAATCCTAAACTGGCATGTCTCTCACTCCAGCGGGTGGATGAAAAATGATTTCAAGCACCCTCAGAGAGGGAATGCTGGCACTACACCTTTAATTTACAGTCTGAGATTCACGGGTGGGTGGTACTTGATGATGAGCATCACTGTAGGCTTTTAGACTTGTAGAGGCACAATGTTGCTATGGTAACCAGCAGGGTTTCTAGCAGCCTGTTATATACAAGATATTGATAAGAGCTATGTGCGTATTAGCGAAATGTTTCCACACATTTTTGTGCTCTTGACTACACAGAAAAGCTTTAAGAAAATACTATGTGGGTGCTGAGAGCAATGGGGGCAGGATGGGTATATTTCAGTTTTATCTCACAAAGTCGGGAGCAGCCTTGAGGAAGGGGCGTCATTTCAAAGAACAGCACACATCTGCTCTGGTCAGTGTGTGAGGAATACATCTGAAAGCATGTTTTGGTGTAAAATGCAGACCTGCAGTAAGCTGATATTTCAGTCTGACATTTCAGGTGCTGAATTGCAAAAAGATTTACGGCTTGATGTGTTAAATCTTATGTATGTATTTTTCCCCACGTACTCCGTAGGACAGAGAGCGTGGCTTCTCACCTCCTCTGGCTCTGCAGTGGCTGCAGCAAGGCGTCCTTGGTGTGCTAGCTGTCCATAGTCCACTGTCACCTGAGAGGCAAGGCCGCCAAGCTCTTCAGGACAGGTTATTGACTTAGTCATCTGGCGACAGACAGGACATGCATCATCAGCAGAGGCAGATTAATGTTTCTGTGGCCCTACTGACACATATTGTCATTTTAGATCGGAAACATGATGGAAAACACACACACACAGAGTCAGGCATGAATATCTTACCATCTCCTGCGCGGTGATAGCGATGGCTTTGGAGAACTTCACCATGGTGGTCTGGTAGTCCACAAAGGAGCCCTCAGGTTCAGGAGGTGTTCCTTCATCCAGCTGTGAAGAGCAGCCCTTTAGTACTTATCTATCTATAGTACATAGCACATAGCTATCCTATGTGTTTTTACACTACGCACCCCAATTTACTGTAGGTAAGACTTTTGATTTAGTTTGGTACCACTTTACAATAAAGCATACTGTAAAGGGTTGTGAGGTTTTAATTGATTATTCTGTTAATTGTTCATAATTAGCCTGGTCTTAAAGCTTCTGTAAGAAGCTGTGAATTCCTGTATGATATTATTCTGTATTCTGTATTAGTGTTATCTTTTGGTTCCAGGTTATCAGCGTATAATGAAGTGAAGGATCGTATTGGTTGTTCAGCTGCCAATGCAGATTGACTTGTTTTTTTTCCTGCAGGTATTACGAATGGATCCGTTGCATTTACTCATTTTTGGAAGATGGCTAAAGACCAAACTACAGCCCAAACATTAAACCTGAAGGGACAATATATGCTCAAATATTAGCTATTGTAAAGATATCTATCTATTGTACGTGTTGGCTCATACGTAGCAAGAAATTGCAGTACAGAAACGATCAAGATATGATTTATTAGCCGTGTCTCCATTATGCAGTTTTTCAACCAGAGAGCAATTATATTTTTCACCTAAAAAATGGCTCAGAACATATCTTGGTCATAATTCTTAAATAAATCCTTTTGCATGTGTATGTTTTGTGCTTATGTTAAAAAATGAATACTTGATACATTATAGTTATCAGATTTCTGAACTCTCAAATACCAATATTGGTATCAAAATCCAGTATCGGTCAGGCTATAGACCAAACATATAAAGTTTAGCATATTTATGACGGCAAACTTGATGGATATTAATGAAAGGATTTTCTCACATTAGAATACACTATCATCTGCAGCTGAAAATATGAATACGTTATAAATAAATTGACCATGACACCATGTAGCCTTATTCTAGAAGGTACATTATTGTCGGGGATAGTCCAAACTGAGGGTGATTAGTTTAAAGGTCGCTACAAACCCACCTTCTTTTTATAGGTCGATATGTTAATTGATGTATAATTTCTTAACAATTAAAAAGCCATTAGTGAGAACATAGCAACCTTTTTTACGTTAGCATTCTTGTAAAATGGTTCCACTTTATATATGCTAATGGTGTTTTAATGATGTTTGCTCTGTTATGTTTAAGCTGAGGGTAAAATAAAAAAAATAAAAAGAAAGGAATAAAAATAAAAATGAAGGATAAGATCTGAGACAAGTGAGAGTATGAGCAGATCATCGTCAATTATTAACTGTGACATGTCCCCCAGCAGGATGAGTGACAGCTAACATCACCAGTGGGCTGTGGATTTAAAACTTGTCATCTCCTGGACTAATGAGAGCCACTGACGAGGACACACTCGCTGTGGAATTATTCTATCAGGGAAGGCTCATTTTGCCTTCAGACAAATGAGATGGGGAACAAGTGTCAACCTGCAATCCATTTAAAACCACCTGAGCAGACTTCTCATGAGATGTTTTGACACAAACATGCATTTTCCAACAAAACAGAATCACTACTCACCCTGCCCATGGCCTCAGCGATGGACTCCACCATGCCCCCGACCATGCCCCCTTCACTGGCTGCCTCGTTCATAGTCACCATGATGTCGTCCACGGCCTCCTTCATCAGCTGGGCTGCCTCGGAGATGGCATCGTGAGTGTGGGACGCCTGGGGACACAGTCAGCTAATTAACGTTTCTGTGACACTCTCTTGGTTTAGCCAGAAGGAAATTTATCAGCTTGACAAAATAGCTCCAGAGTGTCCCTACAGCTGGTGAGTACGCAGTGTTTCACGAGAGGACACCTTCAACAGGCTGGACTCTTGCTGCTGTAAAGACTTGTACTATTCTATTTTCTAATAATTCAAACTTCGAGTTCAAAATGTAATAAAGTTCACACGCTATACACCGGTAATACTTGAGGCAGAAGTTTTTCATGATTCCCTTAAAAAAAGATAAACCCTGGAAAAAAACATGGCTACATTACTGTCTTGACCTGCTGATATGTAGCTTCATATCTCAGGTCACCCTTGAAATAGTGATCATGGTAGGCTAAACCCACTGCAGCTTTATGAACTGCTTCGTACCTTTGGGTTTCCCCCGCCTTCCTTGGCAGCATAGAGCATCTGCAGGGCAGACTCAGACAGGGTCTTGCTCTGGTCTAAGATGGTCATCTGCTGCTGGTGGTCGAGCAGCTTAGAGGCCAGGCCCACCGATGCCACGATGAGTGGATCGAAGTACCTTGCCAGCTGGGTCACCTGTGAGAACGAGTGATGTAGAGTGATGAAGAGAGATGAAGAGAGATGAAGAGAGATGTCTGAGGAAGGGTTGGATCACAAGATAGAAAACAGACAGATTGTGTTTTTCTTTCTAAATCTAGAGGGGATGAAGGGATATACGGTCAGACCAGCACCTTGTGTCCGAGTTGGGCAGCTTCGCCTCGGGCCGTTGTGGAGACGGGATCAATCAGATGCCCAATCTCCTGCACAGAGGACGTTAGCTGCTCCTGAAGTGCCTGGTGAGTTACAACACGGCAGAGAATTACGGTATAAGTCACACCAGAATGACTACAGATCCCATTAGGTTCTTTCTCTCGGACAAGCTAGAGCTGATGGGGTACTTGAACTCACTTCCATGGAGATATCATCTCTGCAGGGCAAGGTCTGCCCAACTGCAGCTAGGGAAGCATGCTCAATGTCCCGGATACACTTATTGATGTTATCAATGGAGTAATCGCACTCCCTCTGTCCTGGTGCCTTGTCCCTATCATCAGAAATGTTGAAAAATACATTCATTATTGTGCAATAAATATAGAATACAATTAAAAGGATAGATAATGGGGGAAAAATCCAAATTGAATTTATTGCTTAGCTGGGCAGATATCACAGGATAAGCCCTCTGGCTTCAGAAACATTTCTTTCCCCCTCTAACTGTGAGCTAACCATTACAAACTTTGACTCAGGATGATCCTGCAGGGACAGATGTGGCATTAGGTGGGATTAATACTAACCTGATGGAGGTGATGAGACTCTTGATGGAGTCAGAGACTGTTCTGGAGTGGCCGGCCAGTATGGACCATGTGGGAGGATCTTTGGGGTTGAGGACCAGCGAGCGGGCCGTTTCTAAAAGGTAAGTGGAGCTATCGAGCATGGAGCGGGCTGAACGCACAATAGGCTCCTGAGCTGCTGAGCCCTGTGGAAATGAAAAGATTAGGGCATGCGAAACAACAGCCCAGGTAGCAGCTCAACAGCAAAGTGCTAGACACATTGGTATGACAGAGTTGTTAATATTCCTTGACTACCTTGAAGAGATCAAAGGTGCAATCAAAGAGAGGGATGAGATTAGAAAGACAGCTTTACACAGATGCAGGGAGAAACACCTTCAGTCTTTATGATCCGAGCCAAAGCCTCCCTCGACAATTAGATTAACAAGCTGAAGATTAGAGCAGCTGTGCTGAGAAAGAGTGCCGTTAGACACTGCCCTCCAACAGATTACAGCCATAAAGCTTTTAGAGGACTGTGCGAGAACTGCTACGCTCAGATTGAAAAAGAAAAATCCATCTTTTCCACTCTTTTCTTGACGTTAAATGAAAAGGTAAAATTGGACCTCAATCCAATTCCCCCGATGTTCGCTGTACAAACGTTTCTGTGTTGGCTCATATAAAAGTGTCTGTTGGAAGGGGATTGAGTGCAGAAGTCACAAACTTATTCAGGAAATCTCTCTAAGAGAAGCTTCAAGAGCCTCGGATGTGTAGGAAAACATGACTAATAGGATGTTTCTGAACATCTGATGAAAGATTGCCATTCATTCATTCCAGCTAAATAATGAGGAACTGTGGAAAGAGTAAGAAAGAACGATCTAAATGAGGCGTTACAAACAAACATGAAAATGGATGAATACCTCATTGCTGATTTGCGCTGGGATGCTCGCAAACTCAGGGTTGTTGGCAAAGGTCGACAGGTTTTCTACAGCCTCAAGGAGCGGGTTCGTAGCAACACGGCATCTGTTTCTGTTGTCTTCTGAAAAATCCCCATCTGAGGCCTGAAACAAGACAACGCCATATGAATATTTGCCCCATTTCCGTCGTATTTTTGTAAGCGGCTGAATTATACACACATTCACAGCTTCTCACGGGACGAAAAGATTCTGTAACAAATTTACACTCAACGTTTTGATCGGTTGGGGAGTTGACCTTGATGGTTTTGACAAGGTTGGCTGTGGTGTTGGCCACCTCTTTGGCTGACTGGACAAACTGTCTCCTCGCCACAGGGTTGGAGGTTTTAGAAGAAGCCAGGCGGCAGGCGTTACAGAGGGCTGAGGTGTGCTTGGCTACAATTGTTGCTGCAGACAAAATCTGACAAACAAAGAAACGTCAACAAATAGGAAGCAGAGTTGTATGCATTGAGGCTTTCCGGTGAGGTGTGGAGAGTGAATAATGTACGACATTCAGGCGAGCCATTTAATCACAGTCACTAAAGATCTACATAGTGCGGCCCCCATATGGCAGGGAATGGCCTTGTAATGTTTTCAAGCCCCACATGGACCTTCTTACCTGTGAAGGACTACTAGCTGGGTCTACTAAGTTCTGACAAGCCATCTGTATTGCCTGGTGGGCCTTTGCAAACTGGATGGGATCCACCAGCCCCTCGTGGCCTGACTGACTATTGGGATCAGACACACCTACAAGATAAGAGGCCTACAGGGCAGGAAAGAAAAACAGAGTTATGTTAATGAATCAGTTTGTCACTAGACAGGTTCTTTATTGTCCTCCATGACTCCACTTGTTGTCACAGACAAGCTAACACCCCCCCACACACAGTCAACATTGTATGACATACATGCACAAGCAGATGAATATATGAATAGATCCCTACATAGATTTATGTTGTATACATTGTGCATACGCTTTGTTCAGGGGGAACAAAAGATCTGTCAGAGGGTGCCCTTTTCCAGACTCGGCAACTGAATGTTGCACGGAAGTGAGGACGTTATTTTACAGCGTTAGTAGTGAGAGTCTGTAAAACCTCTAATGAAACTGGCTCACTTGGTCACGCCAAGTGTCCTGCTCAGGTCTAAATGCCATTTATGAAGGGATTCCACCCGGTCAAGATGTTTGCATTTCTTTTTATGTATTGTTTAGAAGGCTGTATCACCCTATTTTTTAAGGTTCAACAATTTGCTTTCCTAATTGAAATGTAACATGATTCATTTCAACCATACATTTAAAAAAACAACAACAAAGTCAGTAAAAAAAAGAGCTGAGACGAAAGCAGAAGCCTGCTAACTCAGAGTGAGTAGTTAGTGCCAAGCGTTGATCTCACCTGTCCTGCAGCCTCCGTAAGCCCACACAGAGCTTTGGACGCCACACCCACGCTCTCCCCGAATGCCACCACATCACCTGTCTTACAGTGCTGTGAAATACCTGCCATTGACTCTCCGAGGACCTGGGGCATGCAGAAATGGAGAAAACCAGTACAAATTAGATCCTCAACTGATCAACGAAGTAAAATATCTCCGACAGTTGAAGTATATAGTTTAAAAGCCTGTACCTTTGAATTTTCCATGACGCTCTCGATGCAGTCAAAGTAGGAGAGTTCGTTGACAGGCTCGTTGGGATTATCTAGGAGACCTCTGACAGCCTGTGCACAGACAGAGATGATAGGAACCGAAACTACACTGGACACACCACATCACTGCTATGATATTACACTTATATCAACCACTTAGTTAAGAGAAGGGAAACACTATAAATGCAAATCAAACTGATGGAAACATACCGCCTTGATAAATGATGATAATCAAGCTTTTAAAATGCACAGCCTTATTGACATTTTCAGTTACTTGAGTATAAGTGAATGTGGGCTTCAGCATGCAAAAATACTCTGGTTCAACCAGTGTCACTAATGCACTTACTACATTCATGATTTTAATGTCAAGGTAATGGCTCTATGAGAGTAATGATAATAGATGGAAGTAAAGGGTGAAAAATGCATTTAGTTTCCCCGATTAAAAACATACAGGCAACAAAAAAACGGCCTGCTAGAAGGAAAGTCTGTGTGTGGTACAGTGTATGTGAGGACGGCTACCTCCAACTCCCTCAAGGCGTTGTCACACTCCTTTTGTCCTGCTGCTTGCTGGGTACAGAGCGTAATCAGCTGGTTAATGCTCTCTGTCACTGCCCTGAAACACACAGGCAGCCACACAGGCTTTTTAGCTCTCACATGTGTCCTCCACATGCACGCACAGTCTGGCTTCGCTCACACATGATGCTTTAAGCTCTTCTACTCAAGCATGGCACTGCTGGCCTCTCACTGCGATAGGCTAACACAGGAGGGCCGAGATTGTCTTGAGTTTGTGTTCAGCTTTGCTGAGCACAGACAGGCGCTAGCCAAGGCTTCCATCTTCCTAATTAGACAGAGAGAAGTCAGTCAGGCCCAAAGCCCTACGGGACCAGCTGTTGGCTTCTCACTACATACTTCCTCTAGCACTGCCTAACAGAGACAGCTTGGGAGTGGCATACAGCAGGTAGAATTTTTTTTGTTGTTATAAAATCAGAATTTTTCATAAATTGATGAAAGCTAAAATCTGAACTGGGATTCATATTTTGGACAAAATGGCTCAGTTTACTAGCAAACACTGAGAAAAGAGAATGTGTGATACATATCAGGTGCTATCGGCATCTTATCGCACCTTGCTGCCACAGCTAGAAGATTCTTAGCGTTGGCTGCACCTGGATCCACTGACAGAGACTTGGCAGCCAGCAGCAGCTTACTGGACGCCATGGAGATGTTCTTCAGATTACCAATGACTTGGAACTGGTCGTCCTTGCTCTGCACAAGCAAGGACAAAGAAATATACAGGTGATTTTTAAGATGGATTTTGAGTATTTTCTGTATCGCAACAGCTGTCAAAAGATAAAGAATTGTAAAGAATGTATTTAAGACTCTATACCATCTCTATCCTCTTTACTCACTCAGCAGGCAGCTGAGCCTGATTAAAGCTGGGTGTCATGCTACATCAACTCCAATCCCAGACGATCTCTCCAAATTAATGAGCAAAATAACCAGAACAAGAACATCACAAGATCTCATTACATCTGACTATGAATTAGACGAACAGGTCTAATGAAGAAATGACTTAAACAGCTTAGGAAATAAAGTGTAACAAAGCTTGGCCACTTGGCATTTAAATTTGTTTTGCGTTTGTCCATCAGGGTTTGAGCGCTCCTCTCCGTGTGTAAAGTACTGCTGACATTGGATCACAATTGAACTGTTTCAATAGAGTGTGGGGGGGTGGGGGGGGGGGTGGTATGAAACCTACATGCGTGTGTCCTGCCATCTCGATGCCAACATCCAGGAACTCATCAAAGTCTTGGCTGAACTTCCCTGAGGCCGCAGCCAGCTGGCTGCTCGTTCCACGAGAGGAGTGGACGACCTCGCCTGCAGAGTGGTTGAGTTCAGCTGCTGTGTGGTTCAGATCACTCTGGGCCTCCTGGAATGTCTTACTGCAGGGAGGGAGCTTCAAAGACAAGACACACATCAATTAGGGAACACTGCAGAAGTCAAAGTCAGATGGAAAAAACCTGTTCAGTTATGGGGTGGTATGTTATTCACTTTATTTTGTTTAGTACGGATGTTTTTGTGTAAGTGCAAATACACTAAATGTCAAGAAAAGTTGAGATGGGACTCACAATGTCCACCAGCAGTTTCTTGCTGGCTTCACCGATGCTTCTGAGGGCCATGTCAACATCCTTCTGGCCTGGCAGGCAATTCACACAATTATTCAGGGAGTGTGACACTGCTTTGGCCACCTGAAACACAGCACAGCGCTCTGTCAATGGACTGCCATTAGTCATTCTAACAATGTGACACACAATACAAAGTCCCAGAGAAAAGCTATAGGGGAAAAAACATCTTAAATGTAAATTGGGCTCACAGCAGCGCACAGTAATAATCCTTGTCACTAATTTATGCTGCTGCTGTCACAGCTATAAGCCAAACAATATGTTTATCCCCCGAAGGGCTGCAGGAGAATGATCAGTCTTACTCTGGCACTCCTGAGAGAGGAATACCAGGCAGGAGAGAAAATAGCAACGCTTAGAGGGGATGATTGCTATGGAAAGAAGACATTTTTATAAATCAGCGGTGGAGAGAGAGAGAGAGGAACAATGTGATCGCTACATGAATATCATCCATATTACTGGGAGCTATGCTACCTGTGCCAGTCTCTGCTGACTCTCAGCGTCTCCTGGATGAACCAGGGCCTGATGGGATTCGTGGATCAGCATGGCCGAGCCCTCCATGACACACTGGGCTGAGTCGAGCATCGCAGCTGCTGCCTGAGGCTCCTTGGTACTGGCTGCCACACCTCTGGCTGCTTGAGCCAATGTCCTTAAAGCCTGTGCAGTTTCTCTGGCAGCCACACCTGCGAACAAACACATTGTGTCATTTTGATCATAAGGAACCAAGATGGATGAAATATCAGGAAGCAAACCAAATCAGTGTAATAACAGTATCTGTAAATACAAGATAGTGAACATACAGTCTGACTCCATCATAATATTCATGTAACAAAGGTGTAATATTCAATAGATATGAAGGAAATGAAATGTAGTGAGAGTAAGTAACCATGTTTCTGAACAAATTGAAACTGACGTTTTACTAAACATTAATTTCCATCTCATTAGTTTTACTTTGCAGCAGTGCTGTTTAAGCAATACAAACTGAGCGGTATGTGCATTTCCTGTCTATACTATAATTGTAATTGCATTGCGCAAATCAGCTGGCAGGGGCTAGCTGTAGCACACTGAGAACAAACTGTGACGCTGAAAGGCCCTCATTGTTTAAATAAATGAGTTAATATAATAAATATGGCTCCACATGGGAGGTGCCCTTAACTTATTATAAACAGAGCCGAGAAGAAAAGCAGTAAATTGCATCAAATTGCATTAACCAGCCAAGTGGAGCCATTTGCTGATGGAATGTTAACTCTCGTGAAAATAAGATTAATGAGTAGTGAGCAGCACCGTGGGCCACAGCATGAAGTGCTAGGGGGAGCGTTCATTGTTCGAAATTCTTTTCTCTATCTGTCTTCATCTCTCCTCCCCCGAGATCCTCAATTGGGCCAGAACTGACGGCAAAACAGCCGAGCCATGCTGGATTCATAGGGCTCAGTTTAAGGCAATAGTGATGGTACAAATAAAGGAGTCATAATTTGCCCTGCCTGCTTCATCCTCACACTCCCACATGGCACAATTTAGAGAAAACGTTTTTGTTATTAAAATGTACAGTCAGCAATCCACATATATGTATTATATCTGTCCATTCTGGCAATGTAACTACTCTAGACAGCTCCTGAGACCTGCTTTCTGTGTTCGTACAGTGCAGTTATTTTACCTGTATAATGTTCATTTCCCTGTGCAGCACATGTCAGCAACTGGGCCATGGAGGAGCCCACAGCCTTAGACGTACTTCCTAAATCCTGAGCACATTTCTCCAGCTGTGAGAGCAAAAGAAAAGACAAATAAACCATTTGATTTATAGTTGCGATCTCCTCATTGTGTCAATTAAACTTTAAAGCAGATGTTTCTACTGTTATGTACCGACCGACTCGCCAGGAAGAGGTTTGAGTTGGCCATCGATGACGGACATCTTCGCGTCCTGAAGCTCACTCTTCAGTGTCTGTACAGTTTTGAGGGCTGAATCGATCTCCAGTGGACCACAGGCGTCATGGGCCTTTAAACGACACACACACACACACACACACACACACACACACACACACACACACACACACACACACACACACACACACACACACACACACACACACACACACACACACACACACACACACACACACACACACACACACACACACACCCATTATGCAGTGCAGACAGGATGCCAGCCTATATGCTGTGCTTGGTATCTCTAAATGAGATCAAAGAACGGGGCTTACCTAAGTGCAGCCTTACAACAAACAACGGATAGCAACACATTTCCTACACCAGTGAGATGACTCCTGCTTTCTCTAACAGTGTGAGATACCTTCAGGGTTGCCGTCCTGAGCTCGGCAAGGCAGGTAGCCAAGTTTTTGGCACATTGTCCCAGTTGCATAGCAGCAGCCTGATCGGCCACCGTGGGAACTGCTGACTTTGCAGACGTCACCATCTTACTGCCGGGCTGAGCCACGGCGACAGAAAAACAACAACAACTCTTCATAAGCACTAAAGAAGCAGTTTTTGTATGCGTATCTGATGACAGAGAGTTTCAGAGTAGCTGACTGTGTCATGGTGAAAGGCCTCACCTGTAAGAAGGTCTGGCTGGCCATGATGAGGGATAGCTGGGCACCAAGCTCCTCAGGCTGAGCCTGGCTGCTCCTCATTCCCTGCACCAACTGGGGAATGCTATCTGCTACTCCCTGCATTAAAACACACAAATAATGTATGCTTCATATCCACATCATCATGATTGAAAGAGCTGCATATAATAAATATTATAAGGCTGTTTTATTCATTGATTTCACTTTTTTTGAAAACATCAGAAACAAGAGTACATGATCATACCTTGCAGCTGTGTACTAGCTGTTGATGCGAGACGGTATTTTTGTTGGAAGCAGCAGCATTTTGGGCAGCGGCAATGGTCTGAGTAGCTGCGGCCGCTGCCTGCTTAGCGGCTATCTGTTCAAAAGATACAAATGGAAATCATGAGAGTACCAATTACTTTTGCTCTGTGCAGTACTATTAGAGAGAAATGGGTGGGATTGCAGTGCTCAATCTGTATTTCATGGGACGTTCAGCTCTTCTTTCCCCTTGCAATGCTTCCAACACTAAAGCACTGACAACACATTGCTTAGCTCACATTAATTCATAGACACAAGACTAGCTTTGAAGTGATGACAAGATTGAAAGCAGGGGGAGAAGACATTCCTTGTTGAGTCGATGAGGAGGCAAGGATGATAAAAGAGAGCCAGAACACGTGATACCGTTATACTGACAGAAAAAAAAACAAGACTGAACCGCATGTAGAACTGACATGCTAGGTAGGAGCAGCATTTTCTACCGAAAGCATGTGCACATCTGCACAGCAGCTGGATGACAGTCTGTCAGGAGACAACAGGTAAGTTTAATGGGGTCTTAAGGGGTGACTGATAATTGTTACATGCACACTTGCAGATTACTGACACTTTAGTCTTCAATGGCTCACACATTTGCTCGATTGAGGCGACCATTAGCACCATTACTGTGACCATCTGATGCAAGGAGGCAGACCGAGATACGTATATGTCTGATAGCAGCGCTGGGTAATGCATAGTTTATGTGCCTAGGAAATTGAACATTGGGTGCTCTCGGGGGGGACATCACTAATGGGATTTATAACTCATTGCGACGGGAAAAGAGAAATAACGCAGACAAATGTACTAAATGGGCCACATTTGTACAGGGATTTCATTATCGGTATTGGCATATTTTTCCTTTAGCTTAATGTATAAACTCCATTTATTTCTAATATCTTTGTGCTGAAGAGATGAACAAAGGGGGGAAAGGAATATTTATATGAAATCTTTGTTGGTATGGAGAAGCAAGGAGCAGTGTTGTGTTTCAATCAAGGTCAAACAACACATAGATGAGAACACGTTGACTCACCTCCAGCCTGTTGACCAGTTTTTTCTTTATCGCGTTCTGAGCTGCAGCATTAGTGGCTACACGAAGCCCTTCAGCTGCCTCTCGAAGCCTCTGCTGCTGGTCCTCGTTCTCTGGGTAAGCAGCCGCCCCCTAAGAGCACATAAACACAATGCCACGTATGATACAGCATAACAATAACAATAATTATTCAGACCTCAGCAATGAAAGATGCAAATAGGCGTTTAGCTCCGTCTGCTTCTGGCAGTTTCCAAGGAAACCGTCAGTGCCTGATTGCCACTTCCTCTTCGATGATGGCAGTGATATAGTTATTAATGTGTCACAGATCAAAAACATCTAATGTGCCATAGGCAGCGTTTCGATTGTCTGGGTATTTCACACTGATAGCATCCTGCTCGACAGTGCCAGGGGCTTATTAAGAGCCACTGATACCGGACCCTTTTATTTTGAATGTGAAATGATGCTGGTAGCTAAAGTAGTGCATACAGTAATGCCACAATTTGTATTCTATCAAATGAAAGCAAGTTAGCCAAGTTCATCTTATCATGCATTCAGTATATGACATTAGACATGCAAGAACACCATGGCAGTGCTGATTAAAAAAAAGAGAAAAACAGAATAAAATGCACAATGTCAACAGTTACTGATCATACTGATGTAACAGGGTTAAACCAACTATCAACTCTTCTGTATTACATATAAAGCACTAATCAAACTAAAGAAAATATAATGTTATAGTGACAGAAAGCAGATACATTTGATTTTTAACTTGAGGTATTTAAGTAAACTACATTACTAGTTAAACACTGTTACCTTAGCTGCCTCCACCATCCGAGCTGTGGCATCAGCCAAAAGTTTGGCTGCAGCCAGCAGCTTCTTGGAGTTGTCAACATCAACTTCTGCCTCTGCATCAGATCTCATGGCATTGACCAAGTCAGAGGTGGCCTGGGCTAACACCCTAGCCTGACGCACCATCTCACCTGTTCACACATACAGTAAGTGAGTACATAAGGGCAGATACACCACACAACTAGGATAACGGCACAAATACAAGCCCATATTACAGATGAAATTCAGTTTTTGATGTTTTTCAATGAGGCCTGTTTGTTGTGCAGATTGTTTGATTGATTTGTATCCATTTCGAGTGCCAGAACTTTTTGAAAATAATGTTTACATTTCAGAGTTTTCATCATTCATTTAGCTAATATATTTTCTGGATATTCAGTCGAGGCTGCAGAGATAAAACGACCAGTGGAAATGTCTATTTTTGACTAATCAAGCGACTTCAATACAGATTTGAAGATACACCAATGCGTGTAATTGATGCAAAAATCCTGTACACTGAGCGTAATACAACCAGATATATTAAAGGGACACCCATTTTAAGAAGAAACGGTACGATGGATTGTCCGACAGTTGACAAATGAATAATATCTTATGGTTTATATTATCATGTCACCCAACCATTGTGCATCACTAAGACATTTCTGTAAATGTCCTCGTCTTGCTCAGTCACAATCACAGCTTCATTAACTTTTATAAGTAGCTGAAGGTGAGTCATCCTCTCTCACAGAAATCAGAGTCTTGACAATATATGTAACATCTCCCCACACATCTGCTATAAAAAGCTGCGCTTCCTCCAGCTCGAAATAACTCACCCAGAGAAGTCTGTGAGGAAAGACAAGACATCTAGGTTGCTTACAACCTACATCCAATGGCTTTGGAAACCATCAAATACACTATCTGTAGAATAGAATCTCTCACCACTGAATGTTGATCTTTTGCCGCATTGTTTTTTTGTTGTTGATTCATAGAAAGTCAAAAGTTTGTCCCCCCCCCCCCCAAAAACGCCCCTCCTCATGTGTTTCTTTTGAAGTTTCAAAGCCTCCCTGATGCTGATTGAGACCAGATTGAGAGCTCTGTAGTGGTTTTGGATGACATGTTTCTGACAACCCCTTGAGAATTGGCTGGGTTTGGAATTTCTTCAGCCTCTTGGTTCGACCCTAAAAAATATCCTGAGCTTCGACAACGTTTCACAGGATTTGTAGATCACTTAACATGGACACAAATGCAAACAATATCTGAAGGCCCTCTTCTGCACCCAGAACACATGACAACATTAAGTGAAAGCAGGTAATCCTACTCATTAAAGATCACCTGAGAAAAACAACTTTAATACAAAGCATTTTGAACTGGACATTACCCATAACATTCTCTAGCCTAGAGTACTTCTTTTTGTACTCACCTGCATCACCCATGGAAGTGAAAATGTTTTCTGTCACATTCATGATTGTGTCCGTGGCCTGGTCGTAACGTCCGATGGGCTCTCCACAGCTGGCGTAGTGGCGGACGTGCTGCAGCAGGTCGCTGAGGGCCTGGCTCACCACACCGGCTGCTGCCCCGACTTGCTTCAGCAGCTCGCCGTCGTCGCTGGCCGAGCGGCAAGCCTTGACGCAGGTTTCCACGGAGCGGTCCACCAGCTTTCCGGCCTCGACAAGCTGCTCCTGACACACTGGGGAGCTGATGGTTGGGCTCACCACCTGCACCATAAACAGTCGTTAGCAGGAACTGAGGATAATTACGAGAGTTAAGACTATTATGATATTAGACCGACTGTGTCACAGTAACGCACAAGAATTCAGGCCTTTAGAAAATGAAAAGGTAACGCGTTATTCATTCATTTCTGATAAATAAGTCACTTATTTTGTTTAAGATATGGCACAAAGACCTGTTGAATAATAAACAAGTTATAAACAACGCTGCACATCTTCATAGTAAACTGTAAAAAAGTTGCAATGGCCAGTGATTTCCTGCCTTTTGGTGTGTCCTTTACCTACTGAGATGAACAAGTTTTAAATCCGTACCTTGGTGCAGGCAACCAGCTGTGAGGTGGACAGGGCACACTGAGTGGCAGCTGCGATCACCCGGTTCTGCAATATGGTGTCCTCGGCCACCTGAGCCACGTTCTTGGCCTTCAGGACTAACATAGCAGCTGCATTGGCCACTGCTTTGGCCAGATTCATCAGGGTGTCCTGCAACATAGTAATCAATGTCCTTCACTGAAACACACTACAGCTGCGATACATGCGAGGGAAGGGACCAGGAGAGTGCAAATGTTTTAAACTCATTTTGGTGAAATTGTGTGAATATTGGCCATCTAATGCGAGAAGAATAACAATAGTGTAACAGTGAAAATACCTTAAGCAAGAGGCAGATAGTGAGTATGTATTTTAGGAGGTGAATAATAAATTGAATCTGTTATACAGCAAAGCTATTTGGTCACAAGTGGTATCAAGGCCATGAGAAGGCAAAAGATGTGTATGTGGCAGGTGAATACATTTCAGTGTAAAAGCATAAATGAGGCAGATCGTGAAGGCTACAGATAACCTTGTGTTGGATGTCTGAGATACTGTATTGTCGTTTTACTACTAAAAACTCTCCCTCTGACACGGTTATAAAATTCACATAAAGTAGTCTAATAATAAAGTCTGAGGTGATTACTTGAGTGTGTATTGCCATTTTTAATGGGGGCCTGAGGTTATGTGTGTGTCTTCCTGTTTGGCCGGCAGTGTCATAGGAACAGTGAGTGGGTGGCGTCCAACCTGGAACTTCTCGTCGGTCTCGCCCTCCCCCATGTGACGGAGCAGGTCCCCGCTGGCCTGTCCGATGCTTCCTGCAGCAGTCAGCACCGTCTGTCTGGGCTGTGGGAGAATGACATCACCACATCCATTACTCTGGCTTGGCCCGTTCTCAATAATTCTCCATGAATTATCGAAACCAGACTTCTGGATCAAAAATCATCCCAGAATACCTTCATCTTCACTGGGACACTGATACAAATCATAACATGCAGAGCAACCCTGTTTGTGGCTTTGTGGCTACCAAGATTTAAGCGAAGTCAGTACAATCATCAGCGGGCGTCTCACCTCAGCGGCTGCAGGCTCAACAGAGCTGAGCAGATCCGACACAGCTCCTGCCAGCATCCTGGCAGCGCCCATGAGCTTGTGTCCACTGCCCACCTCATCGTCCATTAGTGCCGCAAGCAGCTTGACACCCTTGGACATTTCCGTGAGGTTGGAGGAGATGGTGGTGATGGCGCAGCCCACCGCTGTGTAGTTGGTTTCTGTGGGCTCACCTGGGAAAGTTGGAGCGTCATCATTACAAACTACACGTCTGCTGTGCATCTCAATTTGTTGTGCTGCTGCCACATTGATTTAGCCAATCCATGGGGCAGCGTGCGTGTCGTATGCTATAACACACATCAGTGTCAGTGTCATAATTAGTGCCTATTTGAGATGGTTCCACAGTGATGAGCACGTTGATGAAGCAAGGGGCCGTGAAGAGGACAACGATTTGTATTTGCAAGTGGAGGGTGTATAAGTGCAACCAAACAGATGGCGAGGTAAGATTAAAACCCTACAATAGACTGGCAGGAACCTGACGGGCACTGTGCCGAGCGGCACGGGGAGCAGAAACAGACTCTGCCAGTAAGTTGAGCTAGTAAGTTGAGCTTCAGTTCAAGAGTTATTTATCAGTAGAAATCAGGGGAAAAAATTGGAAATGCACTTTTATTTAAAAGATCACATCATTGAGGGCTTAACAGTGACTTATTGAGTCACACAATAATGTAAAGATAAACTTTATTTTCACAATATTGTCCAGCGCAGACATAAAACAGAATTCTGGAGCTGATGATGAATACTGAAGCTGTTTAGTATTCTCCTGGGCACTCACCTGCAGTGAGATTGACCACAGATGCTGTTCCAGCGGTGATGGCATCAACCTGGGAGTGGATTTCATGTTTGGATTCATCCACTTTGTTCTGAACCCAAACCCTGGATGCCTTTCGGTGGAGGAGGAAAAGAAGAGCTATTGGCTTTCATCACAGTGGGTGATTTTCAGTTCAAATAAACTTCATGCAGGATTAAAGGACTAGGGCTGTACAACACCTACGGCTTTGGAAACACTCAAGCATTAAATACAGCCTCTATATTTACAGTCAGTGTGGTAGCCTAATTATATTTGAGAAATATGATGGACTTTGATGTGATGCAAATGCTTAATTCTTTCTAATCTGTCTTTGCTTTGAAAACCAGAGGCTGCAACATCAGTAAGCACACATCCAGTGTGAGTTTTAGAAAAGTGGAACTCTAGGGGTTTCTGAAAATGATGACGTAAAGGAGGAGTACTACGGTATATCTATCCATGCTGCGTCTACTGTAAAATAAAACTGTGTAGTAAGTGGGAGGGAGACTTACCAAATCATGGCCCAGTGGAGGCAGACTATCTACATATCCCAGGTCCACCTGAGCCTGCTGCACAGCCTGCATACTGCTGTTTATGGTCCCCATCAGGGCCTGCTGGGCCAGACTCTGGCAACAACAAGCAACAGAGACACACAGAGAGTAAATGACAAAAGCAATCTAAATTCACAATGTGTATTGTACTATGTTTCGGAAAATCGGTGAAACTCTCGGTCTCGCAATCTAATGTCTATAAACACAGATGGGCTTTTAATGTGAACAGAGATATGTTTCATTCCCTATCTCGCTCTTAGCCCTCCTCATGTTGTTCATTGTTGTTCATTGTTGACAGCAGGGACCACAAGCAATATTTCAAACTCTGCAGATTTACATGATGTTAGATAATGTACCTCGACACTGTGTTCTGATAAAATTATAGAACTGAGCACAGCAGCGGTGCTACATCATTTTCTCATTCCTTCGATTCAGTTTTTGGGGTTTTAATTTGAATTACGGAGACTGGCCCAAAGTTGGATGCTTCCATTTCATGTCAAAATATGGTGACAACAGGGGAATAGGACATTTGTCCAGGACGCCATGTTTGCTTGCAAGTGCAAGTGCTCTTACTCACCAGCGGGGGCATGTGTCCTCTGTGCATCTGCCCTGTGGTGATTTGCTGCTGGGCCGAGGGCATAGTACCCATATTGAAGGTATCAGGAACGCCAATAGACCCAGACCGGATTATACCTGGAAGTGCTACTGAGCCGTGCTCCACACGGCCCACTCGATTGAACTGCTGCTGCAAAATTGTGGACCTTGTACAGGAAGAAAAGAGATAGGACGTGCATGCTGAATTTCATAATTAAACACATTTCAATGATAACACTATTTCAGTGTGTATGTATATTCAACATGCATGCACAGGATGCAGTCCAACCCAAGGACCTGAGGATAAATCATGTGAAAGCATGCGTGTTGTGGAAAGAGTTGCATTGGAGTAACATTATGCTTTGTGTTACTTGTGAGTGTATCTTTAAATGCATATAATTGTCCCAGATGATAACACAACTGTTTCTAATTTAGATGAGGAAAATTACAAAATTATAATTAAAATAATTATCCCGCTAAAAACTCTTCACAAGGTGAGTAGACATTGTCAGAAAAAAAATACTGTACGGGGAAAAGAAATCTGTTTTCCTGCCCAGTTCAACAGATGCTCCTGACTCCATTGGTTAATTATGGCTTGTTTTGAGAGGCAGCAATTATGTTTTTGTGCTGAGAACCACAACATGAGTCAATTGGCCCATAAGCAGCAGGAATATGATGCCCCATTCTGCCAGCGAGTGCTTTCTCTAAGAGCCATGTGGATTTCCAGTGACAACAAATTCCCAAGCTCTGTGTGATAGAGCCCTGGCCCATCAGCATCACATTCATTTCCATCATTTACCAAGCTACACAGGGAAATCATTAGAGATGGCTTCCAACTGGGAGATATAAATTAATGAATAAAACTGCTTCCAACGAGGTGATTTCTTTACCTGCGTGATATCTTAACTTCTGAATGATGCGTTTTTTCTTTGTGAAATAAGATGATCATTTTGCGCCTCGAGCCTGAGGCAGGTTTTGTGTTTAGCTCTGCACAAACAAAAAAATCTACAAGGAAGCAATTTAGCAAATTGCATTCTTGAATATCGATAACAGTGTTAGTGTTTTTTTAATTTTATATATATATAAAGTGCTTTTTTAACATTACCTCTCTTGGGGGTACTGCTGGCAGGAATGTAATCACATGCACACATAAAAACAGTGAGGTTTAGCTTCATGAAGAATAACTAGACTTGTACTCACTTCTTAGGGGACACCGATTCCTCCAGCATGGTGGATTCCTCATCTCCCTCAAGGCCAAATCGATCCTTACTCTGCTTCTGTAGGAAGAAGAGCAACAGACATCACATCACAGTCAACAATATCGACCGAATGTATGTCTAATATCAAAAATGACATTTGTTATTACTTGCCTTCTTAAGAATGATGTCAATGTATCCAGCAATAAGTTGGGATATCTGCTCTCCCTCTGTAGTCTGGACAGAGTAGTAACTCTCCTGGTACTCTCCGAAATCCTTTGTAATGAGTTAAAGACAGCAGAGATTCAGGGCAATATTTTAACATCTATCTGGCATTGCTAAAACATTCTATACCTAATAAGCTTCTATGGCCCATCCTATTTCTCCAAAGACCTGATTAGAAATGACATGTCGTGATTCCCCAACTTTTAACTTCAAAGCATTCTACAGAAACGCCAGGGTGAATATTTTCAGTTTAAATCAATGTTGGCAAATATACCGTAGAGTATTTTTTGCATAATCTATTAATCTTTAAATGGAGCGCTCCTTTCCAATAAAGGGAGAAAAACAGACAGTACTGTTGCCAGCAGCTGGAAAAGAAAATTGAAAACGCTTTCAGATAAATAATACATCTATATTCTGCACGTTCTTCCCCAGGCGTCTATTGTTAACGCAGATGAAATAGCTGGCTAGCATAGTGAAAACATTCAATGTTGAAGTCTAAGGCCTCAACAATTTTTAGGACGCCATTTGTATTGGGAAATTAAAACTGGGGAAAAGATGAAAATGGGATGCAGAGCCTTGTAAATCAAGCTGTTCACAGAATAACTGAATATGTGCATAGGATAAGGAGTATACAACATCTGTGAGTAATGCTGAGAACCTCATGCAGATAGTCGCACAGTACCAGGGTGAAGCTCTTGGGGGAGGCAGCCCATCTCTTGACTGTTGTCAGAGGCCAATCCTGGACCACATCCTTCGTCTTCTCATCCACTCGCATCACTGACTCTTTGGTTATCCCCAGCAGCCGCGGGACAAGCTTATTTTTACCCTTCATCTTTTCCTGTCAGATAGGACAACATAAGACAACATTTACGTCGGTGCTTCACACCTACACAGATGATTCATTCAAGGCGCGAATGCAAAAAAAAAAAAAAAACGGTTGTGCCATTCTGTTTGTGCTGTCGTAATACACGCCGTGTCCGTGGCTTACAGCCCCGATTGGAGGAGGAGAAGGGCAGCTGTGAACTGACCCAGCAGAGTTCGGCCTTGTTTAACTGCTGCTTTATTGAGCAGGGTCTCCTCGGAGTTTAGTCACTGTCAGCACAACAGCATGGCGCTTCCACAAGCTCTCTGCCTCAGAAGCTACGGTGTCCTCCACTCTCTGCCCACTGAAAATCTATTACAGCTCACTTCAGAGACTGAGCCTACACTTGGCTCCCCCCCAGGGGTGCAGAGGACTACACATAAATTATCGGTTTGTAGAGACGGGGGAGTTCAAAATACGTACAATTTATGTCCACAGGCTATTGTTTTTCGTTGTTTTCTTTTTTTATCACCGAGATCTCTGAGAACCTCACAAAGGCCAATAATAGAGCGGCTTCTAGGTTCAGGGCTCTTAAACACAAGGACAGATAACATTATCCCAGTATTCATGATATCTTCGAACGTAGATTTATTAAAAACTTCCATTGTTTTAGGTTATGTTACTTGAACGTCACAATTATCAAGGCTGATTTCAAGCAGGAAGTTACATTTTCTAATCTGAAGTGGGCAGCTAAGGTATTATATCCTTTTAAATAGATTGACCTTGATTATTGTTGGGGAAAATCGGCAAGAAAACACAATAGAAGTGGGAGGCTTTATATTGTACAGGCCTACAAACACACACATATACACAGGCTCAATTACTTCAATGCACAGTTTTTCCATATGTGTGAAGATTACAGCTACAGAGGGCTTGCCTACCTAGAACCTGCAGTGATTAAAGACTGACAGATGAGAAATAGAAGGTTACAATAAACTCTCAGATGTGCTTCAGCAAAGCCAGGTCTGTGCTTTTGCCTCTGCTAGCATCAAGAGCAGAGTGCAGCTGGAGTGAATTATTTAACAGTCTTGAAATCTCCATCACTACATCTCCTCATCGAACGCAGACAGCGCTCGTCCATGTTGATGCACACGCACTCTTCCGTACGCGCACTTACGCACAAAGACAATGTGAACCCTGCAGTCTGCTTTAACTTCAGGGCCAAACATTCCATTTATCGTCCATTAAGACCCCAGCGGACAACTGCCCGCTTCCTCTTTTCCCCCTCTTTCCTGCACGTTCGTAACCAAATGGGCTGCTGTCAGAGAGCTTTTAAAATATCTGCCGGTGCGACTTCATCCCATTCGCATGCTGCACTTCCATTCCACTTTTGTGTTCGCCAAGCCAGAACGGGACAGAATTGCTATTGTCACTAGTATTTCACAGCACAGAGTGTTGCTGCTGAACTGCAAACGCACAAGCTTCCACTCTGGGGCTTGCGATTGGTCGTGATAATGGGGTTTTGTGTTGTTTTCAACACGCTTTCATACCCGTTTGACAGCACAGAGCATATCAGAGCAGCTTTCAAATCACAGATGCCTCTTATTAGTACAGCAGCATTATGCGCCTGTTTTCTATAAGCAGATGTATCTTTAAATTTGTATTGTAATTACTAAAGGGAAACCCTGGTTTTATTTTCGTATCATCAGCCCTCGTTTATGTCAGTTATAATAACATTGTACTTTAAGTACTGCAAGTTAACTGCTGAGACCTGCAAATGTGGCTCTTTACTGCAACAAAGTTAAACGAAGCAGGAAACACAAGCGGCCAGACTATCACACTCACCCTTTATCTACCACTTTTTCATGGAGGTAAAACAAGCATGGTAGGTCAAAGCTGAAGCCTGTCTGTAAACTTTGAAGGACTTTTACAACAACCATTGGATCTTTGGTTTTTACCATTCCCCTTTGTTTTCTCTTCCAACTCGTTTGGCCTACCTGGGTCTACCTCGACTAACTTCTTTTGAGCAATACTGCTGCACTTCTAGATCTCATGCAATAAACCTGTCACCATATCTAATGATGATGATCGGAGAACAAGATGCAAGATGTAATTATTCTTTAATGGGATTTCTTTTGTGGGGAATGTGAGCATACTGTCTGCTGTGCTTATTAATCCAATGACCTCTTTACTGGGGGTAAAGAAGCACGGTTTTAGCTCTTACCTTTACCAGGAAGAAGGACACTCCATATGTCAGCAGGGACCTGGCGAGCTTCACATACTTCACTTTTGCCTCAATCTCCGTCATCTCTCCACAGTTGTTATGATCCTGGACAAACAATACAAGTCACATCTCCACCTCCTTCATTGACTGATCATTTCATATGTTATGTGTTACGTTATCTGCATGTTTTGTATTTTGTTAATTTATGCCTAAACATAGAACAAGTTAGTGTAATTCCCAGGGGCCGCACACAGTTTCAAACACTTTTAAATGCAACATTCCAGCAATGTAATGTACATACTTGGAATATTTTCTTCTCGGACCCTCTCGGCTTGATGTACTCTTTAGGTAGGAACTCCTTCAGGCTACAGAGATAAATGACATTTTTAAATGGTTACTCTTTTGAGCTACAGACATTTCCCTTTCTGTTAACATAGCTTCACATATGAGGTCATTCTTGCCCTACTGCCTACATATCAGACAACATTTGTAACAGCTGACATCATCCCTGAGCTTTCCACTGGAGGAAATCCCTGAAGCAACGGCCTGTACTGAAGCAGGAGATAACCACTGTGTATGCACAGCTGTGAAATGAACATCTAAAAGGTACAGCATGCTGTACAGAGTTACTGTGAATGTTGGTGTCAATGCATCTTTTTGATAAGGAAAAGCTTACTCCAGGAATCCGGGCTTGTGTTTGTGCTCCACGTGGGGTCCAAACTGGATCTGAGCCTGGATGCCTGCGAACTCACAGGCTTTATCAAAGGAGACAGGGTGGGATCCATTCAATATATCATCCCTAGCCTGAAGGAGACATGATGAGAGAGGGAGGGGGGAGGGTAAGTGAGAGGCAAAAACACACATCCAGGAAAAGGATACTACAAAGGCCTGGGAATTATCCAAAATTCATCCAACAGAGCTCCATAATGAGCACATCATTGTGTGCTTTGAATGCACTGTGGCTTCAGCGAGGACGTCTTCTAAGTGAATGACTAAGTGTATTTCTAGAGCAGGGACATCATCACTGAGACTCATCCACGCAGGGGAGCCACATACGATGTGTTTGTGGCAATAAGAGCCACTCTGTTGGCTTTCAAATGTAACAGCTCTGACAATTTGTCATCACAGCCCATTAAATGTTATTAAAAAAGAAAACACATCACAGGAATTTAGCAGTTTTTCACAATATCCCGTCTGCATTACAGAAGGGCCCTCAATATGATGTAAAGAGATCTAATGACTGGATTTCTTTTCCACCGCAGCAAAACAGAAAAGAGAGAAGAAGAACGCTTGTGCCTTGTTTGGTGCTCTAGGTACATCACTAATGCTTCAATGCTTTTCAGCCAGGCGGTCGACATTATCTTCCCCATTTAGGTAAATGGAAAGGGAGAAACCTTTCTCGACATCAGTCAAATGGTTGCCAGTGTGTGCTGTGTTCTCCAGGGGGCAGTCAGCTCTTCTCTCACTCCCTCTTTCTAGTTCTCTGCTGCAAAATGAATGGCTGCAAAAGCTCGATGCCAGTGAGAGAGACTCCATCAGTGATTTTTAGCATTAGCATATCGGTGCACAGCGTGGACTCGGCTCATTCTTACGTCCTATTACATCAATGAAAAACTAAGCGGCAGCTTACTGCTGTAATGAGGACAACAATCTCCTCCACTCACAATCAAGCCCTTTCCCCAGTGCAATTCACAGCGGAGTACATACAGTAAGCTCTTACTGAACACAAGAAGACACTCTAAAATTAGCCCTCACACATGCCATTCACTCTGCTACTGTTCACCAGACGGTATTACTGTAAAGTAAGATGCTAAGAAGTCAATGTAAAATTTGACATTTTCAATTAGGTTTTGCTGCTTGTCTGCAATAGCCTCAGTGAGGGTTTGTATTATCTTTACAATCTGTCCAACAGCACAGCTGCCGTAGATACTAATATGCACACTAGTATGTTATTATCATGTTTTTGGAGTATCGTAGTTATGCATTTGCATATGTAAATATGGTTTCAGAAACCAGGTCACGCCTTTCCTGGTTTTGAGAAATTCAGATGGGCTTGCTGGAGCACTGATTATAAGGATACTGTTGGATGCAAACACTTTAACCAAGTTTCACTGATACGTCTTCAGCTCCAGTTTCCATCTGCCAATAAAACAAATAATATTTGATGATCTACACCATAAACTGAAAGGAAAGTTTAACACCGGTAATGCAAAGGATACATTTTATCGGTTGTTGCTCTCACTTTCCATTACTGGCGAAAAGATGAGGAAGCCAATATCCTGCAGAGTGGTAAACGCAACAGTGGCCAAAGTGGGCTCATCCTAAATTGCTGCGTCATTCAGGTCCGGAAATGACGGTTTGACACACAGATGACCGTTAGCCTGGATTCTGGCCTGTTTAGAAGTATGAACAAGGAGGTAAACAACCAGTCCGTCTATGTTCCATATGAATGTCATATTCCACCTACGTGAAGAAAATGGTGATAGGAAGAACACTATAGTGGAGTAGGAGTGCATCAGCCCTGGACGCCTGCTGAATATGAATGGAAGTTGCCAGTCGGGCGATAACCACACAGCTGTGAATGAGCTGGCGACAGTGAAGTCTGAATGAAACAGCTGAGGCCAATCAGCTAATGCAAACAGGACACATGTGGAGCAAAGCGTTTTCCATATGATCAAAACCTGGATAAGATTAAGAAAATGGGATACTGTTGGCATGTCAATACACTTTGCTTACGCTGCAGTATATATTATATCATCCAGTTTGGCATTGCCACATTCAGTAAAGTTTAAGATCAACATTGAATTTATTTATTGGCTGGGTCATTTTGAATGAATAACTAAACATCAGATGAAGCAGACAACTTACAGGTGCACGTCTCTCTATTTGGTCAAATGACTGGGCAGATTATTCCGCCATGATTATTAAGTGACCACCGACCGTGACTTTTCTCAGAGCGGATATGGCAAGCGATACAGGCGCTGGTTTTAGGGACATTTTAGAGCTGCACGAGTGGAAGTGAAGCACAAGACATCGGAGGCTGTGACACATACAGCCCGAGGCTACAACACTGAGGTCAACTTGTCCACCATGGCTCAGCACACAGAGTACAATGCAGCCTTCAAAATAAATGCTGACATAGGGATACACTAAAGCGACTAAATGCACACAGTGCTCAATCAGGATGGTATAAATCAGTGAGTAAAGGAATATTTAACAGCTTGATGAGCTAAACAACACAGTTGTATTCTGGAGACAAATCCTAAATAAAAGATGGCTCGGGGGCATCCTGGGGACTCATTACGCTACAGTTCTGTACCTGGACTGGCCTGGTTCAAATCAGACCTTTGGTTCCTTTATTTTCTCACATGTCCAATAAAGCAAAGATGCTTCACAAGCTCTTACAGAACTATCGATGGAAGAAAAAAATGATGAAATGTCAGGAGGCAACAGGATACATATTATTTTGAAGACAAGTTCTTCATCCGTCCCTGCTTTGGACTATGCTGTCTCACGGTACAAATAGTATGCTTTCAGAATCAACTAAAGTGATGCAGAGCAAAAGCAAAAGAGCAGGATACACAGGGGGATGCTATTGCTACAGAGGTTTATCCTGGTCTTAGCATAAATACATGACAGAAAGGGAGTGGCCAAGTAGTAAAGGAGATTAGTCTGTTACTGGCAGAGCTTCCATTATGTGTATGTGTGTGTGTGTGTCTCTGTGTGGGTTTGAAATCACGAAAGCTAAATCAAATCATTAATAAACATTTGACATCATCGCTTTGTCAAAGAAAAGCCAGCAGTAATGTCATCATCCACACAATCTGAACTCAATTACTCAATCCTGCTGAGTTTCTGAGAATTACAGGAATTCTGAATGAGGAAGTAAAAAGCTGTGTAAGAAAAGAAAACAAGAAGTGGAAGACAAGCCTGGGGTATGTTCTACTCTGCTGAAGATCCCTCTTCTGGCTCTGTTTGGCCTTTTTAACACAGTGACAAATTAGAGCCAGTGCCATGTGAAGAGTCTCTGTGATCTGCCTGTGTAACAATCCCAGTGTGTGTCAGGGAGAGATCGAGAGGGAACGATAGATGGGGAAGGGTAACGGAGAGGCAGAAAGGAGGCGGGGGCAAGGGGCGGGGTTGTTATTGTGAAAGGAAATATGAGTCTGTGTTGAGCGGAGAGCATGATACGCACCGCGCTGTGATGTGTGCTAGGGTAACAGGGTGGGGATGTGTGCGACTATGTCAGAATGAGTGGGAGATGGAGAGGGAGTGGAGACAGGCGAACTGGAAGGGAAGGAAACGGAGGGTAAGAAAAATAGAGGCAAAAACAGAAACAGACAGATAGAAGGAAGGAAAACAGCAGGCGCAAGCTGCTCTCCTCCCTCCTCCTGGATGACTGGATGCCTTTTATGAACATATTCAGGAACGCAGTAGGGATCGAAAAGATGAAGAGAGTCAAATTCGTACGACTACACACATTTCCGACCTGGTATATATATATATATATATATCTAAGTGAGTGCAGTTTTTGCAGAGATTTTGTGTGGGAGAGCGAGCAAGGATACTGTTTCCAGGAGGGGTTAATGTGCGTGCAGTGATGTGTGCAGTGAGCAAACCCTGACTAGTGCAATACCGGACTCAGCAGACCCCCACCAAGGATCCCCTCCGGTGCCAGCAGGGCTTTAAAAAAAACTGGTTAAACCAACACACTCACAGATAGAGACAGAGAGAGAGAGAAAGCCACTTATCTATTAAATACACACCGCATCAACCACACGTAACTCCGAATGCCGAATATCTCTCTCTCCAGCTAGATACATGCTGCATGTTGGACACATCTGCAAACAGGAAGTGTTTAGATACTGATATGACTCACTGCCTCTGAAAACCCCTGAACCTTATGAACAACTATTATACTACAATAGATATAACCTCCTCAACCCCATCTTGTTGAGCTTGCCAAAACATAAAGAAGGATAGAATGATGTTAAAGATAATCCAGCAACATTAAAACATCTGGCCATCTCAAGGTTTGAGCCCAACAATGGGCAACACAAACAGCACTGGTGTTACTTTCAATGGAGAGTGTAAATGTAAAAAGACTAATGTTATGGGAAACCCAGAGGAACAAGGATTAGCTGCACTAATCAATATTTATATATTTACAATGGATCAAATGAGCACAAGTGTAATTAGTAAGTAATGTGAAAGGGGTCCCCTGTAGTGACAAATATACAGATTGTTCACATATTAGCATCTTTATAAAATGAGAATATGTCACTGTTGTGTTTACACAACTGGTTCTGCTGCACTCAAACAAAGTGCAGCTTTTCTATCTGGAACTCCCCACAAAAAAAACCCCCCAAAAAAACATTGCAGTGTAATTCATATGCTAGCCTGCTTGAGTCTCATTTTTCAGGTTGAGCTGTAACAGCAAAAACATGTGGGCGTACAGTAGCTAATCCCCTCGCTTCTGTTATTATTATTCTTTTTTTTGCTACACCAGCATAGAAGTGTTTGTAATTGTTTTACCTGAACATAGAGCAGGTTTAGCTGCACAGGGTCCCGCGAGTCCACATTCTGGTCCGAATAGAAGAACTTGCGCCTGAGCAGCAAAGTCTCACTTTCCTCCACTCCCTGCTCTCTGAACGTCCTGCTGTGGTCCAGCCAGTTCACTGCCCAATCAATACACACACACTCTGTTACCACACGCGCTGAAATTAATAGACATTAAATTTACAAAGATTTTGCGAGAGGAGAATACGGATGGTAAAACTAACTCGGCAGTTTGGAAACGTGAAACCAATCAGCTTCGACAGACAATCAACCAAATGTATCACAGGGAAATGAAAGCTAGTTTCCAGTCAAAGTTAAAATGTGATTTATACAGTTGCATGCTTCAAAATATAATTGGTGTCCTCTGGGCTGAAGATAACAGTTGTAATTCCATTAAACTTTGATATGTCCATGCAATAAATTAAAAAGCACATGTCCAGATGACGGTGTCGAGTCAGATTCACGCATGCAAAAATAAGAAACGGCCGTGAATGCATTCGAGATATCGACGACACTCTGAGGCTGTTCCCGAGCTCACACTCACAGTCATCATCCGTGTGGAGTTTGGCTTTGAGCTTTTCCATCTTCCTCTCATCTCGAAGCTGCAGCGTTCTGTCTTTCTTCAGCGTCCCCATTCCGTCCTCCTTTTTGTCCTCCGTCACCTCCTGAATGAGGGAGTACTCCTCATAGTTGGTGATTCCTGAAAAGGGGCACAAGTTAGCCAGGGAATTCTCAGAGGAGGGGATGCTTCAAACTGGCATGATAACCAGTGCCGCGATAGAGAAAGTGCCTCTGCAATTCTTTTGCACTCTCTCTGTTTTTTTTTTTTTTTTTTATCTCTTTCTCTATGCTTTGAAACAGAAGTGAAGGAAAGCTGGCACAGAGCCAGCAAACTAAAATGGGAGCCGAGGAGGAGGAGGAGAAGCCAAGCAGAAAGACCTACTCCAAACAAACATTTTCAAATAAAGCTATCTGCCAGGCACACATCCCTCTCCTCCTCACCCAATTGAGCTTGATGGCAGCCCATTATAATTGAAATAAACAGCTTAGGGAACACCTCTGTGACAGGAAAGATGGCACGTTCTGGGCCTTAGGAAGAACACGTCAGCATTTATTAGAAACAAGCTTGTTGTAGCTTGATAAATCATGCCCATCGTGCTCTGAACAAAAAGTGATTAGGACTTCATCAAGCGTACATGAATGCTACAAAGTACTTAACAAATGCTTCTGCTTAAATATGAATTCAATAGCATGTAATAACACAGGAACATAATGCAGCTCAGTATGACGCTAAGTGGTATGACTCGGACTAAAAATAAAATACAGATGAATAATTTAAGCGTTGGACTACGGCTTGACAAGATTCATATATTAGCAGTACTTGGAGAATATCACTTACCTATTCTACTGCATATGGTGACGAGCAGCTCCCCGACAGTTTTTGAGTCATCCACCATGATGGTTTTAACTGCGCCGTCCAGCATTTTGATCTTTTGCGGCCTTTGTTTCTTCTTATACTCCAAAACATCCTGAGAAGAGAGGAAGCACAATGAGGTCCAAAACCCCGCTGACTGTTCTCGGATAGTAAACTGCATTCGCTCCGAGCGAGCAGCGAGGCATAAATATCTCAGTTAACGATAAAAAATGTAAATCACTTTAGGAGATGATAAGTCACACTGACGGTTCTCCACCCCAAACTATAGGACGTAATCTTACTCCATTTCGCATCATGTAATAATCCAGGGTTCTTCCAGACTCGAGCCAGATTCCTTTCCTGGGGTCATCGTCAGACAGGAAGAGGCCATAATCTGACGCTGGAACACAAAGTCAAACACAGCATGCAAATGTGAATGCACATAGATTTTGCTTATGTAAATGACATTTTATGAGTCATCCACCAACCTTGTCCTGTCTGGGCTTCTGGGACTCTCTCTCTGATGATCCTGCAGGCGTCATACACAGGCGTGGATGGTTCGAACTGCATCGTCTTCACCACATTGCACTGGCGTACACAGATCTTTAGTGACAAAGCCACCATCTTGGTAGGTAGTTTAATGGCCTCACCGACCCACACACCTGGAAAATACACAAGTAGAAACATGATGTAAGTGTCGGAGTGTGTAAAGTCATAGTGCTGGCTAAAATCCCAAATACACGGCCTGTGTTATGGTCATCAACAAAGCATTATTAAAATGTCCTCTCATGAAACAAAGTGGAAAGAGGAACTCCCAGACTCAGAATACAACATCAGAAAGCACAGAATAAATCATTATCCTCTTGGGGACATTCTGACCTGTGAAATTGAACGTGTGCGTCAGTCCGTACCCCTGCGTCAGCAGCTACTCATTCTTCCCTGCTGGTCTGCTGACATTAAAGGGTTAAGTGCATGGGGAGCCTCTGCCTGATTGCGGTGTGTGCGTACAGAGTTTTCTGAACCAAGGCAAGCGACATAACCTTTCAGCAGAAGAAGGTAAATTTGTGCAAATCTCTCTAATCGTCAGCAATAACGGGAGCCGAGTCAAAACACAGAAAATGACATTCCACCGCCGCATCATTATTCGCTCTTCTCCTGGCTCGCACTCTCCAGCAGAAGCAGACTTCACTGTGAGACAAATCAGTGAGTGTTTTAGTCACATACTGCAATTAGGGTGAATCAATTCAGATATTCTGAGACTCATAAAAAGGAAAAAAGGAAAGAGACTGATACTGCAGAGCGTTTCTCCTCTTTTCTGACCTTGGCTTCAACAGGAGGAGGGATGCACATGATGAATAGGGCCATCTATACTCAGAGGGCTCTCTGCCTCATTCTTAACCACGTTATAGACCTACAATCTAGTTATTACATTATTTTGTGAACAAAAATGAGTCTGTGACACATTCAAAGCTTACCAAGCTATCTCTGAGAAGATGGGTGTATAGATTCAACTTCTCAAGTACTGAACTATACTGTATCACAGTACTATATTACAGCTCTGCAACTAACGATTATTTTCATTGTCATTTATTATTCAATTAGTAGAGACAGATTCTCTACTAATTCAATAATCGTCCACACATGTATGTATGGACGATATGCTAAAAGAAAATGCCCTTCACAATTTTCCAAAACCCAAATTGCTTATGTTTTATAATATATTTATATGAATATCATAGAAGGCTTGGAAAACCAGCATATAGTCACATTTGAGAAACTGGAAGGAATTCATTTTTGTGTTTTTCACTTCAAAAAAATTACAAATTAATTGATTATCAAAATAGCTGCATCAATTAATCAATTACTCTACTAATCGTTTCAGCTTTTCTGTATTCCAAATTCTACTTCAACCCTAAAATAATTTGAGTATTTCTCTCCATGGCAAAAGTTCAAGTATTCCCAGTGACACGATTCAGATCTCAGGAATCAAAGAGTTTTTTTGCGCTCGGGATTCACAGCTCATCCACAGGCTTCTTTTGAGTCAGAGCAGAGAAAATCAGAAAGGTACATTTTCTATAATGTCGGCGTTGTGAATGAGCCCACCTGTGACTGTGGCTCTATCATGGCCACGGGTTCCTTTCCAATACCCCCTATCCCTCCCTGAGCTTCTCCTCATACAAAGTGGGAAAGACGAGCACAAAGAAGAAGGGGTAATGGCGCCGCATGAGCTGTCCCCTCTACAGAAGCCCCACAGAGTTTTTGTCATCCAGCTCTTCCGCAGATACTTTCTTTCAGACAAGCAGCTTTAGACCCAAGACTGACAACACGACAGGCCACATATGCGCTCACAATATAGACTCACAGACAACACCCACACCTAAAATATAGATAAATGTATTTTTGTTGAAGTTTTGCAATATTTTCAGACGGGTACGCCTGTGCCAAAAAGCCGATATTACCCCTGACAACGGATATTTGCTTAAGATTATCGTCGGACTCCTGCTGAAGCAACAGTCACTTTGGGATCTGTTGTGAGTAGCATCAGTCACTTCAGAGAGTAAGCACTGCAGAAAGCACATGATGAAACCCAAGAGGATAATGATAATCCCTGAGCTTACAGTCGTGTGAGAGCACATTTTTCACTACGATCCTCGTGCAAACACTCCAATGCAGCCAGCTCCTCATTGGCTCTGCTTTACAGCATGGATGGATGTCTGAGAGAGGAGCAATGAGAGGAGTCTTATCTCTTTTATTACCTTTTCTAGATCACTAGGTAGACCACAAAATGTAATTTCCAAACATTATCTCCTATGACAATCCCCAGTCCATCAGAAAAGAGTCCTGCTTTGAATTAGTTGCCACTACTGTAAATATTAAGACATGAAAATGGGCAAAGAGCAGCCAAACAGGGACAATTCAATAGAGACCAGGGGAGGCAGGAGCCATCTGGAGAGGATACAGCTCTACTGATTGACTGTAATATCAGCAGCGGTGAAGAGCCCGAGAGTATAACAACTGCTGCAATCACTGCACCGGTCTGTCACACAACAACCAAGGAGGTTACTTAAAGAGTGGAGGCCCAGGCCTGAGCAGGACCGGTCTCTCCCAAAAGCTTCCAATAGAACAGCGCACGTAAAGCAGAATGACCGTCCAGAACATAACGGGGTGTGAATGAGAATGAATAACATTCTTTCAAGGACACCAGGCAAACAATGCTGTACAGGGGTGCTTCAACTGTGTGGTGTTTATTTGATCAATAGCAGAGTAACTGCGTGTGTGTTTCACATGCAGTGTGAACGACAAGATGTAAGACATGCAGAGCACAACAAAAGCCAATTGTTCTCGAAAGAGATACGCCTGGGCTACTTGGAGCCACAGCCATGATTTCAAACTGTGAAACATGCGAGCTCTTTACATCTGCTTTGAACACATTCATGGCAAAAACATATTGCAATTACTGAACAGTATGTGTCATCCATACTATGCAAGACTGTCTGCTGTAAATCAGATGTAAAGGTACTATTGTCTCTTTAATCAATTCACACTTTGTAGAGTACAAGATGTGTTCTCTAAACACACCAACATCCATGAAGACAATGCAAACACTTGTGCTTGCAACTATTCATAGTGCATATACTGTAATTCATTATTCTCAAAATGCCTAATCTAAACCATCCCCCCACATTGTTACAGGATTGTCAAGGTCAGCCCATTAAACTGAGTCCACGGGAGGAACAGTAATGATTCCCTGGTAAACAAGGCGTTGTACACTCTTTCTGCTTCAGCAGCATTTGGGAGTAGAAACAGAAATAGAGATGCTGATGCAGACATCTACACAAACAGCCACTCTGGGGTAAAAAGGTAGATTAGTACGGCAACTCTAAAGCAGGCACAGTTATTGTTAAGGATGACAATTAGACTTTAACAAGCTGTGATGAAATTGGAAAATAACCCCCAAAGCTCATTGGGATAGCCAGTGAAGAAGCAGGAAAATACAGTGGCGGCTGCCTTCACTGAATTGGCATTTACCACGCTATATTATCTGCAGCCTGGTGGATTATTATTATTGTTTAAATTAAGCATGTAGTATGTCGATAGCATCAAGTGGAGGGCCGAGAGTAATTCCGACCTCAGCAGTTCTCAGGACTGTTGAGAACAGCAGGATTATATCATGTGTGCGTTGAGAAAATGCGAATTGACTGAACTGCTCCACACCACATCTCCTCCTACTTTACATCCTGCACCGACACTCGGAGCACAACATCAGCCATTTATACTATCCCCGTCCGACTGAAAGCAAGGTCGGTGATGCAGGATAGTAGTATGTCTCCGGAGACCATTACGTTTTCCTGGAACACAGACAACGAAGGGTCACATGACAGCAAACAAGGGTTGTTGTTTTGATCATCTGCGTATTCAAATCTAATATTACTGCAACCCAGGAACTATATTTCGGTACAACTCCACAACAGAGAGATGTGTCAAGGTCAGGTGTGTCATTTCCTCCAGATGTGAAAGCTGTTTCTAAATCGAATAATCTAATTATAATTTTGACCGCTTCGCATCCAAATTTGAATTGGATTGAATCAGAGCACCAACAGCGCACAAGAGGTAGGCATTAATCAATCATAAATCATCATAAATACATCTTTATTGTGACTGTGAGGCATACATGATTTACAACTACCATATAGCAAATTATTATACATATATTTAATAGCCAAGGGCTGTCATATAAGTAGCAACACGGGGCCACAGAGACATCATTCTGTCAGATTGCCTGCACCACATTAATAACATGAGGATGATATGATTAGAGTAAGATGCAAAAAATACTCGTAAGCCGCCAAAAGAATGATCGATGGAGCAGGATCATTCATTCACGAGGTGAGGAAGGTGTAAAAATATTAAAGTGCTGCTTTATTATCACATTTTATTGTCAGATAGTAGATATAAAATGAACCATTCCCTCTGGTGCATTTCCAAATGTCCACTTTCTTTTGCCTTGCAGAGACTATGTTCTTTTCATTATCAAGATGTCCTTGTGCTCATTTCCTTGCAAAGAACACCCACTGAATCTGGAGTCTAACTGAATGCAATTCAAATAATTAATAAGTCAAAGGCTTTCGCCTCTACCCTTATCACTTCCTCCAATACGTGTCAAAAAATGTATTAATCATTGCTTCAGCTCAACGCAACGATCACAGGAACGACCCTTGCCATTTAAAGTTCACCAGTATTACTATAAAAAAGCTGTCATATTATAAGTGGCTTGCATGGTATTATTTCACTTAATACAGTGTGAGTCAAGCAGTGGTTATTAATCCAGATAAAGAAAGACATCAAACCTCTAAATGTAGAGCCACTTTTCAGCCACATTTAAAAAGGAACCTTGCCGCTGTGACCCAGTCTCCGGACTTCAGGCTTTGCTCCTGGGCGACACACTCTGCTGCTGTAATGCAATTTGAGGGTATGGATGCTGACAGAAATAATTAATCTTGCCCTTGTCGCGGGGAGGGAGGGAGCGGCTCCTATTACGCTAAAAATATCCAGGGGAGTGGAGCGTCCTCCAGCAGCAACGTTTCAAAAGGATCCTGAGCAGAAGCAGTGCAATAAATGTAACGGTTTCTTCCTGCTCTTTAAAGACAGTGGTATTCACTAAAGCTACAATAGCAGCAGATTAGAGAAATTATATTAATTCTTAAATTGTAATTCTTGAAGATTACGATGGCAAATCCTTCAGTAAATTGAGAAATTCAAAGAGTGGGCATCACATGTACTTGGCTCAGTTACACCAGAGATATTATTGGTTCAGATGGCCAAACAGTCTCACAAAGTCTGACAACACACAGTTATTTAATATGCACCATCCCTCATCCCTCATTTAGAGACGTGAAGAACGAGCTTCCTAACAGATGGAGACAGAAACAGCTACGAGAGGAGGAGAGCTCCACCCAGCTGCTGCAGTGACTCAACCGATGAACTAGTCTTTCAGTCAGTCAGTCCATCCACTCAGTCGGGGGGGAGGGGGGGGGGGGGGGGGGTACTCAGTGGGAATGGTTACTGGTGGCTCAGCCAGACGTTGCCCAAACATTTTTTCTTTCCTTACCTACAGTGATGGATGCAGATCAGCCTGAAACAACAAAGGACTCAGCCCACAATGATTCAATTATCATTATCAACCGCATTTTTAACCATAAATCTCTGAAGGAGCATTAACAGCATGCGGTCTACTAGCCTGCATCTGGTTTTCACTGATAACTACGCCAGACGAAGTGATGTAATGATATGAGACAGGTAACATGTTTGGAGTCAACAGTTAAAAATGATTTGAGTCTAAAGAATAGTTTGCTTAAAAAAAAATGAAGGTTACAAAATGTTTTATCTAATATAGAATATTAGTTAAACAATGTATTATAAAACCTCCCATCATATACTCTCAGTATTAGTGAAGTGTTCTTTCTCGTGAATGAGGGTGGATCACACAAATTAAACCCACTATGGGTTCATTTCTCTTTTATTAACATTGTGAGTTTTTCTCTGTGTCACACCGTAGTATATGTGGGTATGTAATTGCTGTATTTATGATTACAATGAGAATAAAATACTGAAGTGGTGCTTGGCACGTAGCATTAACATCCAGAATATCATTTCATACCAGCAGAAATGCAACATATTTCCATTTTTTGTTGAATAGTGTATAATATATCCCACATATAATACACAATATGTCGAGTATAAAACGCAATGTCACCTTGGTCAAATATAATATATATGCGCTCACAAGCTGACATTAATCTGAACCAAAATACAGTAGATAACTTGGTATTACTAGTGTCACTGCAATGCGTTTGTTCAGCTCAACCAACACACATTTGCAGTTTGAGTTTTTGCTCACAGAAACAAACAAAAGGACAGCTTCAACTGAACCTTTGTTCATAGGAAACCCTGAGGTGATTGAGCGTTTTGGCACAGTGAACATGAATGTTTCAGCCTTCTCTCCCTCCTCTTAGATGCATTTTGTACCTTATGTGTGTTTTTTTGTCAAACGACAAACTGACCTGGAAGCACACGTAGTGCAGTCAGTGAAGTGTAATCAGCTCCACGGATCACACCAATCACAGAATATCCCTCTTAACTGAGGTGATGACATGCGAGAGGAAGACATTTACATTTATATGGCTTGGACTTTTACATAAATTATCCTTCCATTCTTTTTAAGTGATTGTGCTTCGTTTTCATTTCTTAATAATCTAACCAAACCATGAATAATGAGTATCTTATCAGTAATACATAGACAACCACAAAATATTTTCAGTTACCATAGAACAGCTGTAGAGAACCCCCCCAAAAAAGATCCAATTTCAGTAGATTGTAAAATCAAACCAAATCAAAAAGAGTGTCCTCCTATGGATTCCTTCAGTCATGTCACTCAAACCAAAAAGGAGCCTTACAGTGATAAGCCTGCTGTTTCTCCTCTCTGCTACACTTCCTGATAGTAGGACTACTGTATGTGCCAGCAATACAGTATGACATGATTGAAATTCCATTTCATTAAATGCAGACTGAGAGAAGCAGGGAGATAAAGGAGAATCAAGGAAAGACTCAGCAGATTTGACAGTAATTAGAGAAAGAATATGTAAGTACAAGGCAGACAAAGAGAAGGCTCAGGAAATCATTGCATCACAATTACAAAAGGTCAGAGTTAAGATGCCAAACCCGCTGTCAGCATTGATCTGCCTCCCTACACCATTGCAAGACAATCAAACTGATGCAGCCTCTCCTCATGAAAAGCAGCAGCTTGCGAAATTCTTTCTTATTTAACGAAGTCTGTGAGTTAATGCCTGAGATTGTAGCACAAGTAAATACAGTACAATAGGTAGAAGGTGAGGGGAATGTGGGAGTTTGCGTGCATAAAATAAATCCACACATATAAACATACCAAACTGGCTTTATTGACCTTAATATTCAAAATGCATGAGTAATATAGACAACACACCTCTGGCTCCAACAATCAGTATATTCTGCCTGAAGTGTCGTGTCCTGTAAATCAGGCGACAATCCAATCTAAGGTCTGCGCTGCCTCCCAAACACCTCTCTCTCATACTTCAGCAGCCGACTGCCTACTACCACTTGCATGCTGATTACAGTATCAAGAGCAGTGGAACGGAACATACACTTACGCTTCTCTCCAAAGCGTGATACACAGAGGGACTCCATCAGCATTTTACATCCTCTGGCATGCTGTAAAGGAAGAAACCTGACACACAAAGGCGGAGATTCCCTGTCCTGGCTCTTAAAGCGAAACCAAACATTTAGCTAAGAACGCCACAAGCAGACATATTAGTTTAATCGTGACATGCAGTTCCTTTTACTTTCTTCCGCACAATCTCTTATTATCCGTTCTCTTCGTTAGCTTTACCACTTACCAACATGCTAAAGTATAACCACATCAAAGAGGTCTTTGTAACAATAAAATCTCCTGCTGATGCTGAGTGAGACCATGTTGTTGCATGAGGTGAGGTTCAGGGAGAGGCCATGTTGTTGGCCCATTGTTTCCAGATCAGCAGCTCCTGCCCACAGTTGCCATGGCTGCTGCTGTGCCCACCTTTTCCTGGACATATAAGGCCGGACAGCATCAGCAGCAGCCACATCCACTCTGCCCTCGGGGCCGCGGCTGCAACTGCTTCCAGGGTCACCTGGATGTAGGGTGCACTCTGCAGTGATTTCAGGACTTTCAACTAAAGTCAGCTTTTAAATGTCGAGGCGACAAGGTCAAAGAGGGAGCTTTGGCCATGTTAAAGGCTGCTGTGTCTGTATACAGGACATGACTATACTGTAGAATCCCGGGTTTCATCCGGAAGGCCTCTCGGCTATCCTGTCATAGGCACATTGGAAATGTTGAGCAGAAAGAGAGATTGAGGGAGTTGACTTTGATTCACCGAGATGGAGCGTCTCTGAAAAATGAAAATACCTTTATGTGAAAGTGTCACTTCAGTTGAACTGCTTTGTTGAAGGTTCTGCAGAGAAACATAATGTAACATGCTGCACAGTGAGAATGAGAAACTGGCTGTGATATCGTCTACCGGTGCATTGATCCCCCCCGGTGTGGTGAAGAAGACGTATGTGTCTTATGTGTACAGAGAAAGGCAGACAGAATGTACAGAGAAACCACTTAAGCAAGAACCTTTTTCTTTCACGCAATGAACCAAACAGCTTTCTATAGAGGGCACTCTCAAAAGGATAAAAATGATTGGTCAACATCGAGAACGAACTATAAAAGTTGAAAGCAAACTTTGTAAGGCCAAAGCAAACGAAAAAAAGCTCATTATTCAGTTAACTTGGGAGTACATTCCAAGCGCAGTATCATGTGAGACTCCGTGCAGCTTTGTTTTCCTCTCAGCGAGGACTAAAAGCACTGGAGAGTCAAATGTTTAAATTGGCTGGAGGCCGCATGTACAACAACTTTCCCTCTGACAAATACTGTACACTTCAGAAAGTTCTTCAAGCTGAGGCTGCGCGCAGGAGGCTGGCCAACAAATTGGAAGACTTTTCTGAAGAATGTTTCAAAGACATACGTGTTTTTAAGAAGAAAGTGAGGAGAGGTGGATGAGATAAATGCATTTCACTCATTTGTGCCTTGCTATAGGAATATCCATTTGAGAAAAGAACAAATTTCAAATTAAGTAAAATCATTCATAGTAACGACAAACACCTGATTGTGATGCTCTCCGAAACAGTGAGCGTCTTTTCTCAAGTTTTCTCAAATATTGAAACAAGGAGAAAAAGTTCAATGCAACATAAATATATCTTTCAGAAGAGTACAAGTGTAAACCAGCCTGTTATTCTTGGATTTCCAAAAGAAGTTGATGTTTTCTGGTAATTCAGTAAAAACATATAAAACAACCATGTGGTTTTGTTTACTCTTGTGTAAACAAATTACTTAACAAATGAAAAGAACTGAGTATTATCTCAGTCAATGAAATACAAAAAATGTTATCTATCATTATATCACGATATCTGATGGCTTCATCATGATATGATTCCATCGAAAGATGTTAAATTATCACATTGAATTATCCCGCAGCTCTAATTCGTGGTTTCAGAAAAATGCAATCACAGAAACAGCAGCGGTTACTTTGCACCCCTGGTATCTAGTTAGGACATGTGAAACATGTAATACAGCACCAAGTGAGACAAGCTATACTGCAAAGCCAGGGACACAAAAAACCCTCCCTCTTTCCCCCCCTAAACCACGTCCAAGTGTTCCTGATTACTAGAAACAAACATCTCTGGCTTAAATCCGCAACATAAACATCTGGTCAACTAACCACCCACAGTCAATATCCTCAGCATATTGTGCAACAGGGTCAAGTGATGAGAAGCGTCACGCTGACTACTTTAAATTCTTTTTGCGACCGCCTCCAGCTCGGAGCCGAGGCGACAGATGGGAAACACAGCGACACACCTCTGGACACGTCTCGCAGCTGGACCCATGCTGAGATAGAGGAGCCACACGATACGGAGTGGAGCATGTAAAGGGGTGCTGCCATGCCTAGTTAAGGACTCACAGGCTCACCATTTCATGCTCCACATCTGCTGGTTACCATAGCAACCCCGGTTTTGGGCAATTCCCAAGTCAGATGACTCCTGTCAGCACCGAAGGAAAAATGGGGCTTTTACTAAGCAGAGCAGTTTGCACAGAAAAAAAACAACAACCCATGAATGATAAGAAGCCCCGACTTCCATTAGTGGTTCCTAAGATGGTTCCTGAAGTTGCTTCAATGGTTACACACACACTCAGTGTTTAAAGAGACAAACTGTCACTACTGCAGATCAACTGAAGTGTGGCTGAATCACTTTTTCTGAACTCACTCTGCAGTTTCTCAAGAGGCTAGATACAAAAGACTCAGCAGGAGATTTTCAATGATCTCAGAAGATGTTCTGCAACTGAAAGTACTAATTAAAACCAGAGCACAAACGGGAGGGGCGAAATGCAAAAGAGACTCTATCATTACTGCTGAATCACAGCGTTTGACTCCGCAAAATACAAGCTCCAAAACCAAAAGCAAACAAAGACCTCTCCCATGTACAGTCATGCAACATTTGTAAATCCAGTCACTATTTAAGCAGTTTCACTTTGCTGCTGCTGCAGTTTTGGGAAGATAAACTAAAGGAAAGTCTCATCTGTTTTTCATCGGTGTTTCATCATTTAGGCTTCATCTGTGCAAAAACACAGCCAATTGCAAAGAGCAGGATTTGCTATTTACTAAATGAGTGTGGACCACAATACATGGATCAGAAACTTCCAAAAGAATGGCTGTATATCAGAAGGGCTTTACAATTACAAGCTGGTTATTATGACAGCATGGGTTCAGTTGAATGCCCCGGTGTGGGTTTCATACAAACAGAAGCAGCGGGAGCCGATCATTAGGAGTAGGCGTCTGCAGGGCCGGGTCCCAGTAGCTCAGCCGGAGCCTGTGTGAGAGGTTCTCCGTCTCACTGGGGAAGTCCAGAGGAAACATGTCGCAGGCCAAGCGCTCCCCAGTTCCCCTCTCTTTAACCTGATTACTGTAATGAGCTTAGGGACTGTTGGATGCACAACATCTTATGTGGATGCAGACAAACACACTGCACTCACTCACTCTCTGCACTCTCCCTGGCAGCTGAATGCAAGGCCCATCGTCAGACTCCCAGCATAGCTAGATGGCTCATTGACCACAGAAATCGTGGCGTAATGGATGAGAACCGGATACTGCAATCTGGTCAAAGGTGAAGCAGGTTCAGAGAAAAGTTGTCCAAATGCTAAGGAAATGATGCAAGCCAGTGAACGTCTGCGGAGGAGAAAGTTATTACCATACATGGAGGATGTCAACAGATGGTTTAAAGACACAGAGTTTATGATACGTCCTGCATCTAACTAGTATTTTGTCATGGATGGGGCTTCGGGAAACAGAGGTTTGATTAATTCCCAAATCCTGCCAGGCTGTTGCTCATGCAGCTCGTTCAAGAGTATCAAGCAGGTGCATGTTTGCTGGAGTAACACGGGAGGTACTCTGCAAGACACCGTGTTTGAAGTTGTTGTTGTAATATATCTGCTTCCAGGTGCAACTCTGAATAATGATTAACAGACTCAATGTAGTATATCCACAGTTGTGTATGTTGACTAAACACCAGTGTACAAATATACAGTGATGAACAGATCTCTCTTGTTGCAGCTTTTACAAATGCCACAATAGCCAGGTTATCAGGGAGCCCACAACAGCTTTAAAGGAACAAGGAGATAAAACTCTATTAACAACATAGTATGCAAAGTTTAGATGCGTTTAAAGACGCAACTGCACAAGTGGCTCGTTCATGAGTTTGCTGAAAAACAACTGGTACTGAGAAAACCATCTTGTGCTCGAAAATTTGTATGTTTTGAGTTTATTATGGCATTTGTATAATTAATGTCCGAGGAGCCTGTAGCCCATTTAATAATCATGCAGTCGTTCAGAGAAAACTTAATTAAAAGTGTACATATTTAACTGCATTGCTTCGGAAAAAAAAACATGGACATACCCGACCAAGACAGGAGGAAGAGTGCGAGCTTGAGGCACTACTAGTCATTTTCAAAGTTACTGTGCATAACTACTTTGCAAAAGTGAGGGTAGATTTAAACAGCAGTGTGGGAGGTCCTCTGCAATCACTGTGTTTATACATAACTTTCATAATATCCTTACTCACGTTTTATGGCATAAAGATTGTTAAATTAACCAACCCTTTTACCCAATTAGTTTTAAAGATTAACAAATATAGAGCATCAAAAACCCTTTGGAAACCTGGGCAAGGTGTTTAGATGGTTCAGTGACCAAAATATACTTCACAAGGGCAGTTATTTCCCTCCCTGCAGTCAGAGTGTAATTAAGTCTGTTCCCCCGCCCGTCAAAGAGCATTTGGTGAAGGACAACGTGAATGCAAAAACACTTCTCAAAGAGACAGAGACTGTGAGATTATATTTTCTTTGAAGAAAATCTGTTCATGGCTTACACTATGCTGATTAAAAATTCATGCAACTGCAACAATTCAGACATCCTTTGGTATGGCTGTATAAAGATACACATACTCTCTGAGGGTGCGATCAGATGAAGATGGGGTTTGATTGATGCCAACATAGTTTGTTATTGACTGCCTATGTATGCTGCATCCCTTAAATGACACCACTCACCATCTCACAGTTCTGCAGAAACAGGATTTCCCAAAGTGGCACAAAAGCGCTATCCATTTAGGGTGTGTGTGTGTTGGTGCACTGTAAGTATATACTGTAAAAAGAAATTGAGCCCAGAGCCAAGATGTGTCTCTGCATCTCGATGTTAGTGAAACTCAAGCCCATTAGAAAAAAAGAGGAAGTTTTTCTCTGTGTTGATTTACCTGAAATCCACTCAGTGATGGCTAAAGGACACATATCCTGAGGGAATGAAAGCGATCCCTGGTGCACTCGGCAGACTCCACAAGCAGTGACGCACAAAAAGACATTCTAGCTCTGACATCTCGACCACAGAAGGTAACAAAGAACCATGACTTGCAGTCAAATTACCCTTTGCGTCACAATATCCACTTATACCGCAATGTTTCCGAAATGATCAAACGTGCATCTGTAATGACAGCAGCTCTAACATCTGTAGTTATCATCCTCTCTGTTGGAGATATATCTTACTGTGATAGCACAAAAGTAACACATCTACTTGCCACAATTGTCATGCAAATCTCAGTTTCCTTTATCAAGTCCTGTCCACAGGAGAACAGGTGCATTTGTAAGACACTGCAGCTTTGCAAAATGACTTGAAGCCTCGTTTCGTTCTGTTCATGTCAGTTATAGCTTTTTCTGAGCAAAGCAACTGAGACAAAGAAATTGCAGGAGCGACGGTCTTATCACTTCTGTCTAGGGACCAATTTTCAACCAATGTGGCTGAGGCTCTGTACACGAAAATACAAAAAAATGTAGTAGACAAAGAAAATACTGTATTATAGAATTTGACAGATGACATTTACAATACAGAGGGTTTGAAAGAATATATTCGAGTCTATTTTTAGACATGCTCGCAGTACGACGCTGGGGACGGCATTGCAGGTCGGTCGGTCCACCGCTTCCTGACTGAAATATCTCCACAAATATTAGACTGTTATTCATGGTCCCCAGATGATGAGTACTAATAACCCCTGACTTTGCATCTAATGTAGCACCACCATTGGGTCAAAATCTAAATTTCTCCAATAGTTCCGTTTATGACCAAATACCTGCAAAACTAGGAATTCCCATCAGCCTCAGCTGTACTTGTGTGTTTTAGTGCCAATAAGCAATGTTAGCCTGCTAACAAGTCAAACTAAAACGATCAACATTATACCTAATACACATCAGCAGGTTAGCATTGTCACTGTGAGCATGTTGACATGTGTTGACATTAACATTTAGCTAAAGGGTTACATCCTCACATAGTCACTAGCACGGCTTTAGTTACATCATTTGGGACAATGGACTATTTAAGAAAATGCTTTGGTACTTGTCCGGAATGTTTTGAAGAGCTCCTTTCAACTACTTCAGATAACTGTATGTGGCTTTGATGTAGAGGTCTACAAAAGTCTCTTTCATAGCACATTCTCATCATCTGCTCCTGATTTCTGGCTATATGGCGAGCTAATTGCTCACTCAGCTGAACAGACTTTCCCACTACACACGCAGCAAAACCGACTTTACACTTCACAATATCATTTCATACAGCACGACCACACGACATCTCAGCATAGCGGTAAATTACACATGTTAATGTGGCTGATTGGCGCAGTCTGCACACCAGAGGTCATTCCCGGGGCAGCGTATTGCTGATTGTGACCCAGCTACTGTGTAGCTCAGCAGTTTGCCGTGGAGTGTCATGCTTTCTGTGATTCACTAATTGCCTCGACGAATTCTGCAACCATAGCACACAACTCATTAATGCTGACACAGACTTCTAATTAGTTAAGTGGGGGCATTCAGCCAGCCGATAATTTTAATTCTTATTATTTCTGCTTTTTGAGCAACTGCAATAACATTTCATGATCTGCTATAAACACAACACCTACGTCAAGAGCCTATTAGGAATAAATGTTATTTTCATTGACAGCTTTTGGCAATTTGTCGTTAATTGAGAAATGCAGCGATAGCACAGATGAGAACATGGCAATCATCTGCCACAGAGACAGTGTGCATTTGAATTTCAATGAAGACGAGGTGAAAGCAAAGAATCAGGACATCAAACGCAACAAAAAAACCTTTATACCCAGGACATCAAAGATGTGATTATTATAAGTTGGACATCAGCTTATCCTATACTATTTATCCTCATATCAGTAATAGTGTCCTCATTAAAAAGCCCAACGACTGCTTGTCTCTTGATCTATTCTGCAGAACATCTGGGCATCATCAGTTTATCATTACATGTATCCATTTTTCTTTTATCCCTTGGGGATCAATAAAGTTAGCAATTGATAGAATGAACTCGGGTCCAGCAAGGATTCAATTCCCTCCGTTGTCCGAAACATTATAAACAAACGTTTATGTTCACAGAAAGGCAGAACATGTGCTCAGGAGAGGCAGGAACAAAAAGAGGAACAGTGGGCAATAGGGCCGACAACATGGGAACACATTTAATATCTGATCCATTATGATATGTCTGAATTCAAAAATTGCAGTTGCATAAATGCAACAGGCCAATTCCTTCTATTGCAGCTGGGGCCAGTTCATAAAGTCCGATTGCTCAGATCGCTTTGATCTATTGCAGTAAATTAGGCTTTTGCAGTTCTCTTCACTGGCACAAAATGGAGGACATTAGCACGTTGTGTCAAACGGACCAAATAAGAGGCAAGAATTTTGGATTCTTCACCATTATACATCACAATAACAGCTGTTATCTGAATTTGTAAAATGCAATTACCTTACAGTAGACAAATATGAAGAGTCAGCTGTAAGCTTGTAACCCTAGAGAGGCAGAGGAGGCACAGCGAATGAATGGAACAGCATCAGCTCTGCAGCGTAGTTTAGGACTATACATTTGAACAAATTGTGTGTCCGTTCCTTCCTTCTGACTAGTTTTATTTGAATGGTGACAGCCCTGGTGGATATCATGAGGAAGTTCCTGCTGTATAGTAAGTCAGGAGGCGGACTCTAAAGCAGTTTATTGGGTTAGAAGTTGAAACTACACAAGTGAAAACACCACAATTCCCAAATTGAGCAGCACATGATTTCAAGAAAGAATGGGATCTCTCACAAAAAAAAAACCTTACAGCATTTGCATGGCTTCAACCCAGTAATGTGCTAGAAGCATTGGAGCGCAGAGTTTTCAAATGCCCAAATTGTTTTCAGTGCCCTAACAAGGAAATACACTTAAGGCATTTCAGTGCATCTGCTCCAAACTTGATTGGATGAATGAGTCAGAACTTGTGCTTCTAATGTCCCGCCCGCAGTGTGCCACAGAAGCATTTCAAATTATGTGCATCAAAAATGATATCCGGGCGGCATTTAGTCCTCAACACTTTGACATTACAGCAGCTTGAGGGGAAACACTAAGTGAAGAAGCTATTTTAACTGATAAAGCCACGCAAAAAATGTGCTGCATATTTGTGAGATTGTGCGCGGCAATATTTCCTGTGTAGCACACAATGCTGTGTATTGATAGTCAGAATGTGCTCTACGGCTCTATGGTGCACATGCCTGCATGAAGCATCGTAGAATACCAGAGAGATTGCACAGGGACTGCCAACACAATATTGCTTTTTGATAGTAAAAGGGCTGCAACTCAGGCAATATATCAATATTATATCACTATCACGATATGAGACTATATGTCATCTTAGATTTTGGATTTTGTAATTTGGCTTAAGTGTTTTCTTTTCCTGGTTGCATTACAGTGAAGTGATGTCATTTTCTGAACTCACACTCTTCTAGCTGTTCTATTGTTTACTCCCTTAGTCATTATTTTCACATTACTGATGATTATTTATCAAAAATATCATTGTGTAAATATTTTTTTAAAGCACCAAAAATTAACCTTAAAATATCGTCACAATATCAATATCGAGATATTTGATCATAAATATTGTGATATTAAGATGATCTATTTTCAATCATTAACATCTTGATTATTTTTTAATTAATCGTTTAGTCTATCAAATGTCTCAAAAGGTGTAAATTACCACAATGCTTTTGGGACATTTTGGGAAGCTGGATGCTTCGGCATTATTTCTTCTCAAATTACTGAATTAGCGACTGTGGCTAACCGTCCTTCAGTCAGAGGATCGGCGGTTCGATCCCCGGCTCCGGCTCTGCTTGTCGCATGTCGATGTGTCCTTGAGCAAGATACTTAACCCCAAAATAGCTCCCGTAGCTACGGTGTATGAATGTGATAGAATCTGAATTGTAAGTCGCTTTGAATAAAAGCGTCTGCTAAATGACTGTAATGTAATGTAATTTAAACGAGTAATCGATTATCATCATGTTCTGTGATTGATTTCCCGTTGATTGGTTCAGCACTGGATTGCAACACACTGCACTCAATAAACAACACGCGGCCCCCGTGTCATGTAACTGACCTTTTCTTTTCTTTAAAACTAAACTGAACTGCAGTTTAAGCATGTAACAATGCAGTAAACATCAGGACATTTCAACCCTTACAAGATAAGCAACAACCAAGTGCTTTTTTAAACTGTTTATAATAAGGTTAATTAAATTAGTTTGAAATAGCACCAATGATCAATAACAACCAGCCATTGATTCTACCACTAACAGGAAAGACAGGCAGGCAGACCGCAGGCACTGGTTGAACACATGGGTATGAAGGCAGGCGAGCATGCAGGCAGGCAACGAATTGTGCCCTCCTCTGTTCTATAATAACTGGACAACCCATCCATTTCATTGTTGCCTCTCCGCAGATCCCTGACAGGGAGAGGCATCATCCGATTCATTGGCAGAGATGTGTGGGAGAGAAAAAAAAGAACCTGCCAACCTCCACATCCAGCTCGGGATAACAAGACAAAAAGTTACGCTCCAAAGATCTGTAGGAAAAGAGAGGAGGCCCACGGTACTACGGGGCGCCATCTCTGCTTCTCTCTCTTCAACTTCTGCACCTAATTGTGAGGCTGAGCACACAGCTGTGACACTCCAGTTGGGTACAGATTCTTTAATCTCTTCTTTTTTTATGACTTCGCCATGTAATCTCTATCTAGCTACCCAGGGAGCAGCCAGAGAGGCAGGAAATGAAATCAATGCTGTGTCTCTGCACTGGGTGTTACTTCATTAGCATGGGCACTACAGATGTAGCAGTAAATCTGATTTATGAAAGGGCGACAACGAAAGCGCCACAGACAAACGCAGGGATTCATAACAGCGAAGATGGGGGGGGGGGGGGGGGGGGGACACCCAATGTTTCACCACAGCTTTACCAATGTTTGACAGAGAGCAAGCGTTCAGCACACTTTCCTTGCTGCCACAGTTTAGCATTTAGATGCAGTCATGTTGTATGAATTAGAGTCTGGTTATAAAAGCTTGTAACTGATTTTCATTAGCTGAATGGCGTGACTAAAAGGGGAGCATTTAGAAAATCTATTTACTGTTCACAGAAAAGGCAGGTAAGTATGACCTTCAGTGAGAATCGTGAAACACAAAAATCTATTATAATTTCAGTGCTTTACTTTCCCCGGCATGTATCATTTTCTATACATGATACATCTGTTTCATTACACTCCCTATGAATTGCAATGTGGATGTTGGTAACAATGCTTTACATCAGCCAGCACAGTTAAGTGAAGTGGGTTTAATTGGGTTAAGTGTTAATCTTTACGACATCATTCGTCACAATGTCAACATTTTTCAATGTTGGGCTTTCAACACACACCTCTCTTTCACACCCAAGGGCAGGGAAAGCTCTATACAAACTGTATTAAGGAAATGTGTGAAGTGAGGTCACATATATTGTTGTACTTCATCAAATTGAACTATTTCTAGTTCTTTCATTAGTGAGCAATGCAACTTTGTGGGGTACATCTGGGCAGCAGCTGTTGCGGGACCACATGCATTAGGAGGTCAAAAGGTCTGGAACTTGGAGTGACGACATCTAATCCTATGGTAGCTATGGAGATGTAAACACAAGTGGCTATACAGTTGGCTGCTCATAGGAGAACCATTGATAAAGCCGCCCATCCCCATTTCAGAAAAACAGAGATTCCAAATGGTTAGTTGTGCACTCCCACGGGACCGAGAAGCTACGGAGGGGGATGTGTAATTCAATTAGTCCCCCGGTTCTGCACCGAAGGGAGGCAGACAGATCCATCTCATTGAGGTATCCAGGATGTGCAGGCCTGGTGTATGCACACAAGATATTGGCAGCACATCATTAGTGCTGCTGGTTTGAATTAACACAAGTTCCACTCACTAAAAGACTAGTGGGAATAAATAAACCCAGAAATCTCTGCACCAGCAACACCAAGCAGTTCCTCCTAAAATACCCTTCGCAATCCTTATCTAGACAAAGAGCGGCTGGATGAGGAGGGCGTGCAGGCTGAAGCTAACAAGAGTGCAGAGCGAGTCGCCCTACATGAGAAGCCAGCCGCGTTCTAAGCAATGCTTCGGAGCTTGTGCCATGTGTCGAGGATGCTGTGTCCCGCTGAAGATGCATACATGCTGCCCTTTCAGAGCGCCGCCTCCTCCGCCGTCTCTTTGTCCCGCCTCCCAGTGGGGAATTCATAAAGCTTCACAGTGTTTCGCTCCGTGAGATTCCTGTAATTCATGACAGCCTTTTCCCAGGCAGAGAGAAATGACATCAAACTGTAAATATGGTGCATGTTTCCCAGTATGAGCTCTTCACATGGACCGTTAATCACAAATAAATGCCAAAGATCCTGACAGTCATTAAACAACAGCATCAATAATCCCACTTGTGGCAGCACTACATTTGTTTTTGGATTATGAAAAGGGCAGAAAGCCTGGATATTGAATAAGACACAGCAAAAATCAGGGCAAATTAAGAATCACCAGAGGCACCAAGCTGCACATCAGCCACTTCATACTGTTTTTAAAAGGGACAATGATCATTAGCACTAGAATGACCTTTGCCCCGAGGCTGGCACACACACCTGGCCATGTTATATGACTCCATCACAGCCAGACTGGAGTGAGAGGATGTCATCCCGTGGGTATAGCATGTCCACTGCGGGTGGGCAGCTACCCTCTATTGGCTGCAGGTCCATCAATCTCCTGTCTAAGGAAACTGAAGACTCGACAGAGAGAGAAGCAAACAGCTGTCATATAGTGGACCGAACAGATGGTAGTGGTGGCAAGAAATTAACACCGTATCATTTTTAAATTATTCACAGCATCTCCATTTGGGCAAGGAAAAGATACATGTCTGCAACTTCAACACGTTTCTAATATTAGATGCACTTCTAACACTGTGCTCTGTATTGTTTTCATTGTGTAGCCGATTCTTTTAGCCCCTAGCAATTTGTTCACATCTATCAGGAGAACATGTTTTGAAGTTTCCTTGATGAAAATGAATACTGCTTATTGTACGAGAGCCTTTCAGTAATGACAATAGCTCAGACAAGATCATTCTTATTTAGTGATTTAGTGACAGGTTTGTCATGAATATTGCACATTACATTTGTCATGCTTTAATTTATCGCTCGTATTGCATTCACAGATTGAACAGAAGACGGAAAGAGAGTTTGTATGTGATCCATGTGTGCTAGACCTGCAAGCCATCCTCGGATGCAATTAAATTAGGTGCTATGTGACTGCACAGTGTCCTCAGTATATCCAAATCAACAGCATCCGCTTCACCTATGCCAATTGCATTGAGAGAAATACGACAAATGCTTCAGTATTTCACGGGGCTGTTAAAGAACTGCAGCTGCAGGCCGACCTGTAAATATTCCCAGAAGAAAACGGTCATGATGGTCTAATTTGAAGAAAAAGAGTGATTTAAAGTGCCATGAGATGCCCACATTATACTTGTTCTGCTTATACAAGTCTACATTTCATTATTGACTTTTTTAATATGCATAAAATATCCCTTTTCCAGTGTGAAGAGAATATTCCTTAGAGATTTGACATCAACTATATTGGTAGCACACAGGACTTTGTTGTCTGTCCGTACAGCAAAGCACATTGAGGGTTTGAAATCAAAGCTACTAAGCCATTCATTTGTCCGAGTGTTTTACCCAATTAATACTGCATACAGTTGTTAGCAGCCCAGATATGTTGCTTTCACCAGATACAAAAGGAGCTATTCTTCCAGCTTAGATGATGGGGAAGCCGTTTGTGAGAACATGCAAGCACATGCAAAAGACATGCAAAGAGCATGCATATAATGGTGGCCCTGTTTAGGGCATTGTCAAGATGGCTCATCTTACATAAAACGCTGTCCATTCATGTTGTGCTCTATTGAACAGAGCATCATCGGAACAATGACCACTCCCTTTGACGGCTCACTGACTTTAACAACATGATTCAGAGCTCTGGGTTGAATTTAACACTGCTTATGGAAATAACATGATTAGTCTATTATTCTGTGTTATGGTACTGAACATATTCCCAAGCAGGTTGATCCAGTGTAACAACACAATAGCCACAGGGAAGACGTTAAAGAGCATAATAGAAGGGAAACAATAAAGTAGGTAATGTACACATGATATGAAAGGCTATTAGTGGCTATGCCATCAGCGTCTACAGCCTGGAGTCTCTTTCTTTCCTTTACTGTAAAGGCCACATGATGGAATGACGCCTATGTTATACTTGACATGAAGTGAATGAATGCTAGCGTCTCCTTTTTTTTGTTCTGTAAATGCTACACTGATTTCTTTTCAATGTAATTACGCACAAAATCACACGACATTCAGGATGCGTTCCTGAGAAACAAAGGTTCAGTCCAGCTTCTCAGCATGTGAAACCAGCCCATGTCAGCATGTCAAACAATATCACTAACAGGCCAAGACGCATGAATATAGTGATGAACCCCCCTGAGAGACGACAGAATATATTCAAATCTGCTTCAGGAGGATGTTTGTATCTCCCTCACTTCAGTGGCTGCTGACACAGTTTCAGGAAATTGAACACAAACTCAGTCAGTTTTGAAGTAAGTCAATATTTATATTCAGCTCTTGTTCAGCTCTCAGAACAACAGCGTACCGACCAACAAGGTTACAGTATGAAACATCAGGATTTTGTATAATTAACACCTGCCATGAATTAAAAAGTCCTCCGTTGCTAGTGATTCTGTGCCATCAGGCCAGGTGACCTTATTCCCACAGCGGCAATTTATAATTTGTGTCACACTCGACCCAGAGGATCAGCAAAACAACTAAGGTTATAGGTCAACACATTCATGAAGGTGCTGCATCTTAGTAGAGCTGAAGAGACCAAAACCAATCATTTTTGATACCTTACTTAAAGAGCTGTTGTTGGTGAATGTGAGTTCAATCTTCTCCTTGTTTTTTTTAGCCTTGTTTTGGTCTCCACCAACTATACAGTGTATATAAATATGGCTCATTAGTGGCTAAATGCTCTGTTCTGTTCATAACCATTTCAGAAAATTGGCAAAAGTTCGTCTCTTAGAAGCATTCGATTTTGAAAGTGGATGGACGATAACACTGGAGAGACAATTTCATAGATTATTCATTTGAATCAAGTTATCAATTTGTCGAAGAAATCCCATGACCACTGGTTGACTAGAGATTTCTTAACAGACCTAATGGAGGCCTACAGCTTTGTGCGACACAGTACGGTGTATCTGGGCTTTTCTACTTCCAGGTTCAGTTTTCCCACAGCAAATGTGGTCCAAGCTCAAAATGGTGACCGAGTCAACTTTATCATTCCATCTCCAAAAACGGAGCAAAGAATTTGATCCTAGCTATTGACTTCCACTGAGGGTAACCAGAGAGTCCCTCTGCCTTTAACACAAGGTCACGGCGCTGCTGATGAGCTGGATATACAAGGCTAAAGTAACACAATCACTTGCACTGTGCAGCATCCAGCTGCTAAATGCACTTCCGTCGGGCCAAAGTGAAATGATTTCGACAAGAGTGTGTCAGAGAAGTTCACAGTTCTTCTTTGAGACTCAAGGTGCTGACACTACATAGCCCTGTGATGAGAGAGAGAGAGAGAGAGAAAGACAGACAGACAGACAGACAGACAGACAGACAGACAGACAGACAGACAGACAGACAGACAGACAGACAGACAGACAGACAGACAGACAGACAGACAGACAGACAGACAGACAGACAGACAGACAGACAGACAGACAGACAGACAGACAAACAGAGAGAGAGAGAGAGAGAGAGAGAGAGAGAGAAAGACAGACAGACAAACAGAGAGAGAGTTCTCACTCTGTCAGCAACCCTTGCAGCCTGCAGAGGATCAGAAGCAGAGGATAGCAGGAATTTCAGTGCTGCTCTTCAGACAGGAGAGTCTCCCCCCCCCCCCCCCCCCGTCACAAAAACAGCCTGACAGCTTCTGAGCACACCCAGGACCTGACAGCCCTCAATTAGCCTTGATGTAGGCTTGTCAATTCTCCCGAAAACAAGATGAACGGTGCCATTCAACAGCAATATCATTTTGTTTACTTTAACTGTGGGTTATTATCTATCCTCTGTCCCAGTGCAGCCAGCCTTTGCTCCCTCCATCTGAACATCGTGTAAGCCTCTCAAACCTCCCAATCTCCCACTGCGGGACAATTACAGACTGGGATTAACTTCAAAAACTGCTCTTTGATTTTTTTTTTTTTTTTATCAATAAGCGAAACAATTGTGTCATAGGTGTAAAAAAAAAAAAAGAAAACTGTCTCATCAAGTGATTATTGTCTGAACTGTGCTGTTGTGCAGGACCCCTACCATTCAGCTGTATTTGGCTGTGATGCATCATTGATGCAGATCGATGGCAAGTGCCTGGCTCACAAGGATATCTGCTCCACTGTCATTGACCTCTAGCTCCTGTGGCGTTCCTGGGAGACCCCCTGCCAGTGAAAAACACTCCCAGCATGCTGATGGAGGGGGTGAAACCATCAGAGCCTTTCAGAGTGCGCCTCTAATGTGCTTTCTTTGTGATACTGGCCACAACAAACACTACTAGCAGATCACAAATAATAACACGACAAATATATACCCATAGCCATATATACTGTACAGTGTAGACAAGGTATTACACTTCATCATAACCAGCTAAAAGATACTGTGAATTCACAAAAAAATGTGTGATACATAGATTTGAATGTACACTCAACAGAGGATTATACATCACAGCAAAGAGACACTAAAAATAGGATGGGCTGGGTACAATGAGGTGACACAAGCAGCCATATAACTGAACAAAGACTACCAGGTGTTCTATGGATTCTGTGAGCATCAAAGCCCAAAGCAGCATTTTGCACTTCAAGAACAGAAGGCAAAATATTGACTGAAACAGAATAATGTACATCAGCTCCTCAGACTCAAATGCAATACAATGCCAAATGGACGCTTAATTGTATTCACACAAACACAAAAAGCATTAGTTCAGCCATTCTCCCCTTTCCAGAGGAGGCTGTAAATCACATGATCTTTAGCACTGATAATCAGTTTGCGTCAGGCCATCCGAATGTTCCTCTGTAACACCAAAACAGAGACGTAACAAAATGAAGTATAGTGTCAGTTGCACAATTACTCTGACACTTCACAAGAACAACTTAATGCTAATACAGTCATTTACACCAATTGCATAAAAGCAAACTATTTAAAATGTCAACAAAATGACTAAATCTTATGTCAGATGCTAGCTCACGACTAAATTCAAATTCAACAAAATAGCCCTACCTCAAAACACACACACACACACACACACACACACACACACACACACACACACACACACACACACACACACACACACACACACACACACACACACACACACACACACACACACACACACACACACACACACACACACACACACACACACACACACACACACACACACACACACAAGAGATTAGGTGCATATTTATCAAATTAACCACAATTGAAAAAAAAAAATGTACCAACATTTACTAAAATGACTTTATAATAGCAGCCAGGCAGCCGAAGGTAAGTAGACAGCTTTTGAATTAAGCGGACAGCTGGTGCTCAGGGAACCCTCACATCACACCTCTTTTTCTTTTATACCACGAACCCAGTTTGGGACCATGACGGGGAAGTCAGATCTGTCATCTGCTACTTCAAACTGGCATCTCATTTGACCTGCTTATGAGAAGTGCCAACGGCAGTGCCACTGCCTCCGACCTGAAGCGCACCACGCCGGCATCTACTGACCTACTTCTTGAGTCTGCTGCTTACGTATCTCGAGCCCAGCATGTCGAGTACACACAATGGTAAGTACTGTATCGGCCACCACTGCCAGCTCTGCGAGGTTCCTGTTCAACATGGTCCCACTTCACTTGTTTGATTTTCACAGTATGCCGATTTTTAGCAAATGATGTCATGTCCTGCATACATGATCAGCTGATCTGATCACAAGTGAAAAGAGGAATTCAATCAAGAAACAAAAAAAAAAAAATCATATTGCTGTCGATAATTGTAATAATTCTGCCAATAAAACTATTACTAAAACTAAAATAAAGCTATTGCAGGATCAACAATTGAGTGAGCTGACGCATACGCATTGATATAATGGCCAACGATCATTAAATCAAGAGTGCAGTCAACTTAATCTGATGTGAGATCAACCTAACTTCAAATCTGGAAGCACACTGGGAATGTGTTATAAAAGTGTTAATGAACACATATTGACAGTGATCTGTTGGTGGAAAAATTACAGGAAATTATTAAATCAGATCGATGTACTAGTGGAGGAGTGGAGGATGGCTGCCAGCTTATACGTCTGCCTCTTGTTCCATAGAAACAGATCTGGAGGCGAGCCTGGCCCTAAAGAGGCTGTGATCACAGAGAGACAGCAGAGAGGAAACACAGAGGAGAGATCTATTTCACCCGTAAACACCGAACACAAAGGCTGGGTCACAGCGACAGCATGGGGTGTGTTTTACTTTCCACCTCCTACACGTTAAATATGGTTCAACGATCAAACTCTCCAATGAGTCTTAAACCCCCCCCCCCCCCTACCCCCCACCAGCTGAACATTTCCTGGGGAATTCTGACCAGGAATGTATTCTTGATGACGGAGCAACTGCAACAGCAGAGAGGAAAATCACTTTCTAATGAACGGCACGGAAATACAGCTGAAGCTTTGTCTTTCACAATTGCTAGTTCTCAACACTTTGTGGATCAAAATACTTACTCGGGAATGCATGACCTTGTTATAGTCATTTATGGGGAAGTTTAAGGATTGCATGTTTCTCCCTGGGTTGCACAATTCGAAAGAACGCTGTGAGTAAAAGCACTTCCTGAGAGCATTTAAAGACCATGTTTTGAGACTTGTGATTCCCAGTAAATTAGGCGCAGAGTAAATGAGTGAACTAAAGTTGTTGTAGCAGAGATACCGTTAATAGCTTCCCATAATACGGAATCACTGTGGTAATGGCCTCTTCAATAGCTGGCAATGAGTGGGGAAAAGGCACCGTTTAAATAGTGCTTCGTTTTAATTACCAATGCAAAGTAAAATTGCAGTATGCTGACGGTATCTATGAGTTTGCGCTACTTTTCATGTTTAAATTTGAAAACTTTTCTGATTTCTTTTGGCACCAGCTTACAAACACAGCTTTGATTACCTTTGGGGCTTGTGAATAGTATCTAGCGTTGTGTTTGATGGAACAGCGAGCTTTTATCAGTTGCCGCTGGCAGATGCATGCTGCATGTGAACTCGTGACACCGGTGGTGCTGTGATCTAATTATATCGATGTACTGTGTTGTAGAAAAGTGTGCAGCACTCCTTGCAGATTCTCAGATTGGGAAGGTCTCCGCTTCTGTATCAAACATGGACAAACTAATTCTGTATATTGTGAACCAACAGGTGCAGTGTTCCACTGCTGAGATTTACGTCGCTTCAATATTTCCACAAAATGATATATCTGAACGCACAATGCTATGTACACACGCACACACAAATGAGCAAATCAGTTTTGCCCAGTCTAAACATAAATACATTAATCCTATAGACAATCCAGCTCAATTGGGTTATAAGGGAAAGGTATTTAGGACTCATAAAGCCTTCACAGCACTGTGTAATCTGGAGATTATTCCCTATTGACACATTTTAACAAGCTGCCAATCAACACATTTTTTTTTTTTAGACACTACAAAGGATGCACACGCGATCCTAACATGTACTTTCTTTGAAAATACGACATACACTACTGACAAAACTAAAATATAACTTTGAAAAGGTGAAGGGCCGATATCGTCATCTTGATTCTTTATTCAGATTCAGGCAACTTTATTTATCACACAAAGGGACATTCATTTGTAGCTACCCAGTCGACACGCACAGCTTTAAAAACCTCACAGGATAGGTTCATGTCAGAAGCAACAGACCAACATACGTCGGTCAACACCATGGGTGATGGGTAGCAGTAAGTGTAAATCTGAACATTGTAGCATTAAGCTCAATTGCCAATATTTCTAATAGTATAATATTTCCTTTTAGTATTTCTATTAAGGTAAAGCAATTTGCTGAGACCTCTATTCCACCAGACATTAAGCAGACTTCAGCGACTAAGCTAAATTGGTGATGTCTGACACCATCAGCTGTCAACATCCCTCCAGCATTAAATTGAGGCTTAACAAACAGAGATGCTATGCTGAAATTACACATGCAACAATGCTGATCTCCACATATCATTCCCTACAATTTGGTTGTTGGGTGATTTCATCCCACACTAACTGGTGCCTTACAGTACCACCAGGGAGGACATTTTTAGTACGGCTACTCCCAGATAGAATCAAGCCCCGAGCACCCTCAGTGGTTCCTAACAGTATCAAATCATCAAGAATCACATGCTGTCTGCTAGAACAGCTTAACTCTTCAAGTTACATCACTCAGACACAACATGCCACTCTTCAATATCGGTTTGAAACCCCCCTCACGGCACGAGTATCCTTGAATTGACCCTTATTGGTACAAGATGCCTCTCACAGAACATGCTCAGCTGCTCTGTACTATAGAGGGGCGGGGTGGGTTGTTTTACTCGAACGGTTATGGTCTTAGCGGCAAAAAAAAGCTTCTTCAGTAATGAGATTGTTGAAAGAGGCTGACGTGTAATGTCTGGCGCAGCGAGTCAGCCCAACACCCATACATTTGTTCCACAAACTAAAGTACTGTATAAACCAACCACGGAAAGACATGCACTGTAGAGGTGTGCAAGTGTACAGTCACTTTGTTTGGTTAACATATAATAAAATATCTCTACACCAGTGCAGCGCACACACACACACACACACACACACACACACACACACATCTGTATGAGGCAGCAGGGCGGCCTAGCGGTTAAGGAGTCGTGCCCTTCGATCAGGGGATGCACATCCTGCCTGCTGGGGTCTTGGAGCGAGTATAGCCAGATGAGCATGCACTCTGACCTCAGAGAGCAGGAAGGTGTCAGGTAAAAAGTAGGAATTTTCCCACAGGGATCCATGAAGTAGCAGATTCTTATCAATGGGGCAAATAATTAATGGGCTGGCAGGCTTTATCAGTCTAAGCAAACCGGACCAAGCTGACCATTACAGAGCGACCCCTGCCTGCTCTGCCCACAGTGCTGTCCGCCCACTGTAAATCATCAGTGGTTGCATCCGTGCATGCACACCACAGTCCCACATAGCTTTGATGTTAAGCCGATCCAGATAACATTCAGGTCAAGTCCAAGTTACTGTACACAGCACATTTCTTTGCAGGGCAGAAAGGATGCTGGAGCTGGGCAGCATTAGTTGCCTATTTAGCCTTCTGCAAGAACTACACATGTGACGTGCAGCAACAACGCCAAACAAATAGGTCAATGATACATCCGTCATATTACCTCTTTATCTGTCAATGTCAAAAGCAGTCAGTCACACGTTAGGCGGAGAAATAGATTTGACAGCCTTATAATAACACGTCAGATGAAGCAAGTCGGCTGGTGTTGAATCCGAGGAGACGGTGAGGTGGAACACATCCCACTAATCATGTGAAAAGGTCGTCTGCAGGCTGGTTCGTATGAAATGTTTCCAGCGCTTCTGCTGAGCCAACATCGAGCGGTCCGCCTCCCTGTAGTAAGCCCGCTTTGGGAGGAACAGCACCATGAACAACAGCGCCCAGGTTTTAAAAAAAACACACACACAAGACAATAACAAATACATTTTAAAAAAAATGACAGCGAAATCCTACCTGATGTCTGTCACTCGTTAATGCATGCGACCTGGTTTGGATGTGGGGCTGGGCGACACACACACACCGCAAGCGGGTCAAGCTCAGCCTGCCTGCCTCCTCCACGGCATCAAGCCCCTCCTCGTTTATCGTACAGTGGAGAGAGATGGCGAGGGGGTGGGAGGAGGGGGGAGAAAAAAAGGAAAACGACCGCATATCTATGCGCCGAAAAAAAGGAAGCGGCGTCACAGTCACCCATGGTTTCCTCCTCATATACAGTCTCAGATGGTCGCTGACAAACATCGATAGAGTCAGATCAAGAGAGGTTTGAAGGCTCAAGAGTAGGCTGTGTTGATACAGATGAGCAGCCCTGTTAATAGACCTGGGAATCATGCATCATACACGCTTTACGATAATTTCAATGGCTGAGTTGTCTCTTATTTTGAAAATGCTTTGAATTTGTGCTACACCTGCCGACAGCTCTGCAGCAGACCAACCATTAGGGTCGGACAGTCCATATGCCACTTTGACAATATATCGATGGCAAATGGACGTTAATGCTGAAAGTGGAGTTATATCTGCAGCAAATAAATAATACAGTATATGTCAAAATAATTGCATCCAGGAAATAACAATTAACTGGTTAGGATTATTTTTAAGGAATGGATCTTCTAGAGAGCAAGCTGTTTGATGAATTCATAAACCATGCAGCCTACTCTAATTCATTTTTTGATGAGCACATTTTGGTAGGGTTTTCAGTTTTCTGCTAATCTTTGTGATGATTAGAGTATCTAATCTATCAATCGGAAAAACATCTCCCTCTCGGTACTGTTGCTCTTTTATCTGGGCATATACTGCCCTCTAATGGAGATGTTCAAGCATCCATGCAAAAATATACTCAAACTCAGACACTTCGAAAGGGAATCGGGGGCTGTCTGTATTAATTAACTACAAATGAATATATATTATTAATATTTCATATAAAAAACATCAAAAGAGGATTGATCATCCGTCTCTCTGGTCTGCATTGATATTTTTGCTTTTATTCTTCCCCTCTTTTAATTCTCAGAAAGAAAATGCAGAACTAATTCCTAAAATCTTGATGGCAATTACCAGACAACAAAGAACTTTGACATGTAAACCCTTTCCTCCAGCCAATTAGTATGCATGCTGATGATATAGATACTAATTATAATCATAATAACAATAGTAGAGTTAATATATATAGCACATTTTTAATTTACCTCAAATTCACACTTGGGAATTGAGAGCTACAAGATGTCAGAGAGGAACGCTTGAATTACTGATGTGACTGAAACATTTTGGATAAACGTTTCTGAGAAGTTCCCCATTTAGGACACTTTGCTGGTATATTGTTAGCAGCACTGACATCACTCTGTCCTTTATTGCCTGGTAACACAAGGTAACCAAGTTACACCACTTGAACCTTGGCCGGGGCAGAGTAGAGCTTTTTTTTACACGATCCCTCCAGTTTCTCCTATCACTTTCCAACGGAGAGTGAAGGAAAGCCAGGGGACAAGAGTAAAAACACTGTCCTTGTTGCGTTAGCATCTTACTGTAAATAGACTGAAACAAGCAGAGCTGGCACAGGTTTATTTGATTCTTTTTTCAGCTGTCCCGGTACTGGGTCCGTCAGGATAAACAGGTTAAGTCTGTGTCAAGTCTAGAGTCTTACTCTAAAAAGACTGAAACAAGCAGAACTGACACAGGTTTAGTTGCACTGTTTAAGTCGGATTGGCTCCAGTCATCACATGACCCTGAATAGGTTAAGTGGTTACAGATAATGAATGGATGAATGTTTAAGTTTGTGTCAAGAACCTTTTAGGGGATTATGCAGTAACATTGCAGTTTCATGCATTTTGGTGATAATTCATGTTACACCTGCTTCGTGAGCCACCACAAGAGGGTAGCACTGACATGACAATGTTTCAATAAAGGCTGAAGACCTATAGGGAGCTGTCTGACTGGGACTCCTGTATGTCAATTATATCTAGAATTTTCCAAGTGAAGTGATGACGTATACAAATGTGCTCAGCATCTTAATATTTTTTTTGAAAATGAATGCGATAAAACGTCAATGAAGTACTAGAATAAGCAAATATACAATATACTGATACCAGATGGTTCAACCGATAGGACATACCACATTTATTTAAACATCACAAGGACTTCAGTAAGACATTATGAGAAGATTGACCTGTAGCTCTCCTAAATAAAGTAAAGCGAGGCCAGCTTTATCCCTTGAACTTTTACCTAAAAGCACTCAAACTGTTCTAAAGTTGCTTTGAATTATTATCTTATCAGATCACCTCGTTTATGTTTAGACACACCATCTAATTTAAATAAATGTAAAACAAACACGTGAATTGAAAGTTTTTCATTTGCTTAAAAGCAGTCGGTCACGTTCAAAGAAGTAAGCTCATCTCACTACACAGTGAGCTCTGTTGTGGTTTGGATATTTCCATGGGAACCAGTGGCTAAGAAGGGAGGGAGGACCCTGTTCATGCACAGGGGGCGGGTGTTGCATCCACTTGTTTCCTGCTTCATTTAAACTGTCTTCATCTCTCAAACAGCCACAGATGTGCTGGTCCTGACCAGAGAGAACCTCTATCTGCTGTCAAGAGAGCCTCACAGATTTCTCACAACAGCCTTTTAGCTACCAGTCATCCCGTTCAGGACAACCTTGTGGATGTTCCGTATCTTCAGAATATAAAGGTAAGAGAACTGTATTTGCAAAGTTTACGATTGTAGATGTTATGACATGATTTTCTTTTATATCCTATTTTGTGTGTTTCAGAAGAAAATACAGTAACTTACAAGCACATTTTGTTAATTTGACAGAGTTGCCTAATCTCTACCAGAGGACCCATGTGGGTGGTGGAGAAGATCCGAGTGTCAGTGGAGAGATCTAACCTGCCTATCCCATCAGCAGATCTCAGCTTTAAAATCAGTGACATCATGTTTGGAGAAAAAGGCGAAAAATCCAAAAGGATTTCCCTCTGTCCTAATGTCATCACCCCCGACAACATCCCCGAGTTCTGCATCCCCCCAACATTCCCATCCCTGCAGGAGATGAAGAACACGGAGCAGAGCCGAGCGGCTCGCGTTATCAAGGCGTCTCCCTGTGAGAGGGCTAGCCCTGAGATAGAGGTGACACATTATGAGCCCATGAACACACACATTATCCAGGTGGAGAGTGTGGATGAGAGCCCCTATGATGGCTGCAGTGATGAGGAGACCACCAATGCGGATCCCCAGAGCCAGGCTGCCTTGTCCCTTCCACACATGGCCAAAGCTCAGACCTGCTATGGCTTTTGCACCTTACTGGAGAGCCCCCACACCAGAAGAAAGGAGTCGCTCTTCCACTCTGATCCTGCCTCCTCTCCCCTGCTGCTGCCAAGGAGTCGGTCCAGCGTGTGCTCCAGAGTCTCCCCCTCCACCTCTCCTTCCTCATTCAGCCTTAACAGCCTGACCTCCAGGCTTTCCCCAAGGGGATACACCCTGAACTGGCAGGCCACTCTGGACAGCGATACGACTTCCTCTACTGAATCCTCTCCTTTCAGCTCACCACTGCTGACCAGGTGCCCTGCCAAGTCTTCCCTCTTCAAAGCACTGAGTCATGAACTGCTGTTGTCAAGGAACATGAGGAAGGCAATGGTGTCCAGGAACAATTCCCTGTCCACAGATGAAGGCAGCTCCACAGACAATAGCCCCAATGTCATGAGGAGGGCATCAGACGGGTTAGCTGAAGGCCCGCCGAGCAGCTACAGCCTTGCTCCACCCAACATCTTCCCCATGGACTTGACTCTGCACAGAGAGAGAGCAATGAAGGAAAGAATGGCACCCATAGGAAAAGATGGCAGCCTGAGACTCTCAGCAGAGTACTGCCCGGATAACCAAAGACTACGGGTTCGACTGATCAGTGCGGAAGGCCTCTATCCACTCTCTGTAGACCCCAAGATTATCAACTGCAGCGTCAGCCTCTCTCTAGTGCCCGGAAAAGTCCAAAAGCAGCGCAGCACAGTCATCAGAAAGAGCCGTAATCCGATCTTCAATGAGGATTTCTTCTTTGATTGTATCTCAGAGGAAGACATCAGCCAGTGGTCCCTTCGCTTTAAAGTGGTGAACAAAATGTCCACCCTGAAAAGAGACTTTCTCCTGGGTGACTGTGATTTAGCTCTCTCTAGCATTGTGACATCATAAACCGAAGTACTTCCTTCATTTTTAATTTATGTGTTGAATTATTTATTTTCCTTTTTGTATTGTAAAACAGGATTTTTAGAATGATTAAATTATGGAAAACACTCACATTGTTTGTCTTTAATGCATTTCAAAATTGGACTATGGTAACAAGTTTTATTGTAACATCATTTCATTTCATTAGTTCACCCAGTTTTCTTCGTATCCATCGTCAGAATTCAATGATCAGGATCAACTTCATTTTGGAAAAACAAATGCACCACCAATGAAAAATTAATAACTGCTTACAAACAAACACAAAAGTGATAATACAATAATTTACAGCCCTATGGTGTGTTAATGTGGCTTCAGCATCAGCCGGCCTGAGACAACTACCATCTCGTATTTCTCCTACGCCTGTTGTTTTCTCGTGACCTTTCCGATGATTAAAAATATCACTAGAAACCAGAAACCTTAGAGGGGAGATTTCACCGTTGAGTATGCATAATTTTAATCAGTGCACAAAAGAAGCTCTATCTGCCTTCCTCCCCCTATGATACAGAAGTTACTGTTATATTTCATGAGGACAGAATAACAACTGCAGCCGTTAGAGAAGCTCACATTCTACAAGTATTAATAGCACGTCGTTTTTTAAATCAGATCCTCAAACAAGGCCAGGCTGTTGTTACTTGTTGTAAATATTAATCAGTAAAACCTTTTTCCTTTTTTTATTTCCTTTTTGACAGTCGTACATTTAGGTGACAAGACTTTTTTTCAAAATGGTACTTTTACTATTGTTTTTACAAAACACTTAAATCAGGCATTACAAGAAACTACCCTCAGCTCTCAATGAAAATATCAATTAGGCCTAGAATTAGAAAACAATATAGGCAGCAAAACGGCTTAATGAAACATGAAGAACTGCACTGTGTATGAACTCAAACAGCCATTTCTGATTCAGACAACTACAGGAAAAAAAAACATAGACTATTTATGTTGAAGACAAAAAAACAGCAACTCTCTGCGCAATATACATACATGTTTACCCAACTGAACAGAGCAGGAGCCCTTAATGTAGACTCCAAGCGCGTATATCCTATTGTTTTCAGCAATAAAGATCAGGCTTAAAAGCACCGGCTGCCACTATAGCTCCTAGTTAAAGATTAATAGGTTTCTCAGGGCACAGAAAAGCTCTGATAAGGGACTGACAACTGCTGGTTATACAGTATATGACAAAACAACATACAGTGATGTGAGGAGATATATATAAATATCTATTTCTGCCAAAGCTATTATAATAACCTGCAGGGAGATAGGTTTCTGAAAGCTTGATGTCTCTGATGATGCATGCTTTTTAATGCAAACATTTGACTAAATTTTACAATTTGGATTGTGCCACTGAAAAAAAAAATCCTTTTGAACTACAGATTCAGCGTAGCCACAAAGACCTGCAATCCCTTTTCAATTGTTTTGATGGAAATAAGGGTTTTGTGTTTCTACAATACGAGGCCTAACACACACGCTTTTGTGTTCGTGTAATACATAGGAGCATCTCATTCCTGACAAAGAAACACATAAACATCCCCGTAAAAATACCTCTCTGAAAAGGATGCGTTTCCAGATCCTGTGAGGAGGCTGATACTGTTGGACACATTTGTATTGAGTGTTGACTCAGCTGTGAAATACCTTGCAATAAATGAGAATTACCCGTCATTCCCCTTGCTGGTCAACCACTGATAGGATTGGGGAGGGATTTCCACTGATCTATCTTCATTCAAACGAGCAGAAGCGTTGGTTTTATATAGCACATTGGGTGCAGCCGCATTAGGGCCTTGATCCAAGCTGGTGCCGCCCATACAATAACGTTAGCCAGCGAAAGCATCAAATAACTGCTTGTCAGCAATTCATATTCCTCCTTGAAAACTGCTACTTCCTAAAAAAAACATGCAGTGCATCTTCAGTGTTGACGTCATGCTGTAACGCCAATAAAAGTATTCCACCTTCCCTTTCTAAAATGCTCACAGATCTGCTTCAGCAGGAAATACATTGCAATAAGTAATTTATATTGCTAGTTGGATTAGAACACACTGTAATATATTTTAAAATACATTTCTATATTGAAACATACGGCACCACTGAGAAATGGAAATATAGGATTGTGGATGTGAAAAGTGTTTTGTACTTACTGATTAGTAGAATTTATTTCATATTATCTGCAGGAAACATCTGTCTCCCTCAGAGCTGTGCATCATAAATGCAAACGCACAACAGAGGAAGTGCACTGGCTTAATCTCAAGTGTCTGAAAACAGTTGCCTGGTTACCTTCATTCACCTTCATGCCTTTTACAATTTCAAAGCAATGAGCTGGAATTGACAACAACCACATTTAGCAATGCTGTGGCATACTTGGATACGTTAAACTGTATGTCCTACTTCTATTCAGCTTTGTCTTATCAGCGTGTTCTCTGCTTTTTTTTAAATTGGAAAGAAAATGTTCTCACACCAAGAGATGCAAGCTTTCCCCTTCCCCTACCATATCTCTTACTCGCCCGTTTCCAGCTTCCAGAGAAAATGGGTCTGTTCAAACCAGTTTCCTTATCTTACTTTCTGTTTTACCAGGCTCCTATATTGTGCCAAAACATATAACATGCACGGTGAAATGTTACTGTAAACATGTGTCGTCACCAGTAGGTCCTTTACCACACCTTACTGTTCTCAGGGTAACAACTGCTTTTAAAACTGGAGTGACGTAGGCTGGTCTTTTTTATCATTTGTTATCCACCTCAATCACATGTCCTGTGAAAATGACCTTCAGATGTTGTGTTGCATAGGCATGATGTTGTCAGGACAAAGTATTCTGATGTCCAACATTGGTAGAACAGTAAGAAAGTTAATAAGGAAATGGGTTGTGCTCATCGACTGAGTACATCCAGATGACTATTAAAAGAGACTTTGTCTTCTCATGGTTAAGACGACTGCACTTACATCCTTTCAAAAGCCAGATTTGATCTTCGGTTGCAATATTAAACAACTTTAATCAAATTACCTGATTAAAAGAGGTACAAATATTCCATGATGTCAGTAGTGAGGCGGTGAGTAGTGATTTGTTTCAGGGTCATGACGTCGCTGTTTATGCCCCCACTCTTCAAATTGGTAAACACCGCTTTAAATCTTCAGCTTTGCACCAGATTAGGGAAGTCATGAGCAGGCTATGTGTTATATTTTAGCTGCGTCATTAGTCCGTGTTGAGGACACGTCACGTGTCCAGCATGAAACCAGACCTGACTGAAACAGACACACACACACACACACACACACACACTGCCAATACTGGATGATGCTCCAAACTCACTGGAGTCTGCAGTATTTAATTAAGGGAAGTTAAAAGTTACTTTTAACAACGTTCTTCGCCTACAATTAATGAATGACACAGAACTTGTGTGCTGAGACGATTGGTAGACCCAACAAAAGGGACTTTATGGTTTCATTAGTCAGACTATTTGATTTGACAAAAAATATCCCATCTTATTGACATTTCCAGGGACCATTCAGGTCAGTCAATATGCCTCTGTCTAGTCAGTTACAATGTCTATTTAACAATAGCACAAAATCCACCTGATGTAACCGCCTAACATGTCGTTATCTGTATAGAAATTCCCAGTTACAATAAAGCCGAGAGCAAACCATGCCGTATCTGCACGTAGCAGACTCATCACTTAGCCTGTGCACCTGCCCTGTGTTACACCACCCACTCAATCGCCTCAGGCACTGTATGGAGCCGAGTCCAAGCGTGACCTGTTCAGTACATAACAACCAAACATACTGTAGGTTGGACTTCCTCACATCTGATCAGACTTATATAAACACAATCGAGGTGTTTGAGCTTCCTCAACCCTGCTCTGTTTCACACGGTAGGTGCTTAGACTCCACATGAAGGATAAGCAATCACTCACGAGTCACAAGCACGGCCGTGTGATCATTGGCTATCTTGACAGTACGTCGGTAAAAGGCGGAGGCTAATAATAACTCATCATGTGGCCTTGTGTAACACACCAGTTGTGTGTTCATTTATCAGTTGCCCCCAGTGATTTGCCTGATCACACTTGTGAAAAGGCACATGCTGATGGGATGGTTAAATGCATTAGGGCGATCGAGATGGGGCTTGCACAATATTGTCTGAATAACCGTTAAACAGTTAAGCAAACAGTCTGCCATGGCACAGGTTAATGTGACAGGTGGGGTGGACTCAGGAATAGCTGGATTTGTTTGATTAATGCTAACTTTAGACCATATTAACACATGTTGACACAATTATGGTGATTAAATGCACAAAAATGTTTTTTTTACAATCATTTTCAAAGCTCAATTGTGATAATATCACAGCAGCGAGCATATTTAAACTCATGGCAAAGTAAACTGCGCATGATCTGGCGCTGTGCATGGAAAGACGACGCTGTCTTCCTGCCTGCCTTTCTGTGTTAATACCTCTTGCAATAGCGCCTTCCACTCCCATGGCAACGAGGCCCATCTCCAAGGGAAACCGTGGAGATCCTGCCTTTCATGTGTGAGATGCTTTTATTTCGAACATAAGTTGATAGAGGCTGTCCCTGTCTGTTTGATTCAGATGCATCTCAGCTTCAGTCGTGCTGCTGCTTGCATCCAAAGCCAGCTGTCAATAGATCCTCCCTGTGCATCGGAAACGATGTGGGAGGAAACGTCGAGATCATTCTTTGTGAATACTCTGTGCCTCTCTGAGACAAACATGCACATACATATAATTATAACTATCCTAAGGTGGATGGAGCATGTTTACAATTGAGTTAATGATTTGATACATAAGGAGCTCTACACCAAAATCCAACAATCAATTGTCAAGATCTGTTATTATTTAATTAACTAGGGACTTAATTCATTTGTTGTCCTTGAATCAGATACTTTTTTAATGATAAAATCTCCCCTAAAGATCAAAGCTCTTTGCATTGTATGATGGTTATTAGTCAGTGTATTTTGTCTGCCCGGTCCACCCACAGTCTGGTGCTTGATCAGTTTCCTTGAGAGGGAGAGGCGTTGAGACACATCTAGGTCTGTCTGTGTCATTTTAACTGTCCTACTTTCTATGATCCACTTACACAACTAACATCCTGAACACAAAGGGGCCTCACGGCCCCGATTACCTCGACTTTGTTTGTCCTTGTCTTTGAGATACTATAAAAGTTGTGGACTGTAGAGAAAATAGTTTATTTGCGGAGAGTCGATTTATGATCTTATCCTTTATCATTTGTCAACGTAATTATCATGTTTTAGGGGAGAAATCCAATGTCACGGTAGTTCCACAAACACCAAATTCATTGAATTGTTCATTATAATGAACCAGGGAGAGATACAAGTCTCATTTAGATGACGCTCTGGCTCTTCTCCTTGCATTTTGAAGAACCAAAAAGTCCATTAAAGCTTAATTATGATTTTAAAGCACCATAGTGCCTGAAAAACTACTCCATAAAAATGTAAACCCTCTTCCCAATTCACAGATTTGAAGAGCAGAAAGGATTTTTTGTTTATATTTTACCAGCACTATGACTGGTTTCTTAATATGTATATATGTTGGGAGGACTTAAGTAATGAGAAAGGGGAGAAACATGTCTCATACTTTAGTGTACATTTATTAATGAAAAGGCCTGAACTAGTAGGCTATATGGTCAAATGCTCATCTGCATCTTCTGCGTTGTGTAATTTGAAGCCCTCCGATTTGGAAAATCAATTCACACCGGTAGATGAACAAACTGTACCGTCATATGACCCATAAAACGTGTGTAAATATTACAATGCATCGGGGAGGACAGATAACAAATGGTCAACAGCCTCTAGTCACGTTATTTAACCGAGGGTAAACATGGAAGCCAGGTGATGGGTCTTTGTTTGCCAATTTGGTTTACTGGGCAACCGACTGATACAGACAAGGGTGCATTGCAGTGTCTGTACGTGTTTCACAACCCGTGACTCTGAGGAAAGAGTTTGTCTCAAAGACTGCTGAGTTAAACCATGAAACATTCATGCTTCAAGCTCTGAGACTGCTCTTTCAAGTTAGCATATGCCTCATTTTCCATGGTAGTCAATGTCAGAGAGTATAACAGCTACAATAAATCTGATGCGGGAAGAATTGGCTGCTTTTGAAGCACTGACACTGCTTTAATAAATGTCTCAACTTTGGTTGTAAGCGCAAGGTGTTGCTTCAGTTGTTGATGTTAAGACTGCACAGACTGAGGTGTCTTGGGGCGGGTTATGAAAATGACAGCTGAGAACTTGGGTGCAGCTTTTCCATCACAATCAAAGTTCTGTTTAAATTAGGTATCTTTGAACATGTATTCTTGTCACAGAGTGCCAGAAGTATGTCTTGCACCAAGGGACTAATACAATTATAACACATTCATTCTCTAGACTGTATTGTGAAACTAAAATAATGGTTTCTTTTTCAAAATAGACATGCCATTTTGGAAAAGAAACTTTTGCAAGAGCCTACAGTTTATACAGTCTCAATATGTTAATTACATAAAAATGTTTTCTACCATACATTTTCTCTCTCTATAAAACTACTCCAGATCTCTTTGTCAAACAGGTGATGGTAAAGCAAAAAATCCTGTACAGACTAAAAAAAGAGTTTCACTTTTCATCTCTGGAGGAGTAGACTTGTCGTATCAAACTTCATTTTGGATTGACTTGAAGTGCTGTCAAAAGTGTGCAACCGTTATTATGCTGTGATCTGATGTCCAGGATGCACACACACAGTGAGCAGTTTGTCTGATAAAGATGGGAGGAAGGTTAAAAGGGTGGGTTTTTAACCATCAGGTCAACCCTGGCATTGACCTCGAATGGTTACGGTTAATATGGTCATCTGGCAGCAAGTTCTCGCGAGAGTTTTTGCAAGTTTTCGCGAATTGTGAGTTACCCTTTGCTAGCTGCGACTTAGCTTTTCTGCTAGCTCAACGGTAAAGTTAATTTCACAACTGCGCAAATAATTTTTTGCTGCTGCTGCTAAATCGAGCAGCATTTCACTCGCAAGCTTCCCTGTTAACAACTCAAACTTGTAGACCTGCTTTTTGGAAGAATAACGTGCTTTGGCCCGACATTTCCGGACTTGTTCAAATTCACGCTTCAAGATCAAGGAGGAGTAACCTTAACTTATCTTTTGAGAGCTTTTTGCATATGTTATGTTGCTGTCTAGTGACATGTGCTATTTTATATTGATGTTTAATTGTTATATATTCATACCCATTATTTCGCAACAGTGATTCGGCATGGAAAGTTAACCAAAGGAGTCTGAAGCAGCTGTGACTGTAGACCGATAGGACAACAAAGCCTCCATGCCAAATCACTTCCCACACCACTGTATATCTGTGACGTGTTGGATAATTATTTGCCTCATTTGATGCCCTGCCCTATTGTCTCAATGGAAAAAAGTGTTATGATTAGCAATGCATTAGCTGAAAGCTAAATTAATCACTAATTTGCCTCTCTGATCGAAACCGTAATTGATTAAATTGGTGAATTATTGCTCCTGGTTTGTCTCAGAGAGCTATAATGCTGCATGTCTTCCACAGCTTGGCATCCTTTGCTTCATGCAGCGAGTTGAAAGCGAGAGTTTCAAAGGCCACAAAGCTTAGATCTCAGCAGGGTACATGTTTCTCACCATGTGAGGCTGCATGTGTCTGTACACATGTCAGAGCTATAGTTCAGGGACAGGGTAAGTGTGTGTGTGTGTGTGTGTGTGTGTGTGTGTGTATGTGCGATCCATATTTATGCATGCAGAACATTGTCACACCAGGGTGTGGTGAAAGCTTTAGTTGCGTGAACACACATTTTGGAGTTAAAATCGCTGATAAAAGGCAGTTAGTAGTGAGATTACTTTAACATAGAGATGAGCTGATCAGGACATGTTGTAATAGATCGGCTAAAATACAGATTAACTTAACTTAACTCTGAAGCTGATAAATCTGTTATCTCTCCTTTCACTTCCTTATAAATTCCTTACAAAACATAATTTTAAGCCGGCACTCACCATTACTTTCATTGGATGAAATGACAATTGTCGTTGGCAGCATCATCATATAGATTATTGCTAATTAGTGTTCATTTTGTAAGTACAAATAGGGAGATTGTCTGTTGTCTGTTGTTAAAGTGTTCCTTGCTTTAGGTGAAAAGGGTCCTTAACTTGAAAGAGTTCAATACTGAATACATCCTTCTCATGTCCGATTGATCATTTTCAGCCAATACAAACCCACACAGCCACCTCTTCATTCTCCCAGGCTCACACACTGTCACAGTTTCCATGTCCGGTTTTAGTGAAGTCAGAGTATAGCCTCAGGCACCTTTTACGTCTTCAAAAAGGAAATGACCGGCATCTTTGCCCCATTAGTATGGGCCGGCATACACTTGAACACACTTCCTGGTAGTCCAAGAAAATCTGTATGTAAAGTATTTGGCTCAGAATAGCAAATTACCACCAAGAATGTTTCCTTTACACATTGTCAGCGGTAATTGCCTTTGTTGTTAGTTACATCTGAGTAGATTTGAGTGCTCAAGAACCAAGCTGATAGTAGAATATGATTATTATTATTATTATTAGGGGAGTCACGATTCTCCAAATTCCCAAATTTAATATGACTTTAGATTTTAAGGTCATGATTCAATTTGATTTTCTATTTAAACATTTTTTTTTCTTTTTTTCAGTAATGTTTGTCATTTATATCTTCAAATTCTCTTTTGTTGCAGGTGTACGCTTTATTATTTCAATAATAAATAGCATTTCAGCACATTTATATCTATGTATTTATTTGTTACGTTTTGGTTTACAAAGATAAGAAAGTAATGTTTAAGGCAAGCCTGATGTTGCCTTAAACATAAAAGAAAGATCCCAGTCAACCTCCACACTGTGAGGCAAACAGCTTATCAATCAAACACAGTGTTGTCCGATAATCAAAGCCCAGGTATCGCTGAAAAAGTCAAATGGGTGCATTGAAATGTCCTGGTTTATTTAGTATTTGTCACTTTACGTGAGGAATTATATCACTACTGTGAAAACCAGTATGATGTTGTTAGCAGGTAGTTTGCGGGTCAACAGCAGCTTGAAGTGTGCCGCCATCTGTTGGTGATACTACCTCAACTCAGTCTGAACCAAAACCAATTTGTCTTTGTGGAAAGCTAGTACACTAGGCACATGTAATGGGGTTTTAAATGTACTCTCACTGCCCACCAAATATTTTTTTAAAAGTGTGACTATTACCAATTTACCTCAGTTAGACTTGCTTATTTCACCCCAAAACAAAACCGACCCCACGTACAGCCACGTCTGCTCCAGGATTCACACATATAATACACGCACACTCATACACACAGACAGTAATGGACATGTACCAGCATAACCCTTTCACACAAATACACCAACCACTAGAGATCTCTTTATTGAGGTGTGCAAACAAATAAAAGAAAATGGGAAATGTTGATTTACGGCATCCACCACGAATATCTCTTTATTCAGGCCGACAGCAATTATTTACAAGTGTTTACTCGACAACATGAAGTATGGTCTCGGCAAAGAGACACTTGTTTACACCCAATCACAGGGACTGGGCTCATGAATGTTAGGATACACAGTGTGAGACCCTTTCTCTCACCATGCTATTTTTAGTAGACACCAATGCCTTCCGGCAAAAATCACATGAATATGGATAGTGTGCTCTGCTGTACAGAGTAGTTTGCAGGAAGAGAGCAATGATTCAGACAGACAGCCTGCACGTACTCTCTGTGTGTTCAATACATACTGGACCAGTGCTTGAGTATCATTAGGCTTTCTGGGAATAAAAAAATATAGATTATTACAATAGAATACAATAGATTATTTGACACTGAACATGTCTTTTTAAAGTGCTGTTTCATGAAAATGTTAGTGTAAAACTCAGGATTTATTTCACACTCTTACAGCATGTTATTGAAATAATGTTGTGTGATATTGCTTCATTTTTTTATTATTGCTTTAAAAATAATAATTGTTTTATTGGTGGTTTAAGTTACTAGTTTTCATGTGTCAACGATTATAAACTCACTTAATTCCTGTATTGTTAAAGATATGAAAATCACATTTAGTATCACAAAAGACAACAAAAGGTTCCCCAGTTAGCACCATATAAAGCTTTTTCAGCTTTCTGCAATATTTTTACCCTCTTAAGCACATAAGTCTTGTGTTCATTAGAGCTTGCAAAAATAGCATCACCACAAATATATAAGTAAAAGATTAATGATGCAGAAATCTACTGTTAAAAAAGAAAAGAATGTAACTAATTCTCTTTAAATATGAAATTTAATTAATTGATTAATTGATTGAATTTCACTACAAAATACTACCACATAGTTTTGTGGGTTTTTTTGTGAGCTCATTTTCTTGCCAGAAACCCAATCATTCATTATTTGTAAAAATAGCGGAGTGCTTGACTTTTTACTTTGCACCGGTCCTAAATGTGTCTGGTTTACTTTCCATCACTCTTGTGCCAACTAATGTGGTGTAGCTTGCTGTCCTTGACCTCAGCATAGTTTGCAAGTCAATATTATTCAAAGGCTGTCTATGGTTATGCCTTTAAATAGGCCAATTTGGGCTTGGAGCACATGCATCTTGGAAGACAGGTTTATTTTGGTGTAACTCAATTTTTCTCTTGTCTCCTTGGCCATCGGGATATATCCTTGAGAAAGAGGCCATCTGTACTTTTCTAAACATCTAAACTGAGGTTTGCAAAAAAGCCCACAGAGTCTACCTTTAGTAGATCACAGGTGCTGCAAGCTTTGCAATGTCCAGCAGAGAGTGCCCTGACTCTGTTTAACACTGGATTGTTTAGCACCGCCCACCGGCTGAAACTAGCAAGGCACATCCTACATTTCACTAGTTAGAGGATCAAATATCTGCAGGGAAATTCTTAGTGTTATTTCTATTATGAGCATATATGTTGACATGCTGCAAGTATTTGTTGTGTGGCTAATTATTTCATTTCATACCTAGAGCACATGCATGCTCAGGTGAATTCAGTATTCACTTAGCCAATCTAAATGATTCATTTGTCATGCGGTTTAAAGCCCAAGGCTATGGTAATTCATTTTGCCAAAACATTTTAAAGAAATCAGTATCATGGCGCTGCTAGTTAATAGCATTGACTTCACCCAGGGAACACTAACGTGTCTCGTAAAGCCTCAACGCTCTTCTCACCCTCCTCTCTCCTCTCCAGCATTCCATACTTCTTATCTCTTTTATTCTTATCTGCCTTGTTCTCATCAACTGTCCTCTCCCCACGGAGTGGTCTTGTTCTCTTCACTTGCAGATGATTGTTCGGAGGGCTGGAGCTGATGCAAAGTGACGTGTCTCCCCATCACAGGAGTGGAGCTGAGGCTGGGCCTCACTTCCCCCGCACTGGGCTGTTTTTGTTCGCCGCAGCTCATGCGGATAATTTGCCGGGATGCAGTGGAGGGCTGTCACAAGGACTTGGCTCAAGGGGTGTGGGAAAATAGCAGAAGCGTCTTCCATGCTCAAACCCTGCCTTAATGATGAGCATTAAATATGAACATCTTCTTTGTGTAAGCCCTGCATTAGGCGCCCTACATGTCCCTCTCCTTGCTTTCACTTTTCCTCCCTTTTGGTCCCTTCTTTCCCTCCCTGATTCTTTGCAGCCTTGTCTAGAGTCTTGTTTGAGAATCACTTGAATAATCCGACCGACAAGCAGCCTTTAGGTCATAGCATCTCCGTTCAAAAAATATTCTCAATTCTTTGTGAAAGCACAGCGCAAACACGGCTCTCTGCAACTGAGCTAATGTTCCTCTATAAATTCAACTGAAAGACCACGGTGACAGCAGTGGCTTTGTCCTGGCATCCTTTACCATTCTCTTTATCTATTATTTTATTTTGATTGCCCAATGTATTGTATTACACGCCAACTCTGTAGTGTTTCGCCACCACATCGAACCATTTTGCCTTCGTTGCACTGCTGCCATATAGTAGAAGCAGAGCAAATGTTAAATTAACAGGCAGAAAGCTCCTTCATACCTTACTGATCAGAGACAGCGGTCCCAGTTCGGCTGAACAAGTCTATGTAGAATTGTTACAGTGACAGTTACAGATAAAGTGATCTCAGGGAACTAAGGAAGAAAACACACCACCCTCCCTTAAAATAGACCTCCCTGGGTACTGAAGCAAAGGACAGAGTGACATTGTGAATGCTAACATCTGTGCAGAACCTTGCAGTACCAAATGCCCCAACCCCAAGTTTGAGCAGACTCTACCGTCATCCTCCAAGGAGCAGCCATTTTGGAAGGCTCTCCCGGCACAGATGTTGCATATTAAAATGTAGGGCTGTTTTAGCAGAGGAAATGCTGTGGAGAGGAGGGGCTGCTCCTCTGTGGGCCTCACCTGTGCCTTCATCCGAGAAGCCAATCCAAGTGAGGGTACTGTCTAACCAACCAAAAACAAAGTGACATTCAAGATAAAGTCACCCTGCCGCCTCTTTGACCCTGGGAGGCTGAGAATGTGGACAAATTATTTCACACATGAACATACCTTGTTTACAACAGACACAATTGGCTCACATGCTAATTTCAAGAAAAGAATTGCTGTTTACCATACAGATGCACCTCCACCCTTTGTGTTGCTGCAGCCTACAGAAGGAGTGATGCCTGTATTACTCAACAACAAAAAGAGAATCAGTGCGCTGACCCTGTCTGACCGGCACTCAAACAGACAATGAATATTTGCTCCACAGCATCTCTCATAATACAACTACTATTGTCCACAAGATGGAGATATTCACCAGTTTAATGCTGAGCTCCGACCTGGCTCCACATGAAACAGACAGAGAGAGAGAGAGAGCCTGAGTGAGGGAGAGAGACGCAGAGGGGGAGAGAGAGAGATGCACTACATGGCTGTGTGTGACAGATTGTGTTTGCACGAGGCAGTATGTGATGCCTGTATAATGTTTGAGTGTGTCTCTTTATTTATGTGTACAGTGTACTGAGTGTGTGCGTGGGTGTTTTTGAATAGTGCAGCGCTCTCCGGCTGAGGTGCTGAGGGGGCACAGTGTGCTAACAGAGAGGTTGTGAGTGGTCCCTGAGCTTATTGGCCGGGGTCCCAGGGGCCCAGAGCAGAGGAGAGGTCAAAGCAGGTCGGCTGTCCTGTGTGCTGCGGGGCCCCGCGGCCCACTGTGTGCAGGGGAGGGTTCAGGTGTGTGTCGACCTCTTGCTCCAGCGGGCTGTAAGTAAAGAGACTGGGGTCGGCTGCCCCTATCCAGGAGGCAAGCTGCAGTTGCAGGAGGCCTGACCCGGACGTAGAAAGGCCCTTTCCCACCTTTACCTCCACCTTTAGAGCCTGTGGAGGGATCACAAAATCCACAGTCACCACCAAACCTCAGCATCAGAAAACAAACCACTAAATGAATGGCAGTGCTTGTAAAACTCTAACACTAGCACTAAAGGTAACCAGATATGGGTGTTATAAGGTGAATATATTTACAATGTTTGGAATACGTCGCAATTTTGGTTAAAACTATTTATCAAGCAAAAATATGCAAACATAATCTCTTTTCTCTGTTTATGTGGTATTAGTTTTTTAAAGATTAATCAATGTATCAAATAATTTACACATTATTCCCTTACAAACAAACCAATAGACTTGTTTCATATGCCGGCTGGCTGTATGGATTCATTTAAACTGGATAACAACAGAAACAATTGGTCTGTTGTTGCGGCATGAAAGTGCAGAACATTTTGATGCTTTATCTTATACTCCATGCTAGTCGTACTATGTTGAAAATAGAGGACCCATCTCAAAATTAAAGGAAGACTGAATGTCAAAAATAGCAATCAAATTTATTCTTTTCAGTGAACACTAAGCTCCAAAACATCATTAAAGAGGCTGGCTTAATCGCCAAGAATATCTCTGCAAAAAAGGCCATTTCTCTCATGCTCCATAATGATGAAAAGCCATCATAATGATGCTACAACTATGGTACTGCATGTTCTTTTATACGGGGTGCAGTCATATTTCTCCTCTCTGTCATTGCGTCTTTATATGAGTCATTCAAGGATGCCAACTAGCTAATCCAGAGAACAGTCATAATGGCTTCTATGGACAGTTGAGTGCACACACCTTGTCCATGGGTGTATTAATTAAGACGGTTGGTTGAAACCACTAGCAATTAATGTACTGTATCAACAGGCGCTGTGCACCACAATAGTGAATGGTAGCCAAATGGTATTACTGCAATGGCACCTGGTCCACAATAGGCATTGTTTGGCTACATTTTGTGCCCATGTAGTGTGACATATTGCCCTCAAGCATTGACCATCTGACCAGGGAGAGGGCTTAAACGCTAGGCTAATAATAGGAGAGCATAGCCAGGCAAAGGATTCTAGTAATTATGCCCCACTGTGTGACACGATGGGTAAAGAAGAGGAGAGGATCGGGCTGCGAGAGAGAAGACAATAGTGAGGAAAGAATCAGCGATAGCCAGCGCAAGTTAAGTTTGTATTACACACACCACAACTCAAGAAACTACCGCTTTTTCTGATGCAAGGGGATGACAGTCGGAACAATTAGTGGAGGGTTAGACTTAGAGGTTAAGATGGCAAGGACAGTCCAAGTACCTGATCTGGATCAACACACCTCAGCTTCATGTGGGAGAGTTGGGGCACCTGGTCAGTGCGGCGGACACGTTCAAATCAGGCATAAAACGCACTAGGCCATTTCCAGGATCTGAAGCCAAGGTCTTGGCAAGAGTCTGTCTCCTTGGGTTACGCAGCCCTGCCCTTGAACTCCGTTCCCAGGGAATAGACTCATTCTCTCTTGAAAAGTGGAAAAAGGAAGCTATTATCTGACACAGCCTGTGGAGGAGACGCTGGGCGATGATAGAGAACTCAGCCAGGAAAATGAGGCCGAAGCAGACCACCAGACCAAAGTTTGTTTGCACAGTGACTTTCATACTGTTTGTGTTTGTGTGCGTGTGCGTGTGTGCTCCGCTGTGCATGCGAACCTGTGTGTGCGTGCTTGATTTGCAGTATCACAGTGCATGTGAGCCCCTCACTGTGAGCAAAGGAAGGATGCAATTTACATTTTTTGTGCACATGTACAGGAGCAGCAACAAATAAAAACCGTGCCTAAAAATAAAATGACTTGAGAATTAATTAAAGTCGGAGAGTGTGCAGCAACAAACAGATGTGTCCTATTTAGGGCTAATATCAACTTTAGCTAACTAGTGTAGGGAACTTGTGATTGATGGCGTCTGTCACTACAGCTCCAACATGCCTTAATCCCATCCAGTGGTTGCACAGCACCCAGATGCACAATGCCTGATCTTTTATTCCTTTATTCAAATCCCATCGATTGAATAGAGTGATCAGAGGCGTTGCCCTCTCTGGAAGAGCTTAATCTCTCCCTGACACATGGAAGACTTGCTGGACTTTGATGATGCAGCCGCATATCCTTTTGGGCTTTCAAACAACTCTGCGTGCGCCGCTACCTCCGTCAGCTGTCTGGAGAACAATCATTCAGTACAAAGCACTGTCAAGGCTTCAGCAAGCAGAAGCTTCACCCTGCCAGCCTCTAATTCACCCCCCTGCTCCTCGCCCGGCTGCAATGCACTGTGGGATTGGATAACCAAATCCCAGATGCAATTAGTGGTGCTTTCAGAGGCCATGGTTTAAGCAATATGCTGGGGTATTCCATTGTGCCCCTGTGCACTGGTTACTGGTAAATTGGAGTATCATCAGATCTACTGTGCTAAAGACGTTTACAAAAAGCTAAAATCATGGTGGACAATTCTCTTTGTTGCACTCATGGCTCTAAACAAGAGCAGTCCTGAGGATTTTTAATTGATGGGTCTATTGTTTCTTTGTACTCACTAAGGATAACATAATTACCCTGTTCATTATCCCTCTGCGGTTATGTTAAAGAGCCTGTTATCAGAGCCTATGCAAATGTTTCTACAGCTTGCTACTCTTGTTCACTCGATGTTTTTTTTATGGTATGCGGCCTATTGCATCTATGTGCCTTACAGCATCTTAAGGCATCCGTCTTGAAAGAGTTAGTCTGGGCCCAATGACATTCGGTCGATCCCGAACGAACAGACGATGATATATTTATCCCTCAAATAATCCTCAGGTCTGACTACTCCTCCATTAAAATGATAGATTTGACTTGAATAACACCCACACAGCAACGGATGTCAGAGCAGAAAAATGAGCCCGTGTTGTCACAGCAGGGAAAGAATGTCATCTGTGTATCAAATGTGATCATCTTCATGGGCTTGTGGTGTGTGTGTGTGTGTGGAGCATCACAGTACTGTATGTGCTGTCTGGTAATGTCTTGTGACAGCCACACAGAGCCCATCCCTCACAGTTTGCCCAGATCTACCTGGGAAATGACCATCCCCATCAGACCGAGCCTGTCATCTGCATGTCAATGTAAGGCAGCCTGATATGGTTAGATAGGCTGTGTGTGTGTAAACAAAGACATAGATAATACACATGAAGTTCGCACTTATAAACAAATGCACACAAAAAAATCCAAACAATCCAAACATAGTGTTGCACAGGTATTTCTTAATTTTATAAATGTACATATTAAATATTTCTATAAATATTCATTGCTCATATAATAACGGACTAAATATAAAAATGGTTAAATGCTATGTAATATAATTGAAGTTGTACATTACCGTGTGAATGTGCAACCCGGTGGAACAGTTGCACTTACCTTGGAAATGCCCTTTCCACAGCTTTTACTGGTAGCTGTTAAATATATAGATTTTAATAAATAATGAGTCAAATGCCTTACAAAATCAAAATGCTGTTACCTACTGCAAACTCCCACGCAGTTAGCTGTAACAGTGTTTCTTTTTTGTTTTATATGATCATTAATAACTCAAAACATTTTACAGTGGCTGTGCTCATTTGCATTTGTACAAGCAATTAACTTAAATGAAGTTTAACATTTTCACTTGTCCTTTTAAATTGATAAATTGTTCATTTGCAGTCAAATTTAAATAGTATCAAGTAATCTTAGAGGCCTGCTGGTACATTTGACTGATATAAATATTGTGTCTACTAATCAGATATCTATTCTTATTATGTTTCAATAAGAATATCAATTCTTAAAAGACAAAAACATGTACAATGTCTCATCTGTTATCAAGGTATAATAACTAAATACAAGAGCAGTTTATCATATTTGATAATTCTGTGACTCCTTGAGTGTTAGTTGATTGCTCGTTTATATGTCAATTACCAGGCAGCCACATGGCCCAGGGCAATCATTTGTCATGATTGTATCTGAACATTAAACTATTCCCTGGTCGAGCAACCATCTGACACAAAATATGGACTAAAAATAATGCATATATTATTGGCATTTGAATCAGTCTCAAACAGCCGATGAATGTTAAAATAATTTTCAGCTGAAAACTAGAAATACAATTTTCCGTAATGCACAAGCAGTTGTTCCGATGGAAGTCATAATTGTAGGTTTTGTGTCCAGCTTTTGTCATTTTATTTTCTGGCATCTTTAAAATGTCTTCAGTTCTTCCACAACAAAAGAAGGTTTTTCAGCTATTAAAAGAGGAAAAAAGGCCACTTTTCTATTTCCCACCTGACAAATGACATAAACTTGCAACTGCAAAAATACATATTTATCTTGCTGTTTGCATTTTGCAATGCTGATCATATTCAAATAGGGCTTTGAACAATCTGCACTTTTTATTCTGTCAAATAACTTTTGAGCATTGTGTGGGATCATGCGAAATTAAAACCCCATCCTATGATTGTGTGCTGTCTACTTGGGTTGAGAGGCTTTACAAAATAAACTAGCTCCTTTTGGCTGCATTAGAAGACAGAAACTGTGCTGACTCGCACACTTTCGAGAAGAGAATTCTACATTTGTATGGCTGAATCGATACAATTAAAATTGCCTTTTGCGTTAAGCAGTTCGCCTTCCAACTCAAAGTGGGGACCTCAGCAAAGTTGTTGTTTTCTCAGTCTACACCATTTACCTCAATTCTATCATCACTGACAACCTGCTCGCAAACTTCAAGGCCAAGTGTGCATAAAACAAATCATTTCTGGGTGTCAGCAGATAATGTGGGGTACTGATGCAAATCTGTTTACCACTTTTCTTGCAATACATTAAAGGTGCTTTTGTGTTGCGTGCTTTGACGACGTGTCATAGAGCAAAGCATGTGTGTGTGTGTGTGTGATGTGTGCGTGCTTGTGTGAGAGAGCCAGAAAGGAAGAGAGAGAGTGATTAAGTGGGAGCTTGTTTATATGCGTTTGCTTTAAGTGGGAGCAGGTGGATTTGAGGAAGCATCTGCTATCTTTTAGCGGTTTTGAAGTTTATCTGCATCCCATTTCAGACAGTTATGTGAATATGGGGACTAATTATGATTGGTCTTAATATTGTGTGTATAGCACTACAGGAGAACACGATATATCAATTCCCTTTGATTCCATGTCGTCACCCATTATACAAGTTCCATCAATGGAGGGTTTGTCGTTGTTGCAGCCTGAACTCGCTCTCTGCTTCAGAACTGTGTTTTCAGTGTTTCCAAGGTGGGTGATTGTAGCATGGATCTTTTTTTTAATTTAGTCTCTGATGTAAATTCAAGACAACACAGGAAAGTTGTTGCATTTTGGTGCAGCGTCTCTTGCTGACACTGTTATATCTTTCAGAGCCTTAGTTCACCCTCATGTTCAGCAGCCCGCTCTTTAATTATGATTAGGCTGTTCACACTTCTCACCCTCCTCATCGCTCAATTACAGCACAATATTGATTTGTTCCTGGAGAAACCATCAAGGATGCACAGCCAGGAAACCACTGATATGCTCTCTAATATGATAAATGTGTTTTAATCCAACGGTACATTAAAATGCCATTTTACACTGCTATTAGTCACTAAATTAATGATCAGAATAAACTAGTTTGGCAGTTGGTACGAGACTGGCCCTTGATCCCCTGTTGTTGGTCATTTTGCTCTCAAAGTTTTGTCCTCATATCTAATGTACCCGTTTCTTTAAATGGAACATATGATGAAACAACAATTCATCATCCTCATCATCACCACCCATCACAGAGGTTTGTTTGGGATCCTTTGTTCCTTTGAGTTTAAACATCCTCCCTGAGGTGCGCATACAGTATAAATAGGATCCTAGTACACTACATTTAACAGCAGTCAGTTGGTTATAGATAGTATCTGCAGTGGCACCTTAACTTGAGTGTATCATATAGACACAGAGTACACAGGCTAGCTCGGCCACAGAAAGAGAGCATGTGGCAGTGTCAGCAGCCTAGTGCGGCGTGGCCAGGTTTCCTGGGGCGAGGGCTGTGCTGCGCTCCATACGGAGGGCCTGTGCTGGGAGCCCGGGGGCCATGCAGTCCCAGGTCAGCAGATGGGCCTGTGATTATTATTTCCAGGCCTGTCTTACCTGACCACTTCCTCACTCCGTGAACAGCTGTTTCACTCGCTTCACTGAGACGCTACATGAACAGCCATTTTTCTTCTGTTCTTTACTTTGTACATAGTATAAATCTTTACTGTGACCCTGCTCTGGGCTCCATCCACCTGTGTCTTACCTCGGGCAAAAGCTCCCCTGGAGGATTGTTTTTCTTTCTTTTTTTTTTACTAACGCAGGAAAAAAAAGACTATTAGGATTGTTTTCTAGACAATGGAACGCTTAAAGTTTGTGGCTTTGGCACAATAAACATGTCATTTTAGTGACATCCCATCATCCATAGCACTTGTTCTACTATTTTGATTTTGATACTGTACATTTGAGATGACAGTGAGGCTTGTTGAGATGAACATGTTATTTTGTTTGCTCTTGACACTGTGAAAACAGAGCTGTGTCATTATAATCTTTCAGAAAACAGTTGATGTATTGCAAGTTGTTAGAACATGCCATTTCTCTTAGACTGTGTCAGGTTTAGCAATCACATATTGCAGACTATGGTGCTTTTGGATGAATACCCTCTTTAGTCAACCAATTCATCACACTGCAGGGAATATTGTTCTACAGCACCTGGTGTTCAGACTATTTCTGTGTTCTAAACACTGTTGGTACAAACCATTTGTTCTCCATCCAACAGAGCTTGCAAAGCCTCATTACTGCTCCATTATTCTAGGAGGATTTTGTACCCATCTTTAATATTACTGTTATAGAACACATTATTAGTGATTTTCAATTTGCTTTACATTACATGTATGGAACTCTAAAAAGGGTAATTTACTTTCACCATTATTTAACGTTATTTCTGACTGAATAAAAATGTAATAATCCATGAACAAAGAGTGAGCGACAGCGACAGTTCTGAAAGTTCTTGAAAACGGCCTTTTTTTTAAAACATCTTGTGAACTTTTTGAGCAGAATATTATATTGGACATCATAGGATAATGGTTCAATACACCAACAGACACAAACAGCCTTTGGTCTGAAAGAACAACATCAAAAGTAATATCATCATTGCTCTGCAATCTAAAAGAGAATTATTATTCCAGAGAACAAATAGTTTTAGTAAGTAGTTTAACAGCAACAAAAACCAACTGGAGGGAAATATTTAACCAGGAACACAAAGAGAACTGCTGAAGCAGTTTTAAGCCCCTCAAATCATTCAACATCGAGTGAAGCGCTGAATGAACGAGCAGAATCTGGCTTATTTATTGATGAAAATGAAATGGCTGAGAATGGGGGATTCTTTTGAAATGTGCAACATAAAATAATAGATTTTCTCAACTGTATAAACTCTAAATCCAAAGAGAACGAGGGAGGAGACAGGGCACATTCTGGCTATACTTACTCTGCCTGCACTCTGGTGAAAAAGAAACCCCTGCCTGTTAGAAAGATAGGGAGTACACCTGTAAAGTCAGGTGGCTGACTTTCACCATAAGGCCCCAGCCACTGAGCTGTTGATCAGACACCTCTTTTCACACAGCTGGTACATTTAGATTCCCAGCCCCTCCCTCAAATCCCACAGTGTGCTCTCAAGGAAATGTGTGGAAATGAATTATGGAAATTTCTGATGGGAAACTTGGTGCATTAGTGTTTCATTTAGCTTGCTCGTACCCTGAAGCGCTGCTCCAACCTATGAGGGACAGAGCTGGAAATATAACTCTCAGCGGCAGGGAAGCCCACAGGGGTGCGTCTCCCAGTCAGGGCACGGGGCAGTCGATTTATCTGCCAGTGGCCTGGGCCTGTCTGATACAAACTCTCTCACAGGTGGATTTATCACCGATGCCTGGTGCTGCAGGCCTACAAACTCAATACAGGCCTCCATTTTTTATACTGGCTAAGCACAGCAACCTCTGCTAACTCTCCCCAACCTCTGAAACTCAGGGAGCACTTCTCAAGACATGTTTTATTGGTGTCAGTGTTTCATTTTGAAGTTCTTCAGACACTTAAAAAGGAGGAAATCTTTGTTTATTGGGCTTCTATATATGTTAGTGTATTACTGCGTGTTTGAGTTGTTAATATATTTGACAGATTTTTGCCTTTTAAGAAATATTACATTCTGGCTGGTCAGTGTCATCCCCTGGTAATACTACATATTACGAAACTACATATTCTGAAAGTGAAATAAAGTACTTTATATGTTTTTTTCTTTGTACCCTTTTTGGGCATTTTATGCATTTATTTGATAGCTTACAGTTAAACGATGCTAACAGTGAAAGACAAGTGCTGATAGAGCTAACAGTGTTTACAACAGGGGCAACCGGAGGGTTCATGCTACGCTGTCGGTCGGGATGGCGTTACCGGCTATAACTGCTGTATGAGAGCAGTGCAGAGAGGCGGCCATGCCCACATGCACTAACATACACTAACATGCACTAACATACACTAACATGCACCAAATGTACGCACAGCCGGCAGGGAGGCTTAAAAATTGCTATAAAGGCCTGTTTCACCAAAACTGCTCATTATCTGCAGGCTGTCACGAGACAAGTATTCATTTGTTGGTGTCCAGTACCTGCACAGCAGCACCAAGACTGTCAGCATCCCCAGCAAGCATTTATTTAGCCTCAGCTAATTTTTAATGGTGATCATTTACATGTAGGCTAGATAACAACATGTTCCTTCCATGACCTTATTTTTGTGAGTAACCGTCTTGCTTTATGTGGTAACTTGAAACAATAGCAACGCTGTCGACTGATGGTCTGAATTTGCAACTGCAGCCTGTTGCACTTGCCCTGGCGTTAGACACAGGCTTATGCTGTCTGATGCTTGCAGATCTTGGTGGATCAAGAAAGACGTGCAACATGAGTAGCGGTGTATTTATCATTTTGCTCATAAATGTATCACCTCCTGTGCAGCACTACAATTTTGTAGGAAAAACATATGTAGATTATATGTTTTTTATATTTATAATATCACACACTATTATACCTGATTTTACTACTGTAAGTAAAATACAAATAAATGCATTTCCAAATGTGTAGCTTAGAAATATGAGTTTTAGTTTTTAGCTCCGTTCCTTAGTTACTGAAGAAAGTCTGTAAGTTTGAGGTGAAGACAGCTCACTACTTTTTCAAATAGAATTACCATATACAACACTGAGGGCCCTGTTGTGCGCCTCAGTGTAAGTGTAACAGAGGACAGGGGGAGAATGAATTTGCCACAGGTGTGAGTTTTTCCAGAGAGGTTTGGAAATTTAAGACTACATAGACGGTGTGTGTGTGTGTGTGTGTGTGTGTGTGTGTGTGTGTGTGCAAGAAAGGCCGGTGTGCACAGACCACTTTGAGGCATCACTAATGCAGGTTTTTCAACAAGAGTAACACGAGACAACAAGGAATTGACAGAAAGGCGCTTTTGTTACGAAGAAAAATGTCTTTCTGTCCCTTTCATTTGTCATTTCACCATTATGTGTGGTGTTGTGGTCGAACAGGTATACATGTCTGAATAGTAAACTGAAAACATTGTGAACATTGGTACAGGAATATGATTATAGTCGGGCATTTACTGGCAATCTCACAGTCACACTGGGTGCAGCACGCAACACCTTCAGCATTGTAGCATTTGCAACACATTCTCCATTTAAATTTTTAATTAGCTTATGTCATCAAACTATTTTGGCTCATTAGCTGATCAGCTGGTTGTCTGGTTAAATCAGCAGGTACAATTAAAAAATCACTGTAGAGAAGGTTTGTTGAAAATATCCTTAAAAAGAGAACATTTTAGGAAGGTTTTACTGTGGTGAATGGGTATCACCACTTCCTATTCTGTAGCGTGTTCTGTAGGATCTTTAATCACTCAAGAGATTGACTTCATTGTTATACTATAACCCAGTTAGGGCAGGACCTCTCTGTCAGTCGGCTGCATTAATAGACTGTATAACTAGTATAAAAGTTCGTAAAAATAAACGTATTTGCTTACTCCTGCTAATGCTGCATAAGTAGAAAATAATCCATATATTGTTTTTTTTAGGAGTTTTAGTTTCCTGAAACCTTAGAACCTGCTCACTATATTCCCGACTGTTTATATAAATGCACCGTCAGCTTGATTCTCATAACAAATATCTCTTTTAAGAAACACATTGTAGCAGCCAACTGGTCCCCATGTAGGAGGCAAACCCTTCGGCCAGCGGCAAGCTGGTCCCAGCCTGCTGGCAGCAGCAACAACGTGCCCACTTCATCCTTGAGCCACACCTCCACTCACAGTCCGTCACGCCAGCCTGCAGTGCGTACCTGGCAAACGCCGCAGCGGCTTGCCAAGGAAGATTTATACCCGGTGTTTGACCTACTTGAGTTTGCATCTATATTAGTGAAGGAAAGAGCTTGGTTGTAGGGGAGAGAAAGGTCACAGAGATCCCAGGTCTTCCTCTGATGCATCAGGATGATGGAACTGGCTAATTTAATGAGCAACAGTTGTCCCCTCGGCCGCTACAGATGGTGCACTGCAGCTCAACTCAAAGCCGTCTGGAAACACAGTCTTCACAGCACACTTATCAACCCTTAACATATAGGCTCTCATCCTGTACAGGTGCAGAGAAACTTTACTTCAAAGTTATTGTATCGATATTTAGAGAATTATTTTTGTGCAAACCAACAACAACAAAAAAAAGCACCGCATAACATTCTGATTGGATTTTTGATGTTATCAATAATACCCTCAACTTCGCCGGTAAGTCATCCAAACCGTCTACAGCTATGCAGAATGAAACAAGTCTGTTAATATTGCAGAGTATATTCTGTATCTGGGTTCAAACACATGTGAAACTGTGCACACTTTGTGACGCTAATGTAGAGTGGACCCTTTGACATCAAAAATAAATATATATGACTTGTGCATCATTTCATATACGTTTTTCCTTTAACTCAGTGTGACACACCAAGTGACTTTTTGATCTTGACCGGAATTGAAAATTAAGTTTATTGGTTTCAAAATGTCTTTTACACATAACAGCTTATAGTTTGAGTTTATAATGATGCTCACCAAAAGGAGGAAGGAGGAAAGAGAAGAAATTCCATCAACTGATGAAAGTTCCTCGCTGAATTGAGCAGCTGCAGCGCGTCACGGTCCCAAGTCACAAACATGGCCCCAAACATTCTGTTCTTGACTTTAGTCTTCAGTCTTTCCCATTGTAATTACACCTTAGAAATTTACTACATTGCATTATGTGAGAAATAATTGCTTTCCCATATGCTCCTCTTGGATATGTGTGTATTTTCATACAGAAATAGATTACATATGGGATGCTCACTAGTCATACCAGGATATGCATGCCGTGCAGCTGCGGGTTCATACTCCTGTGAGCTTTTTTTTTGCAATTCAAGTTCGGTCAAAGGGCCGTGAGATTAAATTGTGTTTAAGCGCCATGAACAGCTTTTTTGGGCTCTGCTAAATTGAAAATTCACACAATGATAAAAAAAAGCAATTTTTGTATTTTTAACTACAGAAAAATACTGAGTTCTGATGTTATTGTGGTGAAAACTCTTATTGACTTTGTAAGTTGCACTACGTTAGCATGCTGTTACAAAATCTATTTTGACACTGTGCTCAGCTTTAAATGAACTTCCAAATTGCCGATTTTATTCATTCAGCGTTACCTGAAGCCGCCCATAAAGATTGGCTCAGTCCTCATCTCTATGCAGATGCTTACAGTTTGTATTGGCTCAGGTTAATTCATGTTACATATCTGCCAGTTAAATATTTTTATATTTAGATACGAGAATCACCAAACTTTTTCTTGAGTAAAATAAGAATCTTTAAAATATTATAAATTACAATTCAAAGTTGTGTCTGTCTATTTCAATACAATGTGCTAATAAATACATCGTATATCAACATTTTTCAAACGAAAGTGTTTACTTTCTCTCCTGTACATCACATTAATCCTAACTGAAAAGTTAATGGCGCAGAATGTTTTTTAAATAATTTTACCTGCCACAACAATAGCACTTTCTTCAATGGCAACATTAAAACACCACAGGTAAGTCACCTGACACTAAACCTAAAATAATTGAATGTCTGTGGAATGAGACGCAAGAGAAATGTGCTGGTGTACTGGGTAATGTGCATGACAGAATAACCCTTCCTTGTGTTTGGTAGGAAAAAAAGAGCTAATGTATTCAGTGTATTTGTGGTCATGCTCTTCAGTTTTTATCACCTAGAGACTAGCATTAAATCACCTCACTGGGGGAATGAGTCGCAGGAAAGAAAAAAAAAGAAAAAGGAAGCAGCTTCTGGATCTAATGAATTCCTGGGAGAATAAACACGCCTTTGAATAAAGCCCTAATCACGAATTAAGTGGTTGTTGCCATCATACCTTTGTAGAACATACCCACGGACCTGTGAATGTGTGTGTTCAAATTATTTCCTCAGCTCCGGCAACAATGAAAAAAAGATAAGAGGTAAGCTACCCAGTCCTCAGCCAGTCCGTGTTTAAAGATAGGGCAGGGCTCATTTCCAAACTAATCCCTGGTCTAAATCCCTGCTTCATTTGCTCTGTGCAGACCGCTGCTTCAAGGGTCAAACCGGAATAACAGGGAAGCTGTCCGTGCCGTACGAAGGTCACCTTTGGCTTTCTCTTTTTCCAGTTAAATAAGCTTTGTGATGTGGCATTATGATAAATGACCTGATATACAGTCACAGAGGGGCTCACTACAAACCGCCTGTTCATAACCCAAGTTCTTTTTTTTCTTTACCGATATTGGCCCACGGACTTGCCTCCCTGAACAAGGTAGAGCAACCAGTAGAACAAAGACTGGGGTAAGTTTGTCTCAGTGAATAATCCCACTGAGCCTTCTTTGAAGGAGTTCTTACACCAGGAAGGTGGATAGGGCAGATTTTAATCAATACAGGAAAACAAGGAGCTCAGGGGACGTAAGGAGCCTACCAGTCAGGATGAAGATTAAACACCTCTGTCGAAAACACACTCAGCTCATGTCAGAAAGCCCGGGTAACTTCAAATCCATCTATCAAAACGGTATCAAACTGTGTTTTTCTAACAAAGCAATGTTATATGACATGTATTCTCCCCTACAGCTGTAGGTGAGCAAGTGGATCATAAATCATAGCAGACAAAGCTCAGCTTGACCTCTAAATGGTTGTATATCAGGCTATTCTGATTCAGTGTGGATGTCTTTTGGCCTCAATAGGTATACTTACTTTGTTTAAGCTTTGAACAATGCCGACTTCTCCCAGAGGGCTGATTCTGCATAGCAAACAATCTCTAGTTTTGTCCAACGGCTCTTTCTGAACTTTTCAGATATACCTGAGAAGTGTGAGCGTGCTCCATAGTTCTTTTTTGTAAATTTGTAAAAACAGATTGTAATAAAAAACAACAACTAACTAACAATGAACTATGCCTCCATTGCAACATTTGTTGTCCGCATAGAAAGCTCTGAGTTTTGCTCAACATGCTAAAATAGTGGATAAATTCACCAGACTGTGAAAAACAGCATTCTTGGGGAACGTAAGGATGCAATGATGGAGGTCGCCGCTTTGAGGGACTTTGCCCGAGCGCAGCATTTTTCTTCTGTGTTAATTAGACACTTCTAGTCATGTTGGCTGCGAGGCTGGTTTTGCTGTGAAATAATGTCTTTGATTAAAAGATCCAGCACTCACGAGAAGGCCTGTGTGATAAAGCCACGCTCAATCGGGGGACCCCCCCAGCTCTCTAAAAGCCCCCCCCCCTCATTTTTCACCTCTTTCCCTAGACTAGAGAACAAGGAAAGGAAAGAACAACGTTGCCTGAAGTGGCCATGCTGCTCATTTCATAAGCAGCCTCGCCACTTTGACTCATTTAAAAAGATGAAAGACGGTTACTGTAACAACATTGAGAGCGTTTCAGAGAGAAGTTTGAGTGTGTTTTATAAGAAGCGCTGTATAAGAACATGCTGGACTGGAGCATGAAATGCAGCACAATAAGAGAAGCAAACGCTGTCACAGACCCGTCTTAGGCTGAGAAGACTCGGTCCTCTTCTTAGAACTGTAGGTCACAGTCAGAGGGCCCAGCTGAATAATTGATCAATGAATGTGCAGTGAAAACAGAAACACATCTTAGCACTATATTTCCCCTCTCCCCCTGTAATGTGCATTGAATCCCACAGATCCATCAGCTACATGCAAAGCTCCGCTGAGCTGAAAGACCTCCAAGTTCACTTCAATTATTCAGCATCCCTCCATGATTATGAATTATTGAGCTAAAAGTATGTTCCATACACGGTCATGTGCGGTAGCTTGCTGTAGACGGCACCCACTTCGTAGATGTGTGGGAGATCTGTGTTTGTGTGAAACAGCGGGCAGACAGCAACTATCAAAGCTGTGGACAGTCAAAACTGTAGACGATAGCCTAAACATGTAACGCCATATTTAAGCGGCTGAATTAAGGAATGATGAAATCCAGAAAACTGCTTGCTGTGTCAGCCATTACAGTTTAATGGGGAGGCCAGGCATGAGGAAGCACCCCACCTTCCAATTTTTTTTAATTAGGTAAGCAGTTTCCATAGCAGTAGATTCACAAGTAGACTATTAATTGTTTCTTCCACACCTTGGCAAAGTTCTGGGCTCATGAGTCTGTGTTGTCTTTGGGGCTGAGAGTTGTTTAGTTTTAGCTGCCATCTGCTGACAGCTTGCACAGCCAGCATCGGTCCAATCATCCTCTCTGATGGTATGAATTGTGCCCGGGCCTCTGATGAAGAGTTGGGGTTTGCTTTTCTTGGCTTGAGCGGAGGAGGAAACAGATGATACAATTAATTATCAATAGGTCCCTCAGTAAATCAAAGCCATTTTGGCAGCCTATGACAAAAAAAAAGCCCACTGAACTGCCTGCGAGTCTTTGCCATCTCTTCATTGCCCATTCTCAACAACTGCTCTCTGGCCGCCTGCCTCCAGTACAATCCACAAGGTGTTTGAATAGATTGTTCAAATATTTTTACTGTTGATTCTTTCTCTCTCATTTTGAATACGAAGACAGTTTCCTCTGTGGAAGAGCGGAGAACCACTTGACTGAGTGCATTCAACTCTCCTGCCCGTCACCAAGGCTCTAATGAGCATTGGCTGTGGCCGAGGCGGGGAGGCTCATTATCTCCATGCCCATGCTGGCCTCCGTATTCCTGTTTGTGGTGAGCCCGTTCTTTTCTTATTGGAGGGTAAACATTTACCCAGCGGAGACAAGCCTTGACCATTAGGCGCTGGGGAGCCGCGGTAATCGAAAGAGGGCCCGCTGGAGTTCTGCCCACCACCCTGCGCAACAGAATAACTCACTCACCCTCACTTTGACATTAACCTTTTATTGGAATTTACAACTGTCTGGGGAGTGTTCCTCTGCAGAGGTTGAACTATGGCTTTGGCGTTACAAAGCAAAGGCCATTAAGCAGAAAGCTAGGTGGACCTCATGGACAAGTCATGAATTTTAAAACTGCCAAGGAGAATGTGTTCACAGTGTTGTTGAACACAAAGCAGCATCCACCTTTGCCACAGTAGTGGTCATTGGTAATGACATTATGGGGCATTCATTGTAAAAGGGACCTCCTGAACATTTTTCATGAGCAGAGTCCTGGTGAATACTGACAAAAAAAAAAGGGAGAGGTGATTTTAAAGAAAATGTCTCAGTTGTAGGTGCAAGTGGGCTGATGGGTAGCGTCGTTTCTCCCGAGGTTTAAGACCGTATGAGCGTGCCGCTAACTGGTGAGCAAGTGACAGTTTTATAGACGAAGATTGTGTTTTCATCAGCTCCCCTGCTGTGTGTTGGAAAAGCAACACATGTGATAGTGATGGAGTGTGTGCAGTCCTTCATCCTTATATTAGGGACTCTAGGGGGAGGAGTAGGGTGAGCTCTCTAGGGTAAGAGGGGCTCATTAGGCAGCCACTGCCTCCCCATAACCCAGCTTGGTCTGAGTGCCAGCAGACTGGGCAGCCATCTCTCTCTTCATCTCTCTCCTCTCTCGCTCTTTACTCATCCACTTTACTCACACTGAACTGCCTTGTTTTTCAGATTCATATTAGAGTATAGACTTTTTTTTTTAATTGCATATAAATATATGTGTATGATGGATAGTAAAAGTCATCTTTAAATGATCAGTTAGTGTGGAGGAAAAACCATATTCTACTGCACCTGTTAATTTAAGGCAGTTGCAGCAGCCGTGTCTCCGAACACGAATTCATTATCTCTTTTCATGAGGGATCCAAATACTATTTTTATGAGGGGCGCATACAATGTTATGTTTTGACTTATTTTTCCTCCCCGTCACACGCCCCATTAGGAGGCAGTCACTTCCAGGGCAAGTGAAAGAAATTAATTCTCAAAGAGCTTCTCAAGAAACCACTGGTCACATGCTTGTTAGTGCTCTGATGAGCCACTTTGCCTCCCTTCATGTTCTGGTAATTATACACTCAATTAGCAGCGTCTTTGCGTCTGTTGCCTTAAAGCTAATATTTTATTATTGATGCCCTTACTATTACAGAGTAGGTGCACAATCGTATTGGACTCTTTTGTGCTGAGTGAATTAAAACACTAGTTAGACGGTTGTGATGTGGTAGACTGTCCTTCATCCAGAAGGTCTCAGTTCAGGCCCACATTGACAGATACATCCATCGTTTTGAAGTGTCCTTGAGCAAACGTGTGGATCTCCACCAAACCAGGCCCCGCTGGTTTTTTACTGACCTGTACCTTGACCACTCTGCAGGGAGCAGGCAAGCAAACAGATTGACTTCCTATACCACAAGACAATGCAGCTTAATCTCACTGAATAGACGTGAAAACAGCAAAAAAAAAACACTGTTATTTCATTTGTAGCCTTCAAAGGAAAAAAATTAAATAAAATCTCATCCAGGAATTATGCTTTATGCAGCAGTTGTAATGCTAGGGGGGGTCTGCTCAAATTACTGCCTACCCCGTTCCAAGGCTGTGGACAGCCTGTCTTCAAATTTAGGCTGCTAAGCGGGAGAGTCAAATTGGAATTCCAATTCTATTAAGAAGTCATGCCCAGCAGCAAATAATGCCAAATGGGCCCAGTGCAATAGGAAAGAAGACCATTATAGAGCAAAAATATTAAAGCACTGCTGATCTATTTGCTGAAGATAAACTTAGCATATGTCTCCCAGTGCTGTCTAGCCAGGGCCCGCAACAATGAAGATGTCTCTTTTGGAACTTGATTAAAAAGACACGTTAAGATCAAAGTCAAACGGCTCTCGAGCTCTGCAGATGTGATGAAATCTTTTACCGCAAGGAAGAATCATACATTTTTTGAGAATAGCTGTGCAACATGAAACAATGCAGAGTCTGTTTCAGCAGTTTTATAATTAACAAGACACTGTGATGGAAAATACGGCCAGTTTTTTGGATTTAAGTAGTGAGGGTGTAAGACACTATCTGGATACATTGTTGGTGTTGTATGGCATTGTACTGTGTGTTCAAAGATGACACAGAGAAGCCATCATGTTACCACCTGCAAGGAGATGTCCGAGCATCCTGATGTGTCTATTATCGTCCCTATATGCAGCTCTTGTCTGTCGATTTCTCATTTAAAGCTGTTTGCCTCCTGACAGTTCATCAGGTTCTCATCTCCGGGCCAGGGATGAGCCATCATCAGACCACATCAGGCATGGAGAGGCAATCACAGCTGGGCCTTTTTTAGTCATGGTGTGTTCTCCCAATGACAAGCCCACTGGCTGTGTGTTGGTCCTGGGTGCGCTTGTCTGCCTGCCACCACTGTGGAGCTCTTCCGAGGTACACAGATAGAGACAAGGGTGGAGACAGAACGGAGAGTCAGACACATCAGGCTCATTCATCTGTAACAGTAACCAAGCGGTGTATCACACCAGCCCACTACACTATCAGCCCGCGCCATGCTGAGAGATATACCTGAGGACTGTCATACTGTCCGCAAAGCAGCCCGGCACCAGGACCCACAGATGGCTCATTCTGAGCACACACCGACTGGTCTATCATTGCCTTGTCAGAGAGAGAGAGATGCTATACAGCTACAGTTTAGTGCGCCACAGATCCGCTCAATCATGTAGAGAGTTGAAAAGATGCACAGGGCTGCTAATCATATGTGGATGTGCGGAATGCAGAGAGTGATTTATACGGTGACATACAGTATTTCTGTAGGCATTTTCTCCTCCAGGTGCGTTTGCTATAACCAGTTAACTGTTATCCCATGAAAGCCATTCCTTTATGTTTATTAACCTGGAGAGAGAGTAGGAAGAAGTACTGTAATAGAGCTGTTAGGAAGGACGGTCTGGGGCACAGATTTTAATGTTCAACTGTCAACTCCGGTTGGCAACCGACAATGTGTTTTTGTGTGCATATATCTCCGCTGCATGTGTCCCCAAAAAAGAGATATAAGCCCGCTGTCGTCTGAACTTTGAAGCCTGGAAGAGATGATCACAAAATGAGTTGTGTTACTGTGAATGTGCCTTTAAAGCTTGTTGATTGTGTCAGCAAGTGAATACAAGTACACCAGTATTAATTATACATATGTTATCACTATGTTAAAATGATCTTCTATCAATTATGAGAGATCTGGCTAAGATGTCTTGCGCATATAAACAAGTCTCTTGATACTTTATCATCTACAAACACTCATTCTGTACATTCTGTACATTCCGTGGTGAGGACTTTTTGCTATTACTATTACCACGAGATTTATCATTTATTTTCCTTGTAACAGAAGATTTCTACTCGAGTCGCGTCAAAGAGGGAGGCTGTAGCTGGCGGCTACGTCTTTTGGCTGGCAGACCGATCTATCTCTGGCACCACAGGTGTAAAGGAATATTCTTTTAACTGGCTTATTCATGGCAACAGGGATATACGTTTGCAAGGGTATCAAAGGTTTTTGTATGGAAGCCAAGCAAGAGTAGTTTTAGAGTATTAGTACTTTTAGCAGAGCATGGCCGAGGTTACTAAGTTTTTATGTATTGGGTTGTCTGTGTGTTGATTGTGCTGTACAGGTGTGCTCCTTGCACATTACCTGGTGCTATAAGAGGAAGGGCAGAGATGAGGGAGAGACACAAATTATGTCTGCAAAACTCAAATGTGACCCTGCTATGTTAGAAACATACCGTTGCATTATGGGGTTGTGATAGTGGAAATGTATTGAATTAACATTGTCTGATGCTATAAAGATTTGTATTACCTTGTATTTAAATTACAGTTTTTTTTTCGATGTATGTGATTCTCTGTATTTAGCTAAAGAGCTCAGGTAGCATGTTATGACTCAAAATGTGTTATACTTCTAAGAACCAGAGTTTCAGACTTAGTAGAGTTGAAGGGACATATAAAGACTATATCATATATATCACATACACACACACACACACACACACACACACACACACATATATATATATATATATTTAATCATAATTTAAAGATTCTATGCTTAAACAGTATTTCTATTTCATGAACAGAACCTATAAAGATTACATTTATAAAGCGTTAGTGGTGTGTTAAAGTAGTGTATTTCCTTTCGGTTGATTAATTTGATGTGGAGCTTGTTTGGCAGCAATTTATAATGACGCTTATAGAAGCTTTCTCAATTTAGTCTCTTAATAACCTTATCATACTTGCAAGGTCTTTTAAATGGGACCTAAACAAGTCATAATTCAACCGGTCAGCTATGTAGTCAGGTAATGTTTCTGTAACATCCACTAATTCTCAGTACGTCTCCAATCTCATAAAACCTATCAATGGTAATTGACTCGCGTAAACTTGGACACTAAATAGTACCATTTCCAAGCGGAGAGACAGTTCCAAACAGAGTTCCACTTTCAGAAGCCGCCCATTACTTGTAGAGTGACTTCTTTGTGTAGCTACCTGTGCTCCGGGTTTATTTTTACCCTCCCTACGTCCCTCCTCATTCTTTAGCAGCTTCAGGAGATGGCGTTAGTTTGGCTTCATCTCTGACAAAAGATAAATGAGCTCTGGGTCTGTGGTGATCCACTATGGCTGCCAGGGGGTTCCAAAATAGCAAACTATTTTTCATATGGAGCGAAGTGATATGGAGTGCAGGCGCTAACATTTACCATATGATAGTATGCGGGAATACATTTAATTTCTTTCTTTTTTCATACTTTTACTTTACAACTATATTTATATTGGAGAGGTGAGAGCTGTGGCAATTAAAATTGATCAAGTGTGTGCTGAGACCTCGCTTACATTGGATTTTTACAGAGATGACAAAAAAAAAGGGAAAATCATCAATTAAGGAAACAATTATGTCATAGATCGTAGAAATGATTCAGCATTGTTGAAAGTATCTTTAAATATACAGTATATTTCAAATGTAAAAAGTCGTTCGTTCCTCTGGTCTCAGCATTCATGTGATGTTCTCTTTCTCCTCCCTTGTAACAATGTGTAGTAATTAGGGTGGATTTGCAGAGCAGCGCAGTTGCTTTGATAGAATCTCGAAATTGGTCATTAATCACCTTCTCGCCACGAGGCAGAAAAACAACAGTGATGTGTTTTCACAGGAATAAAATGTCCCGTGTCAACAGGAGATCCACCAGCGCTCACTATCAGCTGAAAGAAACTTTCCCATTTAAATGAGGAGCTACAGAGCTTCCGAGGCTCTTTGAAGAGATGTGCTTGGCACAAACAAGAGCGGCAGCCTCTGCTGTGTTTTTAACAGCCGAAACATCGCTGACACCTGATGGGTGATCAAACGCGAGCCATCTCTCCCTGAATCCTCACGGGGGCTCATCTTTGTACTCCTCTCTCTACAGATAAACCTGCAGACCACGCTGCTGGGACACCCCTCCACTCAATATTTACAAAAGGCTCGATCACCTGACTGGATGCACTGTATTTGTAAAGGCAAATACATTTGTTGGTTCTGCAGCATTTGCACTCTCTGACTACAAACCTGTCAGTACTTTGGATATAAAGCCCCCCCCCCCCCCCATATTCTGAGGGGATGAGTTGCTGGCTAAATCACCTGGTGTAGAAATGAGCCGTGATGACCTCATGGGAACAGAAATGGTTTGTGGGATGAACTCTTAGTGGTGCTAGATTCAAGTTATTCCTGCTAGTGGAACTCAAGTCTTCTTTTCTCATCAATGTCTCAGTTCTTGTTCTTAATGATCGGTCCGTGGTGCGGTGCGTGCATGCTCATTAGAGCTGTATTAGCATTAGTATTACAGGAGCGATCAGACAAAGTCGGACTGGCCACACAGGAGATGTGCTCTGTGAGGGCCTTTTCTTGTCACCGAGGTAAGATGATTTATGATTTATTTTCCAATAACTCCCAGCCTGCTCTGTGCACTGGGCCCTCCTGTCAACAATCGCCGGGCACGGCTATCCCCCCTTCCCTCTTGCATCCACCGCAGAAGCTTCGCCAGTGCTTCCTTCCTCTCTCGAGCCAAATTGAGAAAAGGCTTCCGCGGTTATTAATACAGCGTATTTGTACACGTGCATGTCTTGTAATTGGAACAAGGGAAGGGATGGTGGTGAGATTAAAAATCCATGAATGACAGAGCTCCAGTAGTGTTGGATTCAGTTGGTGGCTGGCAAGCTCTGCACACCTGGGCCTCCAGGCAGATGGTGAGGGTTGAGGGTTACATAACACCAGGCTAAGCCATATGTCTCCCAACCACACTGAACCTTCAGGAAGCCCGTAGTTCGCCTCTGAATGCGGTCCATGTGAGACCAGAGGGCAAATGTGTTCTGCTCCCTGATCCCAGACCAGGTGTTGAGCGAGTTGCCTCACTGCGCCTCTGTTGTGAACATTGGCAGGAAAACAGCTAATAGTTGGATGTTGGTGTATAATAAAGCTAATGGTTGTGAGTCAAAGACATTGCCAGGTCTTATGTCCAGAGGACTGTAGCATTGTAAATTGTGGTGTAGTAGTGATCAGCTTGATTACATGTTGGTCAGGGTTTGTACAGGTCTGATACTGTAACTTTTCAGATGAAGCACAAAGTCATGGAAGTTGACCAGGCGTAGTTCTGGTCTAGGCTAATTTCAGTCCATTTAAGTGCCTTTTAAACATTTCAGTGTTGTTTACAGAAGCAAAAAGAAAGGCTTAGGAGGTCTGTTTGAAAAAAAACAAAAAAAACGTTAAGCGATCTCCTGGCTTCTCCGCACCTTATTCTCAACTAATTATCCATGGTAGATTTTCTCATTGTGATACAGCTGCTTGACAATGCAAGGCTTAAAAATACAAATGCAGAGGCAAGTGTACTACATCTCACACACAAACACTTTCCGAGTGACATTTGAGACATTTCGGGATGGTTATAATGCAGAGATGAAGCATCCAGAGGAGATTAGCGAGCTAAATGGGAAACAATAGACACTGCAGCGGGACAGGAGGATATGATTCTTCATTGTGTTAATCACAGCGGAACAGCCCTGTCGTCTTCACCAAACAATGCCATGGTGATGCTAATGGCACTGCCAACCATGACTAAGAGTGCACTCCAAATGATTGATAGCCAGAATTATATCAAGGTGACTTTCAGTCAGCTCCATCAGGTTATTTAGTTTCATCGATAATAACCAACGCATCTTAACATAGACATGTCTGCCACACAAGCTCATTCATCAGCTTGCAGTCATAATCTTACTCTTTAATTTTAGTTAAACAGAGAGAAATATTTCCCCCTTGTCCGTCAAAAGGCATGTAACATAACGTATCTGCAGCAGCGAGAGACATATTAAATGACCGAAGTAAATTAATACATTGACCTCAGTGTTACTTTTTCCAACCGTAAAGTTATTTTTGAATCTACAGTAATACTCTGTTTTTCTCTAATGCGGCAATGTGTCACGAGTATTCCCGGTCCGAGGTCTGAAGAGCAACACTGGAGCTGGTCACATCCGCTCTTAATGTGGATGTATGAGCAGGTCAGGCCAGAGCAATGTCTCTGTCCACTTGGCCCACTGCCCCGGCACACAGCGCAGTGTGCCCACAGGCTCCAACAACAACACACAACGAGTGCCCCATGTGCTACATCACAAATGAAAGATCAAACATCAATGTTCACCATAGGCTCTCAGAGCAAGCTGTTAATCACAGTGAATTGAATGCGTTCCAGTTGAGAGATCACCCCGAGAGTACTCCAGTTAGGCTGTGTGTTTTCAGTGAAGTTTTTTTTTTTTTTTTTTAACCACATAATAGCGTACATAATATTGCACTGCCACCGTAGAATTGAGCAAAATGGCATATAATGGCTTTTTTTCTATTGTGTGACTCTCCCTTGCATTATATTAAAGTTACATGTGTACATTTTGGTTGATTAAAAAAAAGTCCCAGTGCACTTATGCTGTGTAAGTAATATAATATAGAAATATCACATCTTCAAGGAAAGAGTAGGTATTAATGCAAATACATAATGCCTCTCATCAGCCCGGGTCGAACCTGAGCATTCGCCAAGATGCCCACAACGGAGAGTTCAGATATCAAATTCAAAAAGACAGGGCAAATCCCCGAACGTGGCAACAAATAGCCCAATGGCAGTGAGTCACCTCTTTGAGAGGCTTATGCAAACCCAGGGGGAAGGTGATGGATTTTTTCCCTTACCTACAGTGAGCGGAGCAGATGCTGGAGAAAGATTCTGGATGTCACGAGAAGTAAAATATGAGTATGTGTGTGTGTGTGTGTGTGCATGTGTATGTGCGTGTGCGTGTGTGCACATGAAGCATTAGTTCACAGAGTTCTGGAGTTTCAATAACTTCTGAAATACTTGGAGGGTAAAAACGGATGAGACGGTGGAGATTATGCAACAACATGGCGTGAGGAGCTTCTCCCCAGGAAGGCCCAGATCTCTCAACTTACATTTGAGGGCTTTAAGATGTGTTTATTGACACATTGGAGACAACAGGAATCTGCAACTGCATGTAGAAGAAATGAAAAGCTTATTATATTTAAAACTGGCAGTATACTTTGTTGCCCAGGTGGAATATTGTTTTGATCTTGGCATTTTACAAAGGAAAAACATATGAATCACATAAAATTACAATCTGTGAACTTGTTTGATTTCAACTTTCCAATGCGTTTTCTCTCCAATCGAATAATAGTTACAACTGATCTTTTTTTTTGCACGGAATAACAGTCTAATTTGTTCTTGTTAATGATAATCAAACCTTACCTGAGTATTCCCAATTTAAATGTATTGTGATATACTGATCCTCTCATTGTGAATGCATTACAGAAAACTTCGTGTCTCGGCGCACAAAGTTGAAGTGAGCTTGATTAACTCACTTTGTTCTGCATGCACTCTCTGTAAAGCTCTCAACTTTTCTATTCATATCTAACCATTTGTCAGCTCCGTTAATGCAGGTATTGTTTATTTTGAAAAGGTCATTAGAGTTGTGAATAGAAGCGGGCTGCGTAGAAATGATTTGATTGAGGTAGTGGAGCTAGCTCTGGCACAGTGAGTTATGGACACCCAGCAGAGAGGAGCCTCTTCATTAGTGGAGTGATTAAAATTGATGGGAACCTATGGAGCTCCAGCTCCCCTGAACTCCCTGGAGCATAGCTCTCATTCTGCGCTCATTTATTTGGGACTTTGTGTTGATCAATAAAAGGTGCCTGCTGCTCACTATGGGGTCTGGCTGGGGAAAAAACCCACCTAGGAAAAAGAGAAGGGACTTGTTTTGTTGTTGAAGACAAACATTACTGTGAACAATTGAGGCTTGAGAAAACCTCGGGGAAACGGCAGCTTTGGCTGTTGTCTCTGTGTAATTTTCTTTACAGGCTGTCTATTTTAGTCTTGGTGAATTTCAGACGTTTATCAACCCACACCGTTTCAAAAACATAGTTTCAAAAACTCCAAGTTTGGTCATACTTTAAGCTAAAGCAACTCAATTTAAAGAGAGTGAAGACACATGATTCATTCATGAAGCTTGTAAGGATGTAAACAGAATAATGTGTGGGTGCTTTCTGGCATTAAGGAAGTGCTTTTATATGCCATCGTATTGATGGGTAAAGGTTTGTCACTGTACTAATATGATGGTATTGATAGTTTTCAAGGATGTGGACATTCTTTGGATGTTTTTTTAATATTTGTAACTTGATAAGCAAACTATTTTTTCTATTTCAGGTGTTTTTACTCAGTCTCTGTTAAAATGGGGTGCACATGAATCCCATTTATCAAGAGAGTAAGTCCTTTTTAGATAAATATATCTTGGTCTATTGTAAAATAATTGACTTAAGTAAATCAGTGCTCTCTCTAGAATGCTACAACAGCTTTATGCAGAAAATGTCACATTGATTTAAAGCATATTAATTCAAGTTTTGGCAGCGTTTGTGGACAGTGTGATGCGCTTGAACCTGTAGTCGCTGAAAGGAACAGGAATGAATATCTGTGTGTTGGACCAGAGCCAGAAAATGAGCAGAGATGCTGAACAGAGTCCAGACTCTCTTTGTCTGTGTCCAGCTCCGCTCATTAGACTGGTGCTGTGCAGCTCATGGCCCATCGCTCCCCACTGCTATGCAGGGCCGTGCCTAAACAAACAAAGATGATGTGAATCACATGTCAGGTGATTACAGGAAACGAGAGTCTCCGTAGTGCTCAGGGTTTGCAACACAATATACATGTGAGCTGTGACTTCAGGCTCAGGAAAGGTTATTTATCTTTATTGAAATTTATTTTCAGCACTGAGACTTTGTTGCATGTTCAAAACTAACTTCGTAAACCAATTAGTGTCAGTTCTTGTCGGATTCATTTTGAGTGTTTCATTTAGCTCACCACATGCACATGTAGGAATAGTCAGTATTTACTACGAAGACCACTGGAAGTTTACACGATCAGTTAGCTTCAACTAAACCTGCTCTGATGTTCACCTTACCCACTGAGATAAAATAAATATATTTTAACCAGAAACCCCCGGATATAGTGGTATCAGCATATAAGTGACAAGAAATTGCAGCACAGAAGTACTGAATATGTTTAAGTTAATTTAGAAACTGTGATGTGACCCAACATGATGGGCACTCACAAGTTAATTGTTAAACTGCGAAATGTCCCGCCAGGTATATTTTATGCCGGAAAAATGGCCAAAAAGTTTCTATGACTGACCATATATTTGTTCTTAAAGCTGGTATTAGTTATGTTTTTAACCAATACATCAAAACATCAGTGGGAGTACATCCTTTCAGGCCCTCTTCTCTCACGCAGTAGCAAAAATAAGATATTCCAGTTCCAGGTTTTGCTGAAAGAGAGTGATGATATAACATGGCTACGATTTTTTTCAGAGCAACTTCATCAATACTATATGTAATATCTAATTTGCTTTTCATCTTCCTTTCACCTGCAGTGCTATCACAGCTCCGTTTCAACTTTAAATCCGCATGGCCTGACACTCAAACTGAGCCAATTAACTCACTCTTTTCGTGGAAAAATACAGAATTTTTTAATCGTTATTACAAATCCTACAACTTTGGCGAAGGCATTGTTCAGAGATAAACATATCTCACAATTAAACAAAAATTGTAACTTCTACATTTTTGCACACTTTCAGATCTGGTAGCAAACGATGAAATAAACATTCGCTGCTCTAAGACTAATGTCATCTAAATTGTGAACAATACAGTTTAACAGAATTAAAATGACTTCTTTTGACTTGAGCCCTGTGATTTTCTCTGTGTGGACATTTCACCCTCTCTAGCCCGGCGGATCCAGAGAGACGCAGGCTTTGAGGAAAGTCTTTTTGTGTTAAAGCCTTTGAATATCTATTCTTTATGATCTCTATTCCCTCTGCTGGAGTTCAGAGTGTGCGTGAGCGGAGGAAGGGTGGAATCATAACACTGATGATGAGATGACACCGAACATACTTTGGAGAGCATTTTTGATTCTTTACACATTTTCCTAAACTCAGACAAATATATCCAGAAGCTATTACTGTATTCCATAAGCTGGTTCGATGAATAATGGTTGTTATGACAGGGAGCAGTGTCAATCAGACATGATAGCTTGAAGAAGTAAAATAAACATGAAACAAGGCGAATAAAAAGAGAGTTATATAAAGCTCTCCTTGATGTTCAGCATCGTACCTCTTTACCCCTAGTGTGTCTGTTCTATAATGGCACAAAGTAGGGACGGGTTGGCGCTGCCTTTTTCATCTCTCTGCCTTTTGTTAGTATGTTGAGAGAGGGAGAGTGAGGAAGGAGGAAGAAGAGGAGGGTGCTGGGGATTGGACCCGGTCCCTGCACACCCAATTAAAGGAATCTTCTGCTCAAAGACACAGTCTGGCAACATGTGTTCTGACATTTGTCTTCCTGAGTGTTGTGATTTACGGTACCATGGAGCTAAAGGCTAAATTAGCAGCCGCCCAACATCAGAGACCGCACAGTAACGTTGGAGGGGCGAGGACTGTCAGACGGGATCAGGCAGGCGGCAGCGTGCCACTGGCTTGTTTTCATCATTGCATTCAACAGTACAGGCTGGCGACCATGGTGCTTTGTTGACTGACGAGTCAAAATAAGGTTCGCTGCAATGCAGGATCTGCATATTACATATAGGTGAACTCACATGTGGCTTCATCTACATCCATGTATACAGATATGGGTCCACATGAATTATTCCGTCCTTGATATGGGATATTTACACCTTACACTTGATTTACCTGCCCCTGTGCTTCGCCTCAGAATTTAACTTTAGACATGTCACACACAAACAAAAACAAGACACAGTGATACACAAACTTGTGTGCACAAATAAAGAAAACAAAAGAGTACCCCTTATGCTACGTGCACAGACAGTAGAGAGTTACTGTGTGAAGTCACGGGATGTGCCATCCCAGCAGCCGGCGTAGAGGTGTGATCTCACAAGGTGAGAGGATGCTGGAGGAGAAGGCTGCCTTGCGGTCAGCAGGGAGGCGGCGGGCCTCAGGGAAAAGCTCTTAACTTCTGTCAGGCACAAATAACCACGCCATTTTTCACCTCCTGATTTTTAACTGAGAAAATCACTCCGGTCCCCAGTCATGTGAACTCTACACACACGCCATGAGTCAAATCTGGCTCTGACAGAAAGGAGTTTACTCTTAACCGCAAATCTTCTTTTTTTTCTACAGTGCAGTTAATATTTTTGGACTATTATGCGTAATATAGCCATCCTAAACTACAGACCAGTTGGATGCATTCTGACCAGTTGGATGCATTCTGCTCTAACTGTTGTATCACTGAGCATGGATGAGTGCAGTGTGGCAACTCTGGCTGTCTTAGATTCATGCTACAGCATGCAGTAAAACTACTTATGAATTGAGGCATCAATAACCCTCTTTTATTTTCCACATATTTGCTAATATGACCCTGGAAAAACTTGGTAAAATGGTAGATTTGAAGAGTGAATCACATTCATGCATTCATGATTTAGTATGCTAAGGAATTCCTCTTCATACATACATATAAACAGAATGTATTAACATCCTTGAGGCTGAGTGTGGACACACTCATTTACTGTGGTCAAGCTGCTGCTAGGTGGTGCTATTGGGGAGACACTGCACACTGAGACTGAAGCAACACTGTGGATTCATCTGTATTTGCCAAAATCATTAGAAAGCGTAAGGCCATCTAGTAAGTAGCTCTCCTGCAGTTGTCTTTTGATATTCCTTTGCATTATATGTATAAAATATACAGTACTCTCCATGTTTGCTGAAATAGCAGCAATGACTTTTTAGTCTACCAGGTCGTCACTTGTGAGGAGTGATTCTTAAAGTGAAAATATATAAGAGTGGGTGCCCCCGTGCTGGAGTATGTTGCCATACATCACATAATTTAACACTTTGAAGTGTCAGAAATGTGTCACTCTGTCTCTCTCTTGATACCTTCATCTGTCAGAGTGAAATCATAAATACAATCATTTCCCCAATGTTGGCTCTTTATTCTGTCAACCGTTTCAAAATGTGACTGTGCCTCTTCATTTCCGATGCATGAATAAGTGAAAGGCCATTAATGCGTCTCTTTCATTACACTCTGGCACTCCGCACTGCATGAGCATGCAAAGAACTGTGTGTTTGCCGGGCTCGGGTTCTGATGTCCGATTTGTACGGCAACAAAGATAAGTCACCATGTCCGCATGAAAAAAAAAACTCCATTCTGAGAATTCGTATTTTGTATAGGAGGAAAAACTAGTGCAGCACAAGAAGAGGAGTAAATATCTTAGCGATCTATCTGCTTGAGATAATGAGCAACATTTTTGCACTCATCTGAATGAATTACTTTCTTGTAAACACAGCTGAAATATATACAATATTTAAAGTCCATAGCATGCAACCTTCTGTAATCTGCCTGATTGGGAATTTAGACTTAAACAAACATCAACCCAAAATGAACTGAACAAACATGAATACCGTGCTTGTGGCCGATCTGGTCAAAGCTATTTTTCTCGTCCTTTGACAAACATTTTTTTTTCTCTCTGTTCTATCGCCGGCCAATACCAAGACATGATTAGAGGGGAAACTCATCAGTCTCCTTGGCTGTTGTCTGATAAACTTTTTATTTGAAGGGTGTCCTGTCTGGTGTCTGGTGTCTTCCTCCAGTGCGCTCCTGATTTGAAATATAGCCTTACATAATGAGGGAGAAAAATAGAGCGGTGTTGCACCCCTGAGCCGGTGTCAGCTTAATCAATCATTTTTAAACACAGGCAGGCATGCTTACTCTACTCGCTTCACATCCGCCACATCCTTCTCCTGCTCAACAATGTGACAGCAGCATAATTCATTTTAACTCACAAATTAAACAGGGAGCATCAAACTTGTCCTTGCATCCTTTTGGTTTAAACACAGCGCACGTGTGTTGGCCTGAATTTAAGTTTGTGTTGCTTTTGTGTGGACATTTATATTGCACCTATAATCTGCAAGTGCTAAATAAAGCATTATGTGTTATTCTTGTCTCATGAAGTGCATGCACACATAAGGAGTGTTTAGATGTACCTGTGTACGATGCACATTTTAGATTATAAAAGTGTGTGTGCACATATTCAAACAGCAGTTAGGCAGATGCTGTTTTGTGTATTTCAGAGGTAAAAGTGCACTTGTGTCTCTTTCACGTTTAAGTTTCTCAGCTTCGTTGCTGAACATGCAACAGGCGTGGAATTTGAGAGTAGGGTTCGCACGGTTAAATTGCAGTGGGTCAGGAGGTCGGGGTAATTTGGACGAGCTGAAGCTGAGCAGAAGGAATGGAGCTTGGCCTCTTCGCTTGGCAGTGAGAGATTCCTTCTGGCACTCTGTCAAGGAGTCGGCCTTGAGCGCTGCGCAGCTCCAAAAGTTATATCATACTGTTGTTGGTGAGTTACATGCAAGGAGCGATGCACTGGAAACATGAAAACACATTCCCCCTGTGACTCGACCAAACTTCAAATATTGACTTTACTTTTGTAGGCTTTTGTGTATTCAGTATTTTTTATATAGATGAAATGGATGACTTTGTTGTCTTAATGTTTTTTATTTCAATTTTCCACACCTGCACATGCTCAGGGAACTTGAAATTAGTTGTTTGAATTACTACACAGTGGCACTGTAAACAATTGGGCTCCGCGTCTCTCACCTCGTGGTTCGCTGCCATGCCTGACACTTTTTACCTTCACGTGAATTATGCCACTCGACTAATGAAGTGTTTGTCCAGCTTGAAAACAAACAAACAAAGGAAAGGTCAACACCAATTACAAAAGCTGCACAAAAAAGCGACACCAAGCACTGGTGACCGAATCTAAGACATCCAATCCAAACACAGGACAAGGCTAAATGACAACACATCAGCAAGACAGAAAGCCCATTGCTTTAATTTCCACTAATTGACAGCAGGTTGTAGATACCACAGCTGTTGGATGTGAATGCAGTGTTGTCCAAGTGTATTGTTTTGGCCGTGTTTAGTTCACGACAAGACAATATTTGTCATTTTTATGCATTTCCTTTATTTAAAAAAGTTAGTATGGCAATATTGGATTGAATAGTATAAATCATATTAGGTGCAGACATGACATTTGGTAAATGGTGTAGCGCTTTATCTTCCGACCAGTCAAAGGGCTGTATAGTAAATGTCAACAGTCACCATTTCACACATTCATACACTGATGGCAGAGGCTGCCATACAAGGTCTGGCCATCATGATCCAATCTAAATGTTCATTCATTCACACACACACACGCACACACACACACACACACACACACACACACACACACACACACACACACGCACACTCACACACTGATGGCACAGCCTTCAGGAGCAATTTGAGGTTCAGTATTTTGCCCAAGGACACTTCTGACTTGCGGACTGGAGGAGCCAGGAATGGAAACACAGATCTTGTGATTAGTGGATGACCCACTCTACCACAGATACCCGTTTGAAATAAGTAACTGGAAAGAGATTTTAAAACATACTATAACTTTATTTGTGTGTAAAGGCAGATAATACTGGTTTTAATCAAATGCAATCACCAATAAGATACACTATTATGTAAATTATGGTAATTTTCAGGAAGACAATAATAAGATGTAGCAAAGACCTTGTAAAGTCAGACTAATGCCTATAAATATACAAGCACATTTTTTTTACAGATATATAGTGTTTAAAAAGATATTCCTTCGATGATTTGATGACTTTATACGTTCATTACTTTATAGGCATAGTGCTTTCTTTTCTCCACTGACTTATCAGCAGTCTGGATCTGCACCGAGAGGGCAGGGCCATGTCAAAGTCCACGTGCACCCTTTAAAGAGGCGGGGTTCCGCCTCGCCGCTCGCCTGCTGATCGCATGCAGAAAGCGTGGTGTTTGTAATTGCTGCGCAACAAGCGGTGCGCGGACACCGGTTGTCAGAGAGACGTTTGATGCCCGCTGTACGCGGCAGTGTATCTTAAAGCGCATTCTCTCCGAACTGCTGTCAATCTTTTACTTTTTTATCAGAGCAGAGCGGAGAAATTCCGGTTCTTGTGTGAGTAAAGGGGAGAGTCCTTTCATCAGACCAAGACATGCAGTCCGCTCCTCCCACAGGACGGTGAAGAAGAAGATGATGATGATGGTGATGATGATGATGATGATGATGATGATCATGGTGGTGATGATGATGATGATGCAAATAATGAGTAGCGCTCCGGCTATCCTTCTTTGAATTCTCAGACATGAAAGTTGTTTTAATGGTCGGGAGCTTATTGACTGCTATGGCCAGGAATGTATCCACACTTCATGATGGAGCTGTAAATCACTTCTCTACCGTTTGCAGCTTTTTACTGTGAACTTGCAAACAGAGACTTTACTGTGTATTGTGAATGGAAATAGGATGATGTGGCCATGTTTAACTGGGAGGGATTTGCAGATTGTGAATAAAGAAAACAGAAAAAAAAAATAACCGCAATACTCATTATTATTCATTATTATTCATTATTTACTTATTAAATGATCATTTTTTTGGACAGTTTTCATTTTCAAATTCATTCTACCTAGTAGAATATTCTCACAATGTGCCCATCTTGTAAGTAAGATAATACCTATGTAGAAAACTGCTGAGCTCGGTGAGACAGAAGCCTAATAAAACATTGCCATTCCCATGTAAAACTGCGCAGGGTCGATCAGCATGGATTACTTTCTGGCCTACATCTATTCTTCGGCTATTGACAACCTCTCCCTTCCCAGTGTGCATGACTGGAGCTCTCACTAGCGCTGCTAGTGGACAATCAAACCTACACACCCTCCTCCAGACACACTCGCATTTCCCATTTCTTACTTCTAGTCTAAATTAGATAGCAAGACGCAGTGTCGGAGCTCACAGATCGCGTAGAATTAGTTTGAAGTATTAGCGCTAGTTAAACAGCAAATCTGAAATTCAACATGGAGTCCCCTCCAGATCCAGCGAGCGACCCGGGCAACAGCGCCTCGGAGCCGGCTACCCCGGTCAGGGAAACCCCGGTAAACCTGGAGACGCTCCGGAAAGCGGACCATCCAGCCCCGGTTCGAAGGCAGACTTGTTCAAGCACCAACAGAGGTAAGCCGGACGCGTTTCGCTTTGTAATGTGTGCGTAATAAAGACCGATCGCGGGATTTTTTTAAAATTTTATATCAAACTTCGAAATGAATTAAATCGCTTCTCCATAAATAACTGCACACTGTTTAAATACACCCGACCACAGGGACATGGCTTTTTATTGCGCACCACCGCGGCTTTTACCCGTTCGCTTGTAATTATTGCCTCGGTGTGTGTTGCTGGTTTTCAGGCTCCACTGACAGCTCGAATCATAGGGGGGGTGATACGGTCACAGATGTCACGTTTACTCTGACTGCAAGACAAATCAATTACCCAGCAACTTCACGTTGACCAGCAGGAGCTTTTCCTCGTGCCAAAACGGGCCAACCTGTCCGCCTGAACGCGATATTGTCAAAGTGTCAAAAGTGAACTTTTGGAAACTGCGGGCTAGTTCATCGATCAGTCCCCTTCTCCTTTGTATATAGGGACGTGTCCTCCACTGTCCCTGCTACAGCACACAGCGCCGTCTGGCTGTTTTTTTTTTTTTTTTTACATCTCCAGCTAACAGATTTTAGGCTATTCCTGTGTGCAAAAAGACGCCCAAGCAGCTGGAATTTGTTTAGCTCTCAAACACTGTTTCAAGCATGAGGGGCGCTGCACGACTAAACCTCCACATGATCAGACAGTAAAAACAACTACACGGACCTATATTATCAATTAGCCCGTCAACAGTCTTTCTACATTGCTGCAGAGGAGTAGTTCATTTTGACATGATTTATCCACCACGTCCCGTCCATGTTGTACAGTACAGACAGTATTTAACCACACCCCCTCTCGGCTGTCTCCAGCACAGGGCTAACCGGGCTCATCCAAGTTCAAAGAAAGACGGATTTCTCCACTGATTCTTGTCAGGCTCGGTTGGCGTGTACATTGCAGTGAGGCGAGCGACGTACATGTGGCAATTAATTCATTGCGCGGTGTGTGTGTGTTTTTTTTTTTGTTGTGTGCGCGCTCTTCCTGCGCGCAAGGGTATATTTAGAGTGTGATATGGTGAATGTGGAATGTAAGCTGGTTATGTAACAGGTTTAGCCATAAACAGAGGCGCGCAACTGAGAGCAGAAATCATCATCATCGCAAATCTTTGCGCTTGTTAGACTCGATAACCACTCTCCACGAAAACCACGATTATTTAATTAAAAAATAGAAAATCACTGTACTTCAGCGGGCATTTATATAGCACTGAAGGGAAACGGTGTCTTTGTGGGTTGGCACAGCCTGGAGCACTTATGTAATAGCGGAGAAAATACAGGTTGTTGGGAAGCTTCGTGGATTGATTTCTTTTTTTTTTTCCGCAAGTCTGACTTTGAGACACTCCTAACCTGCTGACCCATATTCACCTCACACTTTTATGCACAGGATTAAAGTGCGTCTGGGAAAGAGAAAGACAGGAAAAAGAACGCCTTCAGTCTGTTATGTAATGCCGAATGGGTGAAAAAAAAAAAAACCCCAACAACAACACATGTTCAGTGGGACAACCTCTGCAGCCTTAAAGGAGTTTCCCTTCACTGGAACTTTATTTTGATCTTTGTGCAAAGAATAAGACTGTTTGTTAGAGAGGGTTAGCAGTAGAGGGCTTTTAGAAAAGTTTTAAGAACTTTTTGAAAACTTAGTGTCAGTCCACATTTGTCTGAATTGGGTTATGATTCAATTCCTAAATTGATTCATCCCGTCATGTTTAGCTGCGTTGATCATATCTCAGTGTGTATTAGCCTATCACTCGGTGTATTCCGTCAAACAGGAAATGTGATCATGTAGAAATATTCAGAACACCGGCCATGCAGGAGAGCAGAATAAATGTTTGCTTTCATGAAGAATTGATGGCTTAATTACTGTTTAAAAAAAGCATTGATGCAAAAGTACAGCTGTTCCATTAACAAAGCAACTGCAGTTAGTTTATTGCGTCGGCACAGTTCAGTTCAGTGCAGATTCCTCAAAAAATAAAACAATAAACGTCTCTGGCTCACGGTAGTGTTACAGGCCTGTAAGACATTTTTTAGGATTACAGCTATATGCTCAGGCTTTCAAGCCAGCCACAGAAAGCAACATCTGAAAGGCGGCAGACACTTGCTCAAGCACAGTTTCCCTCTTTGCACCAGCTGTATTAGACTTTCTGAGGATGCACATTTCTTATCCTGCACACAGAGCATTTACTGTTTTAACCCTGAGTGCTAATACCTTTTTAAGTGGAAAGGGCTTACTTCAGCAGAAACTCTGCTGTAAGACTTGAGTGGGTCAGAGAACAGGCCTTGGAGGGCTGTGGATATCATTACTGGGAAAAAGGGAAGGCTGTTATTTTCATATTGCAAGATCCCTCGCTTCGCAAATTTGGAAACAATCAATATTAATGGCTTGGTTATGTAAGGTCACGGTTGGTCTCTGCAGAGGCTTGAACCCTCACAATTGCACAGCTCTGAAGCCGCAAATCTGATCAGAGCTCCGGTGTCCTGGTTCCTCCGTTAACATGAGTACGTTTGAAAGTGTGTGTGTGTGTGTGTGTGGACAGTACATGTGCATGTTGCAGTAGTTAGTGCCCCTATATGACACTGGCCACTACGCTTGTTTTCTTGTTTTGCACAAATGCTTGTTATTTAGTCATCTGAACGTCATGCTCCTTCGTTCGGGAGAAAGATGTGGAATCGATTGCTAAAACATTATGTTGCCTTTATCATTGTCAAAGTTGTAATTAGCTGAAGTGCGATGTGGTTTCTTACAGCAGGAAATATTGCAACGTGTCCTACTTATTATTCTTACCTCGGTTATCTAGATTCCACTTCTGTTGATCTTTTTATACTAAATACCAGTTTTGAATCTGTTATGTCACAACATTTACCCCTCTCACGTCTTTGTTACCCTTAAGATAAACTATGTATCAGTTTTAAGTGTTTCATTGTGGGAAGCAACTCTTTCTTGACACTTGCGGTTTTAGTGGCTGATCCAAACTAAAGAGGCAGGGTTGAAAAAAATAAATGCAGTCTTCTCTTAACGAACACGCAACCAGACTTTCACCAGCAGTTTCATTTTTGGGTAGCGAAATGAGAGCTCTCGACTAGAGTGGCAGCATTTATTCAGTTGTTGTTGACACAAGAGGGATGAGGTGCAGGGACGCAGAGGCTTTAAAAAAAAAAAAAAAAGGTTTTACACAAAATCTCAGAAAGCCGGGAGTTGGCATTGGGCTTGTACGCCATTCGAGTGGACAGCAACATTATTGAGCCTGTGGCATTCTCAAATTCAATGAATTAGGGCTCTCCGCCCGCTGGAGAGCATGAAGATACAGGTATGGGCTTATAGCTGAGCCTTCAGCCCGGGCAGATCCCAAAGAGGAACTCCATTAGGTGTCTCCTTTTTTTCTGGCTGGCTGCCTGTAACATAATATCTAGTTTCAGTCGTCCTGCGTTTTCAATTCTTCAATGTGGGTGAGGTGATGATATCATGAGCTCTTTTATTGGTACCTGTCAGACCGTTAACATTGTTAAATGTTAATAATCAGCCTATTTGAAGTCAAAGCTCGGTATTTGACTCATTCACATGAAGTTCCCCTCAGACGAACAATATGAAACAGTCTAACTGAAAAAGATAAACAGTGTTTCTCCGGCTGTACGCTGAGCTGTTACATAGATGGTGACATCTGCTCTCAGTTTAGACTTTGGCACCTGTACCTTTTGTAAAAAAAAAAAAAAAAAAAAGGTCTTTTGTGTTTATGAGCTTCAAAGGTCAAATTTAATTTGAGTGGCAGCTTGTGTATCTAAGGAGGATGCACCTGTGAATGTCAACACAACATCAGGACTATAGTGGTTAAATAAGCACTAATTGAGATTTTATCATGTCAGTTGTCAGGCCCTTTCTTTCTCGCTGTCAGTTCAAAATACCAAAGCAAAATGCGTCAAATAATGAAATATCGGTTTGGCTCTAATTGTCCTACTTATTTGTGAAGTGCTGTAATTTTTATGTCCCGTTAAATGAAAAATCCTTTTTGTCTTTTGTGGATTGTTTTGATTTCTACCGTCTAAAAGTATGGTAACCCCGGTCCCCTTTTAAAAAAATATTTTTATATCGTAAACAAATTATTCTCCTGTTAAGATTACTTTTTTTCTTTTTCTTTGTGTATACATGTGTACTGTATATAACAACTCTGTCCATTAAAACATGATCTTTCATATTAAAGTTTAGTTTTGTAATAAAGCTAAGTAGATCATACAGACCAGAGGCGTGTTGGTCTCTGTACAGAAACTTTGTTTGCAAGTGTCTTAGTGTGGATATAGATGGCTCAACTTTTAAGCTCAATTTATTCAAATATTTATATCAAGTTCCTCCTGACTGTAGGAAACAGGTCCAGCTTTGCGAGAAACTTAGATACACTTTATTTTTTTAAATGGCAGACATTTATTATATGAATGTTAGAGTCCAAGGCTGCAAGTTCACTTTTTTACCAATTCTTTGGTCAAGCGGTTAAGGTTAGCCGTATCAGTGCTGCATCTGTGGGGCTTCAAGATGTTTTTAGTTCAGTCTTTGAATTGAATTGGTGCTGGCATATTACCAAACTGTTCATTTCACTGCTCAGGATACACACTGTAGTTAAAGAAGCAGAAGTTAAAGGGTTTGTCAAAGTAAAACACTCCTCCAAGAATGCATAGCACAACTGTTCCGGTGTAACTGCATTTCTTTGGTAACCTGTGAGTCATTTGTCAGATGTATCGGCCGTATACTATGTGCTCAACGCAATGCAAACCCTAATAGGCTATGTTCATTTAAAAAAGTTTAGAAATGTCATACTTATTCTAGACCAATCTGAAGTTTGATTCTTGTGGGGCAGTTTATTTTGGAGTTTGAATCACCAGTGACTTAACTGGGGCTGGCGAGGAAGTTTCAACTGGTGACAGACACCAGATTTGATGTGAAATCTCCAGTGGTGAATGACAGCTCAGATCTATGGCCCATTTACAGAAGTTTGTATCTTAGAAATAAAAGTCTGCATAGTAATGACCGGAAATACTCCAGATGCATTATTGGAGGGCGTTAAAGGAGTCTAAATTTAATGTGGTACACTGTGACCTAAGTACTGGTGCTGCTTGGCTCCGTGCTGCTCTGTGCCTCTCTGATATGAATTGGGCCCCTTAGAAGAGGCCTGGAGGGAGAGAGGTGCTGAGAGGGGTCTAAAGGATCACTCCGAGGAATTATTATGTCGCATCTCGGGCCAAGCCTTTTCACATCTCTACCAGTGTGGAGGGTGCAAAGCTCCCGAGCATGAACAGGTGAGCCCTTCACACTGAAAAAAAAACAGCAGTCAGTCGGGATCTTTACCAGCAGGATCTCTGAAACCGTCATTCTTGTGCCTTTGAACAAAGTCATACTGGATACATACATCCACGCTGCCTCGTGTCAAGTCATGTCAACATAAAGCCGTGAGTGTCTGCACACTCAGAGAAGAGATATATATTTCACCACGGAGCCTTTTTACGGCTTCATGCAGGCTGCAGAGCGGCTGACATGTGTTGAACACTTGAGAGGAAAATCTCCCGGCCACGCAGGGTCTCCCAGACGTTATGTGCGTGTGCACACTTTAAAACAGGAAGAGGTAACGTTGTAAAATCTAATGTATGTTAGTCAAACAGCACACCTCAAGAGCCCCTTAACCATTATTTATCTTGCTTTTCTGAAGACTAAGTGGTCCTCACGGCAGCTCCGTTTGAAGGACTGTTGAGTGGTGGACTATGACATCAGTCAAAGATGAAAATGGAAGTTGCATGTTGTAGCCGTCGAGCATAGATGAAGACCGGTAACAAGGCAGAATAATCCACGTGCTTTCTCCTCTGGTTAGAGTTATGCTGATGTACCTTAACAAGGTCTGCACATGTATTCTCAGGATTTATTATATATAACTCGTCTAGACTCGAAAAAGGTATTCTCAGGATTTGCTGAAACTTTCAAACACATCATCACCATTAGTTTCTGCGTCATTATTTCACCACAGTTTTTGTTCATTTGAACAAATCCATCTTAAAATTGAACAAATATTATAAATAATATAGTTTCTGGAGTAGGTAATTTTTTCCCTAGTGCCTATTCTTTGATTTTTCTTTAGTCCTATCACTTGGGGTAAGGTAATAATACTGAGGAAGTCAAAGCACACATATCACATCCTCCACTGTCATTTTTGTTACATCAGTACCACTGGAGTATTACTCAACAAAGTTTATTTGTCACCAAAAAATAAACAAAAAACTTTTGGAGACAAGGGAGATAAAAACGACTTGAAAATCAGTGTCATTTCTGTTGGCTTGATTATTTATATTGGAATAACAAGCGCGACTTAATCTCATAAATAAAAAAGGGAGAGATACAGATCCGTCCCCTCCAGGTACTGCCACCACTTAATCGAATTAGCTCCACTCTCAGGCTTGACGGGCTCTTCAAACACCCCTGGTGACTTCTGAGTGCCGATTACAATCAGCTACTATTTTCAGCCTTTGATTAAAATCTGGTGAGGTTGGACAGAATTTTGTTTAGCGCAGAACCAACTAATTATTAACATCGCAGCCCAGCTCTTTTTTTTTTTTCGTTGCCGGTTACAGAGGGCCAATGGGCTGGAGTACTTAAAGCAATACCCATCAGTATTAATCATGTTGACTCACTGTGTGTGAAACTATTCGTTTCTTCTTATTGAAACATCTCACAATAGTCTGTGTTGTCCAAACACAGATCTTTCTACCGACCTTTGTGTCATTTTAAACCAATCTGAGCGTAGAACTCTGGCTTGATTATTTGTGAGATCAAAGAAGACATTTGGATACGTCTCATAGTGTTACATTATAAGACTATAATCGTTTTTAGATAATCCATTCCCCCACACAGGAGGGGTCGTCACAATGCAGATGTTCTCGTCTGGCAGACGACAATAATGCTCACCATCTTTTACTGATGAAATAATAGAAGATGATCACGATTGTTCATGCCTCACACAGTATGTCAGAGAATCATTGTAATGTGCCTGTCAAACACAATTCTGCTCTTTTGTTGCTTTCGAAAGGCGGCTCTTGAATACGAACAAGTCACTAATGAATATTTGGTTCTTGCATGTCGGCGGATTGATTGCTTTAGGAGGCGTACTAAGACGGAGTGTGGCAATGCTGCTGCTGTGCTGCTTTCTGACAGTGATTGAAAGACTCTTCACCATGCATGGCCCACGAATCCTGCTCTCATTCACTGACAAATATCAGCTGCCTGATCAATCAATATTTGCAGCTTTATTTTACTAATGCAGTACTTAAGAGGCAATAATTAACGCCATGCTGGGTTGTTAAAAGCCTATTTTTATGTGACAGACAGAAATAGACCTACAGAAATAGGAAGATGAAGGCCTTTGGTCGATGTTGATAGTGGCACATCGTGCAGACGTTCCTTATACATTGTACTGTGCACTTGTGATTAACTTAGCACATAAGAATCCCTGTTGTTTTCAAGTGTTGACAAATGTTATTGTACAAAACAGGAGTTATTACTTTAAAAAAGCCATTATGAATGACTCAAAAGTATTTGGATTATAGCTAGGTTAAGGACAGTTAAGGAAAGTCCAAATGCAACTCAAATCAAAGTAAATAAAATGTAATCAAACACAAATCAATGTCTTTATGAATTCAGAAATATCTGATTGTTTTAAAAAACATTTGGCAAAACCTTCATCAACATAATATCTCTTCATGAACTGTTTTCATTCGGCCATTGTTGAGGTTTGAGTAATTGAAATATAGTATGAAACAGTTTAACTGAGGGAATATTCATTCGATGTCATCTCGTGTCAAACAAGTGTGGCTTGTGATGCTCATTAATTTCTGCTTGCTCCACTTGCGGTGTTTGGGCCCTCTTTGCTGGCTCCGTGCCACAGCGTCTTCTGAAAGAGCCGCTTCATCTCTGTCAGGGGCAGGTGGAAATTTGCTGCACACTTCTAATTGGACAAAGTGCCTTTCAAACTCTGAGCCATCATACACAGATCAGATTATCATCCAGACCAGGTGTCAACGGAGGTATTCCACCTCCCTCCTCTCCTCCTGCTCTCTTGTGCATCTCTTTGTGGACGTTCAGATTCTCCCTGTGCTGTTTTGCTTTTTAAACCCCCTGCCACCCAGTGGCCCAAGGCATAATAGGCCTTGTCGTACAGATTGATTACAAGAAAGTGCACTTGTTATTTTCACTTTGAAACTTTTATTGTGTTTGCGCCTCAAAAAAGTGATTTTACAGATGATGCTAAATTTGCCTGCCTTATGATCCCTCCTAAGTTGAAAGCAATAGCTCGGTCATCTTTTGTCTCAAGTACAGAAACAGCCAGAAGGAGAATGTGAGGCTGCAAGCTAGCTCACAGGGGGCTTTAAGGTCTGCAGTATATCTCAAGGCCAGATCTCACTATGCTTGTAAAAGTAATAGGTGAAATCTTCAGATCTATTCTTCACGTAACAGGTAACCAGCGAAAAAAGAGCATACGTAACTCAAGTGATGTTATTTTGTCTGTTTGAAGAAGCTAAAAGCATGACTGCTGAATTTTGAATGAGCCAAGTGAAACAGACTAGTGACTGATGTAAGAATAAAGTGCAGGTGGTCTCAATGTGAGAAGATAACAGACTTGTTCCTTTCATATTTTTACAGATAAAGTACAGAAACATCTACCATATCTCAGAGACAGCTAAGTGAAGAGAAGCTCGCTTGTTTTTCAGTCGATAGCTTGTAAATGGAAAATATGATTGAACCTTGAAGAGCAGCCCTGGTAATGTGTGTGAAATAGAACACGCTGAACCGATTACACCAAGTGTTGTTCTTTCGTTACGTATACAATATTTTAGTCGGTCAAATTCCTCTGTGTTAAGATCGACATGAAACCTGATTTATGTTTTGTTTCAGTGCACAAAAGCTGTTCTTTGACTTACACAAACAACCGTGGTTGTTGTTGTTGTTGTTGTTGTTGTTGTTGTTGCTGTTGCTCTGCTTCTGACATGGATCACTGATATGAAAGTAAAACTTCTGTATTAGTGGAAGAATAAAGTGAACAATATCTCATTATATCACAGTATCCCTTGACAGCAGAAACCAGTTGCATGCAGTGATAAATACATTATCACTGCTCCTTTCACACATCGGGCGAACTTGGCAAAATTTTGGCATAGTCAATTGCTTATCTTGTCTGCACGTCGTCGGCGCAGATGTATTACCCTGTGCTGATTTGATTCTGGGCAAAGGGAAGCGGACAGGAGAGATTGATGGTGCTGTCCCCAGTCAGACAGATAACACCTGATTCTGCCTGCAGGGGGTTGGTCTAGCGCACTCCTCCCCTGCACCTCAGATGCGTGGAAGGCTGTGCCGAGGAGGTGAACCGCTCCTTCACTCAATGCAAATTCCGGGCCACATTCAGAGATGATCCCAGGACGATTGAGCCAATGTGGCCCCGAGCACTCGGCGCCACACGATCCATGCATCAGCCACACCTGGGAGAAACCAACACAGGCGTGGGGGTCATTTGTTTAACACAGGTGCATCATGTATCTCGGCGCACTCAAACGAGCGCATGCACACACGTACCCCGCACGCTTGAACGCACGCTCGGAGGCAGACGCATGCCTGAATGGGCACACACGCACAGCTACACAAGTGTTAATGAAATGCTGTCTGCACACATGGTTGTATAGGGAAAATACTGTAATAGAACAGTACTTTGTGAACTTTAGGAAACACTGTTTAAGGGATTGTGATGAGGTCTGTAAGATAGTTGCAGTTTTGTGATAAATTACGGATACACTGCATCAGTATTTAATAAGTATTTCATAAGTAGCACTTCTCAAATGGGATTCATATTTCTAATAAGCTTAAGCTTTCAAATGGATGTTCCCAAGATCTCTCTTCGCGGTGATTAATAGACAGAAAATAAATCAACAAACTAAATATTTTGTGAAACAAAATAAGCTATTTGAGGACTGTAGTTAATTGATATTAAGAATAATCATTGGTTGCAGCTCTAGTACAATTTAAGTGTAGAATAACAGAATGCTCTTCACATTGGCATCACACTTGCATGTTCCCTGCTTTGACGGCACCATATGGACACAGAGAGCATTTCAAAAAAATGCTCTTGCTCTTTGCGCTTTAAAAGCTCTTTTTGATGCTATTACATCATTTGTTATAATTCACCAACCATCAGTAACATCTGAGCATCTTATGATCCCCACGAATCAAAGCATGTTGCAACATCTTCAAACAAACATACAGTGGAGCAAAACATTTTTTTTTTTTTTTGTTTTTTTAAATTCAATAACAAGGAGTGCAGCACAGGTTCTCAGTGTGTGAAGCAGATGGTGAAAGGCTGGTGTATAATAGATCTCAATATTAACTGCAGCACATGCTGAGAGTGTCGGTGGATGGCACACAGCAGAGTGAAAGAGAAGCAATGACCTTCTGTCCCATCATTTACCCTCTTCTGCCCCCCCATACCGCTCTCAAATTACTTTGTTTTAGCCAATTAAAGCAGCCGGCTGAGCATCAAGCAGGCTGCCATTTTTCGCTCACCTGGACCCATGTGACATTATCGCTCTGTCATCAGGAGAGATGGCCGTAAGTGGGAATCTCCGCTGTGGCACCGTGCCACCTAAGACCCCACTGTGTTCGCTGAGATTAATAAAATGATTCTCCCTCCGACTTGTAATAATCTCAGTCAGCTCCCTCACCTGTTCCCGGTGATACTCGCACAGCTCCTCACGGCATGGACCAACGAGCAGAACGATTGCTGTGGTTATACCGCGCTCCAAAGCACACAATAGATATACGTCTAACGGTATTTCCTGTGTTACCTTTAGTACACAAAATGATCAGTTTCGAAACGTGCAAGGAATCTATTGTCCTTAAGTTGCCTTGTCGAAGATCAAGATACCATATGCTGAGGCATGGTTCTCCATCCAAATCCTTTAATGGCTCAATAATGGACAGAAAGTCGGCAGACACAACACCATGGCATGGGATGAGTGAAGGACCGGAGTGTGTGGTGTTTAACAGCCATACGAGCACAGATTATGTGCTTGAAGGGGCTGAATTGAGTGCCAGCAGTGACAGTTGGGCTGGGAATTGAGTGTGCCCGGGACGTGCGGCTTGACTCCGCTCGGAAACACCACTGGGTCCAGGGCTCATCTCCGTAGTCCTCCGCCTCCCCCCCTCCTGTAGAGGCATTGTGGCCTGCCGTTTGCTCTGCTTCACCAGGGGAATGGACGGGCCCCTGTTCCCCGCTTGATGAGCACTCACTAATGGCTGCTTCTTTGAAAGCTGACGGGCCGTTTGAGGAGGAGTGTCTTTTACTTCCCTCCAGCTTGCCTTGGCCGGGCATTCGTCAGGCTGCCTGGCTTTGCTGTCCTGCCCACATGATGGTGCGCCAAGGGGCTGGAACGTCTGTCATTTGTTTTACTTTCAAATAAAAGTTGATGATTTACCAATAAAAAGTAAAAATAGTCTTTTGATGATGTCTGGAGGCATATGGAGAAAATGTTGCAATAGCGACATTTTCAGCACTGTGTCAGGCTAGAAATAACAAAAAGACAAAAGAGATTTGTCTTCTTACTTTTTTGTACCTCCTCTGATAATAAAAAATAGTGTGGCCATAGTTTTTTTTGAACAAGTGAATTTAGAATTTAGATGCACAATGATGTCATGCAAAAATGAAATCCCCCTCCGACATGTTTTATTTAAGAAATGGTATTGTTACTGATCGGCTGCACGAGAAGGACTCCAGCAGCAGTCTTGAGGAGATGTATTGTTAACACAGCTTTAAACTGGGAGGTCTGTAATAACAAAATACGCAGCTGTGTTTGAAATTGGGCCCCTCGACAGTTTGCGTACTTTTTACAGGTTGTTAATCCTCTATAGTTCACAAACCAAGCAAGATGACATGAGCATCTACCGTAAGACAAGAGGAAACCAAAGGAAGTCTTAAAAGTGAGGAGTAGGCTGGTATTCTTATAAAGACATCTACACGATACATGATAGCCGAATAGTGTTAACTCTTCATTGTATACAGTTGATGGATCAGTAAAGCTGCCAGTTATGTGGTCGGTTATCCTCTGGTACCTTGACCTGTCTTTTCACCCCAGAGGGAGCCGTTGTTCCTGTTGCCCTCCTCTTCACTGGCGAACCAGCGTTTGGCTTCTGGAGACTCCATTAGGAAGATGGAGTCGTCCTTGGAAATCTGCTCTCCGTAACTTCTCCAGTCTTCACTCTCTCTATCCCTCTCCCTCTCCCACTCTTGTTTCCTATATGCACTCTTTTTGCCCCACTTGAAACTAGGGTGGAGGTCAGAATGGCGAATTTAATGTAAGAGCTGACGTGCTTCCATGGAGCACCCTGTCAACTCAAAACAATAGGTTTGCCGGAGCTGTTACGCGGAACAAAGAATGTTCGCATGTTCCCAGAGAAATGTCCTCTGCTCGACATTCCCAAAAGAGATGAGAACATTTGTCCGCATACACTTTTACCGGTCCTGGCCCAGTAGCAAATGGAGGTTGAAGCATAATGAATTCATTTAACATGTGAGCAAAAAAGTTATTTCACCTGAGAGGTTCAAAAAGTCATCCAATCCGCATGTTGGAACTTTAACCCTTGTCATATATGATTTGATCATTAATTGCACAAAAAGTCTGCACTGGTCCTTTTTATTCAGCTTTGTGTTGATGTAAATTCAAGCTCTTGTTTGAAGCCAACAAATGATGTTGCAGCTTTATTAGGCTGCACATAATATCCGTGAAAACGTAACAGATGTTAGCAGTTGCATAATGGCAAGAAGAAAAAAAAAAAAGCAGCCGGCTGTGGTGTTGTACAGCGCTGTGATCAAATAGTTTAATTTGATGTGACCTCTTTGTCTCGTTGGTATCTCTGGCTCTTGGTAGGAGCTCACTGTACAACACGGCATGTCAGCAAACAGGTTAAGATGAATGGAGACAGGAGCCAGTCAGGCTCATAAGGAAGTTAACTGTGCAGTTGAGTGTATTCTGTATTCTAATGAGTGCAACTAATAAGGGCATGACAATAAATCAAGCTCTGTTTTTCAAGTCAATGGCCATTTATTTTATTTTGGAACAGGATGTTGAGGTATCTTGTGAGGTAATAAAAAAAAAAATACCCTGATTGATGGATGTTAATATGACCGCTTTATTCGTTTCCATTTTCAGAGATCTCTCTCTCCAGTTGTCACAGGCAGTCTCCGCTCAAATTAAATTCATTTGGATATGACATTTTAATTGGAACACTATTCCCATTAATTGAACAAATTAGAGAGAGTCTGCTGGGGGAAAGGTAATCTCTGGGAGAGATGATTTTGGAATTCACAATTTAGAATTAAAAATCAGCTGCTTCGGCTTTGTTTGTGTGGCAGCCAGTGTTGCGGCAGTGCACGCACGCAGCGCCAGCGCTGGAGGTCTCGGCGGCACTCAGGGCTCACATTGTCTTCATTAAAAACGATTAAGGAATAGGTCAATTTAGTCTGCTTGGCTAGTCGGAGCGGTGCACTTCCTCCTATGAAATGTCTTTGTCTTCATCTGCTGGGTCACTCGAGCAGCAAATACGATCCGTCACTGTTTTATGCATGTTTACATGTCTGATTGAACGTCTGTGAGAGTCATGGCAGCAGTCTTTAAATGCCATTTTGTTTTTTTTATTGGTGTGTGTGTGTGTGTGCGTACTCACACGTGTTTGGGTGTTCATGCTGCTGTGCTCCTTTTCAGTACGCTTGCCGTCTGAGTGCTGATGAGTTGCTGTCTGATTAGCAATGAAAAGCGACGTTCACCCCGCAGCTTGAACTACTGTGAGCAATTAATTACGCTAATAAAAATCACCTTAAAATTTGTGCGGTTGATTTCATAAACATATGTTGTAACAGAAATGTTCCCTACATCAAACATGAGCTTTCTGTGATGTTTCAGGCTGAATGGATGCTGTTTCTGTGTGGCTAAATAGAGCTTTTTACCCCCACTGCTCGCACAAGAATTCAAGATTCAATGTTGCTTTCAACGTTCCTCCACATTAACTTCTGTTTAGAATGCAGTGTTTTTGGAATTGCCTTCCAGACAGACAATTAACACTAACTAAATACAAAATGTGTTGCACATTTTTTACATCTCAGGGTGACCACCTGTCAGTTTAGGTAGACTGGCAATTTGGCCAGGAGAGAAAACCTGGTTCCAAGAAGAGCCAGGTGTAGATAAATGTTGCACATATGTTGTCAGACTACAAAGCAAATTGTCGATTCATCATGCGTGTGCATTCTAACAAATGATTGCAACATTCTCTAATTTGATGTACATTGTTCTAGAGTATCACACACACACACACACTGCCTATGCCATAAAAGAGAAATCTCTTATGTTGCCCTGTTGCTAATATTTGAATTGCAGCTTTGCAAAATGAGCCTTTTGAAATCGCAGCTCATTGTGTTCCACCCTATCCAGATCATGGGGTTTCGCAGCGACCACATTGTTGTGTGTCAACAGACACTGATCACCTGTGACCACATGACTGAATGCTGAATATGAACCTTGAACATGAAATACAGCACCGTTTTTGAAACACTAAAACCATTAGATTGTGCTTTCTAATTGAAATAATGTTCAATTTTATAATATTTCATCAACCCCTGGCACTCGCAGTTAATATATTGAAGGGCAAAATGTTCCTAAATTGAATCGCTACTCTTGCCCCTGACATGAATGAGGTAAGAAATAAAGAAAATTAATATCTTACAAGGTCGGGAAGTACAGTAGTGTTCATGCATAGTGGCTGAGAGCCCTAATTGGAGCTCTCCGTAGTCAAATGTGGAGGGGAAGCAGAGGATCGGTGTAAGGAGGAAAGAGAGAGAGAGCCAGACAGTGGGGGCTCCAAGATAGCGGGGCCGAGGGGAAAAGTTCCCCCATGCTTGTCAGAGTTTGAGCAAGTTCAGAATTGATGGAGCCCACGGGCAGCACTGCTAATTTTAGTTGAAATCACCTAAGTGGTTTGGCTAATTTATCCAGGCTCCTCGGCCTCAGCCGCTGGTTCCTGGCTCTCCGCTGCCTCCCCCCCTCCCTCCCACATATATCCACAAAGCGTGAAGGTACCAGGAGGTGACAGTGGGAACAGAAGGGTATTTTGTGCCCAGCTGATTGGTGGTTTCAACCTGCGTTGTACATTTTGGATATTGTTTGACCCTTAACGACAGGCCAGGTTCAACCGTCTATTCCATAGAATGACTTATACCACTTTGTATTTAATGGAAACGGCGAAATTATAATTTAATTTGAAACCACGTGAAGAAAAAAAAGATCCAATCACTGATCAATCTGGTATCTCCTAATAATATTTTATATTTCTGATGGTCTAATGTAGATATGAGGATTTAAATATCAAGAGATGACAATCGTTTTAAAGCTTTTGGAGAGGGTTTTGCCAACAAGTCTGACTGTGTGTAATGATGGTCTGCCAGCTGGATATGCCGAACATGTTGAAGCTTAACAAGCATCATTGCTGGCTTTTGATTGTTTCATAACAAATCAGACGGCCCCTGCCTTTGCGGTTCCTTTGAACATCCATTTGACAGAAGGTTGAGAAAAATGTCATTAAAATGAAACTTAAAATTGGGATGAAGGCAACAGGTCAGCATAGATGAAATGAATATTTAGCTTCCCGGTAATTGCGATGCTGTTATATTCTCTGTAGAGGCTCGTAGGCTGGAACTGGCTGAGTCTGGGATCTTGGATGTGACTGTAAAGGTTATTTTGTACGATTGAAGACATCCACATGATGAAACCAGAGCAGGTTGTCTAAACAAGTGGAATATCAGGGTGACTGAAGTACATCAAAACCGTCAGACTTTGTGAGCTTCTTGAATGAGCGGCAGCGTGGATATGCATGCCAAGATGTCGCTTGTGTTTTTCTGTTGCTCGACTCAAGAGTTTCTATGGAGTAATTAGTGTCATGCTTGCTCAGAGGATCCTATTCACTTAAAAAAAACAAAAATCAATGGAATTGCTCACTGTCCGTTATTAAGTGACAGCTCATAATTGAGAATTTAATGATGTTAAATTGTGTTTTGTATTTCACAAGTCTAGTAACAACAGACGAGAAGCTTTTGTATTAAAAAGAAGTCAAATGTGATCACACCCTGATGTGACTTTACACTAAGTTATAACAATGAAGATTGTGTTTATACAATGTATGATTAATACAGGCTGCATTTGAATTATTAACCTGATCTTTTCTGATCATATGGGATGTGTAAAATATTATACCAGAAACTTTTTAAAGATGTTTAAAGGCAGATTGTGTCAGCAGCTTGAAAGAAACACTGAGTTGCACACCAGGCCTGTGCAGTCATCCATTCATGAATCAATCATTTTGAAAGAAAAGTGCGGGCAAAACTGGGAGGGGAATGTTACCTTTGATGAAAAACACTTAAATCAATCTAGTAAGAAACTTGCAGAGACATTATGAAAAGCCCCCCTGTTTTTCTCAATATTTAATTCGCAGACAAATGAAATATTAATTGATTTCTGGTCTTTGTAAGGAATAGGTTAACCCCGGGTTCATATTCATCACAAGGCAGCAAAAAAATCTAGATTGCACTGGACTGTCTTTTTTATTTTATTTTTTGTGCAGAAACATTAACATGATGGCGTATATGATTAGTTTGATTCATGTATGATGATATGCATTTTATTATCTGGAGCCGAGTAACAGATTATGACAAAAGACAGATAATTAGAAGAAGATAATGTTTCATTGTTCTAAAACAATGACACTATATCCACAGCTAAGATGAAAGTTTATTTCCATTCTTCCTGTTTTCAAAAGAGATATCTGAATATAAACCGTTTGCTTTTCCACACAGAGCACAGTTTCTTGAAACAAGGCTTTTTTTTCCCAGACCAGTGATCAAGAGGAGATGTTTGCCGTCTTGTGTGCGAGCCAATCAGTAGTTGGCAGATGAATATAGGGGTTTTATGTGCCAGGCACCTGGTCAAACTGCAAACAATGAGGGGCTTACAGATTCTCTTTATCCAACAACGACTGAGAAGGTACTGGGAATGTTAGAGCTCTTATGGGCCCTTTTAGGAAATGCTGATGCTCGAAAATTCTCAGCACTTCTGGATGCTGTGGAAATGTTTCGGAGCTTTATATACAGTATGCAGTTGGAATTCTACAAGCTATACATCATTAACATTAACATTATTCAGGTTTAATCATCTTACAAGGAGCACATTTAGCTGTGTGTCATTTACATTTACTCATTACCATCTAAACAAAGCAATCAGCCTTCCAAATTCATCAAGCTGACTGCCACAAAGGTGTAACATCCTATACAGAAACGTGAATGAGGAATATATAGGTAAAATATAATATACTTAATGATCTTGTGGAATAGCGATGCACGTAGGCAGCTTAGCAAAATACCAGCAGAAGTGAGTTTCAGTGTGGAGGGTCTTGCTTGAGTCTTTAGCAGTGATCTAATAATGAGTTCCACAGATGGGTTTGTTGGCTGAAGCTCTGCTGAGTCCACCGTGTGTGCGGTAGAGAGTGTCAAAGTGTCTCCTGTGCAGGATCATCTCCAGGTTTGGGGAATGGATGGTGTCTGCCAGACACGCTGGCAGTCAGTGGGCCTTCTCTCCTGCACTACCTGGGCTGGAGCTCTGCCAGGGTTAATTATAGGGGAGCTCCAGAGTATTGTGTCACTAAGGATGGTTGACAGGATATTGTCATACTGCCATGTCCTATACAGAAAAGACAAGAGTAAGAGCACACCTGCTAAGCCGGAGTTTCTGCAGCATTTTTCTCTTCCACAGGCATTTCACTCCAGGTCTGGAATGAACAGTTGCCAAGAGCCAAATGGCTGGTAAAATGTGTGTTTGGTGGATAAATCAGTAATAATACCCCAATGCCGTAAAGCTATTATTTTGTTGTAACATGTTCACTTGGGATTTCTTGAGCTGATCTGGTAAGGATCTGTATCTGGGCCGATCCGGGCATATCAAATACAGCCGATCAAAATCTGCTGTTATTTCAATGTGTCCTTGGCTGCAATTGTACACCTCTCTTTAGCGTGGGTGAATTTAAAGAGCACTCCGCCGATTTAGCGCCGCAGTCCTAGGACATTTTCGGACTCACAATGGACAGGTTAAAAAAACACATGTTCAAAATTGATGTTGCAGCGCCGGTCAGAGATTCAGGTTTCATGCTAGTAGCGTCTAACGTAGCCTCGAGCAGGTGACACTCATAGATTTTTGTAGTATTCAGACCCAACTGACGTTGAGTCAAATGTCATGTGTAAAATCGGTTTAAGCGATGTATATTCAGGGTCCCCAGAGAATGGTTACTGATGATGTTGGTGATCCCTTGACCTTTCTGACTGCGCCATCGTAATGTCAAATTTCCCCTTGACCAACTCTTTCATCCTTAAAATCTTGATGAGTAATTGCTAGATTCCCACCAACACACTTTCACAATCATCAGGACGGAAGAAATACTAAAGGATTTCCTTAAACACACACATTATGCTCATGTGTGACTGTGTTAAAAAAATCAAACTTTGTCAAAGAATTATTTTCAGAGGTTTTCGATCCTCTGTGGAGCACATTCCTGGTTTACTGCAGTGACCCCTTGACCTTTACTGTACCACTACCGTCGGGCCAGAGTTTCCACTTGTACACAACATCTTTCAAATTCTAAAGGGCAGATTACCATGAACATTACTTAACGCTGTCACACTCCACAGAAGAACTTTGTCCATTTTGGTCATTGACCTTTTCTCTGCCACCCTTGCCTCAAATTAGCAATGTTGTAAACAAACGAAATAATTGCTTTGAATTTTGCTTTGGATATGTAAGGTTTCCAGTTGATTTAGGTTAGAGTTTCCTGTAGGGCCCCACTTACAGAAATATATCCACTTGAACACAATATATCTTTTATTTGTTTGCGGCTGATTCTCATTATGTTTTATGTGCATATTCATGGCTTCCGCAGGAAAAAGCCATCTGAACTTTGTGATTCAATGACCTGTTTTCTAGTGCCATTCTGAGGTCAAACTTTACATTTTTATGCCCTTTGGCAGCAAGGCTCTAAGAACATCTGGGCGTTTGTCACGAACACTTGTGCATTTTGTGTAACAAACATTGCAACTGCGTAAGGCTACTGGTGGGGCCTCAAACATTTAGTCTTGTTTAATTTGTCAGCACCTGTTGGATGAGACTAAAAGCTCATTTCTATTTTCTGAAATGTCCCCTTTTAATCCAGTGGCACCAACGCTTCCAACCAGATCTACGTTTGTAGCTTAAATTGCTTTGCTAGACAGACAAATTCGTCATCTGAGAATTTTCAAGGTCTTTTACAAAGTTTCCCAAAGTGAACGGTGAAGCTGGAATTCTTAAAGCAAGTTGTGCATCTATCAACTCTCATCTGGCTTTTCTCTAAAGTAAAAGTGTGTTACTTTAGTTCTTTTACTTAGACAAGTGTCTAGTCATGGCAATCTGGTGCACACTGGCCTAGAAAAAAAGAACAGCTTGTGTTGCTGAAGTTTCCTCCCCTGTCTAGTTATTTTTAAAATGCCCCATTTCCGCCATTGTTTTGGCATTGTTTTTGACCTTACGCGGAACAATTTTCCCCAAGTCAAATTAGCTTTCACCATTCAAAGAAATCTTGTAATATAATGATTTGACGGTTCTGCCTGTGAAATATAAAGAAATGGAAGGCCATGCCACTGGGGTTAATAATATTCTTCCTCTTCAACAAGTACCTTGGGATCATAAGTGTCCTTGAAAGCAAACGGCATCTCACTTATGCTGGGCATCTTGCAGCCCTCGTGGGTAATAGCAGTCTACATTTCAACTCTGTGCTCATTGTATCAGGCTGATTCACATGCTTCCTCCGCTGGTAGCGTTAACAAGGGTCGGTGGTAAAAAAGATGGTAAATATTTCTCCTGCTGTAATTCTTTCAGGCTTAACCAGGGAAGATAATTGGTAAAATCCTTTTCTTGCTAATACTTATTATATAATCTTCTTTGTACATGAGAAAAAGCATCTTCTGCAAGAGATCAATAGCAGCTCATCAGTCTTTCGAATGCGCCAGTGTGAGAACTAAAGTCAGCCTTCATGCAAGTCAATGAGCACCTGGAGTGCTTTTCCCAGAGGCTGCTAAGTGTGCATAGCAAGGAACTATCAGGAAACTGCAGTGAGGTCTCACAACCTGCTTTGATAGGACAGAGTCAGGGAGGCTTCGTGCAGAGATGTTGGGCCCGCTGAGGTTTACACCACCTGTTTGTTTCCCTTCTCCTGAGCAGCACAGATCTCGCATGCCTTTGTGTGCCCAGCCTGCCGGGAATTGGGGTGTTAGATACAACAAAAAAGGTGACTGAGGAGTGCTCAGTTCGGGATTGTGATTTATTAATCCGCACTTTAAATTCCAAACTAACGGCGTGGGGCTGTGATGCAGACTCTGGGGAGTAATCTTTAAACAGAACAACAGTGGAGAATAGACGATATACTAGCACGGTGCAGCCAACGGACACAAGGAACAAAAGCTGCCGAGCCAAGAGTTCAAGAAGTGGAGGTCATGGACAAAAAACTGAAGTTTATCTTTCTGAGTGAACTACATTTTAGTACTCAGCCAATAAGCTGCTCAATAAGGCTTTGTCCAAGAAGCCCTTTAAAGGCAGAGTTGAGCTACATACTGTTGTCTTTATGGCCATCATTTGGATGAATACCAAATTAAGAATAGCCTCTGATATAATCTTTTTATGTGGAAGTCGGGAATGATTATAGTAAATTTAGTCCCACCTGTGAGGCTGCAAACACAAAAAAGTGAAAGTCAACAGTTCTGGTACAGTAGTGGCCTCAGGTGGACATTTCTACCGTGGAGATTCATCCAGCAGGAGAGAAATATTTTTGTTCCTGCCAGACATTTCTTTGGCAATCTTTCACTTCTTGACTTGGCTCTGAGTTTACACGCGCCAGGCCAGCCAACAAGGTGGTTACAGAAGCAACAACGTTACACATGTCAGAAGGTCTCAGATCAAAATTACAACTTTTTTTTCATGTGAAAGACTTGCATGTCTTTGAACAAAAGCTAATGGTAAACAAAGGTTTTTCGTCATATTCTCAAGTCCATTTCTAGATAAGCCTGTAAAACAGAAGGTGCATTGTGAATTTAAAACACATTAAGGCCGTTTACCAAATGTTTGGTCCTCGCAGTCCATCATCCACCGCAGCACACTCTAGTGTAGTGTTGAATTTCACTATCTCCGCAGAGCTGTCAGCTGCCCGCCAGATCTCACTCTAGCTGCATATGAAGTCAATTATGTGCAACCGTTCCCCCTCGGTAATACACAGATGTCACTTAGAATGTATTTCTTTTGGGGTTACTTTGATATCTTTTAATATGATGGCCATCCATCATCACAGATGTTGTGGTCTCCAGCCTGGTGTGTCAGGCCGTTACAGTAGTCAAAACAATGATGTGATGCATTTCCTAACAGAGCCAGCACCACATGTGCAGTGTGTTTTTAAATGTGTGTGTGTATGTGTACATAGTTACTCCAGATACTCAAACTGCCCATCAGTGATCATATTCTATGTTTTTTACTCAGGAAAAGAGTTGTATAGCTTATATAAGTATATTGAATTGCCAGGTATTGCTTAGATCTAAACCCTTAACACACGTTTTAGCTATTGGAATGACCAATTCATGAATAAATTGTACTCATTACAGAGTGATGTGTGTCTGAATATTGCTTTTGTACCGGCTGTCTGGGATTTCCTTTTAAAGTGCTGTGTAAGTGTGAGGGCAAAGCCGCTCCTCTGTCCATTAGAGCAGAACCACTATCCTTCACCTGACAAAGTTTTGGGAAAGGACACGGATGTTTCCAGTCTACTTCATAGAGTTCAGGCTAGCTCCGCCTTGGGAGCCCAAGCTTTTGCGTTTGAAGAGTGGATGTGAGGGGTAAATGGGACGGGGGTGATGGGCCGGTGGGGGTCTATATGAGCGGACACGGATGCGAATAGATGGTCTAAAATAAGAAGTAGCCCCTTGGTCAGAGTCGAGGCAGATGGAGGCTCAAAGAATGAAATGATGCCAGCATTCTTTGTGCAGTCTGGTGCCAGCAGTGCACTCGATGGACCGCTTGAGACCCGGGTAGGGCCGATGTGATAAGACAGCTGCCTTAGCCTAACCTCCACAAGGTCACTCTGGCCAGAGTGGAACACCGCGCTGATGAGGGGACGCACCCCGGATCAGCGGAAAGACGGATGAGTTGAAAGTGAAACATGTCAGGATTTCTCTTTTAAACCGTGGAACTTGAAAGATGCGTTTTCCGAGAAGCATTATTAAAGTTTGCACAATTTGTGAGTGAGCGCTGTTATGCGAGAGCAGTACAAAGTTGCATTGGTTGTGGAAGTTTTAAACATCAGCACACTGTTTCTGAACTATGTTTTAAATGAGCTACCCAGTATATCAAAGCAGAAATTAGCATGGAGAAAGTTTGGAGGTGCTAATGACTTTGACTGTCCCTGTGGAAAGGCTTACTGTTCCGGAGAAGCTGTAGAGTATGTGTGTGTGTGTGTGTGTGTGTGTGTGTGTGTGTGTGTGTCTGCGTTACGGAGCGAGAGCAGAGTGTGATTCACTAGTTAATAAATCATGCCAGATGAGTTTATCATGGAGATACAGAAGCTCCTCTGGGTCCTGAGCTAACAGCGAGTATCTGGGAGCTGGTACAACACATGATGAAATGCCGTTGTCATGTATATCATTTTTATAGCCCCTAACTTTTTACCTTCATTGCCGTCAACGGGGCAGGATGAGTGACTGTGTATCAAATATACCAATGTGTCGCTTTAAGGAGGAGCCGGCTGTCTTATCGAGCTGGAAACATTTTGGCTCACGCACCACATTCACTGCCACGGCACCTTGAAATCTGTTTTTATCAGCTTAATCCGGTTTGATTATCTGCTGGCAACAAATTAACTATTCTTGTTTACTGTAATTGATCTCTTCGATGAGTACTTGGTAATGCTGCCGAACTTTTTCATCTTTGCTTTCACAGGGGCATTGATAGTATCTCCCCAGTGTGCACTGAAGATGCTCTTATCTTTATGCAGTCGATGCAGCTTGTCATCCATTGGGTACTCGGATAATCATCATTAAATTGACTTGATAGGTTCTGACTCGGTGACTAAATGAGTAACTTGTAACAAGCGTTATTTCAGCATCATGTGCTGAAATGACAAAATAGATCTTGATCGTGTCTCTTTTTTTCTTGTTTTCTTGGAAATTGCTTTCATTTCGAGGTGACCGAACTCTTTGGAATGACTTTGAAGGCAAGAGCGGGCAATGCACCATTCCTCCTGCGCTCCTCTCAGGGAATAAAAGTCAGTATAATGGCTATCTCAGCTAATGACTTGGGAGAACAAACCTTGGTCTCTTAACATCTAAGACTTATTATTTTTAGCTCTGGCCAATACTAAGCTTATCCCTCTTACAGGGAGCACGTTTTGTGATGTAAGATGTGGAAATTAAAGCTAAATGACTTAAGGGGACGATTGCCCACAATGCAAGTAGGCTAGTCTGACCTTCAATAAAGCTAAGCTTGACATGCCTATTTCCCCCTTTTTTGCTCAAGTCTTTTCAAATAAGCGGGCTTGTAACAAGATGGCTCGGTATTAACTGCCATCAGTTTTCTACATTTCTCAAAGGTCCATATTTGCAGGGATTCAGAAGACTTTCCCTGAGATCATTTTGTTTCATAGTAACATTTCACCGACAATTTTTTTGGAATGAACTATACAACTATTTAATCATTCCCCATGAATTTTCAGTTGATCTCAGTATTGAGATGAATGTGTTTAAAACAGCACAGTGTGAAGTCAGGGGAACAGAGGCCTGCGCTGTTTCGTCTGCTGTTGAGTTTTGTTTTTGGTTGTTTTTTACCACCCTGACCAGCATCATGTAGGTAGAGATGTAAATCACATTTCTAGTACGTCTTAACATGCAGGGAACAGTTAGATGAAAGTAAACCACAACCTTTCTGTTTTTAGATCCGGTTCGGAGCGATTGAGAAACTAATCAAAGATGATAAATGGATTGCTAAAATAAGTGTGACCCTTTTTATACACCCTAACCTCTAAACCACACTACGTAATCTTATTTAACAGTTTCCTTTTCTAACACTTGTTGGGTTTACGTACTTGCACAGTGGGTGTACCGGTGGGACTATTCTGAGTTTTTATTTATATATCTTTTTTAATATGCCCACTCTCACCTCTGTGCCTTTTGGTTCGCAGAAGAGCTCAGAGCTTCAAAGTTCCATCCGATGTTTTTGACTCCTTCTTGTAATGAGATGAAGTACAGTACATAAGGGGAAGAACTCTCAAGATGCTTTTCCAGGGGGCTTTGGAATACATTTGGTAAAATGTTTATGATGCCAAAGACCAGGGCTGGCTTCTCATTAGCTGATCTACCCGTTGCAAGTGTTACAGCGGCATTAGTCTTTTGGGTTAATCTTCAAACGTTCCCATATTTATACCCATCAAATACCAGTGACTGTCTGCGACACCCTTGTGTGCATTCGGGGAACTTGCTTAGTTAAACGCCACAGAATAAATGCAGAAATGTGAGCTAAACTTGACAAGATCAAACACACGAATGTACAGACGCTGGCCAGTGTTCTAAGTATGCTGCATTATTCATGTTCTCCAACATGGGGTTCCTAATGAGAGTCTGGTGGCTGTTTTTGGAGTTAGAGTCATGGAAATCAGTGTGACCCGTACTCGAGTCTGTGGACAAAGCTTTGCATATGTGGTGCACTGGAAGTGGAATTAATGGCCAACCAAGTTCATCAGCACTCCAATTTAGACGAGGTTTGATTCAAGTTCTAGGAATCGTTCACATTCATCACAGCCGTGTCCTTTTAAGTCCTGTCTGTCTGAAAGTTTTGGCTTCTCACTCCTGACTTATTATTCTAAGTGTAATGTAACATCAGAATACGTGATGATGACGATAATAATTCATGTCAGAATTAAGAACATTCTGCAGTTTCCCTCAATCGCAATGCTCAGCTTTTCTAAGCATACATTTTTTTTGTAGCTTAAAAAGTTTTCTTAACAGCATAATAGGCCATTTCGTGATATGCTGTAGACTTGACACTCCCTCCAGAGGGTTGCTCTCACATCAAGCAGCTATGGCCTGTGGTTAAATGCAAAATTTACTGCTGGCATTGTAATAAGCCAGTGCAACAAAATAAGGATTATCACCCTGTGGCGTGCTGGTTCAGTAGGAGGACGCTGAACCAAAGGCTGAGCATCCATCCTATTAACACCACATATCCCTTGAAGAGTAAGCAGCAGGCTACAGCCGAGCATGTTGTCTTCATCCTTGAATCAGAACTGGCAATAACATATTCAGACTGAAGGGCCTCAATTAGACACTTTAAAACTCTGTGTAATTGGTGTCTTTCTGCAGATTGCCTGTGGATGTGTAGTGCTCAAATTAACACAGCCCAACTTTATGTCTGTAGTGCAGTGATTGTCATGCAGTGTGGTGGCGGCGGCAAGGTAACTGAGACGCTGTGGTTTTATACTTCAGTGTGTGCTCTGCTTTGTCAGGCACCTCTGCTCTGAGGTCGTAGGGAAACTGTACTCATGTTTCAGACATACTACTGTATGTATTGTGTGCTCTGTATTTACACAACACATGAAATCAATTGAGTTCAAGATGTGTTGTTTTAATTCTCTGCAACTTCTAAAATTTAATCCAAGTATGTGTTTTACTTAAAATGGTTTAGATTTGAACTATTTGTATTTGCTGGGCTCCAACTTTTATTTTTGTTATCAAGTAAATCTATCAAAACATTGGTTAAAAAAAAAAATCCCCTTCAAATCCATCCTTTAGCTGCAGCAAAGCTTTTCCCTCAATTTTTTTTTTTCGATACGTTTTCTTCACAGTGTGAGTCCAGGCATGCCTTTACTGATTGCTGCACTGTGGCACCTCGTCTTTAATAGAATGACTGTAATACGGATAAAAGAAGACAAAGCCGAGCTACAGGCTTCGGTAGACATTCACAGTTGGCTGTTGGTGTGGAGGCACAAATGACTCATGTTTCTGTAATTGACACACGTCTGGCATCCAAGTAAGTTCAATAGAATCAATAATAGATGCTCTCAGAGCTGGGGAAAAAGGTTTGGTTTTGAGTTCTTTAACAATTAGCATTACTGCCAAGTTACTGTACTGTACGCATTTGACCTTTCTGTTATTCTAACGGTATCCATGAGCACCTAGCTACAGTATGAAAACATCCTGGTCCTTGCAGTCTATTTCCTGTTTCCTCTGTCAGTATTAGTTCTGTAGCAGCCCTTTGTCGCTTCACTGCGAGTATGTAGACAGGCCTGACTGCTCTCCAATCTAAACATGTCAGCTTCACCGTGTCTTTTCCGCAGGCACAAGCAGCTCTCTGTTAGTCACCAAGGAACAAACACATGCGTAGCAAAGGAAAGCCCTACCCTCCGCCTCCGGAGTGCGAGTCCTCTCAGCTTAAAGAGCACCTCAGCATGGATACCAGACCCTCCCAGGAGGGACCTGGTTAGTGGCCAGTACCTGCAAAGCCCACTGGAGTCCCAGCAGAGCTCCGCAGCTGGTGGCTGATGGGCTATGTGAGAGCACTTGTCACACTCACCCCGGTGAAGGAGCAGCTGGGGGTCCGGTTCAGGCAAGGGGCTCTGCCCGTGGATCACACGCTGGCCCCTGTCTCTGTGCCTCCACGCTGGCAACCTCATGAATGTTTCAGCGAAGTGCTGTGAGGTCTGCCTGGAGAGTCTGGCCTAATCCTGCACTCCTTGAGCCGTGCTGCTTCACCTTGCCACAGAGACACTGTTTCTCATCGAGGGGGCTGAGATGTGGTCAAGCAGATGCAGATATTGAACTTCCCGGGGGCTGCTCTGGTCTCTTCCCCCCCCCTCGGTGTACAGTATAGAGCGGCAGGTGGGATTAGAGCACTCGGGCATCCAGCCTTCTCTCCCTCTCTGACTGTTAACAATCCCCATATCGAAATCCTGTCAGCACAGTGCTTTGTGTCTTCCATTAGCATTTTGTTGTGGTGTGCATCCTGAATGGCTCGGTGCGCTTCTCGAACCCCTCAATCTGGCAGGCGTCTTAAAAAGGCGATACATCCAATACTAATGAGGCTGCTTTCATACTAAAACTGCATTGGCACTTTTGTCACTTTACAATTCAGCTTTTTTATTTTATTTTTTCAACCTCATTTATTTGAATCACGGCAAGTGGTTTGCTGTTGACAAACTGACACCAGTAATAATACACATTAGAGAAAGAAATGTGCCTTATCAGTTCTGGAAAGCAGCCATTACTGATGCAGTACGCAGTTACAGTGTTGTAGCATTCAAATGTTATTCATGCACAGTCAGCAGCGGTGTCTCTTTTGCTCCCTGTGGTCATTGACTTCAGCTTGTAAGCTTCCTGTTTCTGATAATTAAAGGTGAAGTGTGTGTGCAAGTGTGTGTGCGAGTGTGTAAATGAAAGGGAGGCGAGATCATGAGCATGTTGCTCGACTATAGTCTCTCCTGTGTGAGTGCAGTGATAGCCTTTGCCCTGTAGAAAGCTCTGTCTGCTTCTGCTGCCCACTCGCTGACTAAGTAAAGGCTACATTTGCATAATTATCTGTTTAATTGGTGGGCTACTTCCATAGCGCGGCCCTTTTTTTTGTAGGCTGCGGAGTCCACACTAAATTTGTTACAGAGATATGGGGGTAGAGATTACAAAGCAAGCGAACTGCCAGCTCATGGCTTTCTTCTGCTTAACCTGATAATTGTGCTCATAAACACTTTGCCGCCCACGTACATTTTTGGGAGATAATTTGCCAAATGAATTTAAAACAATCACGTTTCTCAGAATTGACAAGAATATTCGCCAAGATTAGGGACTTTATCATGTTGCTGAAAATAAAATCTGAGTTTTAGGAGGAGGAATGGAGGAAGGAGTTTGGCAGCATTAACTGTACCACAAAATACAGTTAAATATTATTTCAATCCCAGCGACATGTCGCTCAGGCCAGAAGGCAGCTAAGTTATAACTCTATATTGTTGACATGAATAATAATAATTAAGATTAGAACTTTTTAACAGTGTTGTAGGTGGTTGTGTCGCTGCTGAGCAAGCAACACATGATGGGGGTCCCATCTGCATTTTACAGTCCAGTGATAGTGGAAAAGCATTAGTGCCCCCTCCCCCTTTCCCGAACCCCTCACATCCCCCCCATCTCCATCCTGTTTTCATCTCCCAGGCTTCAGCTGCGGCTCTGCGAAATGCTCTACTGCTGAACAATTAACTGAGAGACTGTGAACTATGATTCATGTAATTAATATTTTGTGCAGAAGAAGTGAAAGAAGGATTGAAAACCCCCCCCAAAAAAACATAAAAGCTCATTTTAATTGAATTAATCCCTGGGCACAGGTCAGAGGAGCAAGCTGAATTTATCTCTGCTATCCAATTCCCAGAGGCCGGTGCAGACATAAAGGTGTGTGTGTGATTTGTTTTTCTGAATAATGTTGTGGACACTCTGAGCCTCCCTCTGAGAGACGACAGTCAAGTATGCACTTATCTTTTTCTCCTCATGCTGCCTTGGCGTAGTGGGAAATGCAGTATTTAGGAGGAACTGTGTGAGAGACTGTTGAATCAGTAACTTTGTTCCATATGACACCGCCTCAGCTCTGCAGGGTGTTATGCTTTGGCATGCAGTCTCGGTTTCCCTCAGTGGCGAAGCTTGCGCTCACTCTGTGTGTAGGCTATCAGTGGTGGGTAGAGGGCTCTTTTGAAACTGACTATAGTACGAGTGTTTGTGCCCACTGCTGCTGCATTTGCTGCGCTGGGCAGGCTCTGATCAGCCTGAGCCTTGCCTGCAGAGAGCTGGCGCAGCCTCCAATCCTATTCTATGTTCAAAGGTAAAGCAGACCTCTCATAGGCCCTGTCTTTGATGTGCTCTTCGACACCAGACTCATATCTCTGCCACTGCACATCTCCTGGCAGACGACAAGAGCCAGTCCAAAGGAAGGAGGGAAAAGAAAACTCAATTTGCAAGACACAATGCATTTCTACAGACATGCTTCATATTCAATCGCGGGCTTGTTTCTTGAGTCTGTTGGTATTATTTACGCGAAGAGCACAACAACGGCAAGTGGAGAATTAAAAGGGCTGCTGCATTTAAGCCTCCAGTGCTGGTTGGTTGAGAAGCTGAGCTAGGATTAGCAGTAGAACAATGGTTCCCTCACAATGGGCATCCTCCATATAGCATCACTGTATCTGCTGCAGATACGGCACACCTATAAGCATCTGAATTAGGCTGAATTTGCTCCGTTTGTTCATCAATCTTTGGATTGTAAATGACTCAAGTGAGACGTTAGGTATCATTTAATCTGATATACTGTCCTCGGCCAACACTTTTTGCAGATCCTGCTATGGTGTGTAAATTAGCTGAAAATAATGCAAATGATCTGAACAAGGTGTTAAATTTAACATCACCCGTCTTGTTATGCAGTTTGCCAACTACGGAGCATAGAATAAATGAAATCAAATGCATTTTGGTGCAAGAGGTACATGACCACCATAGCATCTCTGAGGAGTATCTGTCTTAATGATTTATACCGCCACAAAGACCTTTGAGAATTAGCAGTTGAGGGTGATATTCACGGCGTCGTTTCAGTGTTGCAAATGAGTGTCCCTTGGATGCCTAATAGGAGGAAGAGGAGCTGAGGAAAATGAGGAGATGCCTCTTTGCTGGCTTTTTTCGGCAAAATGATACCAGTCTTGAAACAAGGGTTTATACTCCCTTGTTTCTAGTTGGCTGAGGATACAGCCTCAACACTTTGGTTTGGTTTTCTGAGCTATCACTTCAGCCACGAGGTTGAAAAGCCCAAGCTTCGAGCCTGAGAAGAGTGAGTCAGTGTTCAAAGTTTATTTATTATTGGTTGTCATGAAAACAAAGCAGTAGCTATTGCATAGACATCGTTGCTCAGGGACACACCCACATTACAGCTCAGCTTGGATAAAGCCAGCTGTGATTGCACGGTGAAGTTGACTATGCTGTAGATGAATTCACATCTTTTTTTTTTTTCCTTTTTATGATCAGCGCATTTCCTTTCTGATTCGTCAGGGTAATATATTCATGGACTTTGTGTACACCGAGAAATCAAATTGAGTGTCAGTTTTCATCTACCCCATACATCCATAAGTGCTTACCTTGCTTGCTGCTAGACAAGTTGTCATGTTGGGCTCGACCATCACAAGGAAGATTTTGGAAGAGAAAGAGATTTGCTGCATGCCACACCCATCCTCTTTGGTGGAGTGCCCGAAAATTTCAGTTTTGATGTGGAAAAACACCTCAGAAAGCAGTAGTTAATCCGCTGGGATAAGCTCTTTGTCAGCTGTTCATGTTGCAGGAACAGTCAAGAGAATCCAATCCTTACACACGCGCACCATAGTCAGGATTATAGCAGGTTTTGTTTTTACATTGGACACAACATTGAAATAGATCCTTCTCAATGAATGAGTCTTTGCCAAGATGGAGGTTTTGATGAAAACCTCTTCCATTTGATCTAAGGAATCACGTGTGGAATGCTTAGTGTTGTTATACAATTACAGGAACTTATGGGTATGATCAGGTTTAACTACCTCTCGGGTTTGCACCCAGACGTCATGTTTATGTTTGTGAAATATTTTCTGAGTGCTCCTTTTCAGATACTCAAAGTGTCACTCATCTGTGTTGGTCACCACCCGCATGCACGGTGCAGCGGGTGCAGCGGAAGCACTCAGGATAGAGATGAGGTGCAGCTCAGCATCGTATTTGAATGTGTACAACAGCAGATAAATGTTATCGCACTAAACAGCTTTCAGTCAATTTCTCTCACAGAGATAACTCAATTCACAACATGATGCAGCAGTTTGTTAGCATGAATGTGATACTGAGAAAAATCTGACATTTGTTCAATGGTTATGTGCCAGCTGTCATTGTTGCCTCTTTTCAGACTCGACCTTTGCAACTATTTGATCCTCCACAAACAGCCTAACTCGGTAATAATCGACAGCCAAAATGCCAAACTAAAGGCTTCAAAACCGTAGTCCACAAACCAATGGATGCCGTCATGATGGCTACGTCCGCTTCTTATATACAGTCTATGATTACTGCTGAGATGAAATCAACAAGCAGCAGCCAGTCAAGCAGTCAGCCAAGCACACACCCCCACACCGCAAAACATGACTCTGTTTAATCGTTTGTTATGTTCAACACTGGGTCAGGTGATTGCTTGTAATGTGAATGGGGGAAATAAATCATAAACTGTGCACTACCTGCCCTGCACCAAACAACAAAGAGAAGTTAGTGACAAGCTGGTGAACATCTCGGAGCATTTAGCAGCTAAAGAGCCAAATATTTTCCACGAGTTAGTGGAGACCAAAACAGGAGGAGGTGAATATTGGACTCATCAGATGGACAGACACGCAACTCCAAATGAATGATAATGTTGCTCCATGTCTGCTGGAAGCAATTGTTTGCTTTAAACGCTTGACTTTGCCTTTGCTTTTAAAAAAAGTGAGTACTTATAAAGTCAGTATATGCCAATGCAAAATGACAACTACAAATACGCAATTCATGGTTTTTGAGAGATGCTGATGGGTTTTAGTTGACCTCAGTATAGTCAGATGTGCCATTGTGTCCAGCAACAAAAGCTCAGAGAAGTGATCACACAAGTTATTAAATGGCTTAAGACGTGTGAGATTTCTTACCAACAATGAGCATTGCGCTTCTTTCTTAACACAAGTGAGTATCAACTTTTCTTTCTTCCTCCCTGTCCACATTATCAAGACTTCCTTGATGCACACAGCACTACAATAGAGACTTAATTTGTGTGCGATCAATGTGTTTTTTTTAATGATGTACCAAAGGCGGTGAAATAAATTAGATATCCAGGTGTAACATTTGTCCAGTGATCAAATTTATAGACTTTCCAGCATGCCATTGTATACTCAACAATCAACGTAACAGCAAATAATGTGAAAAGTTACCCCTCTACTACATCTCCTCCATCTATTTTATTACCTTATAATTTCCTGGACAGAGTGGAGCTTTGCAGCGACCAGCGCATTTAAACCCTTTGGAACCAATTGTAGGAGAAAGGCTGTCTTGGGATGCCCTCAGTGGAGAGCAGCTAGGCTCATTAGTTAAATCCCCACCGTGGGCTAATACAGCCCTCTAGGAGCGAAAGAGAGAGGGGGAGAGAAGAAGACATTGCTTTGACTCCTTCTCAGGGGTTTCTTTCCCACATTTTCTTGCATGCATCAGCAGCTAAGAAGGTGATGCACGTCGCCAGTTTTGAAGCCGCCTTCAGCGTTCTATTGAAGCGCTTTATCGGGGGTTTCACAGTGCTGGGCGATATGCTGATGGTCAGATGTGATGAATCTATCACAATCAAACTGCAAATGTCTTCATTGTTATCACAGTAAAAAAAAATAAAAATAAAAATAAAAAGATTCAAAGATTTAAACAAACTAAATTAACTTTCCACTTTGAGAAAGCCCAGTTCATCCCAGAGGATTACTGACAATGGACAGAATATCCTAAAGGATCTTCAAAATGTGGCGTACACATGCGAGCAATCTGACCTTTTCCATTAGTAAGTGAAAGTAAAACTCTTGTTTTGTTCATAATGATTGGGGAACTGGAGGCCACAATGCAGGCAGGTCCCCACTTAACCAGAATTTATCTTTTTGGCAGTAAGAGGAGGGGTTTTGAGTGCTGTTATCTATGGCCTCCCCCTTGAACAAGTAAACAGCCCATTTATTATTAACTCAGGTTTAAGGTAGAGCATTAATCCTCTCTGACAGTTTGCCTACTTGTTAAGGCAGCCAGTTCTTCCTCCACAGCAGATGGCTTTCAGCTGCTGTTAGTCTACTTCGCAGCCCCACTAGATAAGAGCTGAGAACCCTCCGAAGTTTGTGCTGCATTGTCTCTATCAGCAATGAGTTAATGTAAGGTAATTACACTTATCGGTTGTTAAGGTGTAACTGTTTGGAAATATCAAGATACCACAGAGACCGTTCATCAAAATAAGCCGCCGCATGTGTAATTCATTTTGGTGATTTTCAACAATCCCTTAAAGATATTTCATCTCCAGCTGATTTTTGCTCATTTTAAATGGTCACTTTGAGTTCACTTCATCATACATTTCAGACTCTCACTCTTTGGATGACAAACTTTGGCCCATTCTCCACTTTCCCTGCTGTTGCTGTTGATAATTGCACAAGAGCTCCCGTGGACACAGCTGTTGAATTGTGTCCTGACTTGAACTTGTAAACCGAGTCACCCTGAGACTGTCTCGTCGGCCTTCTCTTCGCCTTGTCTGCACAAAATCCCTTTTACATCGGGGCGGTATGGACGTCTCAACAATTCAACAATCCAAGGTTGTTTAGTAAAGATAGGTGCTGTGTCTCTCGCTGGCCACGTCTTTAAAGAGAGGACCTCTCTTGGCCTGCTTCCTTGTTCTCATTCGACAATACACTTCACCAGTAGTGCAAATACTGGCTGAATGTTTGTGCTGACAGCCATGATTTTATGGTGGGAATGAAGCCGTTTTGTGTAGAATATCAGGGTTGCCTTTCTATTTTATCAGCGAGTATGCCTCGGACTCCAAACCAGGGAATTCTCTCAGTAGACAGGTTAAAAAGGCAATACAGACTTTAGTACACTGAAGGAGAGGATATCTGTTTGCTCTCCATCAACACTGTAGCACATGAATCAATGGAAGCCTGTGGGAATCAAGTGTGAAGCTGGGAGAAAAAGAGGTGAGGGAGAGAGGGAGGGAGGGAGTACTTTCTGACTTGAAGGCCTCGTCCCTTTTTTGCGTAGTATAGTAGCACTCCCTGTGTGACAGTGCGAGTCCTCTGTGAGGAGAAAAAAGGTCCCTGTTTTGCCTGTAAGAGTGAAGGCAGAGCTGACAGCAGAACTAATACTAATAGTTTATAGCTTGGAACTAAAGACAGCCACTCTAAATATCTGTGAACTATAGTCAGTCTTATCTTCAGTAGCTCCAACATCTGGCTCACAGCTTTTCTTGCATTCAGTTTACTTAATGATTGAAATGAGGCACTGCAAAGACACTTTAACAACTTCCCACCTGATGCAGCCTAGAAAAGCCTGACTGTTATGGAGTATGCAAGTTCAAATATAACCGAATGAGATACAAGTACACAGTTATAGTGTTTCTCCAGAATATCTATACACTTTTTTTCCTGGTGTATCTGTACATTTATTTATTTTTTGGGGGGGGGGGAATCTCAAACAAGGCGCACAGCAGTAGAGCTAGAATAAAGAAATTGTTTGATTTTAATGAACGCAGCTCTAATTCCCTCTTCACCACTGATTATGAAGGAGGAAAAGTATCCGACCACTGCTGAGATAAATCAGCGGGCATAAAGAGCTGCATGAATTACGACATGAAGATAATTCTGTCATTCTTTCGGCTGTTTCACACATTCATTTCTGCCCTTTTGGTTTTTGAGATAGAACATGAATGTTACACAATAGGGTATCTAGTTCAATTAGGCAACTTTTTCCAACTGAAATGTACTTTCTCTAAGCCACTGTAACACTTCAATACTGCTGTATTCAGCATTCATGCCATGGCAAATATAGAGGATTGTCTTGTACAAACACTTTTGCCCAAAATTGGGTCTTTTCCAGGGTTTGGAGTTATTCATTCCGAAGTGCTGTGGTATTGCGAGCACACAGAGAAGGAATAGAAAGATTTGTTGGAATCACCAGCTATGCAAACGAAATGGAATATCTTATTTTGTGGACATGCTTAATTTGGATTAACCATATGAAAGCAATTAAACGGAGGCTTCCATTTATGGGATGGCGGGAACAGAAAATGTCAATTTAACTGTTACCACTGGAAAGTATGAAATAAGACTGAGAGTCTTGAAACCACGCTCTGCTCCCATTTCAGTGTGTATGTGTGTGTGTGTGAGTGTGTGTGTGTGTGTGTCAGTCGGAAGCCGTCTGTCTCTGCCTGCACACAGCTCAGACACTGCTCTGATGTCACCAGCAAGGTCACATAGAAGGCACAACATCCTCCCATTCAGCTTGAGGTTTTACCCCACCCATCAGCAGCTAGACCCACACTAGTATACAGCCAATGAGTGGATGAGTGTTTGTGTTTGTGTGGGCATGCCTTTCTCTCTCTCTCTCTCTCTCGCTCTCTCTCTCTCTCACAAAAGAGAACTTGACTTTGCACGAGTGTATTCACAACAAATGTGACATAGTGACAGTGTGTGCAGGCGAGACAAAGACTGTTTACATGCACACCGGTGTACACTCGCATCTGATGATGGTGCTCTTAACCTCAGTCTCAAACTGTGAAGCCAACCATGGCAGCTCGCCACGGTGAGATCGTTACCCCACTACGCTGAAAGTATTTGTTAAATATTGGTATTTATATTCTAAACGGCAGCGTGGTAAATGTGTGCCGCTGTTGCGTGCCACAGGCAGCACATTTCTTTATCATCACCTCAGATTCACCTCAGCTCTTCAGACCAGACATGTGAGAGGCAACAACATGAGAGGCACCTCTAGAAATAGAACTGCAGGAAGCAACACATGAACAGTAAGTAAATAGTAAGGGAATACATTTACAATTTTAGATCCAACAATTGTAATTTATGTAATTTAATCAATTAAAAATAACCAATTTATTTATACGTTCAATTTGTGAGGACTGTTATCTGGACATTTCTGATCGTTTCAATGAATACGATCAAAACATTAAATGAGTTTTCAAATTCTGTATTGATTAATTGTATGTCACTCAACTAAAAACTCAGTGGACTAGCCACTGCCATTGTGTGCCATACTGAAGATTATCAGTAATCCTGTGTGTAAATGTGTAAACACATACAGGCAGTCACAGCATCACACTGTTGTGAAACGAGACCAAACCGGTAGTGGAGAAAGTTTGGTAAACACGAGGCGAATATCATCCTTTGTGTTATGCTGCTTTCTCCAGTGTAAGGCGTGCTACTAAGTTTATTAAGCTGAGGTGATCTTCTAGATTTTTCTTAGCGTCAACATATTCCCAAAGCCAACAGTGTGTCTGTAAGTCTCTCAATACTTTCTGACTTCCCTATCTTGTCTGTGACTATCCGCCCCAATCTCATACGTTGCTATACTGAAGGTTTAAATCTTGGATTGGAACTGGATTTGTAATATACACTGTCGGCTTTACAAAAGGCTTAATTATTTCTCAAAACATCTGTTCATTTCATTGTTGATCTATGTGGGGAATAAAATATAGAATATCACCAAGCTTCTCTTTTAAGACTAGCCACAAATGTTATGAAGGAAATCCTATCTCAAGACATAAATGCATATTGTAGCTATCGGCTTAACTGAATCTATAGCTCTTCGAGCCAAAACAGAAGACCAGTTAATAAATGTTTTTTGTGTAACGCAGAAATCTTTCATTGGTAACAGTGACTTCCGTCAATATTACGAAATTCTCTGATTCCAGCTCCTGAAGAGTGATTTTTTTCTTTGCTCCTCTATTAAAGTAGACTCAATATCTGAAAGTTGTGGACAAAACCAGACCTTTGAGGAGGTTGTAAGAGATTTTATAGAGCAAACAACTTACCAGTTAATGGAGAAAATAAACATCAGATTATTCCCAATGAAATTAATATTTAGTCGCAGCCCTACTCTTAATAACAAAAACTTAAAATACGCTAACAACTAAAATTTCACATTCATTTGTGACACTTTTTTTACTGCAAGAAATACAAGTAATACTAAGAATTTAAACATTTATAGGTTAAATATGTCACGCTCTGCAAAGACACGGTAGTGTGATTTTGCAGTTTACTCACCCAAATCAACACTCTACAGCCACTGAGTGCATTAGAGTGTCGACTGTACATGTGTGAATGTGTCAGAAGAGACTGAGACTGCATTTGTGAGGCTAAGTGTATGAGTGTGTTACCCCAAGTGTGAATGCAACTGTGTGAGGGTGAAAAGGTAGAGCGGATGCATGTGTGTGTGTGTGTGTGTGTGTGTGTGTGTGTGGGCCTGCTCTACACTGCGCTGGGGGCCAAAACACTAGAGATTGCTTTGATCTGGATTCTCTGTGTCTCGTCCAATCACAATCATGTCACCAACTCCCCACGGCAGCAGCGACTCATTCATGGTGCAGAGAGGAGACCCTCCTGCATGTTATTACTTTATATACACTTCATTTTACATGATCTATGCTCACAAAATGGCCTCATCCGTATCCCACACAAGCCTCGCAACACTGACGGACAAAAGGATTTTACATTAAATGGCAAACCAGATGCGTTCGCATTCAGGAGCATCTGCATCGGGCGGACAGTAAAGCGACCGAAGTATCGGAAAAGTTGAGGCAGGTTTGTGTGCAGTGGAGTCTGTCACTTAGAGGAGATATGTGTTTTGGTAATGTGAGAGCTGTTAACTGGCTCCCAGAAACTGGAGGGAAGAATTTAACAACCTACAACACTGAAATATTCATGTACAGTTGACACTTCAATCATCCTTGAAGGTCTTTTTGAAATCGGTCCTGTGTTTAACTCAATGATGAAACATGCACTTCAAACTGTTGACTCTTAGCTGTGGTGCAAGCTTTGCCTCTACTGTCATCTGAAATGACAACAAAATTACATTTTTCCAAAAGGTAATGCCCATTTTATATATCTTTCTTTAACTGATGATAATATATCAGAAATCCATTATGATGCCCAAATAAAAATGCATGTAATGCAAGAGACACTGCATGTCTTCACTGCAGGCTACAAGAATTAATAGTTACCCAGATTCAAAACGCATTAGACCAATGTAGCTGCCTCAATGTGAAAGCAAAGAGCAGTACTTGTTTAGATGGCTGTTAAAGTTAGATGAAGTTTAATATGTCTTCCTCCTGGCTGTTTTGAGACCGCAGCAGTGCTAAGGATCTAAGTCCAGCCCTGATTTGTCTCTTGAAACAGTATGGATGTAGCCCAAAGGCTCTTGCCTGTGACAATAAATGAAAGACATTTCAACGCATGTAAAAATTGTTATTGTACAGTAACTTCAACTCACCAAAATCCAAGTTAGATGCAACAGCAGTAGCCTAAAAGTACACTCTATATCATTTCTTCCACACAGCTTTTAAAGTTCATGTTGGAAACGATCCCATGTTTAACACAGTAACACTAATTTCTTCTTGCCTCAAAGCTGGAAAATAGTGGAGCATCTAAATGGATTCCCATCCACCTGTTTTTTTTTTTTATGTGCATTTTCAATTTGAGCGTAGAAAAACTTGGGATGAAACCTGGATGATTATAGCGGTGCAGAGCGGCGGCCGTGAGCTAGCCAGTGGGGAACACTCGCATGCAAGAAGGTTCACTTAAAAGCATGTGCAACCGCGGCTATGTCAACAAAGCAACGAGAAGCTTGTATTAGAACTTCAACTTACTGACTTCATTCCCTGCACAGTTACACTTTACTCCACTCTATCTTTACATAGCAAATGGCTGTTTGCTGCTATATTAATGCGCTGAATATCGTATAGAGCATCTTTAAAGATCACAAAGGATTGCGCTCCACCAGAGGGACAATTTGTGTGGACCGATGAGGACACTGTAGCCTTCCTCAATACATGCAACTAACATAAATGCTATATTTCCCTTTTATGTTACATAATTTGATGCATTGATGCTAAAGCACAGCGCTGGGGCAGAAAAAAGCCACGAACTGTGGGACTTAAATTGACCCGCGCAGTGGTGCAATTTTAAATTTGATAAACTAAAATCATGGCACAGCAGTCATCCTTTGTTGTTAAAGTTTGTTGTTAAAGTGTCACTTTGCTTCTGAAATTATATATTTCTTGAATTTAGGCAGAAGACTAATAGGGGAGGCCAGAGACTGACAACCTGGCAGAAAGACAAATTTGTTGATAACTGGAGCTGACACTGAGTGATGGGTAGAAAAATTGTCTGCTCCCATTACCTCTTGGAATTGAAATACATGTTGTGTTGTGTCATTTGTATTCATTGCAACTGCGGCCCTTCAACATCACAAAAACAACTTTTACATTACCTGACATTGAGTATTGGCAAGCAAATAGTTTTGAATCGAAAATATACGGCATGTAACTTCTGATAGACTTCGATAGAAATATTGACGATATAATACTTAATAATCAAAGACCACAAACAGGGGATGTTGTGATAATACATTCAGTAAATGAAGCTATTCACACTGTTGAATATTAAGCTGTGTAGCATCTCATTCATGATTGTTTAATTTTTCTTTGTATACTAAACTAACATTGATGATGAAACAGCAAAATAAACGGATGCCCTGTCCAAGCCCGGCATTAGGCCTTTTTATTGGACTCATATTATGTGATCACAGGAGAGCAATAGCCTGGAGCAAATTGATTAGTTCAAAGAGGCCGTGGGTAAAATGGGAGCATTCGGTCCAACACCTGTCTGACAGAAACAGCTTTTGCCCACTAGTGTTTGACATGTCGGGGTAAAGAGCTCAGGAAATGAAAATGCAAATAAAACAATAATGCCTTCTTCCTGCTTTTGCAAAACAGCGAGGGCTTGCATCTGTGGGAGGGGTGGGATGTCTAACAAGAACTAATGCTGTTTATGAAAGCAGAGTTTTTGCATCTAATCACAATGTCTATTCCCATGGGTCTGCTAGTTCTTCATGCTTCCCTTCAGACTGGTAGAGCACCTCTCTTCCAGGAGCGCTGTATTTTTAGGATGTTGTGAAGCTTCCTCAGCTGCATACAGAATGAGATGCTTGCCTTTAGGGGGATGTCGAGTTTGAAGATGATGTCCTTTGGATTTGATTAATTCAGTAAGGGAGAGAGAAGCTGTCCCCGACTCAAAATAGACTCCCTTTAAATGACTATATTGCTGTTGTTTTCTTACTTTTGACTGTTTGGTCTCTTTGCCACTTATCAGCGTACCACGACAGGAAGTGCATAAAAAAATAAATATGTTGTAGGGCTATCAGTGACGGGAGTGAATCTGCTTGTGTGCACACGCCTGTGTTTTGCATGAGTACGGAAGAAAATGCTCAGCACAGTCAGGCCTGTCGTCTTTTTTTCCCCTCCCTCCTCTTTACCTGGTTCTCTCGTCTCCACTTCTGCAACACTTGTCCAGAGCGCTGCCTTCTGAAGTTTGCCATCAAGGCCTATTCAAACCTGATTCACATGTAGTTTATTTGATAGCATTTTTCCTTCTTCTTTTTTGTGACATGTAAAGGAAATGTTACAGATTGCATTGTAAAAAAAGAGCAGTAGATAAAAGCATTATAGCAGTCGTTTATTTCAGAGTGGCCAGAGGAACACACCATGAAATACAAGTCTGTTTCAGGCCGTAGCAAATTGTCTTGCTGAATGAACTATTCTGGCTGTAAATTGGAGATTTTAATGTCATCAAAATGGTCCGAAGAGCTCTGTATTTTTTTGCAGTAAGCAGTCGTTCACCAGAGCTTTGTAATGGATACATGTCTGATCCATCGCATTTATCAGTGGTTGCCTTAACTAAAAAACTCACAATTCCCCTGAAAGATTATAATAAATCTTCAAAAACCATGTACCAAATCCGGTTGGGCTACAGTATGTCAATCATGTACTTAATATTCTGTCTCATTTAGCATCTTGAAGAGCGATTAATGACACGAACAATCTTTACAACAATCCCCCAAAGATGAAAGCACTCTCAAACAAAAGCACATGCGCTACAACTTTGATTCAGCGCTTTAATACAATGCTAATTAGATCACATGCAGTGTCTCCTCATGAAATCTGCTCCCATCGTCTAATTATAAAGGCCAGATATGCCGTAATGGGACACATGTGTTTTAAATCAAAGCAGTTGTGTGGCAGAGAAGGGTGATGGGGAAGCAGCGCTGACACTGTCACCGCGTGCGGACAGCTCGGATGTTAGCTTCGGCGTGTCCGTCAAATTGCGACAATGCCGCCCTATGGATCGCTCCATACAGGAGAGGCTGCTGCTGGCGGGGTGGGAGGGCTAATTGTGTCTCTGTATGACTAGTGTGCAGCCCCGGGATGACTAATGAAGAATCCTCAGCTTCTGAACACGTCGTTCACCTCCTTCAGCACTAATTAATGGCTCATCGGAGGAGGACTGAATTTCACCCCAGCCCTTTTTCACCTATTATCCACTACTTTAACATAGGCCTCCTCTGCATACTGAGCATGTATTAAAGCAGCCCGAGTAATGTAAAGCCTCATCTGAATGTCTTGCCGCAAAGTGTGTTTTTCTAATGAATTAAAGATGGCTTCCTTGCTCTCTGGCTGGTAAACACTGCTGTTTGCCGCATAATCAGCATACAGATTAATACAAATGAGTGCCATGGTTGAATTCAAAATTCAGATAATGGTTGGAAGTGAAAGATGTTAAAAACAGTGGATGTGTAATCAGATGCAGTCGCAGCAGCTCTTAATCACTGTCAACTTTTGTACTTGTGCTCGGTCTTATCAGTCGTGGGAAATGATCATACATCCTTGTATTTCCAGGAGATGTTTTCTCGACTACAAATCCTTCTCAGGGTGTGTCAGTGTGTGGGCCTCTGTGAATGGGTTTATCTATACCAACGTCGACCTTCCGTTGTGCAGGGTTGATATGGGGGCCGTGAGCTGACTGTCGGAGAGAAAATCACAGCTGGGAGTGGGAGACTTGTTCCTGATCTGACAAAAAACAGCAGCTGATGTGAAAATGGCTCAATTAGGGCAGCAATAAACTCGTTAGGGCCCACGTTGTGCCCGTCTGGGCCGGGGCTTTTTTATTTGCCGCTGCGGTTAATATTGCTTCAGCACATTAAAATGTGCAGTTGATGGGTGCTCAGGAGCCCTGGTTGTGTCAGAGAGTGCTCTCCTGGTGGACACTTAAACAAAGAATGAGCCGACTCCTCTCCCTCAGCAGAGGCACAATTACCAGTGCTGTTTTTCCCGGGGAGAGAACAAAACATGGTACGGCGCTCCGACTTTGTCCTACAGGCTAATAGAAGGGTTTCACTCCTTCAGTTATACAGCTGGCAACATGATGTCAGCAACACAATACGCTATCCGGTAGCCACAGATCAAAGCAATAGTCCTAAATCATGGGGTTTAGCATTGACAGGCTGTAACAATAAGGGTCCTTCTTCCTCCACGTCTGTCTGCCAAACAACTGAAGTAAGCATACCTTTTCTCATGTAGAGCCAAGACGTACACAGACAGATGATCACAGTGGCGGTTGGGCAGCCGATAGCACTATCCCCCGGCTGCTGCCCACGTTTGTGTCTCTGACAATTAGACTCCAGGCTGACAGGGGAGCACGGTTCAGCCGCTGTGTTAAGAGACTTTGTCAAATGTGTAGCACATCAAAATGCACGGGTGGACCCAGCTGAAGTCAGTCATCCCCTATTAACGATGGCCCTATTAGCTCCTCCCGTGACCTGTGAGCTGGGAAATGAAAGGCGTGGAGGTGCAGTCATTTATATAACCAATGTCAGGGTGCGTCGGACATGGACACCCCTCATCTCCCCGCGCCTCATCAGCCTCTCTGATCAGATGGGGATGCATAATACATCAGATGGCCAGTAAGTGGAGGAAAGACATTCATCACTGTCCACCTTTCAAATTAGATCCCACAGACGTGGCAATCAGTCAGACGCATCAGTATTCAGGCCTGACAGAAGGCTCTCCTGCAGAGACATCCCCTCCATTACGGCTTTACAAACCCTACTTCAGTGTAACAACTGCCCTTGCCACATAATCTGTACTTTAAACAATAGTGTTTTTCCCTACATTGACTTTTACTCCAACGTGTTAACGTGCTACTTTGATTGTCTGTATAGATTTGTGGATATAGGAGTGAGAGGGAGACGAAAGGACTACCAGGAGAGTGCTCGTGTCTTACAAGCTATGTTTCTTTTGAGCTTCTCAAGGAGATGAGCCTGTGTCTGTAGGGCGTAGACCAGACTTACAGTATGAAATAAAGCTGTAGTTTAGTTTTAATGCTTCCCATCTTTCTCTTGGGGACGTTTTCATCTTATGATAGCGTGTATCTGTGTTTGGTCAAAGCACATTCTGATGGATGCATCACAATTTGAATAAGATGTAGTTTCTTGGAGGTTTATATATTATTGTTCCATAAGTGTTCTCAATGCTGTCTGAATCAAATAATCATTTAAACCGACGACCACAGCTCGCCTAATTAGAAATGTTCTCTTTTCTTTCCTCATGCTTCTGTCCCATTGATGATGGTCTCTGCCTTCTGCTCCTCAGGTAAGAAAGTGTTTTTATTGAATCCTTTGTCTGTACACACAAGCTAATGAAATGTAACTAATCATTCAGTTTTATACTCTGTGATAGATAAAGACTGGCAAAGCTCACTTTGACCAAAATGAATCCCACCTAATAGTTTTTTTCACCTTAATTGTAACATTTTCTGAAGCAATATAGTATTGCAGCAAGTGTGTGGCTACATTTTCATTCACAAATGCATACATGTATATACATATATATGTTTCCTTAAAATGAACTGAAACATAAAGTTGGAAGATCATGAGCAGTCCATTATGAAATACAGAGGGTGACCTTTAAAGGGACAGTTCACCCCAAATCAGAAATACATGTTTCCCTCTTAGCTGTTCCTCGTTTTGGAGATATCGGCCGTAGAGATGTCCGCCTTCTCTAAACTACAATGGGAGTTTGTTACTCAAGATAATCCACCAATGTTTGCCATTAATTAACTAGACTGTGGCGGCCCGCCAAATTCGATTTTTGTACCGCCACAACTTCATAATGATCCTACAATTTTTCACACTCAACTGGTGGGCTCGCTCGGCCTGTGTGCATTTTCGAGCGACTGGCTCTGGTTCGGCTCGGAAAAGGAAAGTCCCAGCTGGTAAAGGTGGAGCTAATTGTAACTACTTATACTTAATATAAATTATAATTTTGTATTAAGAATTTGGATCTTCCAAAGTAGCTAGTAACTCAAACTGTCAAATAAATGTGGTGAAGTCTAAAGTACAATATTTCCCTCTGCGATGTAGTGGAGTGTAAACTTAGATAAAATGGAAATGTTCAAGAAAAGTAAGCGTGGCTCAAAATTAAACTTAAGTATAAGACTTGAGTAGTGTAAATGTACTTAGTTACATTCCACCCCTGCCAAAATAAGAGCACAACATTGTTTATAAGAGCATCAAGTTCTTGACAGATCCAGCCTCTATTTGCTCTCAAAGTGACCAGATTGTTGCATACAACTTCAAAATGTACAACATTTTATTCCGGGGGAGCATCACCTCAGACCCCCTCGAGGTCCACCTCCCATAGTCTCACAAAATCCTGTGGTAACCACTGAGTCCATAGATCTTGTTGTGAGCAGTTTCATGACATGAACTGTCCCTTGAATTCAACTCCATCATAATAACATTAACGCATTCACAAAAACTCTCCTGGATGTTTCATCAGCCTTATTCATTTTGCGGTGATCTCAATTACTTCAGTTACATTTTGCTGAAAATTGCACGACAAATCAAATGCTGCACGCCCTGTTACTGTGCAAAGCAGGTCCTCTCGCCAGCTCTGAATTTGCGGTTAATATGACAAGCCAATCTCAGCACTTGTTTCTGATGTATTAAGCAATAGCCTCTCTGTCTCTTGGTTTTCATCAGCAATTAAGATGGTGCAAAAAGGGTCTTTCCACAAGTCTTTTTCCATTTAGACCTCAGGGAGAGCGCTTTATTTAGTCTAGCCAGTCTGCAATGCGTATCTTTTGTTGGACTTGACTGGACCATGATGCTAAATGAGTCTCTTGTCTATGCCAGAGTGTAGAGAAGCAGATGTGCTGGGCAATCAGCTTGAGCCTCAGCCACAGCTCTTCTTCCTGGATGTTTGGTTCTGTGGTGTCCAACTGTCAGAGTTTCTCCGAGGCTGCTAATCGGCTTTGAAATGGAAACAATTAGTTCCATGGCTGAGGTAGTTTGTTGTGTGGTTGGATTCTGCCTGAGACTCTAAGGCTTGTGCTGTGTCATTGGAAGCTAGCAGAAAGGATTCGGTTTCTTCGAGTTAAATGTTTGCTTCTTGTGTTTCCGACATTGTAAATTTCAGAGAGTTTAAACCCTGCTTTTAATTTATTTATAAAATCATAAAATAAATAATTTAGTTCTGATCTCCCTCAGTAATCCACATAATCTGTTGAAAAATAATGAGATGCAATTTAGCCCCCCAGCTTGTTATTAAGACAATGTAACCTGTTCTATGTGTAGTGACTTGAAAGTGTGGAAGCATTGAGGCTGCGCTTGGAAGGTCTCCTCAGTCTCCTTTCATCAGATGTCTGGCTTTAATTTGTCTCAACGCGCCTGAGGAAAGGTCACGATCTAGATGCTTTCACCCTTCTCTACTGGTCTTCAGCTTTCCACAAGAGGGAAAAGGAGAGACAGAGGGATGGACAGAGTGGGAGGCATGTCCTGGTATTCCTGCCAAGGCTCTCCCTTATTTCCCCCCATAAATGCACATCCTCATTTATAATGAGCGTGCCTGTTCGGCAGACTGGTGGCTCATTTGTTAGTTAGGGAGGGATTGGCTGGGATGACCAGGGACACCTGGATGGCTGACGGCATCTACATACTCACTGTAGCACCGAGGTGTTTGAACATGTCCCAGAGCGCACCTTGTCTCTGGGATCCCTTCTCCAAAATGTGACATTTGGAACTCGTCTTCTTTCCTCTCCTCTCTTCTCCTCTCCTCCTTTCTTCTCCTTTCTTCTCCTTTCTTCTCTCTTCTCACCTCTCTGAGATTGACATTACATCATGTGCAGAATACATTATGTTTAAAGCACTGTGCACTTTGTAAAGAAGATGTCAATGTTGTAACGCACACATTTAAAGATAAAGCAATTTTTTATAGAAATTAATTTTGGATGAAGGGATAATAACTTTAAAATGAAAGACTTTGCTAATATAATTCACAATATGACTCTGTTAAGAGGCATGACATGATCGGAATATTTGGTTGAAATTCTCACCAAAGCACTTGTGCAGTCATAGCCAAGTCAGGCATCAATGCTGAGAGGAACTCTGTACATTTAATGAAAAAGAACAATGAATACTCGTAGATAATTACAATCACAAGGTGTGTCACACTTTGTGTTGGTGCACAAAATGAGATTGCGTACATCAGTACAGATAATGGATGGCAACAGGGGGAAAATGTTTTTAATACGTTCTGACCTTAAGGCAATAATTGATTAAATTCGCCTCATCGCAATTCACTAATTTCTGTGGGAGAAATAGCTGTGGGATTTTACATTTTATATGAAGGCGGGGGGGGGGGGGGGGGGGGGGGGGGTTGGAGATGGCTGGAAGCATGCACAATTACTCACATGAAAGAGCCCATGTTAAATGAGCTTGGCACTCAAGAAACAAACCTCAATGTGCCTGCGCAGACTGTTGTGTGCATGTTAATCAATAGTCGTGATTTATTCAATGACGTAGCTGTCAGGAAGTGGTTGTGTGAAGTGTGAAGCGGCTTTTGAGAGGCACACACCGGTTTGATCTATTGTCCGGAGAGATGGAGAGGTTTTGTTTTTAGAGTATGTAATGTACAGATTACAGTATCAGGACATCAATTGTCTTCTGATGTGAACATATTTTGGGGATCAAGTACTAGTAAGTGAAAAGGCAAATTTCCTTGACAGTTTACTTTGTTTTAGCACGCGTCTCATTGTGTCACTGTATGTGGTTGCTACTGCAGACGGTTCGTTCAGGGCATTCATTTTCTAATCTGGTAATGTCTAAATACCGCCTTTGGATCAGGGTTTCACGAGCTATGTCCTGAAAATAGAGTGAAAAACAAGCGGAATCAACCATGTCTGTGTTTGTTTGGCCCACTCCGTTCAGGGTTCTTGCGAAACTTAACCAGCGTGGCATTGACAAAGATTACGGTCCCACAGGCCACAGTGGGTGTGCAGAAGAAAGTGTCCCCGCTCTGGCAGCGGGCACTGAAACATATATACTTAGGCACAGTGGCATACGCTGGCACACAGCGACATACACGAACACACTCGAGACACACACAAACGCACGCAGCGAGAAAGGCGGACTTACATATTGCCAACAAGGAGAGAGTCAGAGTCCAAACATTTGTAGTGAGTGTTTGACTCAGCTCGACCCCCTCATATACACTTTTAATGGAGTTGGCTCTCCATCCATCCTTCACCGTGGATCCAGCTCAGATGGAACGCCACCAGCTCTCTCTCCATCGTTGTCTCTGTCTCTAGACAAAAAAGTAGTGGAAAAGGGAAGTTAATGACATAAAAACCATCCCACTGTCTCTTTAAGTGGGGATTAGAGAAAAAAAATGAGGAGTGCAGGCCACGGGAGAAGTGGGGGCTGTGAGGGGGAGTGTAAAAATAAGAAGCCCGGCAGGAGCGGTACAGCAAGGTCACCTCTGCTGTGGTGTCGGGCCTGTCGGATCGAAGGCATGGCTAAGGGGTTGCAGTGGTACGGACCGGTCTCCCAGGAATGCTTCAGGAAGATCTCCTGCCATACCTGAGGCAGCCGCTCATTTATCTGGAATGCTGCGCTCCGGCTGCTAACGACCAGCTCAAATTGGACTATTTTTTCCCATTTGTCAGTTGGCCAGCTGCAGTGGCTCAGCTGCGCATCTGTGCGGAGGCAGGGCGTAGGACAATGAAAGTTCCAAACTCATTTTTCTCACTTCTCTTCATTTTGTGTCTCTCTTCTCACAGTTGGGAGAGTTTTCAGTATTGTTGCCGCCTGTCAGTCCAAGTAAGTCTCCCCTGGCGCAGTGTTAATGGAGACGAGTGCCTTTGGCATGTGGCAAAGCTTTTCCTGTGACATTCATAAGGCCCCTGCACAGCAGGAGTTCTCAGCGTGGCTCGTAATCTGCCTGTTCTGGAGGATATTTAACATTGTATGCAAGTTTTCTCCAGTGATAAGGTTTGATGTTACAATTCTACCCTTTATGGAGGACTAATGTCAAAATTATAATTGCAGTAGCTGAGAAAATATCCATGTACAGCAGTTGACAAAATATCAGGAATACCTTCAATATAGTGCAGTCCAGTACAAAAACACTACACTACAAATGAAAGCATTACGATTCATCTTAGAGACATTCTAAAGTTTTGCAAAGTTAATATTTATTGCAGTGTAATGCATTAGATTGCATTGTACATGCATTCCATGTTATTTTCTTGTATTTCTTTCTTTATATTATTTACAGTTTATCAGAATATTTGATCACAAGTAGAATAGATTCACACACTATATAATCACTTTTCCATTTCTATCAAAACACACAACTTTTTGAAAATCTCCAAACTATGTGAACAACACCCCCTTACTTTGTTCATTCAAGAGGAAATGAGAGGGTTTTCCTCGACTTTTTTCATTATTTAAATGAGCCTCATCAAACAGGCCATTAATATGGAAATTAGCCTCCTTTGGCTTTATTGCATATCCTTTCCAAGCCCATTGAAAATCCAAATGTTACTCTGGGTTTACACTGACGTGTGTAAGTGTCATCTAAGTTTACTGGGTAGATTATTATACTGCTTGGTGAAATGAATTCACTGAAATATAAATTCAGGCGCAGGATAAAATGAAAACACATTTTGTGTGCCTTCCATTCTTGTTAAATATCACTGAGGTGCAAATGTTTATATTCCCATTTTAATTAAGTACTTTTAACCCTCCCTCTCCCCCTTGTATAGCATGCACCTGCAATTATCTTATGAATTAAACAAGGCTTGGTAATTTTTATATTACAAATGCTTGCCCCAGCAAAAAGTGTCGTATGTATTATTGTTGATTTTGGTCGAGTTGGAAACAGACTCACCCTCACCTACTCCACTCACTCACCCTGTTTCTTATGGTAAGAATAACTGATTATAACTATCCCACTGTCTGGGGTTTATTTCTGGGGCGCAGCCAGTGCAGAGGAAAACCACTGACCGGTCTGGAACTGGCAGAGGCGAGTCAGTCTGACAAGGTGTGAAAAGAGTCATGATCTTCTTCTCTCTCCCTCTCAGATCTCACTTTGATGGACTGCTTTGTAGTGCAAGGAGCCGGGCAAGTGCTGCTAAGCTACATTACAATATATGGCGTGTTTGCCCAGCAGGTGCCATTTCCCTCTCTGCCATAATATGAAACAATTTGCATTGCTAGCGCACTGAATGCCAATGTCAACTTAGGCATGTAGCTCACAGACCTCCTCTTTAAACACCTCTGGCACCACCTGAAAAAAGTATCAGCAATGTGCTGCTTGTTAACATCAGTTTATATTAAGGTGATGTTTTAAACTCCATTAGTGTTTGAATCTTAAAGTGTAGGTTAACCCAAAGTAAAAATAATAATATTATATATATATTTGTTAAATGAGTTAAGAATTTCTCTGGAAAATCCACAGATCTGGCTGTGAATGGTTTCACTCTGACTATTTCTGTTCAAGAAAGTATTTCCAAAGAAAGCTGTTAACATCATATTTGGAACGGGGACACTGAACAAATCTGAAAAGACGTTGAGCTGTTTATTGAATTCTTTTTTTTTTATGTTTAAAGCACCACAAAAGAAATGCAATTCACTTCAAATGAAAAAAGAAATACTCTATGAATTGATGGGAAAACCTTTGGATGAGCAACAAAGGATGTATTCCTCTACCGGGACAGAAAAACATGCAATGTGCGTGATATATACAGAGTAGACAAAAGCAAAAGTACAAATACAATATGGTGCGACGGAAAGACAATAATAAGTAAACAAAGCCAAAACATACAGCATTAAAAAACTCAAATCATTTTTTTTTAATTAAAAGTATTTTGCTATGCTATGCTGTGATAGAGGAGCCCCCCCCCCCCCACATCAGTGTTCTTCTATGGGCTTAAATCTTACTTTCAGACTGGTGATTGTGCAGATGTGTGTGGGCAGCCACTAAAAATAGTTCCGAATTTCACCTCACCTTCAACGGCCTCGCAGGCAGTACACCAGAGGAGTACGGAACCTGTAAGTCGTTGCTATGTACAATATGTGGTTGTATCACTCTGTGGGTTACTCCACATCTTGACCCCTGAAAGAGGGACGGCTGACACCAGCTATAGCCTCTCATGCAGGGCCAGCACTGAGGCCACGTTGAGACCAACAGTAGCCCTGTGTGGGAAAAATAGCAGCGCTCTCGTTTATTTGAAGCCCCCTGCATTGTTTTAATGCAAGGCTCTGCTGCTGTTCATCTCAGATACATATGTGACTCTTTGACAGGCCAGCTGAAACTCTTGTCTGTCACTTAGTGGGCAGCGTAACACGAAGGGACATGTTGTGTGGAACCTTGTAATGCACAAATGAATGGTGATATGTGATGACAGGACTAAGCCACTGAACACACCTATGACTGGCTGCAGGCTAGTCGGCGGAGGCAGGTGAAATGCCTTAGCCATCGTTGTTTAATGTTATGTGACATTGCTCTTTGCTTGCTGCTAACAGTTCAGCTGAGCAGCAAGTCGGATACAAACGCTTCTGTTATCTTTGCCTGTGTTATTTGTTAGCTTGTGGTTTCTCTCTGTAAGATGTGTTTAGGCATAATGAGTGTGGAAGTGGTGCTTAATACTGAACATCAAGGTTAATGAAGTCAGCATTCAATTAATTAAAAGCAGGCCTTGGTTGTACAATGACTCCGTCACCCTCTTTGATAATAACACTGGCCACTCTTTGTGTTCACGGTTTCAGATTATGCACCTCGTTTACCTCTTACGCCTCTTAAAAAGCCATTACTCTCTCAACTTTGATGTCAATAACTCAACTCAGGATCCTTTCAGATTAATTAATGTGATAAAAAAAAAAAGGATAAGTTTCCACTAAGATGAGTAGAGCGCTTCTCAAGTTCAGGGAAAAGGCCAAGATTCTTTCAACATTCTGTAGGTGTTTACCAAATAATCCCACACAACAAGTGAAGCAGAAACTTAATTGTAACTAATTAGCTCCCTAGAGGTTTAATTGGATCTGCATTCTTTATTCCCTAGTTTACCTGCAATATGTAAATCATGCTTCCATGTTGAGGAGCGGGGGGGGGGGGGGGGGGTAAAGAGAAGCTGAATTAAGTGAAGTTGAAAAATCAGTCTATAACAAGCTTAATTTCTGTCTTGTCTGGCTCTCCTCACCCATTGGGCACCCTGGAGCTGTTTCCTGCCTGTGTAAATCAATATGCGTTCGCTAACGGTAGAGAATACAGCTCGTCTCGGAGGTCAGGTAATAAGAAGGCTTTGTTTTTCGCTCAGATGAGCTGCTATCTCTGGATTGAAAGTCACTTTGTAGACAGACTTATTTTTTGCACGGAAACCCATCCAGAACTAACCTGGGGACAATGAGAAACCTGTCTCTATTGTGTTTTTAACAGCAATCCTTTGAGGTAATGCTGTCTTTTCTTTTGCCTGATTTCACTTAAAATGATTAGGCTCCAACCGCAGCACCACCATCTGTCCACCTTGACTTCGGAGTACAATTTTCTGGGCCAGGACCCTTTCTGTTTTCAGGTTCATCTGCACTGTCCCAAACTGGGAGTCGGCTGGTGGGATATTGTTCATTTTCCTCTTGACAAATTACGTGATGGGTTAAAGGTTAAACAAGCTATGCTACCGCCAAAACAGGATATTACTGTTTTTTCTTTCAGTTAAAACTCCCTAAAATCGCCAACCAGACACAATGAGTGTCTTTTCATCCCGGACCTTCAACTAAAGCGCAGACAATACTGTCCATCCTGTTTTGTTTCTATAGCAACTGCAGCTCTTAACTTGGCCGTACCGAGCCTGAACAAGTATAAAGTTGCTAAACTAGGAGAAAACAGATGTCCGCGGACTGCTTGCCAGATCCTCTCCAAAGTCATTTTTGTAACACAGCTTCATTCCTTTTCAGAACACTTCATCGACAATTTCTTTCCAAGCTGGTTCAAATTTCACTGTGAGGAGTGACCTCACCAGGGAGGCTTTTTAATTATACAGCAGACATTGCATTATGCAACCTATGGGGGGAAAAAAACAAAAAAAAAGAATCCTTTGTCCAAAATCTGGGATGCTCTGTTTCAGCTTTGTCGGTGTTTGCAAACACGACAATATAACAGGGAGGAAAAGAAGAGTCATGGAGGGTCGCAGTGGCAGAAGAGAAAGGAAAAGGGTGTGGAGCGCTCAGCCTCAGAAAGTGTTACATCACCAGACCACTTTTCCATCAGGCCACACATACTTCACCACAGTGAAACTCATGTGACTAGAGTCACTGAGCAGACTCAGGATTTTGGTCTGAAATGTGAGCAGAAGTTTGACTCCAACTTTTCGTTGACATTTGGCTTAAACCAATTTTTTTTTTCACAAGATGAGAAATATGAAAAAAGCCTGAAGCGAAGTCATCGTATTTCGAAATTCATCAAAAATATATATTCCTCATACTTGGCATGTATGTATTATATATGTAGATAGGTCTTGTGTGTGATGCTTAGAACCTGGAATCTATATGGCGTGCACATACTAGATGAAAACTGACAAACGCAAACCCCTCAATGTCCTTCTTTGATGTGACAGAGTTCACCACTATTAGATAACACAAACAAAAGAAAGTTCATCATCATACATTATATTTGCTATCGGATATTCAAGAAATAGAACCAATAGCAGATGAAAGTCAGCGTCTCAAAATGTAGTCTACACACATCTTGAGACTCTGTAAACGTGCTGAGTTTTTAATCAGTCTCTTATATTTTAAAATGCAGTTTAGGAATAATACCATTGTTTCACTTTAAAACACCTGACAGAGATTTAAAAAATGTGGGATTTCCAGAATAATACAGAATATATAAATGCACTCCTGACAAATTGTTGAAAGTACTTTCTAAGGCAATAATGTTCATTTTAAAAATCTGTACATATAATAAACAAAGGAAGACAAACATGTATCATTATTTCCGTACAATTTCTTTTTTTAATTATCCCATCCATCCTTTTTTTAAAACAATATTTTGCTTATACGACAAAATGCTTCATATTAAGAGAAAGTAGCTTTAAGCAGAACGTTCAATCAAGAGCTGACCTAACACTGTGGTATAAGAAAGATCCAGAATAAAACCAGATCTTTGCACCGTTGCTGCTCCTTTTAAGGAAAATTGCAAGTCTGGTTTACCATATTACACCTAGATCATTACAAACAAATGCAGCAAAGCAAGAAGAGTATTAGATTTAAGCATTGAAAAAAAATGTTGTACTGTGGGTGAAGAAAAATGGACAAAAAATAAAATAAAAAGATGTAGTGATTTAGTGAACACAGCACTACTTATTAGGTTTGTCGAGCCACTCTTCCTGCCTTCAGATAATTAGAACATGGAGGAATTATCTTGTTAACTTGCTGATTAAAAATACATTGCCACAGGGAATGCAAGTGGTTTTTAGCGATATGTTTGAAAAGTCATATTTCTGCTTGAAACACTTGAAACACTTGGCCTGCTACTGTCTCTGTTTACTTAGTGTTATATTTGTCGAGTATTTTCATCGTGAAAATCTTCTAATGCAATGAGACGGTGTGACAGCCACACAAAATGTTTATATATATATATTATGTGGTGGTAAAAGTCTTATTATCGGTGTTGTTATTATTACCGGTAGTAGCAGTTGTGCTAGGAGTAGAAATGGCAGTATTTTCTTCTGCAGATGAACGTCTGGCAACCATCAGTGACAGAGTGGTGTCATGCCTGCCTGAGAAGGTTCATCATGAGCTCTAGCAAAGCATGTCAGGCATGCAGGTGAAAGACTGGAATGTGATTAGTCTGTCCTGCAGGATTGTGATAAGAGGCCACAGTTCATGCATATCACCGAAGGAGGAACTATTTGAAAAAGTGATACTTAATAAAGACTCGCTGAAAAAATGAAATCCACATTCAAGTCGATCACCTTTCATTTGCTAATTGAGCTGCTAAATTTGATTGGGAAAGACATGCTTCTATTAATGTCAATACCTGGCGTGTGTGTGTGTTGGTTTTTTTTAAGTCACGTATTCTACACTTGCTTATAGCAAACAGTGCTCCTTTGCGTCCTCAAGAAGATAATGACGGACTTCAAGGTTCATGCATAATGCAAAGGCTGTGAAAATAGTGTTTCCTGAGAGCGCCTTTGGACTTAAGTGAAATATAACCTGAATTTGACATTTTCTAATATCCTACACCAAACTTTTTGTTTCAAAGAGATAGGGGCGGTAATTGCTGCACCAGAAGAAAGACTGCCGATCCTTCTGGGTATTGCGGGTGACTGTGGGGACAAGGCGAGATTGGAACATGGTAATTGCAAAGACAAGGGCTGAGAATAAATGGAAAAAAAGAGAGTTCTTTACTGTCAGAGAGAGGAAGGTCAGAAGCACAAGTGTATGACATCCATGCATGTTACAGTGTATTATTCACAGTGTACACAGGGGACCGCTACCTTTTCTTAGATATCCAATTCATCGCTTTGCTTTCTGACAAAGAGAGGAGATGATCTCTGCTGAAGTAACAAGATGTGATACAAGATGCAAAGATGTCAACAGCGCTGGGTCGCAGTGAATATCAGAGCAGGCTACAGTATGCTTCTTTTTTCCCTCCTCCCCAAATCATTATTTCATTATTTGATTAATGCTTCCACGGTGTTGTCAGAATGCTTATACATTTCCTTAAAGATGAAAGACAAACAGCAGCAATTTATTTCTCCAGATTAGATATTGATCACAGCCAGTGTGCTGGGCGTCAGATATCTTCCCTGAAAAATGAATGTCAAATGGTAAGCATCACTACTTTTTTATTTTCATTTTTCTATTAAAAAGGCGAGCACCATAGCCATGTGTGTCGTGTGCTCTTAATAGGAAATATCTACTGGCTGGTGATTCTCTGGCTATAATTGAATCTCTTTGACGGGATATTTTCTGATCAGCCTTGTTTATGTCTTGTCCCGCTCTTCAGTATGGTCCCAATAACATAATTGTCTCCAAATCTTCTCAATAGCGCTGTCCCATTTAGAGACTAAAGAGAGTGGACAGGGAGACGGCTGACTGGCTGGAGGCACAGCACACTACACAATGAAGAAGAAATGTCAGAGGGAAATAAATAGGACCAATGTCCCAAGCAGCGTCCCCCCCCCCCCCGTGCAGGCTGGGGGTTTTTGAGTAGCCCCGTCTCTGTAATAGACTGCTCGAGACAAAACTTTCATGAAGATTATAAAGAGAAATGGCAGCCCATATGCTCCGAACAATATGAATAACTCCTCTCTGTTGTGTTGTCATGTTTGGTCTGTCTGAGACGATGACAAGAAAGGTTCTCTTACTGTACATTAAAACCAAGAGCGTTGTTTAATATTTCATTCAGTCCTCTTCTTCGTCATACATATTTGACCGTCACTGAAATGTTGGATCGGTAAAATGCAACAAAAGAAGACATTCGCAGGCTGTTTTTTTCGGAGAGGACAATAATAAACAATCATACGTATAATCAGTGATTCTTTTCAGAAGTGCAGAGGCTGGCCTCGGACACACTCACACAGTGTTATGAATCATTTCTGTGTCTTTCTGTAAAAGATGACAACAGCAGTGAAATCACTGTTGCACAAAGGGAGCATAAACAGCAAGATAACTCACAGACTCCAGAGACGGGCAGGAGTAAACAAATAATGATGTTCCTGTGTGTATGCTCCACCATAACGGGGTCTTAAGCTACAGCACAGTGGGTCATTACAGAAATTCAATCCACTGGAATTTGGATTCATTAGATGTGGATTCTGTGAGTGACTCCTGTGTGACCTTTTCGGTTGATGATTTCAGACAGGAAGTCACTCAGTTGTGTTTGTTTTCTGTCTTCAGTCTACAGTGGCTGTATAAACGCTTGTATTTCTTCACCCTGTACACGTTATTTAACAATTGTTACATTATATATCTCTCCGTATGCACTGATTTAGAGGTAAAGTCCAGGTGGTTAATATCGCAGAATATTTTCTCAGAAAAAAACATCCCCCAGTTTGATCATTTATTTGCCATTAGTGCATATATGCATCATATCCAACATTACTTTTTCACCATAGCCGCCTTTTATTCCACGCCGTCAGAGAAAACACTGTTGCTTTGTATGTAGTGCCAGTGTGGCAGTCGAGTGTGAATTATCTCACTGATTCTGTCAGGGTAAGACAAACAGGCAGAAGAGCGAGACATCAATTACTGTAGCTACTCCTGGGGAAAATAAAAGCATTGGAATCTAATGACTGTATTGCGCTTACCTGCTGTTATATAATTTATACCCTGTTAACCATCCATCACCTCCCTGCGTACAATTAACTACGAGATACAAGTGGTTTTCGGCTACAGGAAGAAAAAAAAAGGACTCCAAATGGCATTCATTTGTAATGTATACCAGAAGTCCTCTTCATAACATTGTGTGTTTTGTATGCGCTCTCTTCTCATAAACACAAGTGTTTGTTTGCTTGGTCCTTCATTTCATGCCGATTTTAACCCCGCATTCCTGAAGTAATGCTTTTGACTTTGAAAAGCTCCTACACATCAGAGAGACACAGCTGATGATTTGCACTGCGAGCTGCGCTGTGAGTCACTGAGGCTTAGCAGGATCTTCTGCTCTGACTCAAACATGTGCTGCCAGGGATAGAGGCTTTCTCCCCCACTTTTATTGTCTCACTGCCACAATGCTGCCTCAGACAGACATCTCCAACCGAATCCCTCGTCACACAGAAAACATAACGTGTCACTTGAATCTGTTGCCTCATGAACACAGGCCAATCAGACCGGTGACTGCAATCCGAAGCACCTCTGTGAAATTTCCTGGAGAATGTCTTGGGTTCTCACCCACATTGCGTCGCGTTAGGCGACTGCGCGTTGTCAGGAGAGAGGTGTCTCTGTGACAGTTTTTAACCGTTGTGAAGCTGAGCCAGCTGCTTTAACAAAGTTGGAAGTCCGGTGTTAGTTTTGACAGTGGGAAATGTGCCATATGGGCTCTGTAAATAAAGAAATATAATCTACTATATGATAATGAGAGAAAAACATAAAACGGCAAGGCCACAATAAGATGGGCCACACTTAAAAAAAGAAATAAATAGAGAGGCAAAATAATCCATATGGAGTTAACAGAAAATCCATGACAATCAGTAATGACACTATATGTTCAATTTCCCCCCCAGACAGCCATTTCTTTTTGATCTCTTCCCCTTTGCCTCAATCATTTTCTCCCCAACCAAGAAATCCCTCTCGCTCGCTCCCTTTTATCGCCACCGAAATTCATTCAACATGTCCGCTTATAGGCATTCTATTATTTCTTTATTTATGTATTCCACTTTTTATTCGGAATCACATGTTAATGAAGAGCGTCATTATCAACCTTAAATATTTAATTTTCCGCTCTGTGTCTGCTTCCGAGGGAGGCTGACTGGAAGAGCAGCGGCGGCAAGGGGAGGGCGGAGGGGGGGAGAGAGGATGGAAAGAGTCGTGCTGTAGCGTCAGCCCTATCTGCATCCGTTGCTTTAAAGTCGGCTCCAACCAAAGCAGAAGTATATCAGTGTTTTTTTTTCACATCGGCTCCATCTGAAGTCCAGTTACAAGCCACCGTTTCTAAACACCCAGAGATCCAAGACCTGGTGTAGCTATACTGCGCTCCAGATTCGGCTTCAGCATTGCACTTTGCCCCTTAGCCCCGTCTCTAAACTCCATCCCCAGCCTCAGCATTAGCTCCAGAGAGGCTGAGTGCCCTTGTGATAAGGTGTGAGGCCTGTCTGCCTCTGACTGACAAGCCTGCTCTCACCATGCCAGTGCCTGCTGCTTGATAAGAGAAAATGTCAGCGTGATTTTGGGAAATGTCATTTATCGTGGCTTTCTGGCCGTGTCTGTAACCCAGACTGATTATGTTTGCTGGACATTTATATCACTGGGGGTAGCTTGGAAAATTGTACAAATGCTATGTTTTTCTGTGATAACGGCACTTAATATCCCCTTTGCCGTAATGGGTTTGATTTTGTTCCCTTACCTTCTCCTCCCTTGTCTGTATAGTCTCAACATCCTATTCTGTGCTTGCTAGTTTATTTTATGAAGAGTGTATAAGACACCATCAAAGTGTCTGGCGTGTGGAGGCGTTTAGATCGGGGATTCACTCCACACCCAGACAAAGACTTCCACCGCTCTCCGTATTGTGCAGAATGTATGAGTTGAAGTGTGTGTGGTGTGAGAGGAGCCCCAGATTTCAAGTGACAATCTGCTAGTCTTTGTCAGAGCGTGTGTGTGTGTGGGCTGCGCGGTGGATAGGGGACATCTTGCTGTATTATTTAGAAAGACGATCCTCCCCACAGATGAGTGGGTTAACAGGAACCATTAATTGGTTTAGCAGGATCATATAGACACTAGTTCCGGCTTAGCTGCGAGGCAGAAAATGCTTGCGTTCAGATATATTCAAAAGCTCCTGCTTGTTGTTATTATTATTATTTTATTTTACACTGCGAATGCTTGCGCCGTGAAGATGGACTATTTGCGTTTACTTTTATGCCTTAGGTTTTGATTTGTGGATCCGAGATGAAGCAGAGCTGAGTTTGTACTCGCGTCATCACTTTTAATGTCGGATTCAAAACCCAAGCTGTCATATATTATTCAGGGAGTTTTCCGTCTTTTCTCCGAAGCACTTCACTATAGTACTGCACCTCGGCTTGCTGCATGATTCGAGGAGCCGTGCAGTTCAGAGGAAGGTCTATGATTCAGTGTTGTATATTTTTTTTCCCTCATTGTTGACTCAAAGTGACATTTATGGGACACCCTGATAAAGCAATTCTTCCCGCTGCTCAGACCAGGCCGGTATTTTCAACAGATTTTCTCATTCATTTGTATTCACTTTTTTTTCTAGGGGACCCAGGCTGCCTTTTGTGATCCACAGCCCCGAAGTAGACTGAGACAGAAATAAGTGTTTTTAACATGGGCTCCCTGGCAGCCTCTCGGGAGCTTTGTGAGAGTGTTGTCCCCCCACTCTTAACCAAATTTATTGCTAGTCTGACTGTGGAAATCTAACAAAGGCACTGGCCCACTGTTCCCGGTATATTTGTCAAATCACTGCACCTGTGAGAGTCCCTGCGCAAGATGAATTCTAGGTTGGAGTGTTTCGTCCAGGAATAAATCTCTCTTTTTGCATTGTCTTTGTTTGGGCGAGCGGTATAGGCTGGGAATGAGCTTTCCTCGTCACATGAAGTGGTGTGGGTGAAAGCCATGATAAATGGTGCTCTTTGTTGACACCTTCATTGGTTTATTTATGGCTCATTAATTGAAGTGAAAAGGAGACTTGTTGGCGCAGCAGGGGGAGGCAGCGCTAGGCCTCCGTGGCTGTGCCTCAGAGCGACCCACAGGCTTTTGGGGGGGGGAGAGAGAGAGAGAGAGAGGGAGAGAGAGGGAGAGAGAGGGAGAGGCAGGCATCCCTCTCTCACTTCTGTCTGTTTGCTGTTTGCTGGGGAGAGAAAGGGAGACAAGCCATTCATCAGGAATGGATGGGGAGTGAAAGAGCAAGACGAGCATATGAAGCCAGCCTCCACCATTCCCAGTCGTCTCTTTAACATTTCATTTCGCACACAAGAACCTAAGGAGAGAAACACTTGTTTGTTGTAATAAATGAGAGACGCTTATCTTAAATAGACAGTAAGAAAAGTGGATGCGTGTTTATATTTAGCGGAGTTGTGGGCAATTTCAGATTATGATTTGGTTTTAAGAAAGCCACTTAGACGTCAGTGCTTGTTGTACACATGTGGCATATTGTGTGTTTTCACACAGCTGCACTCGGATTTGTTCTGGAATTTTCGATACCTCGTCTTTTCACCCCGCCACAATTTCCTTTGAACGCTTTTGAGTCTTCCGAGGAGAAAGAGCCACTTCAGACATAAGCTCATGAGCACACTTGATTAACAAGTGGATTAACTATGCTCGTTTCATGGGATGATGTACCTCAAAGCACTTCAAAGGCCACGCCGGGTGCCCGTGAGGTGCAGTAATGAGGGGTTCTTCTACACAACGACAAATTTGGTGGCCCCGCTTCATGTGAACCTGATCATTTTCTCATTTTCTGTGCGCGCTCGCTCTTTTCTCTGCTCGCTGCCGCTTGGTTTCTCTTGCTTCCTCTCACTCTTTTTTTTTCTCTCTCTCTCTCTCTCTCTCTCGGTCTCTCATCTCCTTCCACCTTCTCCATCTCTTCCCTCAGATTTCCTCTCATTGATCCCCCTTGAGTTGAGATGTGAGATTCTTCCTCGGTCGTGCACAGAAGGTTATCGCAAAGCAGCTATTTGTATATCAGTATTAACCCTCTCAATGTTCCTTTAGTCTACATGTCGCCAACCTATAAAGATGACCATCCGCAGAATCAGTCTGTGAGCAATCATGTAACGGGAAGTTGCCCAGCTTTCTGGTGTCCTTGAACTGTTAGTCCAGGTTCGACTCCTGTAAAGCCCACGTCTGACATCTCTCAGCGCTGTCACAGCTGTCAGTCAGCTCTCAGTGACGCCAATGTCCTCCAACACTTTTCCATCTCTCAACACCCAGGCTTCCGCCTCACTCTGTATGAGAGGAACAAGTCCTGGCCTGTCATACACTCATCCAGGACGCAGTTTAGGAGGGAGGTGGGGGAGAGATTCAATTTTCTAAGTGCCATATCGTCCTCCTGAGGAGCATAGTGCGGTTTCTCTCCGTCTCCAGCGGTGGAGAGGCATGTGCAACTCTGCCACAGCGGAGTAGCCCGCTCACGTTCCACTCTCTATCTCTCCCTGCCTGCATTTTTATTATTTTGATCTGGCAAGCACATGAGAGATAGTAATCTACACTTCAATTACATCGCACAAGTCATCAGATGCTATCTTGCGCTCGTGATAGAATGTGCTCTGAGGCAGCCCAGCACCACTGTGAAACAGCCCCTAGAGAGCCACAGTCTCAGCGTGTGTGCATCATGTGTGTGAGTTCTATCTATCTGTGTTTGTCTTTGTGTGTTGATGTGTGTGTGTGTGTGTGTGTGTGTGGGAAAGAGAGAGAGCTAGAGGAGCAGAGAGGCCAACAGACCGACAGAGAGACTGACTCTGGGAACTAGCTCTATTTATCAGTATAACACACGTATTTGCCAGTAGGGTACAGTATTTAACCTCGGTTTGTCATTGCACTGATTCTTATCATTACATTTAATTTAGTTCGAAATGAACACACTGTGCTGTAATAAGAAGATGAATTTTGTGCATCGTTTATCATCTGACTTCCTGATAGTAACCAGCAGAGGGCTAATACAGACGTGTTTTAAGGTCTTCTACAAGGCAACCGCTTGTCCTCCCATTAGATTCAGCTGATTGTAAACTGTGCTGTTAAACTGCAATTTTAATGCCACTCACAGTGTTACTTTCCCAGGCAAAAAAAACGAGTTAATTTAACATATCATTTGAAAATGATCTTTTTAATATAAGCTTTCACACCTGTTAGTTTGTCCAGAAAAGATATATAAATGTATGAATTGTCTGTTTCTCTTTTCGGTGCTGTGTCCTTCCTGTCTTCTTCTGATCACCACCACATTCTAAAGGTACGTGTTGTTACTAAACCACACATCAGACTGATCAATGAACCGATGCTGTTTGAAATACATCAACTACACAGTGTGCAACAACAGGACCGTGTTTCACTTGTGATTGCACTGTGATGGTTGATGTATTCAACTTGTTTTAGCAGGTGCTGACCAGACTTAGCACTGTTTATTTGAAACCTGAAATGTATTCCCTGTCCTCTAAAGACAAAGACAAAGAAGGCGAGAGTGAGTGTGTCAGACTGACTAACACATTAAATGTCTGTAAGCTGAAGTTAGTGATCACCATAAAGGAAGCCAGCACCAGAATAATTACACTTTCAGTAATAAATATCTAGCTCTGATATAAATGACATGCTTAATCTGACATGTACTCATTCAAACATAAATGAATACTTGTATTAATGTACGTGTGCCTGAGCATGTGCATATAAAAAGGGGGTCAGATGTTTACTATCAGTTTCATCCCTGCACATTTTTTTTCAGTTTCTTTTAATATATGAGGCAAAATTCATTAATAAGACAATAATCATTTTTCCCATTCATTGATTTGTAAATTGTAGTTTACATGTAGGTGTCAGTCTTTGTCTAAAGCCAACCACCTACAGTTGCAGTATTCTTCCACTGAGTGGCAGGTATTCAGTGCTCACGAACACCGGCAAATCAAGACGGATGGCTGGATTCCATAGTTCTTATCAGGCCTTAATGTGCACTTATACAGTGACAGAGAACTCTCCTCGAGGCCGACACACCAATGTTTGAGAATTGAGCTGGAAGGAGATAGCACTCTACGGGCCCAGCCATTTTCTTCCATCAGAGAGTCTGTGATGTGAGGCAGCCCTGCCAGCGAGGCTGTTTCTCAGGTAGGAACGGCGCTCAGCGCTCTGCCTTGCCTTTCCACTCCTGCTGAAACAGCAGCTGGAAAACCTCACCTACTCTCGCCCCATTAGGCAACACTTCACGCAAGACAATAGATGTGCAATTCATTGTGAGGCACTTTGTTGTCTTTCTCAGACATCTGGCAGGACTCAAATAGCCCTTTTTTTCTTAGAGTTTTGATTCCTTTTCTTGTTTGTTCATTTATGTCCTCCCGTCAATAAACTTGCTGATGTAATCACCAGATGTTAAAGGGTAGGGGTATTTATTGAGTCCTATTTATTGAGGACTGTTGCAGCAGTAAGCCAACTGGCTCGAATCGAAGAAGCTACTTCTGCTTTTAATCAGAGGTTTGATTGAAACCGTTGCACACAGCTCCAGTGTGTTTCAGGGGATGAGGTGGCAATAAAAATTTGCTCTCTGTCTTTGTTTGTGCGTTACCCGCTGATAAAAGCTCCTTGATGTTTGAATATCTAACCGAAGGAGAAAATGTAAATATTTTCTACCAGACATTTGGAGCGGGACTGCATGCAGCGAAGGTCTCCAAAGCGCACTGCTGTCTAAATGAGTGGTTATTGACAGACCTTTGGTGTCATGAGAATCACATGTTGTTTGAATCTCTGGTACACTAGCAAAATGTGATCCTCTCTGATGCTTGCATTTGAACTTATTTTGATGTCCCTGAGCATTAAGGGAAGTGACAGCTTACAAATAAATCCATAATTATCACATCTGAAAGCCGCCATCCCAAACTTTATTTGCATACCCAACACTTGGAGGAATGTGGGTAATAAACCCTGAGGGTCTCCCAGACTCTGGCAAAGTCGCGGCTGTCATCTCATCAGCCTTTGGGTCTTTCTCAGAAGCTAGCAAAAAGGGAAAGGCAGACTGGAGTGAGACAATACTGCTCTGTTAAAAAGAGGCTACAGTAAATGGGCAGCACTGAGTAAGGTTCAGCAGAGCACAAAAGGAAACTGAAGGACAAGATTGTTCCCATTGTGTTTCCACTGTGTATTTCCCCACAGAGCAAGGTCTACCAAGGCCCCGCGGGCTTCATTTCACCCCTTCAAAACCCAACATATTTCTTTGAGTGTCCTGAAGATAGGAACACAATGACTGCCTGTAGAATTTCATCTTAATTCTACCTGGGAACACAAAAGACTAATCACAGCCATCACAAAAGGGCTGTTCCTGCAGCCCAGTGTGTGATAGGACAGGCTCCGGCAGCATAAAGGCATGGCCCTCCAGAGAGCCAGGAGGCTGGAAGAAGCAGCCAAATGGGAAGCTGAATAGGCCAGGAGACACCCAAGATTATGTCTCCTCCACCATGCGGGGAGAGAGCGCAGACCTGTAGGACTAGACATCCATCAGAGGAGGTCAGGCTCGGGGCCCGAAGCAATAGAACAGTAATAATTTCAGAACATGTGATGAGAACACGAAAAGTTAAACGATAACGGTTGTGTAACATCGTACTTTACAGAGCATGTGTGTGACGTTAGAGCGTCATGAGTAATGTTCCTCCCGCTGCTCATTTCATAAGAGATTACAGATTATTCACAATGGGCTCTTTATCAAAAGTTGTTAAGTATCGGAGTGAAAATACGAAACATCTGGTTTATTTATGTTCCCTTCCCTACGTACCTCCTTCCTGCACATCCTGCTTGATGCTGCACTTGGCTCACAGTAAAAAGCCCGACAGTGTATTGATCTAAGAGGCGAGAGTGAACTAAAAACCTGTGTTTTGGCATGTTGCAGAATAAAAGTGGAGAAATGTTTTCAGTTGACTCCGTAGCTCCACCTTCCAAACAGATATTTCCTCCTCTGTGGCTCAGCCTCAGTACCTCCCCAAAAGGTTCAGCTAAAGCTCGCCTAATTGGTTGCTGGGCTTTAATTAGCCTGTCTTGTTTGCATGGCTGCCATTAGGAATTCAAAAAGGGTGGAGTGATAGCTGACATTTCCCCCTTACTCCCCTCTTTCCAGAATCCTCCCCTCTGATTCATCTCATCTTCATTTCCCCAGATCCTGTTTTTAAAGTTTTATTTAGGGTGTCATTTATTTAACAAGGGATTATTTATTTAGCGCATCAAATCATTCTGGAATGAATATTTATATATTTGTGAGGGTTTTAAATATTTACATGGTCTCTCCATTTCTAGTTTTGGAGCCACTGTAATGAGTGCTGTTGTTGAATGTCGAGGGGAATAACAAGACTGGTTTCAAAGTGAAAAGTCGTTTGAATATATTTCTAACTTAATTGGTATGAATCTATTATCAGGCTTGATGCTCTGATCATAGTTTAATTGGAGGTATATTATCATGGAACGGCTTCGGCGGTGGTTAATGATATTTCATTCGGCTGATGATATTAATTTGAATGGCAATGAATGATTTATGTCAGGGGTGGCGTTTGAAAACACTCGGCAGTGACATGACCCCATGTCAGCTGCTCTAAGGCACTCGCAGACTCCTACTTGACTAAATTCTGTTAATCCTCAAAGAAGCTTAGCCAGTTTTGCCCTGATGCTCACTCTCTTTCTGCATCTTGTTTTACATAGACACCATTGTGTAATGGTGGCTTATAAAAGAGGATGAACATTAACAGGGTTGTGTCCCCAGGACGTTAACCACTACTGGTTCTGTCTGGCGTGAGAGTGCCAGTGAGAGTGCCAGTGGTCTAACCCGGCTTGTGGAGACATGTAGAGACTCATACTAAGTTTACACTTATTGGGCCTTAGAAGAGTCTTATTGACAGCAGCAGCAGGCGGTAGGAGAACACAGAGAACGCCTCTCCACACTAGACCCCCCCCCCCCCTACACACACACACACCCTTTCAGTCTTAATGACTAACCAGCATGAGAAGTGGAGGAGAGGAAGAGCCTGGAAGAGCCTGATTTGTTCTGCATGCTAAATATGGCCTGTAATCTTTATTCCTCTGAGTGCCTTATTAAAAGTGAAAGGAAGATGAAATCCCACCAGCCAGCCCATCCTTTCTGCTGTTTATTAGAGGGGCTTTTCCTCTGTTAATATTGAGGTTATGGTAACCTTAGTGGTGATAGATGCATCTTGTGACTTCAGGTAATAATAGCAATGATTGATTCCCACCTGAACCCTGGAGGTGTAATCTAGCAGGATGGAAGAGATAAAGTGGCAGCCAGCGTCTGAGAGATACACAGAGAGGCAGATTCCATCCAACAGTGCTGTTTATCATCCAGCTCCTTGTCAGAATTTATGATGTTTCCCCTCGTCTCTAATTCATCATTCATTAACTACTCTTTTCTCCCCCCAAATCCATCTCTATTTGTTAGTTTTATCACTAAAGTTAGGATGAAAAATACCTGTGTGTTAGTTTTTGATTCGGCAGGAAGATTAATGTGATTTTTGACTGCAAGTGTGTCACATCAGTCAGATCTGATTTGATAATCCAAGTGAGCTTCGTCCCGCGGTTGTAGAGTTTGTTGTTTGCTGGAAGTGGCACACAGTTGCTATCATTTGCAAAAAAAAGACTTGACATTTTTTTTTAGACTCAATTAATTAATTTAGATTAATGCTGGGGTTGCATTTAAACTGCAGTTAGATCTTATGGCAGGAATTCCACAACATACAATAAAATGGCGGAAAAAACAAAAATAACATTTCTGAAAGAATCCATGCAGTAATAATTGGAGCACAGCACAATTTGCATAGGTTCCTTTTCCTGCCCTTTCTATGCAGCTGAAATGATTCCCACTCGTGATTTTTTTCTATCATTATGTAAACAGATAACCAGAATCAGAGAGAATATGATCAGCATATTTTTGTGCCTCTATTTGCATTATGGTGCTTGTGTTGGTGGCACTAATGAAGCTCAAAGACAAGTGGAGTCCTAGATACATTTTTTTTTTTACAGCTCCACACCTTTCCTGTTGTAGGGCTGCACTATATATTTATATATATATATATATATATATACACTATCTATTATTCCATTAGCAGGTAATTAATGACTCTCATTTGTGTAACTGTTATTAAGCCCTTTGAAAGATTGTTTGTGTTCAGATGAAATGAAACACATCCCAGAAGCCATCCATTGTGGCTGATAGATTAAAAGAGCAATAAAGCTCTTTGAAAAATGATATTTTATCAACGGTAATTTTTCACCGTACCTCAGGGGCAGCAATGACAGGAAAACACTGCAGTCCTCCTTCATGTTGATATCCTTTTTTTAGTCAAACTACCAGGGGAGTACACTAAGTGTGATTTATTCATCCCTTGACCAGTAAAAGGTGTCAGCCAGGTGAAAATGGATGCTGGGAGAGTATTGACAGGAGAAATAGTGCAGTTGTCCTGCTCTGTCACAGCATATATAGAGGGGGGGGGGGGTGTAACTTGTCCTATAGTCTGGATGTCTAGTTCACATCTGTCTGACTGAGTCCCTTTACAAATCTATTCTCTGCCTCTGATGATTTTTCCTTTGCCGTTAGAGAACAATAATTAAATGGACATGTTAAGCTTTTTTAGCTACCTATTCTATATGATATTATAATTTCCAATTATTATTTTTTTGGGCCGTTCTTTGCTTGTATCCTTGAGTGCATTGGATAAATTTCAGACGGGAATCTGATTTCCCACATGAGCAGATCAAATTGTCTCTTTTGTTCATGGTTTCTATCTGCCAATGTAAAAAGATCTAGGTTTCTTTTTTTTCCTCTTCTTCTTCTTTTTTTTTTTTTTTTTTTTTTGCTTATTGAAGAATAGGAGGATGGGGGAATCAAAAGCAGTGTGTCTTGTGAACAAACACCCAGCCTTTCCAAAGAAGAAGCTGTGTAACACGGGCACTGGCATTCCACAACTCCAGCTGGAAAGGCACAGAGCATCTCCTTGGGATTTATATTTAGCATTTGCTATGCTACTTATAAAATATTTCATAAATAATGTGAATATATTAGACGGGGAGAGAGAACTGTCGCCAGTCATTCCATATGCACTGCCATAGCAACAAGATGTTCCGCCTTTATCTGTTTAGGGCCCATGATTCTTAAACTGTTCATTGCCCACGTTTCCTTTTTTAATCAGAGTGTGTTTGGGATCCCCTGCAGCAGGGATCTAGATAAAAGGATTAACTCTGCCTCTACTAGTTAACCACGTTTAGACTTTGCCAGGCAGGCCCTCAAAATGAAAATAGATGGATTTCAAATGCCTAAATCAATGTGTTTTGATTGTGTGTCATCAAGTATCATGTGGCAATGTATTTATCAATTTATCTACAGCAATGATTACAGGAAACAAGAGTTTAGTTAACTTTATATTTGACATGTGAATATTAAGCATGACGATATTTTAATTTTGGTGTTTTTCTATCACATTAATTAATATGCATATTAATTCTCGCTCTCTAAAATTTACATTTGCTATTTTGTTTTAACATAAGCCTTTGTCACTCTCTTGACATTTATTTCCCCTGTAATTGAAGCTCGGTGACGTTTTGCCCTTCTAAAGATGTGAAATTATCTTTTTTAAAGGAGTAAAAAAAATAAGATAGAGATGTCTTCTCTGTCCAAAAGCAGTGGGGGTTAAAATCGTATCCTCGTGAGACTTAAAAAAGACAGCAAGCCTTGACCAAGGTGCTGTCTGGCAGAAGATATAAATCTTTCTAGCGGAGAACATCCACTTGTATTCATTTTGATCCAGCAGGCCTTGTTGAAATCTGGAGGCATTGTGCCGGCCACTGCTGCACTGCCGGCTGGGTAACACAGAGGAGCAGGGAAGAGCTGGCTCCTTTGTCACTGCTGTTAGCATTAGCCAGAGATTTGCATATATTTCTCTTGGAAGCATTAAAGGAATACAAAAAAAGACTAATTCACTATTGAAAGTCTCCCTTGCAAGATTAAAAGAGTCCCATTAGAAATGTATGACTGCTCATGTAGTTTTTATTTAATTTCTCTGCCCCCCCCCCCCCCCCCCCCCCCCCCCCTTCTTTTGTTTGAAGCTTTGATTATTCGCCAGGTTGGCAGAAAAAAATAAAAATAAATGGTGAAAAAAAATTACAGCTGCCATCTTCTCTGATATTACTTTGCTTTAAAATGCACTTCATGGCAATAGCTCTTTTCCCTCAGGTTATCTCTATAGAAAACTCACTTTCATTTTGGTGAAGGATGAAATCATTTTTTTTTCATACATTAAATACATATACATGCAGCTGAATTGTAATTTTAAAGTTGCACATGTAATATGTTGCTTTTTTTTAGATTGATTGCTAGACAGGATGCAGGTTGTTCAACAAGAAAGAATTAAATGTTTCCAAGAAATAACAATAATGTATAATCTTAAACATGTTAGGGTTAATTCATGTTACAAATCTTAAATACAAATTGTTTTTTTTCTTTTTCTCCATCTTCGGCACCGTAGCGCCTGGTTGCCACTGCCACAGTAGCACAGTGTACCACACACACACACACACACACACACACACACGTCTGAATGAGAACATGTGAACAGCAGTCCCAGAGGGAGTGCCCACAATGCTTATCACTCTGACCTGAATTCTGTGACGACAGACAATTTTACAAACAGCTGGGGATCAATCAAAACCCACTTGAAATATGCCACCTACCACTTTTACATTAGGAAGCATGCTGTTCAAAATGGAACATTTTCACTTGTATTTGTGATAATTTTACAGGCAAAGTTGGTCTCCTCATGGGGCCTCAAGTGCCAAATGATTTATTCCTCCCCCCACTGCCACCTCCACTCTCCTGAGCTGTGGCGAAGGGGTGGAGGGAAGGGGTAAGATTTACTTTAAGTTGTCTCTAAGCCTGGGGATGCAGTCAACAAGGGAAGGATAGATATAGTATTTGTGTTTAAGCTAAAATACTGTCCCCACCACTTACCACAACCCCCATCCCACGCAGTTTGTTGTCAACAGATTGTGCCTCCGTGGGTTTGCGTGAATTTATGATGTCATTAGTATAAACACTTTGAGGACAAAGTAACGGCTCTGAACTTGCTCCTCTCAGGTACAAGTGGCTCCTCTAATTGTCCCCAAATTCAGCCAGGAGTCACTCCTCTCCCAGCAGATGTCAGTGTTACTTCTAATGACACAAGATGTCATTGTCAAAACTCAAAGGGAGACAAGTATCTTTCAGCACTGTAATGTCTTAAAGCTGTACCCTCATGCTTTTAATGGTTTTCAGCAACAGCTCCAAAGGTAGTTCCTCAACAGGTGGCACTGATGTTGCACCCAAAACTATACTATTTTCCGCCAAAACACTGGCAGACTTTTATTTTTCAATTCAGAAGAAGCTCTGCCGTGATGTTATGAAATCGCCGGACAAAGCTCTGTTTTTTCCCCCTCCTTCTTTAGTTGGATTGGGTTTTTAGAAGGGTGTGAGTTTATGTTCGGTTTCAGTGTTTTTAGAGGATCGCGAGGGGAGAATGCAAATTCCAAATCTCCAAATTCCAAATAAAGAAAGAAAAACTAGCCTCGGACACTCACAATAGTGCTCATCACATGTATGTGGTTGAATTTGAACTTTTTTGTCGAGACGACATGCCACTCCTTCAGTTGTGTTAAAAGTTGCTCCCAGACAAACAAAAAGTGTCATACAAGTATAGCCGCAGGATGAAACAGATGTGTTGGCTGTGGTGTTAATGTGAGTTGTTTTAGCTTTAGTCTCTTTCCTCTCCTGAACTCAGTGAGCTCGGTCCTCCTCCATCTGGTGTGTAGAGTGTCAGTTCTCCTGAGTAATGTTCGACACGAGGTCAGCAGAACACCGCAGACTCGCTACATATGCTTCTCAAACTGTTGCTGTTGGTCAGGTGAACGTACATTATAATCCACATTAAACCGGATAATTAGCTTTTTTGTGAGCCATTAATTCTGGCAGGTGCACGGGGGCAGAGGGGGGAATAAATAATGTGGCTGTGTGACACGATGCTAAAAAACGGGCATATTTCCAACAGCTCATTTCGACTCCTCTAAATTGACCTCATTGTAGATGAAATATTAAATGGCCAGCCTGGCCATTAATGCTGACTTTTATGGATCGGATGCTGTTGTACTTAATATACCGGTTCAGTTGTCCCTTTTATTCCTTGGCAGTGTCCTGTCGGCCCGTGATGTATTGCACGAAGAGCGAACCTGCCGGTACACAATGGGGTTTCAACCCACGTGAAGCTCTCTGGCACTGGTCCAGACTGGGAGTGAGAGCGGAGGAGTCGGAGCTGTGTTGTCTGAAGCGAGTTCTCTGCTGTGTAGCATTGCCATTAATAGGGGTCCTTTATGGTGGCTTCACACTTTGGAATTTCAATTGTCTTGTTGTTGAAAACAATTTCAAAAAACATGTTTGACAAACCAATTAAATGGCAAACCAATTTACATCAATGACCATATTTTAAAGTTCCATTGTAAGAATAAATAGTTGCTTTTGGTATTTGCAGCAATTCCATATGTAAAAGCCTCTTTTACACTGGACCCATTGGATTTTCAGTCTACATTTTTGCAGTGCACGATTTAAAGCCAAGTGTCCCATTTTTGAACCACACAGTTTAAATTATAAACATAGTTGATTTAAGTAAATTGGAATTCAATAACCTGCTCTTGAATTTTAATTGATTTTGATGCAAAAGCTTTCAGATGTTCAACACTTCAGCTAATGACAGGATATATGTAAAACTAATGGCCAAATTCCTGTCACCCTCAGCTCTACTTGCTAATTTACTAGCTTTAGCATGCTAACTTGCATCCTCATGGAGCAGATGCAGTATGTTATTTTCAATACTTTGAGCCAACATATCACCTGTTACAACCACATATCATTTAGATGCCACATTTAAATAATCAGCCATTCAAAAATGTATACATATATGTATATATGTATATGTATATGTATATTTAAAGCTGCTCCAATCAATATTTTTTCAGTATGGTGTAATTTAAATAGTACTGTGTCACTCATAGTGACAAACCCATAGAGAATTGTCACAGAGCGCTTAAGGGCTCTGGCTCATCATTTTCGGTTTTCTGTCCTGCAAATTGTGTTGTCGACCTTTTGCAACTGCAGCTTTCCTCTCGGATAAACCCTCTGTACACTGCCTGTCTAAAACCAAACCAGTTGGTGACTAGCTGAGGCACACAGTGTAGCATGTTAGCAGCTAAAGAGGAAGATTTTTTTTTTTTGAAGGAGAGTTAATATTGGCCATACATTAATCACAACTCCAAATGATTGGTGAATTGGCTCTAAGTTGGCTTGATGTGTGAATAGCTCTTGATGGCTAACAGTTGCAATAACAATTTTATAAAACAATAATGTCAATGTCAATTTTTTTGTTTTCAGCTTTTCCTGCTGCCCTAAATGGCCAAAAAGTATAAAGTGTATATAAAGTAATACAGCTTTAATGTTAGATAAACACAAAATCAACTATACAAACAAGTTACACTTATAATTGATGTAATTTCTTTATTGATTGATTGATTCATGTTGCCCTGCGAGCTGATATATTTGAGTAATTTGTCCTTTACACTAAAGCTAAATGAATCTGCATGTGTTTCATCCTGAAAAGAAGGTTAAGTGATACATTTGATTTAATTCAGATAGGTAAATTAAATATTGTGTGATTTATTCTCACAGTTTTTCAAATGTTATATATTACATTGCTTACTATGACTACTTACTTACTTATTAGCTTGGTGATGTCAAACAGTATTTTCATTTCCAATACTTATTAACATAACATGCTTACTCATCTGCTTAATAATATTACATTGAGCACAAGTAGCAGTAAGTCAAGCTCACTATGTCTTAACCCGACCGCATGAATTTCACCAGCTGTAACTTCATTGACAAATAGGCTTAATTCTCTCTTAGTACAAGGACACTGCTGGATAACAGAGTGGAGTGAAATCAAATATACTCTGAAGTACTGTGTTTGACTGTCCATCGTGGTCCACAGAGCAATGCTTATAACATCTGCTGTTAAGATCCTAAAATAATAGACTTTAATAGCAGAGAATAGATAATTTCATGGTTCGGAGGATGACTGAAAGTAACTCCGTGCTTTCAATTAGTACCAATAAAGATGCTATTAGGAGACACAATAAAAGACACTCTTTTTTTTTTCTTTGATTACGCTTTTGTGAAATATGCATCAAGACTGTTCAGGTGTAAAAATCGTTATCGTTATCGTTGGGCTTATTCACAACCTGGTGGCGTGATTGTTAATCAGCTTTGTGGAAGAAAACTGTTAAGACTGAGTAAATGTAATAAATGTCTTGCAGTAGTACATGGGGAAATGTTATAAGAGGATGACTTTTGGTAATTTTCTTTCATCTCTTTCAAAAGCTTTTGATTTGATTTATTTGACATATAAAAAAAATAATTATATATATATGTGAGTGCTTTTTATCGCAAGCTGCGATAAAAGCGTAGATTGTGCCATCCATAACTCTGCGACAGGTCAATATATATATTGAAATCAAAACAAACCTACCAAGAGACCCCTCTCTTTCACGCACGCACACACACACACACACACACACACACAAACAAATCAAACACACATCCAAAAAATCCCTGGAATGTTGCGACAGTTTTTATAACTTTAAGAGAGCCAAGTCTGAAATCATGGCTTTGAAATGTTGGAAAGCAGTATTTAGTTTTAATATAATCTGAGCCTTTCGTTCAATCTAATATTGCAAAACTGAATTTCCAAAAAGTAGATATTCCTTAATGTTTAAGATTTCATTTTTAATTATAATGATCACAGATGATACATTATACAGTTGTATGTGGGAACAAAATTCCCCACATACAAAGTTAAACCTGAAACTATGTATACTCTGTGATATAAATTGTGTTTGGCTTAAATATGGGAAAAAAAAAAGATAGGTCAGTTTATAATTCTGGTGGAAGAATTATAGCCGTACAGGCGCGCGAGCAGCCGGGGCTCTCCTGAAGAAGGACGTCCCCCCCCCTCTGCATCATCAACAGTGGGGGAGGATGTGGCTGTTTTCTGCCTCGAAGGAAGACGTTGGCCAGGGACCATAATGCCCGCAACCGCGAGCAAAGCCCCCTAAAATATTCATCACATAACTTTTCTGTGTGACTATATGTTTTTAGCAGATGGTTACATCTTTGAGTCGAGAACAAAGTTGTAAAAGGAATATGATTTCACTTGTTGCCATGGGAACAGAAATGGATGAAGATGTTTCATGGTTCACTGGTTGCCTCGCCTCTCCTCGTGTGTGTGTGTGTGTGTATATATGTGTGTGTGGGGGTGTGGGGCTTCATGTAGTCGCATAAGGAATTGCTTTATGTAACTATTTTAATTTGTAAGTGAGGGGCAGATTTCTGCTGTCACTTAATTTCTCTGAAGGATATTATGTTAAGTTGCCTGGTGAAAGGTCAGTGCAGTTCCAAGAGAGGATCATTTCCTAATGCACTATTACAAGACGTATCAAGCTTCTAGTATTATAGAAATAATAAACGCTCTTGTCAGAAGCTCTGTTCCGAAGCTCTATTCAGAGCGTGATTTATTTCGCTCTGTGATCGCGGAGTGGTGCTCATTTCACAGTGTATTAGCTGACTGTCTAAATAGTGATGATTCAGTAGCACGGCTACTCGTCGTCACGTGACACATGAAAGGGAGGATCTGTCGATAAAGGCGACAATAACAGAAGCCCAAGTTATCTTGTGCCGTTTTTTAGCTGCATTTCAAAATGAGTGTTCTTACATTCGAGACGGGCTAATTAGATTGTGTGAGTTGCATGATATGGGGTCCTACACATAAAAGCCTCGCTGTGGAGATGAGCAACGGTTGCCTGTACCCCAGACAGTGCTGATAGTAGAGCCACTCCTTTAATTCCACTCTTAAAAATCAGATCCTAATTGGGTGTCTGATTTTAGTAACTTGTTCAGCAATTTAAGAAAATTGCTTTTTGAAATGTAACAATTTCAGTGATCTTAAGCATCTCATTTCTCATTCTGTGCACTCCACAGAGGCCTGTCTCTTTTCAGGCCTCATCAGGCAGTAATTGAAAGGTCCTCCTTTGCTTGTAAACCATTGACCCTATAGAATTTACCACGCAGTTCATTTGGACGCATGCAAAACTGTTTTTCGAGCCTGTCGGGGAGGCTGAAAGAAGAAAGGAAGAAAATAGTTTGTGGATAATTGTTTTAAGATGCTGCTACATTACTTGAGCCTCGCATTGTACAGAGTACTTCTACCGGAGACCACTAAACACACACGTACATATAGCACACATATGCACACACACAAACCTCTTACAATTTATTAAATATAACTTGGCAGCGTGCTGCTCTAAGACGCCACATGAAGAATGTAGTTATTAGAGGAGGCACCTGCAGACTGAGCACGGAGCCTTTTATTTTGTTCCTGCGACAAAGAGGAAGACACAATTTCCACCGAGGCATGTATGAGCGGTGAAGTGTAGCTTAATGGGATGGTTTTATTCATCAAGCGAGGTCTGTGCACTCGTCCACTGCGAAGCTGCCTTGAGGGACAGTGAGTGATTCCGACCACTCAGCCTCATTATGGAATCATATTAATATTTAAGGGTTTGGAATTGAGGAATAAAGAGGGTAATTGATAGCATCAAAATGGAAGTGTTTGAACTCTGCTACAATGTGTGCTCAAAATGCAGCTACACCAATCCTCCTCCTTTTTTTTTTTTTAAAGTGATAAAATTGTTGAGTACAAATCCAACCCTTGAACCTAGTTGTGAATGGCATACACGGTCACAGATGAGCACGGAAGACACAACTGACTGGCTGATGAGTCGTGCCAAGCAGAGGAGATTGAGTCACAGCACAAGCAGTGGCGTTTGTGTCCATTGCTGCAGCTTAAGAGCCACGGGCCAGCCTTCACTGGAGAAAGAATGTTGGAGAAAAAGCAACACAGGCCTATTTGTTTCCATTTCCTGTTTATTTTAATATACCCTGCTAAACAGGGTTATGTAGATTAAACACTCAGAAAAGGACCGTAACCTTTCAGGTCTTCACTGTGTGCCTCTGTGTGTTAATCAGCTGATTAGACTGTATAGAAGGAAAGTGACATGTAAGCATAAATGAGTCTGCAGGCAAGTAGACTGTGAATGATAATGATGCTCAGGAGTCCTACTTAGCATAACATAAGGGACTGCTGCTTCTGCTCATGGCATTCTTCAGAACATAGTCAGTGGACTTTGTTACAGAGTAGCACTAATTAGGCTTTACCGCCACGTTTAGCCAGCGGCTCTACAAAAAATACCATTGTGGCTCGTTTCTGGATCTCGTGCATGATTTAGCCGGAGCGTTGCATCAGCCAGTTCTGGGCATGAATGCTAACTTCTGCTGTTACCTGCTATGAGAGCAGCATATGGAGATACCGCCGTGCAGGTGCAAGCAGCCTGCTATTTGATTGTTACCAAGAGATTGATAATCATACAACAAAGGTTTAGGATGATGTTCAATCTGCAAAAAATGCCAGTACACAGACAGATTGCTAACAGATGCCACCGCACCTGTAGCTCCTAATCGAGTTCATTTTCTGCTTTACGGGGGGAAAAAAGGTTTTAGACAGGCAACAGGCATTTGGTTTAAAAAAATGATGCAATAATAATGGTGTAGAAGCAAAAACAACAACAACAAAAACATATTGTGATCATAAACAAGATGCACATACTCGACACATCATACTGTATTAGCCTGGCAATAAAGGGCATGAAGCATTAGTTCATATTCTGTATAAATTAAGAGTCGGCAAGTCATTTATTCAAGTCACATCACTTTTAAGTCTCACACTATACTACAATATTATGTGCTCCTGTGTTCTTCGCAGCCCAAATGAATGATCGCTTTTCAAGCAATTGCTTAGTAGTACTAGTTTGGGCAGCTTCTCCTCATTAGGCTTCGTCAAAGAGTGTACATGCTAATAAGACCTCATTACTAAAAGGTCTGCACAAGATCATTTTTTTTTTTTTTTTTTTTTTTTTGCACATTAAGTATTAAAACCAACACAAAATTACACCATGTGATGTTTGATCAGAGCTGTTCTTTGTGTTGCTGGTAGAAACAGTGTGAGTTATACAGAACGTTGTGGCTACACAAAGGCTGTGTTGAATGAGGGGTGTGTGATTAAGCAGCAGGGCCTGAGAGTACTAAGATGTGGTGTCTATTGCCTGAGAAAAAAAAACATTAATGCACTGACTGCAGCCAGTGAATTTTTCTTGTGGAGTGCCTGTGTTAGTATAAATAGATAGCCAATTTGTAAAATCGTCCGCCTGAACATAAGCATCTTGGGCCACTCTAATTGGTCAATTTCCCGCTTGTATTGAGTGCCTAGATTGATTTATTGCCTTTTTTAAAAGGCCGTGGGGACCCACAGAACAGCTGTGCCAGCCGTCCGTGCCGGAACTGTTATGAAAACAAGGGGCTGAGTGCTGCGCGTCGGACAGCAGTCACGGCAGCAAACGGCGAGTAAGAATGGAGCAGAGCGGCATGGCAGACAGCTGGCAGAGACAACGTCTGCTGTCTGGCACCGCTGGAGATGCAGGATTTATTTCAGCAAACACTGCTGAGTGGAGAAGCCCTGCCCTGGTGGAGATCTCTCCTTTTCTCACACAAACACTCCACCAGGAATTTGCCTGATTGCCGCAACGCCTAAACCATATGAGAGCCTGCGTGATTGGAGCCAGAGAATAGACATTTTTCATGTCGTGATATCCCCCTTGACATGGAAGAGGGCTCAGTGAGAGGGGATTTGAGTGTTCTGTCTCTCTGGGCTTGAGTGATAGCTCCCCAACCTGAGCATATCACGGCTGAACCCGGCTGTTTGCGAGCAATCACAGTGATTTACTCTCCCGCGTCGTATCTTGCTGAAACAATTGCATCACGCGTGAGATTTTAAAATACTATATCCATCTATTCGCTCACATGTGACCTGTCTGAGCTTTGCTGTTTGTTTTACGAGTTGCCATCAGACTGTATCTCTGTGTTTAGAGATGTGCAGTGATCGTAAATCTCACAAGGGACGTTTGAGGCCGAAAGCGGCGCGCAAAGCTGTTGAGAGAAGTTACCCTACAACGGGACTTATGACCCGTGTGGGTAGGAACTAAAGAGTTTGCTCATCATGAAGAATTGTATAAAGTCTGGGTAAGTGTAATGCGCATCTGCTCTGTGTAAATGAGAAACAAAATGGTTCCTTAAATACAAGCACATGCCTGTATTTCCTCTTGCCACAACACATTTTTTCCACATTTCCACATTTTCTTTTCATTCTTTTTGATTACATTAGTTTCCAAGCGGTTTCCAGGCATCACTTGCTCGCAAACTTTATTTCCATGTGTCTGTTTTGATTCAAAAAGTAACATTAAGGATTGCTACAACTAACCCTTATTGTGCGGTTAGACAACACTAAGATATTCCACTCCATGTCGAAGCATCCACTGTAAGCACCCTGGCAAGCCATTGACTGTGGTTCTCTTGTGCAATGTGAGTGCAGATAGCTAAGTGTCTCCTTTTTGAACTGTGATTCTTAGAAATTCCTGTATTTAGCACTGGGGATTGGGAGCCGGAGTCTTCCACAGGCATTTCAATGTACGTTCTGTGAGTCCTCCACTAAAGGCAAAACAGAGAGAGAGAGAGAGAGACCAAGAGCGTTTGTGTGCAAAAGTGTGTGTAAGAGAGAATGAAAGTGAGAGAGAGACGGAGAGGGAGAGAGTAATCGCACAGTCTTCATCTAGTACTTAACTTTAGGAAATATGAGTCTGGTTGAAGATGAAAGGGACTTAATCTCAAATGCCTCAAATGCCTCTCTCCTCTACTCTCTCTCTCTCTCTCTCTCTTGCTCTCTCTGTCTGTCTTTCTCATTGCCTGCTGCCCACTGGGACTGGCCCATTCCAGCACATTGGAGTGCATTATGTAATCCCCTCCAAGTCTCCACGCCCTGCAGTAATGGTTTAATTAGGGGAGGGGAGGCAGGCATCATCGCATCCCACCTGCCATCTCAAACATGCACCAAGCGATTTCTCCACCAGAGACACCTCTCAATCTATCAGTAGTAGTCCTCCACACTTTGATGAACATTATCTGACTGATATCTTTTTGAGCTGTTAGCATTGTGCCTGCTGATGCATACTGAGATGCAGAGTTGACAGAGCTTGTCTGTTCATTGTCCCTCGTGCAGCTTGTGGCCCCAGCCTGCTATCCTTTTTCCTTTCCCTCCAGCAGGCTCTCTCTCACTCTCTCTCTCTCTCTCACTCTCTCACTCTCTCTCTCTCTCTCTCCCTCCACCCCACCCAGTCCCTAGCCAGCCAGTCAGTGCGGGCGTGCTCAGTCTGTCAACACTTTCACAGCACTCAGAGTGTTTGAATGAAAACAGGAGGAAACCATACAGACTTGCCAGAACAGGCCTCAGAAAGCAGGGGTTAATACCGGCTAGCGCATGATGTAACTCGGTCTGCCACACTTAAGCCTTTCACGAGCCGACTGTGTTTTAATAGATATTCAGTTTCCTTCCAGTTGTGCATTTTAAAATTATTAATTTAGAAATGTTTATAGTTGGAACAGGTGCAGGTTTACATTGGACATTGAGGGATTTCTGTTAATATATGAGGAAACACAAACCTTCATTTGTATTTCACTGGTCTAAACCAATATGCTGCACACACTGTATACAGAAGAAATATTAGATGGTTTAATGGGTCAATACATTTTAATAGCGCACTAAAATGCCTTATAGAATTGCACCATCATGATGAAAAGTGGCTTATTTTTTGTGACTTGGTGCAATGGTCCATGCCGTTGCAACGAGATCAGTGGCATACTACAGATCAACCGTAGCCCTACCAATAATATTTAGCATCAATTTACTGCCATTTATTTGTTTTGGTTACGTACATTTTTTTATACATGTTTAAAGCCAAGTGCCCAAATATCTGTCTGCCTTTTGACATCCTCACATGAGCTTCCCGGGACTCATGAAAGAGCAGCTCGGCCTCATTTGACCCAGCCTGGTTGTTCATCACCGAACAACCTGTAACATATTACAATTTCAACGACCTTCGTTGATATGCTGTATAATCACAGAGTTGAATTGTGACTTGATGTGACTTGTTTATGTTGGTGCACTCTGTAGTGAGCCCTCCAGTGCTCCTCGTGTGAAGGGCTTATCAGCGAGTGACGAGGCCAGCCCCACTCCAGGGCGGAAATCTGCCTCTCCCAGGAAGAGTGACTGTCCTTGGGACAGGATTCACTCTGCTCCTGGCACAAACAAACGTACATTTTGCATAGGGTTAACAGCACTTTCCCCGCTATCCTGGAGGGCTGAGTAGAATTAAGCAGCAATTGATAATGACTTATTAAAAACTGTGGCTGAATAAATGAAGTGTGTTGTGTAGCCATTAGAGGATGGGTGCTATTATGTTAAACGTTTTGATTTGTGAAGTGGGGTGTGGATTTGCTAATCCAGAGGCAGTTGGGGATGCTGGAGGGAGGAATCAAGCCATGCATATAATATGAGAACATTAGCTTGATGTACACAGACGGGTGCTTCAGAGCAGGACAAATGCGGATGATCGATGAACTCCAGAAGCAAAAAAAGAAAATAATAATAAAAATTTGCAAAATCACCTCATTAAGTTTTAGTAGATCAGAGATATCGTTGTGCTACAAATCCACAAAATGTCCACAACACATCTTTTTTTGTTAACCTACAGTTTTATCTCTACAAGTCTGATCCCACTTCAAAAAGTCTTTCATGTTGGAGGTGAAGGTTGAAAAGCTATATCTATTCATAGACAGATGTTGCTGTATTATGGCTTGGCCGAAGCAGGCCAATGAGGATGGAGCATTTCTCCTCAGCTTTTTTCCAGCCCTGACTGCCAGACTCCGTCTGAGACTGATAAATCACCCTGCCCCAGCCCTTCTCCTGTGTTTTCTTTTCAAATGTAGAATCGATGGATTTTTCCTTCATTTCATTGACCTGTGCATAATGGTGCTCTCACTCCTCTACCGTTGGGAAGGAGCCCAGCGCCGCAGACGTGCCTGCCCAGGCAAAGACAGGCGGCCTGGGCTTTGTGTTGCTTATTGTTCAGCCTGGAGAAATTAATGTGCTGTGAAATTAGCATTTTATCTGACTGCAGATACAGTAATGGAGGCAATTAGAGTGCAGGGGAGAAGCAGTGCTTGGGGTAGTGGAGAGGTAAGGGACAATCCTCGAGCTGCAGGAGCCCAGCGGAGAGTTGCACAGCCGGCCTCACAGATAACACAATCACCTCCGTCTGGCAAGCAACACAGTCTGACTAGAATGTCTGCCGGTTAATAAAGAACACATTTGTTGTATGAAATGACACTGTATCATTTTGATTAGCTAACTGGGAAACCACACTGGAAGAAAATGACTGTAATGCAATATCTTTTATTCATATGTTGGCAGGAAGGGTGATCTTTTTTTTGCGTTTGCAGCTAGTGCTCTGCTGTTGATTTTTACCGTTTTTTCGACAGAACTGTTAGCTGAAATTATTGGAATGGGATGGGGGTGAGGCAATGAAATCAATGCACCTTTTGAGCTTGGATCATTTCTCATCAGTTATTTTCAGACATGACATTGTGTATTTACAGCCGCAGGGGCGCATTGTCATCTCTCTTTATCACGTCTCCAGATTGAAATTGATCTCTCCGATTGTGAGCCACGGGCAAGGAGATGGACTTTATCAGATGCCGAGGAGCTGCCAGCGTGCTATGTTGTCACCTGAAGCTTCGTAGATTATTTATTTATTCTTCAAAAGACACTCTGATTTGATGCTGGAGGGGAGATGCTAACATAATGCTATGTTTAATTCTGTGAGCTGCGAAACCATCATGGCACCAACCTATGATCCTGTTCTGTTCTGCTGAGGGTGTACCTGTATGCCCATACAGCGTTATTAGACACTCGTACTGTTATGCATTCCTGTGTTATAATGTGCTTATGGAACTGTACAGTATATCCCTCTGGCTTCCCCCCCCCCCCCCCCCCCCGAACATCCTGTCAGGTTCTGAGTCAAATATTGACATAGCTTATAGTTACAACTGAAAAACAAATCCTCAAAGTTTGCTGTGTAGACAATAGATGAAGTGTTCTCCCTTTGGTCCATATGACCTCCTGAGTGGTTTGTTTGTTTAGCAAGAGCAGTCAAACAGGTGCACAAAGACCGCTGGGGAGGAAATCCTTTAAGTGTATTTTTCTCCACAGAATATCTAGAAAAGGTAAACTGAAAGCAGGTTTTTAAAGCAAATGTGTCATATCTGTATTAAATATAAATAAAAGTCCTAATTTGAAGTCTTTTCACATGTGACGTCTAATACATGGGTGTATTGTTCTTGCATTTTTCATGCGATTTAAGGAGCAATAATGGCAGTATGAACTGCCTTTCTTGTGATTACTAATTCTCAAATTTTCTGCAAACATGTGGGTTCAAGCAAGTGTAACGGAAACTTTATTTTTTTTCTTTCTTAAATCTGTTGGGGCGAAGCCAGCCACCCACCTCCAGTCCCCCCTCTGCTTTTCTGAGTAAAGACAGCATGACTTCTGCAGTTGGAGGATCACGCCCAATAAGAACATTATCCCAAAGAGTGCACTGGGCTGGCAAGAGTCTGAGATAATACCCCTTCCTCTTAAACTCCAGCAGCTCCAGCTCACAGAGTAGAGGCAGAGACAGGGAGGCCTTACCAAATGATACCCCACAGCACCCATGAAACCAATTGTTCCCCCGACACCTTATGCTTCAGGGAGGAGAGTGACGAGATAGCTGGTTGTCTGCATAATATCCTTATTCTCAAACATGAGGGTGTAGTCCGTGTGTCCATTAGTGTCAACACACCAATGCTAAATGGGCCCGGGCTGTCTTTTCTTTCTAGCTGCAGAGTGTTGTTCTGTCTGTGTAGACTGTGGTAGTTGGTCCACAGGGTATTATCCATTCTGATCGGGAGGCTGCGCTGCCTCTGAGGAGAGGGAGATAGATGAGGACATGCCACAATGCTGAGGTACTGTATGTGTATGATTAGAGAGGCAGCTCTGATACCTGTCACCCGCAGCATGTTTACGTGCTAAATGATGCTGATCAAATGGATGAGTGCCAGCAGTGCAGCAGATGAACGAGAGGTCTTAAGCAGTCATTTACAATATCTTCGGCGTGAGATTAGCCACGTTACGAGGTGATACTTACAAGCGACACCTTTGTCTGAGAGAGCTCATCTTGAAAATACAAATGGGATTCCTGCAGCCCCGCGCTTTTCTTCTCTCGCTCTCTCCGTTACAGGTCGTCATTGTGAGGCGAATTGAAAGGCTCTCTCCTCATTAAGGCTACTGTTGAAGTGGGCAGTGTTACGCAACTGAGCTATCTGCCCAGCAGCCCTGGCTTACAGCCGGACAACCCCCTCTTCTCAGAGCCTGTGCCTTCTCTGTGCTCCCTTACCGATCTCAGACCAGGTGTTGTGGCTTAGGCTGACATTCGGCGAGGGGGCCGAATCTGTCCCAAGTCCAGCGTAATCAGAAGGCCCCAGGTTGAATGCAGACTTGGCCCAGGGCCTCACATCTTGTTTGAGTTAACAGCACAAGCTGAGCGGCCTGTTTACAATCTCCACAGCAGGGGCAGAAAAGCTCACTAAATGTGTCTGGATGGCTGTCAGATGTGGAACAGATGTGCTGAAATGGAGGAAATTATGTCACTTCTTTTTCCCCTCTCTCATGTGACCGTGATGACTAAAGAGCCGTGATCAGGGTGATGTGATTTATGCAGAGGGAGACTCGCACTGTGGTGACAGTTGTGCCGCGTCTGTTTTTTTCTTCAGCCGCTTCATGAGGCACAGAGCAGGGGCACTGTTCCTTACATGCATCACAATGCCCTCTACAGGTGTATGATGGTGACATCCTTTTTCCTGATTAAATCTGAGCAGAAATATGCGTGGCTCTTGTCTCGATAAGAAAACCCTGCAATGATTTACAGTGACGAAGAGAGCAGATGAAGTCTTTATCTACGTGTAGTCTCACTCAGCTAAAAATCAGCAAAGGCCACATGAGCAAAGAGTTCCTTGTAAACACGGTTCCCCCTGAAAAGGAACAATAAAGTGGTGGGCCATTAAAAATGTACACTGTCAAATGCAAAGGAGCAGCTTGCTTACTTTACCTCAAATATTTATTCACTCTCATGGTCCTTGAAAGCTTCAACGTGGATTGCTTGAAGGGGTAAAATATAGAGTTGGGTGCATGTGTGTTTGTGTGTGTGAGAGCGAGAGAGAGGGATACCTGGTCACACCTTTCTATCACTCTGGGCTTCATTCTGTGATGCTGTACCTCACTGAGGGCCATGCAAGGAATCAGAGTGCACTTACTGCCGGTGCCCAGGGATATCTATCACAATGGCTGTGGTGTATACAGCCATATAACCATTAAGAAGAGAACGAATATGACTCTAAAGACTCGTTGCCTTTTTGTGTACAGGCCTTCAGCTATTCCTGCAACATCACCTTCTTTCACTGCCTATCTTGACGTGCAGCACTAGTTCAAATTGTTTATGTGTGGGGTTTTTTTTGATGTCACGCAGCATTGACTTGATTGGTTTATTTGTTTTTAGTGCATCTCCGGCCTCCGTCTCCTTACGGATGAGAGAGCTCACATTTGCTAAGCATGTGCAATGTTTCAATTATAGTTATAATTCACCTCATGCCCTGGAAGGGGACGTAGATTATGAGTGCACAGAGAGATGAGAAGGTTTATAATGAGTGTTAGTTGTATTGCCTTGTGCATGTTTCTTCTCTCATGAGCTCATGTTTCACTCCCTGTCCCTATGCGATCACTGCAGACAATGAGCAGACTGAAAGACCAAAATATGTGTATTTTTAGAGCTTACTTAAGTTTTAATTAAAGTAATGAAATGGACGATAAAAGCATTGTCAAGATTTTTTGAGATCTTTCGCCCACTATCTACTGTACATGCTGACATGTTGAGATGTTGCATTTTCAACAATGAGTCTTTCCCTCTTTCTTTTGGATATTCTTAAATCTCTTATCTTATTAATCTTTAAAAAAAAAAAAAGAAAAGAAGGCTTTTTGCCGCAGGCTGCAGAAGAGGAATTTGTGTTTAGTGGATTCCTGTTCCCAGATGAGGAGAGCTAAATGAGTTTGGAGGCTTCCTGAATGCTCTATAATTGTGATGAGGCTCTGTTCCTCTGAACAATTAAAGATGCAGGAGCCCTGTCTCTTCTGAGATCCATCCCGGTCCACTATCGTTGAGTCTTCCCAGTCACACAACGCGTTGTAGTCGGAGGATGACCACCTATCTCTTTCCGCTGCCCAGCTACTACTTTAAGAGACAATCTCAAGGTCGGCATCATGCCCAACGCTATGATCAATTTATTACTCGCTGTCAAAGCATTAGAGGGTAGAAACGGAGGACTTGCCAGTCTCCCCAGTGGTCCAAACCCCCCCCCCCCCTTTCCTCCCCTGCTCCCAGTCTCGCATAGCAGGCTTTATTTGTCCCCTCAGAACAAAGCGGAGAACAAAGCTGCATAGCCGTCTGGTCTGTGAAGCTGTGTGGCTATGCTAATGTCTCCAGGCTGGTTGGAGTCTTATTGAATGGGTGAGCAGAAGAGGTAAATAAGCGTGTCTGGATGAGAGGTGGGGGCCAGTGGGTGAAAGAAATGAAGTAATAGACTATTCCAAGGGTCAGCCCATGTGAAAGCAAATATTTATATAAGTGATTAAAATACCCTCCCCACATCCCGCCCACTTCATTTAAATGAGGAACTAAACTGTAAAACGATTCATCTCCTAGAGGCAAGTCTGAAGGAGGAAGCAGGAAGAGGCATTTGTGGGTGGAAAAAAGAGCAAACAAATAGTGACGTAAATCTGACTCACTCGTCTTTTGCCTTCACAATGCAAAGATTAAAGCAGCAGGCTCTTTCGGGGATGCAGATTTCATCCCTTGCTTTTCTTAGACTTTCATCCTCACAGTGACGAGTCTGTGGAATTTCACACTGCCACAGCCATTTCTACAAAGGGTCAGAATGGCTAATCTTACTAGCAGTATTGCTCTCTTCATCCTCTTTTACCTCCTAAAATATTATGTGAACTTTTCGTTGAAGATGCTTTGATAAAACAGCAGAGCAACTCCTTTTATGTATGTTATTATATGTATGTTATAATGGTCTTTTTGACCTTGGTCTTATTTCTTTTGTATTTTTCACAAGAAATACATTGAATCCTTATTGTGAGTTCGTATCAACAATCATTCTTTCAACTACAAAGTTGAATGCATCCACTTTATGCAGGTCGGGCCTTTCAACCTCACATAATGCAAGATGTTAGCACTCTAGATATTAGTTTATGTTATCCTCGACAACGTGTATCTAATCAAAATACTCATATCATCAAATCTTGTGATTTCTCTGTATGATAGGCGCAGCAAATGGATTCTCAAGTCAGTTTTAATTTGCGACCTGCGGCAATTTGTCACAGAACCAATCAGGTTTGTCTCAGTCATCTCCTCATCTGATAACGGTGGGGGAATCCTGAGGTGCAGACACTTTAACATACAGCTGTCTCGATCTGTGTCCTGCTCTAATTGAAATCAGGATGCGATAACATGCTCATTATGGAGGAAGTCGGAAGAGATGGAGTCAAGCCAACAACCCTGCCAGGGCTTTGCCTTGATGTAGTGTTGATGTGGCAGGCTTGACCACTTTTTTTTTAATCATAAATCAATGTCTCCAGCAGTGTAGTATTTAATCTTACAACACATAGACAGAGGAGGAGGTTGAGTCAGCGTGCAAGGGTCTCCAGTTGCATCTGAAGCTGATTAGCCTATCATCATCTAGCAACAACATTGTTCCCAGTGTGCCGCTGTTTGGGAGTTGAGCGATTCGCTTTTTATTTTGATGCCTTAATGAAAGCTTTGTGTTGAGATATAGCCCTGTCAAGCACCATTAACTGGTGGATTGTTACAGTACGTCGCATCCTGATGTCATTCACTGAATCTGGATTATGGAAGTTTATAGTCCTAAACAGAAGGAATCATGTTATCACTCACCTGATGATAAAAAAAGGTCCAAGTTGTTTAATTTTGACGTGTTTAGACTCACATGAGGGCTCTGTTGTTACACTTTTAATTTACAGTGTGTACATAATTTACATATGTAGATACAAATATTTTCATTTGTAGCCATTGAAATCTTCGATTAAACACATTTCACATTGTCAAGAACGACTTTGAATAATTCATGAGAGATTATAATTCTGATTTCCAACTTTTCTGCTAATTCAGTATTCTTCCTTATTTCCTTATTTTCTCCAGAGTAATGCGAGGTGAACTGTGAGTTATCTTCTTTAAATGCATACTTCATCAAGATCCCTTTGTTCAAATCCTTAAAGCAGTTTTTAGTAGCCTATTTAGCCAATGCTAAGGCACTTACCGTCTGGAAAATAATGTGCTCTTTTTAGAATATATGTAACAGCACTGGTGGCTTACACTAAACTGCTATGCTCTCAATAGGATAATTAAATGCCAATGGCTGTAAGGGGAGTGATTGAACAGGCATCAGGTATCCACATTATGAAACAATTAGTGTGGTCACTCACAAAGCAAAACACTGCTGTTTACTCCAACCAGGTTGTCACAGGAAGTATTGATTCCTTCATGCCTCATCATCACAGATAATAGCACAACACGGTGCAGTTCACTCAGTTATGGTTCTTAGATAAAGCAGAGAAATCCCTGTAAAATACGATTGCAGTGATACAAAAGTAGAAGTGTCCCTGAAGCACTAATCATAGTGTTTTCAAGCAATGATTAGTTGTAGTTTTATTGTACTGCAGCACTGCAGTTGTATGTTCGAAAGAGTTGGATGGGCAGTAAAGGGGCTGCATTATGAGCTAAGCTTGGGAGAGTCTTTCGGACTATCTGACGTCAAAAGGAATCATTTCTTTTCCTCCATCTAGGCCCTTTAGTGGTCATCGGGGAGCCTTAGACATGGCGCTGCAAATCCCTCTGACTTTGGTGCGGCTGCAGCTGCAGCTTTCTGATGCCCACGCCCTAAATCAACCCTGTCGATCTCAGAGTGGCTCTGTAAATATGATCGAGGACAACTGTTTCGACGCCTCTCTGTCTGTTTGTACACGTATGTTGAGTTTACTCTAAATATCAGTCAGGTAGCTTCGTGGTAGTGAGATGTGTCTGTGCAGCAGCTCTATATTAAGACTGGCGTACTATTTACTTTCTACTAGCGTGTTTACATAGCAGCGTGGTTTCACTCAAACGTTTTTCATAAACATAATGTAACTCTAGAAACTGACTGTAACAGAAATTCAGGATGAGTAAGACTGTTGTGTTTTGTTATCTAGCTAAACTGTACTTGTCTAGAATACAAGTAGGTTATTAAGGACATGTTGGGTGTGCCAGTATTTAATAAAAAGTAAGCTTAAATTACATAATGCATTTAAATCAAATCTCATGGAGCAGCACACTGGATACCACAACACACACCCAGTTGGGGAGAGAGTTTGTTGGACTGAGTGCCTGTGATGGAATTTTGCGACTCCTAGGCTTTATTCAACACATGATGACCTTATGAAAAATAATACAATGATATAAAGCAATGCAGTTATGTAACATTAAGTTCATTTATTCACATTAATTGTATATATTGAATGACATTCCATATAACTGCCTGCAATCAAGAGATGACCCATGCAAATGTCTCGACATCCCAGGTTTTGCTCTTCCAATGCCTAAGTAAAGTCTAAATAATATACAGCACAATGCTCAAACATACTTCATCATCCACCAACAAGTGATTTACCGTAGTGAAGTATTTTAAATGCATTATAAATTGTGTTATCATTTTTCTGTTGTTCTTTTGTCCAGCCTATTAGTACTGTTGTTATCGAGAAAGTAAACAAATCACGTGCAGCGTCCCTTTGCTTCAAACCCTTTGTCATGTCGACCCACGATGTTGCAATATGATTAGTTGTGTCGCCTCGTTTTCATGTCTGTCATAGAAAAAAACCCCTTTTACATTCGTTGTCAAGTCGTTCACAGCTGGTGAGTGTGGAACTAGCTAAGATCATTTTCACTTGTTAATGTGCAACGATGACATGCTTGTTACTTTCTTTCCCATTATTATTCACTCCCCTATAATGTGTGGTGAATATGAAGCTGATTAAATTGGACAAATGCAGTACAATATGTTGACAGCAGCACCACTCTGTCATTGCACAGAACAAGCGAAGCCGTTCCCGTCTCACCTCCCCTGCTGAGTTTCCATCACACAGTGGAGACCACTTCTAACGCTACCTTCAGGAACAGTTGGGCAGGCGTTGACATTTATAATAGGAGTGTTATATAACAATTAATGTTACTTATGTTGAAACAACATTTAATTTAAAGCAGCTGGAGCTTCCACCATACCTGTGTTAGTTTCATGTTTAAGTCCATTTACTACAATTAACATCTACTTTACATCACAGGTCATCATTTTGCAACAATGTTGCTGCCATTTCAGGCACCCACTGGTTTCCATCAGTGTCCTCAGTATGAAAATATATCAGTATAACAATAATGTAGCATTGTAAATGACATACTGCTTATTGATTTGCGTACCATATGTAATAGAAAAGAAACCAAGGGCTGTCTTTATCAGTGGTACTGCATATTACAAAATATATAACTGTACAGAATGCATGGGAACAATGAAAAGTATATTTTAATCTGTATAGTTACAAAACTAAAACTTCCAAATGAGGACTTATTGTCCTGTCATTTAATTTACCACAGTATGTGATGTAAGTGATTGCTCATCTATTATTCATCAGCAATGCATGTGTAAGTACATTTGCAGATTTAAAACCGTAAACAGTAAAGGTGAGATTGTCTTATACAGCATGAATGGGTCAAAGCAGTCAGAATGTGCATTCAGTCATTGTATGTGCATGTACTGTATGAAAGGGAAATAAAAATGTCACAGCATGTGTACTGTTTCTGCCTTGCATGGTGGCTATTGGCATTGTCTGCTCACAGTGGAGCTATGGGGCTCTCATTGCCTGTAGCACTGCTATAATCCTGCATTTGAAGAGGATCTGTTCGGGGGACTGGAGACAAAGCATTCTGTAGAGGGTATCAAGTGTCCGCCACCAAAGCCCAGCTCCCTAGGCTGCCCTCCAGGGGGGTTTCTTGTGAGCTGCAGAGAAATCAAGTTGAGGGTAAGGCTCAGTCTATGGGATTTGAACCTGGCTTCTGTAAGGAGCCACGGTATTGGTCGAGACAGGATGAGATCACAAGCCGCCGCTAGTTTGGTCTGTGTTTCACAAGGTCGATACAGTGACTTCTGACGTGGTTTGTTGCATTTTTTTCCCCCAGCAATGCTCCACTGACCTACTTCCTTTTAATCCCTCGATGTGACTTTAATTGACTAGAGGGAGGGGCAGGGAGGAGAAAGGGGTGTGTCTGTATGTTTTACGAGGGGGGCAGCGGGTGCAGGGAAGGGGGCTGTTAGGGACATAGGGAACACAGGAGCAACCAAGAGAAAGGGAGATTTGAGAGCTTGAGTGATTTCCTGCTGCCACTGCTGTGTTCAGGCCACAAATTAATTTGATTCTGTTATGTAACTGTAATCATCATCCTCTCTAATCACATCAGTGGCTTTGTGAGACACCCAAAATAGAGGGATTGTGGGCTGGACAGGAGGCGGGGCGAACTGACGGGTCTGTGTTGCAGAGGGCCAAAGAAAGTAAATGGACTGGGGCCCGGCAGCAAGCGTCTGAAAAAGACAGCTGTCGCAAAAGAAAGGCGTAACTAACTAGACTGCACAAAATAGAATGAGGTGCAATTCTCCAGAAATAAATTAAATCTATTTACATTTCATGTAAGGGCTTTTGTCTTTAGCACACAGTTACTTAATCTTGAGGAATGCTGTGAATTGAGCTGCCGTGAAATCCTCCATATAGTGACAGTTGTGTAACTTTAAGGAATCATTTTGGGAATTACACTTATTTGCTTTTTTGCCAAGAGTAAAATGAGAGTATCAACATTACTTTTATATCTGTACTCTAAGTACGAAGCCAGTAGCAAATTGGCTTAGCTTAACGTAGAGACTATTATCAGGGGGAGACAGCGAGCCTGGTTCAGTCTAAAAGTTAAAGGATTCTATTTGGTATGTAAAGATAAAGTATGAAGTCACTCTCCCAAGTTTTTATCCAAGCTTCATCTTGCTTTGTTGACATTGCCGGACCGGCCGCTCGTGCTTTTAGTGCACGTTAGTGCATGTGAGCCGCCACATTGCTGACACGGCACCCACACTCTGGGTTCCCCTCAGGTGAATTGTTTATGCTGTCAGCACTTTTGCTGTTCTTTGCACTATTAGCGCTGTTAGCATTGTTAGCTGCGACCCGGCGGCTCAGCCGTCACAATGTTGAGAGCCCTAGAGAGGCAATAGAAATACTCTAAATCTCGTATATATCACCTTTAAACAAATGTGTCTCTATGATTCACAAATTCACTGTATCTTATTTGTTTGTGGAGACAAACACTTACGTGTAAAATGAAAACAGTTAACAGTGGGGTTAAAAATCGAACTCAATATAACTTTTTTTATGCCAGACATTTGACTTGCTGCTCCTGTATACTTGCTGCTGACATGTCAACATTTCTGCAGAGAACAGGCATAAATACTGCATATTTCCAAAGTATATATGCCTCAAATGTTCACAAAATTTGAATATGAATTGATGAGTTGACCAGCAAAGTTAAGGACTGCTTGTTTTACATAGTTTTTATATTTTATATATTATTAGTTTATTAGATATTTACATTAATGATTCCACAGTTAGGTTTGTTTCCAGTCCTGACTCAAGGAAAAATAGTGTTATAATAGTATACCCTTTATAGTACTTTTAAGTTTTGATGACTGGTGAGAATGATAAAATACTTTAAATTGAAAGCTGTATTAAATATGTTCCAGTGTCCTTTATGCAAATATTGTATTAGCATCTGTCTGCTGGCCAAATTCAGTGCTTGATAATCATCACAGTGAAAAAACCCACAGGCTTAAAAAGTATATTTCTGGAACACTGAAATGGTAATGACAATTTAGCAACCAACAACTTCAACATGCACATATTTGAATGCACAATGTGTTTAAATCATGTCCAGCATCATGCTGAAGACATTATAGCACACTGCCATTGTGGAAAAATCGACAGGTTGTGAGCCAGATATATCAAGTCAGGCACTGCTTTGCTGGAGAGAACGGGAAGCACTGAGCCATGGCTGTGTATTATCAAAGAAATATTTCTTGGCCGGCATTAGATGAGCTCATGATAGATTTCCGGAGTGGACAGACGCCGACCAACATGGCTTCATTTGAACGGAGCGTGATGCGCGTTGTCTTTCAGCGGGCTGACCGTGACTCTTGGGCCCCAAGTTGTTCCAGATGGGTCAAAGGTTAACTGATTTGGTGAGGGTTGTCTCCGGGGGTCTGATTGGGAAGCTGACGGCCCTCTGAGTGTCCTCTGCAAAGTGCAGTCCTGTGTCACATACTGACACACTCGTGTTTGCCTTGAGTACCATTGGGTCCTCTGTCGTGTCCTGAAAAGAACAAACATGCTGTCTGTGAAAAAACTCTCACCGTGTCTGGTCCTTTGTTCTCAACCTGAGCTGGATGAATACAGTCATGGTGAAAATACAAGTGGGATGCAGCATCAACAGAGGTGTCTTGCTTCCTGTATCTATTGATTCTTTGTGATTGTAGCCTGCTTTTTTATTTAGTCACCAAATCACACCGGAACCTAGATGGCAGTCTTCATCTAGGCTCAGAATACAGACGACCATGCTTTGTACCTTGTTAGTACACGGTTATGTGACAAATGCACATGGTCCACATGGCTTTTGCTTTGCATCAGAACTGCCTGTTTGTGTGTCATGTGTTTGTTGTTGTGGAGGGGTAGGAGGCTTGCGGTGTGCCTTCTCCCCTCCAGCTGAAACCTGTCAGTCCCCCTGGGGAGCTGGGCCCAGGTTTACAGGACAGCTGAGGCAGCCCTGACAGCCTGGCTCATCTCGTTTGGAGCAAGGCATACCGCTTTGCCGCTCGCTGCCTGGACAGGATTTGTTCCCTTCCTGCCACTTTACATCCACAAGCTCTACATTTAATTAGAATCACTTGTCATGTCTCGTATATCACCTGGGCCTCTTGGTGTCAGCTGTCAGCCAAAGAAATGCGATAGTTATTCATTGCTCTGCGGAAGTGCAACAGCAAGGTCACAGGACAGAATGCACCTTGAGCTAACTGTACCTAATGTGCATGTGTGGCTGCACATGTGGGGTGTCCAACTGAACAGATTTCTCACGTAAAGCTCTTATTTTGCATCTGAAACTATTCGATGTTTTTGTTACAGTAAGTCACATACCAAACTGATGGAGTCCAGCTCAAGTGCAAAGCTAATGGTAGTCGATGGGTTGGCACTGCAGGGTTGAGTGGACTTTTAGAGGCTATTAGTGGCCCTAGTGGGCATTGGCTTGTGGTGCGGCCTGGACTATCTGAGATCCCTTTCTGTAGAGCTGGATGAAGCCCAAAAAGCACAGAGGTAACCAGGCAACCATGTGGCTCCATGTGTGCAAGCCTTGCTTACATGAGACCCTGCGCTAAGATAATGCATACATGATGGATGCAATAACCTCTGACCTGTGTACACATCTGTGTGGCTCTTGCATTTCGAACTACTCACCATAATTCTGTGCTCGTTGGACACTCACCTGCCTCGGTCTGGTGTCTGTGCAGGCAGCACCATGTACCATGTTTGTTTTTGCTTTGATAATGTTGTCCCTGTCACTTTAAATGGCAACGTTTTTTCCCCCCGGTTCCTCTCTCGTTCTGTCTCAGTCTGTCTGTCTCACTCTCTCCCCCTGCTTTAACAGCCTGGTTATATAACTCCCTTTTCTCTCTCAGACATCCCAGAGCTCTTGCAGTCAGCTGACAGCACCCAAATGTCTGCTGGTAAACACACTGCTTTCTGTCTTTTCTCTCTCCTGATTTTTTTTTTCTTCTTCTTTTTACTTCCTCTTCACCCCTCCTACACCCTACTCCTCAGCGATTAGGGATTGATTCTCTCCTCTGTCCCTCTGCCTCCTCTTCCATTGGTTGGGCTCCATATCCCCAGGCCAGTTTCCACATATTAGCACCCGAGGCCAGGGGAGGCGGGCAGATTCGCATTGCCTGCCATGGCCCATGGATCCTGCAAGCCAGTGAAAAATGAGCTTTACAGAGGCAATAAATTGCATCCAATTTAGAGATGAAGGCAGAAATAAATTTCTCTTTTCTGAAGTCTGAAGAAAGGGAAAAAAAAGCCCCTAGATAATTTCTGTTCCATCTTTTTTATGTGAAAAATTCTTTGAAATACCCTTTTTTGTTGTTTGAATTCATGAAATAATTATATGTCTGCACTTTGATTGCCTTTTTATGTTCAGCAGGTTATGAAAATAATCATTCTTGTCTTTGCTGACGTGTTTTGCATCTTGCTTGAAATGCGTTTGAGTCAGAGGAGACATTTTGAAAAGATACATTTATCAGACATGATTTGGCACACACACACACACACAAGCACAACTCTCCCCTCCCCATTTCTCATCATTGCATTATCCTAAATGAACTGTCCAAGAGGCTTAGGCTCTCTCAGCTCACTGCCGCAAAAGTCTAGGAAATTGTGAGATGTAGTCTCAGAAATGATGAAAGGGAGTGTTTAGTAATGACCACTACTTTCTACCTCTCCTGTTCACTGCCTGTTCCCCAAATGTTTTCCGAAGCCTCCATCACACCGTCACCTCCTTAAATGGCTCCTGAATTAATGAAGATCTTAGCAAAAACACTTGAGTCTGTAAAGCTTGCATCAACAGTACAAGCCAATAGAGGGCCTAGCACTCATTTTCCCTTTGGTGATGTGCTAGCCTCCTATGATACTCTGAAGCCCAAACTCCAGCCTGAGATGTTTCCCTTTGTGTTCAGGTAGAAGGAGTGTTGTGTGCCAGTACTTTCCTGTGTATTACCCGGCCTGCCAAAAAAAACAGTGCAAGAGACATAAGGGGGATACACTCTGGAGAATTGCATCCCATTCTGTTTTTCTTGTCTCTTTTTTTTTTTTCTCCAAGGGATTTTTCTCCTCAGTTAAAAGGCTGTTTCTCAACACTATTTCAATGTGCTGACACCCCAACTGTGAGGTGTTGAAATTGGCAAAAAAAAAAAAAACGTTGTCAGCGCACGGTGTTGTGGTGCCAGTGAACTCTAAAAGTACAACATGAAAGGGGTGATTTTGTGTATGTTAGAGTGCATTTACTGACAACATCGCCATGCTGTTACTCATCACTGACTTCACCCTAGGAGATGAATAATGGCAAATGGGCAAAACATTCTTTGTTTGCTGTACAGTATTTACTGACAGTATTTACTTTGTATCACAGAGAATTGTTTTGTTTTGCAGCCAAATCAGCACAAATGGATTTACAGTGCTAAGCGTTAGGTTGTTTGTTTCCCATTTTAGATTGTACTACTGTATTTTCACACTCTCTGTGGTCGTTGGAAAAGAAATACAAAAGTGCACGAGCAACCGGCTTTATTGGAAGTTAACGCGTCATGTATTTTAAGTTGCATTTCGTCAACACTTTCACTGTCTTGGGGCTGATGCTGCAATGTACCACAAGCTTGTGCTGTTCATCTAAGCAGGCAGTTAGCTAAGCTCAGCTGATTAATAAATAACCATGCCATGGTCTTGGATCAGTGCACCTCTAATGTGCTCAGACTCTCTGCCTTGTTCCTGTTGCGTCTATATTCCGCTTGGCTTCGTAAATGCAAAGGAGGGGTGGGGTCTTTCTGCTGTCTATCAGCATGTCGTAGGGGCGTCTCAGCATGTAGTCATCAAAGCCCGCTGTGGCATGAGCTTCCCTCATACTGCCTTGTTTGTCTCTCCACATGGCCAAACGCAATTGGACGTGAGCTCCCCGTAGCTCAGCCTCCTCCCCTCCCTTTGCTTGTGTAAATTATGTAAGTGCAAGGGAAGCAGCGGTGATGAGGCATACAGTGGTGGCATTTCAGTAACCCGGGTTGTGAGCAGCACATGTGAGCCCACTATAGCCCGTCTGCCATGCTCTCACATGGTCTGCCCGCTGCATCAGCTACGCCAAATGCATTTTTAACTGGGGTTTCCAGAGCAGCCTGGCTAGACATGGTGAAGACATGGGGTTAGTGGGTTCACCTCACTGACTGTTCTCTAGTTAGGGGCTGACATCTTTAAATGTGCTGTCTGTGTATTGTGTAGCCATGCAGGGGAATTCTCCCTCTCTCTCTCTCTCTCCACGGCTCAGACGAGGCTCTGGCTCTGTGTTCAGCCCCTCTCATAAAATAACAATAGAATGGCACTTTAACGCAGACCTCACAGGCGATGAGCAATCGGCTCCAAAAAAGGCATATGGACTTTCATGATAAAGCTTTCTATGTGCTTTTAGTATTTCTCATGGATTATTTGGTGTTTAATTGGAACATTTTAATATCCTACAACAGATTTGAGTGTATCAAAGTGCGAACCCCATGGTGTTAAATATCTGTTCCTACAGTTCTGTCTGATTATGTCCTCTAAATATCCTTCTTGTGCTTCAAAGCTGCTCTTTTGGGCAAATAACTTACCGTATGAAATTGTGTTGAGGAGACATGGAGTACTCCATCTCTGTCTTTTTTTCTCTCACTCACCCATGCACATACACACACACACACATACACACACACACAGACACACGTAGGAGTCAAACAGAAAGTCAGACTGCAATTTATGAAATAATTAAGAGAAGATAATCTTTCTGATAATCAATTTATCAGCAATGACCGCAAATATTGGCCAGTTCTGTGAAATTATTTGCTGCTTATACTGCTGGACAGTATAAGACATTTTAACACAATCTTGGACATTTGTCATTATCATTGACATTTTCAGAATCAGAACTTGGTGAATGGTGCATAACAATAAACAGTGCAATATTCAAGACATAATTTAAAAATAGAAAAATAAAGAAAAACAATAAAAAAACAGACAACAGTATGTTAAAACAAGTATATTATAAAAGTGGCAAGTGTATTTTTGTATAGAAAGGATGTGCAAGGACAATCAATTATTCAAAAAAACAAATAAATCAAATGCATCAATACAAACTGCTGCCCCACCAAATACATCAGAACACAAATCACAAGCCATATAACTCATCCTCCTCTCATTTAGCTCACTCTTTACACTCAATAACATGTAGCTCATCTCCTCTTGCTCTCTGCTGGTGGGACCTCTAACCGTGATTTGCGACAACAGGTGCCAGTCACACTTCGGATACAGTCCTCCCGAAACAACAGGTTCCCTTACCTCTGTAGTCCGACCTGATACCCTCTTGAGTCCGCCTCACCTGTCTAATTGCCAAACTTAACAGTTGCTCTGTTGTAGCTCTGTAGGTTGAATAGGAGGTAAGTGCCTTCTCTGTCTTTCTGATCATCCACACGGTCTGTGAATTGCTATAAGTAAGTGTGTCCCATCTGCCAGGCAGAAATCAATAGGTGCTCTTCACGCCGCGCTGAGCTTCTTCTGGCTTCTGAGGAATAATTAAAGAGCCAGCTTGCTTCACACAACCAAGATGACTAATGCTGTTTAAGGAATACCTCTCTTACATAAATCAATAGTTCTTGTTTCTCTCCCCTCATTTCCCTCTTTCACACTCTCTTCTTCTTCTCCTCCCTCTTGTTCTCTGTGTGTGTTTATCAAGGCAGACAAAGTTCTCATTTCTGCTTGTAGGTCAGTGTGTCACTGTGCCATGACCATGATGCTTACGCATTTTGACAACCTCTGAGTGGAGAGAGAAAAAAAAGTAACGCTCCTCCCCCTCCAAAAGCAAGACAGATGCAACAGATTCAGTTGTTAAACATGGAAATGGTAGCTGTCTGTATGTGGCCCTTGTTATTAACCCTGCACACAGGGGTCAAGGGCAGGAAGAAAAGAGCATGCATCTGTTTAGGCTGCTTGTTCAAGTCTCTGCCCCCGCACCAACAGAGAGGCATATTAAATATGTGTGAAATAATGCATGGTTATGAGTGAGCGCCATGCACACCTTTCCACCATATTAAGTTTTCATAATTGAATAAAACATGGAAGTGCTCTGAACATCCCCACAGAGGGAAATGGCAGTCACTAAAGCATAGAAGCCAACTCAATAAAGAATTGCAAATGAATAAGTGATGCGAAGCAAACGAAGTGTGGCATATGAGAACAAGGGGGTGATTTACTCTAAAACAATATTTGAAACAGCAGGTGAATGAAGGGCAGTAATTAGCTTGTAAATGGAGGGTGGTTGTGAAGTGGTCGGCCTCGTATGAATTACTACTGGGCTTTGAGTCTGGCACGTTATTTTAAAACCGTCCGTTTTTTAACTAGACAGAATATCAAATCATATGCAAACATCACCAGAGAAACATTTCTGTCAACCATATTTTCAGTTCCACACACAGAAAGAGAGAGAGAGAGAGGGAGACGGGGGGGGGGGGGCTGGGAGAGGAGGTACACTGTGAGATATCCTGAAGGTCCTTGGCAGCATTAGAGAAAGGCCTGCGAGGTTAGGAAACATCAAATCAATGCATTGTAATGTGAATTGACTGCTGACTTTGATCATCTGCCTTGGGAGTGCTTTAGCATTGAGTGCTGTCACACTGGCTGGGTTAGGCAAATATGGCATGGGCTGAAATGGAGAGAGATGGGGAGGAAGAGACAGGTTAGAATGGCGGGTGAGAAAAAAGGGATATGTGATGCCTGGCTTTCATCAGAGAGTAATGGGCACATTAAAATTCAATGTATGCTTGGTAAATGGTATACTGTAGATGTTAAGCATAGTTCAATTGATTCATAATTGCACATGGTGATTATATATATATATATAAATGGCATGAGGGGGTGTTTCTTAAAGGTGCAAGAACAGAGTTTGGGAGCGTTTCGATCGCATTTCAATGGCTCTCAACATGGCCGGCGTCGGTGTTAACGGTGCAAACTACGGCGGAAGTGCTGACAGAGCTAACTGTGTTTACCTGGGGGGCAACCGGAGGGTGGGTGCTACGCTTTCGTGTCGACGCAGTAACGGCAGTATGAGAGCATTGCAGAGCGGTGGCCGTGAGCTAGCCAGTGGGGCACGCTCACATTCACGAAAATGCACTAAAAGCACGCAAGGCTGGCCCAGAGAAGCTCAGAGAAGCTTGGATAACAACTCAGAGGGAGAGCGAAGTCATTCTCTGTTTAGGTAGACATTACTCCACTATAACCTTACATAGCAAGTAGTTGTTCACTGCTCTATTAATGGTCAGAATGTTAAATACAGCTCCTATAATACATTAATCATGCACTGTTGTCTCTGAAAGTATTTCTTTCTTTTAAACTGCAGTGTTTGGGGGGAAAAAAAGATTTTTAGCCCAGACTGAACTGTATAGCTGGGGCAGACAGCTGATATCCTCTCCTCCAAAATGATGGGTCAGCCCTGCTTAGTGTCTGAAGCTGCTGATATCCTAGCTCTGAAAGTGGAAATGCTCTTAAGCCTTTCTCCTATAATGGAGTGGCCAGTCTAATCTTGCCCTCTGTGAGTGAGAGCAGGTAAGGAAGACAGTTTTTACCACAACACTATGACCCTTGCTGTGGCACTACACTGTTCAGATTACAGTTCAGTGCAGGAGTGGCATCCTTGTTCTTTTGCCACTGTCAGCTGCACCATCCAGTACCCTCAGGAGGATGTCCTTCTTACATAAGGCACACAGTGGCAGGGTTTTGGATCTGAACGCTTTGTTAATGCTGCTGCTGTTTCATTTCAGATTAAAATCTGTAACTGTGATTTAAAGGTGCAATACACACGATTCAGAGCATTAATACAGCAGCAAACAACTGTTTGCTATGTAAAGATATAGCGGAGTAATAAAGTAAGTTAGTCTAAATCAACACTGAAGTGTGAGCATGTGTGCGTACCCCTAGCTCACGGCTGCCACTCTGCACTGCCTCATATTGCAGTTACAGCTGGTCGTCGTGGAAGCATGACACCCCCTCTCCGGTTCCCCCTCAATTGTACTCTGTTAGCTCTTACAGCACTTTTTCCGTTGTTTTGCACTATTAGCGCTGTTAGCACCGTTAGCTGCGAACTACTGGCTCAGCCGTCGCCGTGTTGAGCGATAGACATGCTCCCGATCTCTTACATAGTACGTCTGAGAAAATTGTTTGAAAGTAGCTGTTTATCTGTAAATATGTGCCCTCTTTGTCCAAAAAATAATAATAATAATAATTGATAGAAACAAAGGCCAACTGAGAGCTCTTAGACGGAGTGTTTGACTGAAAAAACACAGTGCAGTTATGTCACTGTGACAAAGAAAATATGAGGGAGGGTAGATGCTGTACAGGAAGAGAGAGATTCCTTGAGTCAAGCTGCAAAGAGCAGGAAAGAAAAGCCCAAAACCTCTCGTCACTGTATGAAAAGAATAGCAAGACGACCCGTAGGTATTGGGCTGCTAGGTGCATCTCCTAACAAGCTGACTGTTCAAAGGCTTTTTAGTGCTCTAGAGAACATGAAAGGCATGTTTAAAAATTTAAAAGCCCGATCTGTTCCAGTGCTATGGAGCGGCAGAGGGAAGCAGATTTTTACGTCGCCATAATTCCCTAGTTGCTTGCTTTGTAAATTAATTAAGATGTTTATGACAGCTGCTTGCACCTAATGGAATGCTTATAGACTATGCTATTAATTATTACTGCTGGCCACGGCTGCAAGCTTTCATATTGCTGAGAATGTATGGCTGTGGCTGCGGTATAGACTCCCCGCTCGGCCTCAGACCCCTCTTGACTTTGTGATTGCATGGAGTGTCAGTGGGCTGACTGTGCATATGTTGTGGATGTGTGTAATGCGTATTGGGCCATTTGTGTACTCCGTTTGCTGGTGATACCATGTGCCTGGCCGTCTATATCAGTGTTGATAGTTGCGTAAACGATAATGTAATGTAGATGGAAATGGGAAGTATGCCACAAAGCTTTCCCTGAACACAACAGGGAAGGTTAGAACTGCCTTTGGTATCGGCCAGCATTGTGATTGCTGATGCTGATCGGATGTTTCCCTCGTGTAAAGTGCAAAATCCGTGCTCTCTGTCTGTCCTCTCTGTAACCTGGCTTGGCTGTAGGATGTGTTATCTTGCTGTGCCTCCTGGACAAATGCCCTTTTTTTTATCATGTGACATTAGGAGTGTATATTAGGATTGTCATCTTCCTACTTGGTAAACCACTAGTCCTTCCTGTTATCTTGTCCTGTTGTTAGTGTAGGGCAATCGTAGCGTGAACTGTAACTGACCTCATGAGCCTGGAGGAAGTTCAGTGGTTTGCTCCCAACCGTTAACTTGGCTCTGGAGTTGTGCTTTCAGTGAGGAAGAATAAACAACTCGGCTGCAATGCCTATGAGTGTGCAAATGCTAGTATGGCTAATTATAGTTCCTCTTTCATATGACTTCACCCCAAGTTCTTCCTCTGACATTGTTATGCAACAGCATAAGTATAACCCCATCGACAGCAGGAAGCTTTGTTGCAGCAAGATATATTAGGCAGAGTTTTTAGATATAAATTTAGATATTATAAATTGCTGGTTGAGTTTGATCAATTTTCGATCGTGGGTGGTGATGTGGTGTTGGAAAGTAAATACGTGTATTTACTCAAGTACTTTGAGTAGGTTGAGAACCACTGAAAGATATGACGATATGAAGACAGTGCTTATCAGCTTTGTAGTTACAGTGTTGGTTACAGTGTTGGTGAACGTAAAGAATCTCTTACCAGTCAGGGCGTCCAGACTGTGGTATCAAGTTACCCGAGAGTCAATGTGACAAATGAATAACGTAACACAGTCTGTTGATTACACTACGTGAGGTTTGTACTCCTCTATCCACGCACAAGTGAGGCTTCATGTCTTCACTCTGCAGAGCTTTATCCCGCGTTATCCTCCGATTACATTTACATACAGAATGCAGCGGGGGGAGGGAGAATGCAAAATATGGAATCACACTCCACCTGCGCCACAAGAGGCGATGTGTGAAATATGTATTCAGTCTTTCATCAACCTCTTTATCTGCTACACATGGGTTATCCTCGCGAGTAAAGTCCTCTGTTGTGTTAGCTTTGAAACAGGAGGTGGAAACTGTGATCTGTGTTCTATTAATCATCGTCCAGCTCCGTGGCTGTCCCGTTACCACACATGTGCGTAATTACAGGGTATTTGTGCTTTAAGCATGTTCTGTTGCTTGGAAATGGAAGAGTGGCTCCACTGATGAACTCCCTGCTAATAGGGCTACCTTTGATCTGCATGGAGCACGGAGGGCTTACAGAACTCGCAGGTTTTAATTATGAAATACATGAAAAATAGATGCTGCACTAAGTGCCGACCATGACTGCAGTGAATCACAGTAGCAGCGGGCTCGCTTGTTTGCCTCTGCTTCTCCTTCCTTTATGTCTTCCAGTGCTCGGATACACCTCAATCCCCATCTCTCTGGCTCAGTTCGTTACTGCAGAGAAGCCAAAAAGACGAGTCCATGATATTAATTAGTGGATTGACAGACATGTAATTCATCTCAGAGGAAGTTTTCATTACATGGGAGGCTTCAGAGGGGCAGTTTGGCTTATTGGCAAGTGCTAAGACCAGACCTAATGGGGCTGCAGTTCCCTCCCTTTTGAGCAATTACAACCAAGTCCTTATCAGCAGAGCCACGAGTCCACTGTTGTGGGACCTTGACTTCCAACACACTCGCATGGAGTGATCCTTCCCCATAGACCCTTGTTCATTAGACAAGTGCCTGCTGTACTGTACTTTACTGGATGAGAATTGAGACTGTATGAGTGATGGTAATGAAAGGGTTCCAATATATTTCTGAGTCAGCCTTTATAGAGCTGATATTAGCTGACATTAGCTTGTCATCAAAGCTCTAGTCCCCCCCAGCCGTTCCTTCCCAGGCTTGTGTGGACAGTCTATTGACAGACCTGGACAGCTCTGGTAACAGATTGTCACTCACTGTCAGAGCACATATCAACTCGTATGTTCTAATCCCGTCTTTTATAACTACTACCCTTGAGATGATATAAAATACCGAGCTCGGACAGGGGAGTTGAATAAACAAACATTGAACAACACTTCATCTGTTGAAATGATGTATGCCTTTTGGCAAAACCGCCGTGGTTTCCTGAAGTAGATGGCCTGTGAATCATCCTTTGCAACCTTGTATGGAAACAGACGACAGTCAAAAATATAAAGTGAAAACAAGCAATTTCTGAGATTCTCTTTATTTAACTGCAGTGCGCTGTGTCTTGTGAATATATAAGCATTCTGAATAGGTTAGCCCAGAGGGGCACATCTCTTTCGGCCGACTGTAATACTCTTACAACCTATTACTGTGCATAACTGGAGTGTGTGCCTCAGGAGCTGCAGGTAATTGTATTCCCCCTTTATATTTCAACTTGTGTAGGGCTAATATATTGTAATGTGATTAGAAGAGTTGTCTCTGGGGAACGCTACTGTTGACGAGAGGCAGAGCAACCTCTAACCTCTATGTATACTGTATTGCGATATTGGGAATTGTGTTGTATTTTTCTGTTTACATTCTGAAAATAAGAAAATACTGAAAGGCTGCAATGTTTTTTTTTTTAATGTAATTACACCACTTGAAATAAACGGTCCACTGACAACCTATCCGTTTCACATCTGTAGTTAAAGCATTTATGTTTGAGTGGGTAAACACACCCAGTGGTGGCCTATTCACACTGCTGTTCAGTGTAGCTCAATAATGGTAAAGTAAGCCAGGGTGGTCTGCTGAATATGGTTTGTCTTTATTTATGGTGCGGGCTGAAAGGCTATTGGGTTTCATGTGTGGTTGAGGCTGGATCACTGGGAGATTACCGCTGGGCTGGGAACCGCCAGCACAGAGAGTAGACAGAGGCCTGCCTGTGCCCCTGGCCTCACTTTGACCAGTGCCCTGGGCATTCCTACATCTGTCAGACCCCTCGGGACCAGCTCGCACTCAGAGGAGAATTACTTAATAGTACAGCTACAGCCAGGATCAGAGCGAACAACATCAGAGCGGCAGAAAGCCCTAACATTTTGGCTTTTCACCTGCAGTACTGTACTGAATCGTACAACAAAACAACTCAATGGACTGCCTCAGTGGTTTCTGATTGAACGGTTCCGTTTTTAGTTTGTAGATGTTTCCTGAATTTTTCTTCGCACTAGCTGACCTTCACTGGTCCTCTGAGCATGTGGCAGATAAATAAATACTGAGCACAGAGAGAGCGGAATGATAAATATAAGTACAACAGTTATATCAGCCGTACTCCACAGAATAGTCATTAACAATAGGGCTGTTGGCACCTTGTAGCCTTGGACGTTGTACAACAGAGTCGTTTTTGGATTTTGTCGTTTTTTTTTAAGCTCTCAGCTAAGTGAACCTGTGCAGCAGTGTCTTACCAATAACAATAGCACTTATCGCAGCGTTCCCTGCGGTACAATTAAAATTCCGTCAGAGTCTTCAATCTGCCTCCCAGCCATGCCTGCTGTTTCTCGGCCCTCCTGGGCCACGTCAATTCCTCTGCTGCAATGTATAATTCACGAGCCACCAAACAGCACTGAGGACTCACCTGGAGACTCACAGGCCCAGCAATGCAGAACCGCGCAGGGGAGACGTTGTACATGAAGCCTGGGAGACATTTGTAGGGGGCGAGGTGCGTGCGCCATGTTACCTCAAGTCAGCTAGGGTTTCTATGATGTCAGGGTCACCCTGATAACATCCCCCCTCCTCCGCTGGGATCAACTTCAACTTCTTCCCTTTCTCAGTAAGGCATGTATGCTTTTATTTTGTTCTGCCCTTTCTCCTTTCATCTTCTGAAAGACAATTGTGGTGTCCTCTAAAACTAATTTGGATGTATATCTTCTATTTGCAGATAATTCCATAGCGATGCATTGGCGTAACCTGTGGAGTCTCGGAGTGGTTGCTTTTAGTTAAAACCAATTAGAAATGACCAGAAATAACAGCGCCTGGAGACAGAGAAGTCATTTTTCTCTTGCGCCTCCCCAGAGAATTGGCCTCTCTATGGATTAAGTGTTTTAGTATATTAGGGGGCAGCTGATTAGAATCATTGTGCTTTTTTAATCATTACATTTTTGCATGTATAGTTTATAGCAGGATAATAGCTAATAAGGCTAAGTGTGTCACTGCAAAAGAGAAGATTTTTTACATGACTTTGTGTATGAAACTTAGCCTTCAGACTGCCAAAGTTAGAACAGCACAGAGGTCCTTGAATCAGCTCTTCCATCCTATTTTAAGACTTTTGATGAGTAACCGTGCATCATATCTTTGTATTTTAGCTGCACATAACACTGTCTGACCGGTTACATTACTTTAAGATTTTATTTATATATGAATTGCCCACTATCTAAATGAGTCACTCATTCAAGCCTGAATTTGTACTATGTCAAAAGATGTATATTTACAGCAACATGACTCGCAGCAAAACATGATTTGGAGCTTTTTGATGGCTAAGAAGAGAAACACATTCATTGTTTCTAGTTATTTTCTCTCAGAAATGTAGCAGCATTTTGTCAGGCGGGCAGGCGGCAGCACATGGACTACTGAATGTGGCTACATCTATCATTCTTAAGATGACCACACTTAGGCACCATCATTAACCAGCAACCTCAGGAGTAGACTCAAATTAACAGTCCCGTCATTAAGACAGGACCATAACCAAACCTTCTCATTATTGTCTGATGTTTTTTCTATCTTAGAGGCCTTATTAACTGTAAAGACTCTGTACCGCCAGCATTCCCAAAGCCTATGGTATTGACCGGGAATTCCAGTAGGTGTCTAGTCCGTCCCTCACTGGGCCCTCGCTGGCTCTTCCAGCAGCTGGGTCTGTTGGGCAGGCTATGTCCTTGTGTGCGGCGGGCGTGCAGCGGTGGCATGTGGAGCAGGCGGCAGGAAGCGAGCCTCCCTGTCTCCCCAGACTGAACAGTGAATGAGGATAAGTGAGGAGCACCAGTCAATGAATCAAGCAGCAGGAAGGGAACAGCCAGGGGGGGAGTGTGACGTCCCCACGGGAGAGGCCTCGCATTAGGAACCTCCTCGTCTGTGTGTTTCTGGCACAGGTTAAATGGATCGCTCCCATTAGCGCGCTGAGAGGACAGCTCCATTATATGAAGGAGACTGTAACTTTGAATGTCACGGTGCAACAACCCCAGAGCACGCCTCGTCTCCCAGGGAGGCAGGGTGACAATAACCATCCATGATAATCATTCCCTGTCAGGCTTTAAGGAACCTGAAATTATGACGTACAGCCTGCCACGCGCCTCAGACTTCATTACAGCGCTGTCACTTTGAGTCGCCTGCGATGGCACGGTGCTCCACAGCCGGCTGCAGCACTGAGGCTGCCAAACCCGGACTCACTCTCCTCCTGTCTAGATGGCATGTTTACAGGATGTGTGCCCCCCCTGCAGATAGATGTGGTGGAGGTTAACCTCCACTCGCCTGCACAGTTCTTCTCTAGTCTAGGTGAAGTCTCATGAGAACATGTGCTGAATTTTTTACCAATGCAAGTGAAAATATGGCTGATCGAAGGCCACACAGTGACAACTGTCCCCCCCTATCGTGACAAATGTTGAAATTAGAATCAAACTGCTACAGACAACAGGCTTGTCTTTTAACTTCAGTATCCATCATATATAAATAATCCCCAGAAAGCACTTGGGTGTTAATGAAAGGCAAACCTCATGTTGTAAGAGTGTTTATAGCAGCCTGTTTGTCAGCCAAGGAGAGCTTCACCTCCACTCTGACCTCCGAACCTCCCGTCCAGTGGAGAAGACATGAGCTGGCAGGCATTGCCAATGTCAGTACCCAGAGCTAACTCCTTCTTTCTCACCGCCTGACTCATTCATTGGCTTTGTGGCCCCTTCTCCTTGCCACCTCCAATCACAGGGCTGTGAATGACACATAGAGGAGGAAGTGGGCCCACGTACCACCCCTCCTGCTTCCTGTAACCTGCATAGCAACAGGCCAAATGAGCCTTGGCTGTGAGGACGGAATTGGTTTTCTCTCTGCACCTTAGAACACATTAATGAAGAGAATAGTTTTCATATTATTAGGTTTCTGTGATGCGGTGAGTGAGAGATGGACAGTTGTTGATGGGACCGCTTATTAGAAACAAACAGACAGCTCTGGCTATAGTTTCTGTGTTTACTTCTGCAGTTTGTGATTTACATGTATGGTATATATTATCTCTTTCTGTACATCTGGATTTATTGACTCTTTGACATTTGCTGACGGTACCTGGTGGAGTTTTCGATCACTAGGGGCACAGTAGAAAAGAGAAAAAAAAAGGTTTATCCGTTTCCTGTGGCATGAGGACAGACTTGCACGCCACAAGCATGCTGGTGATGTGGTACACATTACTGCTGACTGCAGAGAAAAAAAAGAGAGGAATAAGTCGACTACTAGATGATTTAAACAAAGCCGGTTTCAAAACAAATTCGCTAATATTATGCAGTTGTACATTTTAGGATCTAAGAATACACACAATACGTAATATTAGTTGTGAAAAAAAGTCTGAAGTCCAGTAAACGAAACCATTTACAGTTTTTCTATCACTAATTAAATAGACTTGAGCTCATGGAGCAGTGTGGCAATAGGGGTAGAGCTCAAAATGTGTGGTAGGCTTAAGTTTATTAAATAGGAAATGTCATGATTATACAATAATATTCATTCATTACTGCATCATTGATGTACAGTTCAAGATCTGAGGATTAGAAACAAGAGCCTTTAAAGTGCCAGGTAAATTGTTCCTTCTTGTCTTTGTCGGTGAAGAAGCCAGAGGCGGCAGAGCAGCTCTCGAGTATTCACACTGTGGTCTGTGTGGCTTTCTGGGCGAAAGCACACGCATATACTCTACGTATACTCTCACATAGACTTGTGTTTCTTTCACTTCCTCCGTCATCGACATTTTGCTGATGGTTGTTTGCAACTTAAATATGTGTGGTCAGTCAGATGACAAACAGGCTGCTATTTGATTTCTCTGTCACTTTCTGCTCCCGCTGTATGCTATGCATATTTTATATGAAATACGGCACCTTTTGATTTGATAATATCCCTTTTCTAACTGTCACCAGACTCCCCCTAAATAGTTTGAGAATGTCTGCTTTATGTGTCTGTAACTGTAATGTGAGGTTTGACAAAAAGCCATTAAAAAGCTGCTAGTTTGCTATTTTCTTCTAATACAGTTTCCCCTAAGCATACCAGCTATGTTCCCCACATGGTCTAAGAGCTTGTCGTACCCATCAAAACAAAGAGCCAGTTAACTGCTTAATATTGGCTTTTACAGCTGCCTTGTGTTGCAGCACCTTGAGACCACTGCTCTTTAATGGACCATCAGCTCTTGCTGGCTTCTCTGTCATTTGATTGAAGTGTAAAATTAAGACTGGATTACAGTTTATTTCCTCCTTGCGTAAAGTCACAGCTGGGCAGAACAGAAGCGTTTGGCCCTGAGCACTGGAACAATGCTAGAGCTCCATCACAGACTGCTGGCCCCTAGATGACTGTTTTCCCTCTTTCTGCTCAGTGGAGTTGATATTAGTTACGTGTTTCTGTGTGTATGTCTATAGGAGGCTGAAGGGCTTATTTCTTTTCCCCCTCGTTGCTCTTTGACTCGTTTCCCCTCAAACGTGTCTGAAACGTTGTTATCTCTGGCCAGACGCCTTTTTCACAGAGAGTTATTGAATCATGTCAGCTCGCCGTCCCCCGAGTTTCAAATGCAAGCTGTAGAAAAATTAGCCATTGCTTCCGCATGACAAGTGGGATCTATTAGTGCGCTATCGCCCCGCAAAGCACGAGCATCCAGCGGGCCGCTGGGGACCACGGCTGGCTGTGCGCTCGTCCGCGTCAGGCTCCTGGGGCATTAGACCAATGTTGCAGACAGCAAGAACCGAAGTGGCTCACTCGATGAGTTGACACCCGAAGGGCCGAGGCAGGGCAGCACGAGCAGTGGAAGCCCAGTTCTGACTCACACTGGTCAGACTGGCCACTTGTTTGATAAGCAGTTTGCAACTTCCACACATAACTGCTTGTATCTCATATATGGTTTATCAAATCTTTTCTACCTCTGTGATAATATTATCTCTCAGACCTCACTCTCAGCACAAGGTTTACAGTAAACTGGGGGGTGTAAATTGGAGGAAGTTTAAGGATGAAAATGATCTAAATCCTTCATCCTCGACGCCTCAGTGCTCGTTTAATTGCAGCACTGCTTGCTAATATGTTTGACCTTACTTTTATATCCAGTATAATTCCACATGTATACAAGTCTCACCGATTAAAATGATTACCATCCAATTTCTAAACTACCTGCTTGGCTAAAATGGACTCCTTAGTGGACGGACTCGACCACAGGCCCTTCTGGAGATAAGTAATATATTATTACAGCGATAGCACGCTGCATTTAGACCACAGCACTGCAACAGCTTCATGACATTGTCAGTGCTGCGCTCTCTTATAAAACGTGGTGGAAAGTAATTTTACTCTACTAAATTTATCTGGCTGATTGTTACTTTGCAGATTCAGATTAACAATACAGAAAAGATTTAATTCATACTTAATTCATATAAATAAAAATAATTCTGATATTTTTTCATCAATCATAGGTTACAAGCTGCCCAGCAGTATGTAATACTTATACTCAAAAGGCTTCATTTGCATATCAAAATCACAATAAATTACTGTCAATGCCCCCAGGCCCCCCAACCTGATTTTGGTCACCTTTTTCACCATTCTAGAGTTTGCAGGTCTGATGTATTCTCACAATATAAATAATATGTATAATCTCTGCCACTCCACATTGTAGTTATGCTCCCAGAAACTTCACATTTTTGATTGTTTTGATTTGATGCTTTTGGTTCTCTTATCAATCACTAGCTTGTCAAAATGATAATAAATGAAAAACAAAAAAAACATACGCTATTTCAAGATCTCTGATTTGTTTTTCACCCGCTGCTGGCACCCTTTTAAAAGTATATTTAAAATATTACACGTAATTGTTTTCTTTATATTCTGACTTAATTGATGTTTTGTACCATCATTTGTGCTTAGATTTATACTTTTGTCTTGTGCTTTCATATATGTTTTTTGTGCACAGTATCTCTTGAAAAAGAGGTCCTAATCTCAATAAATAAATAAATAAATCAAGGATTAACTAACTAACAGGGAGGTCAAAGTGCCTCCATCCAGCTCTGCCACAGGCTTAGTCATGTGCTCATGCCCAATCAGTGCGGCTGCTCAACGCATTAGCATTCCAAATGTTGATTGTTTAAAGTATAGTTTTTTTATTCATTGCCCTCAGAGGATAAAGTTTCCACCACGTTGTCGTGGATGTTAATGTAGCATGGCTGTAGGTCAGACACCAGCCTACACACATAGTAGCCCTGGGCCTGCCACTTCAGTGACCTTGGACAGTGACAGTGTGTTGGAGCACAGGGTCAACTTCAGCATCGCCATCACCACCATCAGTTAGCTATCAGCAGAGCCATGTAAAGCTTTTATTCAGTGGGTATTTTCCTATTTATGTTTCATGGTTTACTTGTTTTCTCTTTGCAGGTATCTCAGTAACAAAGAAGACACATACTTGTGAGTACACCGATTTTTTTATTACTTTTTATTTGTGTTGCACTACAATTTTAAGGCTGTAAACTGTCATTTTATTCTAAGAAAAATTCTACACTGATTAATGTGGGGAAAACCAAATTCTCCGTACCTCATATACAGTAGAGATGATAAGATCATCTTGTTTGTGTTGACTCTTCTTTCATCAGTGCCTATATGCATATTGTTGCACGACTAGTATTGTAATAAATCAATGCCCTCAATTAGATCAGTGCCATCCACTTTCACTGTTTCGTATTTCTCCATCCTGCAGTGAACATGATGATAACCCCAGAGAGGAAATTAAAATGCTATGCAGTCATATGACTGTTTGATAATCATGCACAGTTGAAGCAGACCGTGTTTTCTGCAAGGCCTTGCAGCTGAGCAACACGGATGTGGTGTTGTGTGGTGGTTTGCAACCTCTGAAGCTGCATTAGCTACCAAGAGTTTGTATTCTTCATGTACAGATCATATCACTGCAATTGAAAGATGCACACTTCTTTTTTGCTGTACAACAACAGTACACAGGCTTTGCCTTGTCTAACCACCAGCACTGCCTTTTCAATTTCAGTCTGCTCATGAAGAATTGATGAACAGTCAAACCTGTAAATCAATGATTTCCAAGAGATTTGTACTCCATTTTGACACGTGTGAAGTGTGTTCGGAAAGGCATGTAAAAACGCTTTTGTGCGGTGTACTGCAGTGTGTCTGTTTAAGTGTGTAGGTCTATGTGTGTGTGTGTGTATGTGTGTGTTCATACCCCACTGTGTGAACGGAAGAAACTAGCCCTGAAGGCTATCCTTTCCCTCTGATCACTCTGATGAAACTTGTGGAGAGGGAAGGCCAGAGGGCTTTTCTGTAAGAGCGGTCGAAGAGTTTCAGATTGTGAGAAGCTGCATCTCGCCCTGTAAAACACCCCGGCTCTTTCTTACATCAGACAGCAGGGCAAAGGATATGATCACCTAGACAGGTCTACCTTACTCAAACAGCCCTGTCAAAACAGCAGCATGATTGTGTGTTAAGCTATTTGCTTGTCTGGAGGGGCTTTGGTATTTCTTTTTGGATGTATGCATGTTCGTGTTTGTGTCAGGATATCTTCAAGGTAGCACAGAAACGCTTTGACCCACCATCCACCGCCCCACTATCTTAATTAGTGCGGCGCTAAGCACCTCAACACCGGAAGCGGGCTCAAATCAAAGAGCATGATTTAGGAGTCTTGGGTTCAAAGCCCTGGGCAGAGACTGGACCACGCTGTCTCATATCAGTGAGAAATATTCAAATCGTGTCCTTGTGAGGAAATCAAAGTAAAGCCCCTTTAACAAGTAGTTGATTGCTGTGCCTCACAGACAGGAAGCGGCTGTAGAACCTCGTCAGAACTGTGTGCACAAGAATAAGTTCAAGGGCTGGTTAATGGTCATTGAGAATATGGAGGGAAGGCCTTTCTTATAGAGAAGCCTGGTGATTATATGGTGGAGTAATAATGATGGAGATCGCTCTGCCCTACATGGTTATAGCCAGGCTGTAGATCTATTTCTGTTCTCGGAGTGAAAACATTTGCTTCCCCACTATACGCCAGTCCACACTGCCACTCGTAATGTGAGCTTGGCAGTCTTGCTTGTATGTGTGTGCAAGTGTGTGTGTGTTTTAGGAGGTCTTCCTAGTCCAACCTAGACCACAGGGATGGGCCGTGTCTCTGACTAACTCCCCACTCTGCCTGAGTGATCAAACTGCTGGAAGCTTCCCGCCATGCCAGTCCCCTCATCAATATAAATTACAGGGGCAGCTGTTCACTGGCAGACTCCTCTCTCCTCTTCTCTCCTCTCCTCTCCTTCCCTCTTTCATTCAACCAACTGGACTAATCATAGAGCCATCAGAAGGTGAAGTATTCTAGATGAAAACAGATACTCATTGTTCCTATGACTGTGATGTCCTCTCTCAAGTCTAGCTGCTGTAAGGACTTAAGCAACCTCTCTTCTCTCTGTCTGACTCCCCTTCTTTCTTCATTCCCTATAAGGGGCGGCCCCTCGACAGCACTTTCTTTAACCACAAGGCTATAATTCTCAGCAAGAAGTCAGCTGTGGTTTTCCTGTACATTTCCCTGACAGTTTAACATATGCTCTGTTGTATTAGTTTTTAGTAGCAGTTGATGTTAAAAAATACGCTGCCTGTGACAGAGGTGACAGCAAGAGATTGTTTTTTTTCTTGTCTTACTTTGATGCCAGACACCAGATATACGCGGTCACCGTCTCCTACCTCAGCAAGGCTGCGTTGCTGTGAGATGAGTTTCTGTTTGGACCTGTTGAGAGAGATGGTGTGGAGCGGAGGATCAGATGCAGCAGCTGATTACACTGAGATTAGACGTCTCACCTCTAATCTGCCATCAGCAGTCTGGGGCTCTGTCTCACAGCTCGAATAGCAGAGCGCTAGCTAATGCTCACACACACATACAGGTCGTGTAGCCAGGATGCTCTTCCTCGAACAGAGCAGATCTCCTGATTACCTCGAGCTAATCCTCTCTCACTCTTGCAGATGAAGTCCAATATACTGATTGTCTGGCTGACTGTTCAGACTATGATGCACAATAAAACAAAGGCTTGAGTATCTACATTAAGTGTTTACAAAAGATTAGACAAAACATACGAAATGATTTAATAATACCTCCATATAACAGAAACACTAAACAATATTCTAATAAAAAACCCAAAACTGTCCTCAAAAATCACCTTATGATATGAATTTGCAGTCTTAACAATAGCTGAAAATAAATAAGCATTGTTATTTTATTTTATTTCATTATATTTCAGGGGTGTTTGCAGTGTTCAGCCAATCCCCTGTATTAATGTGTACTATGTGTAGTGTGTGCCTGAGTTTAGATTGGGAATAAAGTGGCCAGAGGGAGGCAGTAGTAGTAGTGAATGTAACTCCGGGAAAAGAAAAAAGGAGACAGACGATGCTTCCTCTCTTCAGTTTTACAGATACATTGTAGAGAGTCCCGGTTTTTTCACCCTATATTTATCTCCATTGCGATGACAGGCTCCGTACACTGATTGAGAAACATGGCCTTGCTCCTGCGTCTTAATTTATTTGCTAGCAGCTTGTATTGAGTTTCTCTCGTCTGAGATCCACACTCACATAGTAATAGCACAGCCAATCTGTTTTAAAGGAAACTGATGATTTAGATTTTTCTCCACTGTCTTAGAAAAACTGAGTGCAGAGTTACAGTGAAATAATATCAGTCGTTGAGATTCAACTCAAAGTTATAAAGCCAGAGTTTGTAGATTTTTTTTTTTGCTTTTGTGCATTTGAGATTCCTCTCGTAAATGTAGTCTGGTGTATGTTCGGAACAATATGCTAACAGCATTATTAATCCCAATAATGCCCTTTGTGTTCACATGACAGATTTTACCTCCGTAAAGCATCTATTTTACCTCTAAAGACGTCAGATCCTGCTTGGGTTTCTGAGTGATAGAATGCTGCTGCATTGGCTCTGTGAATTGAGGTATTTTCAGTTAATCAAACATGAGATTTATGGTCCTTAATAGTGCTGTACATTGCCAATTTAGGCGAATAATATGTCCCAGTTGCTGTCTAATTTTGCTTGGCAACAGGCGCACTCCTGTGGAATCGCCCGGGGCAGTGTGAGTTGTCTCTGCATAGCTCAGTTTTCCATGCTCAGTGGCTGTTTGAAGGTATTTCATCACATTGTTGCCTTGATTCAGCTCTGTGGGGATTTGTTAGTTGCACTCATGTGGGAAGTGCATCCAGTACATTGTTAAGCTCGGGCTGAAAATGAAGATCAGCCAGCCAGAGTCCCCTGAGCTACGCGGAGAGAGATAGTCTAGTGAGACGCACAGCACAGACATAGTGGAGCAGGACGAGTGCACACAGCAATACACACAGACGCAGAGGAATCATCAGCACAAAGCATACAACACTGAACTGTGCTGTAGTGTATTAGAGCAAAAACAAAAAACACAATACAGCAGCGCATACAGTACATTAGATTATTATCAAATAGGTTATACTGTTGTTCTTACTAAACATAATTCCAAGTTTGTAAAATTGGCATTATTATGTTTAAACGTTGGTTGAGCAATATTGCAATCATTTTGATGTTGTTGCCCTTTTGTTAGGATTGAAATTGACATTGCGGGGCCCCACTAAGCAAAGCCGCTCTTTCTGTTGAAGTTATTTTATTCTCAGCGTGGTACAAGAACTTGTTGTTTCCTCTCCTCCCAGAGCAACATTGAACGCTTAAATTGACGCAATTTCTTTCTCCCACTGTACTGTAGGTTATGTTTCATCTTTCTCTATTTGTTTGTTCCACAAAAACAGTATTCTTTTTGGACATTCTGGTATAATCTATAACAGACGGCTATTTTTTTTTCTGAAATAGGTCAATGTAATCACAACAGTGAGGGATGGACAGTCAGTGTAAAAGGGAAATCAATAGAGCTATCTATTTGTCGTAAACCAGGCCAGCATGATTTTTCTCCATTTTTCCTCCGGTGCCATACTTTCTCCCCTCCAACACAATATGGCAGGTCCTCATTTTTCGGTAAAAGCATTATGTCTGCCATTTTGTAAAATTGCAAATGGCCTTTGTACATGTGCTTTCTTTGCATACATTTCTGTGGGTGTTGACGCTTCTTTCTATCACCTCCTGGGGGCCCAGGGTGTTTTATAAGGAGGAGAATGCTAGGGGGAACCGTAGGGGTGCACAACAGCTTTTTGTGGGGGAGCTCTGCTTTTGTTGGCTTTTAATCTGGTTCTTCTCTTGGTGCCGGCTCTTTCAGAGAATTTGCGCCGGAGTGAAGAGAGGCCTCGTCAGCTTTTCCTCACCCTCTCCCTTTTGTGTCTCACTGAAAACTGAAAGGCCCTGTCTTGACGTGTTGTCAGACAAGAAAACAAGAGTAACTGACATGTGACAAGGACACAATGCTTGGCTGGGCCAGCCAAAGTAAGTGGCCCCATCTGCTGCCGGCGATTTCGCTTCTGCCGGCTGTCTGCCACCTCAGGTGAAAGGGGCCGGGGACCGTGGGCTGTGCTGAGATGGTGGCGTCTGCCAGGCGAAGCAGTTGGCATGGCCGGGAGGGCACGGCCGGCCTTGCGCTCACGGCAGCGCACAGCCGGCCAGCCTTTGCACAAGCGCAGGTTATCCGTCACTCATCAGGTTTCCGATGCCTCATCACTTTCCCATGGTGTACACACACTCAGCGCAAGACAAGATTGTCAGCTGGTAATGAAAGGTTTGATTCATGGAGGGCGACGGAGGCGGAGGTCATGGAGCTCCTCCAGATATGATCCTGACGGATGCTGATGGGGAAGCTTTAAGATGGGGGCCATAATTAAATGTCCTCGTGCCATCATCAAGTTCCTCAGTCGCAGCCATGCACATAGTCTGTCCTCTCGTGCTCAGAGCTTATCACTCTGACCAGCATGTATCTGATATTGATTGTCTTCACTTCTCACTGAAGTGCATTTTTGAGACAAATTATACTAAAAAATAAAAAATCTATCGTCAGAATTATCCCATTATGTTTTTTTTTAGGGTTTTGAAAATTCTGATGCAATATCATGCATGAATTAAGGCAAGTAAAATGAACATATATAATTTCATTCCTGAATTATTCAGAGGAATGTTGTTGAATAAACCAAAGCAACGAGTAAGATGTCCCCTACAATACAATTATTCTGAAATGCCATGTAAGCACCATTTCAAGGTCAGTAATGATCGTCACAGTGCAACAAAGAAAAATAAATATGTTGGGGAAAAACACAACAAAATAGACTGTTTGAATACCGAGCTTCGTATGTTTACTGAAACTTAATTAGATGCATTTGAAGTAAGGATCCCGTCTTTCCAACAAAAATTGTCACTCTGCTCAGAAACTAAAGTCGAAAAAAAAGTTACATCGACCAAGAAGAAAGCAGAAGTGCTCACAAAAGCTTTCAGTGATATTATACATTGACATTTGTGCTGATCGCATTGTGCACATTTTGTTGAATCTGCTTTATTAGAGAAATGCTGTTTTTTCCCGTTGCTATTAATTTGTGTTTCTGTGGGTGTGCAGTGCGAGAACAGAGAGATGCGGTTAACCCATTGTGAAGTTAGCCGTCATCATTAAGATTCTACAGATAACAGGCATGCGGATTTCTACTGCTCAGCATTATAGGATCCCAGACATCAAAGGCAGGTTTTCATTCTACTAGGTCTGCGGCAGAAGAAGAAGAAAAAAAAACAGAAAAGGAGACATGGACTCAGGAAAATAAGGCAGATTGGGGGAAGAGAGGAGAGCATGTATACGTACCTGCACGAGTCAGGTGACACAATGCTCTGTAATGTGTTTTCTACCAAAGAGGGTCCCTCCTGCATAGTTAGCTCCTTGCTAAATCGGCGTCCTCTCTGATTAAGTGGCACGGTCCTTAATAACGCCGTGGCTGGCTGCAGGTTGGTTCACTTTGAAGATCAAGTTCATTTCTCACCATGGTCATTAAAGTGCAGGTCTGCGTGATTCAAATCAATTCACTTATGTGCTTTTTTTTCTCCTCTCTTACGCGCAACAACATTATCAGCTCATATTTGTATCCATCCTTATTTAATATATAAAGGTACTACCAATAGTATTTTTCTTTGTACAAATGCTGTAATGCTATTTCCAGTTCTATTACACAGATATCACAATGAAGTTCCCCGTAATTCAGATTACTTTCTCTTTCAGCGTAGTGCCATTATGCTTTTGCCATTACATCAGCGTGAGCTGTTCTACAGTGAGTGTATTGAATGTACAAGAGAGAGAAATATGCTGTTCTCCAGTATTGTGCTGGATTACAGAATCAAGGTCGACTCACAAGACACAGAGCAGCATTATCCCTTAATCCTGTGTTTTGGTTTCAAATAGCCTTTTTACACCTAATCTTCACAAGTAAAATGACAAACATGAATACTGAGGTAGGTATTTAAATGTGCATTACCTACAATGTTAAGGTCAAAGGCTTATGCTGACTTAAAGTGGCTCTACGTTTTGTGAAAGAACAGACAATCATGTGTTTGCCACTTATTTTGTTGCGGCCGTATTACGGAAGACTAGGGAGTCTTGTGATGAAATTTCCCCAGGCGGTTTCAGATGGATAAGTCCGGGAACTTTTCATCCAAACTATGAGTCATCTGTTTGTTTTTCTTTCTTTTTTGTGTGTTGCTTTTACACTCTCACACTATTTTGAATGAAGATGCTATTCTCCCTTTGCTTTTAACTTCTCACCAAGTCTCACTTGGCCTGCTGTACTTTGGCACTGGTAGGACAAGCTTCACTGAGTCAACAGATATAGAGAGTCCACCCGTTACAGCACCAGTGTCTCCCTTTGACCAGACTGGCCTTAGTGTGCCCGTCAGGCTCAGCTGTGGCAGAGCTGGAGGAAACTTAAAGGTGCTGTGAAAGACTAAAAGTGGGCCAGCCGCTGCTGCCTCCTGTTGACCTACCTTGTTCGGAGGGTCCAGGTACAGACTGATGACAGAACTCCTCCTCAGCGGACCACATTACTAATGTGTGAGGGTGCAAGAGGAGCACACCCAGTGATGAATCACTCCCCTGCACCCATGGCATCCTCATAAGTCAAGAGTAAAAGTGTTGAGAGTGTGCTCAGTAAAAGAGCTCCTTGGTCCCGTCCACCGTAGAGAAACTCCATCCAGGGGAAGGGGGAAGGCTAAGTGGTGCACATCGCGAATAGCCTGAAGATCTCCCTCAATCTTGAGGAAAACATTGGTCCCTCTAGTGGGTCACTTGTTTTTATTAAGCTCATAGAACTTAGGAAAAGTTACTTTCATGCTTGAACAGAGCTGCTTTTTTAATAAATGAGAGCAATCTACATTGCGTTGATCTGCACTGCCTCACCGGACCAACTGCATTACCTGAAGTCGCAGAGAGAACATTAAATATGTGTTAGTTTAAGAGTGTTTCTGCGCTGAGCAGTCACAGAAAAGAGCTCTGCCTCATTACTCACTTTGGTGTTTCAATAGAGAGAATAATGGTGAAATTGTTCAGAATAAACGCAGAAGAAATATTGAGTAATTTAGAGGTTTTAAAATTGTTGGTTTTTTTTATTGAAAAAAACTCTATTGACGCAAATATTGTACATCCCAGTTTGTTTTTCTGTTTTCTTCTTTTCTTCTATAGCCTTAAGCCAGAAGGTTAACTATTTTAGTTTACACGCCTACCTCCCCCCAGAGCTGATGTCGGGCTATATTGGTGATGCTGTGGGAGTGTGTAAGTTTGACGCCAGGTAATACATCACACACTCCGGGGGGTCTCCCTGGTATGCTCCTCAATAATGAAGTTCATTCGTTAACTTCTCCCTCAAAGGCCAAGTTCCCCCTGCTGCCCTTTTCAACAGCTAACGCAACTCTTACCAGAGTCACCTGACCAACGGAAGAAAAAAAACAAAACCACATCACCATGATTTTTCCCCTTGACAGGCTCAGTGGTTGCCTTTGCAGGGCATGAAGAATAAGCAGGTCCATTACCAATCCCTCATGCCTGGTTATAGCCATAATTATCACAGGGAAAATGACCTGCTCTGTTTGGTTTGCCGTGGAGGGGCTGCGCCTTCCTAATCACCTCCTTCTTCCCTCCTGTCGTCCTCATGCCATGGAGATGGAGCTGGTTTTGGGGGAGTCTTGCCAGTTCATTAGAATTCACAGGGTTCCACCTCCCTGCCTAGCCAGGCTAAGCCTCTCACACAGACTGCCATGCCTGTGATAATCTCCCCTCCTCGTTCCCTTTCGCTCCTTCTCTCTCTGTCCTCCTATCCCTTTCCTTTCTGTCCCCAAGGGCAGCTTCGCACAAAGGAGATGCGGTGCAATTCATTGTTAAATCTGATTTCTATTGATCTATTGAAAGATTGTTCCGTGAGATTTATGATAGCACTCCAGCAGTGCTGACGATCCCTCTTTACCACTGCCTTTTCATCTGATAAACCAAATAAATACAGATTTTGAATGTATGAGGCGCATATTTTTTTCAAGGCTGTATCAATAAAGTGAACATTCAGTTCCAGCGGGCCGATTGTAAACACGTTTGTTGCTGCTGGAGTGCCCAGAGACACACAGAAATGGCCTGGCATTTCACTTACTTTAAATCTAGCAGACAAATAACAGCAACAACTACGCAGCCACTAAACAAAATAGCGACTAAAAAGTAGCCGAGGGCGTTTGATGTTTTTCATTGAAGTGCAGTGCTTATTATATTGTTCAGAGCCTCTTGTCACCACCTCACTCATACCTGCAAGGGGTCATTTCATTTGAGGCAGGCATGCAAGTCTGCCTCAAATTTGAAGCGTGGTCAATCCGTGGAGGACAAATATGGCTTTGCTACCACGGTGACACAGTACTTTTGATTTAATTTAATTGATTTGGAAATACCAGAGGCTCTTATTTTTTGTGTTTGTTCAAAACAAATATTTAAATTTCACTCTATAAATAACCCTGGCAGTAAAACAAAAGGCTATAGCCTTGTCAACCATTCGCTATAAGTACTGTGTTGTTGATTCGGATTACATGACAGTTGACGGGTGTACACTTCACCTATGTAGGAATGATATGCTTTCAGGTTTATTCATTTTGACCCTCCTGTTCTATAAATATTGTGCTTGTGTCTGTTTGTATTGAGTGACAGATAGAAAGAGAGAATAGTGCTGAGCTGGCCCCGGGGTTGCAGTTTATCTAAAGGATGAAGGACAGTGTATATAGTCATCTGATCAGAGTGTACGGTAACTGTTAAGATTGCAGAAAGCACAATACTTACCTACAGCTGCTACCTTGCTAGACTAGTAGACACACTGCTTTGCTCCGTGGAAAACCCATTAGCCGTAATGACTGAAAAGCATTTCCTGTAGCTACACATTATACCATGAAACCCAGGCACAGCAGCGGCATGTAGCATGTTCTTAAACTCTCACTTCTCTTATTCAAACTTGTCTTTAAATGCAACCCTTCGCAGTCCTCTGGATATAACCCAATAGTGTCCTCTATTTTCTCTGAAATAGATATTCCCTTTGTTGTCTGTGTGATTTATTGAAGTTTTCCCACAAGTGGAAGCCCCCAGGAAATTGCTTGGAATGGCCCTAAATTGGTTTATGATTGTGTGGTGTGGGCCAGTGCTGTTATGGTTATAATATTATGCCCTCCACTCCTTGGCATCTATATTAAATTGATCTGTATTGTTTTCATGGAGTGCCTGTTGAAGCTTGTTAATTCTACCGCTGCTTCAGGCTGCTGTGCCTCCGAACACCCAGGTGGCTCTTGTGGTCGGAATATAAGCCTCAACTCTCTAAAATACCTCACGACGAGATTCCCCACACACAATGAGGAAGTCCATAACTGTTTATCCCGTGGAGGTCAAAGGCCGCAGAGCGCAACAGCACGCAGAGGACAGTTCTGAGGCTGGTCCAGAGCTGTAAGAGTTAACATGGATCAGCTGCATGGTGAGTCTGTGCGTGGAATGGCTACTGACAGACTGCTAATGAGGCCATTATCAGCTCTGGTCCTCTCCTCTCCTCCAGGGGCACCAGTGGATGCTCCGCACCTCATCTCGATTGAATTCCATTCCACAGGGCTTGTTTACAGTAAATACATTTGCTTGAATTAATCCAAGAGGAGTGTGAGACACATGACTGGGCTGGTGTAAATGCACAAATGTAGTGTCCGTACCAGAAACTTTCTCCCTCCTGGAGTCAGAGCAACTTCACTATCACGATTTATATTTTAAACTAAAATAAATGATTGACTAAAAGGATTCTATTGATGGCTACAGTGATCAGCATATTCATACCCACAGACGTTTGACCATCAGAGCCTTTGTGGCTTAATCAATGCCCTAATGAATAACTATCAGCAGGGTATTGGCATACTGTCACTGCTAATGTGGAGCAGTCAAGGGAGAGTGTGATCAAGAGCAAATGAAGCAGCTTAGCTGGAGACATTTATCCTTAGGGAGGCCTGGGCTTTTAAGCACAATTATATACAGTTGCAGGCACTATATTTGTTGTAAAGTAGAACAACATCAAGATTGGTTTATTAGTTTTATGTTTTTCTTAAAGGGTAAGTTCACCACAATTAAAAATTATATTGTATTATAATACAATTTAGTTTGTCGTGCTCACAGTATTGAAAAAAAGAAAAGAGAGGACAGAGAGATGGGGAATGACGTGCAACAAAGATCCCCACCCAGATTTAGACTACGGACATTGCGTTCAATGGTTGGTGACTTAAACCCTATAAGCCTCAGGACTGCCCCAAAAAAATCATGATTGACGGCGACTGTGGCTAAGTAGATAGCAGGGCCGTCCTTCAATCAGAGGATCGGCGGTTTGATCCCCGGCTCTGGCGCCGCTAGTTGCATGTCGATGTGTCCTTGAGCAAGCCACTTAACCCCAAATATTGCTCCTGTATCTGTGCCTACGGTGTAGAAATGTGATAGAATCTCAATTGTAAGTCGCTTTGGATAAAAGCGTCTGCTAAATGACTGTAATTTAATGTAATGAAAAATTCTTTGTCCGCAGAAAGTTTCCAAGTTACTGCAGATAATTTACAGAATTTTTTTGTCTTTGGTAGAAAGTAATATGCTTTTTGTTTTTATAATTCGGGAGAACAAACCCGCGTGAAAGCGGATGGATGGTGAAGATATCTTAGAGGACAATTAGGCTCTTGATAGACCTTTTATGTTTTGTGGAAGGCTGCTGACTTTAGATGCAAAGAGCCAAGTGGAGTAGATATTTTGTCAGTGTACCACATCGGTTTTGATGCAACATTTTATAGGTTTTACTTTTTCATTGTTAGAAATAGCCAGTGGTGTTGGTTGTTTCATAATTCTCCTAACCTGTAGGGAACTCATTCGCAGCATAGATTGTAAGCAGACAAAAACATGTGCTCAGACAGTAATAAGGATGTTATCCTCCTCTCAGATGTTTTTGGATAACCAGCCAGCAAGCGCAACTCCTCCTGCAGTATCATGTTGTTGTTTTTTTTCCCTTAACCATAGCTCAGCGTTAAGCCACTGTCTGTCAAGCCACGGTTGGTACATTGATAGAGCAGTCGGTTTCTGAGAGCGAACCACAGATAGTGGCAGTTAGACATGTTCCTGCGTGGGCCTTGGCCCTGACTCATTTGGTGAACTTTGAAGATCTTGTGGGGAGATAGCAACATTGAAATGAGTCAACTGCTCTGTCTCTGACATCACATTGTTTTGGATAGTTTACCAGGGCCTGTCTACGTGTAGTTTGTATCCCAAGCACGCTCCATTTGATGCTATCAGCCTCTGAATGATATTTTGTTCATTAGACGTTGTGCAATAAGAGACCGGTGTTGACACAACGTGAGTTAATGTGTTTAGTGTCTCTAATGGATCATAGAGGTCCTAATGAAACATTGTCATGGGAAGATTTATGTTGCAAGCTGCTGAGTCCTCATTTCCATTGTATATGTGGTTAGAAGCACCTTTATTCATTGAACAGAACACGATAGAAAACTTCAAATGCATGTAGATATTTAGTATGTAAAACAAATAAAATATATAAATCTATCAAAATGTCTTGTTGAAAGTGAAAGCATCATAATCCTGTGGCAAAGATACAGTGCTGCTGTTGTGATATTGATGTCAAACCACTGTAGCGGTTGTAAAATGAGCCTCTAAAATATCCAAATTTGAAATATTGGTGGTGTTAAAAAAAGTATTTTTCCTGTAATTTTTAGATTTAAAATATTGCAGCGCCTGAAACTGAAGCTGCATGATGTTTGTCTTGAGACGAGATGATATGAGCGCCAGCTTATTTGTGGAAATGCCAAATGCAACGTGGTTATTGGCCAAGGCTGGATTGCACTAAAACCAGAATATTGTATCAGAGAGAGGCAGCTGGTTAGGAGTCAGAACAGATTATCATATGAGAGAGGATGAGCGAGGAGAGGGGGAGGAGAGAGAGAGAGAGAGAGACAGAGAGGTAGGGACTGGAATGGGAAGCAGGGGGCGAGAGTGAGGGGCACAGGAGGGAGAGAAGGAGAAATGATAGCAAGAAACTCATCGCCCGGTCGCTGTGGGGTGGAAGGGATCATCCGAACCCTTCCGTCACTATCTCGCCTTCTTCACCTGTCAAAAAGAGTGTGTGAGAGCCGTCGGAGTGTGTGTGTGTGTGTGTATGTGTGTGTGAGAGAAGGGCATGCAGGTCCTCTGAGAGGTCATGGGAAGAAGCTGAGGCTCCACTCGTCTTCTCTCGGTGTAGGGCCCACCGCTGCTTGCAGACATCTGGCCTCACACTGATCACTCATATCTACAGACAGGGAGGAGGAGAAGAGCGGAGCGCTTCCATCTTTGAGCCACAGAAACATTACAGATCTCCCTCATATCCATCCTCTCCGCTTTCCTTTTATTACTTCCGATCTCTTTTGTTTCCTTGGCTATTATTTTTCGGCTTCAGCTCTCTCTCGTCCCCGTGTAGCCATTCATCCCCTCCTTGACTTTTTTCTTATCCTTAACATAGCACTGTTTTTCTTTTCTTTTTTTTTAGCAGAAAACCAAGAGAGTAGAAGGGATAGAACAATAGTGTGATAAACTGACGTCTGCTAGAACTGGTTCTGACTTTATCCTTGCACTAAAAAGATATGCCAAGGGAAGATAGCGAGAGTGCGCTGTGTCTAGCAAGCCGGTATACAAGGCTCTGACTGCAATCAGTGGGAAGAGGGCCAGCTTCCCTGCCTGAGCTCTCAGCGCCCCTACTGGCTGCATGCTGTGCCAATCAAAGGCTAGTGGGTGGGGAGCAGTCAGACATGAACACTGATGTCACAGTCACATGGATTCTGGTGTGGTCATGCTCGGAGGCTGAGAGACAGAGCTGTGCTGGCCAGCTGCTGCTGAGACAGCAGTGGAGGGCTTTGCGCTGGTGATAGTTGTTCTCTTATGGACTCGAAGCTTAATGATGTATTTTGTGATTTCAGCTATGAAAGGTAAGAGAAAAATGCATGCTGATCCTGCACCTTGAGTAACAAGTAGGGAAGTACGGCTCCGCTATTCATAGCCTGCCAACTCTTTGCATTTCATTTGCAAGGCATGCGTGTGACAGAGAGAGAGAGTGAGAGAGAGAGAGAGAGAGAGAGAGAGAGAGGGAGGGAGGAATACAGTAATACTGTGCTTCTGAATGCGTGCAAGCGAATTAGGCTTTTCTAATGTTTCTTTTCATGCATGAACAGATGTGCATATATGTTCTTTATTCAGAAAGAGACACTGAGCTAGACTTATTTAACTTTTTAAAATTTGTAAAGGTATTTTGGTTTGATTCTTTTACTCCTTGTGTGTGTGTGTGTGTGTGTGTGTGTTTTCTCGCTGCTACTGTTGTGTGGGGAGCTGTGCAAACCACAGCCGGTGTAATCTTTGCACGTCTCTGACAAGCACAGCTCCTGAGAAGTGTTTTAGGCATTAATGTGAGGTAGCATTTCAGAGAGAGAGGGGGGCAAAGGGTCAGAAAGGGGGGCCAGGGGCTCTTGTTGCTATTCTCTCTGTCCCGTTCTTAATCCTGTTGTTCCAGTCCAGAGGATGTGTCTGTTCCGCGGGAAGATGTGCGTGGCAGTGTTGAACGTGGGTCGCAGACGGGCGACAAGGCACTGGCGCGACTGGCAGACTGTGATTCTTTGAGTTGATACTGGTGCATGTGTGTGTATATCTGTGTGTGAGTGTGTTGTGTTCCACTGACCTATTTTTTGGTTAGTCGTGTGTACATATGTGGCCATGAGAGCAGGACTGGGTCCTCCCAGTCGCTGTGATGTTGATCTAATATGCTTAATCCCAGCTCGTCCACCCCCTCCATCATACATGCGCACACACACATCCGCACAGACAGACACTGAAAGTGCAGTCAGACATACAGTACAGCACACACTCCTTCTCTCATGCATGCTTGCACACGCGCACATAATCATGCTTTTCACACATATTAATACACTCAGTCTTCCATATTGAGAAATGGGAACAACCATATCCAAACAAATGTGCTTGTATGCATAATACAGTCAAAAACAATAACAGGCAGCTGTCATTTTGTGTTGAAGGAGAAATGTCAGGAATGATGTAATTTTTGTCTTCCCATCTGATCTGAAATATATTTACATTTGTGCTTTTTGTTTTAATATTTACTGTCCAGACAAAAAAGTAATGGAGTATTTTCAAAATACTTACATGTATACATATTAATATATTAATATATTCATGAATAATCCATGTGTGAAATAATAGGCTTTTATCAAATTTATATATTAGTATTAATATTAGTGGTATTGATAATAACCCTTACAGCATTTCCTAGTCACAGTTTATGTATTTGCGTAATAAGTTTGCCATCTAGATGCAGTTAAATATCGTGTTCTTTGTGTGAGAGACTTGCAACTCTGAGCGTAGTGTTAATTTCTTCTATGTTTCCCCTATATCGATCCCAATGTGTGAGAATTCATTTATGAAGGGAGGCTCACAGTCAGTTGTGAAATTGAGAGGAAGCGCAGTCCTGTATCTCATTTTCAATGAGACGCATATGAAAGATGGCCTTTGACCTAATGTCCTTTATGCAGTTTATAGTGGAGGGCTTTATGAAATCATATTGGTTTTGGACGGAATCGACTGCTGTGTAGCTTTTCTATGACTTTTTTAAAGTGTGGCATATACACAACATTTTAATGTGTATATTTCTTATTTTCCTGACTTAGTGCATTTTTTCCTTTTTTAATAAGTGCATTTTCTTTATTTGTCATCAGCCGTAAACATGTTAAGATGTTTACTAGCCATTCTATTTCCCAGTCTTTATGTCTACTTTGTGCTCTGTCTCACCCCTTATTGGTACGTTCAGCTGCTGGTGTCATGATAGGACACTGTAGCAATGTCAGAAATTAAATTAAAATATGAACAAGCTGTATAATTGGAAACTAATTTAAACGGCAGTAGTAATTTCTTCCTGAAAATGGTCAGTGAAATGAATGGATGAACAGAACATGACTTTGTTATTATGTTAATTGTGTTCATACTGCATGTGCCTTTTTCTGTTGTTTTAAAAATAAAATGTTTTTCATACTGTGCACTGCAAAAAAATGCTAATATATTATACCAAACATCTCTATGTGTCTCTGTGGCTTTGTCTCTACTCTGCACCCCCCTTTACCCACCTCTTCCTCTCTATTCAGCCTCTCTACCACACCACTGCCTCTCAAGTACCTAATTACCTGTAATGGAAACATCCCTCTCATTACCCCATGCAAATTAGCCAGCCTACTCAGCACAATTAGGATGAAAATTCCAATTACATAATTAAAGAAAGTTGTTTGATGTGTAGATTGACAGAAAAGGTAAAACGTGCATCTCATTCTCAGTACATATAATTAACCCTTCATAAAGAGCATCATTGTGACGAGGTATACATAGCGGTGGGGAATGTAACTGAGTACTTTTACTCAAGTACTTGTACTTTACTTGAGTATTTCCTGTTTATGACATGTTATACTTCTACTCCAAATGTTTTACGTTTACCTGACAGTAGTTACCTGACAAATTAAGATTCTACATGCAAAACAGAACAACATTAGAACATTTAAAATATGTGTTTTAAAAATGTTAACTACCCATCAGTATGTAACATATGATGATTGGTCAGTGAATCTTTGTCTTAAGTTACAGTAAACTGAATCATTTTGAAGTCCGGACTGTTTGTCGGTAAAAAAAACAAGACATTTGAAGGTGTCACTTTGAGCTCTGGGTAATTGTGATTGACATATCAAACTATTTTCTTACGTTTTACTAAACGGACTAATCAAGAAAATAACGCGCATATTTAAAAAAAAATGTATAGTAATATTTGTATGGCATAATGTCTAATTAGATGTACTAAATGCACCCATAGGGGCTATTTATCTGCGTTGGATATTTTTATTTTTGTATTGTATTGTATGTACATTTTCCAGTTAATTCTTATAACTTTACTCAAAACAGAGTATTTTTACAATTGTGGTATTGGCACTTCTAGTAAAATAAAGGATCTGAGTATTTCTTCCATCACTGCAAAAGCAGTAATGTTTTAAAAGTGTGGAAAGCAAGGCACAGTGCATGCAGACTGCACATTAATATGTGATTTAACACGAGTGTGTACCAGACTGTAAAAAATGTACTGGGGCCGTAGAGAGCTAAAGCCAAATATCTTGTGATAGGCGCTGTAAGGCTATGTTAACAAGGCTGTAAATATTTGCTGTAGATTTGGTACTCTTTGTCTCTTTCTATCAGTGGCCGATTGAGGTGCTCACTACCCAGTGCTGCAGGCTCTCACACATTAAGGCAGAGGTTAACAAGATTGGCTATTATCCAGTTAGGGACTGAGGACATGAAGAGCTAAAGGAAAGATCGCCACAGATTAAGGGGAAGACAAATATAGCATAAGTCACCTGCAAGGATTTAAAATAAAAGCCCCATTTACAAAGAGAGTATTTTAAAAAGGGTTCATATTTATTTAAGTCTGATTAAAATAATTTGAGTTTGAACGTGAACATAATTCCGATATTCAAAACAGTAGCCTAAAATGACATTTTGCATTTATGAAATATGTTTAGATTCAATTTCACCTTCTTTTTGCACGTTGCTCTGACAGATGGAGGCTGCGTTCTTTAGCCCTCTCTCTTGCCTCTCAGCTGGCTGAAGAAGTGGAATGGCGTCCCCACAGGTTATTAAAGTGTGTGAGGTGTGCCAGTCTTTGCTGCGCACACTGAGACCAACATCCTGGCCGTCTGACTGTGTGTGGAGGGACTGGTTAATGAGATATTGACTGCCCATTGAGAGCATGGATTTTTGATTTGGCTCCATAGAAGTTGGGAGGATAGGGAGGTGCACTCTGGAGAGAAGAGGAGAGATGGGCACTAATTCTCAATGACATTTTTTTTTTTTTTGTTATAGTTAGTATTGTTTGTGACAATTTGTCTTTTGATAATTCTAGTAATTCTTCTTTTGAAATTATTATTATAAATAACAAATCACATAATATATCATCATAATCAACCATGTATGTGCATGTGAATATAAATTAAAATACTTACAAAATGATATGAGTAAGAACATAGATTCTTAATCTGCGTAATTCATTAAAAAAAGTACATCAATTTACAGAAGGGCTTAATTGCTATAGCCATACTTTATATTGCTAAAAAATGTATAGCTACTCAGGATTGATTGACTATGGAATTGATTTTTCTATACATTGAGTCTTTGCAACAACCAAATACAAATGAATACAGTCTTTTTATACTCATGTTATGTTTATAGTTTGTACAAACATTAATCTGCGACTCCATCCAAGCCATTGGTAGTGTGCCAGGCAGCTCTGTCAGTCATCTCGTCTTGTCAGTCACACCTTGTGGCTTTGACAGATTAGATTAGATCCAATCACAGGCGAGGTTAAATGACTCTCCTGTGCTATGCCCAATCAAACAGCGGGGTACAACAAACAACAGCGGCTCAAGACAACCATTGGGCTACATGAGAGGATTGCTGTTCATTCTGAAACATTCACTCCGAGTTCAGTCAGGGTTCTCAATTTGGCTCCCCAGTCAGGTAAAAAACTGAGCTGGGCTTAGTCAAACGCCTCTAACTTTAGGGTAATTTCCTGCGTTACTTTCACTCAGTATTTCAGGAGTCACTTATAGATCCTTTGAAGTGTCTCCCTGTCATGCAGCATTTAGCTGCTGATAGAATACTCCCACTGTCAGCACTCCTTAGATAATCATATACCACAGTCCATGGAGTTAAAGAACATTTCACTTTCTTTTTTTCCTCTTTCTTCCTGTAGCTTCCACTGTCGAATATGTGAAGTGAGTGTAGGGATTGGATGTATTTCACTGTTCACAGAAACCGTTTGCTTTACATTCTAAGTGATTGTTATCTTTGGTCAGTTACAGTACTTATGTGCATACTCTGTGTACTTATTAGCTTCATAATAAGAATAAAATATATTTGATTATATATCTCTTCAGCCGGACTTGCCCTGTTTTACCCTCATAGGCTTTGCCCCATGGGGCTCAGAAGTTAACAGAGTTTTAAGAGATTGAAGAGTGAAGTTTTTCCACCTGTACTTTCATTCTGAGCGTGTTTCGTACCATTGGCTTTTTCTCTCTGTGGGCCTCTGGAGGGCTGTCCGTTGGCTTTTTGAAGTTGCATCAAAGAGGAAATGGGGGAGAAAAAGCATTATTGATTTTGCGTTTTGTCTGACTCAAACACTGAGGACAGAAAAACACATAAGGAGTTAGGTGTTGGCAATGGGGCAGCTCCGTCTCTTGTGTGTGAGCCAGAGGGAAACGGGGGAGAAACTGAAAAGCGGTAGAAGGTGAGGAGTAACACCAGACAACACTAATGCATCTCTCCCTAGAGTCGTATGCTCAACCCTCTCGCTTCCTTCGTCCTGTCCTTTCTGGTTTTAATGGTAGAGTAAATAAAGCCCATTACTGTACAGCTGGAGACAAAACCTCCGTCTATCCCCGCCGTGCGCGATAGCTTTTCCTTCTCTTCCATCAGGCCGGTAACTCCCGAGCTCTGACAGTATTCTCCAGTTGACCTGCTTTTCCATGAAACACCAAGCTGCTCTCTTCTCAGTTGTAATCAGATCTCCCTGCTAGGCAAGCATGCCAGCTGCAGACAAGAAGAGGAGTATTGTTTGTGTGGTTTATCACCTTTCTCCTCCTCCTGTGTCAGCGCAGCAGAGGTGAGACGAGAGTGGACTACTTTACTGCTGTTAATGTGACCTAGGGTTGACCAAAAAGGAGCTCTCAGTGACAGCCGCTGATAAGAGCTGTCACTGTTATGGCTAACACAGCACTTTTGCTATATGGACATATGGCACAGCCATGTTCTGTGAACTTTATTGAAAGTGATTTCCTAGGTTGCACATATGGATGTCTATGGAATTTGTATTAAGAGACTGTAAATAGTGATGACATTGTCAGAATTGCAGCAGAAGTATGCTGTGTAGTCGGGGAGCCTGGACGGGGTCAGAGGTCACAGCATGCTAAGTCACACTCCCCTCTGCTCCATGGAGAGCGACTGCGGCATCTAGGGACCCTGGCGGGGGAACAAAGGATGAAAAATGAGAGGTGCACAGAATTTTGATGAGATGAGGGAGCAGGCAGCGTTATAACAAAGATCGTCACAACATGCGCTCCGCCGCTTGATTACAAAAGGGAGAGGAGTTTGTGAGGCGTTTGATTACGTGTCCCAGCAGAGGCCATTAGGGGTTCTACTTGTAGGATGGCATCATCTACACTCATCTGATCTGGCGTCTGCGCCGATGAAAAAACAAGGATTGTGAATCCTCCTGAGCACTAGGGGGTGCTCTTCAAGATAGACAAAGAATGTGAATAATTAGAGTTTTGAAGTTGCTACAGTCTCCTAACTTTGCTGTCATTGGTGCAGCAGATTGTAATAGGGCATGTTTGAATCTCCCAGAGGAACCTGTACAGGCCGGAGTGAAAACTAACTCTCAAGGTTAGCAGCATTAGGCCCTCCTTACCCCAATACGATGCATGAAAGGAATTGTATCATCATAAATAACAAAGAAAAACAGCCTTGCTAGAGCAGTCTGCTTAAGATAGATTTTTATGCACATGCATTCATTTGAAATAAAAGAAATGCTGTTTCAGTGCTAATTGCAAAGATGAAAGGAGGTAGAATGTGCAAGGCAATGAACTTTGTTTAAAGGCGCCGCGCATGGCTTATTCAGGGACATGGTGCTTTAATGAACTCCAACCCCATTTGTGGAATCGTAGAGTTTGTTTTGAAATTTAAACTGTATTTACACCGTTTTATACAAGCGAAAGAGGTTGCACTCCTTTGCACTTGTCTGGCTCAACATGGTAATTCAGCGAGTCAGGCAGCAGAGCCAACTAAACAATGCGTGTCCTAGACAATGAGAGTGTGCATGTTTCCCAGCTGGAGCAAAGGGGTTAACTGGCTGTGGAGAGATCCTTGACCTATCTGAGATGAGCTCCCCGCTCCCTCTAGCAATGTGGAATATCTGATTGCTGATTATGAGTTTATTCCCCATCGTGCTGAGCCTTTTGCATGTCAGGATCCATCTCTCCCCAACTGAACTGATTAAGGAGCTGTAGATGATGCTACAGCTCTCAGCAACTGCTGAAAGACTCTCAGAGAGCCTGGTAATCTGGAGTGCAGCTGGCAATCACCCACCACTGACTCTTTTTGAGCATTTTTGGGTTGTTTTGTTGTTTTCAAGTGGGTATTTTGGCATATTGTTGTCTTTGTTCCCCTGGGCTTCTTGTTTCTGGATGAGAGCTTTCCTAGTGCTGAGCGCAGGTCGTTGTCAACCTGGCTGCTCAGCTCAGCCCAGTCCAGCCTCAACAACAGCAGCGTCAGCAGAGACCCTCGCTCAAAGTCTCAAGCTGTGCTTATGATCTCCCTCTTACAGGAGTCTAATTTGGGCAAAAAACAGATCTTCATCCGTGATGTAAAAAAGCTCTCCCTTTACTCATTTTCAGAGCTCCCAGAATCCAATACACGGGACAATGTCGTCAGATAAATTGAAAGAAATGGCTCCTCAAAAAAACGTGTCCTCGTGTAAACTTTGAAGGGTTTATATGGCGTTCAATGGATTTCTGTCACAAGGAAACAAATAGAGTTTTTCTCGCAAAAAGACTGGCACGACTGCTTTATTTGCTTGCAGGGATCTGTCGCTTAGTTACAAATCAGCAGCTGTCGTCTCTAAGTTTTGTTTTTGTCAATAGTTGGAGGGGAGAGGAAGACCGCCCTGTTCCTACTGGGCTGAAAGCTGTTTTAATCTCTTTAATGTGTGACTTGGGGCAAAAGAGGAGGAATCTGCCCAAACAAACATTCTCAATTACTATCAAAGCTGCACAGCCCACTGCTAATGACGTCCAACTGTCATAAGAATCACCCACAGTGTTGCTGCTTATTTCTTCAATGCTTAAATGTTTTGTTATTTATGGACAATACAGTCATATACTAAACAAAATTATTACCAGCAATATTACACAGGTAAGAAAAATGTCACTTGCTCTTGTGTATTTGTATTTAAAGGCTTATGTTACCGCCTCTTTCTGCAGTCAACAGTAAAGTTAATGGAGTTCCAGATGTGACACCATCAGTCTCAGTAAACAAATGGCTATTGTCTGAGCCCTGCTTCCTTGTGTAAATGAAATGTTTTAAGGTGTTACACTGCTGTGATGAAAGACACCAGAGTCTGAACCACAGTGTCTGAGAAGTGATGGGTGGGACGGTCCTCCCAGACTGTGCATGTTTGTGTGCGAATTTGTAACAGGGTGTGTTATTTGTTTTTTATGATAAAAGTCTTTATTACGTTATTATAAAATTAAATGATTTTGGATGTATTTTTTATGCATTTGTGCAAATATTTATTGCGTGTGACAGTATAGTTAAGTTTCATTCATTTTTAGGGAATACGTTGCTAAATCTCATTATCGTCGTGCTTAGATTTTAATTTCAGTGAAATTTCTTTGTTACATAACGCGCAGGCAAATTCTTCTTAATATTTCGTCACATCATGTCCTGTCTCAGCCTCATTGTTCTGGATCATATCAGCTGTCACTGCGGATAAACCAAAGGTAAGAGGGGAAACAGGCAAAGGCATGATGGGATGATTTTCCTCAAATTGAGGATGATCAGAGTCAAACTACTGTACGTTTGACATACCTTGCCCACTTGAGTGGGTAAGGAAGTTGTTGTTTTTCATCGTTTGACACATGATTGCATCGGGCCGTTCTGCTTTGATCTCAGCATGGATTTTCTTTTTCTCTCTCTTGATGTGGGATTATTATAATTTATACATAAGGGATTTTGTTTTTTTCTTGAACCTCAGCAAACTTGAGTAAACATGGTATACATAGAAGATTAACATTGTATTCATTTACACATTCTCATTAGCGAGCCCTAAGGTAATTAATCAGAGGCCGTGTATATAAGGAGATAGACACCGTTCGAATAATGTATTCCTTTCTACTCTTACCGAGTGTGAGAAAAAGTGTCTGATCAATTCCCCCCTTAGATGTAGCTCTTTGAAGACATGCAGTGTCTTATGAGAGCACCACCACAGTATTTATTCTCTAGAAACTGAAGGCTGCAGACCTTGAATATACTGTACAAACATTGCAGGCCATTGTTGCCTCAGCCTAATAGATCATATACATACAAACAAAACTGAACAGCCATGAGAAAGTGTGCATTCAAATGAAAACAACATCTGGTAATGCTAGCTGAAGTGATCACTTCATGAAGTTTGCCTCTCATTCACCCTTTCACACACAGTCACACGTGGCAGTGAGCTACCATGCATGGTGCTTGCCTGACCATTTTTATGTTCATTGGCTTACCCAAGAACTCTTTTTGCTGTTCCAAGTGCAGCAGTGTGGTGTAACATATACTGTACTGCAAATGGTACCCGACACCCACAGTAGTGCCTCAATAAGGTCCAACATATTGGCTTTCTTTAAAGTAAAACAAAGGCTCAATCTGGCGTGTACAACAATTCTGCCAGGGATCACATGTAGATAGCTTCAGGCTTTAATTGCAACCATTATAAATTAATTTTGTTTCTACATGAATGTGCCTAGAGGGTAGTCCCAGTCGCTGATTGAATAATTAGTAGCTGCCCTGTAAATCACATGCTAACTCCACATGTTTGCAAGCGCATATTGAATGAATGTCCTGAAAAGCGCAATTTTAGATGATGTCAAGTCTTACCAGTCTCTTTGTAACACGTGTTAACATCTGTTTATTGTCGACGCTAACAGTTATTTTCTCATGTCATGTCATGTAGTTGAGGTAGAGAACATTAAACCATCCAACTACTTCTCTTACGCTCATAAATCAGATGATCCTGAAAATCTGAAACTATACACATAACTGTGTGTTTCTTGTTTTGGTCAAGAATTTCAAAGATCCCAGCACTGTGAGCGTTTTATTTCCCTACATAAAGGCATTAACATAAACTAGTTTCCTTGAGTTTTTTTTACCTTGGTTCCATCACACTAAAAGCAGAGGTGGTGTATTTCAGCAGCTCAGTTTCTCTCCGAGGCAATCCGGAGATTGTTCAGTTTGTACTGTAAACTGAATGTTATCCATAGGCAACAGATATGTTATGGCTGTTACTGATGTATGTCCGTAAGATAGATTTGATGTCACAATAGTATATCCCTTGAGCAACCACAAAAGCCTCCATTGATGAGGGGTTTATTTTTAAAACTACAGGAAAGGCTTTCTGCAGATTAATTCCAGTGTATGGTTCCCATTGTGGGAGAAACAAATTGGGCTTTACGGAATTAGTGTTTGCTGCATAAATCTCAAATCTATTCCTGAAACATACGATTGTATTTAATGTGATCGGATGCTTCTTCGTTGCATTTGAGTGGAAAAAGGAGGCAAAGTTTCCCGGCTGGATTAGTGCGCCAAGTACAGTAATGATGGCTCGATGTTTCTCCATTGACCCAGGTGTGTGTGTCTAAATACAATATGGATGTGCAGGGCTGCCTGTGTGCTCCAGTGCTGGGAGACTATTTGCTGAAGGTCATTTGGGATCATAGCGTGCCATTAATAATTCCTGAAAGCATCCAACATCTCCATCTGTTGTGCTGCATCCATCGCTCCACTTCAAAGACAAAGGCAGCATCTGCAGGTAAGCATTAAACCTGCCTCCAGGCTAAGATGTTGGAGGTGGGATTCTTTGCTGAGAGAACATAACTCTGGTCATCAGGTCATGCTGCTCATATATTAGCCAATTAATGTTTGTACGTTTGCTCACACAGCTTGACCCCATGAACACATAGGTAAACAAAGACTTGTAGACGCTCACTTACCGTGTATTGTGGCTATTGAGTGTGTGTGTTTTTCAGCTTTCACTAGCTGAATCTAGTGGACATGTGTGGTACAGTAATTCCACACACACACACACACACCTTTTCAAGCTACCAGCCTCTCTACAGGGAAGCAATTACCACCCTCTGTTGAGTCTAGCCGGTCAGCGTGACAGGGTGTTACCGGAGAAATTATCAAAGCTGATTTTAAACGAAGCATTTAATTATGTGCACTGTGTGTGTTCGTGTGTGTGTGTGTGTGTGTAGCTGACCAAATAACACGTATTCACCTGTGCACCGGGCATTCAGCGTAGTGAAATCTAAACAGGTCTCAATGACGGGCCCACTTCAGATACGTGGGAGTCCTGCAGGGAGTAAATGGATGTTTGGCAGTGGCATGTGCTCCACGGGCCTGGTGGGCACAGTGGGCGAGGAGGCAAGTGCCTGGCTGAGTGAAAGATGGCAGTGCGCAAGGAGAGTGTGTGCACACAGCTGAGGCTGTGACAGAAAACAGTGAGAGTTCTGCTCCTGCTGCTTCATCTTCCCCTGCCAATGATAGATCTCCACTTTAATTTTGTTAATAGCACGAGTCCAGTGCCCACGATGGACTCGGAGCAGCAAACAAACGGCTATTCCACCCACTTTTTTCGTTGAGATGAAGCTAATCATGAAGGTGTGTTTGGTTTATTTGTGAAGAAAAAGAAAAATGTAAAGCTTAGTTTGTATTAAGATATTTCATAATTTACTGTAACACGGAGCGTACGGCGTATCATTCGATGAAGCTTACAATTATTACTGCTTCACCCCTCACATGTGGTCTGCTGATAAAGCACCTGTGCCCATGAGTTACTCCACCATCTTTCAGCCCACGGCTCTTGTACTGTACTGTAGGGCTGACCAGTGAGTCTGCTCACATTACCATCAGCTTCAAACTGCTTAGCCTGGCCAATTTGAATTTCACATCTCTGCTGACTCATAACCCTGTCAGGACCTTTCTTCTTTATCATGTCTGTGTCTCCAGTGGACTCTCATCACAAGCAATAGGAATTAATTATTTAGATTAGAAACCGAGCCACAATTACTGAGATTTTGGTCGAAAGGCTTTGTTTTGGCTTAATGTTGATATCTGATCGGGACATTACTGCAGAGCCAAGATTGCCTTTTGAAAGCAATTATTTTGCTGCATTTATTCATTCATGACATTTCAGTGCAAGTTAATGGCTGTGTCAGAACATGCAGGAAAGAGAGCAGGAAATGATTTTGGCTAATGACACACTCTCAAAGTAGTCAGGTAAGAGCGAGTGCGGCGCTGTGCCGGCCGCTGCACCGGACAGCAGCTCAGATCAACATGATAAAGAGGGACTGATTGAGCTCCGTACATCCACAGGAAGCTGAGCATTGGGGTTCAAGGTTATCTGGACAAATCAGACTCCTGTTTCCATTCATTGCCTCCTCACCCACCAGCCAGCCCTTCCTGGGCAAACCAGCAAATTAGCAATTCTGATGTCTGCAAGCAGGTCTGGCAAGGGAATGCCTGTGAATCCGAATGTCATGATTAAACTTTCATATCCGTCCAGGGGAAGTGCTGCATATGCAAAATAAGCTATCTCGTTTTATTTTTCAGCACTTTCAGTAATGTTGTCGAGATGGGCAAACGTAAACCCTTCAATGGCGTTAAATGGGGGTGATCCTTCACTCAAATCACTCAATTCTTTGTCTCAGTGAACATAATAAGTATCGATAGACTGAAAATAAGAGAATGTATTTAACATGCCGCCGTAGTTATTTACATTGCAAGCATTATTCTGCTGCATCTGTAAACAGGCTCAACCCCCAGGCCTCAAATTTGTAAATGTTACTTCCTGGTGTTGATACCCCTGCAATGTTACCCTTGGCTGGACATGCTGAGTGGATGGGAGAGAACGTGAGGGACAAGGAGCCTCAGTCCAACAGCGAGCCGGGCCTGGATGTGGCCATTATGTAAGATGGTCTTATCAGGCTCTACCTCCTGCTGAGCCACAGCTAGCTTCCCTCTGCTCCCCCTTCCTGGTGCTCCCACAACATGGGCCTTCATTAGCAGGGCTAAATATCCCCGTTCTCTGCAATCTCTATCATTTCTTGCCTTGAGGCAATCCGATAATTACCTGTTCTCATTTCCCCTCCTTCTGGCCAGCAGGGAAGTGTTCTGACTTGCATTAGTTTGCATGAAATATTATCAGAATATTGCACATTTCTCCATCCTGCAGCCTCTGACACAGGAAATATAGAGTCACAGGAGCTGTGATTGACAGGTGTCTGTCTTTCATGTTCCTCTGAGAATAGCTGCTTTGTTCTGGAGTTACAGCAAGAATTTTGATGGAAGGAGGAATGAGTGCGTAATGTGTATTAAGGCTTTGTTGCTTTGTTTAACCTCCGTCTGCCATTATTTCCGGGCAGTATTGTTAGGCGTCAGTCTTTGTTACCTACAGAGTAGGTGTAAAAGGAGTCACAGATTTTTTTTAATTGAAACGCATCAGTGAGTTTTCCCCATGCAAAAAAAACTATCAGCGTTATAATAGAGTAGCATCTTCCTCTCTGTGAATCCTGTGATGGTTTTGCGAGAGAGACGGATGAGTACATGGCATACAATGCCCGGGAGGGGAAGACATCTTGAGTGGATATGGTCAGAAAGCCAGGAATTCCATCCAGCGGCACATATTCTGTCTCATAATATTCATATCTATCAGTAATAATTTCCAGCAGCTTTGGATCAGGAGATGGATGAGCTTCACCACTAAAAGCGAGAAGCTTCACTCAGCCTAACCTCTGCGGTCAGTACAAATCATGTATGACAGCTCTAATAAGCAAGAAACTGCATCTGATCTTGATATGATGCAGTATGTCATTATTTTTTTTTATATGAATGTCTGCTACTGAAGCGCACATATTCCTGCTTCAAATATTGCTGTTTTTAGAAGGTAATGTCATGCATGGTATTTGTCAAAATGCATCTCTGTTTTATGGCAACGAAGCTATGAACATGACAGTTTTTGCCAGTGAAGAGATTGATTGGAGCCAATTTAAAAAATGTCTTTAAATGTCATTCACCAATGGGTATTGAAATTTAAAAGGAACTTGTGTGTTAAGCAGAGGATCCGTCTGATACGGAGTTGTTGTTGATGCATGAGCTTAAGCCCATTCAGTGTCTCCCCTCGCCTTGCTGTGGGAAGCAGTGATGATTTTGGACTTTGTGACGGTCACTCTAATCTCTAATGAAGGCTCGTCCCTGGCTCTGCTCAGCCCTCTGATAGCAGAGCAGTCGTAAACAGGCCTGTCAGGGGGATTGCAGCGCTAGCAGTCCAAATGGCAAAGAAAACCCCAGGGACCAAGCCATGCTAGCATTATGGTCTAATTCAGATATAGCTCGGAAAAGACATATGAGAAAATTCTTCTTCTTTGGCTTCTTAGCTTACTGCGTGGATGAATCACAGTATACTGTACCTTTGGACTCACTTTTTCATTTTTTAGAATAAATATTACCCACATTAGTCCAAGTACATGCGTTAATGTACATTCCTACAACAGTCAGTTGGTCAACATATCCTCCAGAATAATCTGAGTGTAAACTAAAACACCATCAGACTTATTTCAGCTGCGAATAAACCCTCATCTTATAAGATTGCATCACAAATTGACCATAAAATGTGTGTTTCTAAATTGAGTCACACCGTGTTATAGCATATGCTTCTTTTAGTTTTACAACATTACCATACAATTGAAGACAATTTCATGTTTAACATTTAGTGCGAGATGTAAATGTGTGCTCAAATGATTCTGTGAAACTGATTACTGGTTGCTCTGTGTTCTGACACATCCTGTGCTCATGCAGCATGTGCGACAGCTGGTTAGTAATTAGAATAATCTTCTCCCTGGTAGTGATTTAGCTTTCATGACTGCAGCTTACCTCAAATTGAAAATAAATTTATAGATAAATGCCTTTGCTGTTCCAGCAAATTATACCGCTGTAACTCAAAGGAGCCAAGTTGTTTATTTTGGTAGTAAAAGAGCAATCAGAGAAAACAAACAAAGCTCTTTATGAGTGCTGTCAGATTAATAATGATGCTACCCAGCGGTGATGATACAAACGATTATTTTTCAGCACACTCTGCCTCACCACATCATGGTAATTATAGATACTATATCATTATTTTATCAAGTATTCACTACAGATTATCAGGATAATTGAAGCTTGCTCCAGGATTGCCAGGTGAGAAACACACACACACACACACACATTAGCAATGAATCAGTTTGGTGAGTCCATCTTCAATCTGTGTTTTAGTGAGCGTGTGTGGACATACACACAAACATCAGTTGACAGTGTTAAGATGAGGCTACACGTGTGATACATTGTTTTTCTCCCAGCTTCTGTTCTGGTGTATCTGGGCAAATCCCGTGGTGATGAGGCGTAGAATCTGTCATGGAGAAGACATAAGCCTTTCATATGCATAGTAGAGATAAGAGGCAGCCATTTTATCAGGCGAGCTGTCGCTCCAACATGCTTGCATGTTACGTGTCCCCAGGAGCGCCTCCGGAAACATGTCCCTTTAATGACACGGCCCATGCTCACCAAGAGGACGCCTGGTCTGTGCCGAGCTCTAACCTGACAATTATGCCAATTACACTAGGCAGCAATGTTGACAAACACACCGGGAGAATTGCTGCAGTTGATTGGTAGCTGTGTTCCGAAAGTCCCCCGCTGTGACCTCTTCTGTAATTTAACTGGCATGGAGGAGAACTGCAACGGGTTTTCTCGAAAATTCCCCAAGCTTTATGTTCTTTTGTAAGGGGGCGATGTTTGTGCCAACTGAACAAGCAGAGAAATGGATCTAGTGTGTCAAGAAGGCACAGAGAGAGAGAGAGAGAGAGAGAGAGAGAGAGAGAGAAATCATTCTTCCCTCTAGTCACCACTGTATGCAATTTGTTTCGATTCATAAAGAGTGTTGTGTTTCCTGCCGGGCCAGGGCAACATGTAGAAAGCTGTTGTTGTGGATCATATTGCCTCTGAGGATTAGATCCCAAATACTGACCCAGCAGCATTAGCTGCTGCTTATGTAACCCTTAAAGAGCACTACTGTTGGCACCTGAGTATGAAGCTTAGCTGCCTGTGAAGTGAAGCAGGAGACACTGCCAATACGGAAGCATATTAACAATACAGTGGCTGCGCTTTGCTACGGCATGAAGTGTGTGTGCTCGGTTATACATAAAGGCTTTTTCAGCAGATTTTTTTGAGCAAGAACAGCATTGTACTGCATCAGCCTATTTGCAAAAATTCAGTTTTGATAAGCATGCATCTTTTCAAAGAAAAAAAGATGATGCCCCTTTTATTTTGGAGCACATTAACTTCCGAGCACAGCGCATGATTTTTTAATTTCCGTCTCAAAAAAACAAGATTCTATTTGACGGGCATGACATTGTCATTTCACACCAAATCAAGTGAACGTTAAATTAAAAATAAGATGCACATATGAAGTTTTTAGAACCAGATATTTTGCCACATTACTGGCTCCTACAATAGTTATTTTGTCTTCTTTTTTCCCCCTGTTATACCCGAGCAGTTTTTAGCTGTGATTCAACACCTTGCAGGGAGCTTTAAAGGCAATAACAACCGCAGATTATAGTTTAACTCTGAGGTCAGGAACTATTCTATAACAGTTCACTTGAGCTCCGGTTTGGTCGTGTAAGCACAGGGCTGAGAGCAGCTGAGGTTGTGCCGTGAGCGTGGTTTGTATTTTGAGTTACCTTAGAGCTGAAGTCAGACCTGGTCAATGTGAAGTGCCATTGCCCACTGAGAGCACACTATACCTTTTGTAAAAGCACTATGATACACGATGGCAGCCAGCAAAGCAGCCAGGCTGCCTCTGTTGGCCTGGTCGAAGTAAACTGAGCTCAGTCCCCACATGTCCCCTTCACTTCTCTTACATAACATGCTGTTAAGCTGGAGTTAGCAAACATTAGAGGTCAGCTGGTTATTGTAACAGTGGACATGTAGTCATTCACTGGAGCAGTATTTACAGTAGAAAAATGCAATAGCTGTGAAAGGCAAACAATGTTTGTTCCTCCTGCCATTTGTTGTAAGTTGAAAAATAAACTGATTGATTTTCTATTTAGTTTATTTTCTATACAATACTGCAAAAGCTCAAGATGGAGGGTGTGTTAAATGTAAAGTAAAACTGGACTGACGTGACTTGTTATTCTGTCCATGTCTCTATGCCACCGCCCACACCCAGCCCTTTGTTATGTTCTTTGTGTCTTTCTAGCCTCGAGGACATGATGTTTTCCTATTACCATATCATGTTAGCGCAGTCTAACCAGTGCTGCCTGTTAGAAATGTCTAATGTCCCTTAACAATGACGGTGCAATGATTCACAGCTATGTTTGATGAAGAGAGGCTGGGGAATCCATTAGTGTCCATCTAAATTACATCAGCCAAACCACTGACACCAGCCTGCAGTCCACTGCCAGCTCATTGATTAAGAACTGTTTCCAATGGCCTTATGTAACTGGCTCTCTGCATTAGGCTAACACGGTTGCTGTTCTCCTGTTATTGACAAGAAGGGCCATTGTAGAATACAGTTATATTTCTCTCTTGTCGGAGGGAAATGAAATAGCCGAAATGAAATAAAAGCTGCCAATATTAAACACCAGATGACTCACCTTCCTAAATGGGTATTGAATATGTAGGAACAATTGTAGAGGGTAGGCGATGGAGCAGATTTGTACATGTTGGTGCTGTAGCATGCTGCTGAAAAGGACTCCATCATTCAGGAAAGTCTTAAAAAGACATCACATTGTCCAATTAATAACCACGAAAACAAACCTTCACTTCCGTGTGAGTTCTGAGATGTTTTCAAGGCGTCGGAACAAAAAGAAGAAAAGAAAACCAAATTTAGATTGCCGTTGGAAGTCTCCATCTTAATTCAGTCGACTCTCTTTAAATCCCCCCTTTGGTTGTGATAAAAGAAAAAGCAATGTCAATCAGGTGAACTAATGGGAATGTGCATTTCTGTAATTCACTCAAAGGGAATGGTAAATTGAAAGGAGTTTGCAACCTTTTAACACACTCACACACTCACACACCAGCGCTGACAGTCAAGCTCCATTATCTGACAGCTGGAGAGGTTAAAAATAACTGTGCTCGCAGCAAATTAGACGTATCATTTGGCTTCTAAGTGAGAGATGAATCTTTGTGTGGATGCTCCTGCCATGCCGTGACACAGGGGCAATATATCAGACTGTGTTTGCCTGTCTTTCTCATAAACTCCAAATGGAATTGTAAACAGATGAAGCAATTTTACACCAAATGTATTCTCTCTGAGTCGCTTCTATGCTACAGTGAGAAGCCTGGCTACCATAGACATCTACATTACTGCCCCATGCACTCTCAAGCCAAAGTACATAAATCATAATTTGGCCGCCTGCAGGGTTATTGCTATCGCTCAAAGCCAATCCTTGAAGTGTTTTATATGTGTGGTTTTTTTTATCTGACGATAAATCTGCTGTTATTGCACATACGGGGGGGAGGACTTTTCAAAATCCCGCTGCCTTGTATTTCTCAGATTCACACATGCTGCACAACTTTAGGCATGCGCATACAAAACACATAAACACACAAAGATGAGCATTATGAATCTCGATTCTGTTTGTCACAGTCAAGTTTTCCGTGTCATTCAATAGCACCTTGCCTGCGCTTATGCATGCATTTTATGTCAGGTGTCGGAAGGTGGGGTGTCGGTTCCCATTTAAGATGGTAAAAGAAGTGTGACTGGGGGATCCTTGTTACAGTAAGGTAAGTAAAGAGATTTCCATGGGAGGCTTAGGTGACAGCAGAGGTGTAGCATTTCCTCTAAATACCTAACAACATCATTGTTAATTCATAGCTATTTAATCACTTACTAGTAAGTGCAGAAAGGATGATCTTTGTGTCATGTTGTCTCACAAGGTAATCTCTTGTATTTCCTTGCTTAAGACCCATGCTCTAAATTTGTCACCAACTGTGTGGAACCGCATTCACCCCCCCGAGTTTTAAGATGAGTTTTAAGTCTGCATATTTACTGAGCTCAGTGTGGCCCTGACTCAGTCTGCTTGACATGATTTATCTCATCCTGCTTAACTGACAGGTATTGATGTGATACAAGGATAAATGCAGTAGATTGATGGAATTAAAGCCCACCCTATTGTTCCCATGCTGTGCATCACTGACACATGTGAGACTCTTGTCTCTCATTAAAGAAAATAAATGCTTCAGGCATCCTCCCTGCAAAAGCATCAAGTTTGTGTGTGTGTGTGTGTGTGTGTGTGTGTGTGTGTGTGTGTGTGTGTGTGTGTGTGTGTGTGTGTGTGTGTGTGTGTGTGTGTGGGAAGCTATCTCAGTTGTTTTCCCTCTCTATAATCTCTCCCTCCTTGTACAATGGATTTAGTCTGGCCTTGAATGGGAGAGAGTACAAATTGCAGCTGACTCTAAACAGCTGGGCATTCACCCTGTCGACGGAGCCCTGGACATATGATTACATTAAACAAAGGGGCCAAGACCATTGATTATCTAATCAACTTTCAATTATTGCTTGTGAAAAGGACAAGATCACAAGTACAAGTGTAGCCATGCTCCGTTATTGAAGTATGGTTGTGTTGTACCCCTGGGCAATCCTCCTTGCTTCTTATGTGATGCATCTAAGCCACTGAAGAAATCGAATCTAAATAAGAGAGAGAGAGAGAGAGAGAGAGAGAGAAGCTTTCTCCACTTTACGTGCACAGGAGGCACTTGGCTGTGCATCTACATTTTTAGGGAGCCAGTGTGTTAACTCTATATTTGGATTCCACTGGAGTGGATTAAGGATTCTTTAATGCAAACCCACGGGATTCTCTGAGACATAAAAGAGGAGACTGTTTGCATCCATGCTATACAAATAATTGCAGGTTTCAAATCGAGTGTAATTTCAAGCACCAGCTATATGGGAGAGTGTGGGCTTTGATGTACAAATCCACAATTCATGGAGGATTAGCACCCCAAAGGTTAGCAGTTGCTAATTACAGGAGATTGGTTATACATATCTAACAAGGCAAGAAGACAGCCTTAATAAATGTGAGGATTCATCAGGAAAAAGAATAAGCGACTGTGATAAGCGGACGGATGTATTTGAATCACCATAGATTGATACCCTGTAATGCCCTTCTTTATACAGTGAAAGGAAAGAAGCACTGTCTCTTCTATTGTCTTTACAAACAGCATACCTTGTGCGATATGAGATTTTCGAGATGCATTTGTGAATGCTGATTTGTGATGAATTAACCTCTCGGATATTCTTCCTGTGTCTCTTACTGCAGCAACTTCTCTTTCACTGTATTTTTCTTGCAGCGTTCTGTGCTGCATTACCATAATCCTTGGTTCCCTTCCACAAACCACCACTGGCTAAATGAATCTATTATTTTTGCCTGGAGCCATAAAGATGCAACAAAATGCAATGCATTGAAAGGAATGAAACTTGTGATAAGCCGCACATTTTCTCTATAATAGCCTGTCTACAACAGACTTTTCACTCATAGTTGGAAGTATCGGTGCACTTGACCTTTCAATAATCTGAATATTGTAAGAATAAAAGTGTGTTTCAAAACCTAAACCTTTCCTTAGTCAAGCTCTGGCTCTCTGGCTCTGTGTGTTGTTGGGTCCCCTGACCCACGATGGCGGACCTGGCCAGTGTGGCCTTGTGTTTTCATATTGCCCTAAATTAAACATGTCCGAGCCGAGGCAGGCACTTGCTCTGCCGCAGGAAACTCTTTTTCATCTCCTAATGAATGTGCCTGAGGGGGTCCCACAGGGGGCTCCACTTCACCCCTCATTAGGCGGGGTGCTGCCTCTGCCTTCATGCTGAGGAGCAACCTCCTGGAGAGGGGCCTCCCACTTCATCTGAACGTCCCACGCTACCCTGCCCTGGACCAGTGGACTGCACTGCACTCTCTCTCTCTTTTCTTTCTCCCTGTCTATCTCTCCCAGTCTCCACTACTTCCTCCTCCCCAGCAAGCAGCTCGTCTTATAGTCGCAGACCAGGGATGACAGGGATGAGAGGACGGTCCGTGCGCCTAATGTCATTTTAATGGCCTTGTTCGGTCTGTTGTGGTTGTGATTTATTGCTATACACACTTCTAATGTCCTCCTAGAGGTCTACTTGACTGTCTTTTTCACAAGTCAAAGACGCTGTTGTTTTAGATCTCATAATGAGGAACAGGTTGACAAATTAATCAGAACTGCACTGAGATCTTTCTTCCGACCCTGCTGTCTTCATTATGGACTCAGACAGACATGTGCGTTATGACAGGCGCTGAGGGCCAGACATGCTGTGCAGCGGCCTTGGTTAGCAGGAAGAAGTGAGGAGCTGAAGAACTGTGGGAGCACCCTATGTCCTGCTCTGGCTTAGAAGTTCCCTCTTTCTGCAGCACTGCAAAATACCCACTCTCATGTGGAAAATATTGACAGCTTCCTGTTGTTAATGAAGCAACAAAGCGCAGACAACTCCTGACTGTTGTGAGGCAGCAGCAAAGGAGAGAGGGATGCACTGGCTGTCAGCTGACTCCAAGAGCCTTCGCAATGGCTGCAGAAAGGGCTGAAGAGCCGATTGTTATACCAGGGCTTTTGGGATGTGTTTACGCAATCATTAATCTTGGCACTTGTTTATGTGCCTGGGATTAGAGCACCACGGCACATTCACCGGCACTCAGGGAAGCCGGTGCACCAAAAGGTAGCAGCGAGCGCTCGGGCCTTCCACTGTAAGCAAGAGCGTGCAAGGAGGGAAGCATGCTTTGTGCATGGCTGCTTAATCCTGCCATGTTAAACAAAACCAGGCCAGTGTTTGTAGGACTATGAAAACAGCAGTGCAGGGGGAATGTGCCTCACACGCTGTAAGCAGTCTGTGAACTCTGTGTGGCAGTAGACACTCCTCGTGCACCCCTGTCGTCTAGGAATGCCTTTCATACGGTCTGCTACAACTATAGGAGAGGGAGGAAGACAGTGGAGTTGCTCAGCAGCTTCTACACAGTGAGAGCAGAACTTGTTGTGCTCATTTTTGCATTCAATGTAAATTTGTAAAAAAAAAACAGGCAACGTTTTAGACAGTAACATACATGGCCTTCTTTTAAGCTCGGTGACAATTTAAAAGGTAATTTGAACCCCAAGGAGAATGAGCATTAAGGAGCAGCTAATCGTTATAATCACTCGATGGCCACTTATGTATACGGTTACTAATAAAGCAACAAAACACAAGTGACAAGACACTTAAGCAAGCCATTGACCATCAATGCCTCAGTCTACTGATACTGCCACGGGCAAAATTAAATAAACAGATTGATTTTTAAAGTGTCTTGCAAATTTCATCACAAGTAAATATTTTACATGGTTTACAATCATAACATTTCAGTTTAATCATTTAGTAGCATTGAGGATAAATGATGCATGATGGAAGTATTCACAGTCACTTATTATTAGCCAAGGGCGCTGTATATGGATTAGATAATTGCTCTGTCTCACTTTAATTTTCTCTCTGCACCTGGAAGAAAGGGCCTCGAAAATATTTGAATTTTGTGTGTGTGTGTGTGTGTGTGTGTGTGTGCGTGTGCGTGCATGCATGCTCATAAGGACAAAACAAAAGTGGTCCAGGTAAAAACAGAAAGAGCCCAGTGAAGCAGGCTCTTTGAGAGAGTTGTTCTTCTGGGTCCCCATGACACCGGTGATCTGTAGAAAGGTTGGGTGCTTCTAGTTTCAGCTCTATCAAACTCTGGATCTTTGAGCAGCAGGATTCAGTATCACGAGCTAATGTAACAAGGCTCATTTGTCTCAATCACACGTCCCTGGTAGTATCGGCTGGCCATTGATGTCATTCATCTTCCCTGTCCTTGCCTGCTCTTTTTTCGGCTGATGAAAACCGAAGACCTTCAAGCAGAATGTCAGTGGTGCTGTAAAAAGTGTTCATCAGCTCAGCCGTAAAAACTGTCAAGTAACCGCGCTGCTGTGTGTAGCGTTCATAAAACTCGTAGACGGTAACGTTCCTGATTCCATTAAAGACAGACCTGTTCACGGTTTGGAGACTGACTCTTTAATTTTTGAGATTACAATACATGATTGAATGATACATGTGCATAGGATTTAAAAGCTTCCAAGTTTCCTTCCACAATCTGATGTCCATTATATAAGTAACAATTCAGGGTGACTGATATATAAAACACTAACAGGCTGCAGGCGACAACGATGTGAAGCAGGAGCTAACTGAAGACGTAGCTTAAGGCATCTGTATTGTTATAATGTTACCTGCAGTATAGTATACTCTAAATGCAAATTCCCGTAGTATAGGAAAAATTTAACAATCACAATTTTTAAAGGATCATTTTTCATTGACACATACTTTACACTGTGGACCTCCTTATTTTCTTATTTGTAGAGCTATTACATGATTTGATTTGATTTTTTACCCCCCTCAAAGTTGTTTTCAAATGTTTTGGAATAAAGCTCATCTCTTGATCTATTAATGCATGTGCTGCGTGCCTGCGCAGGGCTGGCTTCAGCTAATGTCAGCTCCAATGGAAATACTGACTCGCGCCATAACTGCAGGCTTACGCTGAGCTTCCCTCTTCGATGGAGCAAATCAAGATCATGATTACTATCTGGCCCATGCAGCCGGTCTGCATTGTCTGGAAACATGTTTTCCTAAGGAGACCACAGAGGGACAATTACTGTCAGCTGAACTATTCAGCCTGCTCTCCATGTGTGTTCTGGCTGCGTGCCTCTGACCCACTGACCCTGAGCACCAGCATGAGATGGGACCTCCAGCCTCCCTTCTCTCCCCCCCCCCTCACACCCCCGCTACTCTCTCCCCCAATATCTACCATAACTGAAGCACCCACAGAAAGACTTCGCAAGTGTCTAAAATGCACACGGAAATTGCTCATATACTCAGTCACCCCTCTGGCAAAAAGACAATGCAGGAAGTTGTATGGATGTAAGTTTTGATTTCTTTGTGTGAAACAGTAGAGAAATCCTATTCAAAAACCCACAGCAGAATCCTCGTTGTCTTACAGAAATGCATACTAATACAGCAATTATAGGAGGAAGGAAGTTGTACAGTGTGGCAGTGGCAAATTCCCTGGTGCAACTGAACAAGGCTCTTTGTTGTTATGTAAAGGTTTCTGCGTGTAATTGCAGTGGATGTTTTGGTGGATTCATTATTTATATATTCCTGTGTTTTTCTAAAGGAGCCTACTAGGCTGCTGTCCCTGCAGGGAGATGAGGAGCTGAGAGGTGCTTAGCTAAGGCAATGTACCACAATCAAGGCTTTAACCATTGCCTGCTTAGGCCAAGTGGTCACACTAAAGGTTCAGAAGCATCACATGATCCTCCGCTGAATCTTAGAATTCAGACAGCAGCTCCTGCACCAGTCAATCAGTCGGTCCTGTGTGATTTCAGCCTCAGTGATTTTGAGTTTTGGTGCATCCCAATGCCTTGCTGCACAATGCATGAGTAAAGCAAACAATACACAAGCAACTCTGACTCAGACTTGTAAAAACGTATATTTCCCTTCAAAATGTATGTCATTATAATAGAGGATGTATCACATTTAAATGTATTAAGGGCCCAAACCAAATGATCTAAATAGTTAGACAAAGCATGTCAATATTTGCAACACAGATTTTTTATTCAGCTCTCATGACTCTCTCTGACTAACTAGGGGCTGATAGAATGCATAAGTGAGTGCTGTCTACAGATTGTATACTGCCATCAGAGTAAACAGTGTGAGTCTTTCTCCCTCCTGGCACACATGAACGCCCGCACGCACAAGCTCGCACACACAGAGGGGGCGTGCCCTCCGGTCCCCAGCACAACTTTGCTTGTCACTGCAGTCACAGACAAGCAGGGAATAGGTTGGGGGGGAGATAGATAGAGGGAGGTAAGGAGTGATGGGGAGAGAGATTTGAGCTCAGGTGGGGCAGACAAGGGAGGGGAGAGGCACGCTGCAAACACGCTACCCTTCATGGTGCTCGTCTGCTCGGTAAACCCAGGCTTTTGTTGTTTCCCCTAGAGTGCAGGCGCGCAGACTCCCAGTCAAGAAGCTCGTCAATCTTTGCCACAACAACACATAAATTAGTGCCCAAATTACTGTTACGCCGGTGGAGACAGAGACATGGAGAGAGATGTCTTGTGCTGCGGTTTGGGAATACATCTTCCCTTCTCCTGCTCCCCCTCATAGAGGGTGTCAGAATGCACTTCAATAAAACAGTCAAGTAAATACAGGGAGAGACATGAAGAGAGACGCACTGCTGTGTTGTACAGGCAACTGAAGTTGGGCAATGTTGAAATATTAATAGGCCTCACACACAAACAAACAGAGAGATGTACGCTTGAGTTCATCCAAAAAGCAGCCAAGGGCAATGGTCCAGACCTGAGCTTTAGCAGAGTCACTGCACTGCTATGAAGGAATAATAGGGAAAGACTTAAAGAGCCCATCTTTTGAAACAGAAATATCTCTTCAAATATAGCCGGTCTCTAGTGAAGGGGGATCACAGCTTAGGCAGCTAAATGATTGGGGGGGAATTAGCAAGACGCAGCATAGAGACATCGAAATGTGTCAATTACATCTTTCCTTGCTCTAATCCCTCTGGTCAGACTATTTTTTGATGACTTTGGCGTGTTCATAGGTTGAATGGAAGCTGTTTATTAAAGTGATGACACACAGTTTTGGTCTGCAGGTGAATTTCTGTACAAGCGCCGTGTGTTTTCTTTGTGCTACAAACCTGCAAATGCCATTAGAACAGCTCTATGGTAATATGCCAACAGCCTCCGATCCCTAAACAAATAACACATTTATACTATTCAGCCTGTGTTCCGTGCCACAACTGTCCTTTGCCGCTGACATTCAAATAACATTTCTTCTGCTGCTTAAATGGGAATAAAAAAAGAATTGTGTTGTGCGACTTCACATGACAGCAGAGCCCCGGTAGATGAAAAGAGGCAGAATTCTGATTCCAGCTCTTGTTGGGCTGTCGTCTCTCCACAGCTAGATCTGACTGTCATGGGTATCTGTTTAAAGAAGACTCTTTATCAACCGACAGCTGATCTCCACAAAATGAATAGCTGCACATAATGATGGAGGAACATTGCTTAGTGCACATTTGCCAGCCGATTCAGTGCCTCCGGTGTTTGTATGTTGACCATGTGTACATTTTTGTATTACAGTCCTGAGAGAAGGCATGTGTCCTTTGGTTTTGTTGCAAAAATATTCTAAATGGAGGCTGCATTAACACAGTTTGTCTGATAGGAGAAGAATTGTTAATCTGCTCATAACGCTGGGCCCTGTTCAATTCCTTACATAATCTCTGACATGAGCCCGCTGGCTTGCGTCACTCTGTCATTGACAGCTGTCAACACAACACGGCCGACGCACACAAATACACACTCACTTACTCGCACACCACCATGCGCAGAGAGGCAAATGTGTTTGTTTTTTTCAACTGCTTCACATGTTTTCTCTCAGAACGATGTGTGTTGTAAATGAGCCAAGGAAAAAAATAAGGGCTCTGGATAGACAGAAGAGAATACAGACGCCCCGATCTCAGACCTCGTTTATTGTACAAGTCTATCATGAATCATCAGGCCATGAGAAAATGATTTATTGGTTCAATCGAGTAATGGGTTAAGCTCTCAGCATTATGACGGTGGCCTGGGCATGGGTCTGTAATGTAAGGGATAATCTTAATCCTTCCACGTTATGTCAGTAGTCCAAGGGTTCAGTGGAAACAGCCAGGAGATTTTGACTGGTGATTTTCCATGTTTGCACAAGCCTGTAGGATATTCAGTTTTTATTTTTATTTTATTACCAGCATACTGTATCTGAACAATATAATTCTGATAATTATGGAAAACAAATTTAAGAATAATTAGTGGGAACTAAGTAAAATCTTCCACATTTGTGTGGATGTTTAAATTTGATAACATAGTGCACTATACTGTAGTAGGTATGAATAGCAGGTCCTCCTTAGTGAATACTAATTGTTGTTTTTCATCAAGAATTCACACTGCATAGCGACTACCAGAGTAGCAGCATTTCTAAATATTTCACCACTTTTTCTATTTATTTCTCAGCTTCACAGTTTCATTATGTCCTGTGAATGACTCTTTATATCATTGAATGAATCAATACTACATTTGCAGTGAATAGGGAAGAAGTGTTCTGTCTGACAATGTCTGTCTATCTGATGCTTATAACAATATAAACTATGACAGGACCCCTGTAAGCTGTTGGTGTGTTTGGCAAATTGATGTGGGTGTTCACATTTGACTGTCAGTTTCCAGGTCTTTGATAATGCAGTGTAGTTTTAGCAGTGGGTTGAACTCAGGGCAGTGGAGAAGACAGTGAAGGGCACTGGGTGAACATGCAGAGGCCTGGCTGCCCTATTGTGCATGTGCTCTGAGTGACACGCCATCCCCTCAAAGGGCCTGCTAGTGTGGTGAATCAGTGTCCTTGAACTGCTCAACCACAGACAGACAAAGAACAAGCTTTATCATTCGGCTTGACTGTCTCCTCTCTCTGCCATGCCCATTGTCCAAGGCACCCACGCCAGGCTGCAATGCTGCATACAGGAAATCAGTCTCGAGCCGCCGTCCGGCCCTTATGATTATGCTGTGGCGTGATTGTGCTGCAGTGTGATTCACACATAATCTTGGCGTCTCAGCAGGTGTCTTTGAAGTGGCCTGCATGCAGAGGCCATCTCAGTGCGGTGAGGAGCGTCGGGCTGCTGGGATGGGCTTTAGCATGGCTGCCCGTCTAACTGTGCCTGGCTTTGATGTCGTAAACAGTGCAGGCAATGCTGGCTGGCAGGGAAGCGGGCAGGCGGGCGGGCAGGAAGGCAGGCAGGCGCAGTGAATGGGATCAGTGGCACTGCGCTGGTCAAGCTCAAGCGGGCCAGCAGCTGCCTGTTTCACACCACGAGGCAGTTAACACCGCAGCTCATGTCAATAGATATTGACTGCCAGATTGGGAGTGCTTATGAGCGCATGCCTTTTTGTTTGACTGATTCTCCTGTGTGAATTCAGTTTAAATCATCCTCAGTGTCTAAAGTGTAGCTTAGAGGCCCCATGAGCAGTCACACAAGAGGACAACTTGCACAGTCACAGATATACAAATATTGACTCCGGCTGATGAAGTAGGTGACTTCATGGTGTATTTGATCTCCATTGTGTCATTGCTGGGTATTTATTCTCCTTGACCCCTCTCTCCACATCTTTTTGAAAGCAGCTTATCCTAGTGTGGAAATGACTCTGTGTTCAGACTGAGGTCTTCTCTCATACAAGAAACGACAGAGCCTGCCTCAGCCGGTCCAGAGACAAACCCTTTTTACTGTTGAGTGCACTGAGCATTCAGGGGCTTGTGCAGTGGTGGAGTGAGAGGGTGTTAGCTGGTGAGGCTGTGTGCACTCAGGGTCTTCCTGCTGCAGATAGGGCTTTGTGAGGCATGCTCATGTATGTGTATGCCCTGCCCGGCCTGGCACCCTCGTGTCTCTACTCCCACTGCTTTCACCTGATGTGGCACAGCCTCTGTCAGGCCTGAGCGAGCGCCTAGCCAGCTCCGCTTCTTCAGGAGAGATGAAGGCATCTCACAGCTATGCTGTGGGGGTGGGGGAAGCTAGCAGCAGCCTAAGCCTGGAGCTATCAGAGGCTGGAGCTCAGAGCCAAAAGCCTGTGGGCTGGATAGGGTGGGTGGAAGAAGCTTGGCTTAACTTGGCAACACAACCATAGCCACGGCCCTGCACTGCCACCCAATGGCTGGGGCCTGTCACTACAACCTTTAGCTCAATACAACCACAACTAGTCATAATTACGGCACGCTTCAGTTGTTGTGAGTGCATGTCAGAACAAATTATGTAAGTAATGAGGCTGAAAACGCTAAAGGAGTCGAAACACACTGCACTGCTAATGCCCATGCAGGGAGAACGCAAAAACAAACAATAGAGTGCACTCATACAGAGATAGACCTAACCGAAATAACAAGCAACTGTGCACAGTAAGGAAAAGATTAATTATAAATTAACCCTCTCAGTTAGGTTGTCGAAGCCCGCCTCCTGCCTGGATTTCACTCTAATCCGGGCCGACGAGGTGCAGTGCCCTCTATTGTATGTGAGAATCACAAATCGCAGGAGGTGTTGTCTGGAGGAGAATTAATTGTGCATGTTCCACCACTCCCTTTTGTTAATTTTTCTAAAATGTAGGCTAATTCCATGTAAACATGGCCGGTCTTGTTGACTCCAGCAGCGCGAGGAGAACAGACACAGATTCCTGAATGAATAGAGTGTGGCTCCGGGGTTAGTGGATTAGAGGCTCTGTGTTAAGGGCCTCTCCCGGGCATGCCTCAGGGACAAGGACATTATCCACATGACACATTACAAGCTCCTAGGCAGATGATTAAAATGGGCAGGGATCTTTGGATTGAACTTCAGCAGAAGTACTTTTGATGTGATCAAACTAGTTTAAAGAGGTTGGTTGTTAAGGTGTACGAGGGATATTTGAAGCTTCTAGTCTTGTGAAGAGACAGTTAGGCCTGGTTGGAGGGGAGAGGCTGATGTAACACTTTGACATCGAATTTACCACCACGTTTCTAATTATTATAATTTTTATTGCATCTTATTAAGGCAAAAAACATAATATTCCTCCCCTAATTGGTATAGACTGGTGTTGCAATAGCTCCGCATGCTCTGATTGGTTGGCCACCTGGCTGGTTGGAGAAAACCATTACATTGTGAGAAAATATCCTGCGGTGATCTTTCCTCGATTTAGATCAGATAGCGGTGTTCATCTGGCACTGTTGGGATAGTGGGACTGAGATGTTGGAGATGTGGAGGAGGGCTGTGAGATAGAGATCTCTAGAGGGAGAGAGAGAGAGGGGGGGGGGGGGGTGGAGGTGGAGAGGGATGTAGCATCAGTGGCTGCAATGATAAAGCTGAGAGCAGTGGGACGAGCTGGGAGTTCTGTGTCTCTGATGTCTGTGTGTTCTGTGGTGTTGCCCTGTGGTCTGCTCCTGAAGAGAAGACCAACGATGGATGAGGCCTGTCCTCTGTGTGCTTTTGTCCTCTATGGCGGGTGAATCACAGGCCTGTCAACAGCACAACACCACGGCCACTGAACACTTTTTCTCGTAGCGTATACAGACGGACACACTCACTGCCACCGCTCCGTCCACCACAGGCCATGTTATGAGTCTGTGGCTTCATGAAGTCTCCTCATGTTCCTAAATGAGCCTTTGTCACTGCTCCAGGCTAGTATTAATATGACTGTTCTGTATTTGGGTTCGTGGGTAGATGGGTTTGTCCTTGTACAAGTTGTGTTTGAGACTTTGTTTACATTGGCTGCTGTGAGGACTTAAAATGTCCTCCTCTTTCTCACACACACACACACACACACACACACCCCCACATATCCAACTCTGTAAATATTCAGCTAATGCTCTGTGGAAGTGAGGATTCAAAAGCCACCGGAGGAGATGTTTTTAGAAGCACAGTGCTCTTTCATGTACCAACATGGATCTATGGCGAGGGTGTTGTACAGTGACTTGTGACAGCAAAATGTTGATTTTTTTATTTATTTATTATTTCTTTCATTTTCTTTTCTTCTCTGCAGCTCAAATCGAAATAATTCCCTGCAAGATCTGTGGAGACAAATCATCAGGCATCCATTACGGCGTGATAACATGTGAAGGCTGTAAGGTAAGCATCAAGAGACTGGAGCTGTTTGTGTCATGGGAAGTAGTGTTTGTGTGAGTGTGTGCCTGTGGTTGTGTGTGTGAGAGAGAGAGAGAGAGAAAGAGAGAGAGAGAGAGATCTGAGAGGGGGAAGACAGGGAAATTTGAGAAGGTATGGAAAGTTGCTTGCTAGGAAAAACGTTTATAAATGTTGCTGAAGTTTTACAATGATTTGGAGAGGGACTGCGAAGTGTAAACACAAAGAACATCATCATTAAAGTGGTCAAGCACCACAAAGGACATCACAGAAAAGCACAATTAGTAGGACAAAGTCATCCCTCTGCCTTGCTCTGCCTTTCCCTCCCAGGGACATGTCTTTTCACTTTTTTTTTTTTTTTTTGCTTCTGCTGCAGCATGCTCTTCTTGAAATAAAATGATCAAAAGGAGAGTGCTTTGAATTATAGCAGATTGTTGGCTGTTTGCTACAGTGTTGCTTCCATTGAAGCTGCCTTTTGTACTGTTTCAAATGCACCAGCCATTCACAGTGAGGGGAATTTTGTGCTTAGAGTGTATTCTTGTCCCAGTGCTTGTCACCAGGCACATCATTAGCATTCCTCAGCCAGCCTGCACCTTTGCTGTTTGCTCCTGTGTGTGTGTGTGTGTGCGTGTGTGTGGGCGCATGTGTGTGTGGAGAGAGAGAGAGAGAGAGAGAGGAGGGAGAGAGAGAGAGACGTTCCTGTTCTTCCCAATGCTACTCTCCCTCACACAGGAGCTGGAAGGAGTAAAACACTAAAGAATAAACTGCTGAAATCTATCTTTAATGATTGCTAATTAGTCCAAGGCAGAGAGGCCTTTAATGATATGTGCGAGTACAAAAGTTTGGACCATAAATCACAGCATTATTAAAGAGTGCTGCTTGTCACTGGCAGTTATAGCCTGTTTCCATAATGGCTTCCATTATAAAGCAACTTGGCAGCTGTCAGCTGTTTTCTTGTAATTAAACAGCCAATGAGCAGCTAATTAAGACATATGTGTATGGAGCAGTAGAGTGGGGCATGTTAATGATGTGCTGGAATCAATTCATTAAGTCAAAGGATGAGGAATCCAGTCGGTGTGCATTCGCAATCCTTTCGCAATCCTTTAGCACTGCACATGCCAGTGCTGCGTTAATCAACACTAATAGCCCCACTGAAGAAAAATACCATCCACCGTTATCATTCCTACCCAAACACACCACCCTCATGCACGTACACACTGGTGAAAAAAACACTCTTTGAATGCCAGATTTAACAGCCAACAGGAGTAGTATTATCTAATCTGTTTGGCAGCAGTAAAATAAAAGTATCACCACCAGGAATACAGTATATCACTATCAATCGGTAATGAATTTTGTCAGCACTAAAACACTATGAAAACATGAATTGATCCTTCAGTCCCAGAACATTTGTCCTCCCACGGTGGTTCATCTAGTAACCCAAAGTGCTTCCATGCCCCTTTTCTGTTCAGGGCTTCTTCAGGAGGAGTCAGCAGAGCAATGCAGCCTACTCCTGCCCCCGTCAGAAGAACTGCCTGATCGACCGCACCAGCCGCAACCGCTGCCAGCACTGCCGGCTGCAGAAGTGCCTGGCAGTGGGCATGTCACGAGATGGTAAGTGCTTGATGGAAGAGGTGGGCAGACACAGCAGGGGGGCATGGTGAATCAGGGGAGGTGAAGGGCCCGGGTTCAAGCGCCTGTGTGGGCAAGAATCCGCTCTGCTGAAGTGTGTTTGAAGCAGTGCTTCAGGGATGCTGTTGTGGACTCTGACCTCCCTGTGAAGGCGGGCAAGAGAGGAAAGAATTTCCGAAGGGGATCAAAATATTAATGTCACTTTATGAAGTTATTGGTAGTGTTTATTTGGGGCTCATTATTTATTACAAAAAACAAGCCAGGAATGTATGTGTTTATTTTGAATTTAAAAGAATCAGTTAGGACTGGATGAGAAAATCAATTACAAAAAAAAGGACATTGTTTAGTGTAAACTTCTGGTCACTATCTTCTTGCGGCAGGAAATGCAACTTTTTAACTTTACAACTCTTTTGGGAACTCATAGCTGCTTTTACGTAGCCATTAACATCTGTGGGTTTATATCATTATTGTTAGTTGGCGCTCTATTGATATCTTACCAAATACCGATATTTTGGTTTAGAGACAAAGAAAACACACACACACACAGATAACGAACGCCATTATTCTCAAAGAGACACAATAGACACATCCCAAGACAATGGTGACATGAACACATGCTAAGACGTCAGTCCGTGTTCATTGTCTGCCAGTAGCAGGTGAGTGCTCTGTCTGTGGGACTAATTTGTTGCTGTGATAGAAACTAGGATTGATGAAATAGGAGGTTGTTAGAGGTTGTCATTAGTGCTGCTGCAGCTGAGATGCTGTAATGGGAGCACACAGGTGGGGATGTGTGCTGGAGGGCTCCTGCTGTGCCAGGCTGGTCCAGACTGGGCCAGTCCAGACTGGGCTGAGCTGAGGAGATTATATCAGAACAAAGCAGATCTATGATGTTTTTTTTTTTTTTTTTTAAACACACACAGGAATTCACACAGACAAGAGAAAAGCTGAACAGACATGGCTGAGGCTGGCATATCTTTATGCACACTGCTTTGCTTAAGTTCAGTTACACACGCATACATATTCATGAATATGAATGAACACAGAAGTACATTAGCACTTATGAGTGCCTTTGCATAGCCAGACACATGCACATATACGCACACATACACACACACACACACACACACTCAGGACAGACGAAGGTGACTCTTGCTTTCACTCAACACACCAGAGCCCATCTGCCCGCACTCTCCTCCTCGCCGCTCCACTCGCTTTCCACTGTGCGTAGACAAGCACACACACAAACACATGCACACACACACATAGACACACACTGTGACCGGCTGACATACTGCCAGGCCCCCAGAACTCTGGCCAAGGAGTCACATTCTCAGCACCAGTGTTTAGTCTGGAAACCTTGAAACAGGAGGCAGCAACTTAGCCCGTCTCACGTTTGAGTGGCTGGTAAGCTGTTAGTCACTTCGTCACATCCCACTTCTGCCTCTGCACTTATGAAGCTGTTAATTTTTTTTTTGAATCTCTGTCATCAGTGATCCCTCCTGAAAAATGTAGATTTGCTTTTTTGTCATCAGAGTTTTCTATTAAAAGAGTATATCACTTTTACTGTACTGCACATTCGTATTGTGGAGATTGATGCTAATAGCAGGCGTCTTTTGGTCTAATAGTAACATACAACTTCAACATACATGAGTGTTGTTTTACTTTGTCAGGGGAGGGCAAAAAATTGACTCTGAATGTGGTACACAATTTATAGTAAGTAAGGAATTAATGTGCCCCAAAAATCCCTAATTCAATCCTTTTCTCTTGCCAACAAGTCATTTCTTCTGACGGCAAGAATTATGTTTTTGTTATAGAAGTCACAATTTAGCCAATAGTGTGAAATAATACGATTAGTTCTTATAGTAATTCCACTGTTTCAGGCATTTTCTAGACATGACTGTCGGTATCTTGTTGGTATCTAAAGTTATTGAATTAAGTTTGTTTGTGTTGATAATTCACCCCACTGGTGAGACTTATTATGAAAAAATGTTAAGACTCAACAATAAAAATTAAATAAAGTAAAGTAAGTAACACATCTCTAATTAACTAGGGCTTTCATAATGTTTTGAGTACAAGTTATTATCACATATTTCTGGTTGATTGTTTGCAGTGTTTCACTAGAGTGTAACACACGTTTTGTCCTGCTATAATCACAGCGGTGAAGTTTGGCCGCATGTCAAAGAAGCAGCGAGACAGCCTGTACGCTGAGGTCCAGAAGCACCGGCTGCAGCAGCAGCAGCAGCGTGACCGCCAACAACAGCCCGGAGAGGCGGAGCCGCTCACACCTAGCTATGGCCTCTCAGCCAATGGCCTCACCGAGCTCCATGACGACCTCAGCGGCTACATGGATGGTCACACCCCTGACGGCAGCAAACCAGACTCGGCGGTCAGCAGCTTCTACCTGGACATCCAGCCATCTCCTGACCAGTCAGGCCTGGACATCAACGGCATCAAGCCGGAGCCCATCTGCGACTTTGCCCCTGGCTCTGGCTTCTTCCCTTACTGCTCCTTCACCAACGGAGAAACCTCCCCCACCGTGTCCATGGCTGAACTAGGTAAGTAGCAGGAGAGAGGCAGGGAGACGAGAGGAGAGACAGCAAAATGGAGGAGGGGGGGCGGGGAAGAACAACTCAACCGTGGGGCAAACGACACAAAGGTTGCTTAAAATAGCAGGAGGTTGGAGACTCATCTCCAACACTCATTAAAAGAGCCTCTTTTTTGTAATTAGTTTCCATTAATTAGGGCCAATCAGGATCCAGCAGGGCAGGCGTCTGGGGAAATCATTTTTTTAGGCTCCCCTGTGCCCAGGAACTCCTTTTAACAGATGTGTTTTCAAAACCATTTAAATTCTTATACTCAATATTTCTCTCAGAGAAAATGTGACCTTTGTTTCAGTGAGTAACGTGGCGCCCCTCCTCCTCGCCATGCATTTGTGTCATAACTAGATTGGCTGTGCCTCAACCTTAAGTTATGAGCTTCCTGCAGGCAGTAAAAGAGGAAATGTCAACAAGCCTTTTCCCAGTCAAAAAAGCCCACGCGTATCTGCCTCTCCTCCTTTTTGAAAGCTCAGTAAAATCTTCTTTTCCTGTGGCATATTTCATCAGTGAGGTCTTCACTTTCACATATCCTTGTGAGTAACATTCAGATCTCAGCTGTGATCTTCTTGTATTGCAGAGCACCTGGCCCAGAACATCTCCAAGTCACACATGGAGACATGTCAGTACCTGAGGGAGGAGCTGCAGCAGATGACCTGGCAGGCCTTCCTGCAGGAGGAGGTCGAGAGTTACCAGAGCAAGGTACCACGACCACAACCGGGCCTGCGCCGGCCTCCACGGCAGTAACAGCTATCAAACCCATTGTTTTAAAGCAGATAACCAATTCTCTGTCCTATCTCTTCTTAGCCCCGGGAAGTCATGTGGCAGCTGTGTGCTATCAAAATAACAGAGGCCATTCAGTATGTGGTGGAGTTCGCCAAGCGCATCGACGGTTTCATGGAGCTGTGTCAGAACGATCAGATAGTGCTGCTGAAAGCAGGTATGACAGCCTGTCAACATGGCCTGCTGCCGTCAAACTCACCCACCACCACCACCACCCCCCCCTCTGGCATTGTCACAAGAGCGTAGCTGACCTGACTGCACAAAGTCCTCTTCTTCACGCACACAGACAGTGTCACAGAGAGGAGACCCCGCCCTGCCTGTTTCCTGTCTCCGCCTCTGTCGCTCTTTATTTTCTTCTGTTCATTACATACATAGCAGGGACGGACACAGCGTTAGATAAGCAATGTTGTTCCTGAGCTCAGATAATACCTATCATGACGGCTGCCATTCCCCTCTCTTTCCTCAGACACCGATGATGTCTGCTTATTCAAACTGCTCTCATGAAGACATACTTACAAAATATGAAATGCAGCTATGGCTCTGTGCACACTGTCAACTATATTTACGCATAAATACAAATGCTGAAACGCACATGCACACATACCGCACATGCAGCAAACAAACACCTCTCCTGGGTCTTTCCTTGAGTATTATTTACATTAGCACAGCCAATATGAATAATTAAATAAAGACTGAGATCCCTTGTCAGACATGACATTTAAAACAGTAGCATCTCCCTTAGAGGCAGTAATGGCTGCTGTTACATCTTCTTGATCCTCTTATCAACTCCCACAGAGTGGTACAAAATTACAGGATAGAATGAATTCCCAACCTATCTTGCTAAATAAAGGTTGACTGAATAAACACTGTCACTACTGAATGAAGCTCAATTTTTATCTGGCATGTCATTATGGAAAAATAGCCTTCTGTCTATGATATTATCATCTGCAGAGGTGTTTTTTTTTCTCTCCCTCTGACGGCAGGCTTCTTTATGTCAAAGTGGTTGTGTTACTCACATTGTAGAAGAACAGCACAAAGCACAACCATGTGTTTTGCATCCCTTACTGATGTGTAACTGTTGGGGAAAAAAAGAAACAACTCTCAGATTCAGCATCTTGTTCCTGTCTGTCTCCACAGGCTCTTTGGAAGTTGTGTTTGTCAGAATGTGCCGTGCCTTTGACTCGCAAAACAACACAGTCTATTTTGATGGAAAGTATGCCGGACCTGATGTGTTCAAGTCATTAGGTAAGTGGAGTGTGTGTGTGTGTCTGTGTGTGTGTGTGCGTGCATGTGCACGTTTGTATGAGTTTACATGTGTGTATTTGTATGCTGCTGTGTTTGTGTGTGTTTCTTACAGTGTCTTACTCCTTCCCTTGGTGTAATAGCCAAAATTAGAGTCTGCTGCTCTGTTTTACACAATGCTGAAGGCCTGGAAGCAAACACTAAGCACTCATCCCTGCCTCACCTGGCATTGCTGTCTCTGCAATGGTTATTTATGGTAGAACAGAGATGTTAGTGAGGCTCTGCTGCATATGGCTCCTGTAACTGTGGAATAAATAAAGCCAGACGGAGGGTCTTTAGGGGGAGCGCTATCAAAACCATCATTGATAGTCTGATATAAAACATCTCAGGCGAAAGCAAATAGCATTCGTGTTTGACTGCCGTGACAATAGTAAGACTCCACCGTGGATTTTCTCGGATTTCCAACTGCCTTTTGACGGTAAAAAATAATGTAAATATGTCCCTTGGCGGCAGTAAAAATGCTGAATTCTGGTTCTTGGTGTAAGTTTGCCATTCCGTGTATCTCCCCGTTTGTGTGTGTATGTGAGTGAGCCTGTGTATCTGTCCCAGCTTGGAGAGTCCCAGTGTCCTGTTTGTTCTGCACAGAGGGGTCCGCGGCAGGGTAGGCAGAGTGATGGGCTTCCCGAGCCGCAGTGGCATCAGCCTGTCTCTCTGTATCCCCGATAATTGATTTAACTAAAAGCCTCAATAGTGACCTAATTTTGGCTTGCATAACACCACCCCAACTGCCAAAAGTGACTCGTCTGGGAGGCAAAACTCAGTAAAGGCATTGCCTGTTCTGCTTAAGACGCTCCCATGTGCTGTCAGCATGCCGCTCTTTTTCATTCCTTCCCCTTCCTCTCCCCTCCCTGTGTGCCTCTCTCCCAATAAAGATCAAGAGTGAATGTTGTTCTTTGGTCTTCCTCATCCTAAGCCCTCTCTCTGTGTCCTTTGCTGTGGCAGGCTGTGACGACTTGATCAGCTCCGTCTTCGAGTTTGGGAAAAACTTGTGTTCTATGCACCTGTCTGAGGATGAGATCGCCCTGTTCTCCGCCTTTGTGTTGATGTCTGCTGGTAGGTGTCACTCACAGTGCAAAGGGGGAAAAAAAGAGGGAGACGCACATTCACCACGACAAAAAACGCTGTTGCCCTCCTGTTTTTCTCTATCAATTAGTATCTGGTATTAGTGGCACTGCATCATTTCCTTTTCACATGAGCCAAGTTGACTGTTAAAAGGCTTTCAAGTGTGTGTTTTTGCAATAACAAGCAGTTGTGATAATTTACCTTTCAGACCGGTCTTGGCTCCAGGAGAAGGTGAAGGTGGAGAAACTCCAGCAGAAGATTCAACTGGCCCTCCAGCACGTCCTGCAGAAGAACCACAGAGAGGATGGTATACTTACAAAGGTACAGTACACTCCATCCATTATCCCTGAAAGTTGCTGTCTGCTAAACATGCTCTACCCTTATAGCGGCGCAATCAACCACTGTTTAGGATCTTTATCCACAGGCCATCAACCATTTTTAGTGCATTTGATTAAGCTTACACAGATTTCAGGGGAAGTATTCATAATGGTTCACTAAATGCCTTTTTATCAGTAGAGAAGTGGCAATTTATCAATTGTATCAGCTCCGTAATATGAAGTGTCAAGTTTTCCTCTTGCCTGAGCGCTTGTCTCAATATTTACGAGTCTGTTTGCCCCTGTGTGAGAGGGAATACACTGTAGGGAGGAATGTTTTTCACTACCATTGCTCCATGTCCTTGCCTCCCTGTGAATCTAAACAGCCTGTCTCCTCTCTCTCCACAGTTGATATGCAAAGTGTCGACACTGCGAGCGCTGTGCAGTAGGCATACAGAGAAGCTTACAGCTTTCAAAGCAATATATCCAGACATTGTGCGTGCCCACTTCCCCCCCTTATACAAGGAGCTGTTCGGATCAGACTTTGAGCAGTCCATGCCCGTTGACGGGTAGCAGCCCTGCCAGGTGCCAGTGTGCCCACCGTAGGGGAATGTGGAGGAGGAATCTGAGACACTTTATTGGTGCCCTGCACAAAACCAGAGCGGACAGATGGCACGCTGTTCAACTTCTTCTTTTACTTTGAAGGCGAGGGCTTAGGGAGTTGATTCTTAAGGTTTACTTTATTGAATTTAGTTCTCTTTGGAAGACTTGTGGGACCCGACACCCCATGGGACATGAAGAGGAGATAGGGAGAAATGATTTCTGTCTGGTTGAACTTGACCCTCTTTTGCGCATTTCTATCATGATTCACTTCATTTCATTCATTCATTTTCCCCAGTATTTTTCGCATCGCCCTTGTTGTGATTTACTTGTACATCTGACTTGTAATCACAGAAACAATTACTGAGTCACTTTTGGATTTTAAAAATAGCAGAAGACGTCTTCAATTTTTCAGACTACATTTCCCAAACGGTTTTAGTATTTTCACATTCAAAACTTCGAATAGTCTTATCCCTATCTCCCTAAAAACGGAAATAAACAGCTGACAAATGCGCACATTTTGGTCAAGTTCAGCCCTTTTTCTCTTGTGTTCAGTCATATCTTTTGGATGCCGTTCTTGGAATGAAAACTCACAGCGACTTTGAGGGAGGGTCTGTCGGCATGGTGATGCAATCGACACCTCTCTATGGACAATCGTTAAAAAAAAAAAAAAGAAGCATATAGAATTCTGGTAATTCTAATGAAAATGCAATGATTTTAGCTGTCAAAGACTCCATCCACCATTGTTGCATAGTGAAATCATGTAAGGCCATCTGCTATTAATCCTTCTCTGGACAGGTGCCCTGGAGAAGCACAGGGCACCAACACAATGAAAAGGGTCCATTCCACCTGTTTTATAATGTACTACAGGGTATATGGTCATAAGTACTTACTATACAGAAAAAAATAAATGTTTATAGAATCTATTTTAAATAACATGTATGATATTAGTAGTTAGACCATTCTTAATTGTTGAATTGATAAGGCACTTTTATTTACACCTTTCTTTAATTTAAGACTTGTATATTTACCTAGTGATGTGTTGCATGTGCACAAGAAATACAAGTTGAACCACGGTCACAGAGGATAGTCCTGGGAGCTGCATATGATACTGGTTTGGAAGTGTAAGGGCTGTCTGTTAGGATTGCTGGCGAGGCTGCTGGTTGGTGAACAAAGAAGGCAGGTTAGAGGAGCTCTGTTTACCTCATCAACGGCCTGCATGACACCTGTCAAAATGTAGCTCTGATACTCCTTTTAGAGAGAATGCACACATACAACAACCTACAAACTTTTTTTTGTGACATTAAAGTCTCTTGGCTTTCTTGATCTTTGTTATGAACAGACCTGGATTGAGCGGCTAAAAACAAATAGAAAGAATAAAGAGGTGTTGTTTGGTGAAACATTTGCAACACACTGGCGTTCATATACTACAAACATATTTGGTACTAATTTTACTTTGAAAAACCTCACGTAATATGTAAAGAAGGCCACAAGAAAACAGAAGTTAAACATCCCAGCCAGGTTTTAAAATCCACACATAGACCGTAATCCAATTGTTCCATCTAGTGGAAGGTGAAGATACAGCAAGCAGGTTGACAGCCTAATGACAAAGATATACAGTCTAACCTAAAAGCACATTCATGAGCCGCTGTCAAACTGTTCAGATTGTTTTTTGTTGTTTTTGAGTGACTTTATCTGCCTTCTCACCACAACCTCAGCCTCAGCAACGCCACAACAGGACACAGAAGGAGCAGTGAAGGGAAAGTGAATATTCAAAGCCTTGTCTGGTAGTAAAGCTTCTATTTTTGTAACATGTTTTGGTTAAAAAAAACTCATGAAAGAGAACGAGGGAGAGAATAAGATGTCAGGTAGCACTTAACTATATTCCTGCAATAATTAGACTAGCTGTTGTTTGTACGATTAGGGGAGAAACATAAAATTGGTAGGACAAGTGCTATTTTCAGAATGCTTTGTTGTTGTGCTTCTGTTTTGTTGAGTGTGTCTTTCTTGTCAGTGTGGTAGTAAAGTGGTAGAAAAAACCCTGGATGTGCCAAACAGTAGTCGTTGCTTCCGCTTTCCAGTCTACTCGTCTATAACGTAGAATGGATTCCTAAGACATTCCAGCAATCTCAGTAGCGGCTTCTAGAAAAATCTTTTAAAAAAAGATCAAAAAAAAAAAGAAAAAAAATGATATCCCTTTAGAAACCCAACAAAGCATGTTGATACATCTGTCACCAACCGTAACATAGAATCCAGTTGTTTGTCTTTTGTTTTCTGTTTGCACACTATCATTCCTCAGCCGTGCAATTTGTACAAGGCGTTAACGCCTTGTGCTGTCACCCCTCAGGGAAGAGTTTCTTTTGCGCTTTCTGTTTGAGAGGACATTTGTTTGTACTCATTAGGTTTAGTTTGTGTTGTGTTTTTTTTTGTCAGGGATGTTCCATGAGAAGTGGTTGAGATTTTACATTTGAATATTCATCAGAATTTTAAAGTATTGATGTCTTTAAGGGGGCCCCCAGCCACTCAAAGACCACTGCGCCCCTTTTTGTCAAGTTCAAGAAAAATCTCATTTGTATAAACAACAAACCCCATCACTTTTAGAAACCGCAATTTTATCAGTACACAGCATATTCCTGTCACACACACAAAAAAAAAAAATCTGTTTTGGTTTCAAACGGTGTCATCAGGGTCTTTAAAAATGATAACCCTCTTTGTTAGAAAAACCAAATATTCTTATGCAATACTAAATCTGTTGTGTTTGGGTTGTAGTAGATATGCTGTACCTAAGTAATAATCTCTGTTATGATCCAATGCTATTTGGATATGCACAAGCCCTCTACGACTAGTAAACCTCAGTCTCCCAGCAAAAGAAACCCAGTCTGGAACACTGCTAGACAATCCAGGTTGAGAGGCCCAGTGGCCCAGCAAGAGCAGCGAAAGAGGATGAGGTGTGAACGCTCAGGGAGGTAACAGGTAGACCGAAGAAGCAGCTCGCTTTCCTCTGGACAGTTGCCGAGCATTTGATTAGCTCTCATGCGAATTTATGAGGAGGGTCTTTAAAAATCTCTTCAAAGCACCCGATTGATAAGAGGAGGGGGCGTAGCACACTGAACATGCAGAGCATAGAGCACTTACTGTTCAGAAAATTATTGAGAGATGGAGGTTTGGCTGATATCCTGTTATTTATTTGCAAAAAAAAAAAAAATTGGTTCGTTTCTAAAAAAAAAAAAGATTCAATTTTCTTAAGCTGTTGTAATATCGCTTGATGGTCGCATAAAACGATTCATTCTTTTTCTCAAATATGATCAGCTAAGGTCTACCGCCAAAACGGTTCTTCTCTCATAAAGTGAAAATTTGTTTTTCATTTTGTCGAAGTGGCATGTAATGTCTTCTACGACACAAAACAAGCAATACGCCTTGTGTTACAATTACGGGTCTCTACAGTGCAGTCATCATCCTTTTTGAATTGACTTTATTCGTTCAGCTGACTCAAACTGATGACGTTAACTCTCAGTCCAGAACAAAAAAAACCCCGTCACTCTGTTTTCATCTTCTTCTGTACTGGTATGGTTGCGATATTGGCAGGATAGCAGAAAATGGTCATCAAACACATGAATACTTGTGTCTAACTATAAACTGCGCCTTCACACAGGCCTGTAAAGTGATGTCCTTCTGTATATTCTCACTTGATATATCCCAGTTTAAGTAAGGGATTGATGCTAAGTGTGCTACTCAATCAGTGTATAGTATACAGTAAAATGTGCTGGTCCTTCTGTCTCTGCTCTGTTGTCTGTGTGTATAAAGCAATAGTGTGTATGTATGCGTGTGTGTATGTGTTTGTTCTCACAGTGTGTGAATAAAATAAACCCCAGACAAGGCTTTAATAATTACAAAGGAACAGGGTTATGTGGACGAGGATTTCTTTTGGGTCTTTTTTAGAAATGTAAGGTTTTGGAAATGCCAAGCTTGATCCATCCATAATAGGTTTAGGTTTTAAAAGCATGACATAATGCCTTCAACAATTCATAGGTCTGCAGAATGCTGTGAGGCAACATTGACCAGCTTCACAGCGGAAACATGCTTCCCTATCATTTCGGACAGCGCGGCCACGGCCTGAGCTGAGATGAATTGAAATGAATTCTGGAGTGTAAATTGTGAAAATGAGTCTTCTCGGCCATAAATTGTGAAGATCAGTGTTATGTCACGCTTAAAGTTGTGCTGGAGTGTCGGTGTGTTACCCCGAAGTATGAGTCATCACATTTTTAACAGAACTCATTTTCCAAAGCACAGCTGATAAGGATTTACGATTAAAAATACGTTTAAGAATATAGTTTAAAAAAGAAAAAGAAAAGCAACTTTTAGCCATAATCGAATGTCAAGCAATAATATATGTCTTGTGTATTATTTTTGATTATTTTGTGCATAATAGTCTTTGAACATCTGCATGTAAATACACCTTTTATTTATCAACTTTTGGTTTACTTTGTGTTGATTTTGTGGATGTTTTTATGTTCCATCTGTATATTTGACTAGTTCTGTTCCCAGGTGGAGAACGAAGAACGTATTTTTTCACTCTTTCTCTCTCCCTCATTCTCAGCCGTTTATTCACCATATTTAATGTTATTATTGATCACATGTATAAAGGTAGCTTTGTAATTTCTGTCTGTATAGATAAGAGGAAAATACTGCTACTAAGGCCTACCCAGTGAAACTATTTATCTGTTTATCAATTACACCATATTGTACGATAACTCTCTAGTTTCCAGTTTGCTTCCCTCCTTTAGGATTAGTTTGATAGAGATAGGGTGTGCTGACATTTATTTTGTGTTGCCCTGATGTGTGGTGCTAGGTAAGTTCATTTTGTGAGCAAAGTATTGATTCCTAAGCCTGGCCGCCCTATTAGTCTGTTAATTTCATTGCATATTAATGTATTATTGATATTAGGACTCAATAAATGATAATGATAATAAAAATGATAGTGGTAAAATTACCCGGGCGGTACCTGTATCAGTGTGCTAGTCTTGGGATAAGGCACTTATTTCCTTCTGACTTATAGCAAAGCTAGTATCTGCTAATTAACAAACTATTTAAGGTTACTTTTCCGGTTTGTGGAAAAATGATAATATTCGAACTGAAACAGCAGTATTGTGTTTTTTTTCTTTGTCTGATTGTAAAAACCACTCACTGAGGCTATAGTTTGTCAGGTTTTAAGATACTAAATATTTACCTCTCTTTGTGTCTGCATAGTTCTCTACCTGATGCAGGGAAGTGGTGCTTGGATTTTATTAAACAGAGCCTCGGTATGCTTTTATTATTCCCCATTTTAGACTATCCTGAAACTGGTTTCTTCAGACCAGTAGCGTAAACCTCTTGCACCACATGAAGTGTTACAAATTTACATGAAAAAAAATCGCCATTTGAGGACAAAGTTGACCTTTTCTCTCCACTCTGTAGCAAATATCAGTGAGAATATGCTTGCAATAATACACAACGTATCACACTGAGTGCCTCTCGGTGTAACAAGATGCATACATGGTTTTGATTGTCATTTTTTTGTGGTTTTACAGACGTGTACTGAAGTGACGATGTATTTTGTACATGAGGATGAATTCTCAACTCTCACATGCTTCAAATGTTTTTCAGATTCTTATTTTATGTGATGTTAATCATTTTCACATGGGTTGACGCGCTTGATGTTAAAGGGTTTCAATGTGTAGATGGTCCGTTTAGAGTGTACATGTCGCCCCTTACCTCGTTTTTTGAGAAACGCAACTGGGAAGTTTGTTTCATGTTGATCTTGAATGGTCAAATAAATGCTTGCAGACAGAAGAGTTCACCTTTCTTTGATCAGGCAAAAACTAACTGGCAACCCACATTTCTTCAATTTCTGTTTGTTTTATATCGACTCTTTTTTTAATTTCATTGAGATTTACTAATGCATTGTATATCAAGTAGTTGTATGTGTTTGTAAAAGAGGCATACAACACATCTGGATTTCTTTAATGTTCTGTGTTCAATGTGCGCTCAGTCGGTTGGGGTAACTTAACATGAAGGGTGGGTGGAGCAGGGGTGGATTCTTTTTCCATGCAAAAGCAGTGCAAATTATGGGAAAGCCGAAACTAGTGTGTGGTTGTCACAAATTTCTAAGTCACACGTTTGCTACTGATGTTAAAATGGGGACAGATGATCATGTACCTTTTTATCCAGCTCTTTTGAACTCTCTTTAGCAGGTAGTCTATTCACAAATGTAGTTTTGCTCCTTCTTGTCTGATTCTTAAATATGAAAATAAGTATTTTGATTCATTTTGTAAATACAGCTGTAAAGAAAAATAAGAAATTTAATGTTGTCTTTTAAATACTTTTCATTCTAATATGAATGTTGTTATATTGTACTTAGAAACTGTACCTTTAATATTACCTTTATTAAAAGTGCATTGGCCACATCGATTTTAGATGTGCTTTATGTGCTGTTATCCCATAATAAAATTTACCGCTTGTAATGGGCTTTTATTTCCTGACTATTTATCCGTCTCTGTTGTCTGCTCTCTCTTTGGCTCACTCTTTTCAACCAAATTAATCTAATTGTATATTTTTGATTCACAATCATTTTATCAGGCACAACTGTTTGAATTAGTGTTTCAATATTTTGCCTAAATTTGTGCAACTGGCAATGAAAATCTAAATAAAGGTATGCCAATACTTTAACCACACACCAAAAAATACTAAGAAACCTTAACAGTCAACATTTTTTTATTTAAGACATATAACATCCCTGGGTTATTACATATTAAGATGCAAAACCATTTGACCAATATGATAACTCAATTGTGGTCATGACATATCAAATTTAAATTCAGACAATGTTCTTGTTACATGATTCATCAGTCAAAATGTGTTGATTAATGAGACTGAGCAATTCTTTCCAATTACAAAATTATTAAACTAATATTCCCTGCAAGGCATTTTAACGTTTCATCTCATTTTCCTATCTAACCTTGGACATTTTGATAACGCAAAATGAACTGCAATATGATACATTTGAGGAAAATAATTTAAAGTGGACACAAATCATACCTTAAAATATTTGCAAAGATGTCAGAATTTTATCATTGACCAAATGCAAAAGAATAGCAAGACCAATAGGAGGGTTTGAGCCATATATGTACAGATAATGCCCATGATGCTATTGTTTCTAAAGCTTTATAATTATTTGTTATATTATATTTATTATATTGTTCAGCAAAACAATGGCGGATGTACCCCAAGGTAAATGCCTGAGCCAGGTGTGGATATGAGCATTAAGGGTGAAAAATGCAAGAAATCAGGCCTGTTTAGAAAGTGTCTGTTCAGAGACAAGAGACTGGCTGCAGCAAAAAGGGCCTTTCATAACTTTAAGTAAAAATAATTACTTTAAACAGACATTAGGACACTGTGTCCCGCTGAGACATACAGTGCTGGTGGTTCGGAACACAATGGGATGTCATCAACTCTCTTTCAGATGAGCTGGAGGAGGACGGTTATTGAACACCTTAGTCAAGGTACAGAGAAGGAGGTTCTTGTTTCAGGGACCTGTGTTTACATCATAGGTTTAAATGCACGATAAATAAACTATCGTCAATGTCCGGAAGGGGCAGCAAAGCATACAAAGCGCGTTATGTCTACATAATTTCACCTGTCAAACGTTTGTTAGCTGGCTAACGCTAACTCGTATATTTACAGTTGCGTCATTCTTAAGGACTGCTTGTTAGTATTGACCACAATGGAGCTGGTATGGTGAGTAATATTGTCACTGTAGTATTCAGAATATCATATTGGTAGATTGAGCGACAATTCAGGCAACCTACATTAACTTTGGGCTAGCTAATGTTAGCTAACAAGCTAGTTAGCGCCCCAGTGTTGTGGAGAGACTGACTGGCAGCTAGCTATGCAACCCAAGTGTTGTCCAAGTGAACTAACGTTAAACTACTTGGATATTAAAAATGCACTTAACCGGACAGTGTGTTACTGTATTGCAGCTATTATTCGTTAACGTGCTTGTATTTATAACACGAGTCTGAACCAGGGAAGACAAAACGAGAGAGCTGCATCATGCTAAACTTAGTTTACAGTCAAGCTTTTTTAATGTGACCGGAAGTTTACGTTAACAATAAGATAAACACTATTTTTTTTAGTTGACCGAAATGTTGTGCGTTGATTTTACAACTAACTTATAACTAATACAACATATACTGGGCATATGTGTTCTTACTTCCGGACGCTAAGTTGTTGTGAGTTAAAAATTGTACGAATCACAACGACGTCGCGATTACGTTAATATTAGCTCTTATTTTGAAGGTTTAAACAGGAAGTTGTGTGTATTCTAACGTTAAAGTTTCCTGACTTGATGCTCTGTAGCACGTGTGTAGGTAACGTTATTTACAAACCGACTACTAATTTACAGGTAGCGTTAGCCTAATTTAATTACTCCGTTATCACAAGTAACATTATGAAACATTTTAGAAATTAAATCCTATTATTTACCTTCAATACATAACACCACTGGCCTTATCCCGAAGCACAAAAGCGTTACATATTTTGTCATATTTAATTTAGATAAAGGGTAGATCTTTGGCTATTTGAAATCAATCGGGAAGAAACCAACACAAATGGCACAATTTAATTGTTTATTAAAACATTTTGGCACCAAATATAGATTGCTTACTTCCCACAGCTGTTGCTTGTTGGCTGTCCATCCAGTAAAAAATAAATGTGAAATGCGTGTACAGTATGATTTTATTTATTTGACTTCCTACCCTACAACAGAAATTTGTAAACACCAATTAAGTTCTCCTGTTCTACATGCCAACAGAAGTCTTTGCCAGTATTAAAGCAGTACAGAAACAGGCTCTTTAATATGATTTATTTTCTCTTTTTAATTTAAGGGAGGACCTTCCAGTCCCTGAGGCTCCTTTCTTTACCAGAGACCTCTATGACAAATATTCACTTGCACCTAATATCAGAGAACTATGGGCCTTTCTCCAAAGGTATGTCAATGATTAAACATATTAAGTAATACATCAGTTCAGGTGCATTTTTTCCTGTGTAATTAGTGAGTGTTTATCTTCCATGTTGTTTTTCGCCAAAGTCCAGTGGAGAACAATAAACAGGGATGTGGGACTGCAAAGGCCTCTGGCCGTCCTTCCACAAAAGCAGCTGCAGAGTTCAAAGACAACGGTTGCATCAGAAAGGATGAGTTGGACGGCTGTGATAGTGATGATCCGCGTGCAGACAATGCTGCTGGAGTTACAGAAGAATGTAAGGATACTAAAAAATCCAGAGTGAAGCTCAAGCAGGTTGAGAATGAGACGGTTGCTGCTTATCCTGAACCCAGACTGCCTATGCCATGTATGTCCAGCCTGTCCAGCAACGAACAGAAGACGTATCTTGGCATTTTGATGAGTAAGAAAATAACAGATCCTCCACAGGTAACAGCATTATCTCCTGGTATTTTTAATCCTGCCAGACCTCGTTGCATCCCTTCTTTAACTTACGTGTTCTGATGTTTCAGAACTTGAAGGCACGGGTAAACAATGAAGTGATGCAGTTCATGAGGTACCTGCAAGATGTGGCCAGAATATGTGCGGACGACTACAACTTCATATCACAGGGAGCTATGCAATATTCAGAGGTACTGATACGACAAGGATTGCACCATATATATATATATATTTTTTTTTTATTTATTTGCATAAGCATTCAAACATTGAGCCCTGATTTGTGTTTCAGGAGTTCTTCAGGGGGTGTTTGGAGCACATTCAGGCATTTCCTGAGCTCTATCAGATCTATGAGATGACTAGTTTGACAGGCGGAACATTCAACCCAGGCCTGAAGCTGACCTTTGAGAAACAGCTGCTGATCATGGTAATCTACCTTTTGAAGTGTTAAGTATCACACAAGAGCTGTTCCTTAATAACAGATATGTAGGATAACTACTTCATATACATACATGTTGTTCATAGATGCCATTGTCCAGTATTCTACTCAACCGTTACCACTTTGAAGAGTTGAATTGCAGAATCAGTCTTTCGGTGTTGATTCACTTCCTCTATTTCCATGTTTGTACCCTTTTTTTTTTTTTATTTCTCCAGGGCAATGTGGATATTACAGACCACAAGATGGTGCCTGCTGATGCACAGCTTGCATCGGATTATCAGAGTGTTTCATCAGAGAATCCTCCAGCTAAAAAAGCCAAGGACATGCACGCTGTAAGCAGTTGTCTCGCTTTTTTAATTACCTCAATAAAGTAAGTCACGAAGACGTTTTACGGCTAGAATGGGATTCATGACCGCAGGTCTATTGTTAAATCCATTTTAGCTCTTGCAGTTTTCACAAAAGACACCAGAGGGTGTTCATGTCTTGCTCAGCAAATCCGATGCTAATTGTGTTTCTGAAAGATGCTGGGACACACACACACACACACACACACACACACACACGGTACTGTCAAAAGTCCAGTTCATTGTAGACGGTCGTGTTTGACTGATGGAGTCGATGTTCTGGTCGTGTGACCTAGTCTTGTTTTTCTCCACAGAAAATCAGCACTGATAGTAATGCGGAGAGTCTGTCTGCCCGCTATGAGCCTGAAGTGTGCCTCACTCGAGATGCCCTCGTCAGGCTGCTAGACAACCATGGCCCTGACTTTGGAGAGCAATGGGAACTGCCCGTTTGTGTCCAATCAAACCCAGGAAAAGGTACAGCATCATCAGTCAGCCATTCAGGCTGTCATAGTGGAAGTTATGTTAACTAGGGCCAATTTAGGCTTTGCTTTCATGAGTAAAAATGCTAATAAGAACCAGACATCTCCTTTATTCTCTCGCTCTCTCTCTCTTCTTTGTGTTGCTGTTCACTTTCAGTCATCAAATTCCAGAGAATAATACAAATAACAGTGTGTGTGTGTACAAAAAATGTTAAAACAGAAGCCTATATTAGGAGTTACATAAGGATCTACACATATATATGACATAAGGTTATTACGTTCACCGTAAAGAACAACACACGTTTCACATTAGCAGCACATATACAGATTTGGCAAGATAGTCGTCTGATTGTCCTTTTGAGAGGTGAGACACTTTGTTGGTGAAAAGAATGCACCAGTAAAGAAATCTGAGATGAAGCACAGTGTGTAGTGACGTTGAATGTCCTCATGGTGGCACTGTTTCACATTTCCTTTTTGTTTCCCACATCTTATTCACAGGCAGCAGTCAGAAGAAGACTGTGTACATAGACTCGCCCCTGCTGCAGACTGAAATGACAGTGAGAGAGAGGTCACATATCTACCACGAGGAGAGTTTGAAGCTTTCCATCAAGAAGAAAGGCAGTAAAAATGTGTTCCATTTAATGACGGAGCTTCCTGAGGATCACCAGCAACTCCACGCCGTATGTAGTCGCACAAATAGAAGTCCTATACGTGGTGTCATGTACGGGGTCTTACTTCACCTGAACAATGATTCTTTGTTTTCTGTTTCTAAATCAGGAGAGGTCACAAAGAACCTTGGTGTCTTCTGGAAACAATGGTCTTGACTTTGAGGTGGACCTCGCTGACCTGGAAACATTTGGAGAGGCGCCCCCCATTAAAACCCCCAAGATGCAGAATGCATGTGTTAAAAGTTCAAACGCTCCAAGTTCCCCGCCTTTAGCTAAGAAGAAAAAGTCCAGTGAGCATCTTGTAAACACTAGCAGCAGTTCACAAGAAGAGATGGACACCGCATCGACAGATGTGAATGGTCCCGTAAAAGAGGAGAGTGAGGCCACTGCCCCCAAAAATGAACAAATGAGGTCGGACACTGCTCAACAAAGTGACGAAGACCTACCTTTTATAGGAGACTCGGATGATGAGAAGCTGGTCATTGATGACTCGGTGTCTCCAGCTAGCGCACGGACCACGTCACGCTCTGCAGACCCCCCGATAATCCCCGTCTCTGAGTCTGTACTTATAAACCCCGAGTCAGCGTCTCCTCAAAAAGGTACAAAGCAGAGGCGACAACTCAAAAGAGCAAACGTATCTGGCGACCAGCTGGGTGAGATCCTGCGCATGCAGACTGCCATGTTCAACTCTCCCAGTGACGCAGCCAAAGGCTCCACCATATCCCAGGAAACCAGCTCACCCACCCGATGCACGGGACCCTCGGTTCACTCCCACCCAGTGTCTCTGGTGAAGCCCTGCGTGTCCTCATATTTGGAGAGAAACCAGAACCAGGATGGAGATGCCTGCGTATCTGCACCAGTGGTCAACATCACTACTACGGAGCACAGAAGTTAGTTTCAAGTTCATTTTCATTCTGTGGATTTAGGTTGTGTTTATGTGCTCGATTAACATAGTTCATCATTGCCTCCCACACAGAAATCCTGTCACAAGACCTACAGGCTGGTACTGAAGATGAACAAGACTACCAGGCTCCAGAGGAAGGAAACCTGCTCTATAAGCTCTACAGTCTGCAAGACTTGCTGCTCATGGTGCGCAGCTCTGTCTCACTGACCCATAACAGAAAAGTAGGCCAGAACAGCCAAAACCAGGTAGATATGTTAGTTTAACTTCATCCTCCAGATTGTAATAGTGTCTTTTCACATATTAAAGTATAAAATGAATATATATGCAACAGCCTTATTTCTGTCCGTCTGTTTTCTTCCCCAATAGTTTGTGCCAGTGCATGTCTTACCCAAGCTGGAGTACCAGTTGAATTATGGTGTCGAGTGTCTGAGCAGCAGTGAAGCTTGCCAGCTGTGGACTGAGACATTGCTCCACTCCAGCACTGTATCCTACATCGGTACGAAAAAGCTCTTATCACTTTTACCTGCAATCATTGTCTTTCTAAATTCAGTGAAAATTAAGAAAGAAATGTTACCAAATTGCTCTCAGTTCCAGTGTAGGAGGAGTATGCCTTCAACCTTTCATTTTGTTCAACATTATTGCCAGGAAAATAGTCAAAGTTCTATTTCCTGAGAGGGTTCAGTGGAGTCCACATGGCACATCCTCCCACAAACCAATGGAATAGTCTTTAGATGACTCACCATCCTGCTGTTGCTGTGTAGTGAATGAGTTTACTTTGTTGCCATAACTACAGCCACATTTGATTGTGGGGAATTGCAAAGCAGAGCTCAGCTAAATGTTGTTTTGAACTTCAGTTAAATTCCCTTAATGCATATTGTGTGCTTACCTGTAGCTCAAAGATCTATCCTGTTCCTGTACTAGGGTCACTGATGTGTGGACCCGTGTAGGTGTTGGCTGGGAATGTACGTCATCTCCCCTGCTTCATGATTTAATGGCAAAGAGGTGTCTCTGGGTTATACCCCTGTCCAGTCTCCTGGCATAATTAACATACTAGGCAGGATCTCTCATCAGCGGCACTGACCGTACAACAAGTGTATATCCTGGTTTCTTATGTTCAGCGTCAGGAATAGCCAGTGAGAAAACAGTGATCATTTGCCAGCTATGTGCAAATATATCGATTATTTCTCACTTCATGACACAGCTGATAAAAGACCACTTCTATGTGGTTCGTAGTTCATCATGGGGTTCATCACGTGGCATTCCCCAGTTGTGTATTTCTGGCTGTGGGTGCCGGCCCTAAAACAGCCCATAATTGAAGGAAGGCCCTCTTGAAAATAAGCAGACATTACATGCTGGAGTGGGAGGCATGAAAGGAGACAGGACCAACAAGCTTCTCTCACCACCCACTCAAGAGTGTAACAATGCAGGCGAATCAACAGCGACTAATTACTTTGTAAGCACTAGAAATGGGATTGATGATGAAGGGAAGCTCGTGATGTGCATGCTCATTAGATCTCGTTGCTTTCTCCGTGCGTCGCTCAAACCCTCCCGTTCTGTCTCTGCAGCTCACATCAATGCGCACACATCAAAAGTAGCTCTGCTGAGAAAGCTGCATGACGACTGGAAACAGAACGTCTCCTGTGGCTTCAAGTGAGTGTCCTTACAACAGATGTGTGCAGATGATTGGGATTAGCCTCATCACCCCTGTATGATTATTTAGTTTAAGAAGTTGTCATCTTGAGTCAGTCAGTTAATCAATAATCCGAGCCTTTTCATCAACCTCTGGTTTTCTCATCTTAATTAGTGTTGAAATTTAGATTACCACTAACGTAGACAGACTGAAACTAGAGGGACTAAAGCTCGGTGATGTCTCTTCTCCATCCACAGGCCATCGAAGTCCCTGAATATACTGCACCACCTACTGAAGAAGCTAACTGGGTGAGTTGTTGAAGACATTATTTGTCTTGTTTTAAATTATTAGTGCTGAGCGCCTCCATCCTCATTGTCCCTTTTTCTTTTCTTTTTTTTTTATAATGCCAGAAGAATTATGTTTCTGGTTGTCCGTCCGTCCATCTGTCCTATTATGAACGCAATATCTCAGGAACGTCCGGAGGGAATTTCTTCAAATTTGCATCCACTTGTACACAAGGATGCACTGATTAGATGTTTGTAGTTGAACATTTATTCTCTTGTAAGTCTTTTCGCAAAAACATAATTTGTTCAGAATGAATGTTTTTACTGTCTGACTTTACAGCTTTATAGCTTCATTTTAATTAATGTGTCCTTATGGAAGCACAGAACACATTTAATGTGTATGAAAAAATGATATATGTACAGTATGAACTAATATTGTTTAGTTGGGCCACATCTGCAGAAGAGTTGTCTATCTGTCTTCATGCTCTGTTTAAGATGTCTGGTCAGCCTCGGGCTAAAAACGCGACATTGGTTTCCCTTCATCTTTGTGTTGTGTTACGCAATCGATGACTCATCGACACACAATACATGTGTCACCTTCTGCTTTCTTAAGACTCTGTTCACCCCCATACCAGTCACTTGGCAGGAAACTAAGAATGCTGCATGTTTCAGTGTGTGGGTTTTGACTTTAACACATCGTCAATGACTTGGTTTGCTTTTTTTGTAGGTTAGAGGAAGGACAGTACCTGATTGCGCACAAGGCAGGGGAACCATTCGTGACCTTATTAAAAGCGGCTAATGGGAAAGTGAGTCGGGGGGCATACAACCTGCAGCAGCTCCACAGCTCAGTGCCCCAGCCCCCAGCGTCCGGCCTCGTGCCCTGGATACCTGTTGATCCAGCTGTGGTCCTGCCCTTCCACCAGAAACACGGCCGTGTCCCCTGCACCTTCCCACCAAAAGCCTTCATAAAGGTGTGTACTTGATAGATGACACGGTGAAAAAATACAAAAGCACTGGAGGTCATGACCGCACAAGTGATGGCAAGAGATGATAAGTTGTTTGAACTAATAGGAAGTGTTTTATTGGTTAAAGCCTAGGAAGTCCACACCCACGAACACAGGAATTCTCTAAAGCCAAGATAACTGACATGCAGTCTCTCTCTCTGAGTTGAAGTGAGTGCAAAACTCTTGGCTGTTTTCTTAACAGACAGGCTGAACCAGCACACTACTGCGTAGTTTTCCTGTGCAAGCCCACAACTAAACGCAGGAACAATAGAGAGCACAGGAACATCAACAGCTCAGCAGGGTTAGTGCTGTAGACGCTGCCACATGGAACTTCAGGCAGGAATCCAACGATTGTCTCAAAGATATTTAAACTGCTTTTAACTTGCAAAGGCAAATATTTCGCAATAAGTTTCAACAGGGCAATTGGATTGTCAACATTTGCCACAGATGCTTCTACTTCTGAGAATGACAAATGTACAAATCATTTGAGAGTACGATGCTACTGAAATTTAAATCTGCAACCATTTTACCTTCCTTTATCCTACCAGACAGCGAAAGATGGGTCATCGCAGTCCAACAGCCATGGAGCTGGGCAGTCACCGAACAAATCCAATGCAGGAGGCAAGAAGAAGAAGAAAAACAAGAAACGTGCAGCCAGGCGTAGCAAGTATATAAAAAAGCTAGTTCAGAATTCCATTTAAGTTCTATCATTTCATATGAGGTGAGTCAGATGAGGAGCTGGACCTGCACTGCCAAGGAAAGGAGAGGAAACAAGACCACTTATTAAATCTGTTTTTCATACTGGAAATACATTATGACCTTAAACATAAAATGTGAATTCTGAAGCACTTTGAGAGTACAGAAAATATACCTTTTTTTTTATATTTTAATTTTGTTCAGAGAAATGTATATTTTGTTAATTGTTATGTTTTGTGAAAACAATAAACTTTTGTGCAAGTATCCATATGGGGTAAAGTTACTGTCTTCACATCTTTATAACCATTTGTATGGATGTGTGAATATTAGATATCACTGTGTGTGTGTGTGTGTGTGTGTGTGTGTGTGTGTGTGTGTGTGTGTGTGTGTGTGTGTGTGTGTGTGTGTGTGTGTGTGTGTGTGTGTGTGTGTGGTTGCGTGTGTGTGTTTAAAATGTTGAGCTTCAGTGGTAAAGGGTGGAGTCATGAGTGCTTGGAAAGGGGAGGTGAAAGGGGAAGTATTTTTCTGTGTCAGAAAAGTTGAACCTCCACACCCATTCCATTTATACATCGCCTGGACAAATCGCTGCATCATCTCAACGTTGACAACAAAGGTAAGTTCAGTGTCGTTCTACATTTTAATGCGGACTAACTGACTTTGTAACTGAGATGTAACACTGCAGGGAGGTTTAAGAGAATTTCCCAACTTTCAGTCATGGCAAATGATTTCCATTAAGTCTGTGCGAACGTGTTTTGTTGTTTTTATTTTCTTGAGTTTTGGTTAAGTAAGAATGAATCCCTGCTCTTCAGTGTGAGCCCGCTACCTGTTTTCTTGCACGTGAATGTGCTCAGTTGTTTTACCAGACTTGAGTACAGTAGCACTTTTTCCAGGGTGTGTCTCTGTGGGATTGCTGTTAGAGATGTGTGTCACACTGAACAAGGATTTCAAAGACCTAGGGGATTGTGGGTAGTCGTGTCTAACCATTTTACTGGGAGTATGGCAAAGCAGTGGAAACTAAGGAATACAGTAACTTTATGAAATGGAAAAAGTCTCTCACAGTGATTTTTGTACCAAAAGCAACAACTTAAGTGAATCAAATTTCTCTGCCTCTGTGTAGAGGACATTTGCTTTGTGGGGTCAGGTGATGAGATCTTGAGACAAAACAAACAAACATTGAATGAAGCTCAGACAAGTTGGTGACGGGATTACAATGAGATTTGATTACAGGATTTTGTAGTGTTGACACTTTTTTGCCACCTTTCCCAGGAGTCACAATGGCTATGGTATCAGAGTTTCTGGGACAGCTCTCTCTCAACATTGGGGTAACGTCCTATATTTAATTCATGAAAACTCTTATATAATACATGGTGTACCTTTTAAATACATATTAAAAAAAAGATAGCATCAATTTGATCTCACTCTGATTTGCTTTGGATCCTCAGGCCCATGAACCCACGTTCCCCACTGTGGTACCTGCTATGGATTTTGACCCTGACAGAGATGCTGCCAGAATAGACACTGCTATCAAAACCAAAGGTAAGATGTAGTACTGTACATGTTGCTTAAAATAAGAAATCCGTGCTTGGTTCTGCTAGTCTCTCTACAGATGAGTAGCCGGTATTTGTGAGTCAGCATCCTGGCTTAAAACGTTTTGACCATGCTGGGAACACTTCCAAGTCTGCCTCAGTGCTGGCAGAGCTGGGAGCCACTGGCAACAGTCTGGACGCGAACTCTTCAACAGTCCACCATTTTGTTGTTATGAAGAATATGTTCTATGTTTCTTTACTAATGACGTTTGACGGGGGAAAATACCTTGTGACCACATCATGTGTTAAAGCAGGCAGGCTAGCTTTGCTACCAGGCCCTCTTATAATTATTAATTGTTATTCTTCAACATGCACTTTAAAAGTAATTCAAGATAAATCCACACACACACACGTGTTCAAAAGACTCCAAACCTGTTATATGCCATTTACCATTTTAGCCCACAGAATGTCTCACAGCTCAGTTTTTTTACCTTTTAAAGTTGAATATAGTTGTGTGTGTCTTTTTCATTCTAACATGAACAGGAGTGGATGAACAGACCATCATTGACGTCCTGACAAAGCGGACCTACTCACAAAGAAGAGACATCGCTTTTGCATACGAAAGGAGGGCAAAGAAGGTACAGTAGGCCTCGGGATGCAATCCAAAATGCTTCACAGCTATTAAAAGCAGTGTCGGAGACATTCGGGTAACATTGTTTTATCTTTAGGACATGATCTCAGCCCTGAAGGCAGCGCTGTCTGGCTCTCTGGAAACGGTGATCCTTGGATTGATGAAGAGCACGGCCCAGTACGATGCCTCATTGATCAGAGGTTCCATCAAGGTAAAGGACACAGATTGGTACACAATATCAGCAGATTCGATTTAAAGGTTACACTGCCCCCTTCTGGAGAAATGACAGAACTTGCTTTTTTGCTCCACCCCGATATAAGTTATCATTGTGTTTTATCCTAAAGTTTCATGCATAAAAAAGTAATAAAGATTTGTGTCTCTTTCAGGGTGCGGGAACAGATGAAGAGACGCTGATTGAGGTTTTGTGCTCACGCAGCAACAATGAGCTGGTGGAGATCAAGAAGGTCTACAAGGAGTGTACGTTCAAAACATCCCGGTCATTCATACGAAGGGCTCGAAATGCATTGTAACATGTAATGCCTCACCTATAGGTTGTTGTGCCATTCATGCACTATTAGGCTATAGTACAGGTTATCGTTCCCCATCAAAAGTCTTGTCTTAAATGTTCTTGAACCAGAAATTGCACAGCTATGTGATTACTCTAGATACGCAGAGAAAGCTAAATGTCTAAATTGAAAGCATTCTTTCCCACAGTGTTCAAGAAGGACCTGGAGAAAGACGTGGCAGGTGACACCTCAGGGAACTTTGCTAAGCTGCTCTTGGCTCTGGTGCAGGTGAGATTTGTCAGTGATCGTCTTTATGATTAATACAACACCAGACAGTTTAACCTGAGTTTGTGTCTTATTTCTGTGCAGACCAAGAGAGCAGAACCGTCCTCTATGGTAGACTATGACAAGATTGATGAAGATGCCAGAGTAAGTTGCCCATTTTCACTTTGTCATGTGGAATCTAAAATACATCGATTTTAAAAACTGTCATTTTAAAATCCAAATCATTAATTAGTATCTCGTGTAAAATTTGAGTTATTGCATTTCACCAATGTCTAAGTCACTGAAAGATTCACTAAAATGTCCAAATGTGTTTTGAAACCCTTTTATACTTTCGTAAAACTTTGTGCATTTGATAATTTTGAGCTCATTCAATAACAATATTTAATTTTAGTACCTTGATATTTAACAGTAGTGACAACACTTCTATGCCACAAAGTGTAATGTGTTTTGTGTTGCTATTTCATTAATTCCTCTCAGGCACTCTATGAGGCCGGGGTGAAGATAAAAGGAACTGATGTGCCCACCTGGATCTCCATTATGTCTGAGAGAAGCGTGCCCCACCTGCAGAAGGGTAAGACAGCCTGTTTTTGTTTGCGTGTTTACATAAGTGTTCATTTTCAATTTTTCTTAAACATTTGAAAAATACTCTAACAATCAGTGAATCATTGTTTCCCTCTGCATGTTAGTGTTCCAAAGGTACAAGAGTTACAGCCCCTACGACATGCAGGAGAGCATTACTAAGGAAGTCAAAGGAGACTTGCAAAGGTCCTTCCTGGTGCTAGGTACACGTCATCTTTTATCAATAATTCATATTATTAATACATTACACCCTGTTTAGTAATTCCTGAAGTAAATATTCCCCATGTAGGCCAGGTATTGTTGTATGAAGCACTTCTAAAATTACAAAAGAAAATCATTGGCAAATACAAGACGTGTTATTGTGGATATTTATTCAGTTTTTCTTTTGTTCCAGTTAAGTGCTTTGAAAACAAACAGCTGTACTTTGCCAGCAGACTGAATGAAGCCATGAAGGTACACGCCGCTGTTCTATTTCTTCTTGTGGAAATGTGGCTATTTTGAGGGCCAGACTTTCTTTTGGAATAGATGTAAGAAGTACATCTGCTTTTGAAAGTGCAATTTTGCTGCAGGAACACAGAATCCAAAAGTTAGCAGAAGTTATCTTACGACAGCGTTACATCAGCTGCTGTAGTTGAGTTAAAAGCGTGTACAACTTGTAAGTGCTGACTTGTGCTTGTCTGCTCAGAGTAAAGGAGCCAAAGAGAAGATGGTGACCAGAATTATTGTGTCGCGCTGCGAGGTGGACCTGAAAAAGATCTGCTCTGAATACAAGACCAACTTTGGAGAGTCTATGCAAAAGACTATTCTGGTAAGTGAATTATTCAGCCTGCCCCTGACCTCTTACTGATTTACAGTAAGCCTTCTTTTGTCATGCAGCACCTCTAACCTGCTCTGTTTCTGCAGGAACACACCAAGGGAGACTACCAGAAGGTGCTGCTCGGTCTGTGCGGACCAGAGGAGTAAAAATGAATCATCAGTATCAAAAGGGCCTCACGTTGCACCTCTGGAAAGGTGTACTGGAAAGGTGGGCTCATGAATATCACACTTGGAACGAACTCTGCGGAAAAAGCCTGCCCTTTCTTTTCTGCACACATTTAAATGCAACATATAAGGAGATGCGTTTGTCTTATATCTCGAAACATGAAGAATCTGTATTAAAGCGTACTTTTGTTGTACCAAAACGGCAATAAAGTTGCTTTGTAAGAGTATTGTTCCTTACTTTCTTTGCATTCCACCGCTTTGTTCTGACATCGTTGTATGTTGATGACACAGATAACCATTAGAGGGCGCTATAGTAGCATTAAAAGCAAGAGCAGATAGCTCCAGCTCCTCCGTGTCTCGGGCCTCATGGTATCTGATATCTGCTGAGGAAACGCAGAGAACACACATTTTTGAATATAATAAAATATTTTTAAACATTTTTTACGTTCCATTATCATTTCCCCTTATTATGCTAAGTAATAAATTAAGAGTAAATACATGAAACAGCCATTCAAAGGACATATATTGTATTTGCACAAGGGATGAAAATATTACTATTTTGCAGTTTGCCAATTTTTAAAACCATATTTGAAATTATGGTATTTAGATTCAAAACTGCACCAACTTGAAGATGTTTTACTTTGTGAAAACAGTCATGTATGATCCATACAGCATCTCTTCATACGAAGAATTAAGATTCAAATCGTCCACACTTTCCACTATGAGGTTCCATCAAGATGATTTAATCATTAGTGTGTTTTTCTGTGTTTGTTTGGTGCTAATATTTTAATTAAAAATGTTAATTTTACCTCCGGCAAAGATGATTTGCATACCACTAAACAAGCTTCTATACAGTGTGTTTCTGCTGTTTAGTTTGTGGTCTCTCAGGATGAAATAACCACCACAGTGTTGTCAAGGCATTGCTACTGAAGTATAAGAAAAAAAAAAATGGCCCCAAAAGGCACGATCAGAAATGCTGAACACAGCGATGAGGAAAAGGATGTGAGGGAAAGCGCATGGACCTTATAATCTAAAACAGAGTGGTGTACTGTGGCTCAAATGTGATAGAAGATCATCTTCTATTGTGAGAGAAATTGTCCCATTAAAATAATGCTTCTGTCTGATATTTTCACTGGTTGAGTAGCTGAGGAGAGAAATGGCTTCAGATTTTAACAAGGCACTGGATTTATGATCATTTTGTAATAATATTGATGAGAACATTAGCCTTTTGTGATGGTTTATGTTTATAGGCAATAAAAAAATAAAATATAGTGTAAAGTTAGGTAAAACAGTATTTTGCAAAGCAGGGAGTGCGATTTATGCGCGAGTGTGGTGACCGATTAATCTTTGCATCATAAAGAGGAAAGTCGCACCATATTTTTCCCTTTTTTTTTTTATATAGATGTACAACATGCTGTTCTGTTCAAGGCCAGCCCGTTGGGACCTCCAGCAAACCCAAGGGGAACTCTCTTCTCAATTGAAACGATGCAATTTACTGTCCCAAACGCTGGCACTTCATCATTCAGAGGACTTTAACCCCATGAATGTCAAACACGGAGCATGCTGGGAAAGGAGATGGAATACCTCGCATTACCATAACAACTAGAACCAAATGACAAGCACTCTGGAGCCTAAAAGGTGAAGAATAATACCATATAATCACCTAATAAGGATTGCCTTTGAGAGGAGATCTCTGATTACTTTGTTCTTTTTTGAATAATCAAAGACACTGATAAGGACCAGTGACCATTCCCAGCTGTCAGGCTGCTCTGTTGCGGTGGTTTTAGCATGAAAGGTCAGACAAATCCAGTTACCTTTTCTAATACTTGCCCCAGTTAGATTGAACATGTGGATAGCTCCCCCCCCCCATTCACCTCAGAGACAAAGCCCAGGCAGTGCTGCAGGCATCCAGCAGCATTAAAGTTTCACAGTACAGCTGTAGAGCTGCTGTCGGCCCGCCAGACACACCAACTGCACGTTGGGAAGGTTTTAGTTTGTGCTTTTTATTAATTGATTGCATTGAACAGAGCTTGCAACTTAGAGAACCGACAGCGTCTGAACGTTCCTTCTCATCTCCCTCCCTCCTTAACACATCTGAACCCGGCTCAGAATTTTTGTGCAGAGCACCAAAGGGTGTTTAATTATAGAGTAGCGGGCCACCAAGGTCTGCTTTTAATTGTGTGCATCTGTGTGTGTGTGTGTGTGTATGTGTGTGTGTTTGCCCGCAGCTCTATAGGTCGCAGGCATACTCTAAATGAGAACTCCTACAGGCTAAGCTGGAGGACCCGCTCCTTCTACACAGCTGCAGAGCCGAGAGAGCCAGAGTTTGATTAATATTTTCTTAATTATCATTATTTAATTCAGCCAAACCAGAGCTTCTTCAGTGAAAGTGTGGCCTTTGTCTCTGTGAAGCTGAATACTCTGGCTCGTTAAGGGCACTGAGAGATCCTGTATATGATAAATAAGAGGTTGTGTGTTATGCTGCTGCCCCAGGGAGAGTTGGCACCACACTGAAGGACATCTCCTTCTAAAGAATGCCGCTCTGCTGATGTTTCTCTGCGCAGACCGTAGAGCCGGATCCTCCGCCTCTGGCTTCGTCAGGCCCGTTTCCTTTTATGAGGCTCAAACTGAGACAACAGCACAGGCAGAAGAGCGCTGTGCACTCGTCATGCCATCAGGCTGCCTCCTTTGTACAGTAGACTGGTAATTGAAACAACATAAGAGAGCAGAATAAGGCCTGTCTCCTCTTCGGTTTTGGCTGCAGTCAGTCCATCTGCAGGAAGAAAAAAAAAAACGTGTCAAGAAGTTTCAAAAAGAGCTTTGTGTAACATGCAACACAGTGTATGTCTTTGAAGAGTTCAGCTTCTGTCGTCTTTAGAAGCCACAAGGATTCATGAGAAGATTATACTTGGTGCAAGCTGTGCATTTGCTGCTTAACCTCAGCCTGTTTAATACAGTATTTAGTGGAGAAAGATGATGCTTTGTTATTAATTGTAGATTAAATCAATCATGTCTGATACTAGTCACAATCCAGTTTGTTAAAAAGCGTGCCTGGAGACATAACCAGACTTTTATATAGTTTATCAGATCAGCAGTATTTGATGCTCAGGGCTGGATTGGATGCTGACTTCTCTCTTTGCTTGAAGCTTCCTCTCCATAGCCGTGTGCTGAAGGGATGAGAATACCCTGTGGCTGGTTAACCTACACGCTTTCTATCTATATCCACCGTCTCTCCTCCTCCAGTCGGCCCACAGAGACGCCCCTCATCCCCTGTGCCTATTCTGCCACTCGCCGCCCTGCCAAACACGCAAAAGGGAATTTTCTGACAAAGAACCACACTTGCAAAGATTGTTGTGATCCACTGGGTTTGATCATGTATCTGACATAGCAAACACAGGGTCTCTGTTTTGTATCATACAGGATGCATGTATGCATAAAGTGTTAATCTTTTGATGGCGCTTGCGTGGCCCCCAGCCAGACGCACTAATGATAATTTTCTGTGAAGTGGTTGTAATGGTCTGGCCCAAGCATCAGCAGCTCCTCCGTTGTTTGCACATGCCACTGGATCAGTTTGGGTGTGTGTACTTTGCAGCGATGGTGATAATATACCAAGAAAATGCAAGGGGAGGACAGTCTTTATCAGCCTGGCATATTAATGTTTATTTACACCATGGCTAATAAGATGTGTGCTCCACAGCTAGGTGAGACAGAATGATGGTGGGTAATTAAACTGCTTTGCTTTAGATTCATCCATTATCCATACTCAAGCCTGCATACATAATGTAATAATGTAAAATAAGGCTTGTTGCAGCGGTGGGTGAGGTGACCATTCTGAGGTGTTTTCATCCTCGGAGCACAGTGTAAATCAATATGGCGTGTCACTGCAGACACAAGGTATACAGATCGCTGCGATAAATTTGGGAATTGTCAAAATGTGTATTCAGAAGGGAGTGAGATATAACCTTTTACATAATGCAATTTTGAAAGAACTCAAACACACTGACAAGACTCATTTGTGTTTCAGCGTTTGGCTTACAACCTCTAACCTGTTGGAGGTCCGGGATTGACTGAGTGGGTGTCTAATCCATATTTTCATGACGCTTAATCCCATCTACTGAAGGCAGGCCCTGTCACCAATGTCCTTGTCGGACTGGCCACTGGACCCTATGCACATACACACACACACACACACACATTCTCACACACACACACACACACACACACACACACACACACACACACACAACCTCACCTTCATGCAAGAGATTGAAATCAGCTAGGCAGACACTCAAGCATGAACCAAATGTCAGCGACAAGCCACAGGGAGAGAAGAGGAGCCCATGTTAATTATTACAAAGAGAAATCACACTATTTCCCCTGCAAAACATGCTGTCCCGGATATCTGTGGCTCATGAAGTCATTTTCTTTTTTTCCCTCCAGGGATAAACCAAGAGGAGACACAATCTCAATGAGTAGGTCTTTAAAAGCAGTGATTAACTTTGTGATGGATGTGTTTTTTCCCGCAAGCTTTTGCTCATCACTTTATGGGATTGTGTTGTGTGCACTTGCACGATATTATACAAAAAGGGGAGCAAAGATCAGCAAGTTAGAGAAAACTGCAGACTTCTTTTGTTCATCAAAATGTCATGGAATTACAGATATTGTTTGAAGGCAGACCGTGAAGCTCTGCCTCCTCTGACAGGAGAAATGCAAAGTTTTGGAAAGGTGTCTAAGAATTTCTTCCCCATGCTACGCTACTCTCTCATTTGAAAAAAAAAGAAAAAAAAAAAAAAACAGCCTTCCTCTACTTCTTCTGACAACACGTTTCCCATGTGACACTTAACCTTTGGAGATTTCCCATTCTCTGTGATCATTCACTGTTTGGTTCATGTTAATTAACCCTAGGGCGCAGCAGAGAGTTGCAGGCTTTGAAGCAGAAGAGAGGGAGGGGAGGGGGGGGGGGGGGGGGGGGCAAGAAAGAAGTAAAAGGAAGAAATGATTTTGTTGTTTTCTGTGTCTCTATGGCGATTCATTTCCCTATCTGTGTGAGAGTCTTGGCGGCGCCAGTGAGGATAGTGAGTGGCGTGGGTGTTGGAAAGGATGGAATATGGTTTGTTCTTGGGTTTGTGTCCCTGTCACCGTGAGTCCCTCTCCCTGAGAGGAAGTTGGCCAGGGCAGCCTGACCTCCCTCAGGTGGCCATGGATATGGAAATCAGCTCAAAAATAGAACACAAGATGGTTTTCATAGCCTTCAGCTTCCCCGCAAAAAAAGGATTTTTGTCTATTTCTTTTCATTCTTTTTGGCTCCTGGCAGAAATGGTCTTTTCTGTACTTGCTTCAAATACACAAAACACGTTTCTTGGTGAAAAGTGCCACTGGTGGCAGGCAGGAAATATAGCCTGAGCCCAAAGTATATGTTGTGCATGGGAAATGTGTTTTTTTAACCATTTCACTACTTGAGTCTCGTCCCTCCTGGTTAGCAAGGCGCCGTGGCTCAGAGTACAGCAGGATCTAACCTCTGGCCTTGTCATCAGCGATTGTAGGTACAGCTAAAAATACACCATCCACCACAGTCAGGTGACATACAGTGCGTTTACTCTGGCTTCTTGAACTCCGAAATGCTTTTTCCCCCTCCTTTTCTCAAAAGCACATTTTCTTAAAGCTGCAATGGGTTGAAATCCACCAAAACAGTGGAAATATTCATGAGGAAATCCGCTGGAGAAGACGAGCCGCAGCACAACCAGAGGCTTTATTCTCCAGGTTCTCGGGGCAAATCTGTTCCTGTGCTTCTATCTGATGCTTGTCTAAAGCACATAAAGACAAAGACAGGAAGTATGATTAGCCATACAGAATAGAAGTGCAGTGCTCCCTCCAGGATAAGTCTTGAGGTGGGACTGATCAAAGCTATGCCCAGAGACAGAGGCAGACTGAACCAGCACTTTCCAATAGCTATCACTGCCTTAAGACAGGGGGGTTCTATACATATTTCCCTTTCAACATCTTTACCAGAAAGTTGGCAATATGTTGCAACAGAACAATAGCTTCAGAAATATAGTTAAATCTTCCATTATCCTGTAAACTGTGACTGTCAATGTTACAATTTCTGAAAAGCTCATAGATGTCACATGATTTAAACTCTGTAATCTTCATTTAGTCACTGGAGTCAGGAATTCTTCTTTGTACATTTTTTGTAAATACCACGAACCCTGACTCCACTGCTGTACATGTCTGCAACCTATCCAGGTTGTTATACTGTGTCTCTCTTTATCATTGTCTTTTGTATTTCAACGGTGCAGTCTTACAGATTTTACGATTTTCAACATCATGGGTTCCCAGTTACCCCTGCTTTAATATACAGACTAAGAAGTGTCACATATGCAAACTTTACTGGCTGCATGTCCTTTCAAGTGCACCCAGTGTCTTTTAGTCAAGGAGCAAAGGGGATGCAGGTATATTGAGTCAGCCTCAGGGTTTGCGACTGGAAGTACAAGGCTCTGGCTGATAATTGAGACGGACGGAGTGTGATGAGATGCCTTCATTATAGACTTAAAGGAGAGCAGGGGCTGGTTATATCAAAAGGACGGCTTTGATATCTGGGCCTCAGACACTTATAGGTGTTGTAATGACAGCCGTCTGCTGCTTTGGATTTCATTGTTTTTTTTTTCTTTTGGAAGTTTCTCCACTATCATCAATATTTGATTTTTCTTTATGCAAAGTCCCCGTACACATATCCTCATGCATGTACACGCTTTGTCCTGTCTGTATATTTTCTTGAGTTTTACATGCAAGTTATCTCTTTATAATATACTATGGTCTTTTTTCTTATTAACATACAGATGATGAAAGTGAGCTGAACATGTTTTTATTGATGGCATTATTTCTGTTAATTTAGAAACTGAAACTTTATACTCCTCCAGCAAAGCTTTAGAACAGAACTCACACACTGTTTATTAATATATCGTGAACATTTTGGCAATAGCCAGACAACCGTCAATATGCTTGTTCATAAAAGCACAAATTTGAATTTCTTCCTTGGCCTGTAAGCCTCTAAACTAGGAGACTAAATATATACTTACATTTTATTTCAAAGAGAAAAAATCCTCTCTGGCAAAAAGACTGGCTATGAAGAACTTTACTCAAGGATAGGAAGCACATCATTAAAACGGGGCAGAAATATTAAAAAGGGTGAATATGAAAGCGTGACGATCTACTCGCCTTTGGCTACTCTGACTCGCTTCAAAAACATCTTGAGATCTTTCCCTCCCTCAGACCCGCACTCTCCCTTGTTATTTGACTTTATTTGCTGGCTTCACGTTGATTTGAGCTGTGGAGTTTTCCACTAAATAATCAATCACATAGAGCATCATAAAGGCAAATGATCCCTATGAGGAGACTCCTACTGCACAGAGCATAAACACAAGACAGAGTGAAGGGCGCAAGTGCTGAGGTCCCTTCATGTCTGCTTGACACCTCAGATTTCATCAAAGTCCCAAAGTCTGTATGTCCTCAAATGCCTCCCCAGACCCTGGCCTGGTTGGCCTAATTATAATACACAGAAATGTGAGTGCTGAGGGGAGTCGCCTCTATAAAAGTGTAGGTATGAAGTAATTACCTGTTTTTTGCCTCCCTCTGTCTGGCTTTTGTCTCTCATCATCTGTGACATGAGCGGCTGCGGTGCTGTCAGCTCGGACCTGAAGACGAGCTATGAGTAAGGGACATTAACACATTACTCCCGCTCCCTCATGGATAATGGAACAAGGTTTTCATTTGAATGATAAACAAAATGACTTGGAGACACTGGGAAGATCACTGGCACCTGCCCCTCCCTGCTTCCATGCAAAGCTGAGTATTATGCAAAACAAGGGGCGAGGATTTTTTCTTTTTTTTTTTGGTGTCGCGTGAACTCATCTGTGTATCTCCCAGGCATATTGGACAATTATGAGTCAGTAGAAGTAACTCCACCTTGCTAATGTTATGCGGTGTTGTGTTCACTGTCTTTGTATCAGTGCACAGCTGCTTTCATCTGTAAAGTTCTTCACCAAATCCTGTGTTCTTCAGATTAGCATAGACTTGTATCTGAAGGCCTTAGAACAACAAGGCACAATGGCCTCCACGTGTCCAGGGTGATAAATAATTCCGGACCTTATCAAAACAATCAAAATCATGTAAGAGAAAATGAAATATTGATGTGCCAAAGTATATAAAGTAAATATATATTCACTTCTATGAGAGAGAATATGCGGCAGCACATAGCTGCAGTGCTGTTTATTTTCATTTATAAAGACTTTCAATTCAAAACAAACTGAAGTTATTTTAGTTTATTTTGCTGCCAATAAACAGCTGGGGGGAATGTTGTTCTGCAGTGACGCTCTGACTGAAAAAGGTATTTCAAGTCTCCTGAAAACTACGGCGGTGCGGCTCACATAACACATGCTTGAAGAGTGGCTCCTCAGAACTGAGTCTAAAAAGGGTGCATTGAATATATATTGGTTAACATCCTTTAACGGCAGCTACAATTAATGTGTGAAGCTGTGCTTGAATCCCACTTTGTGCCATACACCTGCCAATCACGCTGTTTGTAGAGCTAGATCACAGTGTTGTTTTCCTACTGTATTCAGCTATGTATTTACTTCCGCTGGTGTAAAAAAGATTGTATTTACTGGTCTTTTGAAGATGAGCCAGAGCAGCACGTGCAGTGCAAAGATGCGCAAATTGCAAAAAAGGAATAGCAGAGGAAAAATGTGGGAAGGTAAAAAGCAAACCAATGTCTTTTGTATTGTGTGTGGGCTTAATGTCAGACCAGGCACAGTATTCCCACCATTCATTGCACCGATTTGGTGCAACTTTATCATCTTGTGCTTATCTGATAGGAGAGGAAATTGACGTCTCTCTCTGCAGCTGTAGCCCAGCTCCTTCTAGGTTTGACAAAAAGTGTCCTCATACAGATTCTGTATGTCACCTGGAACAAAAAGGTGAAACCCATTTTCTGATAGACAACAAATTAGTCTCATACCTCTAGAATCATACCCAAAGTCTTCTGTTCAATGGACTTTCATCAAGTATTTTCTCTGCATGTCTAAAGAAGCCTTTGGTGTGTGTCTTCCTCTACAGGGATCCTCAGCTGTTCAGGCCTCACTGTTCTCCAGTGGTTACATCAGTGTATCCAGAGAGGTGCCAATCCAGACGTCTCACCACCTTTCTGAGACAGAGCCCACAAGGCACAAGCAGGCACAAGTCCCTGGTTAGGACAGGCTGCCGTCTTTTATCAATGTTGACCAGCCAGACTCCTCGTGGCTGCCGCACAGCTGCACCTGGGAGCTTCTCTAATCCCTCTTCTTTGTCATCTGAGGTCAGGATAAGTACTACATTTCCACCTTGAGAATTATAGCAAAGGAAATACTCTGAAGGTATGTAAAAAAAGGAAAAACTCTGAATCTGTGGATTTTTTTTTTGTTATTGGTGGTGAGTTTGTTGTTTCTCCTGAGATTCAAACACACAAACAGCGTTCATCTACGTGGATCTTTAAAGTGAACAACTTAAAGTCCAAGTCCAGTTTGTCAAAAAGCATCCTGACTCGATGTAATCATATTGACATAATTTCAATTATTTCCAGGCAGCACCAGGGAGGTGAGGATTAAAAAGATAAAACACAGGCTTTTATGCATCGGCCACTTTGCTAATTAGATGGATTAAAATCTGCTCTGCAAAGGGAATTAATTTGCAAGTGAATGGCAGTTAGTAGGCAACCGTGTATAACAGATGACACAAACCCCCCGAGGGTATTCCATGGTTAGTTTGGTACAATTTAGAAATTACACAACTCGTTTACTAAATAACAGGCTCATTTTTCCCTGAACTGCATTCTTTAGCGCCTCTCTGTCACTTGACTTTCAGATGTGTTGAAAATAGGTTAGTCTATTCCAATGAATGAAGCCTCCTGGTAGCACTCACTGCAGTAATAGATGGTCATTTATAATTCATGAGGTGGCGAGTCCCCCAAGTTAATTTTGCCCAAGGCACTGTTTACTTCTGCTTTGTACTTTGTTTAAAGTCAGTTGTTGACAACTCTTGTACATGTCAAACTATCACCGCTAATAATTGCTTAAGGAGATAGAACTTTTGCAAATGTTGGCTCCACCAGAGGTATATTCGCCTCACCCTTTGCAGAACTTCTTCAGATGAATTTTTGATTTATCTCCTTCTCGCTCTTGACAAAAAAGTCCTCTGTAATTCAAAGCAATAGCTGTAAGAGAAATTATAAAAAAGAATAATGTAGTATGCACTCCATAACATCCTAGTTTTCATGTGAAATAGGAAACGTCTCTCTTACCCCCTCTCCTCTCCCAGCACCCCGCTCTCTTTCTTTCTTTATCTCTGACTTTCTTCTTTCTCTCTTATTTTTATGCATATTGACCAAAGAAAGACTGTGCTCGTAGATGATGACTATCACACACTGCAGTTTGACAGAATCTATTGTAAGAGAGTAAGGGCCTTGGGCACTACCTCTGTGGGTCAACCTTGTTCCTCTCTCTCTGTGCAGATAGCGACATTCTCTCAATACAAGCAGTCACTTGATTAGTGCCAATTATCCAGGCTGTCACTTTCCCTGGTGAGGGTGGCCCAGGATGCGCCCCGTCCCCCACACTTCCCGTCTAGAGCGGACGTGCACTAAAAGTCTGCGCTCGTAGCTGTAGGCTGTGGGAATGATTTTGAATGCAGAGATGGGGGGGGGGGGGAATAAAAGAAATGCGGGAAGCAAGTTCTGAGTTTGACAGTGTGATAGCATTGACTTCCGAGACAGTTACAAGGGGAGTGTCATTTCTCCCACAAAGACGTCTCCCCAGGGCTGCACCATCTTCCATCAGTCAGTCACTCCCCAGCTTAATATTCAGCTGTACACGGTCTACAGGACCCAACTGGGTTACATTCACTAAGGTATACAAAATTCTCTTGTAAGTCTGTTGGTTTTAGTCTAAACCAGTACTAACTTTAATATGAATGTGCTCAAATGTAGCACAAGTATTAACAATAACAGTAATTTGTCTAGAGCATAATTCATGTGGCTGCATTTGGAATCCTGAAGGAGGAAGGCCATAAATCTGTTGAGCCGATAAAATCAAACCGAATCCAAACATTATGTTAACAGCTGCGTGCCAAACCTGAATAAACACACCAAACAAAGATGGGGCAAAGTCACTAATATGCCTCAAGAAACTGAAAAGATTGCCATCATTGTAATCAAACCGCAAATTGAAACAAGTGTAAACCTTCTTTTTAGCGCGTTATAATTGTGTCCTTAGTGTAAATCTCGCGTTATTTAAATGCCAGAGGTCAGATTAATCTCATTATCATCTCACCTGTACTCAGGTTACAAGCCTCAGTCTCTTTGCAGTCACCAGTTTTTTGGCTGCACTGCTGCACTGCACTATTCTTCCTGGCTCCGAAAACGCAATTGCCGTGTTTTCGAGCTACTCTTTAAACAGCGCTGCTGTGTATTTACTGATCTATTTCTCGCTGCTTTTATGTTGTTACTGTGTCTCTTGTAACTTCTCAGTATTCAGCAGCAGAGAAGTGAGACGCAGAGCTCCTCTAAACAGCAGAGGTTATCCTCAGTATGGATGTCTGCAGGGGAGTAAACACCATTGGAGCGCGAGTGAATATTTTGTATGAGACGATATTAATTATTCATGCCTGCTTCATTGTGTATGATGATGTGTCAGGATGTTTGCCAATAAACAACAATATTCCTTGTAGGATTGATCTAATATGAAAAGTTGTTGAGCTAGTTCCTCTCAGTACGAGAAAGTCTGACGAATGCAGTATGTGGGAGAGCTAGCACTAGTACTTATTTATGGAAATATCAATATTGTATCATAATACCGTATCCTCTCCTTTTAGTATACAGAATACAATCAAAGGGGTGCTTTAAATCTGGACTGTGAGAATGGCATTAATATGAGGATTAAGGAAAATGTGAAACCACTGGATACAAAGCTGTGTAATCAAATCGATTTGAAGCAGGAAGGTAAACTGGGTCAGTGGGATTTTGTGGATTGGCAGAAAAGTGCACACAAAAGGAAACACAAAAATACCCTGTACCTTGTTTTGAAGTGTTTATTTTGCTCAAAAGGAGGCACTAACTAAGTGCGGCACGCCCCAGTGATGCGGTTCGTCGTTGGCTCTTACTGCAGAATGATAAGCTTGGGGTGTCTGTGGGGGGATTTCTGCTCTCTTTCATGGTAGCGGTGCCCCCGCTGCCGTCTCCCTGTGACGCCCCGGGGAATGCATCACCACACGGGCAGGACAGCAGGCCGGCACGGGCGTTATAATTGCCATCTCCTCTTAGTACACACTGTGCACTGTGGAGCACGGTGATTAAATAAAAAAAGCTCCTCTGCATCCAAGCTCTTTACCTCGCAGGCAAAACAGCAGGTTCCTCTGGGATGGGGTCATCATGGCCCCCTCTGTGTTCTGTGATCTCTGCAAAAAATAAAGGAGGGGGTGCAGACTGCTCAGTATTATGTACCACTGCTGAAAAAATAAAAATAAAACATGAAGAACTTAATGGGTGTTAAAATTAAGATTTGTCTAAAGATTTCCGAATCCACAACATTCACACGCAGTATTGAAATGTTGGATACAGATACAATAGATGGCAATTTCACACTGTGGAATAATACAGCTCTTTTAATTATTATTAACATTTCTATTAGACACTTCCCCTTTCCATTCCTGATTAAAAACAGCTAGTTTGAACACATCCTTGATCATTAGCATCCCGATTTAAACATGTCTGCCATCATTAAAATACAGATAATTCAACTGAAGCCATAAAGAAAATTAGACCTAGGTTTTATACAGAGTTATCGTCCTTGGACAACCTGCACATACACATCAAACAGACCATTATCACTTGGGTTAATGGCTTTGTTAATTTGAAGACATTAACAACTGCTCGGCTGTCCCCAATGAATCTGTCACACAAGGCAGGTCTTGTATTGTTAAATGGGTTGCTAAGTAGATTGATTCCTTAGCAGCAAAGCACAGCAGTGATGTAGGCAAGCGGGTTAATTAAACATTTACACACAAACACCCAACAATCTATTGTACTCCTAATTTATCACATCAATATGCACTTTCATCAAGACTTTTTTTTATTTATTTTGAGAGGCATATGTTTGCTTGCTCCATCCTATTGGCACCGTGCCGGTTTTACTGCGCTGCTGTTTTTTTTGGGGGGGGGGGGGGGGGTGACGGGGACTATTGAGATCGCTGCACTCACCCATAATAGGGACATAGCGGTCCCTCCTCTGTGCAGGGAGACACTCAGATAAAGATTCAAGCACCTGCACCCACACCCACACCTCCACTCTCTTTCATCTCTGGCACCAAACGCAGGCAGAGGAAGCATAGATACTGATTCCTAATCAGCTCTCTCGCTCTCTCTCTCTCTCTCCATCTTTCTCTCTCTCGCTCTCTCTCTCTCCCTCTACCTCCCAGCTCCCAGCTCTGTTTAGCACACACACACATTATGCAAGTGTACACATTTGTACACAAAAATACACAGTCACACAGTCCACCACAGAGATTTCCTCATAAAGCTCAGATGAACAAATGTAGAAGTGAGCGCCACACCTCTTCCAAAAGGAATTTCTCTTTCCTTCGTATTCTGAAAACTCTTGGGGTCATGAGGACGAGAAAAGTTTTTGTATTTTTGTTATTTTCGAAGAATTTCTACATTTGTGAGTGCAAAGTGGGATTTGGGCCAGAGGCGTCGATGCTTTCCATCTTTCATGTATCCTCTGCTGACAGAAACCGAGCTGACAGGAAGGCAACAAGGGAACAATCAATCACCTTTCTTTTCAACTTTCTTTTTTGGCCCACATATGTGGCGCTTAATTTGTTAACACTGTGGTAAAAAAAAAGCTTTTTTACTCGTCTTTAGTGGTTGTCTAAGCGATGGAGCATAACAGTCCTGCACTGCAGCAACAGTGAGCTATGATGAATTCCAATCATCACTCCATATGCCAGGCCTCATTAGCTACGGATGTGTTTGCTTACAGCTTCGCCTAAATACCTCAAGTACTGGATGCATGTTGTTTTTCTCTCCTCTTTTAAGTTCTCTTCCTCACTTATTTACACGCACACACGCACACACACACACACTCACACACACTCTGGAAAAGCCTTTAATACACTTGCCAACTGTGGGCCCTTGGTAAGATTCCTTGAGGGCGATGTGTATCCACAACAGTGTCTCTCCCTCAGACATGTGGCATGGGTAAACAACACGGTTAAGCCTAAAACAATGTGTGTCCCTGATGACTGCAATTATTTATGAAATCAAACACAATTCAGCTCTTTGCCAAGTGGGACAGCTCTCCAGATCACTCAACAAATCTCCGCTCTTTACCGCTCGTAATAATGTTAACACAGAAAGTATCATATTCCTGTCACCTCGACCATCCAAAAGCTAGTAATTGATTCACTGATCTTTCACTTGAACAACACCGTCTCTTTACAGCATCCAAACCAAATGGAACATGTGTGAACTATGCTGCCCGGAGGCCATCACTCCTCAGGCTGTCTTTGTGGATGATGGCAGGCTGAATTATTCAACCTGAGGTGTTATTGCTCCTGACCGGAGGAGCAGCGCAGAGTGAGAAATGCCAGTGTCAGGACAGGATGTGTGCTCTCGGGGCATTAGCCTCCAGTAAGCAGCTGCTGCAGATGGTATGCTCACTTTGTCATCGCGGTTTCTTAACGCCGCTTGTGAAGAGCAATTAGACAACAGCACAGAAAAACTCATTTCATTTCCAAAAGGAAAATTAGAGAGGTGGAGTGAGGGACGGGGCCATTCATCACTCACTATCTGGACTTTAAAGAGTCTCAGGACTTTCATCAAACAGTCAGCTCTGCACACCTTTAAGACAACCAGTCAGACACATACAGGTGCCGACAAGCTGCTGTCAACTAAGAACTTTCCTCGATGTTGAGGTCACTGACCTCTTTGTTGTAAGTGTTTCTCTCTCAAGTTGTGTAATGTGAGAGTGCGTTCACACCTCCCTTATACTTGTACCTACAACAGAAGAGCGTGCTTGTACCTCATGTATGGCTAAGAGCCTAAATTCACTAAAGCTGATTGTTTCAGCTTGCTGTTGCTGTTGCTGAATTATTTGTAATAGTTGAATCAGTTTGTAAGTATTCAAAATACTATGACAAATACTAATTTATCAGAACAATGTAAGATTTTTTTATATTCAGGGAGAAAATGGAGGATGTGTAACGTGTGTGTGTGTGTGTGTGTGTCAATGGTTTATTTGTAACACACACACACAAATAATATGTATAGGGAAATGCAATGTGATGTTTTCTTATAGTGCAGAAAGACAAGTGTGAAACATGATTATTAAAGGAAAGTAAGATAAAGGACGAGAAATGATGAATGTGTGTTTAAAAAAGTAATTTTATAATAATAAGTAATAAAGAATCATTAGTTCAAAGATGTCACTAAAGACAATGTGCTACCATCCCGTGTTTATGTTTTGCTGCCATGCTTATATTTTAAATCCCCCACCAGAAACAACACAAATATAGACAATAATAACATGTAATCATTTGTAAATAATTATCATGATGTGCATTCAAAATTCAGCTAAGAATTAATCAAAGAAAGAAGGAGATGTTTATGCAACATAGTGTGAAAATATGTGAACCGACAGCAAAGAGATACCCTACATTTCAAGCGCATAGATTTGAAACCCATAAATCACAAGCAGAAGATAAATATGGGAGGGCGACTAAATTAAATGGTACTTAGCCTTGTGAAGAGCACTGTTATAGATCTAAGGAGGGGGTTAAGAGAAACAAGGAGGTGTGTGCCTCCCTTCTCCAGCCAGCGGTTGTAACCCTCAATGATCTCCCTTAACACAGAGGAAACTCAAAGATCATAACAGGAGCTACAGTGCTGGAAACATATCTCATTAGCTGCCTGCATACCTCTCCCATCATCTCATAGTGCCCTCCCTGGGAATATAGAAAGAGGGCTTTGTCTGCTCTGTCCCCAAGCTCTTGTCAAAATCTTCTTAATTATGATTAATTGCATACCCACAAAGATTTCCTCTACCAAGTATACAAATAATAGAACGCTCTCACTAAACACGACATTATTCATTAATTATAGGGATGTTTGCAGCAAAATAAAACTCCTGCTGAGAAAGTATTGCTTGTCACAAGAACAATGCTTTACATATTTCCACAACGACTTGAAAAACACATCTCTTTCTTAGCAAAGTATGCCCTAGCTTCAGGCTCCTCTGCATATTGGAGGTTTTCCCTCTGTGGGTTCAATTGTTATGGATGCTGTTTATGGTGCTGCTATGACAAGTGTGAAGGGCAGGCATGGTGAAAGATGTATCGCTCGCTTATCTGCTCAGTGTCTGAATATGTTATAGGATTATAAATGACCTCGTATCATGACACGAGTCTCACAACAAGCAAAACCTCTTTTCTTTTCACTTTATTCTCTATGATAACTTTTTGACACCAAGTGACAAATACTGCTCGGGAGCCTAAATGTCTGTAAATTCATTGCATTTGTGCGTGAGATGGTGGTTGTGGTGGTGGTGGGAGGTTGTTATAAAACACTTCTTATGAGATCAAATTATTTTTTTTTTGTTGTGCCAAAATTCCCACTCCTGATAGAAGTTTGTAGAAAGTCGTTGAGCGAAAAACAGCTAACTGTGAGTAAAGTAGCAGCGATGAGTGACACGAGGCAGACTAATGATAAGGTTTATAAGTTTTGATAGTTTTTACGGCCTTCTCGTGGAGCTGAGGCACATCACTGAGATGTGCTCTTGAGCTGCACAGAGAACAATATGCCTTTGAGACACACTCGCTGCGCTGAAGCAGCCTCGTCCTTCCGCCTCTTGCTGCATATGCTTTATAGCCGACAATAAACCATTTTAGTGCAAAATAAATTGGGATTGTATTGAAATGCTGGCGCTATATATGTCATGGAAGACATACAGTTATTTTTTAGCAAAGCTGGAGCATAGTTCATCATCATGTGAGTGCTGCGATGGGTCTGTTCCACATCATTGGCTTCTCTTGCTTAGTTAGATTGTGAAGGTCAGAGTTCTCAAGCCTTTTATGGCTGTTTAACTTTGGAGAATTATCACATAGGCAGGACTCCGCTGATATATGCAGCGCAGTCCCACCTCAGCAGAGTCTCACATCCATCCTGCCTTTTGGGTATTTACACCAAATCTGCAGACAAAGTGGATACAGTGGTCTGAAACATTTGCATTTGAAGTCTTTATTTGATACAAGAAAATGTGCATGGAATTAGCGTTACACTGAACATAATGGAAATGTGGTATTTTTCATTGCACATTAAATGTGGTACAATTATGATCTATGTGGTATTAAGTTAGTTTGTCTCATAATCAGTCTATTCTGTGCTGCAACATTACTTGAATTTTCTTAATAAGCAATTAGCCAGAGTTTGTCTTCATAGAGATATTGTTTGTTTGACCTTTTACATTAAAGTAAAGCGTATTTTAAAGTAGTGAGAGTTTAAAATATCAACATTTACGGACATCTCCTTAAAATCATAGTCAATTCCCCAGACCGTCTAATTAGTATTTTCCAATTAGTCTGTCTCGTGTCAAAAATCTCTCTGTCAACATTTCCTAATACAAAACTTAGATTAACAGGAACCTTGGAACAATATATTTGAATACTGACATTTTCTGATACAACTATTTGGCTCTAATTGCTTTGTTGAGTTTTAAAACTTTGCAAACATAATTAACAACCCCAGTAAATGAAAATGGTATTAGCACACAGCACAATCAGAGAATTACCATAAGAAATAATTTAAAAGTTTTCCAAATGAAAGCTTCAGGGGAGAACTCTTCTCCCCTGAAACGGCAAGGTGCCATTTTATTTCCAACTGTTAATTGATGTTCTGCTGATTAAAGCACATTTTATGCTGAGGACCGGGGGGGCTCTATTTCCGTAAGCCATCAGTTTGCAGGCATGGATTGCAGCAGAGTTACAAGACCTATAGCTGAATCCCAGAACTTTGTTCTGTATTGCATCAGAGATTCAGTCTGTTCTGGGGAGATAAAACTGCAGATTTAGAGAACAGAAAAGTAGAATTAGGTTTAATACACAAGCTCTGTCTTGTGTGAAAGTCTGATACTTACAAAAGAGTGACAGTTTTAGTACTCGGGTAAATATTCATATTGTTGTACTCTGTTGTACAAACTGGTAGCAGAGTGTATTTGTGGTATATTATATAGTCTACACGCTATTGTATTGTAAAACGCATGATATTATTTCACTTATAAACAAGCCATGTCATTAATCACTGCCCAATATTTGTTAGAGCAAAGCAGACTAATAATTCAAATCTGCAGCATAACTTATTTATGGAAGTGTGCAATTGATAAAATGCCAGGAAGGAGTAATCTTTTAAAGCACCTCTTACAAAAACCTCTTTGTCAGAATAATCAACACAGTCTGCATAATTTACGTTACTTACTTAGATGCATGTACAGCCTGAGCTTAAAGTAAAGAAGTTTGTTTTCTCATGTTTGTGCCTATTAGCCACAAATTAATTAATCTACCATCCGAAACCCAATTAAGCCACAAGCTATATTAATACATCGCCCATTTTCCCAGAATGCAGAGGAAGTACCACGGAAGCACTATTATTTCCACAAACATAATCACATTTTGTTGCAACACTTGCACCCGCGAAAATGCCCGAGTTTATGTTATAATGTATTCAGAAGGCGTCGGAGCTGTTTGGGTAAAACCTGAGCGGGGAGATGATTTTAAGTTCATGCGGGCTGATTTATTTCCTGCCACTAGGGGGAGAGGTGATCCTCACACAGGTCTCTCTGTGGAGAGCAATAATATGCAGCTATAAAGTACTGATGAGGCGGCTCAGTGAATACTTATGCAGAGTCCTGCGATACATTCACTCTCACAACCTTGGTCATCTTATTCAAAATGCTCTCACTCTGGTTTATAGCCCATGTATAACGACACATCCCAAGCACCAATCATATAATTACCAACGTCTCGAACTTGAGTGTTCATTCAACTCGGGTTCCTTCAGCCTTTCAGGGTCCCTCTATCAATCAACGCTGTGAAAAACTTCAGCTCCTCCATTTAATATTGTTTGTTTTGTTGTTTGTCAACACAACAGAGGAGATGTGCTTTTCTAAAGCTCAGTGTTAAAGAGGCACCCCCGAAGAAGAATACACACAGCGTTGCCATGGAGCCCATTGATGTGCAAATGTTGTCATTTAAATATTTTTAAGAGGATCAGCTCAGATTACGCCAAAGTTTGACAGAGATAATTCGATGGCTTGTGTAGCAGCTTTGTTTGTGGAGACCATCATTCAAGGCACGTCAGACCACCTTCACAAGCCACATAGTCTTTTTAATGAAGTTTACTTTGAGAAATAGGCCAAAGCTAGTACCTTTTCTTCATGCGAGGCTGTACCAGGGAACTCTTCTCAGACCCCACTGGTGATACGAGTCTGTATTTCAAGTCATGCAGCCCTGAAAAGCTCGATGAGGGTTAAAAACAACACACAGCACTGTTTCAATTTCCTGCTTAAAGGAAAACTTTGACTTCCTTCTTATTCCATTTAACAACTGGAAACAAAATACCATCAAGCCGGTATGGTAGCATCTAGCGGATATATTTGCTCTTTTTCTTGCATTATATATAAATGCACCATGGAGACCCCCCAGTATTTGGGACAAGGGAGAAGAGCTTAAATATTTATGCCTAAGCCTCTGGAGGCCCACTATTAGTAGTAAAATGTTTTACTTTCTGGGGCTGTCACTCTGCTCTGGCTCCCATTAACAACAGGGCTGACAGGGACCTCTGGGTCAAACACTTTGAGGCAACAAAGGCCCCGATGAAATCACTCAGTGAGACCCAAATTACTTCTGTGTCATTGCTGAACAATATTTTCTCCCCAAAGCATTCCTTCCTCTGTTAACGCCATGACCCTTTCCACTGCATATGGAAAGGATTGTTTGTCTATAACACTGGGGGATGGAGATGAGGAGAAGTTCACGGACAATGTTCCTGGCTGTGTTAGCGCGCAAGCAGCGAGGCTCCCCTCCCTCTGTTTTGTTGTGCTTTGTGAAAAAAGTTGATAAAAACAGGTTGTAAATGGAGATGGGCAGTTGGAAATGAACATGTTGGGGTGGAGCAATGAAGCGGGAAATCCAAATATACAAGACCTCAAAGAGAACTGGCAAAAGCATAGAGAGAAGTCCTGGGGATGTTGTGTCGGAAGCATTGAAATTCAAACTACAGGAACAATTGGTAAAATTGCCAAATAATTTATCAGTAAATGTTGAGATTTCTGGATGTTCTTTAGTGAATAGGGATAAATTATAGTTTTACTTCCTCTTATATTTGGCACTTACAACAACCATTTTGTAAAACCACATTTTTCAGACATTTTATGAGATTTAGTGCTGAGTTGTATTCGTACTGTATATTCTGTGCTGCAAAAATGAAACACAGAGTCTAAATTCAATATTTGATTAATCTCTGTTTGTTATGAACTTAGCTTATTAACAAGATCTAATAAAGTATACTCAAGGTCCTCAGGAAATCCTTCAAGATGTAGCAACATACGCATGGATATCATCCGAAAAGACAGATTGACGGTTGAAGCTTGCTTTCAGAGAGCCACAGAGTAACGTTAAAGAGTGGCACAATTGGATGAGCTGCAAACAGTATCAGAAAGGCCTGGAAAGGAATGAGCATGCAGGGAAGCTTCAAATCCCCTCTCAACCCTAAGTGGGTGGTCCTTTCACTGTGGGTAACTGTGCAGTCGCCAGGCATTCGCACGGAGGTTTTGAAGAGGACCGGCTCTCCAGACGCAACATTCACCATCCCAGGCCCATACATCCACAGAATTAGATTCATGCTACACTGACTTTATTTAAGCTAGGAGTCCTGGCAGTGGCAGCATTAAATGACAGCCAGTTCTCGGGGTCTTTTCTCTGGATTAAAGGATGATTCAGGAGAGGAAGGCAGAATGGCTTAAGAAAGAATTCATTCAGGGAGAAAGAAGTCCATAGTTTATCTGAGAAAAGTAACTGAGACCTGCAGAGGTTGCCAAAGTGTATTGAACACTGTGGACATGTGTGAAGATTGACAGAGAAATATGCCACAGCACTCACTCCTCCCATCCAGCACTACAGAACACATACGTCTCTCACACACACATGCGCGCCAGTTTGAGTTGTATGAAAGTATAGAAATTCACACAAACGTTGAAATATTCCAAAGTAAAATACAATGAGTGAAAGATCAGACATGGCAATGCTTAACAAAATACAGTTTTATCCCGAATGTTAAGTTAGTTTAGTTAGAAAATATAATTTATTGATTATATTACATTTGTCATCCAGTCATATGATATTGAATTTACTTCTCTGGTTTCTGCATAAAAGCTGCAATGTAGTTACTGGTTCTTGAAAAGCACAGGTTCAATAAATGAAAACATAGCATATTGTCTTAACTCATTTTATAAGTCATTTCATTTTTTAGTCAAACATCTTTTATTGCCTCTAAACCTCAACAGGTGATTAGCATCGACACAATTTACAAGAGGTTTACGCGAACAAATGGATCAATCAAAAGGTCAAATTATACAAATAATTGTATATTTTCTTTACTTCCCATCAATAATCACCAAAAACATTTCTGTCAGAAATGCACCTAACTGAGATATTCTAATGACGATGATTAAAAAAAAAAACAGAAAAAGAAAAAAGAAAACAATGTTATATTTAGATCACTTTTACTCTAATAGCCAATATCTGAGAGCCACCCAGGCCTGGGAATGAAAGCCAGCCACCCTCCAAGCCAAGAACTGTTTAAGTTGGCCCCACAAGTCATACATTTCAATGATTTCAAAGAGGCCTCCAATTAAAAGCTACAAACATGTCTTTGGAATGCGAACTAACACAATTAAAAGTGCTTCATGAGTGTATTAGAGGAATAAGTTGTGAATTAGCACTTTGAATACACAAGGCTGTTTTCACTCCCGAACTCCTTTCACTCATTCACGAAGCAGAGGTAAAGAGGTCTTTTTGAAGTCGGCCGGTTCCCTTTCTTTTTTTTTCTCTCTCTCCGAGCAAAAGAAGATTGAGTCAGCCTAATCTGCTCCTTGTACATTTCAATGTCTTCTGCAAAGAGCTCATCCTGGCTGCTTGATAAAGGCCCAGGTGCAGAGACAGTGGCCGTGCCTAACTTTGTCTCAGTGGGGGCTGTAAATCACGGGGGGGAAGCCCACCCTTTGAAGATACAAGCTTGCCTCCCCGGCTGATTTGTGGCCAGAAGGGCAAGCCCTTTCTCCAGGCACTGCACAACACTCTCGCCAAACCAGAGAGGGTGTCAGAAGGAGGTAGACTCATAATTTGCTGATATGCTTGAGGACTTTCAATCAAGCTGCACAACACACACTTGATGCGGTTAAGAAGAAGGGCTCCTGGCTGTCAAAGGTCAAGTGGAAGGAGACTAGGGATCATAGGGATTAGGTCACAGTCGGAAAATCATATGCAAACAAAATAGTTTACTTTGCTCTCATTCGAAACATTAATAACGACTATTTACAACGTTCCAGGTGTTGAGTGCTGCTGACGGCAGCAAGAAGAGCTTTTTGGACATGTCAAACACATGTCGTAACTTCATTTTTGCAAGTCCTCAATTAAAGAATGAAACAAAAGACAAAGCTGTGAATCTTGCATGACCTTAACACAAAAGAAAAAGGCTTGTAATTCATTCACTGCCGCAGGGCCCAGACATGTCAGTCATTCTGAACTGAGGCATTCTTCACAAGATGTTCTTCATCGAACTGAAACAACATTGTTGGGGTGTGTTGGAAGGAAGGTGTTGAAATGACTTGCATGTTGCGAAATCAAATTTGATTTACATTCACACTGTGAAAGCACATGTAAGACACAACATCACTTTTAAACAACGTTACTTGAGCTCGTTTTTGTTTCCAGCTCCTTGGTCTTTACAACAAGGCCAAAGCCAGTAATCCATGACACACACACACACACACACACACACTGGCCCTGCTTTTCATTTGTCCACTACAGTGCCATCTAATGATGCCAAAGAAAAGAAATTAGCCGACCATTGCACGCTCCCTTTGACCAAGTCATTAAGGTGGCCAGTGTGGAGCTAAAGCGGAGCCCTGTGAAGCTCACTGTGACACACAGGCTTGCATTCCTCTGTTTGTTATTTAGATCCTTATTTACACTTGTTGTCAGAGACAGGCTGGAAGCACAGCAGCGGCTTCCTCTATGGGCTGGATAACAATAAGCTGTAGGGAGCAGCCCAGCGAGGCATTTAGTCCAGCCCTGCCCCGTCTCGAGAAGAAGGGGAGAGGAAAGTTTACTGCCTGTGAATCAGATGCTTTCACTCCCCACCCAACCGAGCCTTCCCGTCCTGCTGATCTCTGCCCGACAGCTCATCATACCGTCAAGTAGAAGAGACTGCAGTTGGAGTTCAGCTCTAAAATGTACCTTCATGTAATTCTCTTGAAATTATTCCAAAAGCAGCGATACGGTGACACAAAGCATAACTAAAATGGCTCATTCTTCTCATTTGCTCTACTTCTAAAGAACGATGGATGCAGCAAGCAAGTGATGTTCATTTGTGGTTCTTAAAGTGCTGCCCTGGCTCTTTCACCATATTTCATCACTCTACGCTTTAGCTAATGAATTTAATGACCCAAAAAAAGTAGAAAAAGAGAGGAACAATTCTTTCAGCGCATCATCACGAAAGCGGACACAATAACTTGGGCTTCTTTGCACAGAATGTTGGAAAACTCAACTCTATATGAAGATACCATATCAACTATTTGGGGAAACTAAGACCTTGTCAAGTTAAATCAGTGTTTAGTACAATGGAAAATAGTCCGTGGCATGTTTTCTTTATTTTAATTTCAAGAAAAAACGATTCAACGCTGGATAAAATAATTGTAGCTAGAGGGACCACAGAACCTTGAAAGCTTATTTAATGACAGTACATTACATCATTCATAAAGAACCCATTTCCTAAGAGTATTGGCGACTTTATCGTCGCTACAATTTTGATTAATGAAGTGTGCGCCGCATGATGAGAGTACACAAAAATCACAGTTTAAAGCGAGTGTTATCTTGGCCTTGTATGGGTGTGTGCGCCCATTGTGACCTTTTTGTTTGGCGACTTCCTGAGAAGACAAGCAGTGAGAATGTGTTGGTTCGGAGGTATCAGCAGCTGTGTGCTACGTGCCTCTGATCCAGGCAGCTATTGACTTCCTGAGATTTGAATTAATTACTTGCTTCACAAGAGAAACTGGATTGCAGTGGAACCCCCTAAGAAGTCCACTCATTCTTAGGAAACTGCCCCATGGACTTGCAGATGGTTTCACTGAGATGTGCTTTCCCATAGAGAACAATTATACAGGGGATTGTGGTGCTGGCATAAACCTGGAGCACACAGTCTCCATTCTGAACATTTCAAAACAGCCATAGGGGAGGTTTGTGACTTAACATAAATTAGACCACCAGGGAATGGGGAGATCTGAAGTGGCGGAAGGGCAATATTACAGATAAATGCGCTGTGCTGAGAGCTTCTGCACCACAGAAGAAACAGAACATTACACTGTGACACATTGGAATCAGATAATAACCACATTAAATGCCTTTTAATGTTTGACAAATGTGATCACTGCAACCCTGTTCTGCAAATATAACTTGATGCAATGCTGGTTTAGTCAATTCCTCCTCTGTGTGTTTTCAGTCCAAGAAAGGAAACAATGATGAGAGCAATTAATGACATGGAAAAACCAATTACAGTTGATACTTTTGGGGCCTGTGTTTTAGTCTGAAAGGGATTAAGTTGCTGCTGCGTTTGTATTCTGCTTACTTTGAATTGGCTCAAGGCCTTGTGTTTGGTCTTGTTAGTGCCAGCGGCTCCAGTGAAGAGTACACTTCAGCTGTGATGAAGGATGCAGGAACGCAGAGGTTACCAGTGGCTGCTAATTAACCTCACATTGTGTTCGCTAACAAAGAAACAAAGGAACAAAGTGGAATTTCAATGCAGGAGATTATCACAATCACAATGAGCGTAGTGCTGGATCATGCACTTGATAGGGATTTTCACACTGGCCATGACAACATGAGATTAGATCAAAGACAGATGAAGTTACATTAACAAAACAATGCAGCCTTGTTATGCAATAAGCAGCCGTGTGGGCCTCCTCCGGTGTAGGAGAAGACTCCAATTGCGCCGCTACGCCCGAATGATGCGTACTTCTGCAACTTCTGCAACTTCTGCAAGATTGCGTTTGATTGTGGGAACTTTATTGCGGCTTTGTTCTGTCCGAGAGGAGGTAGCATCCTTCCTCAAACACATCAAGACAAAGAGGAAACAGGCTGTGTGTTCTTCGCTGGTTATTGTTGGCCCTGCTTCTGTCCCACTGGCTGAATGGCAATTACTGCTGACTTCCTATCCAGTGCAGAGCCCGGGCCTGCTGAGGGTGCCCCGACCCTGCAGTATCCAGAGGGGAGAGACAGAAGCTGTCAAATCTCGCACCTCTCCCTTCTCCCGTGGGGAGCGCTCCTCCAGCTGCTGCCCCCACGGGGCTCGCTGCACACTCCTGCTAATCAGCTCCATCTCATCTCTGGGAGGAACTAGCCCCAAGTGGATGTAGGCCTCTTTCTCACCTCTGCTACCTAGCGCACCTTTGAAGTCCTGTGCAAGTGTTAGTTTATGGCTGGAGATGGTACGACAAGATCCCAAGGAAAGGTGATAAATTAGCTTTTCGTCCCACGTTTAAAAGGGGAAATAGCAGGCTGCTCAAAATCCACAGAATCTGTTACAGTTCTAACACTTAACAGCTAAAGCACTTGAGAAGCAAAAACATTGTAGTGTCAAATCTGTTAAGTACCTTCATTAAAGCAGCTTGTTTGTATTTAGCTTGCTTCCCACACTGAGGTTCTGCATCAACAAGCATTTGGTCAAACTGTAGCTGTGGGACTTCTTTGAATTGAATCAGAAGTATATTATCTAATACGGTGCAAGTGCAACAGATTTAGACAAGCTGGGACACAGCACCTTTTGCTCTGAGAACACACCCTTCACAGGCATGCCAAATAAAACTCTGCGGAATACAAATAGATTCATCGGCAATAATAGAATTCAACATTTTTGTTGTTGTGGACACAACAACAAAAAAAGTCCAAGCCATTGTGATTTTCGCCCTACTTTAATGATGAAATGAAGAAGAGACGTGAGTCAGATCTCAGATGTAATGGCCCGAGGTGGACAGGGTTGGAGCCTGAAGTTTGATGAATGAGTTTCTGTTGGTTGTCTGTCTCACCTTGTCTCAACCCGTCCAACACTTGCACACATTCAGGAGGTAATAACAAGAGATCCATCTATGTACACTTGTACAAAGATGGCGATGCGTTGCATCACATGTTGTAAACTGAAATATATGTCAGCAACTGTGCCCTACTGAATTAATACCACATCTAATGTTATTAGTAAAGTCAAGTTAATTCAGTTTATTTATATAGCTGAAAATTACAAATTTGCCTCAAAAGGTTTTACAATCTGCACAACATGTATTCTCTGTCCAAAGACACTGTATTCAGCTTGGGAAACAGCCACAGAAACAGTGAATAAAAGGATTAAGAGCATCAGAGGAAGGATTACTGTTTGCAAAATGTATTTCCACTTAAAATTACATTTCAAAGAATTGTAATGTTTCCTGCATTTGGAATTATATGAGCCTTGTTTTTCTGCTGACAATGGCAGAGTAGGAACTCTTTCATTGCACCTCACACCCTGCCTGCAACAATGTGAATCCTTATCTTGAAGAAAATGATCACCCCATTTCCTGGAACCAGTCTTCTTTACGACGCCCACTTCCATCAGATAACTTAAATTTCATCGTCTGCAGCTCAAGAATCCATTGAAAACACATTAAAAGAGATTAAAAAATATATTTTTTGTTGAGCTGGAGCATTGAGCTGAGAGCCTTAAACTTTATCACGTAAAAAAGTTTCATCACAGTTTATGAAATAGAATCTACAGCTCGCCTCAACTTCCACGTAGCCACCGTCAGTGGAATTTCGCCGCTGCCACCCGCTGACATAATTTGTTTCACAGTCACCACCCAGCAGCATGAATCAGATGTTGACACTCTAATTTCATGCACACATGGGTGTTTGGCTGAGCCAGCCCTGAATGCTGCTGCATCCCCCTGCCTCTCCCTCCAGCCCACTACCTGCCCTTTGCCCTCCGACACAGCCATGCAATGTAGTTAACCTGGGGGTCACACATTATGACTGATGATTAAACCATGTAGTCTCATAATGATGATGTGCACCGTGAGGATTTCACTTGTGGAATATTACTCCCACACTGTACCATTTGTTGTGATATCAAGTAAAACAGATCTATGATCTCTGACAAAACCTTACCAATGGTAAGATTTACTGGTATGATTATATTGTTTATGGTTTGTACGAACAGGTTTAAAAGAATGATAGTATCTCAGAAGATATAGCTCCTCTCCCACCTGTCAGGAGAGCACCAAGCTGCTCTATTTACCACTAAGATAAATCTGTTTACCACGGTCCACATCTCCATCTGAAAATATTTGTTTTACTTTGTTGTTTTTATAAAAAATAAAAAAAAGTACTTGCAAGAAATAATAAAATATAGCCACTAGCCATGTTTCAAAATGTCAAAAGGCTTGTCAAGGATTGACACATTTGCGGAGCATAATTAATGCAAGTTTTGTCTATCGCTGATTATTTTTGCTTCCTCTAAAAGTCAGCGTTGACAGTCTGTCTGCTTGTGGTGTTTGTCCATGTCCTCATTCTGTCAGCTCAAAAAAGCCAGCATAAACTATTGTTCAACACTACAGTGACCAGCAGGTTAACGGTAAACATAGACGTCAGATAGAGTGAAAAAGTGAGGGCAATGCTCAATATCTCTCCCTCACAACAAACCTGACAGCTTCTCTTATGAGTGACCATAAATCCACAAGATAAACTCATAAACAAATAAGTTGTTTGTGTGCCGTGGAAGCCAGATAACGGCCAGGGTTTTATGAAACACTTGCTTCCTCTTGACAAATATCCAAACAATAAACACATAGTAAATAACAGCACCCTGTCCGTATCAGCTCCCTACTTGAGGTTAAGTTGAGTTTATTGCGGAGGCCACTGCCTGCATGCATTAAGCAAATCATAAATTATACATGCTAATTACCTTGGGCCTCCACTTTAATGAATTATTTTAATTAAACTACAACATTGGGGTTTTGCATGTGGTCTATATTTCATCCCCTGCCTACGACGACCTTCTTCTTTGTCTAAGTGGAACATAGTTGAGAGAACAAGGACAAGGCAGACTTGCTTTATAAAACTGAGTTCATACCGATGTTGCCGAAAATATGGAAAACATCATCTGTATAATAGGCTGGATTAGCGAGAACAGATTTTATTTGTAATATGAAAGGAAATAAATGCTATAGGAGGTAAAACTCTGGGATAATGTTTGGAGACAAAGAAATCTATTGGTGTCAGGAACAGTTATTGTTTTAAGGTTGTATTCAGAAAAAAATGATGTTTGCCAAATCAGGTGTCAGATGAGTTTCCTATGGGGAGGTCAAATATTGTGTTTCCTCTCTCTCCCACCTGTAACCTGTGGTTTCACACCTTCTCTTGTAGGGGTTAAATTCATTGGCTCATTTGAACATTTTGTGGTGGAAAAGCTAAAGGTGTTTATTTATTAATGAACAGCCAAATAACGCCCTTTTTCTAGACGGACTTCATTGCATTGAAGGGCAACATTTTAAATATTTTCATGGAACATCCGCTCAATACACTGCATCTTGAAACATAATTAAAGGCAGGAAGTTGCAATTTAAATGTTGCGTTTCTGCTCCAGAGTAGAACATAATACATCAAATGAACACTTTTTGTTATTTTTATACATTTCACATTCTGGGATAAATGTACAATGAATGACTTCTTGTTCACAAAAGTTCTTTCCAGACATTCATCAATATATATTACATTAACATTTTATTTATAACAGTGCAATATATACCAAATAAGACAAAGTACACTGAAATCCAACCTAATGGAAAGTTTAAATGTGTAGTAAATATATATTGTTGTTACATATTTTTTTTTCAGTGGCTGGATTCATTGCTTTAATGTGCTGAAAAGAAAAAGTTCCATATGTGTGTTAATGTGGTTTGAATGTAATTGTAATGACCAGCCAGAAAAATTCAATCTGATTCAAAATTAAAGCTTGTAATCTGCCGTTGCAGTGTCAATACATTTAATCATCCAGAGTCAGAATGAACGTTACACACACAAATGCACAAAGTGAGGAGAAAAAAAAAAAACTAACACTGTTGTCCAAACAGTCCATGGGGGAGGGGTGGATTTAAATTCCAAAAGAGTCTTGCAGCTCGTTTCCTAGTTCCCCAGTCAGCAATGTGTTTGTGAAAAATCAGTCTTTTTGTCTTGCTGAAAAAAGGCTAAATCTACATCGGTGGCCCAGTCTAAGTTTGCTATTCTTTGCACTTTCAATTCAAGTGAATGAGGGAGAATGAAGTGGCCCGAGACCCTTTATTTGATCTACTCGATTGTATAAAGTGACGGAATTCTAATGTATTTGTTTAATACCCCCGAAATAGGCTGCTGCTTTCTATAGGGGAGGCAGTTAAAGCGCGTTATTGTTTTTATCCTGAAAATAAATCGAATAATAGAATGAAAAATATATTTTGCAGATATTTCTCCCTCTTTATTTAGAAACCTGTTGAATTAAGTCTGCCCGACTAGGAAAACATTATAAGGTCGAAACATTTGAAAATAAATCTGCCTGGCACTTTTTTAATTGCGCTCTGTGACTTTTGGAGGCAAAAGTATGCACCAACATTGATTTGGACACTGTGTGCAGCTTTACTAAATGTTTATTGTTGGGCTTAATTGTGTTTAGCCCACAGCTTGATGAATGAGCCCAGTTGTCTGCGCTGTGACCATGGCATCGCAACTCCATGCATCCTAATCGACTGCACGATTCATTTCTCTCCCCACCGCTTCTCTTCAGCACTCCGAAATAGGCCTGAATACACGACAAATCAAAGTAGTACTACTACTATTATTAGTAGTAATAATAATAATATTATTATTATTAATAATATTATTATTATTTGACGATATTAATCTTGTGTTAAAATTAATGTGATATCCTAAATGTTTTTTTTTGCCAATTTAATAATAATAATGACATTTAACATCGTCTTAGATTAAATCTTCAGAAACATTTTTGATTGTTTACTTCACTTTTAATGAGAAAATATTTCGATGACCATTTTTTTCCAACTCATTGCAGACTGTTTGCACACTTTTCGAAAGCACGCATGCTTGCCAAAAATAATCAAACAAAAACAAAACAACAACAATAACAACAACAGTACCAACACAAATGTTTTTGAATGCATGCTTTTACCTAAAAAACAAAAGTACAAATTTACAGCATCTGATACACATGGTCACCACAGCCTTTTAAATTAAATGCTTCACAGAACATTTTCTGGAAAATAGATATCTAAAACATAAAACTAAAAAGTGCATTTTACAACATTTCAGTATCAGTTATTTGCAATATTCACATCTTGCATTTTGAGGACGTCTCATACTACTTTTCCAGTTTGAAAAGATATGATAACTCATTTTGCTTTCTTTTTTACAGGGATGGTAAGAACAAATCTAAATCCTATTCCTATTTGGTATACCCTTATCCATCATTCCAGTATTAAAAAGCAAACAAAAACACAGAGCCATTGCCTCGCAATTTCATTGACATTACAGTGGTCACACAGAAACGGTGCAAACGTTTTGCTATTTGATACAACTGAAAAACTGCCACGGAAATTGCAAGCACTTTAAATCAGAGTTGATGGTGCCAAAACAAACGTCCCCTGGATCCCCATCTGTGGCACCACTTCCAACACTCACATTTCACAATAAACTGAAAAATAGAACTATCAAATAATTTATATTTTCAAGAGCAATACTTCGCTGTGCGATTCTGTGCTGGACTTCTATGACACAATTTAAAGCGACACATTCGACACATACACAAATAATTCGATATGCAACTGCAACTCGCCTTGATAGTTTCCGACGACAGAAAATATAAACTTTGGGATTGATAAAGGGGCCCGGGAGCCGGCCAGCAGTTCGTTTACATGGGAAAGTTCAGCTGGTCAGTGCACAGCCACAGACTGCAGTGTGGAGGGGCTCGTCAGAGTCTCGCTCGGGGTTGCAGGGCTGCTTTGGCTCGTCGCTGTCTGTGGGGACGTCGGGCTCAGCGACTGTGGAGAGTTTGATAGAAACGCGGGAATGTGTGGAGGTAACGCCGAGAAACCGGCCATGGAAGTCGGGGTGGGCTTGATTGGCATAGGGATAGCCGGTAGGGACTGTCCCCCGTGACACAGGGACTTGATGGGCATGCCATAAGCACTGTAGTCGCTACTTGCCATGGAGATCGGGGCCACCGTGTCAATCATGCTGGTGTTGTACATGTGGGGCCAGGCTGTCGTCAGCTGGTTGTGGAGCGGGTACCCGGCAGACATGGACTGCATGGTGGAGAACGCCAGACTCCCCGGGACCTTGTACTCTCTGGCGATGATGTTCTCGATGGCGAACGGATGCTTAAAAGTTGAGGACTGAGACACTCCGAGGTTGTAAGTAGACATTTGGGGAAGGTGTGTGCCAGTGGCTGCCAGGGCGCTCAGTCTCAGTTTGGCTTGCTGCTGGAGGTAATGGGCAGCATCCGACTGCTTACTCTGGACCAAATGATCAGTTGACATCAACAGTTTGAACCTTTTGCGTCGTCTCAAGAAACTTCCATTCTCAAACATGTCCCCGCAGCTGGGATGCAGAGCCCAGAAACTGCCCTTGCCCGGCTGATCTGGGCGCCGGGGGATTTTAATGAAACAGTCGTTGAAGGACAGGTTGTGTCGCAGAGAGTTTTGCCACCGCTGAGTGTTTTCTCTATAATAAGGGAATCTATCCATGATGAACTTGTAAATTTCACTGAGAGGCAGCATCTTCTCTGAGCAGCTCTGGATCGCCATGGCAGTGAGGGAGATGTAGGAGTAAGGTGGCTTCTGGTCGCTGTACGTGTTTCTCCCTGGGCGAGGCATCCTCGATATTTTCAGAAAAGCAATAAAAAAGTAGTCTCCCTTAATTCCTTGACGAAAGCTTGCCGCTCTTCATGAAAAAAAAACCCGCCGAGGAAAGTTTCAACACCGACAATGCTGGAGTTGCGTTGTGCGTAAAACAGCCAGATTGAGCGCCTCTGCAGTGTGCAGGCGGGCGGGCGGTGCACATTTATGGAGTGACGGCTGCTGTAAGTCTTTCTGCCAAAGTAAGTCAGATCGTCCCACTAGCAGAGCTGAATAGATTTCATTTGGCGTCCTTGATAAGACGAGCTAAGTGGATGCCTCCATGGCCTTCCTCTAACCATCTGATAGTTTTATGTAGTGACATGAGCAGAAAAGACCCCTGTAGAGGCGCTCCATTAATGTGCCACCTCTTTGCTATCACATGACAATTGCCATGGGAGGAGGGGGCTGGGAGGAAGGCATAATCTGGTTTCATTTACACCTATTTACATGGACACCTTGGGCCAATGGAAATCATTTCCATTTGAAGACAGAAAAAGGGGTGAAAAGGCTCGGCAACCGGAATTGAACTGCGATGACACTCAGTGTGTGAAGGTATGCGCTAATACTTATTCAGTGGACTGTACAGTTACAATTCACGAATGTATATATTTGGAATTTGAACGGACACGTTATATTGTAATTTAATGATATTTTGTAATGAAACTGGCTTTTAATCATATGTGCTGTTGTTTGAGGCAGGTGTATATTGTATTTGATTTAGACGTGGATTAATTAAAGAATACTCCTGTTTGTGCAGTGGTGTGTGTAATGAGTGCAGTTTTCCATTAAGTGTTTTATGCACGCTAATAATCATTTTGTATGGTGTGGATTTGAATTAAAACTTATTTTACAGATAAAATGTTGCAAAAACACCAATTAAAGCCTAATATTGTTTACGAAATGCCATAAAAAATAATTTGCCATGAGCAAATTTGTTCATGAGCCGACTATTAGTTTTTCTCAGCTAATTTCGCCCTGAGCTGCGCAGAGGAAGTAGACGATATGAAAACATCAACACAATGTAAACAACGCTGTTCAAACTGAAACTTCATGAGGCAGTCAGGTCTATTGTATTTATGTAAAGAAGATTGAAAAGTACTTCAGAAATGCAAATAAACCCTTCAGGATGGTGTGGTGAAAACTGTATAAAATATCCATAAGTCAATTATATGAATGTGAAAACCAAATGGGAAGCCTATTTTGAGCTATTGCTATTCAAGCTTTTGGCCAGGGCCACCTTTCCGCTTGGAGGGTTTGCAATGCAGGGACCACACACACGCACACGCAGATTTGCTCATAATTTATGCTAATTTCCCCCCATAAATCCACAATGCACCCCATCACCAGTCTGACGGATTACGAAAAGAATCGCATTGCGGGGGACACCGAGCTATTTTCACCCAGAAACCAAGAGCGTCCTCCCTATAAGCACTGTTTAACAATCTGAAACCCTGAATCTATGCAAAAAAAAGAAGAAAAGGTAGAAGGATATTTCATAGATATTGGCTAACTATAATAATATATTTTATACATCATATTATGAGAGTTCGAGAAAAATATATAAATTGGAAAAAGTCCATTTCTTTGCTGTCAAGTCTAAAACTTCCATCGTGCAGTTCCATGACTTTTTTCCCCCTGCAGAGTGCCTTTTAACACCTGTCATTTCCCATTAATGTTCAGCTGAAAAGGTTTTGTCCAAAAGGAAGTGGCCAATTCGACCCATCTCAAACACCGCGAATAATGACAACACACTGCCAAGCACCAAACATCTTCTGACATCCAGCCCATTCATTCATTCATTTAAAAATAAATATAGCCTATTATTGGGATTCGCTGAGATGAATATGCCGTGCGCAAAGCAGTCAGACTGCCTTTGTTACGTGCACAAATTGTGATTGTGAAATGTGATTATGAGCTATTCAAATTGAACTGCAAACACTAAAGCATGCAGCAATTCCTTTGAAAGTCACAGAATATTTACAATTTTTACGCACGATTCTTAACTTCTGATATAGCTGATCTTTCTCACTTTTATTTGTTCATGTTTGCCCTGCCACGACAAGTTAGTGCTTTGCAAGTTAACCCGCAACACTCACATTAACCAGCCGAGCCACAGAGGAGCAGTAAGAGTTTTTTTCAGCCTATCCTCTCACACACAGACGGAGTGGCTTTTTGAGCTTCAGGGTTATGGGATATTGGTAGACCTTTTGTCCCCGTCGAATGCACACACTGAAAATACCACCATGACTCTGAATCTGAATAGGGTTTTTAGCTGCTCCCAAACTCCTGAGTTCAAGCAGCAGTAGATCAAGTCTGCACTATGTTTGGTCATTTGTAGAAACCCGAACAAAGGTTGGGATAAGCCAAATTGCATTGCACTTGTGAACCGTGCCTCAGCCTGAAGTATCCTTTATAGCAGGAGGGGGACCAAGAACAATTTTGTGTGAGCTTTCAAAAAAAAGAGGAGCGAAAACAAAGGGCACTTTCTGAAACATCTTAAAGTAGAGTAGTGAGGCGTGACATTCCCAGGGTGACGAGACACAAAAGCTGAGGTCATGGGGATGAAAAAGAGAATCAAACAGCCACTTTCACACGTCTGCCCTCCTCTGCTGCACCCCCGAACACAATAGGAAACAAATGTTGTTAAAAGAGGATCGATGCCATTCACCCTAAAGCAGCGAATGATAGCCAAACAATATTGTCACACTGAATCGAGTTGAGATATGCTGCCACCCAGACCTACGGAGAGGGGGGGGAAAAAATCTGCCTTTCGGGGAACAATTAAGAGAAATTTAAAGATGAGGGTTATTACAAAGGAAAACATTTATTCAAGGGTTGAGCCAAAGTTGGAAAATTAATATGAAATAATAAAAAAATAAAAAAAGAATACAAATTTAATTTCCAACTTTTATTTAAGCTCTTTGTACATGTAGTTCTAGATTTTATGGACGCATAATAAATTATTTTGTGGTGATATCTGGTTTTTTTTCTGTTTTTTATACTTTCCCATTTCAAGTACAGAGCGTGATTGTTGCTGACTGCAGGCAATATTTATCTAGGCCACTAATCAACCTATAAATAGACAAATCATCGCTAGACGTGAACAAATTCGCATCTATAAAACAAACATTTATACTACCACTGAATTACGAGTTTAAATTACCGCAATTTTCTATTTTTGTCATGCGCATTATCGCGAGCAAGCCTGTAGATTTAGAGGGATTTGCTACCTGGCCTCGTCGTTAAAACACACGTTCAGTGAAAGCAGGTGTAGTTTGTTGTCTGCTGGAAACTGTGACTCTCCAACCCAACCAATAGGCCTGTGTTGCTAATTAAGTCCGTGGTGATTTCAGCCCCTAGAGATGTTTTACGGTGCAATTAAGGACGCGCTGATGATAAGGTATGAATATTCAGCAGAATGACAATTAATTAGCAGACAGAGGGCTCTCACAATAACCTCCTCAATAGCGAATTTAGCCCATATAACGGAATATTCACTCTAATTAAAGGCCATCTTCACACGCTGCCCTCTTGAATATTCATTTTTGACCAGAAAAAAAATCTGAAGAAAAGCATGATCTCAATGTTCAAAATCATAATATGGTGAATGTATTCTTTTTGATTGTTTATTTTATCAAACAGCGGGATTATAGTCCTCGCAGCAGCCCGCCCCATTAGTTGTTTCTGGGTGACATCAGAGGGAGTACCTGGAAGAAGACCTCAGGGCATTTACAACATATGCTCGGATTATGCTTAATGGTCTAATTACATAAATTAGGCATTCATTATACGGCACATCATCTGTAACAGATATCTCAATTGCACGGAGGCGGGAACATCTAATTCAATTTGTCTGTGAATAGTTTCATCCAATTAAACACTGAACGTCGTGAAAAAAGGAAGAAAGGGAAGAAATGTTGATCACTGTATATTTGTGCTTTTATTTTATTATTGTATCAAGGTTTCTAAATATTTCATTTTTTGGTCTTTTTTTCTCAGGCAGCAGTTTCACTTTGTGACCATAAGATGGGGACAGGCTCTGGAGTCTGTCTTCCTCGGTTATTCTATTATGGTAATGATTCATATATCTATATCTAATCTATATAATCTTATATACTGCCACATGCAAACATGCCATCTATTGGTCTGTCTGTCTGTCTATCTATCTATGATTTTACAAGAATAATTAAATGAGTCACTGTTATTTTGAAGAGTCAATATGACAATTTTGGACAGTATAAAACGCATCTATTCATCGTTGTACTGTACTTCTATGAATTTGTATCTGCAGGCACATGTGAAGTGTGTGCGTGTGTGTGTAGGAGGGGTGTCCCAGTTCATTGACTCCATATGGTGAGAAACAGCAGGACTGATGAGTGTACTACCTGAGGTCCGTGTTTGTGCTGTGGACTGTAACCAAAACAGCGACCCCTGACCCATGCACTGCATAATTCATAAAAGACAAGACAGTGCCGCTCACACTCTCATTTCATCATTTAGTTTTGGTGACAGATGACTCCGTAACAACAAATCATCCTATTAAACTACATATGATACTTATCCAGCTGACAGATGTAAAAGGGAAGGAGCAAAAAGCGAGAAGAAAGTCGCTTCGATGGTGTAAGATAGGGGAAAAAAATGTAAATGGGCAAAAAGATAAGAGGAGAAAGCAGAATAACAATATGACAGAGTCCATTTCAATATTGAGAAGAACATGCAGAAGCCCTCACTACTATACTATACATCACTGTATAATGAACTAGTTTCGTATGAACAATAATTCTCAGTTACTGTATATATTGTTGAAAATGAGAGAATAATGCAATATTAAGCAATGTGAGATCATAATATATTAACAACAAACTCAACAAAGAAGGAAATTTCACTGTGAAGCAGAAAGATAAAAGGGCTATTATGCAAAAAAAAGGTATGAATTAACATAGTTCAATCACATACAAAGAGTTACCTTTCAGAGGATAAAAGATGAGGTGGAAGGCTTTGAGGTGGATAAGCATATCTGTGCAGCAAGGATCACAGGATGAAGTCATATTATTGGAGGTGTAGAGAGGGAGATTTTCAAAGCTTCCCTGAACTGTGTTGTGCTATTAAAATGCTGATGTACAACACACCCGAATGACAGGTGACATGTTGAGTATAAAATGGAAAAAAATATTGGGTCACTTTGAGTGAAATTAGAACCCGTTGAGGTCCATGTAATAGGTTTAACCTTAAACCCTTCACCTCTTCTTTTGTGTTTACATTTCTATTGTTTTTTCACTGTGGAGAAATGGTGGAAAACTGTTATAAACCTTGACTGCTTGCCTCAAATAACTTACAAGTTTGTAAGGTATACGGGATAGTGAGGGATGCAAAGCTTTGAACTCTGGGATCAATTCAGAGAAAGTTGATATTGTTGTTTGTTAGACATGTCCTCGGCAACGCCACCAACACGTCTCTCCGTTGGGGGTTAGTGTGTAAGACATTGAACTGAGGCAAATCCTTTTCTTTATTGTGAGCTCGTGTGGTTGGAAGGCACGGTCCTTTGTGTGGCTTATGTTCATCCAGACCTTGGCAGTGATCAGAACACGCTTAACCAACTGGGACCTATGAGGGGCATTTTGTTCTATCTTTCATCTTATACATCAGGGAAATGCCTGGTCTCCAAGGATGTGGCTAACAGAGCCAAAGACCAGAACAACACAATACACAATAACAATACAGGAGTGTTTACAACACACGTAAACAAAAACACACGGCTGACGCTGGGAACACCCACGGGGAAGGTAACGGAATGAAAAGATATCACGGGACATTTTGATTAAAAAAAGTTTGCAAATGTAAACCATGTGTGGAAGTCCAGTTGTCAAAGCAGAAGAGAGACAAATTCGAACACTTAAATTTCTCTTTCTGACCTACATCTCCTAGGTGACTCTTACTTTGGAGACAAGGGCCTGCACTTTGTTTTAATGTCACTTAGTATTTGTATTTTATGAGACAGGACTGCAGTCACCAAGGCAATGCTTAGTCCTTTGCTCCTGGGTGACTAACACAATGACCAATCACCAAGTGCCACTTCTATTGATATATTTTAATTGGTGTGTGATATATGCTGCTGTAAGACTCACATTTGCATTGCTAAGCATAAACAAGCCTCACAGTAAATCACAAAGAGCTTTAAAGAGAAACGCAAACAAGCGATATTGCATGATACGCTTTGCACTGCTCCTTTATGGTTGACCAGCTCAATGTGCCTCCTGCTGAAAGGTAATATGCATGACACATTTCCAGGCACTAATTCATTTGTTTAGTAATAGGGGAGCTAACCTGTGCTGAAAACACGGGTGCAGTGAGGAAAACATGAAGGTCCTGTTAATCCACGGCTAATCAAAAGGGCACAGGAAACAACCCTGCAGGAGGATTTTGTGTCATGTTAATTAAGGCGAAGCTTGAATATTTGTGCATCTGTAAAAGCATGGAAGGGCACGACGCCGAATCGGCATCATTATTCCACCAGACTGCTTTGACACTGTCAGTGTAAGAATGCAACCCCTAGCTGGCGGCCAAGGACCTTGGAAAGCATGACTAATATCCAGAGAGAAATATGTATTTACGTGTCTGAAATCCTGTTGATTAAGGGTTCTTGAAGCAACATTGTAAGGTGTGTTTTTGAAGGATAGTACTGATAGAAGTGATGAACTGTGGTGTTGATTACGAAACCCTTAAGGGGCTACACTTGAAAATAATGTTGTTGACTCTGACCTGTTCAGGAGCAAGTACTCCAGATGTGACAAAGCATTTGAATTACATGTGGGAAATACACACAGACTGCATGCACACAAACGTATGCAATTACATTTCTATCAAACAAGTTTAATCTAGAGTCGAGGTTTATTATAATGCACTGATGGAAAAAGCACAGGAAGAATCCTATGAAATGTCAAGTACTGCTGCATGCCAGGAGAAATTATTATCGGTCACAGCTACTGTAGGCACCGACAGAGTATTAACAGCCTTATCAGCTGGGGAAATGTTCAGTTCCCCTGCCTAAACCAAAGCTATTACAATCCCAAATAATTAACTTTCAGCTGGATAGCCAGTTGTCGTGACAACTAAAATGAGAGGATCTGCATGTAGAAGAATTTTGATCAAAAGTATCTCTGTTTCTCGCTACGTCTCGGAGCCTTTTCATACTCGGTACAGATACCAGATAAGGACACAATACACTTTTACACGCTGTTATCAGGATTTGATCTCAAGAAGTCCACAACAACAAATTCAGAGCTTTGGTGGAAATATGACAAGTTTGTATATAGTTGACAGATATGGCATATCTCATATAATTATAATTGCCGCAGTCTTCACACTTAACTACAACTGCTACAAAGCTTTCCACAATGTGTGTCCTGACTCACCACTCACAGAAAAAGCAGAATGCAAAAATGAACAAAATTGTATTCATTTCCATGTTAACTATACGTGGGTGTTGTGACAAAATGCAGTGAATAATCATCCATTGTCAAACAGCAAAATGACAGACCTGAGACAAAACCTGAGCCTGACCTTTTCATGCATTGATTCAGTGGTGTGTTCTGACTGGATAAGTGAGACAACAAGTGGGAGATAATGAGAGCAATTCTACACCCAAAATTGACAAACCAAAAATGTAACAGAAAACTGCAAAAAAAAGAGCAACAAATCAAAAACAGGAAATAAAGGTCAACATGGTCTTTGACTCAAATTAACATTTTCACAAAAAGGTCTGAACTTAATTTCTTCATTGAGCAATTTGCAGTAGTCATATTTGTTTTTTCTTGTTTTTTCGGTTTGCAAATTTTCTGTAAGTTGTCAGTCATGTAGTCTTGTACAAACACAGTACGGAAGTATTTAAGCAAACGTACTAATGCTGAAAGTTATCAGCCATTACTGGGAGGGAGAGACAGCCTTTTTTAAAGTTAGTATTTTCTTGGCACAATTAATGTGCTGAAAGTCCGCTCCAGTTCTGAGCTGCTCTCAAATCAGCACCGTTATTCAATCATTACTCTGTTTATGTCCTCATCTCACTGACAGACTTCAACCGGCGTTAAACCAACTCAGGTAATATGGCCTAATAAATTGGGACCAATAAAAAGCATTTAATCGTGAATGT